>NC_092018.1:21039166-22281666 GCF_042242105.1 Pempheris klunzingeri
CAGAGCCTTGAAATGATGAGGGTGGGGTTACATTTGGTCACCTTATACCACTTCAACTCACCATTGAAATGTATCTCATCCCAGTGCTCAGCCAATTGGAGCAACACCCGTACCCGTGCAATGTACCCCTGCTGCCCGACATCCCTCCAGCAGAAAGAGGTAAAGAGGACAAGAAATTACAGACACACATGTGTAAGAGAAGCCGTCCCTGATAGGGACTTCCAGTGCATGTTCAGTTTTCTCTTGTGTAAAATGACCTATAAATTCTAAAAACATTTCGTTTCAATGCCAGAAACTCAAGTATTTCAGTTGCAGTTCTGATCTCACTCTGCTGTCACCGTGTTTACTTCCAAGGTAAGAGGGAGGTCGGAGCACATGCTGCTGCCCTGTTAACATCATCTGGACACACTGGGGAGGAAGATCAGGAGGATCAGGAGGAGGATGAGGAGGAGCAGGAAGAGGAGGAGGACGAGCAGGTGATAGAGCACATCTACAGCCCCTTTTAACCAGCCTTTTCAAAGCACCATTATTCTGCCTTGCTGTGGTGGTGGTAGTGAGGGAAGGGTCACTTCAGACATGTGCACTGTTCTTCACTGTTATCTCACTGCACTCCATCAATAAGGAGTGAGTGTTCCCACCTCACAGAACTGTCTGTGTCTCATGCTGCACTTGTGTTTAGACAATGAGCTTCTTTGAAGCCTCGTCTACAACACACACTTCTTTATTTAGATTCCCACCCTTCCATTCTGGAGGTTCTATCCAATGTTGTTTTGTATTCTCCTTATTTCTGGTCGTCATTATGCTGTAATCTGACCTGCCTACGAGTCAGGAATCCATCCATGAAAACAAACAGGTATCTACACACTGAATTCAAGACTTTATGTTGTGTTTATGTTGCTTTTCACCAGAAGCAATTACCTGGTTTGACAGTAAATACTAAACTAATCCAACAGATCAACCCATCTCTGTATCATTTCCATCTATCTATCTGTCAAATAAATCTTCTTCAGCGTGTGCGCCCCCCACTGCCCACCCTTTCTCAAGTATGACTATTCAAACATGGCTGGCATCTGAGTAAAGCAAATGAAAATGAAGCAGGTTTTCTATAAACTGATTTGTTCCGTTCTCAGGCTCACGGGGCTTCCTGATGACGGACAGAGTCACAGTGTGGAAGGTTGTACATGACTGCAGCAGTCAATGACAGGTCTGAGGGCAGAGCTGCAGGCTGCAGCTACCTGACTCACAGCTTCTTCACCGTGATAAATGATGCTGCTGCTATTTATACATTCTCCCCTCATTGGACCTGCAGTTCGGTCTGTGTGTGTGTGTGTGTGTGTGTGTGTGTGTGTGTGTGTGTGTGTGCTAGTCAGCAGTGGAAGCCTGGGGGAGAGGACTCATCAGTATAGCAGCCAAATCCCTCACATATTCATTCATTTAATTACTTCCCACTAACTGATCTAGATAACTTAGTTCCCATTAGGAGACATGATAATGTCTGACAGGTTTTGTGAGATGTGTTGTTCAACAATTGTACCATGGCCTTTAGCAGTCCTCATCTCTGTATATTTGGTAGGTGTCCATTATTTACTAGTTACCAGACAGCGACACCAGTGACGCAGGTGTGCATTTCCCATTTTAAATGGATATATCAGTACTAAACTGTAGGTATTCAACAGTGAGCTTAGACCTAGTGGTTTCTGTGCAAGCAGTTATTGTTGCAGTATGTTGTTGTTAAAAAGACAGTTTTATTACCACCATGTAGAAAAATGCAGTGCTGTTCTCCATTCTTGATGATTAAGTGGGTTCAAGATTTGAAAGCAAACACACACCTTTTTCTTTAGCTAGATACTGCCGAGCACCAAAGAGGCAAGAGGTACAGGTACTATATTTCAAGTCCAACTTTGCCATAAAAGTCAATATAAATATAGAAATTTTACCCAAGGAAAGTAGTTTGCATTGGTGGTATAAGTGCTGCTGTACTAAATAAACTTTTCACATTCTATTTGTTTTCTTTTTTCCTCATATTACAACGTGGAGCTTTAATTAAGTGCTGCTGACGTAACCGTGAGCACGCACAATACCAGGACCCTGAAGCGTGTGCTTTTCATGGAGTCAAACTGTCATCAGTGAATAAAGGCCTGTTGTGCAAAGTGAGTGTGCGAGGTGATCAATCAATCAATCATTATCGCCTGTTGAGCTGAGTTAGACACATCCTAGTATATTCCATCCTGTGATCAATTTGGTTACTAGACTCATTAAATTCTGCTGCGTAAATTAGTGCCTTGCAGCTTAATATATTTCATTCAAATATAATGACGTCAATAGAGGCGCTCTTAATTTCTGATGAGGTGGCGTACCTCCACTAATATGTCCTGTGGAAAATCCTGGATAACATACTATGGCATTTATGGGCAAGTGGCCATGGTATGAACAGGATAATACCTTACAGGTTGTACGTTCCAATGGACTGCCTCATATCATCAATGGCAATCACTGTATACAACTTTGGGGTATTATCCCTTACTTGATCTTATTTGAACAGTTACATTTCTCTGAATTCAATACAATAATCAGTAGCAGTTCATTAGGTCCACCAAGCCAAAACTAATGCAGTCTAATCCGACAGCCCTGCAATACACCCTCCCTTCATCAGCTTTATTGCTTATTTCTAAGTATGTGCAGACGCACCAGGAATTTGACTCTGGTTCTAAGTTAACTCTCAATGTACTGAAAGAGAAATAGACATAAAGTTAAAAATGAGGTTGACAAAATAATCGGAACACACATCGGTACAAAGCAAATCCTTCTTCCCTCCCTAGTTTCCAGGAGCAGAAGTGAGTCTAGCCATTGTTCTATTTGTGACCTCAGAGCAGCTTCCTCTGCCCTCCCTTCCTAACACACTAAAAATATCACACACTGGCCTGCTGAGGAGAAATGAACGGTCTCTGCTTCCTTAAATATGTGTTTTATATGATATCATATCATGCTAGATGGCTCTTCTTTGTGTTTGTTATGTTTATAGAAGGACACACACACACACACACACACACACACACACACACACACACCAGTATCTCTAAAGTGTTCTTCCTGTTATTTCTCAGTAATTACTGTGCTTCATTTCTCAGATTAACATCTCAGTAAAGACAGGACAACACTTTGATTTCTATGCTGCTTTCAAGTCTGTGAACTGAAGAGTGGAAAGTCTGAAATATATCTGCTGGGAAAGCAAATGACAGCTGCTGACACATCAGAACATTCTTGATAAGACGACAATCATCAACATCTTGACTTACGGTATCATACTGAGGCTTTGATTTAGAATGGAAAGCGTTAAAACTTTTTATTTAGTTCACTTGTTGGAAAAAAGCCATTCAATCTGCGTTGGCATCAAGAGATTGCACTTCAGTTGGGGACATTTTAAACCATAACGGTAGGAGATTTATAACTTAATAGAAAATATATACAGTATAACTTTATAATGTTGTCATATAAAGTAGACTCCGACAAATATAGTGGCATGGGAGATATTATCTTATCCAGGATATGTGTGTATGGGTGTATAAATAGAATTGTCAGCCAGCACTGATGGGTTCATGTTTACACTGTAAAGTCTACAATTTCTTCTGATAAAATATGGTGAGATATTGAGTAACTTTACATATGAAATGAACTGACCAATTTGACAAGAAAAGTAAGGACACCATTCTAATGTACAGTGGTGTGTGTTTGTTACCACAGAAACCGTACAGTTATATTAAGCACTCACAGTGGTGATTCCACTGCTGAATTCCAAACTGGATGAGCTGTGACACAAACAGCATGACTCATGAGCCCTTTATTTACGCAACAGAAAAGACACACACACATACACACACACACACACACACACACACACACACACTCATGCAGGTGCGGTGACTCCTAATGATGGAAGTCTGTGCTTGTAGTACAGAATATGGCAACAGATATCTGCTGTGTCAACCTGTGTAGATTCACCTGCACATGAAGCAGCCTAATTTATATTTTTTTTCAAAAGTCCTGAATTACAGTGAATACTACTTTAGAAACATAAACTGTGGCCAAAAGTCGTTTGTTTTCATGGAACATGGTGACAGCCTTCCTGGAATTCCAAAGCTTTTCCTTGCACAACAGAAAACACATCTCTGGAGGAAATGCACATGCTTCCGAGGCAGATAGTTCTGCTGACGATCTCTGTCAACTTCTGTGCCTTGATTCCAAAGCCGATAATAATGACAAGCTCTACAACAAAGATCATATTAGATGTTAAGAATGTTTGAGAAATGAGGGCCTGAGGCAGCAGTGGTGGGTCAGTGTGATAAAGTGGGTACAGTGTGTCTTTGGTTTTGTCCAAACAGTGGTTGGGGTCTTGTCGTGGCCTTCGGACTCAGGGAGTGGTAGCAACACTGGGAAAAGAGGCTTCAGGAAGCTGCATGTAAACCATCACTCCCTCTTCCTGTCATTCCACAGATACGGTCTTAGTCATGTTCACTCACAGGAAACAACAATCTGTGGTGTAACACACACACACACACACAGGACAGGCAAATGAACATTGCCTACATTCAAATGTCCACACAAAACCAGTAGAGAGCAACTATCCTGCAATCACACCACCACTGTGTGATTACTTAGTTCAAACTGTATTTGCCAAAGGTGATATTAAGGCTCATGTAGTATTTGATTAGGTGTGAAAAATGAAGTAGCTACCCAGAGATGTCAGACCTCAATGTAAACCTCAAAAAACAGACACAAATCTTGTCAGTTAACTGAATATACACTTAAAGTGTTGTTACTGTTTGAGCTAAATGTTAA
Organism: Pempheris klunzingeri; assembly: GCF_042242105.1. NCBI lineage: Eukaryota > Metazoa > Chordata > Actinopteri > Acropomatiformes > Pempheridae > Pempheris > Pempheris klunzingeri. The sequence continues at coordinate 21,044,003 of NC_092018.1, forward strand.
CATCAGCATGCCAACATGCTCAGAATGACAAAAAAAAAATAATCATCTTTACATTTGCTTATCAACATTAAACACACTGCACAGCTGAGGCTGATGGTACTGATTTGCAGGTCATGAGCCAAAATATGGAACAAGATGAAATTTTGACCTGATGGTGGCGTTTGATACACAAAGTCATTAGCTTTCATCCTCTAGGGACATTCCACATAAAACTAAAAAGGTTGACCTGATGGTCTCCTAAGAAACATCAGAGAATCAAACTCATTGGGACTGATTCTCTGGGGATCATAACAATGGCAAACCATCCAGTAGTTGTTGAGATATTCTGGACCAAAGTGGTGGACCGACTGACTGCCAACCCTCCTTGGCTAGTGTAGATGATGCCCCGCAAAGACACCCCGTATTATTTACTGTACCAAGCTGAGATGCCAAACCAACAACTGGGAATTGCTGCTGTCTTAGTTTGGAAACTCAAAGAGAGTACATGGTTGTTAGTGTTAAGTAAAAACACAAACTGAAAAAATTGTTGGTAAAACTGCTGTGAATACTTTTCTCTTTGAGAAGTCTCCTACCTTTCACTGAATCAAGTTCCCATTCCTGATGTCACATACTGTTACTGTGACTTCCCTGCTCTGTCGTCTATAGCTCACTACTGACCATGTCTGGCCAGACACGCTGATGTGGGCATAGAAATACAGGTTTGAAATAAATACTCCCATACTTGTTGTATGTTTTAGGCAGAAGAATCTGACAAACATTTCTATTTTAAGCACAGTCCAAGTTAACTGGCTTTGTAATGTTCAAAATAAAAGTGTGTATCACTTCCACGTATTTTCTCTATTCATGGAAATCAGAGAGGACAGCTAGAATTTCAGTATACACATTTCTGCACATGACAATCTATCTTTACAGAATCTTCTGCACTTGAGCGGTGCAGTAAGTGCCACAGTCACCACGGTACAAGTTGCCTCAGAGAGGATATTTTAAGTACGTGAACTGATCTGTGAGGGTGAGGGTGAGGGTGGGGGATGGAATGCTAAAGAAGGGAAGCGTTGTTATCAACAGCAATAATGGAGCAACACTTCAGTCCGTAACACTGGGGCACAGGGCATCAAGGGTATGACGACTCGTGTGTGTCTGTGTGTGCGTGTTGGTATTTGTGACTGGCAGTGAAGCAAAAGAGATGAGGTAGGCTTCGCTAAGTGGCGTGTCATTAAGTTGCATGAGACAAGCGTGTCACTCCCAGTGGGCAGAGATGCTGCCAACACATCAGCTGAGGACAAGCATGCCAACACCGTCCAACGAAGACTCGTCAAGTCAAATCTCAGAGGTGTGTTGCTGTGGACACGAATCATTTCAAAGCAACGCATAGCTACCATGAAAGTTTTAGAGATTTAGAGTATAAACTGGATTCAACACTTTCATATTATCAGGTCGAAATGCAGTTGGAGGTTAGATCATGGCACGTAAAAACAGCCTGACTACTGGCACTCTTTGTCTGGAACTGGTGGGTATCGGCAACTAAAAACTATGGTCCAATTACATGTACACATACTTGGCCAAAAAAAGCTGGTTCTGATTCAGATTTTTTTTCCCCAAATACTCAACATTATTACAAATGTTGTTTTCTTCAGTACATCTTATCTACAAATGAGAAATATTATTCACTCCCCTGTTCAGTTACAATCCAGCTCATCTGCAGAGCTGCTGCCCCACACCCGACCCCTATAACTGCAGCATCTCGTGTTTTCAAGGTATCAAGGTCATTCATTTGTCATTTTACGACACAGGGTTACAAACAGCTCACAACACAGTCCATCTGTCAGTCTTTGCAAAGATGCAGGCACAACAATCTCTGATTTTAGTCCCTTAAGTCCCATTTTTTCCATGCCAATTTCCTGCCATCGGAAAGAGAGCAGCCTTAGGTCCAAACTGGGTTAGCATGGCTCTTGATCCGCCTGGGTGGAAGCAGTGGGCAGTGGTCTTCCCAAGGTCCACTGCTCTTAATCCAAACTATATGCTTCCTATTCAAATGCTAAGGAGTGTATTTGGGTCACACTGGGGCCACACTGCCCATCTCTACCTGTGCATGACAGGTACCTCACTGAACACTGCTGCAGTGCTGGCCACCAGCACGTTTCTTTCTACATTCATATAACAACCATCAAATAGAACAAATGAGGGCATTCTGTCCACAGAAACACTAGAGGACACTGAATTCACAGGTCATTTTAACTTTTAAGACGCTGGCGAGATGCCAAGTCTCAACATGAGCCGCACCTGAGCTGCACAGGTCACACCGGCTATGTGGCCGCCCTAACCTATTAACATGGGCACCTAAATTCAATGCAATGTTCATATATTTGGGCTGCAAATTTATGATCCATGTGGACCCACACAGTCATGCAAAGAATTTTCATGACAACCTTCACCTAAGTTTAGGTTTACACCAAAGTCACTGCAATTCCACTGAAATGATTCAAAATGATTTAGCTGTTCTTAATGCAGGTGTGACTGGGCCCCAAGGACAGGCTTAAACAAATTAAAACAAAAAGTCCAGAATGTGTTTAGCCTAGTTAGCACAAAGTCCAGAAGCATGAGTAAACTGCTAAAAATTGACAAAATGCACTGTTTCAATTAAATAGACTTTACTTTTCACGATGATGTTTCAATGTCAAACCGCTGTCGGATTCTAGTCCATTTCCATCCAGTCCTGTCTATGTCCTTATCTGACATCATGTGTACAGACAGTGTGCTCATCTTCTAAGTTTTATGACACCAGGCTTTGCATGCTCTTTTAAGTCCTGCACACATGCAAAGACCAGTAACAGAGCAGCACTGCACCAAATGTAGTCTTCCCTGATGTTAGCTTGGGTATCAGCAGTGAGCCACACCCATGGCCTCTGAACCTATTCCCCAGCCAGAGGGCAGGACCAGTAAACAGACACATGGAGAGGGAGATATAAGCACACACGCAGGAATTTTATCAGCCACTCCCAGCAGCTGTCCAAGCCCATGTGGCACAGGTCCACAGTCAGGGAATATCTGGAATATTTTAAAAGTTTAAGGAGTGTATACAGACAAATTCCTCAATCAGTCATAAAAATTCAGAGAACTTCCACGTGATGTCACATGTATAAAAAGGAAAGGGCAGGCAATTGGCTAAAGGTCTAACCCTAGGTTGACTTTAAGAAAAGAAGTAAAAACTACCTACTTCCATCAATTTACAAGGGTTGGAATTAGCATGTCTTTCACATTAAACATGTGTATCGTTTAGCGGTGTAAAAAGTCTTAGATTATGTCAGAATATTATCTGTTATGCCAGACTTTCTGCTATGTTTAAGATTTTTCAGTGCTAGAAGGATCAAAGACAGAATTAACTTTTCTGCAATCTCTACAGCGAAACTGGACTCATCATAACCTCAGCCTGCAGTCAGTTTCTGTTTCTCTTTAGATGCACGTCACATAGGTGCATTTTTAGCATACAGCTGCTCAGGAAGATACAGGCAAACTTTGCAGTGAAAATCATGGCTTTGCTCTGATTGACACACAAGAAGGGGGTGATGACCACAGCTCCAAAATCCAGCAAGAGCACAAGTTGTGACATGATTGTATCAATAAATAATTTTAAATAATTATCTATACTGACGCAGGTGAGAGGCCGGGTACACCCTGAACTGGTCACCAGCCAACCACAGGGCCGACACACACAGACAGACAACCACTCATGCTCACTCTTTAGAGTCACCAATTAACCCAACGTGCATGTTTTCGGATTGTGGGAAGAAGCCGGAGTATCTGAGAGTGGAAAAATCAGAACTACAGTCCTGTCGTGTGCAGTGTTTCAGGTTTATCACAATAATGAATGCAGAACTTATGCGATCATTATGCAATTTTAACTTACAATCAAAATCATTTGTAGAATGTCTGTGGTGGAGCAGCATGCTGAGCCCCATTAATCAGCACGAGTGGCGACGACTGTTTAATCACTAATGTCTCTTTTCATTGGATCTGACACCTCACCTCTCTGTTGTCCATGTGTCTGCTCACCACATTTTGCTCTGCACTCCATCAGAGTAGTTAACAGAAGCTAACAGTTCGTGATATCAGAGATATTAAAGACAATATTATTAAACTAATATTATCTTTAACCGGACACAGGGACTTTTAGAATGGAGCCGCTGAGTGGTTAGAAGACATAGATATTAAATTGATTTTCTTAATGTTTAAGCATTTAACATAAAGTGTTTACACTCTTTTATAAATGTTTGTACAAATAATGCACATGTGTATTTGCATATAGAGTGGGAAAGTGACATCTGATCAATGCAGACGCATGTGGAGACGCATTCCAATGCCGGGTGTGCACTGACGTATTTAGAGCTGCCCACTTGTGATCGGATCACCCAAGGCGCATGCTAGTGTCTGGGATGAAAAAGGCCAGTGCCAAAGAGAGGTAAGGCTCAGCTGAGCTATAGCTCTGCACTGAAACATTGATTGATTGACACCTAGAAGTAACATTCACAGCACAGCACACCACTCATCTCATCCTGTCTGCGCACTATTATATTTGCAGTAGACACTGATAATGTTGTCATTTACAACAGCCAACCGAGCAGAATCACCATCACACACTGTAAAAATCTATCTCCAGATTATCACTAGTAACTGTCCTGCCGTTTAGGTTCTTAGGTAACACTTCTTAGATACAGTTTTTGTATTGTCATATTGTATTTGTATTGTAGTTCCATGCTTCAAAAGGCTCCACAATGGAGTGAATAAGGAAATGAGGTCACGAAATGTTATGATTTCTTCAACTCTGAGCCCAAACCCTGTCTGTTACAAGTCTGTCAGTCTGTTACTTTCCTTAGCTGAAAAGAAAGAGAGCAACATGGAGATGACATAGCTGCACAGATGTGTTTGTGTGGGCTGATTTCAGGACTGAAGCTTTATCAAAACATTAAACAGCACATATACGTAGGATAGGATCTTTACAAACGGACTTATGGACTTTAGATAAAAAGAAATGAGGAACCCTGTTCAGGGCCTGTAGACACCAACAAGCCTAAAACATTTGTATGGTGACATGAGAACAAGCCAGAAACAGCCTCAATCTTTTATAATCATCCCAAATGTGAGCAGTCTAATTATAGAGTCTTTGTGTGTTGCACAACAGGGTTGGGTGGGGAGAGGCAGGAGGTGGGGGGGGGTGTTAATGCTCAAATCTGGTTCACAGCCCTGAGCACATCTACTATCACTTCAGGGATTACTGTAAAAACACAACTGCAATAAACACACACTCTAAAGCCACACATTAGGATGTCTGATACACACTTTGGCATTCTCTGTTAATAAGATTGTATTGATACCAGTGCCATCTTCATCAATTCACTTATTAATTCCAGATCACTTTTTTGTGTGGAATTTAATTGAATTATCTGTCTGTGTGACCATCATGTTAAAATAAATTACAATGCTCATTTTCTTATCAGGATATAACTTGGAAAACAACAATGAAACCGACTGATAAAATAAACATTTTTCAAATGCTTCTATGTCTAGTAACATTTGAATACATTAAAACATTCCTTTTCACAAAAGGATAAATAAGTTACAATTCAATAAGCTTGAACCAAATATAAAACTGGTGCAGAAAATCAACAAGCACAGCTGCTCCTGGTGCTGAAACAGGGACCACATTTTTATGACCAGCTTCCAGTTTCTTTTATCAGATGGTGATTTCTGACACTTATTTACCAGTTGCTCAGAGGTATCTTTGTCTCCGTCTGCCCTTTCAATTGTCAAACTGGTTAAACCATTACACAGCGTTCTGTTCTCCATATACAAAAATAAATATTGGTGTAAACTATTTTGACAGTTCATTACTGGTCAAGACATGTATCAGAAGGAAAATATCACACAATCACTGATTTTACCCTCTTAAAAGTGTTCTACTGCTTTGAATTGAATTGATAAAGTTAAAAATTAAGATTATTAGATTAGATTGGATTAAAGTTAAAATTCTCTGAGTCCAAATTGAGGCAGAGATATCCTTACAAGGAATCCTAAGTATGGTATGAGCTACAAAAGCTCTGTATCCTACTATTTTTATTATTTTTTCCAGTGAAATGCTGCTCAGACTGCTCACAACTAATGAGGGCTGTCAGCCAAAAAGGTTTAGAGCCACTGGCCTAATACACTCAGAGATGTTAAGGGGTAGCTACCATAGTATGAACAGTAAAACACAGAGCCTATTACACAGGCTCAGTGCTAAATGTGGAAAATCAGTGGAAAGTCCCTTAAAAATAATTAACAGCTTCATCAGCAAAGAAAATGAAAACTATTTTTAGCCCTAGCAAAGTGTTAGCATGAAGCTCCAAGAGGCCCATGGATTATTCTGTGCAACAGCCCTCCTGTTTTCATGGATGCTGTACATCAGTGTCTGACTGTGCCAGCCAGTGTGTGACTGCTCTCCCTGTTCACCGTCAGCAGCTGTGTTGGTGTGAATACGTCACTCGGGCTCAACTGGGTTCTCTGCTATCGAAAGAAAACAGAATGGAGATGATGAACAGACCCCACTGCATCACGGGAGTATTGATAGAAGCCTGACGACACTCGGGACACTTCAGTGCCATTGATTTATGGGAAGGTGATGATGCCTTCCAGTGAACGGGACACATGATGATACACTTCCCTCTCTTTTAGAAAGGAGAGGACTCAGCTGTTCAATAATACATGAAGGTGCTGCTGTGCTAGATTCAGTTGTCCGTGTGAATGAACAATGTGTACGGACTAGATGAGACATGGCTCAGGAACAGGGATGGATTTAGCTTATTAGGAAGGATGATGGTGGGTTTCTGTTTAGTAAAGCTCACTATGCACCACTGTTTCTTCTAAGCATCGCATTGATCCAGACCAAGACTCGCTCACATTCATTCATTCAAAAAGAGTAAAAAAACAAACATTTTCTATTCCTTGCTAAGAACAACAGAATAAACCATGTAGGAAAAGGTCAGTGTATTCCTGGAAGCTCTTCTGTGACGCTCACTGAATTCATCTGTTGCACTTTGCAGGACTACTGTTCTACTCTTTGTGGAGCTCCCACTTCAACTGAACTCCATTTTTCTTACCCGACACTTTACTGTTACGTGTCACCTGGCATTGCAGCTGCTTTCATTTTTTTTTTCTCCCATCATCAAGAGACAGCTCAACTACTTTCAGCTCCAATACTTTGGTTGACATTTCTGATTTGGTCAGTGCTTACAAAGCAACTGACACTTCAAGTGTCTCCAGGGCTTCACTTCAATTGATGATTCAACAGCTTTCAGCGCTTCCACGCCGAATGACAGTTCCTCTCCTCTCCTACTCTTTAACTGAGAGTTTGCTGTCAGTGATTACACGTTTGCCGGCTTTATCTCTTTTCTGGACTTAATCTTCAACTGACATTTCAACTACTTCAATGCTTCAACTTCAGCTGTAACTCTCATATTTCACAAGCAAAGAATTCATATTTAGAGACATTTTTAACAGGTAACTCACGGACTCATAATGAAAAGCAGGCTGATTTCAAGACAAAATGTTAGACTACTGTGGTGGAGAGGATTGAAGAAGACTTTACTGCCTGTCATCAGGTCAGTGTGTACACACAGAGACACACACACACACACCACCCCCAGGCTTTCCCATTAAGGATGACTATTAATCTGGTCAGCCTCTCTTCTACTGGACCCAACAAGCCAGACAAGAAGGAGCCTTAGGGGGTGTGTACACACACACACACACACACACACACACACACACACAGAGAGAGGAAGAGTCAACCTTGACCTACCAGCAGAGCATATTTAGCGTATTTAATTGGTTTTTTCATTAAACACATTGCTATAGTATCTCTAAGTCCTTGGGCCTACGTTGAACAGGGCAGCGATGCTAGTGGGCTTAGTTAGAGGACATGCAACATGTGTTCTCTGACCTGTGTAGGATCAAGCTAACTTTCTAACCAACTTTCAAGCTGACATCCATTTTACACAAATTCAAGTTCTATAGATGGCCACTGAGCAGACTGGGGTGAATTCATCCAAGGCAGCATAACAGTACAGCCACTTTCCTCACACACACACACACACACACACACACACTGGCCTACTGATTACACTCAGTGACCTTCTAATCTGAAGAGATTTCCCCCCCCCCAATCAATCACATGTCAATCTGGACAAGATGACCGTGAGTGCAGGGTGTCACAGTCAGATCTCCACACTGGATTTAGGCCAAAGTCCTCCCACTTTTCTCAGACTCCAGGCTGACAAGCGGCTGGAAACAGCAGCAGAGTCAATATTAGCGGAGCCCAGAGCCAGGCTCTTCTATTGGCTGTGCTGAGGCACAACAGGTGTACCGACGGGCGGACTACTGGCGGAGCGACACGCTGCTTCAGTCACTTCAGCCACGTTTTAAATGACGCACTAGTACATTACACACTGAACTTGGACCATGAAACCATTTGGTAAAACGCGTCCATGTTATGACGAAGTTACCAAATGTTACCGAACGTAACGTCACTCATGTCCCACACAGCTCGGTGCCACTTACTCCGACATTTTCGCTCTTGCTCGGGTAGGAGGCCAGTCTTCCTCCGCCTTTCACCGGCATCCTGCTTGTCCTCGAGGCGGCGTGTAAAGGCGCTTCGTCGTCGCGGTTAAAAGCCAAACGCCGTGAAAAGATTGAGACGGTGGTTAGCGTGGTGGCTAGTTTTTAAAATGAACCATATCTTTTGAGGCAGCCAGCTCCGCCCTCGTCGCAGCCAGGCTGGGGCTCCTCCGGGCGGACAGCCTACAAAGAGGGAGGTCCGTCCGTCCGTGCAGCCCAGCAGCTGTGGGCTCACACTGCTGCTACGACAGCACAACAGGCACCGGGGTTCACGTTTCCTGTTTCCCTCGTAGAAAACTCTGATTTATATTTGCTGAAAGTGGCAACATAAGAGTGGCACATAGCTGAGAGCGGTGAACACCGCCACAGTGTGTCCTCACACAGCGGCCTCAGCCTGACCTGCTAGCTTCTCATGGACTGCAGCTCTTCCTCACAGGGAAACTGTGTCATTTCTCCCAAACCCACTTCAGAACCGTACAGTACAGACACAACGGGCCATACTGTTAACTCTGTATTTACACTGTGTGTGCACATATGGAATGTTTCAGCTGAACTCAGTCGTAGAGGGGATGATGAACTGTCACCTTACTGTAGAGGCTACAGCACTGATGTCCACTTCTGTGTTCTGCTACTTTCTACACATCACGTCAGTGTGTTAGTTTGGCTGCTTTACAGATTCAGATTATTAAAATAAGACAAAATTTAAGAATAAATGATGCACTATTACAGATCAACAAGTCATTGAGCTCAACAGCTGCTACAAGTCATTGAGCTCAACAGCTGCTACGTTATGAGCACAGTAATGATCAATAACTACAATCCAAATCCTTTGGTACTTTTAGCAGATTTTGGTGCTTTTTGTTTGAATGAAGGACTATTTCTTGTAAGAGTATTCCTATCCTGCGGGATCAGTGCTTTTACTTCAGTACCAGATGTGAGTAAATCTTCCATGTGTGATTGGAGGTGCATGAACATGAGTGATATTGTCTGTGTCACTTTCACTAATCTTTAAATGAGGGAATCAGGGTTGAGCTGTTGCTGCCTTGTTTTATTTTTCCTTATCTGTTTTGTTTTATTTATTTTAGTTATTTATCTATTGTTTAATTAGTTTATACTCTATGTTGGGCTGCAAGGTTCAACGATATTCGCATTCTAATTATTTCACTGATTAATCTACTGGTATTGCAATCTGTTTTGAGCTTGTGTCTATGAACATATGAAGGATGAAATGTGATATTCGTGAACAAACACGGCACATAGTGTACGTCTCTTAACACCTTGAGGATGAACTGCACCATGTACAGTTACTTTTTCACTGCTGCCTTACTGCATGTGAGACCACTTCTTCAAAACTGTGCATTCAGTCTTTTTGTAGTCTTTCACTTAAGTAGAACTCCAACTTACAGCAATGAAGAAAAAGTCATATTGGCCATATTATTTCAGTATTACTATTATTAATAATCAATTAACTTTTTCAGTCCCAGTCTAAAAATGTGTTTTATTGCTTTGAGAGTCTCTTAAAATATGGATGTATTCCATAATTTGAGAAAGTAAAACAACAAAGATTAACTCAAAGTAGCTCAGGTTTACTCAGGTTTTACTCAAATCCAGCCATGTTACTGACCTTTCTGTGTTTCAAGGGTCACCCACTAGCATGTGAATAATTCGCTACAGCATCATAACCAATGAAAAATACAGAAAACTAATTAGTGAACTCTTTAGAGCCTCTTCCTCCAACCCAGTCTATGGATTGAACCGTGATAATAACTCATAAGGCTGACCTGGTTGTGGACATTCAGCGTTCCCAGATCTCCAATTATACTGGTGACCTTTATGTCTTAGTTCCACCTTTGGCCCTAATTTGTTTTGATCACCCCTCCAGTCAATGACAAAATGACAAGATATTTTGAAAACTTCTGGGCTGGGCTTCCATTACATTCAAGCTTGATATTGTTGGTCCCCAGAGCATGAATCAGTGGTTGAAGTCTAAGACTGTTGGAATGGAATGGGCAGTTATCTGCTATTAATGTTACTGCACACATTTATGCTCTCTTGTATAAACTCTTACCATTTTGCAATCTGCATAAGCTTTTATCTAGAATCACTGTCTGGAGAACATTCTTCAACTTTTTTTTTTATCAACTCAAACAATAGCTACACCACCAGCATGTTATTTATTCTGTTCACACTATGCTAAAATAAGTCATGTATTATATATATTTATTCAAGTACTGTTGTGGTATAGGTCATTTAATTGGACATTTCTATTTTATGCTGCTTTGTACTAAATCTCTGCAACAATGTTGTATCTTTTACTTTTATTTAATGGCTATAATTACAAGAATAAATGTGATGAATTGTTATAGACAAAACTGACCATCATATTGTTATTTTTACTTAAGTAAAAGATCTGAACAGTCCAACACACACAAAGGTGTAAATAGCCACATTATTTATTCCATCCATATGTAGATAGCATTATTGGCTACTGATGCATGGATGCAAATATAATCTGTCTAATTATTAGCTATGTCACTGTCACAATACAGTCGGGGGGCAGTATCGTGTGGGCATGTATCTACAGACCAGTGCCGTGCCTTTCAGCAGCCAAGATGTAAAGCTTTCAAACATGAGAGCATTTGTTAGACATATGGGGGAAAGTTTATTATTATCAATTCATTATAAAGGAGATGAAACGAAGAAAGGAAGTGAAACACGAGAGATCCAGGGATAAGGGAAGAGATGTTCCAGGGATAGGGGGAGTGACGATCCAGGGATAGGATGGAGTGATGTTCCAGGGATAGGATGGAGTGATGTTCCAGGGATAGGGGGAGTGACGATCCAGGGATAGGATGGAGTGATGTTCCAGGGATAGGATGGAGTGATGTTCCAGGGATAGGATGGAGTGATGTTCCAGGGATAGGATGGAGTGATGTTCCAGGGATAAGGCGAGTGATGTTCCAGGGATAGGATGGAGTGATGTTCCAGGGATAGGATGGAGTGATGATCCAGGGATAGGATGGAGTGATATTCCAGGGATAGGATGGAGTGATGTTCCAGGGATAGGATGGAGTGATGTTCCAGGGATAGGATGGAGTGATGTTCCAGGGATAGGGGGAGTGACGATCCAGGGATAGGATGGAGTGATGTTCCAGGGATAGGATGGAGTGATGTTCCAGGGATAGGATGGAGTGATGATCCAGGGATAGGATGGAGTGATGTTCCAGGGATAGGATGGAGTGATGTTCCAGGGATAGGGGGAGTGATGATCCAGGGATAGGATGGAGTGATGTTCCAGGGATAGGATGGAGTGATGTTCCAGGGATAGGGGGAGTGATGTTCCAGGGATAGGATGGAGTGATGTTCCAGGGATAGGGGGAGTGATGATCCAGGGATAGGATGGAGTGATGATCCAGGGATAGGATGGAGTGATGTTCCAGGGATAGGGGGAGTGATGTTCCAGGGATAGGGTGGAGTGATGATCCAGGGATAGGATGGAGTGATGTTCCAGGGATAGGATGGAGTGATGTTCCAGGGATAGGATGGAGTGATGTTCCAGGGATAGGATGGAGTGATGATCCAGGGATAGGATGGAGTGATATTCCATGGATAGGATGGAGTGATGTTCCAGGGATAGGGGCAATGATGTTTCGTACTACTGGCATCAGACACTACCCTTCTAGCAAAGACTAACAGGAGAAACCAAAGGCTCTTCTCTTCTCCTTCCTCCTCGTCATCTACCTCTCTTCATTTGTCTCCTTTTTATGTTGCTGACACTTCTGTCAGTCTTTTCCGTCTGAGCTCATTTGTTCCTCTGTGTGAGCTGCTCACTTAGAGCGAAATAGTACATGCAGAGAGCCCACATCCAGCAAACATTGCTAGATCCTACGTTGCTGCTTCCAGGTTGAAGAAACTGCTCCAGTCTGCTCAATGCCTGTGTTATAATACCACAGAAGTTAGAAATGAAGACAGTTCTTATCCAGCATTCCCAACCAAGTGGGTGTGTGAGCAGATGATCATCATCTGCTGTCTGCAGAGAGAGAGAGTGACTGACTAAGTTGATGTGACAGTATTAGGGTAACAGAGAAGGGTTTGTTTTTTTGGGTTTTTTTTTTTAGTTTGCAGCCTTGTGTCTGTTCCATACAAGCTTCACTTCACTTCCATCTGCTCCATTTTAATGAACAGATTGACAGATTGTGGTCAGATATACAGTGTCCTGGAGTGGCAGTGTTCTCTAGTTACTGAACGGTAAATCAGCTGTCTAGTCTTTTCAAGCTGTAACACTCTATATTCACATTCATACACTTATGGCAGGAGCTGTAATACAAGGTGCCAACCTGCTCATCAGTCCGAGACCATTCACACACACACTCTCACACTGAAGCACAGCTTGGGGTTCAGTATCTTGCATGAGAGCTGGGAACCAAACCCTCATCTTCCAATTAGTGGATGACCATTCTGCCACTGAGCCAATGAAACAGAGTGCAGCAAATCGAAACATAACTTTCAAGGCTGGAGTTAGACTAATGGCGTAAGACTGCAGCCTGACACATCAAGCAGCATCAGGGTTTCCAGCTTTTGGCAAGCTGCTAGTGGGACAAGAAAACAATATATTGGCATTTGAAAAGTCAAATAATGAAATAAACTGCTTAGAAGAAATATTTTCAGAAACCATCCATATAATCCATCACAATTCATCACAGGGAGAACTGTATAGTCATTGCAGTAACCATCACCGTAATGATTCTCTCCCTCTTTTCTCTTGTTTTAATCACAGCATGACATCATGACAGAGGGAACTTGTATTCTTCTCATTTTGTTTGAACTATGTGCTACATACGATTGCCTTCCTGCATTTAATTGCTTCAAATAACTTTTTACATCAACTTGCTGCCCGAATTAAAGTTCCGATTTCTATACAAGAGGCTACAGGAAGCTCTTGTTCTTGCCCTAATCGGATCCACTTGGCTGTCTCTTTTACAAACACACATGTGTTATCAAATTTCAACATATTATTCTAAAAAAATCTGTTAATCTTATCTATCTATGAAAGAACGTTTGGTATTCGTGTTGTTTTCCCCCAAAACATTTTACTGCCATCTTCAAGCTTTTTTGCCTAAAGTATCTTCAACAATGATTAGATAGACAAAAACAATGAATAGGCATATGTGAACCAGTGAGTAGTTGTTCAATGACAGTGTTCATATGTAGTTACACTCAATTCTGTGTAGTACTCACACACACACACACACACATACATACACAGAGTAACACTCAAAGGCAGTGGCTGAGTCACAGCCCACACTGTGATGGTTATGATAATGGCTGTGCTAACAGAGTGTGTGTGTATCTGTGTGTGTGTGTGCATGCCCTAACAAAGTAGCCAACCATCCTCTGGACAGAGCCCTCCTTTCAGTCCTAAGATAGTCCCAGCAGCTGGGAGAGCCACCAGTCAGATCCAGCATTCCTGCCACAGTCACAGAGAAGCAGTGACATCTAGAGGCCACTGTGTGAACCACACCAAACACCCAAGTGTCTACTTATTATGGGATTCCAATATTATGCTTTTAAGACTAAAGATAGCAATAAGTATTTTGAGTGGCTGGTGAAAAGTTTCCTATGACACACATTAATGATTAAAAGAGTCCTGTGGGTGTGTGTTTTTTACTGAATTTGAATGAGTAATCCAATACACAATGGGATTGAACTACCAAAGAAAGGATGCAGGACATTTCCTAAACAGAGAGGCGGTATACATCTTTACCCTTAACAACAAATGATAGGGTCATTTGATATTGAATCTCTTTTGTAAGTGTTGGAGTAAACATTTGTATGTTTGTGTGCGTGTTGTCAGATCTTACTCTTCTTTTCCAGATATTTAAAATGAATGTATTTTCATTGCCTGTCCCCCTTATGACTGAACATCTGTCTAATTAATCCCACTTGTGCGTCCCACTCAGTTTTCCTCCATTGCAAATTATATTTTGGCATCCAAACCTTTTATGTTGAATTGATACATTATCATTATTTTCCATTTTTTATTTACCCTATGTTAATTTTTTTTCGACATAGTCATTTCTCTTGTAATTGCTTTGGTAAATTTATGTGACTCATTGCGCTCAGGGTTATCCCCTTTCATCACACCCTCTATAAAAATAACTGTATTGGTCCTTCACCCAACATCACACACTTAAAGGAGCAGAGATAACTCACATCCCACTGAATGTTAATAAAATAAAAGAACTGGGCCCTGATTCCGCAAACCACCTTAACCCTTTAACGTCCTCACCAAGAAAAAAGCAATGAAAAAATTTATTCTTTATATATTTTATTTCCTTGGGGCACTAATTACAAAAATCAATGTTTTTTTAAGAACAGACCCCACATTTTTTGAAATATTGGCCTCTACCAAACGGTTGAGATGTCGTAAGTAAAACATGTTTTCAATAAGATATAGTGAGTCAAAATGTGCTCTACCATATGGTTGAGCAGAAGGTTAAAGGGTTAAGACTAAGATGACTATTGCCCCTAGACTTAGAATGGGATAAAGATCATCTGAGAATAAGGCACTTGTGGGAAAGGGGGATCTGATAAGGGTTCTGGTCATTGGCACACCAAATACACTCTGTACTCTGAACCCCACATTCACCCATGGCAAAACAGCCGAACAGGCATGTGAACAACACACACACACCCACACACATACACAAACACATGCGCACACACACACACACACACACACACACGCACACACACACACAGCCAATGTCCTATGTTGAAATGTTTATGTGTTTTTCTCAGAAGTCTGTCTGTCAGAGAGAGGACTAAGGGCAGATGATACTTTCCTCTGCTTAAATGGACTGATGGAGACTGATGATGAGAATATGTGATGACAGACACACAGAGATAGAGAGAGAGAGGGAAAATTCCATATTGCACACTCCTACACGATGAATTAGTCATGTGGCTGAAAAAGCAATAATAAAAAGTAATAATAATTATGATTAATAAGACACCAAAGTAATTGTATTGATTTACTGAAATGATTGTAAGCTCTGGGTTTTGTTTAGGTTGGCACTCTATGGCTGTGCTCCATGACACCATGACACCACAGGCACTAGTAGCAGTGGTTTCATCACAGCCGGCCAGAAAATCCCCTCCCGCCTCCTGCTCTGACAGATGTTTTTCCCTCCGCTGTCCATCATGGATGTTCTGAACAACCACTTCTGACGTAGCATAAACTAGTATTGACTAAGTTTACCCTGGCCCTTATTTTACGTTGTGCTCATATGGTGCATTTTTCCAAGTTGCCTTAAACTAACTAATAAACAGAAAAAACACTGCAAGCCAATTACACAGCAAACATTCCCAAATTTGCAAAATATTCCTTTTATGATTATATATCCAGTGCAAATATGTGTTGCAATCTTTAGGGTGTTATTCTGTTATTCAGGATTTGACATACTGTGACCTGAAGCATCTCTGCAGCTGCTGAGTCGCCTGTTTGATCTGCATTTGGATATCTACGTCCATACAAATGAGATTGGTAGTTCACCCCCTGAGTATCACGCCAAGCCTTGTGTCACAGACATAGAAGCATAGAACTGTGGTGCCACCAGGTTGCGAGTTAAAGCTGAAAATTGAGAGAAGGTTGTTGAGGTTTTACTCTCATATTTGCAAATGAGGTACTTTGTAAATGTGGTCTTTTATGTCTACAGAGTCACTGCAGTGAACATGAATCAATCTCTTAAATGGAATCATAATACAGCTGAAGGGACAACCGAGCTACACATCGATCCATGAACTGCATTCATATTCTGACTGACATTTTATTTGACCTCTTCTCTCCCTTTTGTGTACTGTAAACTGTATGATCCTTAATAGGAGGAAGCAGGCCTCTGACGATGACAGAAAAGAGAAAATGAATGGAACAAGTGCGTGTGTGTGTGTGTGTATATATATATATGTATATATGTACATACATGGTTACATGGCCAACAGAACAGGACTGATGGTGGGAGACGAGATGTGACCACAGAGTCAAAACTATTTTGCAACATTATAAAAACTACCTTTGCTTCCAACGGGCAGCAGCCATTATTCACATGGCCACAGCAGGCTGCTTATCAGGAAAACATATCTATGCTGCTACATTTGTCACTAGTTACTGTTAAAGTCAATCAAAAGTACCTGTGTTAGTTAGTCAAGACAAGTATAATTAGCAAGCAAAAAGCTGTAGTACAAGCGTAGCCTTAAAGAGATTGCTATTATTGATGTGCTGCTGACTATGCAAAGTAAATGTCTTACTGTATATAGGCATGAATTAGATTTGCTCAGGAGAGGTAGGAGAAAGATGAGCAGGAGATGGAGGAAGGGGACGATCAATGTTTGCAGGAAGGTGAAACCTTTGAATGTGTAGTCTGGCTGTGACCCCAGCACACTGATACAGCACAAGCCTCTATCGACCCAGCCCTGTCTACTGACCAAACAGACATTGCGGAAGGTTACAGAGGTGTTGACAGGGAGCACACTAAACTGATCCTGCTGCATAACATCTAAACCTGCAAGTATGGGAACAGCACATGCACTAACACACCTGTACAAACGTAACTGTGTGCTGTATATATAAAGGTGTGTTTTTTATTTTATTTCATACTAAGAGGACACTTAACAGGAGTAACACTCAGCTCATGCAATGTCTCCTGATGGTGTCAACTTGAGCTTCGGAGCTAAAAGGTTTTTACAGAAAGCCTTATGGAATTCCAGGTGTGCCAATAAAATAATGACATCATTCATTTTAACTGTGCGCACCTCATAAATTACAAAACTATGAAGTTTGAAACCCAAAAATGAACATCAAAATGTATGAATGTCCTGTGTCCTATGAAAATAGTGAAATTCAATGAGAAGCTATTTTCATTTTCATTTGGAGATACTGTGTAACCCTAAGGATAGGTTAACAATTTCCCATGTCTATCTTAATAACTAGTTAGGGTTCACAAACACTGAAACAGGTTTTGTTTGCAGTAATCATTCCTCCTGTTCATACTGACAATGAAGCACTTTCCTCATTGCACTTTCAGTTTCAGTGACAAAAAAATCCACAGTCCTTGTACAGTGCAGTTTATCTCAAGTTAATGAGCTCAAACAAATCAAGTGAGTGTCTTATTAAGTCACTATCTTTTCAGAATGAAATTCCCTGTTTGATGAACACTTATGAAG
The DNA here is from genome assembly GCF_042242105.1 of Pempheris klunzingeri. Lineage (NCBI taxonomy): Eukaryota > Metazoa > Chordata > Actinopteri > Acropomatiformes > Pempheridae > Pempheris > Pempheris klunzingeri. The sequence continues at coordinate 21,061,871 of NC_092018.1, forward strand.
ACTTTTACAACTGTCTCATGTTGTTTTGCTTTACTTGCTTCATTTTAGTGACCTGGCTGTCAGGGTATGAAAGCTGACCACTGAGAACTCCCCCGGCTGCTGCTCCAGTGACGGGGCAAAGCAAAAAGACTACGCAGGGGAGAGGCTCTGTTTTCCATTCTGTCAGCACTTCCCTTAGACCACTCCGTTTAAAAAACAGTGGTTCCTGAACAACTAGGATGTGGCTTCAGTACAGAAAAAGTCACACATGATTTGGGATTTTGCTAAAAACATTTAGGGCTTAAGCCCAGAAGCCTATAGACACACCTAACACATGAGCAATACATAGAAATCAAAGTCTTCCGGAAACTTCTCCTTTTACTTGTAATTACACAGGTACACAGGAGATAGCAGCATGCTGGGAGACAGCAGCTATTTTCTCTCCTGAATCAAACAGGCAACAATTAATCAAAGAGACATAACAGCATCAGGAGAGGAAAAGAAAGGTCTATCTATAGCTGAACTTCCATTGTCTTACAGTTCGAGTAAATATGGGGGCCAACAGAAAACAGAAAATTTACAAATTGATTCTCCACCAAAATAAATAGAAGATATATGAGAAAGAAAAAATAATAAACATAAAATGTAGTAGAATTTTTCCCTCTTGAACTGTGGTTTCTCTCTCAATTTCCCATTTAGCAGCTCAGCAGTTAATTCCACCTACTTCCACTGTATCATGGTGGAAGCAGAAATCTCAGATATCACAAAACCAGGACAAAACCCAACCGACTATCAACACTTAACACTAGAGGAATAATTTGAGTAAAATGACCCTTTAATAGCAAGAAATGGAAAACCAAAGCAGGCTGAATGGGACAGGGAAATAAAGTGGGATACAGAAGCTAAATGGAAAATCAGGTCATTACAAACATGCAGTGCAATAGCATGACAGAAATACATATTGTGAAAAATTGGGAATTGGGTTTATAAAAACAGAGCAGAAATTGAAACATGTAAGGCAAAAAAAAAGAAAAAGAAAAAACCAACAACTCAAAGCTGCAGTTGTCTAGTATTACAGGTAAATTATATGGGATTTTGTTTACATATCTATATATCATAAGTAGATGGTGGAAAAATTAAAGTTACAGATAAAGCAGGTCAGCTGTATCACCTGCTCTGGAGGTTTAGCAGGAATCTAACTGACCTACAGTGGTGTACAGTATGTCCATTGCATTAGAAACAGTTGAGTGTGTTGGTGGAATACCTGGTGACGACAGGGAGTCATGCACACACATAGAGTGTGAGGCTGCTGGGGGTGCAGGCAGTGTGTGTTTAAGCCATCCAAGTGCCTCAGCACATACACCTCTGAGCTGTACCACTCCCTACAAGGAAACACCAGGGTCAGCACTCTCTCTGTCTTAATGCTGCAAACACATGTACACACACACACACAAGCATATTGGGACAAAGACATAAAGATGGAGAGATTTACAGGCATAGAGCAGCTACATCTACACATTCAAATTTAAAGGTATTATTAAAGGAACAGTAAATCAATAAATCTATAAACACAAAATCATAAAAACAGGTCAGATCAGACAAAACAGTTTTGTTATTTGAAGGTGTGCTTGGCAGGGAAGGAGCTTACCTCTGCTAAATTGTTCCCTCTTATAGATATCAACATGTTCATATGATATGAAAGTGAAAAAGAGTCAGAAAATCTGAATGCTGTTTTAAAAAGGCTCAGTCAACATTGTTCTTCCTCAAGAAACTCTTCTTTCACAGTCAGTGGTGAGCTTTTAAATATTTTCAGTCAGAGCTTTGCAGCCAGTGCTTTGTTTGGTGTGGTTGTTGGGTTAACCGCGCTGCCAACGGTAGGAACAGGATTAATATGTTTATTTAAAAGGCTAGTCCTGGTTCTTTAGAAAAGGTCTTTGAGGAAAGGTCCAGGAGCCCAATGCAGTACATTTAGAGAGAAACATTACTGCTGCTTGGATTATAATGACAGCACAGAAACAGGAGATCACACCCTCCATGCAGTTAGATTTAGGCAACTAAAATACTTCAGTTAACTTTAGAGAAGCGTAGTGGTTTGGGTTAGATATGATAAATTCAGCATGTCTTGTGCTTTAAGTCAGATACTTTTTCCACCATCTATCCCTATTTCTGTAGTGGGGAGGCTGCCCAGGATTCATGCATGTGTGGGTCAGCTCATTAAGTTTAGAATAAACAACTGCCAGTCCTACATTTTCTATAGTTACATCTGAAACCCGAATGCTAAGTCTGTGGCCCCCATCTTTACGCAGATCTTCAACAGATCACTGGAGAGCCCCCTCCTGCTTCAAATGCTCCACAATCATTCCGGTTCCCAAGTAATCACAGGCCCCTTTTGGATGATGATGCAGTCCACATGGGGCTGCAACACTCCCCTGGGATATAGGCAATGGTGCTTTTTGGGGATTTCAGCTTGGCATTCAACACCATCCCAAAAGTCCTCCATTCCAAGCTTACTGTGCCAGCTTCCACAGTAGGCAGGGCGTGAGGCTGGGGAGCATCATATCCAGCACCTGGACAATCAGCCATCAAACAGGGTGGGAACAGACTACAGTGGACAGTCAGGGCTGCAGTGAAAATGATTGGTGCCAACCTGCCCTCCATGCAGGACTTAAATATGTCCAGAGTCAGGAAACATCATTGCAGACCCATCACACCTTGCACACAACCTGTCCCAACTCATTCACTTAGTGCACTCAGTCAGCATCTCTGGATCAGTTCTTTCAGTACTTTGTCAAGATGGAGAGGTATTCCTTTGCATGCCAACGCCTGTCGATGAATGAAATGATGATTCCCCATCACCTTTACAATTGCCTCAGTCCAGTCTCAACACATCAAATATACTGTATGTTCACTTGGTTTGTACCAGTACGAATAGTCAAGCAAGATAAATAGATTTTCCACAAATTCATTTTTTCCACACTAACCTTATGTGAACCAACAAGATGTGTAATCTAAGACATCTGTGCTCGTATCAAGCTGGCCATGAGAACTCCCTGCGGCCTTTAGTGTTTAAATAAGTTGCTCCTTAAGGTTGTCTCAAATATCAGGAATTCTGCAGGGAACAATTTTGATACTCAAGTGGCTGGAGCATCAGCCTACAGCTAATGTTAGCCAAGCTAACATTAATGCCAACAGTCTGCCTCATAAGGCTCAAAAGTGTAATGCAGAAATAAAATTCAATAAAAGACTATGAAAGAAATTCTACAAAGGTCTATGGCGGCCTAAATAAAATGACTTTGACTGAAGCTCTTTTAATGAAGTCATCACCTTGTGTCCTCTTTTTATGGAATGGTTTAATGGCACCAACTGGAATATTAGCTCCACCTGTTTATCTTGGCAAACCAGCTCCCGACATTTGCATCATCTCCTGGCAAAATAAAAGCCTGAATAATGAAGTGAAAACAAAATAGCAAATCAGTCTGATTATCAGGCTAACTTGTACACTACTTTTCTATCAGGCACCGATGTTTGATGGAAAGGAACAACTTTGCATTCCTTATTCTGAAAACCACTTTGATAAAGCCTGATGTATATGAGTAAATCAAAGCACACATTCTACCTGATTCTACCTTTGCCTCACACACACACACACACGCATAGGCAGAGGCATGTCTGTCCTGCATCTCACTTATATCTGTCACCTTGTATCACACCAGACAACTACATCCCATCCCTCATCCTGTATATGTTTGAGGATGACAGAGATCTTTTACTTGAAGGGGTAGAAAACATTTACGGCAAATGAGCTGGTGTGTATGTATGGGAGACGAGTGGAGAGAGCAGTACCCATCACATTCTACATACACATCCATCACTGACACTGAAAACTAAAAGATCCCTGTAGGAACCTTAATCATACATGCTTACGCAAAAGAAACAGAGACACAAAGTAAGACAAAGAAAAAAAGTAGTGGTATCAATGAAAAGAATGAGGATTATATTCCAGACAGAGAAGGGAGGGCAATGTAAAAAAAAAAAGTACAGAAAGAGTAAGAACGCCCGGAGAAACATAGTTGCACAACTTGTTAGTGTATGTGATCAGACAGCCAACTCGACCATAAATAAAGCTACAGTGGGCTGAGGCTAACCAGGACTAACAAACGGCACGGTATCCCAGGAACGGGACACAATAATGAAAACTACAAGTGAAAAGGGACTTTTATTTTGATATAACTAAATCACAGTTAGCGTAGCAGCAGAATGACATTCCTGAGACAGCTGTGCAACATGGTACAACAAGTTAACATTACGGCTAAATTTTGAGTAGAGAAAGACAGCTCATGAAAACCACAGGGTGCATATTAAAGTTCTCTATCAGTCTGCTGTTGATGGGTGCAACAGCCCTACAATGCAATCCACATGGAAATAGAAAGATAACAATGATATCAGATATCAGATATGATGATAGTTTTTGGACAGTTTTTGGATGAGGCAGATCCTAAAGCATGAACTAAAGATGGAATACATGGCAACCATGATGTATAGACTGTAAATGCGAAGCCTGGTAACCCCTTAAAATTTCCTGTTTTATTGCTGTAAACACATATTACACATATTGTCAAATATAATTCATACAAAGCATCGGAGGAGAGCCGTGGGGATTGGATTAAGAGTACTGGGCATGACAATTGCTGCGTACTGCATTTTATGACCACCAACTAGACCAAAGCAATTGTTGGTGCGTCTGCCCCAGAGGAGCGGGAGTGAGCTTAGACAACAACTAAGCTAACCCAGACTCAACATAAGGCTGCCCGTGCTGCAGGAAGGTGGAGTGGACGAAATGGGACTCAGGCTACCCAGACTTTACAGAGACCTGGCTCCATCGCAGCGACCCAAGATACTGCACTCACAGGGCAGGCCATGTTCCAAGCTGACACAACTTTGGCAGGATGATGGGTGACAGGCAGAGGTGGATTGATTGTTTACATCAATGATGCTTGGTGCTCGAACGCAATCAAAGGTGATGGACAGTGATCCTCAGATGAATTTATGCATCACAAAGATATGCTTTGATAAATTTTCCTAATTGGTCCAATTCTCATTAATATTTATATACCAAGCACCAAGATAAAACAGTCCCTTGAAGGACAGTGAGCTCCTAATGTGTTTGATTGTGGATCACACACATTTCTTTTGTAGGATTACCTTCTCAAATGACTAATCTCTATGAGGACATTGTCTCAATGTCATTCCTTTAGGTAGGGCTGGGCTTTACGGTGTACAAACTTACACATACAGGCATGCAGTTACCTCAGGATTAGAGTGGCATTTTATGCAGCAGATTCACTGTCAGGCAAAGAATTAATGCAATGCTGTGTTGACAGACTGACAAACTGAGAAAGGACGTGCTGAAAACACTGGATTTCTGCTAATAATAAACAGATACTCTTAACTCTTTGAATGTTGAATGTCCTCAATAAGAAATCAATATATATGCCATATTAGCATCAGATTCTGTTCTATCATGAGAATAAATCTGTTGTATAAATTGTATTGTAGCACACACACTCTGCTGTGCTGTGTCCTGTAGCAGCAGCAGTCAGCTCAACTCACGTTGAACCTGCTCTCCACATTCTCCAAACCTCATATCCATTCATGAGGCTTTTGACATTTAGGCTCTGCCAGTATCTGCAGAAAGTCATTCAAACTCACATTGCAGTATAGAATGCCACAGACATCTTCCACTTTAAGGAGAAGACGTACAAAAAGAGGTGCTGATTTGACCAGAGGGTCTAGGTTCTGTCCTCTAGTCCTGCTCAGGTTACTTTTCTTTAGGATTTTATTGTAGGTACATATATCCATCCATCCATCATCTATACCGCTTATCCGTCAGCTGGAGCCAGTCCCAGCTGACTTTGGGCGAGAGGCGGGGTACACCCAGGACTGGTCACCTGCCAATTGCACCTATGGGCAATTTAGAGTTCCCAATTAACCTAGCTTGCACGTCTTTTGGATTGTGGGAGGAAGCCGGAGTACCCGGAGAGAACCCACGCTAGCATGGGGAGAACATGCAAACTCCACACAGAAAGATTCCTTTCACAGCAAGAAACCTTCTTGCTGTGAGGCAACAGTGCTGACCACAGCACCACCATGCTGCCCCGGTACATATATTACAGAGGTAACTAATCATTATATGATACAATACAATTATATAATAATTATACTATGTAATTACATCACATGGCACATAGGCCCTGTATATATATACACACAGTATTAGTATTAGTAGTAGTAGTAGTATTTAAATTAGTACTGAGTTACTGTTGAGAAGTATTGCTGTTTAGAGCTCTTCCAGTTGTTCTTGAACATATTCTTGTACCTTTGATTGTTCTTCAATGAAGCAGAAACTTTTCAATACATTGTTTGTATTGACAGTCCAACCAATTGATTTAAATATTCATTCAAAAATTGGAAATACTAAGATGATCCCTTTCTTCTAACTTACTTATCGAAAGACGTATTGTTACCAACAGTATAAAAATACAGCACACTACACTGCTTCAGATAGGACCTTGTAATTGTAGTGCTTATGGTCAAGTCTGATCCTGAATCAGTGATTAAGAGTCAAAGAGCAACTTCTGCCTCCAGCCCCTGCTGTCTGTCAAGGTCACTGTGTGTGTGCGTGTGTGTGTGTGTGTGTGTGTGTGAGACAGAGAAAGAGTGTGTGAGACAAACAGACAGACAGACATGCAGACAGACAGGCAGACAGACAGACAGAGAGCTTATGGGATAGCAGCAACCTGCTGAGGAAGCTTAACAGAAAAGTGGAGAGGAAGAGAGAGAGAAGGAGAGAGAGAGACTACTGCAGTGCGTCTAAGCAGAGAGTAACATCATGAATATTGAAACCTGATTTTTTCTCCCTCTCCAAACCCCCTCCCACTCTCTCTCTCTCGCTCTCTCTCTCTCTCTCTCTAAATGAGTTTCTTCTTCGGCTGTAGCCCACATTATTTTTGGATTTTGTCTGTGAAAATTATCTTCTTATCACTGTGTCACACTTTTGGCCTCTTCCAAAAATACATTGTAAAAAGGTAACAGAAATAGCAATAAGAGTAAAAGAAAGGAAAGAAACTGAGATGAAAGTCCCAGATTTCAAATGACAACAGCTGTGAGGTCTAATCAACTGACAGACAGTAGAACGTTTCACTTTTACCCCAAAATAGATGTAACTGTAAATAAGGGCACATCTGCACTGCACTGTGTTTGGGTTATGTAAGCCTGTGTGTGTGTGTGTGTGTGTGTGTGTGTGTGTGTGTGTGTGTGTGAGCACGTGCTGGATAACAGTGGGAGTGGCATTGCAGAGGGTACTATAACACGCCATCACCTCATCCATCTGGCCTCTGCTAATTAACACTGCTGCAGGAGATGTGTGTGCGCACACGCACGCACGCACGCACGCACACACACACACACACACACACACACACACATCTTTCTGAGTCTAAGAGCATATGCAGGACAAGAAGCTGAGAGGAGGAAAGGACAAGACAAGGGATGAAAGGAAGAGAGTAACAGAGACAAAGAGGAGATTTAGTCTATTTTGTTAAATAATACATATACACAAATCAATAAGCTAAACAAAAGACAGAATGTCTAGTTTGATATGATTTTTTTCACTGATATGATGATGTGTGTTTGTCATACATAAGGTAACATCTGTAACACCAGCTCTGTGTTCTTTTTACCAGATGCACCAGCTGTTCTAAGTCAAGTTGAATCAACTGTTTACTGAGTCAAGCTTCATGCTTCACTTAATGAAAACAGTGTTGTCTAAACTACTTTCTTATGAAGAACTCATTTAAGGGTCACTTCACCTGTATCGCAAAAGCACATTCTCTCACTTCCCTGCACTGGTAACCCTCCTTAGAGATAACTTCGGTTTGGAAGTGAATTGATTTGATTTTTTGGTGGTCAACAGGGACACTGTTTCTCAGAGGAGATGTTGCTGATCTCATCTCAAATCCTGGACGAATAAAAAACAAAACTATCTCCATGGAGAGATACCACATGAGTGAACTGATCCTTTACATATTTAACCACTACCAACTTCTGGATGGATCTGATGCATATGTGACCTTCATTCAATGAGCAAAATGATTTAAAACAAATTTTATCAAAAGACCGGTTGAAAGTATTTAAACTTGAGGGTTCAGGCTCAACAGTTTGTCAAAGACAAAATGTAATCACTCTTCCAAAACAGAAAGGGGTGAGATAACTTACTAGGTCTAGCAAGATCCAACAGACTTACTAATGCATGTATCCACCGTGGAAGTAGGAAAAACTACTTCTACTTAGCCTCTGGGCCTGATAACATTTCTGTCCGTGTATTGAGAACATGTACCGACCAGTTAGCTGATGTCAATATACTGACATTTTTAACAGGTCACTGTCAGAGGAGAGTGTTCCCACTTGCTTTGAGGCAGTCATCATTGTCTCTGTACTAGCAATGTCTGCAGTTTCTACTCTGAACAATTATTTTGGGAAACTGGTTGTCCAGATCATCAAGAAGAACATTCACACACCCCTGACAGTGGAGCTGAGGTGGAGCAGGTAATCAGCTTTAGGTTCCTGGAAACCGGTATCATGGAGAACCTGTCTTGGTCATCACACATCATCTCACCAGGGTGGCCCGGTTAACAAAACTCTGGCTGTATTTTTGAAGGAAAGCAAGAGGGCAAAATTACCACCTAGTTCTTTTCAACTTTTACAGAGGGGCAGTAGAAAGCATCCTTACTGAAAATATCACAACTTGCCATGGGATGTGTACAGCCCAGAACAGGCAGGCTTTGCAGTGGGAGATTAAAATCATCTGATATTGATGAGGTGAGGTGTCTGCACAGACCCCAAAAGACAATACCTGCCCCAGCAACGGCCTGTTCATCCTGCTGCCATCCGCCAAGACATACAGTATCCACTGTTGCACCATCAGACTACAGAGCAGCTTATTTCCTCAGGCTGTATGACACTTTCAGTTATCCTTCACTTTCTTATGTAGCAAAAAGGACTACATGCGTTTTGTTGTAGTACCCTGTGTTGTAGAATGACATAAATTAACCTTAATCTTTGAGGAAGATTGCACAGATACAATATTCAACATGGAGGACCAACAACAAGCTCTGGTAAAGAGCAATACTGGAATGATAGATTGTGGCTTGTACCTTTTTAAAATTGGTTAGTCACATTTCTCAGTTTAAGTTCAGTTCAATTCAGAAGCGATTCACACAGTCAGCACAGCAGAAGTCAAAGTGGACTGAACTGTGGATCACTTTTCATTGCATTCGCACAATATACTTTCAATGACCACATCTTTCAAATTGAACTGTTTACATACATTAGTCAAAACTGTTCAATTCACGTTCAAAACCTAATATAACATAACTTAAAAGAAATATTGTAGAAAACTCAGACAGGCAGGTTTGATGTATAATCTGTATCTGTAGCTCTCGTCTACATTTCTGTATCGTGAATAGTGAATTGTGTACATGAGAGCGCACAGTGCTTGGTCAATAAAGCAAAGACACAGTGGAAGTTAATAGTTCTGTGGATTATTTGTGGTGACGAAAAGCCCTCCACAGTTATACATACAGTTGTATAGCATGGTCATTTGTAATATGATGTATACAGTAAAGGTCATATCTATTGTCCTTTTGATTCTTTGTGACCTTAATGAACACTTGCAGCACAGGGTATTATAGCATCTGAATGTCATGCTAGGCGACCAGGTTGTTTTGATGAGACAGCAGGAGGGAGACAGGAGGAGAAGAAGGCGGGATGGTGGGGAAAAGACAAAGATGAGGTGACCCCCTGAACACTGGGTCAGAGCTGTGTTTTATGTTCACCTTGGTCTCTGTGTGCATGTCAGGGTGGCTGCTGAAAATGTGTCAAGATAGCAAAACATTCGCTTGCGTACGTGCTTCCACATACATGTGAAAAGAGTTTGTGCTATTAGCCGATGCAGCAGCTCCTGTGTTTGTATGCATCTTCCTCGTCCATAAACATATCAAAATGAGACAGTACATCATTTCATCACGCATGTGTGTTTTCTGCCAGCACACAGGGGCAGCAGGTAAGGATCTGTGAGGTGGTACGCGATGAGTTTGCAGGATTCTCTACCATTATGCCTTTTTAATGAAATGAGGGAAGTGAGACAGGTCAATGCACCGAGCTGCTTTCACCCAAACTGCAGATGAAACTGGAACACAACAGAATTCTTAAATAGAAAGTCTGGCGGAAGTGTGTATGCAAGTGTGTGTGTAAGGGTGTGTGTGGAGGGGGCTCGGTAGTCTGAATGAAACAGCTAAAAACTGCAGTGTCCTAAGTCACAATATACTCAGACCAACTGTGAGGCAAAACAAGTGATATTTAGACACCTGCTAAATGAAAAGTACTTCACTGGTAGACTGGTTTTATTGCTATTTTGATCATATACAGCTAGTCCACAGTAGGATAAAACAACACTTCTCCAGGACCATGCTGCTTAAAACAACACAGTGCTACATTAGACTACACAGTACTAAGACAACGTGGGCCGACAAACACTACATAAAGTGCATTTATGCAAACTTGCAAAACTGCACATAACAGTGCAGAAGATAGATTAGATGTAGATTACTACTACAATGCAAGATAATGCTGCAAAGATAAAGATAAGAGATAAGATAAGATAAGACAATAATATAATGGTAAACAGCTGTAAATATAAATGCATTTATAGGCTGCTGTAAATGTAAATAAAACTGTAAGAGTACATTTTAGATGGTTGGTACTGTACTTGGGAGGAAACTGTTACACTGTCTAGTCATGAGGGCCTCAATGCTCTGGTTTGCCAGATGGCAGGAGGGTGAAGACTGTGTGAGGGATGCTTGGGGATTAAATAGCGCTAATGTTTGCTTAGATTTCGACAGATCAAAACATGACATACACACATATGTGTGTGTGTGTTTTAAAAATGAATGATTTTGGCATTATTAGACAGGAGAGATAGAGGAGAGCAGACATGAACCTGGGCCAGTGTGGTAGGGTCTCAGCCTTAATGGTAATTGTTCTATCAGGTGAGCTACCTGGGCGACCTAAGAGGTTTTTATTTGGTTATAAATGTTAATGCGCTGCAATAAAGATGTGGAGACAAAGTTTTCACCATTATCAAGAACCAGTAAAACGGTGGCAGCAACTAGCTTTTTCCTTGCTTTAAAAAATTTGTCTAAAATATAAATCTATCACTGGTCTTGGTGTCTGCAAAAGGTTCTCAACATGTTCCTTAAAAGACAGACACTCATCAAGCTCAGCACCTAAATATGTAAAAACCTTACCCTGAGCTCTAAAAATATCCACAATGTCTAGCATTAGAAACATCTACTTAGTTGTTATCTGCATTCAGTACAAGTTTTAGTTCACTGAGCTGATACTTATAATAATCAAAGTCAGACTGTGGTATATTAAGTGCATCTGAGAAAAAAGATCCAGGGCCGTAACACACAGCTATACAAAACTGTATCATCTGCATATGAATGCGTTCTCTAGTTTCTCATCCTGTGGGGTTTTAGTTGTGATGTCACAATGTTCCCAGATCACAGCAATTAACTTGGTAAGTATAATCATTCTTTTCATAACTGATTGGAATGATGTCCAAAACTACATAAAACAGATACCTCAATAATTTAGCTTTTTCATTAGGATTCATCCACTGGGACAAAGCATACCCCCAGTAAATTGTATATAATTCTGACTAGTACTTATTGAGATTTGTGACAGACCAACCTGCATTACCATCCTGTAGCTAGTGGGAAAAAATAAACATTCAGAATGGAACTATAAAAAGACATCAACCTGTGGGCAACATCCATTTTTTGCTCTTAATTTGTTAATCCATGCTGCCTCCTCCACAGTTAACATGGCTATTTATACAACATTTACTGTTTCCTCCACCATTCACACACCTTCAGCTTTGTGATTCAGGGGGACTTCCAGATACTATCCTTCCTCTGAAAACCCTGTGGTCAGCCTGATGTCAACAAGTACCCTCCCTGAAGTAAATCTTCAAGTCAGTCTACCCACACCCCACTGAATGATCCTCCCTCTACTTCACTGTGTGAACATCCTTGTCTGATACCCTGTCCTTGACATTCTCTCCACCACTGTCAGTGGAGTCATTAGAAGGAGAGGATGCTAAGGTTCAGTATTAGAGGTAATCATTCAGTTTTCCTCTTGTCTACACACTTTTACTGGTATGTGGTTCCACTCGTTCAGTTGTTAAGAGAGTTTACAGAGCAAGAGCAAGAGAAAACTAATTTAAATAGGTATTTTGAAATTTGATTTCAAAAAAGATGTATAAGGTACAAAGCTATGTGCATTTGGAAGACTCCCATTTTAACACCACAGACCAGTTTGTTTCAGTTTTGCTATTTGTTGTCCAGCTGTGGGATTTTCTGACCTTGACTTTACAGAACGATGACATGAGGGCTCACTGTCACCAGGGTGTGATGCCTGGACACTTCCAAGTGTTCCACAGATGTTTATTACTAGTTTTTATTGTGCTCAGTTTAATCCATGTGACAGAGCGCACCAAGACGATCAATTAAGAGGCTTCTGCCTGTATTCTATTCCATGACTGACAGCATCCAATTTTGAGTGAATAGGATACCTTCAAAAAAGTCAAATTTTCTTTTTACTATAAGGGATGTCAAAGCTGGGGGACACAGAAATTTGGAAAAGGCAAAAAAGGAAGGATTTTGAAAAATACAGCTCCCATCCGACTGCTACTGATCCTAATGCCATTTTGCCTGTATAGCGGCAGTTCTATGAGAATTACCACTGTGTTTCCCTGGCAAACATGTAGATCTGAGCTGGTCTTTGGCTATCATTAGCAGAAAACTAAACTATTAGCTACACATCACCTGCTTTAATGGTAAATCTGCAAACACAATGTAACAAACCACTGTAACACATTTAGATTTTACAGGAAAATGAAGTTAGCAGCTTCGTCGCTCTCTGCATCTCTTCGTCTTTGAGACCATCGATATTGAGTCAAGTTTTACTATTAGCCTCTCTTTTTAGACTCTTTTCGAAAAGTCCAAAATATCCAAGACATTAGAGAGAAATTACGTTTTTAGTAGAAAACAATCGTATGAATGCTTTATCAAGAGATGGCTTTTACCTTTTGCATGGTTTCCCAAAATACTGTATGCATCTATCATCTTTCTACATAAAAAAAAACAAATGACAGAAAAAGTTACAAAACAAAAGAAAGAAGAGAAAAAATATTTAGGCTGTATCTTGTCTTCTTTTAGGCCACATCTCATCAACATGAGCGGCCACCTTCACCCTGTCCTTGGCCTCCATCTACAGCTACATCAGCGCATGCATCTTCCATATCTTGCTGAAGAGGTATACGCTCATGGGAATTGCAATCGTAGATCTTCCATGTTCAGGCAGACACATGGTCAACCAAAGTGGCCTGAACCTCATCAGAGATTATGGCTCCTCTTGATCTTGCTCTTCTTCCTGTCGCTCCTCTTGCTACTTCCCATCGTTTAAGTTTTACTACTAATTGGACAACTGCAACAGGAGGTGTGGGAGTCGAAGTGGGCTGTAGGAAATTGAAGTTTAGCATTTTGAATGGCAGTGTGAAATTTTGTTCATAAGATTGTGCCAAATGTAAAGAACTGTATACAGTGTGTAAAGCACAAAATGTGCTTGTATTTTAGCAGACTTGATTTAGGGGGTTGGCACATGAGTTACAGGTTGTGGTCAGTGTGTCTCCAGTACCAGTGTTCGCATGTAAATGATTATTGCACCATGTCTACACAGGCTGTATAGTAAAAGCAGTGTGCATTCAACCACAGTGCACAGGTGTCTAGGTCACATGCTCACACACAATCACTGCACTGAAGTTACATGAATAAAACAGAAGAAAATAGACTTGAAGCTTAAACAGGCATTGCAGCTGGTGGTGGTTATAAAACACAAGCCTGTGTAGACAGATTAAAATGGAAGCATATCTGTTCCATCAGACGAGACAGACAGAGAAATGTGGCTGGAATGTCTCCTGTGTAGACAGGGTGTAAGGGCCTGTGCACACGGTCAGTGGTAGAATTGCTCCGCTCAAGCATGAGCCATTATTCTCTATTATTTTCACTATTTTTTCGGTGCAAGTAAAGACAGCAAAGCTTGTGGCAATGCTATCCTCATTGTTACACACTGTTCTTGTAAGCATTGCTGCTGTGCTCAAGTTAAACCAGCTTCACCCTGACCATGTTGATAGTGACTTGACCATGTTGATAGTGAGCACTATATGATGTCAATGGTCAACATAAACATTGCATGCGCCAAAAGCCTTTGTGAATGCTGTGATTTAACAGATTGTTTTCTCCAGCGTGGGATAATTCCAGTGCCTTCTCTTGCTTTATAGTGATATAACCAACCAACATTCTTTGCTAGATTTGCATGTTTTTCAAATTTCCTTGCTAATTTTCCTGCTTCTTAATTTGCAATGGCAATGCAAACGTTTTGTGCTGTTGTTGTGTTTGTGCTTTGGACCCTCCTTTGAGGTGAGTACAATTCACACTGCTGATCATGTGTAGACACCATCAGAGGAAAAGTCTGATTGATTGACAGGTTTCTGTCACAGTCGACCGTGGCAGCTGGTGTCTGCTGGTCTGAGGCAGTTCCAAACACTTTGGCCAAATTAAGATTTCCTGCCTGCAGAAATTTAAAAGAAATGCTGTTGTAAACCAGAATCCAAATCCAGGCTCCAAAACATTTAACATCACAGCTACGGTACTACGCCCGTGTGTTTCTGTAGTCGATGAAATGATTCAGTGTAATTAGAGCATAAAGAGTATCCTCCCCCCCGTAAAACCTGTCACCTCACGGACACTGACTGTTTAACATACATGCTTCTGCAGATTATTCTGTATTGACACCATTCTGCTATGAGTTACACCAGTGTGTGTAGCACTATTATTGTAGTTTGTTCCAGTATGCAGTAGTGAGTAAACGGAGAGATAGTGGACACTGTAGCCTGTGGGTCACCTTAGGGTGCCATCTATCCACACAGCCAAATGGATCAATCGATAGAGGAACATTAATCTGCAAAAGCACTCGCCTATAGCCCTGACAAGACAACACTGATTAGAATAAGAAATATGGACCCACCCACCCCTTGTTAATGCTCTCTACTCATACACACACACACACACACACACACACACACACAAAATAAAAACACCTCCCTCCCTCCTTTTTCAGTCTAGGGTCGCACAGTGCTGACACAAACAGCCTTCTCTGCACAGAGAGTAACAGAGAAACACTCTTACTGTCTCTGTGTCCACAATGAGCTGCGGTTTACAACAAGGTGTGAGAACTCATCTCACACTCTTAAAATAGCAGAAGACATTAGTTATCAAGGTGAGACGGGCCAGAAACAGGCTGAATGTTCACATTTGTGTAAAAACACTCACATTCATCTACATGTGTTTCAGGGCCTTTTCTTACCTCAAATATAGCTTTTAGAACACAAGTGCTGTATATTTCTCTGGTTGATGCTCTTACAGTTTCAGTGAACACTTCCATTTGTTAGATTAATTCACAAATGTCTTTGTTTCAAATTAGTGTGTACACCAGAAGGAGAATTTGAAATTTAAATCCTTTTGGTTTGATGTTAAATAATGCATGTTTCATTATAAACAGGATGAATCTCAAAATACTAAAAGCACTACATCAGTGTTCTGCATGTCGTTGCTCGTTGCTTGCTTAAGTACAACACATTGAATAAGGAAGTAAAAACTTGATTCTGACATGTGTTGTCTTTGGTCTGAATGAGAGAACGAGAATAGGAATGGACAGAAGGCACACAACAGAAAACGAGCTGTTGTTAGTGATTTTTGTGTCTGTTGACAGTTAAATGTTGTCAGTGATGAGGTACACAAGGTGATCCTGAGAAAATGATTCTAAGATTAGTCACACTGTCACTGAGTGACATTTTCTGTCATCACCGTGAACACACACACTCTAGTTTATTTTAACTCAATCCCACATGGTATCTGCATGGGCCTAAATCTGAGACCTAAAGCCAGACAGTACCAGTGGATTTCAGACCCAACCCAAGTGAACCTCCTGAATTTCAGACCAGAACCCAACAGAACAGCTGTATGTGCGTTATTTATGCCTCGGAGGCTTTCTCACACAAAAAAACTACATCTCTGACAATAGCAACAAGCCAAAACAGAGTATTATACCATGATCAACCAGCATAGAGGATAAAGACCATCTATGAGCAAATAAGCCATAGGTTTACTGACAATACACACATTTCAGTGAAGTACCTGCATGTTACACTACAGAATCTTAAAATAAATAAATGATCTACTTAGTTGATCAATTTTGTCTTTTCTCAGTATCGACCTTATGAATGTCGTTTTTTTTTCTCTGACTGATATTGACAAGGGTTAGCAATGTTGCCTCACAGTGCTAAGGTTCCAGGTTCTCTTCCACAGTCCAAAGACATGCAGGTTAATTGCTGACTCTAAATTGCCCGTAGGTGTGAGTGTGAGTGTGAATGGTTGTCTGTGTCCATGTGTCAGCCCTACAGTTAACTGCCGTTCAGGGTGTTAACTAGTCCAGGATGTACCCCGCCTCTTGCCCAAAGTCAGCTGGGATTGGCTCCGGCCCCCCCACGACCCTTAAGGATCAGTGGTATAGATAATGGATGGAAGGATGAATTTGACAATAGTCCAAAAATTTGTAATACAGAGGAGAACATTGTACAGGCTGTGCACTTTAGAGTAAATGGTATGCAGAGCTCCTTGCTAGTTATTTTGGCCACTCAAAGCTCTTTTACATTACATCCCCAACGACACATCATTCATACCGGAGGAATCTAAATTGGAAGCTATGCTTCACACACACTGACGCTACGCTTCAGGAGCAACTTGGGGTTCAGTGTCTTGTCCAAGGACACTTTGGCATGTGAACTTGGAGGAACCGGGGATCGAATCACCAATGTTCTGGTTGATAGACGACTCACTCTACCTCTGAGCCTCAGCTGCCCACTATAACAGTTGGATTTGTGGGGAAGGGGGAAGATTTCAGATATCATTCTCACAGTACAATGCCCCTCCTGAATCACTGAAGATTTTAACAGTCTCCACTTCAGCTTAAGTTAAGTTTTTTTTTTATTTGACTTATTACTAACTGCTAACTCACTAGGCTAATTCAATACATTGGCTACACTGTGAGCCAGACAGAGACAGCGAGAACTAAGTCCAACACGTCAAGCAAAAAAACAGCCTAGGTTATGTGTCGAGACCCATTAAGTTCATGTCAATTTGCTGGACTCTGCCATGTACACATACCAAATCACATATGTAATCCCGGGAATACTCACTATAGCATCAAATCTCCAGTGAGCAATTGTTTTTAAAATTTACTAAACCTTTTTTTAAAAATGAAAATATATAATTGTGATCTGTTTTTAAGATTTGCTTCTTCAGTACAAAGTCATTAAGTATTGAGTGACGGTCACACACTATTGGTTTTGATTTGATGACAGTAGACAGCCCTATCGTTTTTTATTACACTACATACTTTTTAAAAAATGTTTTGTCTGTGTTGGCTTTTAAAACATTTACAATGTTCTGATGTTTTTCAGGAGATTTAGTTCATTCATATCATTCTCTCTTTTTGCCATTTTTTCATTTTTCTATAGGATTTTACTGTAGTTTGTGTTATATCATGCCATTAGATGGATGCAACCAATCAGGTTGTTAAACATGCTTTTCAAGATGTTAGGGTTTTTGATGAATTATGAGTGAAATAACTAAGATGCAGGTGAACACACTGTTGCCTTTGCTATCTGTATGTTGGCAGTGTTTACTGTCAGGTGACCTTGCCACACCTTAGCTTTATCTGAATCGATGGCTTGAGGCTGTGTAACAGTAATGACTACCAGATAAATAGTGCAGGATTGACGATGTGTTTCTGCTGCTGTGTGTGGACAGAGAGGCTGCGGCAGTGTTTGATTGGTTTATCAGCGACAGATCCGCAGCTGCCTCTGCACTCCCCTGCCGACGCCCAGCACTGAATCTAATACTGCTCCAGTCCCGGGACAAATCCATCAATCTAACACACACACACACACACACACACACACACACACAGACCATAAGCTCCATCCGAGTAACATTTCAAGCAGCAGTGTCACTGTTACATTACATTCAAAATTTTAGTCTCTATATATCTCTGTCTCTCTGATTCTCAGTCTGAAACAGACACACACACACACACATGTCAATATCAATAAAGTCATCTCTTTATCTTCTTGTCATTATGATCTCACACTTACACATACCCACACACTGCATCTGTTGTGATACACTCCAATACTGCTGAAAGAGCTTTGCTTTATAAACTTGTTAAGCAGCTGAACCAAATTCAGGTTAAACAAATATCTATTTTACAACCAAATGTTGTATAATGCCCTTTTACTGCACTATGTACTATGCTGACCCGAGAAAGATGGGAACAACTCCATGTTTTGTCACTTTTTAAACCTAAATGAGAAATTCAAGTGATACAGTCAAATGAAAGCCAATCTACTTTAATATTAAACTAACCAACCTACAGTAAACATTTCTGCTACAGAAAGTACTGATGGCCAGTATATCTTACCAGTGTCCTCCTGCACAAAGGTTATACGTAATAATAACATACAAAACTTTTCTAAGTGTGTAATGATACAATTTGGTTTTATTTTGAATCAGATTGAGATGAGCAAGTGAAACAAATTTGGTGAAAAGAGCAGTGTGATATTTTGTAAAGTAAACCCAGAGTCAGTCAGATGTGTCAGGTTCATCAAGTACAGTTATCTTCAGGATGTGTTAAGTCTAACTTACTACATTGTCATTTAATAAACCAAATTGTATCAAGAGTCACGCCATGCCAGCAGCTCTGTGAGGCTGTACTTAGACACAGCTGTGCTAACATCAGCATGCTAACATGCTTACAATAGAAAAATATAAATATGCTGACATACAGCAGAAAATGTTTACCAAATTCACCATGTTAGATTAGTGTGTTAGCATATTAACATTTGGCTTTAGAAGGAGTTCCTTGACTTGAATAGTGATTAGGTTCCTAGATAACAAAATACCAATGGGTTATAAGACAGATTTGGATTTTTTTTTTTCCCCACTTTTGATAGAGCTATGGAACATTTGCTAGGCTAGCAGTTTAATAGGGTTGGTGCTAAAGCTAGGCTAAATACATCCCAGACATTTCTATAGTGGATGCACAGAGATGAAACTGATCTCATCTGATAACGATACAGGTAATAAGGTATGTTAATTATATTCCCGAAGACAAAACTTAGTATTCAAACATACACAACAGGGTCCATAAGCACATGAGTATGCTGGATCTTTTAGTTAATATAAGGACTATCAAAACCACAGTAACTTCTATGAGCCAAATATGAACACAGGACCAGACTGTCACCAATGCAAACACATATATATGCACAAACATGTATTATACATTGTACAATATTGTAATATCAACTCAATTAATCCAAAGTTAGACAGCTGATCAAACGTAAACTTGACAATAATTCCTGTACACAAATGCACACACACATACATACACACACACACACACACACTATATATCTACAGCAGCCCACATCATGTGATCAGATAAGAGTGTGTGTGTGTCTGCAGCAGCACCCAGAGGCCCTGAACCCTGCTGCCTTGCTCCAGAGCACAGCAGCAGGAAGGTAGAGGTGGAGGTGATGGAAATTTGACTCTACCTTGCCCTCGGTCCAGCAGAAACAGATGTTACTTGAGGTGCTCAGGATATCCGAAATGAAGGAGGAGATGCCGAGACGCATGATGATAAACGGCAACAAGACCAAAGAGATATAGAGATATGAAAGAGGAGAGATAGAGAGAGATGCAGGAGCTGTTGACAGAGCGGAGACCGAGTAAAACTGAAGAGGAGGAGTAGAGAGAGGGGGGGGGGAGCGATAGAGGGAGAGAGAGAAAGAGAGAGAGGGAGGATGAGAGAAGGAGAGCCTGGGAGAGAGGGAGAAGGATGGCTGTGCTGCTACTCCTGCTGCATGCAAGACTTCTGTGTGTCCCTTTGTGTGCGCATGTGTAGGTACGTGTGTGTGTGTGTGTGTGTGTGTGTGTGTGCGCGTGTGTGCATCTAACGTCCAGCATCAAGATGATAAAGCAAACAGGTAAACACTGCAGATTTTTACAATTTCTTTTGATTTCTCACTCAAACCACAAGCCCAACTCCACTTGTATTCTGTTGTCACATTTAGGTTCAACTTAAATGTTGAACTTAACTATTCACTTAAGAAACACTACAAATTAGGCTTCACTTCGTTTAAAATGGCAACAAATAGCTTATTGTAGCATATTTCGGCATTTCTGATTAATCTCTGTGTCATATACTGTCACCAGCCCAATCCAAGTTGTACAGAATGTCATATATATATATATATATATATATATATATATATATATATATATATATATATATATATATATATATATATATGTATATATATATATATACATACACACACACACACACACACACCTTTGAGATGAAAATCACTGCTTTTATTCTGCTTTCACACAAATGCTTTCAGGCACACTAATTTACACCGGTGTGACCAGGTCTGTACATACACATACACAAGGGTGTAGGTTTGGTTTGGGAAGGTACTCTAAGTTGGTTTGGGAACTCAAAGTGACTGCTATTCCTACATCTATCAATCCATTTTATAGGTCTGGGTCATGATGGCAGCAAGCTAAGCAAGATAGCACATACATTCTTCTTTGGTACATCGTCAACCTCCTAGGAATCTCCGGGAACAGAGATTGGCTGGTAAATCACTACAACAGTCCTGCACAACTTTCACATTACTGCTGATGTGGCACCAATCCACCTGTCTATAGCAGTCTCTCATTTTACTTTCACTCATGAATGAAGTGATAGTTGCTGCTTCACTTGGGGCAGTGAGTCACTCCCAACCAGACGGGAGCATCGTTAAATGCCTTTCAGAATGTTACACAGATCTGATCTGATGCCCCTTTAAGCAGGACCACATCCGTTGCCTGTGCTTTCCAAGACAGTTACAAATCACCATTTAAACATAAATCTGTTTAATGATCTGACAAAGCTAAGGTTTAAAATTATTTATATAAGATTTAAAGCATTAGTTATTTGTTATGTAAAGATAAAGTGGAGTAATGGCAACCTATGCAGAGAATGAAGTCACATTCATTCACTTTGGGTTGTAATCCGAGCTCTCTCCATGGTTTGGTCATCAGGACGTCCATGCATGCTTTTTAGCACATTGAATCTTCCTTCATTGAATCGTTCATGAAGCATAGCACAGCAAAACCGAGGTGAAAAAGGAGAGCCGCTGCCCACTGACAGATTCAGCTAAGCTACTGAGCTAACACAGTAGCAAACAATTTAAGACAGGCTGTCATTCAGCGGCTGTGCACAAACGTACAAGAGACACAACTGAGGAGCCAAGGCAGTGGCAGCAGGGCGTGGGGGAACAGTGAGGTGTACTTTTGTTTTGGCCTGAGATGTTGAAAAATCTGTACAACAGGTATCGAGAAAGGTCATGGTTTAGGCTAAAACAAATACTCCATTAAAGTTAGGAAAACATTGTGGTTTGGGATAAAATGGCTAGTTTGTTAAGGTAAGGGTGATTAACATTAGGGAAATGATCATGGTCACTATCATAAAACCCAACATTGACTGTCACTTTGAAATGGAGTGAAGAGCTGTCTTTCATGTTAAAAGCCAACGTTTTGTTGTCTCTTCCATCTCCCCTGAACTCCATCGTGCACATCGTACACACTCAGCCACAGTGACAGGAGCTGTCCACTGCGGCTGCTCCTCTGTCCTACCAGGGTATGGCGAAGACGGGGGCTTACATTGTCCATGATGGCCTTCAACTCCGTGTGCGTTTCTCCACCACCATCCCCAGTGAATCCAGACTCCTACCAGTACTGAGCCAGCCTTTTCAACCAGCTTGTCCAGCCGTCTGGCGTTCTCAGCTGTCATGTTACCTCCCCAGCAGACTGCAGCATAAAGCATTGCACTTGCCACCACTGACTGTTAGAACATGTGCAACATATCACTACAGATATTAAAGGACCTGAGCCTCCTGAGGAAAAAATAGCCGACTCTGTACCTTTCTGTAGAGGGCACCTGTATTCAGGGACCAGTCCAGTTTATTGTCCAGGTGCACACCTGGGTATTTGTAGGGCTGCACTACCTCGATGTCCTTTCTTTGAATGTTGACTTGGTGCAGTCAGAGCTTAGACCTGCAAAGGTGGTCCATGACCATCTCCTTGGTCTTGGAGGTGTTCAGTAGGCCATGCTTCTCACTCAAGTAACTAGAGGCTCTCACCAGGTCCCTGTACTCCCCTTCCTGTCCCTTCCACACACACACCACAATAGCTGAGTTATCCGAATATTTCTGGATGTGGCAGGAGTCAGAGTCATATTTTAAGTGAACATAATCCTCACAAAACCACCTGGCTCATCCATGTGAGAGTGACCCCAATGGAGCATATTGAGGATAGCATATTCCACCCCCATATTTTTCTGGAACCTGAAATGTAGTGGTTCAAGTGCGTGTTAACACTCTGGTCTCAGGAGGTGGAGAAGCAGCTGCTCCACTGTCTTCAAGATGTGTGATGTGAGAGCCACGGGTTTGTGGTTGTTTACTTTTGGGATTTGTTCGCGTGATCCTCCATAGGCTATGGTTGGGTCAGGGGGGTCACTCTCAGGCTGAACTGTAACCTAAATTTGGAAAAGGCCTGTTTTGGTCTTTGGACAGGTGTCTGATTTTTTGGGGTTGACTGGCGCCTCCAGATAGGGAGTGACGCTCCGTTGTTTTTCCACAGAGCCCTCCCTGTCTGCAGGCTCAATTTGAAGATCCTCTGGAGAGCAGCCTCTCAAGCTCCACCCTCAACTGTCTGTTATGAGGGACAGGGAGGACCTAGGTGAAGTGGTGGAAGAGGAAAAGGGTAGGTGTCCTTGGTCTGCTTTACACTTGCTTGCGCTTCTCTTTGCTTCTGTCCCTAAAGACCTCCTTTTTCTGGTTGCTTAATGTCTTAATATCACTGGTAATCCAGGGTTTACTATTGGAAAAACAGCGTGCAGTCCTTACTGGTATAACCCTTGTCCCTATGTTAATGTTGTCTGTAGTGCAGTCAACCATTTTGTCAATGTCAGTATCCAAGTTATTATCCCAATCTGTGCACTCAAAGCAGGCCCTGAGAGACTATCTGGCCTCTGGTGTCCACCAGAGACCAGGTTGTGATCTGATCTGCCAAGTGGTGGAAGGGCTGAAGCAGTGTATGCCTCCTTGGCATTTGCATAGAGCAGATCAAGTGTCCTGTTTTCCCTTGTAGGACAGTCAACACAATGTGCAAAGTCAGTCAGATGGGAGGTGAGGCTGACATGATTAAAATCTCCTGATATCACAATAAATGCATCAGGGCGCTGGGTCTGTATCTTCGTGTTGTGGATGACGTCACATGCTGCTCCAGGCCTGGCCTGTGGTTGAATGTGAGTAACAATGACAAAGATACATAGTACATAGTACATCGAAAAGAGTACAGTACAGTACGGTACATAGTTAGATCTGAGACCGACAGCCAGCAGTTCAACACCCTGACAGCAGTTCTTCTCCTTTACAATGACGTGACCAGGGTTGCACCATCTGTTGTTCACAAACAAAATCAGTCCCCCGCCTTTGTTCTTTCCGCTCTTCCATCTCTATCTGCTCAAACCGCTGTGAAGCCAAAAAACAAATGAGACTGCGCTCAAGGTAGAGCTTCACCTGTGCCTCTAGGTCATCACACTTGTTAGAAAGACAGTTGACATTTCCCATGATAATCGATAGTAAACCTGGCTTGTATTTCCTTCTTCTAGCTGCTAGCTTAGCCTTAAGCTTAGCACCTGCTACACCCAGTATGGCTTATTCAGCTCTGCCAGGATGCGGTGTTTGACTCTGTGTCCAGTCGGTTACAACACAAGAAGCACTTCCCTTGTGTATGTAACTTTCTCCCAAGCTGTTGTAAACATCGCGAAAAAATACACTTGATACATAAAGAACCACTGGAGCATGGTATGCTGCCACACAGTACGACGCACCATTCAATGCATTGCGTGTTGGCCTCGGACTTGGAGGTGCTGTCACCTCAGCTCTACCATTGCAAACTTCCCCAGTGCAGTGTCAGGCTAGCAGATCATCTGCAGAAGGCAGAGATGCAATCCTGAGTACTGGACATTTGCTACATATCAGCTGGGCTTAAATCACAAAAAACACTGGCAATAACGCATAACCCTGTCAGAGTGTAACGCCTACTGAGAAGGGGCTGCTGATACTTGCATTTCCATCTTTACTACAAAGTATAACATCCTTTGCTACATTGTCTTTGATTTCTATTCAGTTCTAGCATATATTAAGAGAATATTGATTGTATTCTAAAAATATTTTACTCATATGAAAACCATGTTCTGAGTAGTGCCTGCAGTCTCCCCCCACAGGGCAGACTGTGTGACACACAGGTTGTGAAAAGTTCAACAGCACTCGCTGGGAGGCAAAAATAGGATTTTGAAAAGTGAGGGGGGTATGTCCCCACAACACTCAGTAGAAGTTATGCCCTTGTGCACACACACGTATACACACACCAACACACATTAATATGTGCAATTTCTATACATGCATGATTACAAATTCAACTTCTGAATGCATTCATTATTCAGACGTTACTGCTCTGAATCAGTAATGTCATGTGCCCACCACAGTGTGGAAGAAGTATGAGGCATTTGGTCCAACTCAGCATCAGCCCTCTGCTCAGAGAAGACATTGAACTCATACACCGCTGTTGTTGGATTGTCCACAATGCCTCTCATTAATTCTGTTAGTGGTTTGTTGCATTCAATCATTGATGGGTGTACGAGTGTATTAAAGTAGCTGGGCATGCATATAACGGACAGGGGGGTGTACATGATAACAGTTTTGCTCACTCAAAACATGACAACTGCAGCAACAACAATAATTATGACTTTATATGTTATCAATATACAATGAAAATACAAACAACACATTCTTAAACTTTGTGTTTGTAAAAGAGCATTTGAGAGTAAATCAAGTAGATGGAAACTATATTGCACTGGGAACATTCTTTGGCTTATTACTGCCCATCACTAGTGTACATACTGTATGTTAATGTATGTCAAGTCCATAAGAGGATTTACTGTTTTTTAATTTGCCTCATGTTGCAACTAAATGTCAATCAATATTTTACATGGCTAATTCTCACTTCAGAAAGCTGTGCTAAAAATTAACCATATGATAGCATTCATCGAATATTACAATCTCTCAAATTCCCTAAATATGACATGATATTCCATGATATTATAGAAATGCCGTAACCAGTGGATATTCCTTTAATAAATGCATACAATACATACAGTTATGCAGCTCTGTAAGCCAGTAACCATACATGGAGCATGCATAAGCAAAAACATGTATGTGGTTGAATGGCTTAAGTGGCCATTAAACATTAATGTCTGCTTTTGATTTGAAGGCCTGCAGGGAGCTGAGGCATCCCTGCATAAATAGATTTTCTTTGATTTTACAATGATTTCTTGACCACCTCACTGTGGCTTGTTCCCCATACTAGCACACATACTCAGTGGAACTATACACAACACATACAGTACACACACACACACAACAATAACAACTCACCGCGCAGGTTTCCAGAGTTTGCGTGGTGGTGGGATCAGCTCTCTTTTGTTGAGGGGCGCAACTCCTAGAGCTGCCTGCATGATGGTAATGAACTTCTTATACCTCATTTTATTGCTCTTCAGTGCTCTAGCATCATAACAACACCTGCCAATCAATCTGTTGCCATGACACTGCCTCCACTTGCCTACAGTTGGTCCACCCTTCCTGTCAGTAGGTGTTGCTGCTTGCAGTGCTGAGTAGTCGAGCAAGTCTTCTGGAAACTAAGAGCTGAACAGAGGAGATAGAGCAGCAGTGGAAAAAAGCCAAAAGACAAAACAGCCATGTACTGATTTGTGTTGAAGCATTACTGTTACATAATTCACACAGAAAATCCCACCACAGGAGGATAATAGTGGCACTAAGCCTCTTGGTGCTTAAAGTGGTAATCCGCCACATCCACCCTCTTTTTTTCCCTTTTCCTTTTTTTTAGTTGGTGAAAATTTAAATGTAAAATTACATAAGTTTTACATAAGTTTCTACAATTAACATTAAAACAAAAGAATGAAAAAAAAATCTCCTGGATTTTGGTCCAGAAAGATATCTAGACAATTACTGGCCAGACTGGCATGACATTTGTAGCCAATATTCACAGAATGAATCCCACTGATTATAGTGTATATGTGCCCTGCCACATACATACACTTCTGTCATGTAAGAATCCGTCGATTCCTCATGCTCTGCATTTCCTTTTACCTACCTAATTCCACTCATATGGCTTGCCCCACCCCCATACTCCCCTGTTTCCCATCAGCTAATCAGTTGCCTTGCATATGTCCACTTGCTTCCATTGTCTCATAGCCAGATTGTTGAGTAGCTTTCCAGCAAACAGCAGTTTTATGTTTCTGATGTGCCTGTTTTGTACTTTGTCCCCTTGCTTGCTTGTTTATTTTCCTAAACTTTTACTTAAGCAGAACTGCTCTCTGATCAATTACCCTTTGGTTGATCCAGTCACAACCCATAGACAAAGGCAACCTGTGTAGAGGGGTCACCAGCCTCAAGTATTTATTTGAAAATATTTGGTATATATGGGTAGTTCAACAAGAAACCTGTCCAACATTTGAGACTATAAATAGGACACTGAATTTAGGAGAAACATGATAACATTAATAATAATTTTTCTGCCACTTTAATGTATTTTATTTTTTCACTGTAAGGCATCCTTGAGTGCCTTGAAAGGCACCTATAAATAAAAAGTATTATTATTATTATTATTATTATAACTACTTCTGTTTAGTGCCATCAGCTCTTAGAAAAGTGACCTATTGCTGTACATTGCTTCAATGTTGTTTCTTCAAGGTTCTCCTTTCCTGGTCAACTGACTGGTTTTAAACCTGTTTAGTTGTGTTTCGTCTCAGAGAAAAACATTATGTTTGATATTAATTTGTCTAATAAGTAGTGATAGAAAGTGACTTTTGGAGGATTTTTTGTAAGTTCTAATTGTAAAACTTTTCTGAAAAATGAGGCTGGTTCTGTCCATGCCCAGGTTTGTCATTATATTTCCAATTCTGGAGTGTGTGGGCCAGGTCATCAGCAGAAATGACACACTTTATTTCTGTGTTTAGTCCAGGTGAAGGGGAATTTTCTGTTTTCCAGTACATGAATATCAAATGCTGTGGGGCGCCACAGGTACAGTTTTGACTTTCTCCACGTCTGAAACAAAGATTCTGTTTTCTTACAAAGTGGGAATGTGTTCTCCTTACTGTGGAATATATGAGTTAGATGTCTAGAGATGTAAAGAGGTTACAATATAGATCTATCTTTCTCTTCGCTATTGATGTCACTCTTATTCCTTCATGATATTGATATTATTCGTGTTATTGATACTCTGTTGGTTTCAACACAAACAAACTTTTCTCCTATAGTCTTTTCAACTATGCTTTTTTGGAGGCTCATCTCAGTCTCATATACAGGTACAGGTTATTGCTATTAGATTATTTGGGGAAACCTACAACACGCCACTTTGTTTTTTTTAACAGGTGACATTGATTGCATGCAAGAAATGTGCATCTAATTAAAATGCCTTTACTGTCCTTGCATGTGGACTTGCATAGGAAAAATCATGTTTTGTGTAACATCGAGTGTTTTGCACAGAACATCACCTGCATTTCGACATATGGATATGGCAGGAATGTAATTAAATGGCTAACAAAGATGTATTGATTAGTACATATAAGTTACATGGATAAAATACAAGAGGAAATGATTTCAATATTATATAAAAGCATGTTTATAATGTTCACAGCTTAGAGTCCAATCTCCAATCCTGTGTGAGTCTGATGTGATTGGTAGAGAGAGACCGTAAATCCTCTTGTTCTCAGCAGCCTCAGCCTTCACTCATCCTCCAGTCTGATCCAGGAGCAGCAGACAGGATCAGGCTGATTTCCGGAGGATCAGCAGCTCACAGAACTCTGCAAGGGAAGACTGCTGTCTAGTGGTCAGTGACATAACAGCGACGCTGGATTCATAATCAAAATGCCTTCAGAATAAAGTAATTATCTAATGAATGTGAGTAAACCTGTTTATACCCTATTCAGGGAATATTTGACATGCATAAGAGTGATTTTCTAAAAACACGACTGCTTAGAGTGGAGAAGTGGAAAATACTGCAGGAGTAGTTGCATATATTCTTGTGCAGAATTGTTCCTTTTGGGGTGTTGAGTTGATGTATAAACATGTGAATGGTACTTTATAGTGTTAGCTGGCACCTCTGGTGCTTAAAACAAATTTGTTATATTTTGCATAATTTGCAGTTGCAGCACATCATATTTCATCAGCTTATTTTATGTCAAGTGTAAGATCAAAGAAATGCAAAGAAATCACAGCTGTCAGTATCTATATATTGATGAAAGCAAGCCACGGTTAAGATTTCATTTGGTTTGGACACAAACACAACTTGGCTAGGACAGCAACATGTGACCCACTGTGTTATCCAGTGTATGTTATCCTCTGTGTAAAAGCAGTTTTCCTCATCCGACTTTCAATAAGTTTCACTAGCCACCACAACAAACTTCAACAAAAAATATAAAAAACAAAGGCAGTATATTGTCAGCACCTGCAGAATTCTCATGTATACCATTCTGCTGTCCAAAAGTTATTTTTCTCTTGAAAAAGGCAACAAATATTGAAATATTAAATCAAATAAAATATAAAAACAAATTAGTTAGTTTTCTATCCAAACCCTAACCCTAACCCTAACCCTAACGGGGTATTCTATTCCGGACCTGCAGATTGTGAAAAAATTATCATCGAAAAATTAAATTGGCAGCATATTTCAAAGATTTGGAAGAATATGAGGTACCGCCTTTCACAGGGGTCTCAACTTGGTCACCACCATTAGAAAAGTTACCACCAGAAGTACTAGATTTGATTCGAAAGGATTTGGAGCTTTTCCAAAGACATAAACCCCTTAAAGAAAAATTTAATTTATCACAGAATGAGGTAAAAGCACTTAGAGAACTCATGCATAATAAACACATTGTGATTAAGCCCACTGATAAGGGTAGTGCAGTAGTGATTCTAAGTAGGGAACAATATGTATTTGAGGTAGAACTATAATTGAATGATTCGATGTACTATAGAAAATTAAAAGAACCAGTTTATACACAAACAATTCCTATTGTTAAAAACATTTTGGATAGATTAAGAGACAAAAAATTCATTAATGATAAGCAAAGACAATACTTGATGGGAAGTCTAGAACCTAGGGAATGAAGGTTCTACATTTTACCCAAGGTCCACAAGGACCCTGAAAAATGGACGGTGCCTTTTGAAATACCACCTGGCAGGCCAATTGTTTCAGATTGCCAGAGTGAAACCTATTTTACAGCGGAGCATATAGATGTTTACTTAAATCCATTGTCAACCAGACATCCGTCATATGTCAGAGATGCATATCATTTCATCGAAATAGTTAAAAGTTTAAAAATACCACCAAATGCATATTTTTTCTCAATGGATGTGGATAGTTTATATACCAACATTGATATTTCAGCAGGTTTAAAATCAGTAGAAAAAATTTTCTAAATATATCCTGATACCAAAAGGCCCGTAATTGTTACAATTATTGGAAATTAATTTGACCAAGAATGATTTTGTATTTAATGGAGAGTATTATTTACAAATAAAGGGAACAGCAATGGGCAAAAATTTGCTCCAGCATATGCCAATATATTCATGGCCAATTGGGAAGAAGAAGTTTTTGCTAAATGTCCAAAGAAACCAATGTATTATTGGAGATATTTAATGACATTTGGGGGATTTGGACTGGGTCAAAAGAAGAATTTGAAGAATCTTTGGATATTCTAAATTCTCATGATCCTTCAATTAAGTTGAAGAAGGAAATTGATCAAAATTCAATTGATTTTTTGGATTTTTTGTTCAGTCGCAAAAATTGGACATTGAAGTACATTTCAAAATTACAGACACATGCTTTATTATTCAAATCAAGTTTACATCCCAAACATACTTTTAGGGGGATTGTAAAATCACAGCTTACCCGTTTTAAAAGGATTTGTACTAGACACAGATTTTAGGGAAGCTGTTAAAATCCTCTTCAAGAAATTACAAACAAAGAGGATACTCAAGGTCTTTTTTGAGAAATTGTTATAAGACCTTTCAGATTCAGAAAGAAGAGGATCAGAGGAAATGAATTCCTTTAATAACTTCATTTTCCTCAATTGGCCGAGTTCTTCATGGAAAATTAAAAACAAATTTTGAAGATTTAATTGGGAACCAGGAAGTAATCCCAAATTGTACTGTTATCTCCGCTTACAGGAGAAATAAAAATTTAAAAGATATTATTGTAAGAGCAAAACTGAGTCCATTAACACAAGAGAAACCTCATAATTTGGAAAACAAATTTTGTAGATTAAAATTCATTCGTAACAAAGTAGATAAAACAATCATTCGGATTCCACAAAATTTCAGCCCACGATCTACAAATTGTGTCTACATGATTTTTTGTATTAAATGTGGAAAACAATATGTGGGTGAAACCAAAACTTACATTTTTACTCGGATGATACAACATAGATATAATATTAGGAACAAGAAAGAAATGCACACACCTTTGGTTGAACATTTTATTTTTCATGGACTGGATTCGGTGAGAGTGGCTGGTCTTGAAAGGAAGTTGACCTGTAGTGATGTTGAGAGAAAGAAAATCGAAAGGAAA
The DNA here is from genome assembly GCF_042242105.1 of Pempheris klunzingeri. Classification (NCBI taxonomy): domain Eukaryota; kingdom Metazoa; phylum Chordata; class Actinopteri; order Acropomatiformes; family Pempheridae; genus Pempheris; species Pempheris klunzingeri. Next base: position 21,092,914 of record NC_092018.1, read on the forward strand.
TGGATCTATTCGTTAAACAAAAACACCATTTGGATTAAATGTTAAATACAATTAGGAATTAACCCATTCCCTTTCATTTAAACCCGTCCCATTTTTCTAACCCTAGCCCCTCCTTTTTCCTAATCTTAACCCTACCTCTTTTCAATCCCTTGCCCTTAAATCCTAACCCCTCCCCTTTTCATAACCACTCCCCTTTTCCTAACCCTAACCCCTCTTCTCTAATCTTAACTCCCTCCCCCTTTTACCTTCCCCAACCCCTCCCCTCTTCCCTAATTTTAAATAACCTAAGAGCTGAAATTACATATTAAATATAATTAATTAATTAAATTCATAAATAAATAAAAAACAATGTACATTACATACCAAAGAATAAATATTTGTATTCAAAATACCTACAAATATTAAGTTCATATTATTAAAGGTTAAAAATACATTCATTTAATTCATTTGGGACAGCAATTAAAGGGTTAAAAACATTTAAAACCAAAGAGAATACAAGTTAAGATAAAACAGCATTGACTTCAAATTTGAAACTTGGAGGGTATAAAAGGAAGCCAAGCTACTGGGAGAATCATTTGTGCTCTAACCTCCAAAGAGAGAACTTCATTGCCAGCCAGTCTATCAACAGCTTTTTCATTGTGTGCCTAGGCCTGAGGAAGACCCACTACAGGGTTGAAACGTTGCCGTGGGCACACAGTTTTTGATTTAAAAATGTAAAAAACAATTTAATTTGTTTACATTTATTTACATTTTTATTTCATTTTGTTTTGGTAATAAATAAATACATAAATAAATTTATTTTCATTTCATAACAAACACAAATCAACAAATAAGTGATAGCAAAGGCCAAATTAAAAGATGAGACATTTTGAGGAGGGGTGGACGGTAGTGCAATATGGGGGAAGACGCAACTGGGGGATGGCCAGTGCACCTCCCGCCCCATTCCAGGGATGGGCTCAGGTCATCCATCCTAACCCTAAACCTAACCCTGGACTTGGAGCCACAAATGGACTTGAACGGTTATACGGTCCCATTTCATACTAATGCTGACTCTATGTGGTCCCCTCCCAGGATTCCAACCTCTCCACAGCCTGGTTCAACAGGTTGACCTTGCCTGATCCTAACCACAGCAAAGCTTGTATACCAGCCTTTTTCTACACTTAACCTTGTGATTTTCTTTCCCTTCCTAACCCCAATCCCATCCTCTCCCCCAGTCCTTACCCTAACCCTCATCCTCACCTATTCCCCCACTCCTAACCTCACCCCCCTCCCCTGACCCTAACCTAACCCTTTTTTTAAAACCCGTTTTTAACCTAACCTAACCCTAACCCCTTACCCTCCGGGATGCAGAGACAAGCAGCAAAACTAGCTGCGTTTATTAAACAAAAACAAAAATGATGATGGGCTATACAGAAAACGATAATTCGTATCTGAATAAAACCCAATCCGAGTCCCCCACGAACACAAGCCTGACAGGCTCAACGGAGGTGACCGCTCCATCTGCACGCCGGGAACCGTTCACACACACATGTATAAGAAAATCCAGGAGTGGTTTCTTACAGTACACAAACCAATATTAATTTTGGGTGATTCGAACCTGGCACGAATATCCTTTTTCCAGGATGAAGAGGTCCAAATTGATAGCTTCCCAGGTGCCACGTGCTATCATTTAAATGGTGTCCTGGAAAAGCTGGACCCTAACCCAGACGTCCGAAAGTTGGTCCTATCGGTAGGCCTCAATAATTGTCTGCAAGAACAGCGGGAATTAACCACCTGGAAGCAGCTCCAACAGCTGCTAAGGACGGCGGCGAGCAGATTGTCATGATCCTGTATTTTGTCAAGTTCCGTTTTTGTCTTGTCTCATGTTGTCTTGTCATTCCCGGTTTTATTTTGTAGTATCATGTGTTTCCTCGTTTCCGTTACATTTACTTCCTGTCGTCTGATTGTCTGGCTCCTCCCTGATTGTTTCCACCTGTTCCCCATTACCCTGTGTATTTATTGTCTGCGTCTCCCTCTGTCCTGTGCCAGTTCGTCATGTCTATTGTCGTGCCTTCCTACGATTTCTGGTTCATGAATTTGATGTTCGGAGTACCGTTTTGGAGGTTTGGTTATTTTCAGTTGAGTATTTTGTTTCAAGCCTTGTCTTGCTCCTTTTGTTGTTTACTTTCATATTAGTCTACCTAGTCATTTTTAGTTGCTACTTTGTATTGTGTTTTGAGTGCCCTTTCTGGCCTGAGTTTTTCTGTTACGTTTTGATAGATCACTCCTGTGTTTTTTTTTTCACGGAGTCGCCTTTTGTTAGTTTTAGGGTTCTTGTCTTGGTTCCTGTTTTACCTTTTGATTAAAGTTTCTTTGTGACTTTATTTGAGTCGAGCGTGTGGGTTCCTCAGTCTTGTCTGTCCGGTCCTTGTCACAGGTTCCCCAATGCATGTGTGTATGTCCCTGTAATCAATTTCTGCCCCAGGCTGGATGTAAAGCAGCAGACCCTCCTGAAGGCACTGAATGAGATCATGAAAAAAATGTAAATTCTTACCCGAATTAAACCCTCTTGTTTTTCAATAAAAATCACTCAGGATATAGTAATTAAACCAGCCGACAAAGGATCACAGATAGTCATAATGGATAAATATCAATACCTATACGAAGCACATAGACAGTTAAACAGTAACAAACATTATATTCCATTACCTCAGTCTATTCAACCAGACACTCAGAAACTCATTCACAACATTTTATTCAGAATACATAATAACAAATATATAACATCTAAACAATTACAGTATCTCTTAGGTCCAGACACACCCCGCCCCAGAACATTTTACCTTCTACCCAAGATCCATAAGCCTCCTGTGGGGTGGACGGTCCCCTCCGAGGTTCCGTGCGGCAGACCAATCGTGAGCGATTGTGGCTCAGAGTCGTGTCGAGTAGCAGAATACATTGATTTCTATCTCAACCCACTCTCCCAGAAACATGACAGTTACATTCAGGACACATACGACTTTGTAAATAAACTCAAAGGAATTCAGGTACCATGTGGGGGTGTGGGCTGGTTTTGAGCTCAGCTGCAATGGAGAGAGGTGCAGGACTGGCCCAGGAGATGGCGCGGGAGAGAGGTAATTAGCCCTTGAGAACACCTGCAGTAAATTGCCTCTCTCCCTATTTGTACGCAGTAGCACGCCGGGACCCGAGAGGGGGAGAAAAGGAGAGCGCCGTGTGCCCGTACCGCCGGAAAAGCGGACACTTTGTGTTAACAATAAATAAACACCCCTGAGTTGAGTTAAGTTGTCAGGTGTCTTGTGTGCTGGGGAACCCACGCAGAGGTCTCGTTCTTACATACCACATAATGCATTTTTATTTTCAATAGATCAATTCCCTCTACACCAACATCGACATGACTCTGGGCCTCCAAGCCATCAGGGAGATCTTCAAGGTCAGGTTCCCTGACCAAGCGCCCGGATGGGGATGTTTTGGAGTTGCTGGAGCTGAGCCTCACCAGGAACGATTTTCAATTTAATGGCAAATACTACCTCCAAATACATGGGACGGCCATGGGCAAGAAATTGGCCCGGCCTATGCCAATTTATACATGTGCCTCTGGGAAGCTACAGCCTTTACCAAATGCATACATCTACCACTCATGTACTACAGATACCTAGATGACATATTCGGGATCTGAGGGGGCTCCAAGATTGAGTTTGAATACACACCACCCATCTATCACCCTAACTCACAATATACACACTGAAAAAATTGAATTTCTGGCCACAGGTTTTTTTCAGTCCCCACAACGAGACACACAATAAACTGGCAACCAGGGTACACTTTAAGGACACGGACAGACACGCACTCTTACATAAATCCAGTTTCCACCCCAAACACACCTACAAAGGACTCATCAAATCACAACTTATCCGTTTTCACAGGATCTGTAGCTTCCCAGAGGACGTGGAGGTAGCTACATCTACCCTATTTACAGCATTAAGGCCCCGGGGTTACTCTAAACGCTTCTTGAGGGCAATAAAAGGGGAGGTCAAACAAATATTTCAAGGGGAAGGACAGTATACCAGGGAACCGGATTCAAAACCATAATACCATTTGTGGCCACATATTCACAGGATCTGGTGAGGCTCAGCTCCAAAATAAAGTCCCACTTCCAGGAGGCCCGAGCTGACAATGGGGACCTGGAGGGATTCAAAATTATCTCAGCCTTCAGGAGAAACAAAAATTTAAAGGACATTCTGGTGCACTCCAGCCCAACAAGGGGGAGAGAGCGATTGCAGGCTCATCACAGATGCCTTTTAAAACCCAAATTTGTTTTTAATAACAGGTCAGGGGTAGGGGCTCCCATATGGCAAAACATGGACCTAAATACAACCAATTTGGTCTATGGAATAAAATGTAAGAAATGCCATATCATAAATGTGGGAGAAACTAAAAATAAACTGGTGGAAAGACTAAAACAACACATCTATCACACGCAGAAAAAGTACAGAGACACAACACTTTACACCTACCTCCACCAACACTTACCAGATAATATAACTATTTGGACTGGAAACCAATATTATTTGGACAAATAGTTATAAAGCCAGCAGACAAAGGATCCCAAATAGTTATCATGGATAAACACCAATATCTTTTTGAAGCACATAGACAGTTGAACAACAATTTCATTACCCCAATCCATTCAACCGGACACACAGAAACTTATTCATAATATTTTAATCAGAATACACAATAACAAATATATAACATCCAAACAATTACAATATCTCTCAGGCCCAGACAAACCCCGTCCCAGGATATTCTATTTATTGCCCAAAATTCACAAGGCTCCTGTGGGGTGGACGGTCCCCTTTGAAGTTCCATGTGGCAGACCAATTGTAAGTGATTGTGGCTCAGAGTCGTGTCGAGTAGCTGAATATATTGACTTTTACCTCAACCCACTCTCACAAAAACACAATAGCTACATCAAAGATACATATGATTTTGTCAATAAATTTAAAGGATTACACATACCAACCAATGCATTCTTATTTTCAATATACATAAACTCAGTGTACACAAATATTGACACGACTCTGGGCCTCCAAGCCATCAGGGAAACCTTTAACAGGTTCCCAGATCCGGGGCGCCGGAGTGCTGGAAAATTCCCTACCCTAACCCTAACCCTAATTCCTAAACCCTAACCCTAACCCTGGAGTGGAGTGGAGCGGTCACCCGAAATAGCCATAATGACATCGGGAGGACACTCAAAAATGATGATGGGCTATACAAAAGACAATAACTCGTGTCTGAATAAAACCCAATCTGAGTCCTCCTCGAACACAAGCTTAATTGGCTCACCGGAAATGACCGCTCCACCTGCGCACCGGGTACCGTTCATACACCCACGCACGCATAGAAAAATCCAAGAATGGTCCCTCATGGTGCACAAACCAATACTCATTCTGGGAGATTCCAATCTGGCACGAATACCTTCTTTTAAAGACGAGGAGGTCCAAATCGACAGCTTTCCAGGGGCCACGTTCTACCACCTGAATGGGGTCCTGGAAAAGCTCGGTCCAAATCCTGACGTCCGAAAGTTGGTCATTTCAGCAGGCCTAAATAATTGCCTGCAAAAACAGCAGGAATCAACCACCTGGAAGCAGTTACTACAACTGCTGAGGACGGCTGCGAGCAGGTTCCCTAATGCATGCGTGTATGTCCCTGTCATTAACTTCTCCCCCAGGCTGGATGTGCAGCAGCGGACCCTCCTGGAGACTCTTAATGAGAATATCAGCAGGAAATGCAAATTCTTACCTGAAATTAACCCCCTCATTTTCAGAACGCAGCCACACGACCCGGTCCACTGGACACCGGGCACAGCAACCAAAATCCTGAAAAGGTGGCTGGCGGATTTAAACATGTGAGGGGGGTTAACTGTACTAACCCCGCCCCCCTCGGGAATATAACCAATCTCTCCAGGTCCCTTGAACTCACCGCGGAGCAGAAGGAGGTCCTGGAAAGGGGGCTGACGTTTATCCCCACTCTAGGCCCACGTAGCCGCGCGGAGCTGAGGAGGGATCTTCATACCTTCCACAGGAGGCTTAAAATTTTGGATCATTTTAATTACACCAACAATTACACCTACCAACCGTTCACAAATCCCTCCACATGGGACCCCAGGCTAGATTCAGTTTCAGTCACTATAGACCCAGACCACCCACCCAGTATAATCTTTCTCCGGCACAATTACAGGCAATTAAATCACTTAGCAACAATCAGGATATAGTCATCAAACCGGCCGATAAAGGATCACAAATAGTTATAATGGACAAATATCAATATCTTTATGAAGCACACAGACAATTAAACAATAACAAACATTACATCCCATTAACTCAGTCAATTCAACCTACATACCTACATATGACTTCGTTAATAAACTCAAAGGAATCCAGGTACCACATCATGCATTTTTATTTTCAATAGACATCAATTCCCTTTACACAAATAGACACGACTCTGGGCCTCCAAGCCATCAGGGAAATTTTTAATAAATTCCCTGACCCTAAACGCCCGGATGGGGATATTCTGGAGCTGTTGGAGCTGAGCCTCACCAGGAACGATTTCCAGTTCAACAATAAACACTACCTACAAATACACGGGACGGCCATGGGCAAAAAATTCGCCCCGGCCTATGCCAACCTCTACATGTGCCTCTGGGAAGCTACAGCCTTCACCAAATGCATACATTTACCACTCACATATTACAGATACCTTGATGATATATTCGGGATCTGGGGGGGCTCCAAGACGGAGTTCGAGGGGTTCCTCCAGATCCTGAACACACACCACCCATCCATCACCACTACTCACAATACACACACCGAAAAAATAGAATTTCTGGACAAAGGTTTTTTTCACTCCACACAACGAAACACACAATAAACTGGCCACTAGAATACATTTCAAGGACACAGACAGACACGCACTATTACATAAATCCAGTTTTCACCCCAAACACACTTACAGAGGTCTCATCAAATCTCAACTCATCCGTTTCCATAGAATCTGTAGCTTCCCAGAGGACGTGGAGGTGGCAACATCAACACTATTCACAGTGCTCAGGCCTCGGGGATACTCCAAACGATTCCTGAGGACCATAAAAGGGGAGGTCAGGCAAATATTTCAAGGGGAGGGACAATATATCAGGGTACCTGATCACAAAACCATTATACCATTCGTAGCCACTTTTTCACAGGACCTGGTGAGGCTCAGCTCTAAAATAAAGTCCCACTTCCGTGAGGCCCAGGCGGATAATGGGGACCTGGAGAGATACAAAATAATCTCAGCCTTCAGGAGGAATAAAAATCTAAAGGATATCCTGGTGCACTCCAGCCTAACTAGGGGGAGTGAACGGTTGCAGGCCCATCACGCATACCTTTCAAAGCCCAAATTTGTTTTTAATAATAGAACAGGGATGGGATCCCCAGTATGGCAAATCATGGACCTGAACACTTCCAAGCCCAGCCCTTGGCCGTGCTGGCCCAAATGCTGGGGCAAATGAGCCAGGAGCAGGCGGCGGCCCAGCGGCAGCACATGGGAATGCTCCAGGCTCAGGTGGAGCGGCAGACAGAGGTCCTGGACAACCTGCTGGGCCGGTCACGCGCGGCCTTGCCGCAGGGATCCCCGCTCGCTGGCCTCGCCCTGCACAGGATGACAGCGGAGGATGATCCCCAAACGTTTTTGGGGATGTTCGAAGCCATGGTGGGGGCATGCAGATGGCCGGAGGCGGAATGGGCGGTGCGCCTCCTGCCACTGCTCTCGGGGGACGCGCAGACGGCAGCGCTCAGCCTACCGGCGGGGGACCGGCTTCGCTACGAGAGCCTAAAGAAGGCGGTGCTGGACAGGACGGGCTGCTCGCCGGAGGACCACCGGCGACGTTTCCAGGGGTCTCGGCTCGGCGACGGGGAACGCCCCTACACGTATGCGCTGCAACTGCAGGATGCGGCAACGAGATGGCTCCAGCCGGGGGAGACCGCCAAGGAAGCGCAGATGGTGGAGACAATCGCGCTGGAACAGTTCATTGAGGGGCTCCCGGCAAGGACTGCAGCATGGGTTCGCTGCCACCGCCCCGCCAAACTCGAGACCGCCGTCACGCTGGCCGAGGACCACTTGGCCGTGCATCCCAGGAGCCAGGGGGACGGCCGGATGCCCACGGCGGAACGACCCATCCCAGCCCCCCGCAGGAGGAGCTTCGCCCCCCCGGTACAGCGGGGAGACTCAGCCAGCCCCACTGCGCCGCCAGCCGGCAGCGCCACCCCGCAGCTCTCCCCTCCACGGGTCCCGGCCGCTACAAGCGCCCTCTCCCGCCCACAGAGAGTCCCTCAGACGCCAGGGCAGGAGTGCTGGCGGTGCGGGCGGCCCGGGCATTTCCGCTCAGAGTGTCCTCTGATGGAGGTGGGCCAGACGATCCGGGTCGCCGGTCCGCCAGCACCCTCCCCCGGTCCGGGTGAGACGTACCGCGTTCCGGTAAGGGAACCCACGACGCCGCCGCCGGAGACGCCGAGGGTTCCCGAAATCCTCCCCATGGAAGATTTTCCACTCGAGCAGTCTCGGGACGACACCTTACGCTCAGCCTTCGACCAAGTGATAGATATTGATGGTCACTTGGTGCGCCCTGACGCAGCGCAGACCTACCCGCACTTTTCTTTGCAGAGGGACAGGTTATACAGAGTGAGTCGTGACACTCCGACAGGACTAGTAAACACCCAGTTGTTGGTGCCGAAAAGCCGCCGGGAAACTGTTTTCCAGGCGGCTCATTATAACCCGATGGCTGGTCACATGGGATACGACAAAACACTAAACCGGATAATGGCCTGATTCTATTGGCCTGGCATTCGGGGGGATGTACGCCGCTGGTGTGCATCCTGCCCTGAATGCCAGCTGGTTAACCAGCTGGCCATACCGAGAGCGCCATTGCGCCCATTACCGCTGATGGAGGTCCCGTTCGAGCGCATTGGCATGGACCTCATCGGGCCATTCAACCGGAGTGCACGCGGCTATCGCTTTGTGTTGGTCCTGATGGATTACGCAACGCGATACCCGGAAGCAGTGCCGCTGCGCACCATCTCTGCAAAGAGTGTGGCGCAGGCACTGTTTCAGGTAATCTCCCGAGTGGGGATCCCGAAAGAGATCCTCACTGACCAGGGCACTTCGTTCATGTCACGTACACTGAGAGAACTTTACGGATTATTGGGCATTAAGTCTGTTCGTACCAGCGTCTACCACCCTCAGACCGACGGGCTGGTAGAGCGGATGAACAAGACCTTCAAGTCCATGATCCGTAAATTTATTCACGAGGACGAACGCAATTGGGACAAATGGCTAGACCCTCTGTTGTTTGCAGTGCGGGAGGTGCCCCAGGCCTCCACGGGATTTTCTCCCTTTGAACTGCTATTCGGCAGGAAACCAAGAGGGGTGCTGGACCTTATTAAGGAAAACTGGGAGGATGGTCCAAGCCCCAGTAAAAATGAGATTCAATACGTCCTGGACCTGAGAGCAAAACTCCACACTTTGGGAAGGTTGTCACGTGAGAATTTGCTCCAGGCCCAGGAACGTCAGCAGCGCCTGTACAACAGAGGGTCGCGGCTGAGACAATTTTCACCGGGAGAGAAAGTACTTGTATTGCTCCCATCTTCTAGCTCCAAATTACTCGCCAAGTGGCAAGGACCCTTTGTGGTCACACGACGAGTGGGCGACGTGGACTATGAGGTGGAGCGTACTGACAGGGGAGGAGCCACACAGATCTACCACCTCAACCTCCTCAAACTATGGAGAGAGGCGGAGCCTGTGTCTCTGGTGACGGTAATTGGAGAGAGAGATGAGTTGGGGCCGGAGGTACCAAATTCCACCAAATCCACTCCGCTCCATTGTGATGACCATCTCTCGCCGTCCCAGAGAGCAGATGTGGCCCAGTTGCAACAGCGTTTTGCTGATGTGTTCTCCCCCCTGCCAGGACGTACCGACCTCATACAGCACCACATTGAGTCTCACCCAGGGGTGACGGTGCGTTCACGGCCCTATCGGTTACCTGAACACAAGAGAAAAGTGGTTCAGAGAGAGCTGGCAGCCATGTTAGCGATGGGAGTAATAGAGGAGTCCCACAGTGCCTGGTCCAGCCCCATCGTTCTTGTGGTTAAGAAGGATGGGTCTGTCCGGTTCTGTGTGGACTATCGCAAGGTGAATGACGTGTCACGGTTTGATGCCTACCCGATGCCTCGGGTCGACGAGCTTCTGGACCGGCTGGGCACTGCGCAGTTTTTCACCACGCTGGATCTGACCAAGGGCTACTGGCAGATTCCTTTGTCTCCAGAGTCCAGGGAGAAAACGGCCTTCTCCACTCCGTATGGGTTGTACCAATTTGTCACACTTCCGTTCGGGTTGTTCGGGGCCCCAGCCACATTTCAACGCCTCATGGACCGGGTGCTGCGTCCGCACGCTGCATATGCTGCCGCCTACTTGGATGATGTCATCATCCACAGTGACACCTGGGCGGAGCATGTGCAGCGGGTGGCCGTGGTGCTCGAGTCTCTGAGGCAGGCGGGGCTCACGGCCAACCCGAAGAAGTGTGCGGTTGGACGGAGGGAGGTACGGTATCTGGGGTACCTCTTGGGCAGCGGGCAGGTGCGGCCACAGGTAGACAAGACCGCGGCGATTGCGGCCTGTCCGCGGCCTAAGTTCAAAAAAGAGGTCAGACGGTTTTTGGGACTGGCGGGGTGCTATCGGCGGTTCATACCGGACTTTGCGGACCTCACCAGTCCCCTGACCGATCTGACCCGAAAAGGTGCCTCAGAGCCGGTCCAGTGGACAGAGCAGTGCCAGCGGGCGTTTGAGAGGGTGAAACAGGCTCTCTGTGGGGGGCCACTTCTGCACACGCCTAACTTCTCTCTCCCTTTCATGTTGCAGACTGATGCCTCGGACAGAGGGCTGGGGGCTGTTTTGTCCCAGCAGGTACGGGGAGTCGACCGCCCCGTGCTGTACCTGAGCAGGAAACTCTCTGAACAAGAGAGCAGGTACAGCACGGTGGAAAAAGAGTGCCTCGCCATCCGGTGGGCAGTCGGCGCCCTGCGTTACTACCTCCTGGGACGCCCATTCACCCTCTGTTCGGACCATGCTCCGCTCCAGTGGCTCCACCGCATGAAGGATACCAACGCCCGGATCACCCGGTGGTATCTGGCTCTTCAGCCTTTTAAGTTCACGGTGATCCATAGACCGGGGGCACAGATGGCTGTGGCCGACTTCCTCTCCCATCCCTTGGGGGGTGGGGGGGGAGTGGGCTAGGCCGGACGGTCCCCGGCCTAAGTCGGGCGGTGGAGGCATGTGGGGGTGTGGGGGTGTGGGCTGGTTTTGAGCTCAGCTGCAACGGAGAGAGGTGCAGGACTGGCCCAGGAGATGGCGCAAGAGAGAGGTAATTAGCCCTTGAGAACACCTGCGGTAAATTGCCTCTCTCCCTATTTGTACGCAGTAGCACGCCGGGACCCGGGAGGTGGAGGAAAGGAGAGCGCCGTGTACCCGTACCGCCGGAAAAAGCGGACACTTTGTGTTAACTATAAATAAACACCCCTGAGTTGAGCTACGTTGTCAGGTGTCTTGTGTGCTGGGGAACCCACGCAGAGGTCTTGTTGCCACAGTCTCCCTCTCCCATCAGCTCCCCTGGTCTCCGTCCCGGTCCTATTCCCTGCCTCTCCAGCCTGCCTACCCTGGTCCCTGTTCCAGTCCTGCTACCTGCATCTCCAGTCTGCTCCCTCCTGGTCTCCACTCCGGCCCTCTCCCCCAACGCCACGCCTGCTTGCTTTCCCTGGTCTCCACTCTGGCCCTGGTTCCCGCTACACCAGCCTGCTTCCCCTGGTCCCTTTCACGTTCCTGCTTCTTGTAGTGTACTATTAAATTTGTTTGTCTTCAAACTAGTCGTGTCCTGTGTCTGCATAGTGGGTTCCGCCAGTCCGTTCCGGCTAACGGGGCAAATGTCCCAGTTTGGTTTACTTCCTGGTTTATCTTTGCTACTGATGTCATGTGTTGGAAAATCCAAAATTATTTTCATAATGTTATAATTTGTCAAATAAATGCAACATACAGGTTTACACACGTTTCCATCTGTACACTAGATATTTCATATCTATCTATAGACTACACTGAATATAATCTATACAATAAAAGAAATAGTAGCAGGGTGGATATGAAAAAGCTGGAATGAATATGCTAAAATGTCCAGTGTGAACAAATTAACAGTATCAACAGTGTAAAATTAATACACAAAGATACACTATGAACATGTGCAGCAGATACAGTAGGTAGTGCAGGTCTGAGTGTAAAATACATGGTGTCATCTGCACTACATGTATATTTTTTGTATTAGTGGTTGATACCTGACAGGGTCTTGTGCATCTGTCTGAAACATGTCCTGTGTGGTGTGGGACTTGTTCGACACGCGTAAACTTATTCTAGAAACATGTCAAACAAGCAATACTGTCGCTTCACTAAAGGTTCAAAAGAGGTTAGTTCAACAAAAACAGTGTTAAGAAGATGAAGAGCGCCTTCAACGCTGCCAGGTGTTAATGCACCGACCAGGTACAGGCAGATATCCAACCTTCGTTTATTAGCAAGATACTTGCAAAGACAGTTTCAGTGTTAAAGTCTACTGTTGTTTTAGTAGTAGTTTACTACTTTTCTACTGTCTGTTGTAATTGTTATCAAACAACAACAATAGAATTTACAAATGGACAACAATAAATGGATGTTAGCTCACCCATCAGTGAGAGAAGTGACAGCTACAGTCTGTGTGCACATCTAACATGGCGGTTTAGCATTGGAATAATCAATGCTAACCCAACATGCTTGATACAGTAAAATAAAACAAAACTCAGTCCAGTCAGATTTGAAGTGACCGTTTTTCTTGGTTTATCATCTGTAACTTCCGTTAGCTTAGCTTAGCCCTTAGAGTAGCCCTTAGAGTAGCACTAGCTAACCAACGTACACTGTGGAGTCTTTATGTAGTAGGTCAAGTGTACGGTGTGGGATGAGGTCAAAATAAATATAGAACTGCAGTTTGACTTTATTTCACATGTTGCACACGTTAACATATGCAGACCACACATGTGCCTCTGCCTAAACATGCCTGATTTATCAAGTTTGTTAGGCCGAACGGAACTGGCTTAACCCACAATGCAGACAAGGACACAGGTTGAGTGTTGGGAGGTTGGGAGACAGGAAGGTTAATTAACAACACTGAACCAAAGCAGGGGCTGGTGAAGAGACCAGGGTAGCAGGCTGGAGAGGGAGACAAGGAACAAATACGAGCAACACGACAAGGAGTCTAGTAACAGGGAGCCTGAAATATACCATGTGGAAACAGACAATCTGGCAGCAAGCAAAGAACTGAGATGGTCTTATAAAGGCAGGGGAGGAGTAAGTGACTAGATTGGTAATCAGGAACAGGTGCGTGGAGATGGCAGGTGTGTGGGTTGATGACCGGGAGTAACCTCGTTGACTCCGCTCCGGTGACAGACGGGGAGACAAACATGAGGGAGAGAGACAGGGGAAACAGGGAAAAGACACCGGGATCCTAACACAGTTCTAGTCCATTTATTCTTTATTTATTAGTTCTAAAATAAATCTTACGTGATTATTAGCTTTAATTTTTATCTTTTACTTCTCTGCTACCCTCTCACAGGTGTCATTATTCTTATTCTTATTCTTTTGGAGCTGTGTGTAACAAAAAGCAATTTCCCCCTGGGGATTATTAAAGTAATTCTGATTCTGATTCTGATTACTCATATGTTGGTGTTTTCACACTGTTTGTGTGCATGTGTGGCACATACTTATCATCTTCTTATCTTATTATAGGACAGCTTTGCCATCACAGGAGAATCTATTAGTTGTGTTTCTTCAAAAAGGTTCCATGTTGCCATGTTTTGTCTCCACCTGCATCATTCAGACTAAAGACGTCCTTTCACCTCTGAAAAACCTTGCAAACGCACACAAAAACACGAGCTGCAGCTTTTATCGATGATTTCACAGAAAAAGACCCATCAGCGGAGAGTTTTATCCATCTGGACTTTGACTTCAGCCCCGACTGTCACAGACAACTGAACTTTTTTCACTGGAGACGTAAGATTTGTTCACTTTTGACTCCCATGTTGTTTCTATGTGTTTTTACGTTTCTGAGCCCCAACATTCACTGATGTAGCTTCCCACTGACTCACAGTTTTGGCTATATTTAACTTTTTCAGTAATACTGATACAAATAAGGTTTAACCAATTATTTATACATTTATTTATAATGCATTTAAAAAAAACAACTCTTGAACTTGATATTTTCTTAGATTTTGGGATATTTTTATTTGTGCAAAACATCCTTCAAAAAGTTGTCAATTTTAAGTCATCAGGCAGAGATGTGAGAAACAACTGTAAAAAGAGACTTTTGTAGAAAAAGTGTCAAATGTGATATAACTAATGGAGATTTGACAAACTGATTTCATTTATTGAAGAAGGATCAGAAATTATCGGTCAGTACGAGAACCTAAAATTAGAAAAATATTGAATGAAGTCTGGTGGGAAAATCAAAAGATTATTAGAAAAAGTAACATAATGTACATAAATAATTCAAGTTATGCTTTATTTGAAGGAATTCAGCTGTTTTCATTCAAAAGCTAGTATCTGCAGGTCCAATGACATGTGAGGCTTTGACATTAAAGTGTCCATCTGACTGACAGTTTGATATGAAGACATGACAGATGCCCATTATGAACTTTAGACAGCCCAGTCCTTCATATGATCATTAAAATGAATTAAAAAATATTGTTCTGAATATCACTCTAGGTTTATTTTTATTAGGGCCCGAGAACCTAGCGGTGCAAGGACCCTATTGAAATGTAAGGAAATGCATCTGAAATAAATTGCAAGTTTGAGGGCTTAAACATACACGAAAACTCATGAAACTTTGCACACGCATCAGTCATGGTAAAAAATTACATATTTTATGGGTCTTGCAAATGGGCGTGGCAAAATGGCTCCATAGCGCCCCCTAATTTCAAGCCCCGGAACTGTGTTTTATGTACATGCACAAAATTTGGTGGGTTCATGTATCTCTTTAAGATGTACAAAAAAGTCTCTTGGAGCAATGACCTAAACCCAACGGGAAGTCGGCCATTTTGGATTTTCCGTACATTTTGGGCGGTTTACAGGGGTCATAAATGAACTAACTAGTCCGAGGGGGTTGAAGCGATCCACTTCAAACTTTGTCAGCTGGTAGAAAAGACTTTAACGATGAAAAATCATTAAAAGTCTCTACAAAACTTTAATGTGGCAAGCTGTCAAACTTCAGTGTCTCGCCATGAAACGGGAAGTTGTTAATAACTTGACTCTACATGATCCAATCAGCACCAAACTTGACATGTTTGATAAAAGTCCCGCCCTGAAGACGTCTACATGTCAACATTCATTCACAGTCATATGTGAACACACTAACCCTAACCCTAACACACTATGATGTCTCAAGCCAGCCAGTTGGCCAGATCCCTTCCCTCCTGTGGGCTCTCCTGTCATCTTTGACAAACTCCTGCACAATGGCAACCAGGACTACAATCCACAAACTGGCATTTTCACCTGTAGCGTACCAGGGATCTACTATTTTGCTTGCTGGATCAGGCATCCGGGAGCGCTGTACTCCCATTACGACAAGGAGACTGTGCATGTGCAGCTGCCATCTGACCAGGCTGCAGGACTTTATGCTGGTTCATATGTCCACTCCACATTTTTTGGATATTGATCGCACCCAATGTAAGAAATGTGTACAAGGAAAGGTGACAGTAATGAATGGTAAATGTTACCATATTTATGGTAAAAGCAGTCTCAAAGGTACAATATAGGTCAAGTGAACTGGTTTACAATGAGTTGTGGAAAAATATCTTTATACATAGTAGCAACATACTTCAATGAATTATTCTTTCCATTATATGCATCACATCTCTATTTACATACATCAATGGAGTCTCAGAAAGTTGTGTGATAATGTGCAGAGTATGAACATTGTATTAATATATGTGGTCATTGGCAGTGATATGTAAGAAGCAAAGATCCTTGTGAGATTTCTGGAGAGCAGAGGTCAAATAATACTACCAAATATCTCAGTTGTCATAATTCTTGTATGTTTACCTTGTGCATTTATTCTTATATCCATCAACATGCAATAAATCAGTGTCTATGACACAGCTGGAATGATTCCTGGAACAATGAGTACAAAAAAAAATACACAGTTACTATTGTTTAACATTTTAGTAAAACCTTTGAATAAACAACTGAACACAGAACCACAGCAAACAAATCAAATAAATCAATAAAGGCCAGATGCTGCTTCTTTTACGGTTTTTGATCATTTCTTGAACTAAAAGTCAAGTGTTCACTCTTTCCCGACCCGCTTGCATTTAAATCCGGCTCCCCATCTCTCTATGGCTCTGTACCTAGACTGTACCACTACTAGCTGTCTTCAGAGTGTCTCCCTTCCTACTTTGACATAATGGTGTGATCCTACTCTGTTCTCGCATGTGACTGGCCGCATGGTGTGCCCATTACAATAAAATCTGAACATGCGGCGCTCCTGGCGGCAGTCGGCTCTTCTCCTTCAGCTACGAAGAATCGGAAGCTTTGCTTCTGCTTCATAAAGTCTTTGGAGGGTGAGAGGAGGAAAACATCATGGAGACGTGGAATTGGCTTTGGTTAATGAGGTCAGTCTGAGGCTGAATGGCCGAACAATCACAAACAAATCAGTGGTCAGTTGTTAGCTAATTAGCTAATGCTAGCTAACATGTGCACTACATGAGCTGCTACATTTTACTGCTGCTTGAGGCGGATATATGCTAATATATACAGTCCCCTCCAAAAGTATTGGAACAGCAAGGTCAATTCCTTTGTTTTTGTTGTATACTGACGACATTTGGATTTCAGATCAAAAGATGACAAAAGTTCAGAATTCCAGCTTTTATTTCGTGGTATTTACATCTAGATGTGTTAAACAACTCAGGACAGAGCACCTTTTCTTTGAACCCACCCACTTTTCAAGTGAGCAAAAGTATTGGAACATGTGACTGATGGGTGTTTCTAGTTGCTCAGGTGTTGCTTTTTAGATTGATTGCTGAAACATTAAGTAGTTCTTGTTTTTGGCTTTGGGTTTCACCTGTGAAAACTGTATTTGCTGTTAAGCAAACATGAAGACCAGAGAGCTGTCTATGGGAGAAAAGCAAACCACTTTGAAGCTGAGAGAAGAGGGAAAATCGATCAGAGCTATTGCACAAACATTGGGCATAGCCAGTACAACAATTTGGAATGTCCTGAAAAAGACAGAAACTACTGGTGTACTGAGCAACAGACATCGAACAGGTCGGCCAAGGGTAACAACAGCAGTTGATGACAGAAACATTGTGAGAGCTGTGAAGAAACACCCAAAGACAACAGTCACTGACATCACTGCCAACTTCCACAGGGCAGGGGTGAAGGTATCACAATCCACTGTTCGAAGAAGACTTCGAGATAAGAAATATAGAGGCCATACCACAAGATGCAAACCACTCATCAGCAAAAAGAATCGGAAGGCCAGATTGGATTTTGCAATCAGCCACAAAAGTTTTGGAACAAAGTTTTATGGACTGATGAGACCAAGATTAACCTCTACCTCTCTAGTGATGGAAAGGCCAATGTATGGAGAAAGAAAGGATCTGCTTATGATCCAAAACATACAAGCTCATCTGTGAAGCATGGTGGAGGGAATGTCATGGCTTGGGCTTGCATGGCTGCTTCTGGAATGGGATCACTAGTCTTTATTGATGATGTAACTCATGATGGTAGCAGCAGAATTAATTCTGAAGTCTACAAAACCAGTTTGTCTGGCAATTTACAGAAAAATGCATCCAAACTAATCGGGAGAAGCTTCATCATGCAACAAGACAATGACCCAAAACACACTGCCAACACAACAAAGGACTTCATCAGGGGGAAAAAGTGGAAGGTCTTGGACTGGCCAAGTCAATCACCGGACCTTAACCCAATAGAGCATGCATTTTACCTCCTGAAGAGGAGACGATGCAGTTATTGCAAGTAAGGGTTATGCCACCAAATATTAAATGTTATTCACTTTAAGTTAATTTAATAATGTCTGTTCCAATACTTTTGCTCACTTGAAAAGTGGGTGGGTTCAAAGAAAAGGTGCTCTGTCCTGAGTTGTTTATATAGTTGTAAATACCACAAAATAAAAGCTGGAATTCTGAACTTTTGTCTCATATTCATCTTTTGATCTGAAACCCAAATGTCTTACAAAACAACAAAAACAAAGGAATTGACCTTGCCGTTCCAATTCAATTCAATTTTATTTGTATAGCCCAATATCACAACAGAGTGTTTCATAGTGCTTTACAAAGTTCACTGAAATAAACAAGTGTAAGCGAACAAACAATCTAATAAAGAGTCCAGCAGTCGATGAGGCCAATGGATCAGTCCGAGGCATCACCTGCCCTTTATGACCCTCCTTCTTCGGGAAGGAAAAACTCAAAAAACCCAGTGGGAAAAGAGAAACCTCCGGGAGCACCACAGTGAAGGAGAGATCCAGCTCCCAAGGACGGACAGGCTGTAGCCTTGGACAGACGCACATCCATTGGCTGATGGAGAACCACATCAGCAGGACCAGGACCAGGATCCACAGGAACCAGAGAACCACATCAGCAGAACCAGGACCAGGACCCACAGGAACCAGAGAACCACATCAGCAGAACCAGGACCAGGACCCACAGGAACCAGAGAACCACATCAGCAGGGCCAGGACCAGGATCCACAGGATCCACAGGAACCTGAGAGATGAGAAAGCACAGAAACGCTCCGGGGAAGATAGCAAGTTAGAGGCAGACATTTGGCTGACATGAGACATAACGATGGAGAGGAAGAGGAGGATAGAGAATAGAGGAGCTCAGTGCACCATAGGAGTCCCCCGGCAGTCTGAGCCTATAGCAGCATAACTAGGGGCTGGTCTAAGGCCTGATCCAGCCCTTAAATATATGCTTTGTCAAAAAGGAAGGCTTTTAGTCTACTCTTAAATGTAGAGAGGGTGTCTGCCCCCCGAACCCAAACTGGAAGGAGATTCCACAGGAGAGGAGCCTGATAGCTGAAAGCTCTGCCTCCTGAACTACTTTTGGAGACTTTAGGAACCACCAGTAGACCTGCATTCTGGGAGCGCAGTGCTCTAGTGGGGTAGTACGGTACTATAAGATCTTTAAGATATGATGGGGCCTGACCCTTAAGAGCCTTGTAGGTGAGGAGAAGGATTTTAAACTCTATTCTAGATTTTACTGGAAGCCAATGGAGAGAAGCCAGTACAGGAGAAATGTGGTCTCTTCTTTAAGTTCTCGTCAGAACACGAGCAGCAGCGTTCTGGACCAACTGGAGAGTCTTTAACGACTTATTGGGGCAGCCTGATAATAATGAGTTACAATAGTCCAACCTAGAAGTGACAAATGCATGGACTAATTTTTCTGCATCATCAGTGGATATGATGGGCCTGATTTTGGCAATATTACGTAGATGGAAAAAGGCAGTTCTAGAAATCTGTTTAATGTGGGAGTTAAAGGACAAATCCTGATCATCGGATGATCGGCACATGGAAATACACATGCCTGATGGTGAGCATGTGAAATGGTCTCTTCATTATGGATTTTTTGAAGAGAGACAGGTCGAGGATTGGTCTCATCCCGCCTGTCTTCTTCGGTACCAGGAAGTAACGGGAGTAATAACCCTCGTTCTCCTGGCCCAGAGGGACTCTGGAGACGGCTTCCTTCTCCAGTAGTTCCGCCACTTCTGCCGTCAGAGCAGCCGCCTCTGTCTGAGAGGACATGACTGTCTCCAGCACCCCGTTGAATGGCGGGGGAGGGCTGGCGAACTGGAGCGTGTAGCTGTCCTTGATTACCTTTGTCATCCATTCGTTCATGGATTAAAAGGTTTGCAACTCGGAACAGCGCTCTGAAACGTGGAGCCACAGGTTGCGATGCACCACCATGGCCTGCCTGAACTCGCTGGACTGGAGAGCTCCGGGCTGAGCAGTGGCCGCTGACACCAAGGAAGCCAGCAGGGTGATGTTGTTCAACGCTGTGGTGGACTGAGCGGCACACTGGTGGATCCTGTCCGTCATGTGTGCCGTCATCTGGTCCCGCGGTGACAGAGAAGTGGGCTTCCTGTTTCCAAAGAAGGAAGCCTTCCGCAGCAGGAGAGACGCCAGGCTGTGGACAGGCGCTCAGGAGGTGGAGCTTCATCCTTAATCCTCGCAGTCCAGGACTCCCAGTGGGGAGTCAGGAGTGCAGGACAAGATGTCTGTGACAGCGGGAACAGAGTCAACGGACCCATGCCCTTCGTCGCAGGTGGGGTCAGCATCCTGGGCGTGTCCAGGGACCGCAAACACCGGCGTGTACCACCCGCCGTCCTGATCCTCGTCCAGCAGAGCGGCGAACGCCGTTGGGTCTGTCCTGCCGGCAGGAGAGCGCAGTACGGGCAGGTGGCCTGGGAGGTGATGGCCAGTGCTGCGTGCTGGGGGCTGAGGCAGTTGTCGCAGCGGGCGTGGCGGTCCAAAGGCAGGATGTAGCCGGTGTGGCAGGAAGGACACAGCCGGATGCTGCTGGAGTGACGAATAGTCGACATCTTCTTGTATCTTCAATACCGCTTACGCTGAAGAAAAAGAGGGAGCGAAGGTCAGGTCACGGAGGTATTATATACCCATGGTGCGAACCCGAAAGGGCCAATGCGGGGCATAAGGGCGCGAAAGAAATCTTCAGTACTGCGTATGCGCGAGGGGATATACCCAATAGCGACAGCTCTTAAAGGGTGAAGCCTATACGAAATAGAACTAATGCACACACCTATACACAAAATACGACCACAGTCATAACACATTTCCTTTGTATATTTGAATTTATTTGAACTAATGTATTTGAATTAAATTTACTTTTATTTATTTGGACTGAATTTCCCCAATGTGGGATAATAATAATTTGTTTGAGTAGAATTCTTAAGGTAAGGTAAAATAAGGTAAGGTAAGATAAGCAACAAGGTAAGTAAAATTTTCTTGAATTATTTAATTTGAAGTTATTGAATTTCTTTCAAATGTTTAAACTGCATTACTAGACTTTGTTTACAGGAATAAGAAAGAGTTGCCCTAAAGAGACGAAATGAGAAGAAAAGACATGAAGAGTCAATGGAAGAAGAGAAGAAACAACAAGAGAGATGAGGAAAAGACGACAGGAGAGGAAACGGAGAGGAGGAGGGAGGGAGGGCAAAATGACATGAACCCTTATACAGAAAAAAGTAATTTCTAATTATATACACTCGTCTTCTAATTGACTTTTAGAGAACAGGAGAGGAGAGGAGGTGGGAGGGCAAAACAACAACAAATCTTATAAGAAAAAAGTAAGTATGAATTTAGTTCTTGTTATTATCACAATTCATGTATAAATGAATAAGTAAAAGTAAATGAATAATCCATTTTCTAACCATATATACACTTGTTTTCTATGTGACTTTCTAAGAGGAGAGGAGAGGAGAGGAGAGGAAGAGGGTGGGTGATATAAAGTGTGAACTCTGAAAAAGGTAAATATCAGTTAATCTAATATCATTATCAGATTCCATTAAGTTTAGTCTTCTCTTCATCAGGTCATTTGAAGTTTTTTTTTATTTGATTCCCTTTTGTCTTTCATTTGTTTAATTGAGGAGAGGAAAGGAGGGGAGGTGGTGGGGCAAAACGACATGTGAACTCTTATATTGAAAAATAAATATAAATTTATTCCCTGTTATCAGGATTCATGTTGTCATTGACAAATCTGTTTTCTAACTATATATAAACCTCCTTTACATGTGACCTTCAGAGGAGAGGAGAGGAACCCTTATATATAAAAAAGTAAGTATGAATTGTTTCTTGTTATTATTACAATTTATGTTTCAGTAAATAAGTCAAAGAAAATAAATAACCCATTTAACCAACCATATATACACTTGTTTTCCATGTGACTTTCCGAGAGGAGAGGAGGAAGGAGGCCAAACGACATGTGAACCCTCTCCTGGAAAATGGTGAATATTCATTTCTTTAAAGTTGTTAAGAATCAGTGTTAACTAATGTTTTTATATCTAAATGATACAAACTCATCTGCTTGCCTTGAAATGTGTAACTGGTGTTCATCATCTGATTTTTCAGAGAGGAGAGTAAAGCGTCAGAGAGACGAGATGAGAAAAGAAGAAAGGAAAAGAAAGATTTAATGTAAAAGCAAAAAGGAGGATGTTTTGATGTTAATGTCAGAACTCCTAAAGTGAGAAACCAAGTGTGTCTAATAGCACCAAACAGTGTTTGAAATAAAAAGTCAGATGGGGGCAAATGTCCCAGTTTGGTTTCTGATGTTTGTTTTACTTCCTGGTTTATCTTTGCTACTGATGTCATGTGTTGGAAAATCAAAAATTATATTTTCATAATGTTATATTAATAGATTTGTCAAATAAATACAACAAACATACAGGTTTACACACGTTTCCATCTGTACACTAGATATATATATCATTTCATATCTATCTATAGACTACACTGAATATAATCTATAGCATAAAAGAAACAGTAGCAGGGTGGATATGAAAAAGCTGGAATGAATACGCTAAAATATGCCCAGTGTGAACAAATTAACGGTATCAACAGTGTAAAATGAATACACAAAGATACACTATGAACATGTGCAGCAGATACAGAATCACTCCTGCGGATCGCCGGCCACTCGTCATGTTTTTCAACATTACCATATTGATAATGCTAAATTTTTAGTCACACTCTTATTGTTAGTGCTATAGTCACTGTTAGTATGTTTGTTGCTGTTTGTGTTGTCCCTCTCTCTCTGTGTCCCTCTCTCTCTCTCTCTGTCCAACCTCCACCCAACACGGACCCTGACAGAAAGCCGCCCCCCCTTGAGCCTGGGTCTGTTCCAGGTTTCTTCCCGTTAAAGGGGAGTTCTTCCTGCCACTGCTACTCAATATAATATCTGATGCTGCTCATGTGGGGATTCTTGAATCCTCAATGTTGAATTCCTGAATCGTTGGGGCTCTCTCTAATTAAAGAGAGCGTCTTGAGATAACGCCATTATGATTGGGCGCTCTATAAATAAAGATTGATTGATTGATTGATTGATTGATTGATACAGTAGGTAGTGCAGGTCTGTTAGGATCCTGTGATTTTCCCCCGTTTTCCCTGCCTTTTTCCCTCGTGTGTTTGTCTCCCCCTTCCTGTCACCGGAGCGGCATCGAGGAGGTTACTCAAGCTCATTCCAACCACACACCTGCAAACCACACACACCTGTTCCCGATTGGCAATCAGCCGCCCACTCCTTCCCTGCCTACTTAACCCAGGTCTGTTCACTCACTCACTCACTGCCAGATTGTCTATTTCCAATGGTGCACTTCAGGCTCTCGGTCCAGCAATTCCTTGCTATGAAAGATATTCTTGCTCTTCTACCCTGGTCTCTGTCCGGTCCTGCTCCCTGCCTCTTGTATTTTTTTAAGTAAAAATAATGCTAATAGTAAGATATTATAAACAGCTGGAGGTAATAGTGTAAACAAGTACAGATCTGATATGTGCCAGTACCCACACACCCTCAAAGCTCATTCATGCATTTTTATTATCTCTATTGTCTTTATCATCTTATCTTTTATCATTATCTTCTATGGCAGCTTTGCCATCAGTGGAAAATCTATTAGTGGTTGATACCTGACAGGGTCTTGTGCATCTGTCTGAAACATGTCCTGTGTGGTGTGGAACTTGTTCGACTTGCACATGTGTAAACTTATCATTTTAGAAAAATGCCATCAAACAAGCAATAGTATTGCTTCACTAAAGGTTCAAAAGAGGTTAGTTCAACAAAAACAGTGTTAAGAAGATGAAGGCATCTGAAAGAAAGAGGAAAACAAGGCTCCCAGTTGACTGTAAATTCTGTAATGAAGCCACGACTGACTACAACGAAGTGATTTGTCTGGTAAGAAGCGATAACTTTTATAGAGAATTTAAGAAAATTATTCTCAATTATCGAGCAGCTGTTGAATGCTGCCAGGTGTTAATGCACCGACCAGGTACAGGCAGATATCCAACCTTCATTTATTAGCAAGATACTTGCAAAGACAGTTTCAGTGTTAAAGTTTGCTGTTGTTTTAGTGGTAGTTTACTACTTTTCTACTGTCTGTTGTAATTGTTATCAAACAACAATAGAATTTACAAATGGACAACAATAAACGGATGTTAGCTCACCCATCAGTGAGAGAAGTGACAGCTACGGTCTGTGTGCACATCTAACATGGCAGTTTAGCATCGGAATAATCAATGCTAACCCAACATGCTTGATACAGTAAAATAAAACTAAACTCATCCGTCCAGTCAGATTTGAAGTGACTGTTTTTCTTGGTTGACTTTTTGTTTGTCGTGTTCTTGGTTTAGGAGAGTAATTTATCATCTGTAACTTCCGTAAGCTTAGCCGGTGAGTAGCGCTAGCTAACCAACGTACGCTGTGGAGAGTCTTTATGTAGTAGGTCAAGTGTACGGTGAGGGCTGAGGTCAAAATAAATATAGAACAGCACTTTATCTGTCTTTATTTCACATGTTGTACACTTTATTTAACATTATGACACGTCTGTGCAGACCACACATTTGTTCTAAAATAAATCTTATGTGATTATTAGCTTTAATTTTTATGTTTTACTTCTCTGCTCAGATTTCTACCCTCTCACAGGTGTTATTATTCATACGTTGGTGTTTTCACACTGTTTGTGTGCATAATGGGTTTGATTTGTGTGCATGTGTGGCACATACTTATTATCTTATTGTAGGACAGCTTTGCACCCAGACACCCTCATTGCTCTGTGGGTATTTTTATTATCTCTATTGTCTTTATTATCTTATCTTTTATTATTATCTTATTGTAGGACAGCTTTGCCATCGCAGGAGAATCTATTAGTTGTGTTTCTTCAAAAAGGTTCCATGTTGCCATGTTTTGTCTCCACCTGCATCATTCAGACTAAAGACGTCCTTTCACCTCTGATAAACCTTGCAAACGCACACAAAAACACGAGCTGCAGCTTTTATCGACAATTTCACAGAAAAAGACACAATACAGATCTAATCCCTCCTCCCCCACCGTTTTTGATGACAATTATTTGGTGGCCAATTGACCTCAAAAGTGATCAATAACTGTTTTCCAGTGCGTTTGGAGGTGAATGAGACAAAAAAGGGGGAATTCGATGTCGGTTACAGGTTGACAGTTTCCCCGGAGCCACTTTCCACCATATCACTGCCATGATAGGCATAATAGGCTGTTGTTCCGGTCAGCCGTCCCATCGTCAGCGACTGCGGTTCAGAAACATACAATATTTTCTCAACCCACTTTCCAGATTACACCCCAGCTACATCAAGGACACCTATGACTTTGTCAATAAAATAAAAAACCTCCAGGTACCCAACCACACCCTCCTTTTTTCCATAGACATAGACTCACTCTACACTAACATAGAAACTACACTTGAAAGCTTTGACACACTGCAGAATAAATTTAACCTGGAGAAAGAAGATTTTTACAGGTATCTACAAACATGGAATTATTATATTAAAGAGATTGGGCAAAATATAGAAGAATATAATCCACTGATTGACCTTTTTATAAAAGCATACAAATCAAAACTTCCAAAGGGAATAATATCAAAATTATATAAAACTATAACTAATTTCAACAGTCATTCAACAAACTATATTAAGGATAGATGGGAAAAGGAAGCAGATCTTGTTATAACAGAAGATGAGTGGGAGTATATATGTACATCTCATTGGAGAAGTACAAAATCTCACATCTGGAGAGAATTCTGCTGGAAAAGTGTATCTCGTTACTTTACAACACCATGTCAAAGTGCACATTTCTCACAAAGAAACGGTCAATGTTGGAGAAAATGTGGCAGCCAACGAGCACATCAATACCATGTGTTTTGGGACTGTCAGGCTCTTCAAAAATATTGGTCTGATCTTAACAATGCTGTAAAGTGTATATTTCAAATTGGTATTCCACTTAATTTTAAGACGATGTTTTTGGGTTGTAAAACTCTAGCAATGAAAACAATTGATGGATACCTTTGAAATATAGTTTTGGCAGCTGGGGAAAAAGGCCATTACAAAGAAGTGGATGGTACAGAGAGACCCAACCATCTGGGACTGGACCCAAATAATGACTGACATTTACAAAATGGAAAAGATTACTTTTGCAATGAACTTAAAAATTGACACTTTTTTTCTTACACTGGAAAAAAATGGGAAAAATATGCAAAACAGTATATGCCTGACATTGCATAGAATATGCTATTCATAAATGTTTATCCAAAATGTGACCAGCCTTAGACCGATGCAGTGCTACAATGTTCCATCTCTGGGAGTTTCAATGGTAAATGGTCTGTATTTGTATAGCGCCTTTCTAGTTATTTCAACTACTCAAAGCGCTTTACATGACATCCTCATTCACCCATTCACACATCAATCATACAGGAGAAATGTAATTTGGAGGAGACTATTCTTTCATACTCATTCACACTCTGAAGCCATGCTTCAGGAGCAAGTTGGGGTTCAGTGTCTTGCTCAAGGACACTTCGACATGTTGACCCATAGGAGCTGGGGATCGAACCCCCGACCTTCTGATTGAGGGACGACCCACTCTACCACTGAGCCACAGCCGCCCCCTAACAATGTTATTGTTAAAAATGTAATTTGTCTGTTCTAACAATGTATGGCAAATAAGATCTGTTAATGTCTCATCCTTCAATAAAAACAAAATTAAAAAAAAAAAAGAAACTACAAACATCGGGTCTACAAACATCCAGACCCGACAGCCAAATTCTACAGTTGCTCAATATCACTCACCCGAAATGACTTCATGTTCAATAATCAACACTATCTCCAGCTGTGCTATGGGCCAGAAGTATGCACCATCCTACGTGGACATTTACCTGGCCCATTGGGAGGAAACGGCCTTCACCCAGACATCCACCAAACCCCTTCTATACTTCCGGTACCTGGACGACATCTTCGGCCTCTGGGACAATACACCACAGGATTTTCTGGCATTTTTGGACACCCTCAACTCACACCATCCCAAAATAAAACTTAAACACAATCTACAAACATCCACAGTCGAGTTGTGTTTAACCTAAATTTTAACCAAATTTTAAGCAGGGCACTTTTAAACCAACTTGGCTTTTAAAAGATTTTTTTCAACAAAATTAAGTGTTAATACACACTGTCCCCTTGAGCCAGTGCCCCCATAGCGCTCCTTAAGGAGTGCTGCGTTTTAAACCTAACCTAAACCCAAACCAGAAACCCTAATCCCAAAACCCAATCCCTAACCTAACCCTACTCTAACCTTACCCTAACCCCCTAACCCTAACCTTAACTCCAAAAAGCACATGGGGGAGAAGAAGTGAGGACCAATCAGAGGCTGACAAATCAGCTATCACCTCACACTCAATCTTATTTAAACTTACTGGGATGCTGGTGGTCCTCTTGGTTCCTCTGATGAAGCCTAAAAAGGCGAAACGTCAGGCAGTTTTTTATTTCTTTTCTGATTTTATGTACAGTTTTTTATGGCCTTTTATGCAGTTTTATAATGTGACTCGGATCTCTTTAACTTAAAATGGCCCTTTTAACCCACTGACACTCCTCACCAAGGACACCATCTACCACTGCTTTCCTCCATCCAGTCATTGATTACTGTGTGTTTCATCACCTTTACCCCTACCCCTAACCTTAACCCCTAACCCTAACCTTTATTCCTAACCCTAACCACTATCCCCAACCCTAACTCCTAACCTTAACCCTCCCCCCTCCTACCACCCTCTCCCTCCCCCCTCCTCCCTCTATCAGGCCCCTCCACGTTGGTCTGTCTTTCCCCCTATCTCTTGTCCCGTGTCCCTGTTTGTCCCCCTTTTAAATGATTTTTAATTAAAACCTGCCCCTCTTTCCTTTTATTTTAGGCTTTTATTTTTTGACTGCAGCCTAAAGGACATAGCAGCCCCTGTGCCTGTGCACACCAAACACTCTTTAAGAGTGTTGGGAATCTTTTTAACCTAACCCTAACCCTTGGTTTACACCAATCCGTAGGATTAGCCGTAGGTGAGGGGGTTCAGGCTTATGCAAAACAGAAGCAAGGATAGTGCATCACCATGGTATATGCCACACTTGATGGTAACTTGTGCTATTGGCTTAGAGTTGGCCTCCAGAGTTGTTTTCCACAGCCCCTCTGCGTTCTTGATGAAGGTTCTTAGGGTCCTGTTGTATAATTCCAAGCATTCCAGTACCCATGTGTGTGGCGTTGAGTCATAGGCCTTCTTATAGTCAATCCAGGTGGTGCACAGTTTGGTCCTCCTGGTCTTGCAGTCTTGATGTATGACAGGAGCTTCTGTTGTACAGAAGTGGGTAATTGGCTGGTAGTTGGATGGAATTGCACCCTTCTGGGAGTCTTTCATTATCAGGAGCATCCGCCCTTGGGTTGCCAGGAGTTCATGGGGTGCAGTTAGGTTCTTTATCCATTAGATGTGGATCACTTTGCTTCAAAATTGTAAGTGCCATCAGCTCAGAACCAGGGAGGCGTCTGATTTTCCCCAAATTAATTCTGCAGCAGGACAACAAACCCAAACATACAGCCAATGTTATTAGCAACTATCTTCAGCATAAAGAACAAGGAGTCCTGGAAGTGATGGTGTGGCCCTCACAGAGCCCTGATCTCAACATCATCGAGTTCCTTGAAAAACTGTGTTCAAGTGTACTGTCGTGTTTGTTTATTTCGAATGAAGACAGGCAACTTATTTCATTTAAGGTGTTTTAATGTTTGTAAGAATAAAACATAAGCATGGCCATGGACTCCGTCTGTTCTCAGAAAATCACAGTCAGCAAGCTGTTACTCTGTAGCCAACAGATAGCAGTATGGTAATATTGAAATAAGGCACTATGAATAATAACAATATGTTCTCCACACATCATAAGGCACTTCGAATAGCAACACTATATTCTTCACTAGTACTATATTCTTCTCTCTTGGAATAGTAACACTATATTCGTCACAAATACTATATTCTCCACAGTACCTAGAAGAATTGATGCTGTTTTGAAGGCAAAGGCTGGTCACACCAAATGTTGATTTGATTTAGATTTATCTTCTGTTTGCTCACTTTGCATTTTGTTGATTGTTAAACATGAACAATTACATTTATAAATTTTTGAAAGCATTCTAACTGTGCAGCATGTTTTCACAAAGGACAAGAAAGTGAAGAGTTTCTTCTTGATTATTTCATAAAGTTTTACCCAAGCACCTCTTTGATACCCTCTGCAGTATGCTCATGGCTCTTTTTAAGCCAGCCAAGTCACAACTCTCTTCATACTGCTGCATGTGTTTGTGCGTCTCTGTGGTTTATGGCCCCATATGTCAGTGCAGCCAGTTGAAAAAGGGGGTCAGCTGCCAAGATTGGAACACTGGCCAATCAGTCAGAGCCAGCAGACAGCCGCTGTCCAACCAAAACGATTAACAAACACACACATCCACACATACATACACAAGGCTGCTTTATTAATCACCCTCTCGTGAACTACTGACAGGATGGAAGAAGATGTTACAGAAGAGTAGGGAGGAAAAACAAAACAGAAGTGGCCTCGAGACAGTCATATGGGTGTCCCAGAGGAAACCTCACAATGCCAAGACATACACACTACATAGACAGGCAGCGCAGGGTGATAATAATAGAGACAAACATGAAGTGCACCTCATGCCTAAAATATAAACAATAGATGCTAATATTGGAGTACAATCTTTCTCTGATAATATTGATCAGCCAGCCACTCAGCAAGACAGCTTCCACATCTACAGCAGTTGTTATCAAAGCTGCGTCTGACAGTGTAGAACATCAATAAAGACAGACTAGCACATACAAACATACACATGGAGCCCATCACAGTTCACCCCCTGGTAATATGTCAATCTGAACAGGACATGACACATTCCAAAATAGCATCAGCTTGTAGGAACACATCACAATACAGATCTGTCCATTTTTGTAACCTCTAAAGGATTTATTTCCACTAACAGAGAGGCTACGCTGAACACGTAATGTCTGCAAATGCTGCAACACTACACTTATACTATAATCAGTGAAACTGGGTACACCAGACATGAGAGCGACAAGCAAGTGGAGCATATGTGCAATGGAGATCAGAGGGGTGTCCTTAGAAGCAAGTTCAACCTAGCCAAGCTTTCTTTGCATGGGCTGGCTCAACAAACCCCAAACTTGTTGTCAGAGATAACTGGCATCACGATGGTGGTTATCAACTGTCTTTGTTAACGCAGGTTCTCTGCTTCAGGCTCTGTGTGCATTTTAATAAAGGGGACGTTTGATGCATCATTTGACTCTGCTTCTGCACATTATTGCTGAACATTTTCTCTATAAAGACTGAAATTAACAGCCTATCATACAATCGTGTTATGTTTGTATTTATATTTTCAGCTTGATCAGAAGTGTTGTTATTGCTTGTAACTAAATGCTACAGGCTGTTCATATATCAATATCTGAACCACCATTAACCTTCAACATGTGACATTTGATCTAATTTTGAGATCTAAGATTTGTTTTATAGAATGATGCTCAGTCTGTGGTTCAATTTCAACATGCAAGATATACACTGCTCAGAAAGGGACCATCAGATTTTGATGAAAACTAAATATTCAACATCAAAATCTTTACTGTACATTGTGTAATTCGTTGAGAACGAAATGATGCAACAACGGTCAATGGAAATCAAAATCACCACCGAAAATCAAAGTAAAAACTTGAAATCACAGTTTAATCCAACTTCAATCAAATTTCATCATGGCAACTCAAAATGTGACTCAGTAGTGTGTGCCAGTAAGCATTCCCGACAACGTCTGGGCATACTCCTGATGACCTGGACCTGGATCAGGGCATCAGTGAGCTCCTGGACAGTCTATGGCGCTACTTGGTGCCATCGGATGCACCGACAATTGAATTCAGGTCTGGGGAACATGAGGGCCAGTCAGTGGCATCAATCCCTTCATCATCCAGGAACTGCGTACACACTCTGGCCACATGAGGCAGGGCATTGTCCTGTACCAGGAGGAATAAGTTTGTTGGGGATGCCTGCCAGGGTCGCATTGTAGTAGCCAGTGTGTGATATAACCAAAGCCTTGACTAGGTCTTCCATAGAGCGTAGCTGGGCATAGACTGGAGATGTTTTGCAGATGGAAGAAGGCAATCCAAGAGACATTGACATATACAGCTGTGTATCATAAACATAAAAGTGAAAATGGATACCATAGCAATCAATCAATCAATGAATCTGCATTTATATAGCGCCAATTCATAACAGGGTTATCTCAAAACGCTTTCCATAAAGAGCAGGTCTAGACCAAACTCTTTAATCAAGAGAAAGACCCAACGATTCAGGAATTCAAAATTAAGGATTCAAGAATCCCCACATGAGCAAGCATTAAATATTAGGCAACAGTGGCAGGAAAAACTCCCCTGTAACGGAAGACCACCAGTCCTCCAGGTGGCTGCCAATAGTCCTCCTCCTTATTGTTTAAGATCAGACCCACCACAGCTTTGTCGTCAGCAAACTTCAAGATGGTGTTAGAGTCTGATGTGGACAGGCAATCGTGTGTATAAGGAGTACAGAAGAGGGCTCAGCACACAGCCCTGGGGGGCACCGATGTTCAGGGTGCGTGGGGATGACTGGTGTTTCCCCACTCGAACCATCTGTGGTCTGCTGGTCAGAAAGCTGTAGACCCACCAATATTTCCGTGAACACCAGTGCAAGCTGGTCGGCACAGGCTTTGAGGACGCGTCCGGTGATGCTGTCTGGTCACCTTCCTGGTGTTCACTACCTGGTGTGGTAGTTATGGTCATTAGGATCCCGGTCTTTCATGGTCTGATTATAGCAACTTTCAGTGAAGAGGGGACTGTACCAGTAGTCAGAGAGGAGTTGATGATGGTCGTAACAAAATGAAAGAGGCAAAGCATGCTTAACTAGGATGGTGGGAAATGAATTCAGGTGACAGGTGGCGGTACTGGCCTTAATAATGAGCTCAGATTTTCAGTTGTACTACAGTCACATAGTGGAATGGGGATAGTGTCATGGCGCTTGCTGATTGGACGTTAGAGGCCAGCTGATCGTGAGTTGTTGTTATTTGGGAGTTGAATAACTTCAAAAAAGCAGAGCATTGTTCATTTGAAAGGTTGTTGGTGATACTGGTTTCAGGTGGTTTGAGTAACCTTTTCACTGTAAAGAAGAGAACTCCAGTATTGGATTAATCTGTACTGATGATGTTTGCATAATAGGTGGTTTTAGCTATTGAGAGTGAATTTTGTTAGTGAAGTATATGGTCACGATACGTTCGTTTATTTATAGCAGGTCCAGTCATGGTGCAGTCTCTTCAGATGCCGACCTTAAATTATGATGCTGATTATGATGCCAAGGAGTAGGCCACCAGCACAGCTGTGTATTTACAACAAACCATGTTGCCAGAAATATCCATAAAAGCCATCTTCCTGCTATGCCTGAGGCCTGCATGGACCCTCTTCATCAGTGGTGAGCAGATGGCAAATATGAGGCTCACTCTGGCACACTTACGGCTTCAACCTGCCTCTCAACATAATCTAGCACACCTTTTCCCTCTGTACTACCTTATACCATATGGAATATGTGCTGGTGAAAATGTGACATCAACAAAAAACAAAATCAGTTTGTTAAACGAAAATGAAAGCAAATTACATGGGGTTTGTTGGACCTGCTCTGTCATGTGCATGCAAGGGTTATTTTAAACTTTGCAGGTCAATATGTATTTTTCGACGTCCTGCCATTCTTTGGTGTCGTTGCCTTGGGCTTAATGTTATGCTGGCACCAGTAATCTGGCAAAAAAAAAATTTTTTTTAAATGATTATTGACAGTCCGTACATAAGTTTAAGTACACTTATTTTGTGACTCAAGTGAAAGGGTTATGTAAAATCACAAAACTGACATGAGTTAAAGCCTTAAGAGTATGAAAGTACCAAAAGTAAAAGCTGACCCTGTTGGGTGGAGGACATGGTACCAAGAGGCTCTCTTGTATGTCTGGAGATGATACCAAATTTTGTACATCTAGGTGAAATGTACATGTGGGGGCTGCATTTTCTAAGGAGTGCTATCAAGCCCCCATGCCACACCCAAGCCCAAGACCTATATCAAATGTTGATTTCATTTTCATCATTTTTGTGATGCAGTTTCGGGCCTCTCCTTCAATTAGTAAGTGTTAAAATGACAAATTCCCATTTTAAGGGCAAATTAAATACTGTACCTTTCTAGCTCCATTGGTCTTTTAACAATTCGAATGTTTTACATTAGTATTTCTTTTTGTTCACAGCATCTATTTTATTTAGTTCTGTTCTTTTTTTGTTTACAAACTTTTATTCATGGTTATGCCTATACTGTTTGATCATGACAGTGTAGAGAATTATGATGATGATGATGATATGTATTATATTATAGAAATTGCATTGATATTCACACTGATTCAAAATTGTTCAATAATAACCTGCTGACCGACATGTTGTCTTCTAAAATCATAGTTGTATTAACACTCTCGGATCAAAAATGTAAGAAAGTCATTTGTGAATAAGAACAGGAATCACTGGCAAATTGCTATTGGTGCTTTTATTTTGAAAAGGCCGGAAATGTAGTCGTGTGTGTCTCTGTCTGACATGTCCCCCCCCAACATACTGAAGCCCTGTGCTCTGCTCTTCTCCCTGGTGGTGTAAAGGAGCTATGAAGCGGGCTCTTTTCTTTAATTTCCGCAGTGCTGCCGTGGTTTTAATCGGAAGTCTTACAGTATACGTCATTTGGAATTTAAAGGGTAAAACAGCCAAATAATCTGTTGTGCTTCGTGTTGTTCACAGCAGGCTAGTGGCTCACTTAGCTAACTTTACCAACCTCTGAACTCATGAACAGCACTGTAACTACACTGAAATCATTTCGTGAGTTTTGTGAGGTCACAGCGAGCTTGTGTTCGCAGACAGAATGTCAGAGCAGACGCTGGAGTATTTCTGGAGCCGGAGTCTGATGGGGACGAGGGATGCTGCTGAGCTCAGGTGGTCGCACGCAGTGAACAGCAGGAGGAGGCTGACGGAGGCTTTGTCAGGTGGAGTTCTACCCATCACACGACCAGTATGTGCATGTGTGTCGGTGGACGCTGTCACGACGAACGTCTCACAGCGTCCACTGACCTTCCCTGATGCTACGAGGAAATGTGATGACGCCATTGCGTCCTCCTGCGCGTCAGAGACCGTCATCCGTTCAGAAACCCTAATTCCACTATTGAGAGACTGTTAGTCAGGCTTCTAAAACATCACCTTTGGCTGTAGAAAACTATCATTTGACAGTTTATACACCAAACAACTAGTTGGGTACTGAATACACAAATACACGGCTCACAGATTCTTTGTCAGTTTCATTTAATTCCCACATAATGAGCTTACCATGCAGTATTACAGTCACAAGGGCATGCCGGCAAAAACACAAGCTGGGAGGAGTATGCTAATATAACTATATAGCCTGGATTATATGTAACACTCCAGTGAGATTGTCCTACATTTGAGAAGCACTGATTTAATCACAATGTAAATCCACAGTTACCTGAACAGTGAGAGACATTTCACTATGTTGACCCAGCAGTTACCCCGCCCCCCCTCGCTGACCATTTTGACCAGAAACGTTCACCCATAGGTCCCACTCACATGATTGAGGCCGATGTAATCATGAGAGGTCGTGACCCCAAAGAACCAATCATGGCACACCCCCCTGACACAGACAGTGACATCACACTGAAGGAGTGGCTGGAAGGAGTGAAGGCGCACAACAAGGGAATAAAACTAGACTTTAAGAGGTGAGACCGAGCTTCTCTTCCATCTAAGTCATGTGTGTTTGTGTGTGACACTAACACACTCTTCACGCAGCCTGGAGGCAGTGTCTCCGTCTGTGGTTCTGCTGGAGGAGGTGCTGGCTGAGCCGAGCCGTCCCGTGTGGATCAATGCCGATATCCTCTCTGGGCCTGGAGGACAGGCCAGACCTCTGGAGCCTCAGGCTTTCCTTTCTGCTGTGACAACTCTACCCACTCACACTGTGCTGTCTCTCGGGTGGACTACCGGATGGACTGCTGGGGCAGATAACTCAGGTGAGGACATTTCAGTACCACTGGCTGTGTTTCTTCTACTAAAAGTAGAAGAAAAATATCATGTAAAGGGGCAGCACGGTGGTTAGCACTGTTGAAGGTTCCAGGTTAGAACCTGGGGTCTTTCCATGTGGAGTTTGCATGTTCTCCCCATGCTTGTGTGGGATACTCCTTCCTCCCACAGTCCAAAGACATGCAGGTTAATTGGTGACTCTAAATTGCTCGTAAGTGTGAGTGATTGTCTGTCTGTGTGTGTGTTGGCCCTGTGGTTGGCTGGTGACCAGTCCAGGGTGTACCCTGCCTCTTGCCCAAAGTCAGCTGGGATTGGCTCCAGCAGCACAATAATAATAAAGATTTGATGGTCTAGTGCAGGGGTGTCAAACATACGGCCCGTGGGCCAACACCGGCCCGCCAGAGGGTCCAATCTGGCCCATAGGATGACTTTGCAAAGTGTAAAAATTATAGAGAAGACAAATTTCAGATCGTTCATAATGTTTTGTGAAAAGATAGCTCATTAAATGTGAACATTTTCAGAATGTACTTGTACTTTTTTGCACTAAAACAAAGGGAAACATTTGGAGTTGTCGTTATTTATAGGTTATTATGCTGTGATTTTACTGGCCCCTGAACTAAAATTAGTTTGACACCCCTGGTCTAGTGAGTATTTTCGGCAGCTAGACATTGTATGTGGGATTGAGTTGAAATAAACTACACTGTGTTGTCATCGTAATGAAGGAAGATGTCACCCAGTGCAAAAGTGTGGCTCATTGATTGTTTTGAATAGTTTTTGGACAACGATGGAGCTCTGTGGCAGAGAGGACAACCATATATCAGGCTCTGATACAAACAATATGCTTCAGTAGGAGGAGAGTAACT
Source organism: Pempheris klunzingeri (assembly GCF_042242105.1). Lineage (NCBI taxonomy): Eukaryota > Metazoa > Chordata > Actinopteri > Acropomatiformes > Pempheridae > Pempheris > Pempheris klunzingeri. The sequence goes on from NC_092018.1 coordinate 21,129,120, forward strand.
CTAGCCTTTATCCTTAAACAGTTCTCCACAGAGAAGAGTGTTGCTTCTCGAATAGATGGTTTGTGAAACCTGTAGTTACTGTGAGCAGGAAGCTTGCAAAGTGATTTGTTTTGTTGTACTATTTTCCAGGTTACACCTGGGATATGGTGCATATGATGGAGGAGATATGTAGAACCCTTAAGCATCCAGTCACCTTTCCAGTGCGTGGAGCTCTCCTGGCTCAGTCGTTCTCCCAGCTCACGTGGCTGCTGCAGCAGTCACACAGGTGATTATCAACACAGTGAAGCCAGTCAGTCCCATCAGCATTACTTAATCTCTGCTTAGTTCCTCTGCTGGACTTGTTTAGTTGATCTTGCTGGTAGAGGGATAGCAGTCTCACCAGTGGATAGGGCCTTCTGAGACAGTGGTGGGGCCTCCAGATATTTCTTGAGCTCCTCCTCAGCTTTGCTGCTAGCAGATTAATGTACATTTCTGACTTCAGTAAAGGTCTTGCCCAACAGATGAACCTGTGGCCCCACAGCCTCATGTGGCCTCACCTCTGTCTGCAGAAAAACTCAGTGGCTACATTAATTAGGATTAATTAGGGTTCCCCCATTACCCTAAGATAAAATACGACATGCATGCACACAGAGACATTTTGTAACATTATGACATGGATTACACCGTATCTGCATTATAAGTTAAACATACAAGTGTACTATGTGCTTGTTATCATAATTGATCAACCCGTCATAGGGACATAATGATACCAAAAACTCATGCTATGATATTACCACGCCAAAAAATATGATATTTATCACAAATATCCAAAAATATTGAAATGACTATTGAACAAATTGAAAAGAGTACTCAACCTAAACCTATAACCACTTTAAGCTTGATCAATCTTTATTTATATAGCGCCAATTCATTACAGCGTTATCTCAAGACTCTTTCCATAAAGAGCAGGTCTAGACCAAACTCTTTTATTAGAGAGAGACATGGTGTCTTAAACTTGTTGTATACTGTGACTGTTTCAATAAAGTTGTTGGAAAAAAAACAACTTACAGACAAGATGACGGTGAACATAAGACAGATGGGGATTTATTCATGTCGTATTGTGCATAACTTTAGTAGATCATATCGTCTATGGGCTTAATCTGCAGATGCTTTGGTTCAAAATTAGCCCAGACTTTTCTGGCCACAGCTGCAGCTTGTGCTCATATACAGGGCAGGTCAAATCCTGCATCATCTATGACGTAGTATGGTCGCATATCAGCAGTGATAAACACTTTCCACTTTTCAACACATGAGGATGATGCCATAGTGAATCAGCTGAACAATGTCAAAACATACAGTCTGTCAGTCAGTCAGTTGTTTTCGCTGTAAATACTAACTAGGCTAAACTGACTAGCATGCTACAGCTGATAAACAGAACTTTCTGAGTTAAACTGGAGTTGTAGAGTTTCTGTTCTGTGCATACGTAGGCATGTAATATGTAATACACACAGTGAGCCTATACATTTGAGAGATTAATTGACACTAATACGGTTGTTTAAAGTAACTATTTCCTATTGTTTGCTGTTTTATATCGTTTACAAAGGACCACACTGTAATTAAGTATGGAATAATACTTTAGGTAAGTTTAAGTATAATTCAAGATTCAGTATAGAATTCAAGATAAACCTTTATTGATCCCCAGTGAAGCAATTTGGTTGTTGCAACAGCACAATAGAAATATGCACAGATAAGTATTGTAGTAAAGGAAATAAATAATTAGAGGTATATAAAACTAAAGTAAGGATAGAATACAAAATAGAAACAAACCATTAGCCTTCGCAAGGCAAAATTGCAAACTTAAGTGACAGTGATCTATGAGAACAGATTTCATTCGACTATATAATATCATTAAGTGATGGTACTTAGTCTTTGTCTGTGTATAGAGATGTAATTGAAGTATAATATAGAATACAAAACAAAGTTGATGTAACATGTTGACATAATGTATTGTAATATGGTACATAATAGTATTGTATGGGATATGAGACATAATATGATGTGAAATGTAGTTTATAGTATGACATAATAGTAGTAGTATAGCAATAATAATGATAATAGTATAGTTTAGCAAAATAACAGAACATAATACCATGTCAAATATGATATGGTATAGTATGGGTGTAGTATAGTTTATTACAAAAATAAGTTTATATTCCAAATGTACTGTAATATGTTTTTGGAGGCTGCAATGTTCATCATTGCTGTTTTGGCCACTAGATGGTGCCTTTGAGTAAGTGTAGCAAGTTTAAAGCAGATGTAGTGGAAGAAGCCCAGTTCTGTACTCAGTTACTGTTTGTTGTAAAAAGTTTTGGCAGAATATAGTGTGCACTCCTGTCAACAACTATAAACACGACATGACCTAATTTTTTTTCTGACTTTGCATTGATGCATGTTAAGACCTTTTAGCTCATGAAATGTCTATGCTCTCACGTTTTATTCACAGATACACTCTAACAGTGTGGACTGGCCAAAATGACGAGTTAACACTGCAGGACTTGGTGACCTACAGAAAAGAGTTTGATGTCAGAAGGATCTACTATGACTTGCCGGACTCTCTAAGGACAAAGCTCAGTGTGACATTACAAGACAAAAATTGAAAGTCCATGGCAAACACACGAGAGGTTGTCTGGTTGTCTTTATTTATGTTTATAAATATTTATTTATTTTATTTATTTATTCATTTTTCTCTAATGGTTGCTTTTTTCCTTATGAATACTGCAGAGTTATACCTATTCATGACTCGAAAGGTGCTGCAGTGAAAAGTCCCAGAAGGAAACGGCACTCTTTGGTTTAAAGGTGCAATGTGTAAAAAAAATGTGAAATGGATGAAAAAAGGTTTCCGCACACTGCAGTCTATCAGACCTTCATCAGAGCATACAATTATAGAATTGTGGTGGTGTCAAAAATTACAATCAAGAATGTAAAGCATGTTACATTCTTAAATTGTTAAAAGCACCAGAAGTGCTCTCAGACTAAAAAGGTCATGGGAGTACTATATTGGTCATGAAATAATAAAGTCAGTGAATTAGTCCTCCAAAGATTTATTTTTTATGTTTCGGTATTAGTTAGATACTGAATTATTTTTTTTCATATAGCCATGCTGAATAATAAATCACATCTCCTACTGCGTTTGGGATTGTTGTGTTAATGCACACAGAATTAGAATTGCTTAAACAAGCCAATAAATAAAATCAGATTCTGAGACAATGTAGTGGACACATTTTCTTCTTTAAAGATGATGAAACAAGTGTTTGTCCTGAGGTTTGTGTCAGCATTTTTCTGGAGACTGATGGATCTCTGTGATGAAGAGAAATTTGACAGTGGAACGTCTGTTTAGCTGTGATGAGGTTAATGATATCACAAGCCTCGATGGTTTTTAGTTTTTTTCATTACTCCCACTTTGATACCACTGGATTTGCCTATACTGCTGCTGCTCTCTCTGCCAGCACACACTGCTCAAAGCTAGAGGTCTAGAGTCATGTCACTATGTTGTTCTGAGAGCTCTGTGGTGTTCAATACTGTTATTCTCTGAAAATACAGTACTTACAGTAAAAGCCCAAAGCAAACATGCTTTTGCTGACTGCCTTTCTCCACATCAGACTGTGAGTTACATATGTTAATACTATGTTATTATATTTGGTTTATTGAAAATAGTTCAACAGACAGTTTAATGAAGACTACTGAAGGTTGAATGCACCACTTAAGTGTTGCCACTGGCAACTCTATGTGGTGAAAAGAGTGTCTGTGAATATTAAGATTAAAAGGATGCAAATTAACAAATTGGCAATTTAGATTGAAGGTTTCTCTAAAAGGAAAGACTATTTGCAGCTTATGTTGATGAGGACCCTTTTATTCCAATTATTTATTTATTATTTATCACAGTGATATGCAGTGCACTCCATGTTCTCCCTGTGTAGAATATATGGCAATTTGTAGTAGCTATTCATTTCTTGAATAATGAAAATAGCTGTAAAACTAATTATAAAATAATTAAGCCAATTGGATTACACAATTTACTGTTAAAATACAGAAAAAAATGCTGAAAATTCACAAACCCCTTTTCAAGTTTAAAATTGTTGTAAAAAATAATGTTTAACTGTATTTAATTCTGCACTGTACTTTAGTCTTGGCTTTGAAAAAGCCATTAAGAACACCTACACCTACAAGACTCTTAATGTTCAGGCTCCATCATATCTTAAAGAGCTCATAGTACCGTACTACCCCACTAGAGCACTGCGCTCCCAGAATGCAGGCCTACTGGTGGTTCCTAAAGTCTCCAAAAGTAGTGCAGGAGGCAGAGCTTTCAGCTATCAGGCTCCTCTCCTGTGGAACCTCCTTCCAGTTTGGGTTCGGGGGGCAGACACCCTCTCTACATTTAAGAGTAGACTAAAAACCTTCCTTTTTGATAAGGCTTATATTTAAGGGCTGGATCAGGCCTTAGACCAGCCCCTAGTCATGCTGCTATAGGCTTAGACTGCCGGGGGACTTCTATGGTGCACTGAGCTCCTCTATTCTCTCTCCTCCTCTTCCTCTCCATCGTTATGTCTCATGCTATCTTCCCCGGAGCCTTTCTGTGCTTTCTCATCTCTCAGGTTCCTGTTGATCCTGTGGATCCTTGTCCTGGCCCTGCTGATGTGGTTCTCTGGTTCCTGTGGGTCCTGGCCCCGGTCCCGCTGATGTGGTTCTCTGGTTCCTGTGGGTCCTGGTCCCAGTCCCGCTGATGTGGTTCTCTGGTTCCTGTGGATCCTGGTCCTGGTTCTGCTGATCTGGTTCCCTGGTTCCTATGGATCCTGGTCCTGGTCCTGCTGATGTGGTTCTCCATCAGTCAATGGATATGGTTTCTCTTTTCCCACTGGGTTTTTTGAGTTTTTCCTTCCCGAAGAAGGAGGGTCATAAAGGGCAGGTGATGCCTCGGACTGATCCATTGGCCTCATCAACTGCTGGACTCTTTATTAGATTGTTTGTTCGCTTACACTTGTTTATTTCAGTGAACTTTGTAAAGCACTGTGAGACAACTCTGTTGTGATATTGGGCTATACAAATAAATTGAAATGACATGCCTTAAGGTATAGACTCATCAAATGTTTTTTTTAAATTGAACAACCATGTCACTTGAGCTTGAAGTTTGAATTTTGAATTAATCTTTAACTCCTATTAACGAGGTAAAAAGTCAGTTGTGAGACCCGTATAAATAGACCTCACAGGTGAAGAGGAGGATAGAGAGAGGGAGGTTCAACAGGCAGTTAGAACCAACGGGTACAAAGATTGGATGAAGGAAAAATATGCCATAACATAGCTGCCAGCAAGGACCCTGGACAACAGACTTACTGAACACACAGAGGCAGACCAAAACTACCTGCATCATCGAATGGAAAGAGATCATCGACCTGGGGTCAAGGGATGGCCTGAGAAAAGTCAAGGAGGACATTCACATCCAAAGCAAGAGACCATCTGGTGAACTCTGGTTTACCATCACTCCCCCTTACACAATAGCATGTGACTAGAATTCCATACTTGGATCACATGATTGAAACGAAACCACCTTCATGACAACAAGGCAACTCTATCCGCTAAGGAAGGAGACAAGATGCTGAAAGTTTTAGAGACAACTAAGTTGTTGGGGCGCCCAGGTAGCTCACCTGGTAGAGCATGTATCGTTTAGGCTTAGTCCTAACCATGGCGGCACGAGTTTGAGTTCAGCTTGTGGCCCTTTGCTGCATATTATCACCTCTCTCTATCCCTCTTTCATCTGCTCTGTCCTATCTAGTAAAGCATGAAAATGCCCCCCTAAAAAGAAACAACCAAGTTGGACCTTGTGTTACAGGACCCATATTCTGCTAATTTTCAAGTTTGTACCTGTATTTGGTGGTCCAACTAGATCACACTAAATGGTCTGTATTTGTATAGCTCCTTTCTAGTTATTTCAACTACTCAAAGCTCTTTACATGACATCCTCATTCACCCATTCACACATCATTCATACAATCTAAGTTGGAGCAGACTATTCTTTCACACACATTCACACACTGAAGCTGTTTCAGGAGCAAGTTGGGGTTCAGTGTCTTGCCCAAGGACGCTTCGACATGTTGACCCATTGGAGCTGGGGATCGAACCCCCGACCTTCTGATTGAGGGACGACCCACTCTACCGCTGAGCCACAGCTGCCCGAACCCAATATTGTTCTCATAACATACATGGCTGCTGCAGCTGTATTCTGCCTCTGCCTGAACATTCAGTTGCTTTCCTCGTGTTACTGGGAGCTGGTTTTAGGGAGGAAAACCAATGGTGGACCGCAAGGTGGGTTCAGGAGGTTTATAGTCGCTGGGGACAGCCTTCTGAGGGGCTGGAGGAGGTCACATGATCCAAAGATCCCCTTATGACATCATGAAGGGAGCCCAATCTAAACAATGAATTTTCAAACTCATTTACTGAAAGATGGAACAGGAGACACAGAGAGAGGACAGTCTAATCTCAGAGTTTGGTGAAATCAAGGCAAATCAGGGAATCATTTTTATGCTGAGAAGACATAAAAAAGTGCATTTTGCATAATATGGGACCTATAGGGTTTTTTTAGTCAAACCATGTAGCGGTTCTGGAAAAGTGCTGCAGTATGTAAAGTATACTGATTGAAGATTCACACTAAAGTTATATTTTGTATTAATATTTATTCTTTTCATATGTTTCATTACATAGAGCTCAAACAGTCTCTCTCTCATGATGATACCAAATTCTGTCTTGACAAGTCTAAAATAAGTACACCAATGCAGGCACAGAATGCATAAACTGTATTTAGTAAGTGTGCATGAGCTGGCAACAGCAATGGTATCATAGGTATAGTAAAGCAATGTATAATACTGGTAAGCACATGCATTTTCTCCTGATACATGCAATATTTTATTCTAATGGCCAAAAGTTTCCTTGAAGTTTACCAACTGATTTATCTGCTCACTCTGCATTGAGTGGCGTCTCCACAGCATTTTCTTGGCTTTTAAATTCCTTGGGAAAACAGGTGCGCAGGGTTGAATAGGCTTTGACCCTGTAAGAACCCCATTCAATGTCTTGCTGCTTCCACTCAAAGGGTAGGAAGAGCTAGAGCTGACACCAATATCTGGTATAGGTGCATGGTGATTGAGAGGAGGGAGGTATCCAGGGCGGGTGTGGGCGATGTGATCCAGAAGAAGGGCCCCTGAGCCCCTTCGCTCCAACCCAGCGGTACCTCGTCTCTGGACAGAGCTCTCCAAGGACTCTCTAGATCCCGATAGAGTGGAGGATCTGCTGTTGACCAGCTTGTACTTTTCTGGTCCCACTCCAGCTCCAACACCATTCTTGGAGCTATTGTCACGGCTGCAAAACTGTGGTAACTGAGAGTCAGAGCTGTAGTGGTCAATTCCAATATTTCGCCGACGAACCACATTTTGCAGACTGGAAACATTCAATTGTCTAAGACAGTCAGTGGAATCTTCATCCACAGGAGTGGATTCATGCGGAAAGGGGAGATCTTGATGCAAGTTTGGGTGTGAAGCAGAATGTAGTGAACTTGCAGCACTGTCATATGACATCTTTCTACCAAAGCTCCCTCTTCCACTTCCTCCCCTAGTCTCATTTCCTGACATGTTCTCTAGTGCTCTCAGAAGCCCTGTTGTGTCTTTGACATCGATGCTGTGGTGGCGTGAAACAGCTGGTGGTCTTCCATTGAGGGCGAGGCCATTGACTCTAAAGGACAACTCCTCCTCAGGTGTAATTTCCACTGGCTCCTCTGTCAGAGAAGCAGCCTGGCTCTGCTGAAGCAACAGTGAAGGACTTTTGGACCACTGCTCGGAGTGTAGCCTCAGGAGATTAAGTCGCTTATCCACCCCAGGAACACGTAAAGGACTAGGATGTTGGATAGGAGAACTTGGTCGAGATGAAACTAGGGTAGGCCCTGAACCTAGATACTGGGGATCCCTGAGGCCAAGAAGGGGGCTACCAGGTTGGGGGTAAGCACTTGCTGCAGACCCCTGTGGAGGAGTTTGAAGCTGGACCTCATGTGGAGACATAAAACAAGATGATGGGGTATAATGCAGACGCTCCTCAAGGTCAGGAGGTGGAGGAACATTGAGGTACTGCTTTGTCATCTGATGGCCAGATGGCAGTTTGTTGGTGGTGATGATGATAACCTCCTTACCCTTTGCTTTACAAGCATCCAGCAAGACCCTGAGGACATCTCTGTTGCCTGAATTGACAGCATAGACCAGTGCTGATAAGCCTGCATGATCCTCCAGAGTTGGGTCAGCTCCACTGCTTAGCAGGAGTGACAAAATGTCAGCCCCTGCTTGTTCAAGGCATGCATGCATCAAAGCTGTTTTCCCCATCTTGTCTTGAATGTTTGGATCAGCCCCATTTTCCAGAAGATACCTATTGGAAGTAAATACCACATTTATTACACAAGACAATTACAGAAATGGAAGCCAGTAGTGCATGCTTTTAAGTAGCATACATGTATCTTGATAGAACATACCTAACCATCTTGATTTTGGGAACACTCTGTGAATCTGTATGGTGTGTCTTGCAGGACACCATAAGCGGCGTCTCGCCAAGCTCGTTACTCTCGTTTATGTAGGCTCCTCCCTCCAGCAGCAGCCGTGTCAGACGCAGACGACTCAAATAGACAGCCTTCAGCAGAGAATTGCCATCTGTTCGAACCTCTGTTGGTTCATCCATTGTAAAGATCTTGGCTTCCTCTCATCCACCTTAAATGTCTTTGATATAGGATTGTCACTTGTTTGTTCAACGGTGCACACAGCCCAGTGCCTGCAATAGAGGAAGAGGAACACTAAATTCTGTAACTGTTGGTGGCTTTAAGCTGTGGGTCATCAAACCGCGTCAGAATTTCTGATAAATTACAAAGTTATTTATTTGATACATAATTTTTCTTTTTGATTCCAGACTCCTCCTAACCCATCCCCAGTCTTCTCTGCATGTAGTTATATACAACTGCACACCGAGATTCTCACATTCTTACTTTACATAATACAAACATGTACAAAACAAATACTAGACTATACGTACATACATGATACATACATGACTATAAATACTATAGCACCATGTATTGTTCACTTAGATTGTCATACTGTTTTTTGTGTGTATGTACTGTATGTCATATATCGAGTACTGTACTGTTGTTTATACATAGTCTGAGGGGAAATAATGGATCCTAGTAGCACAATTCTAACAGACAATGCAATGCAGCCTTTTCAAAAGAATGATTCCAACATACAGCCATTATCTATACTGCTTATCCGTCAGGGTCGCGGGCGGGCTTGAACCAATCCTACCTGTCCTTTTGGACACTCACGCTCACACTCATACCTATGGGCAATTTAGAGTCACCAATTAACCCAACCTGCATGTCATGTCTTTGGACCAGAGTACCTGGAGAAAACCCATGCATGCACCCAAGGTTCAAACCTGGATTCAAACCTGGAACCTTCTAGCTGTGAGGCAACAGTTCTAACCACCGCTGCCCATGACTCCAACAGTCCACGTTAATAGGTCTTTACCACTCCAGGAGCTTTTCAACCCTTAACTTAAAGGTAGAGTGAGAGGGATTTTCTTTCAAAAAACGATGGACAGACTGTTTGGGACATTTCTTGGTGTCATTTCTGGGTATGTAGCCTCCAGGCCAATAACAATGCGCAGCATGTGACAGCAGGCCTCACAAAAAATGTAGCAACCAGGTGCTACATTTATGTTTGGGAGTATGTTTGGGTAATGTTGGTATTTCTAAGATGGGATTTCTTTTAAAAAAAGCTCAGAAATAATGATTGCTGTCTTTGCTCCGGTGTGTCGACCTCCTACTGGGGCCCTGCTATTAACTCAATGACAGTGACGTTCAAAAGTCATTACGTGTAAATGTAAAGACAATCAATATCATGGCCACTTTTTCCACTGTCCCACAAATGATCTCACCTATCAGCCTCATAAAAATTCTGACCTTTTGTCCTGGTATTCAAAGTGTTGTTGCCTTTTTAATGGCATAGATCCCAAACTATCTGGTTTGTAAACCACAGTAGGAAATAAGGTAGAACCTAGAACTTATACCTTACAGATTCAGGTTAAGTTGTTAAGTTCCCATTGTGGAAAAGGACTCCATCCCACTCTTGACCCTGTACAGGGTAAGCAGATTAGAAAATGGATAGATGGTATCCCTAGCAACAACATTTGATTACCAAAGTAAGTGACTAGTACACTCACACAGATCTATTGTTACTGTTCATAGCACACTGAAATAAATGCAAACTGATGGCTGCCTGGGAGGAATACGGAATGCATGTTTAAAAATCTGAAAATGTAATGACATGTTTTGAAAAATGGTCAGCAGTAATGTAAAATATACAAAATTTTACATGAGCATGAATACTTTTTGTACTACTATACTTACTAATATTATTAATAATATTAATAATACTTTTGCTACTAATATTCTGATAAGTGTCATTTGATGAGAGTCCTCTTCTGGCCATTGTTCACCTTTACTCGTGTTGTCATTTCTGTTTGACTGTTACATAATTTTACAGTGCTGCAAAGCAGCAGCATGCAGCAGCTATCTGGCCTCTTTGTACTCCTGTAAGAAACCTTACTGTATGCTGCCTTGAATTCTTCTTCAGTGATTGTCAGACTTCTGATGAAGATGATGCATATAAATGTCTGCATTTGTGCAGTACTTCAAGACTGCAGATCATAGTTGCAATTGTAACAATAATTTACAGTAGACGAGGTTGCACAATGGCAACAGTTAAAAAAACTGAACACCCATCAGCTGCTGTGTGTAAAGAAGACTTGCAGTAATTGAAATCAGACAGTTAAAAGGATAGTTCAGATTATTTGAAGTGTGGTTGTGTGAGGTACTTATCCTTAGCCAGTGTATGTGTATTACCTACAGTGGAAGGCAATTGGCACACCCCCCAGTTTGGAGAAGCAGACAGGATTGCCAGCACGGAAGCTAAGCTACATACTGCGTATTTTAGCCACTTAAGAACAGGTCCATCTAAAAAAATCAGTGTAATAGAAACCCACTTCAAAAAATATGATCTATCCCTTTAAAGGGCATCATTTCTGTTCCTTTCTCTTTCCAGCTTCAGACGTAAGAACACAGTGTGTTAGTCATCCTCTCCTGGAGTTCCTGTATTCACGCAGCCTATTGTGTGTGTGGCCTTGTGTTTCTCCCATCTGAGTCTGTGAAACTACACCGATAACTTATTTTAACGGCATAGGTGTGTGTGTGTGTGTGTGTGTGTCAGAAGGGTGTAAAGCATGTACTTAAATACAGCTCAGGACAAATTATATGAAGAAGTGTCAGATACTGAGTTTTGGTACATTACAGGGGCTGTGGGTCTCATGCTAAGATCATACAACACAATCAGCCTGCTGATGGCCCAATGACAGACATGAGGCATCTGGAACGAAAATTATCAACCTTTATAGTGTGTGATCATGGAGGACAAGCGACACAGTATTTGGACCTGCCTGTCTGATTTTGTTTGCCTTCACTCACAGAGTTTGGCAGCTTCTATGTCATCGTCAGTGGTGACCAAAAGGGGCACAGGTATCTCTTCCACTGTAAGCATGGAGAAGACAAAGAGCACTGATGTTTTTCCTCATTTCAGTGAGTCTGTAACTGTCAGGAGCATAATACCAAATGATTCAGAATTGCAGCATACCCTTCTTCACACATTGTCTGTTGCTCAAAAACAAAACAGAGCTCACCACTGCCCAGTGGCCATGAATGTTTCCAGCTTCACCTTCATTCACAAAATCCTGATTAGATACAAACACATTCACTCTCTGTGCTGTCATGCATGTCCTGAAAGATTGTTGGGTTCCAACATGTAGCCTGCAATGTCTCTCCAAATATGGTGTTGTAAAACAGCTTGCACTGAAGCTAAGCTTCATAAGGTAAGATAAGATAAACCTTTATTCGTTCCACATTGGGGAAATTCGCAAATTTGCAGCAGCAAAGAACAAGAACAGTGCAAAGATAAGTTAAACAACAGGTGCCTACATAAGTAGAATTTAATATAAAATAGAATAGAAAAGCTATGCGGTATATACAAATATAACAAAGAGATTGCACTGTAGTAGAATGGATGATGAGCGTTGAATTACTGCACCAGTACTGCTGTTCAATGTCCAAGTCATTTTCAAAAATGATATTGAAATGCTCTAGCTGGAAACAAGGTCAATGAGAGGAGAGTTTGGACCTAACTGAGATAAACTGCAGAGTTCTGGGTTTGTGGGTTTATCTGCCACATTACATGTAGTCATGTGATTCAGTGAAAAAAAAAAGTTAAACATTTTGATTGGAGTAGTGTTTAAGTATCAAAGTAGAAGTACAAATTATGCATAATGGCTTGTTTTATGGTATCATCCATGTAGATATATTGTTATTAATGCAGTTGCATGTAAGCAACATCTCACTATTGTAGCCCATCATGATGGAGCTCTTTTTAACTGCTTTACATACTGGTGGATAGTTTAATCTGTAACTGTTGCAACATCTTATTGTAGAAGTTGATCATCATTTTTGTGTTTGTCTGCAAAGCAACAAATAAAGTGATGGATTAAAAAGCACAATATTTCCCTCTAATATATAGTCATTATTACTTACAAACATTACATTAAAATGTGAATTCTTACAAAATCCTTCAAAATCGTACAGTGCTTGAATAAATACAACTAATTTGTAACAGAAAGCCTGTTTTTCAAACTGGGTTCTTGGAGTTTTAAATTTACCAGGCAGTACAACATTAAGACACTATTATATGTACATTATGCAAAATGTGCGAACCAAACATTCAACTACAAATCCTGCAGCCTCTGCTGAACTGATTTTGACCATTCTTCTCTTAAGCTGTTTTCTATGAGTACGCTAACTTAATCACTGGAGTACTTTTCAAATCATCTGTACAATACTGTACCGGCCCATTTGAGGACGGTAATGTATGTGTGAAGAGCAGGAGGTTTTAACCTCTGTTAGCAGCCTTTTCTGCAGGGTGACATTCAACCCCCCATCTGTGCTTCTTTGAGGGGTCAGGCCTGGCCTTCAACCAGCACCAACACAGACAGAATAGCTAATGAAGAGAAGCAGCAGAGAAAATGTCATTCCTTAACATTTGATCACTTCACGTGTAAAGGCCAGACTTTTTTCTTCATTTCATGCTCCTAAGTAGAGACTGAGATAATATTATTATGGCAGTCTGTGTAAAATACTGGTGCTCTATATGTATGTACATGTATGGATGTGTTAGGAGTCACTTGGAGATGTGATCAAGTGGAAAGCCATATGCATTGTCTGACATGAAGAAACCCATTTAGTCACAGGTAGCACCGGAATGTGTTGTCAATTCATCACAAAAGCTCCCTGCAAGGACAAATCCAGTCAGATATGCTGCTGCCTGCCTGCCTGTTTTTGATGTTAGGTAAAACGCATCATTTATCATGTAGATACAATGTTGTCTCTGACACATTCACATAAAAAACAGAACAAAACTTCCACAATGACAGCTTTGAATAACAAACCAGTTATACAACAGGCATATATATATATATATATCATCCATTAATGTCTACCATCAATATTAAATAACAAATGTTACCTTAAGAATCTAAGGAATATTAGGTGATAATTCCAGCCCATATAGCACAACACACTGTAACTAGTCCTTTCTAAAAGCTCAACTGTTTTATAGAAATGAATATTAAATGTAAGTTATTGTTGGCATGTGCACAAACTTACCTGAATATGTCTTCTTTACTGCGAATGCTGTTCAAACTGCACAGCCGGTCCAGTTGATAGGTCACTGTCAGTATACAGGCTGAGGAGAAACCAGTAGGCAGAGCAGACATCCGTGCAGGGGAGTGACTGATGAAAGGAGGGAGTGAGGACTAATATGCCCAGATGAGAGGGAAAGGCTTGTCTATGGCAGCTGAGGCAGGAAGCATCCAGCCAATAACAGCACATCCTATTGTGAGCAGCCACAGTGCAACTATTCGTCTCTGGGAAAGTATTTGCGCAGGTAAGACTCATTTCTTTTCATCTTCAGGTATTCAGACGGTTGATGTGTGTGATGATAATAGTACCACCGTCACCGGAAGGTTCAAGGCCGCACAGTTTTTTTTGGTGAATATTACACAACAGAGAGCTTCACTAACCACATGGATGTATTACCATATTCAGAAGTCAATGATGCAAACAGGCTGAGAAATGAACTCATTTGAAAGGTTTATTGAGAACTCCTTTTAAATCTGGTCAGGTAGCAATAGTTTTTTACAGAGCACATTCAGCCTGATGGCCTTCTCTGATGTGTGAAAGTTAAAACCCATCAGTATTATATTCTGGTGTACTATTCCTTCCCTCATACTGACCCATCTGTCCATTCCACTTGGATAGACAGACTAGATTATTATTCTCAAGCAAACGTGCACTTCTATAAATGACCACAAACCACATGACAAAATCCACAAGAATTTTAACAAGCTTACCAACAATCACACATTCCTTTGCCTCTCAGTCATATAGTGCCCTGTTTTTGTTTGTGTCTTTGGGTATAATCACACACAAACACACACACACACTATAACCAAACCCAGAAACCAAAGAGCACTCCTATACAGTCCTGGAATTCTTTTCATAGTTTGTAATTCTATGTAGCACAAATTAGCAAAATACACCACGTTAACACGATACAAACTGAAATGTGTTCAATAGATTTTGACAAAGGTCCTCTCTTAAAAACAGGGCCACAAGATTACATAATTCTGTGTATTTAGGCTACATTCACACCTGTGTTTCAGTTCCTTTGGTCCATTAGTACCTTTAGTTTGAATTTACATGAAGTTAGAGGGAATCAAAAAATCTCAATTAAAAGTTCAAACTATTATGACTGCACTTAAGGTTTTATTGGCCTTTCCTGGTGGTCAAAAAGAAGTACTTTAGTAGTTGCATCAACTGAGGCAAAGCAACATCTAGTGAAACATGGGGGTGAAGCAGCAGCTACAATTAGAGGGAAAATTCCCTACCGATTCCCAAAATGCTTGCAGGAAAATGCAAACAAAATGTCTGATCATGTTGAGGATAAACCCTTGTGTTTTTAGATTCCCAACTCATACACAACTCCACAGGAGGAATCTTTCTATTTGTAATCAGTGCTCATTTGAACTCAAACTAAATACAACTTGCTATGTCATCCCCCAACTATACAAATCACTCTGAATGAAAACACAAATTTCACATTGGTGCCCTTTGGAATAAAATCCTTATGATCCTTATGATTTCAGAATTCTTCTTCTTCACGACTCGATGCTCTCATAGACTTCAAATCTGTACTGGATACCGTTCTCCTCCTGCAGCTCCTGTGGCACTCCTGGAAACCTGTAAGAGAAACAAGCCACACTCCAGTATATGTCCCTGTGGTGCGCCACTGTGTCTTTCTCTGATTTATAGGGCTCTATTAACAGAGATGGAATATCGTATTCATAGTTACATTTTCAGCAGTTAATGGTTACACAATGACAAAACAACACATATCAATCTAGCGACAGTCACAATACTATAGGAACGATCTAGACACAACCCGGAGTCCACCATGTTGCACCACCATGTTTCTACGGTAGCCCACAATGGACAAACAGGGGCTTTCACATTGTAATGTTGACCAAAGAGTCTGCTGTAAACCTCCACTGCAGCTTGTGGATCATCCTGTTTAAACTTTGACCAATATTTCAGGTGCGCTCACTTTCAGTTTGATCTCCAAATAAAGTGTACAATCTGAACGAACTGCTGGTTTGGTTCTATCCTGTCTGACAGGTCCGACTGTGCTGAACATGTGTGCTGATCTTACTCTGGCAGCAGGCGGTATTTGTCTGGACTGATCTCAGGAAGGTACGTGTCACACTCGAACTGCTTCAGGATTCGTGTGACAAACAGTCTCCTGGTCCCCGTGCTTTCCATCAACTCCTGGGTAGCCCAAAGCAATCAGAACATAATTACAGAAAAGCCGTGTGTAAGCAGTGGTGTTTGTGATTTTAGTTCAGACTGAAGTGGTTCACCATGTTAGCTGCAATCAAAATGACAGTAAAGCATTTGGAGCATTAAGTATTTGGATAAGATTCCCTGTTGTTAGTCAGACTGAGCAGCCTGGGTGTTACCATCCATGCAGTACCTTGTAGAGAGAGCTGCCTCCTATAACCCAGACCTGGTCAGCCTTGTCTGCCAGCTTCGTGACCAGCTGGAGAGCGGAGCTGAAGTCTGTCGCCAGGTGGTGTGCTCCTGCAATCTGTCTGGAGGAGAAGATCAGGTCGCCGTTATGCTGTGTTCACACTACGAGCGACAAAGTCACGTCACGCAAGTCATTTAAAATGGATGTCGACGACATGAGGTTAAGCACAGACACCCAACACTTGTTGCTGTGTGACAAGTGTGGTGCGCCGCAAAGTCGAAGTCCAGCCCAGCTCAACTTTGACTTTTTTTCAGTGCCCCAATGACACAGTAAAGCATCGATCATTTATACGTTTTTGTTTCACCACTTCCACTCTATTGTTAGCTGGAGTGTGTTATTCACTTCTCTGGCACTATAGTTTGTGCCTGTGTTTTGCAGTGTATAATAAATTAATATTGTACACTAGTCCATAACAACATAACCATGTCAGCCAGTGCTTGGGCATCATTTTGTAGATTAGCACAATACTTGATGTAGAGTGGCATTTCATCTGTAGGCACATTCCTCTCAAGTTGAAATATGACACACAACCAACCAGTAGGTGAACACAAAACAAATAGAAAGCCCTGCATGCAACTTGCAGGGAATCTACCTTAAAATATTAAATGTCATGTGTACACACAGTTGTGTAGCACCATTAGCTGTGTAGCAGTATTAGCTGTGTGTGACACATACTTGCACTGCCTGCTGAGGACAATGTTGATCCTGTTGTTCAGAGGTCTGTTCTTCTCTGGGATGGAAAACCACGTCTTCCTGCCCATGATCACCACATTCTGCTTGCCTGAAGGACAGCAAGGTTCAAGTTAATTAGTAATTCATTACTAGTTAACTCTCCTTGTGGTGCAGGCAGTTCAGTTCAGTTAATGTTCAGAATCTCCTTTATAAAACGCTGCAGGGTCACAACTATACTAACTGTTTCAACACATACAGTCCAAAGTGTGTCGGTTTACTTGGTGCACATAAAATGATAATAATGAGAGAACTGGGCAGAGGTGAAGCCATGGTTACATCACTGACTTTCTATCTATTATGATGGCTTTTGCTGTCAAAGTTAGATAAAGTAAGTAAGTAAGATAAAAATATTTACAAGTTGTGGGATGGCTCGATGGTATTTTGACAGAAATACAATCTACATGGTGGTGGTATGTGAAACATGAGTTTTATAACTTCATATCTTATAGTTGTAGAAACATGATTTTCATTCTCAGACAGTATCAGCACAATTTGATGTGGAATTTCAAAATTAAAGCCCTCTCAAATGTCATATACGTACAGTGTTCCCTCTACATTCAGAGTGATGTTTAAAGGAAACCTGTTACCACAAACTAGTTTCTGTAGTTCTTTTAGTTTAGACAGTATGGGGACACTCTGATGTGTAGGTACTGACTGAATACTTATTCCACTTCATGTCATATTCTACAGCTTCTTTGTTCTGCTCCATTCTTCCTTGTATTTCACCGTTAGCACCGTCCTAGCTAGCATGGCCACAAGGGACCAGCGGACTGTTTCTCCTGCCCCCCCTCCCCCCTGCACAGTGAGCTGGACTCACCTTCCACAGAGGGAGTTGATGTCATCTTTCTGAAATGTTTGAATTCGTTACTGTAAAAGAACAGAGTAATGTAATTCAGTAGCTAACAAAGCTGGAATGCTAACATCAAACTCAGTCAGCAGCATAGTGAAGAAGCGTTCACTGAAGGTTTTATTACATCCACCTGACCAGCGGACTTACTGAAGTCTGACAGGATGCCAGGGCAGGTCTCCATTCTTCCCAATACCCAGGTCAGGGCACACCGCCACGATAGCGTTCAGGACGCGGGACATACTGCGCAGAATAGGCAACCACACTCAGGACTGGCTCGTTGATGATGTTAGAGTCGCCACAGTTTCCCGCCAGCTGAAATTACAGAACTACAGGAAGTGACGACTCCTTCACCTTCTTCTTCTTCTTCTTCTTCTTCTCCTCAGGTTTTACGGCAGCTAAGAGCGCGTCGGCACTTCACTGCCACCTTGTGGAGCTGAATAACTCCCACAGTGTCAGTCCGCTCTTA
The DNA here is from genome assembly GCF_042242105.1 of Pempheris klunzingeri. Lineage (NCBI taxonomy): Eukaryota > Metazoa > Chordata > Actinopteri > Acropomatiformes > Pempheridae > Pempheris > Pempheris klunzingeri. The sequence continues at coordinate 21,147,466 of NC_092018.1, forward strand.
CGGAGGTAAATTCTTCAACTGCATGAACTCTGTCAAATCATTGTGTTTGAGATTTAGATTTTTTTTTTTGGGGGGGGGTAGTCAAGTTTAAATACAGGAAAATAAATGTCAGGAACATCCAAATAAAACATACACAATGCGTAGGTTTTTAACTGGTCAATGTGTGGGATGAGTTTACTTCCCTCCAAGAAAAAATGCCAGACAGAATCTCAGTGTCCTCAGTGGCTACAGTCCTGCCTCTGATCCTAAATTCAGCATAGCAAATGTTAGTTGGGGTTTGAAACGGTAAAGTCTGGGTAAATGGACAAAGGCCTGTTTTGAAAATATACAACAAATTGCTTACTGGTTAAAGAACAAGTACAAAAAATGTTTTATTGAAATTGCCATGTCACAAACAGAACTGTCATACAAAACAGTGTATAAACAGCACACACAAACTATTTCGGACATGCAGAGAGCAGGTGTGCCAATAAACAGCGGGAAAACAGTGCAGTTGCTCGAGCAGACAGGAGCTTTGGCCCAACTCAGCACCGTCTTTAACAAGAACACAGCTGCTTCCTCTGATGATATGGATCGACTGGAATGATCCAAAATTTGTGCCGATCTTCAACGCCTTTGAATGGTCCATTGGCATCCTGCGTGCATCACATCTGACCTGTCAGAGGTGGAATTAACACTGACAAGATGGATATAATAGTGGGCCGTCGTTGGCTTTACCCATAATGCATAACCACTGAGTTTGTTTCAATGACGGTCTGTCAGCTTCAAAGGGCACTCTGTCTGTGAATACAGCAGGGGCAGCAGTGCAGGGAGTCATGGATGAAGAGATCACACTCGACACAGAACACACTGCGACACGACGGACAGGAGAATATCTAGAAACACAGAGACAGAGGGAGGGAGAGCAATCAGAATCCGAAATACTTTATTTATCCCTGGGGGGGAAATTCAGGTAAATTAAGATGGACTGAAGTTGCAATTAATAAATTAATTCAAGTACACAATCTTACTGCATATACATAAAAAGAATGGTCAAAATTGAAGCTGCAGAAGCCAAAAATAACTATCTTGTAGTTAAGTTAAGCTCCACAGACACTGGGCTCCACACCTCTTGTTTGTAATGCAAGCCAGTTACAGCTGGAAGGAGCTGGTAAATGTTGCAATAGATATGAAAGAGATGAAGCTGTTCTGGTGTCCATCCAAGGTTCACATGTGCCCAGAGACCTGCATGTTAGCCCCCGCCCCCCCATCGATTTTCTTCCCTCATTTCCTGTCATCTCTCTGCTGTTGCTCACCATTACCCAATTCATAACTGAAGAAGAGCACCCTGGGATACATGTGCCTTCCTTGGTACATAATCAGGGTTATTTTCTCAGATGTGACAAAGATCATTTACAGTTACAAAAGATATTTTACAAGCTGAGTACCACTTTCTGCGACGAGTAAATTTAACTTTAAAATTGGGGGAGTGCCCCTTTACATGGTGAAAAAAAACATTCAGTACCATCTCAAAGGTCACTACTGATCCAGACATACACTCAACTGTACTTACAGTTTTATCTTTCAGCTCCCCTTGACAAGCTTGACAGAACCTGAAACCAAATCACAGCAGGTTTAGAAACACAATGGTACAGTGCGTGTGTGTGTGTGTGTGTGTGTGTGTGTGCGTATCACAACACCTGTCATCTTGATACTCCTCAATGGGACTCTCTGTAAAGGCTTGGAGGGGGAAGAGGTGGTGGAAGGATCTGGCAAGATGGGGGGCTGACACCAGAGTCAAACCTTGGAGACAACACACACACACACACACACACACACACACACACACACACACACACACACACACACACACACACACACACACACACACACACACACACACACACACACACACACACACACACACACACACACACACACACACACACACACAGTCAACGCTATGACACTATTATCTGAATACACTGGAGCTTTTAAAGCAGCAAAAAAGAACGACAGTATTTTTTGGTGCCACTGACAAGCCCCCCCCCCCACACACACACACACACACACACACACAGCGAGTTCTCCAATCAGACATACCGCAGACTTTACACTCCACAGGGAGCTCTGTGTACTTGGCGTGGCACTGTGGACAAAAGTATCCTCCCAGAGACAGACCTGGACCACTGCTGCTGTCCAGATGGCTAGAAGACACACAGCAGGAGCAGCACATTAAACAGCAAGACAACACACCATAGCAGTCCTGCCCACAAGGTGTAAAATCACCTGCTTTCTACTTACGACATGCTGAATGAAGGCTTGGCATCCTGGTCAGAAAGAGAGGCGATGGTGTGCTGAGGGAAACCTGAGCAAACCCAGGATTCGAATTGGGTTAGACAAATGTCAAGCTGATGCTTTGAAAGTTACAGTGATATTTCAATGAGGAGCCTGATGATGCCTTCCCTGTTCACATAGGGACTGTTAAAAGAGCTCACTTTGCTCCAGACCTTTGTGTTTTTAATGGCACCATTTCAAATTCTAGCCAATGCTAACCACCTGTAAAAGGTAGAAAAGAAGATCTGTGCCCCAAGTCCACTGGTTCATACTCCAGTAAATGTTTTGAAAAAGCATTCACACAGACAGTGCATAGCACTAACTGGATTTGATGACAATAAGGAAAAGTTAGAATCTCACCAGCTTTATCATTTCAGAGGAGAAACCAAGGCTTTCCCCATGCTGCCAGTGGAGTTTCATGCTTGGATCCTTGCACACTACAATTCACTGGCATCACTTTGCTCTCAGTTATATCTCTAGGCCTTTACACCTTGGAGATCATACAGAGCATCAACAGCCCCTGTCATGTTTACCCCATTCATTAACATTGTTTCATGTTTAGACACACGGCCCATGTCTGTGTTGGACCAGACTTAAAGCCAGATCACAAGTGCTGTTACATTCGCTGTTTGCAACTCTGTCTAGCCGTATACTGACCCATACGTATTAAAGAGCATTCAGAGGAGGAGCTGGCTGGTGGAGGTTTGACGTGCAGCATCAGCAGCTCTTTAAAGTGACTCTCGTCCAGGATCACGTGGTATAAGCCGCCCGTCTCCCTGGTCAGCACCGTACACACCCGGACCTCTGCTGACAGGCCAATTACCGACACCCGCACCTTCAGAGACTTCAGGGTCTGAACAGTCACACATGACAGTATATTTTTAATATTCTTTCTTAGAGCGCGAGAGGGAAACCAGAATTAATGCAAGAAGAAAAAATTATAATTACATCAGGTTGAAATGAAATGCCAGATATACAGTAAGCCAAGGGGCTGAGCTGTGCAGCAGCTAATGAGCGGACACTGCAGGTAAGGCTTTAAGGGGTGACTTCACCTTGATCAGCTCATAAATGTTGGCTGGGTCACACGTGGTGAGGCTGCTGAGAATGATCAGGATCTCCCGGCTCGTGTGTCCAGGCATGTGCCTTCAGACACAGACAAGACGCCAGCTAAGTGACACTTAGTAATATTCCAGAAAACTGTTTAAAACAAACATCCCAGAACCTACTTGAGGGTCTGTATGGCCAGGCTGAGAGAGTTGTACAGGGACGGTTCTCCCACACACACACTGTCCACTGCTTTCTTCAGAGCAGCGATGTGTTTCTTTGGGTTTCCTGGCGGTGAAACAAAACTACACATCACATGACAATAAAGCCGCACAGGCTAACACCACAGACGGAAGTCAGTACGGAAAGAGGTTGAAGGTTTATATGTTGACATTCAAAACTAAAGCACTTCAGTAAGCATACACTACTCACAAAAAGTTAGGGATATTCGGCTTTCAGGTGAAATTTCAGGATGAACCTAAAATGCATTCTAACCTTTCCAGGTGACCTTAATGTGACCTTCTCTAAACCTTTGAATGCACATGTCCAACTGTTCAGTGTTTCAGGACTTTTTGCACAAGTTGCTGTTCTCTAACAAGAAGCTTAACAGCAACATTCACAACAGGTTTGATCCATGAATCCACCAATACATTTCCTGCTTCAGTTAGAATTGGTATTTAAACAGTCCTCCTCATCGTGCTGTTCACATTCTGACATCATGAGACCAAGACGACACCTAACAACTGATCAGCAGCACCTCGCCATTGCGAGGCTTCAAACAGGAAGTCCTCAGACGGAGGTGTTCACTGAGCTTATAGGGTTACAGAGTGTCATCAGGAGGTTGTAACAGTGAAACCACTGTTAGATTTTCTTCAAATAAATTGTTTAAAATGAAGAAACTACCATTGCATGCTTCTACTTAAATGCCCTACTTTCATGATATAATATCACTGTAGCATTCACTTTTTACATTTTCCATATATTTCACCTGAAAGTCAAATATCCCTAACTTTTTGAGAGTAGTGTATACTGAGGGGTGGGGTCCAACATTAGCAGTGGATGTGATCCTCACCTGCCAGGTCAGTCAGCTTCTCAGCCCTTTTGTTCTTTGTGGTGATAATGCCCACCTGAAGACACACAACACACGTTATTAGGCCACATGAGAGCCACTCGCTGCTCGTTGATGGTCCAGTCCACAGAAATGTTTAAACTCACAACCCGTCAAAACAAAATCTACATCACATGCATTATCTTATATGGTTGATTATATGAGATGGGGCTTATTGGTTTATCTAAAAAATCTAGTTGAAACACTGACGAATACTGTTGGTTGGTCCACATTGCCAGAGCGACACTGTAAGAGACTGTATTATTTATAATACATATACTTATTTATATGGTTTTGAGCATGTGGAAGCCAACTTGTCTTGTGCTTTTGGGTCAGTAGTGGTGTTCGTCCAGGTGTGGAGGCCTTCAGTGTTTAGTATGTGTCTTACTGTAGGAACTTAAACCTCAGTGCCTGCTGCCACATAGTCTTTCTACGGGTCACCCGAGGGTGAACATTAAGTGCCTTTGCTATCCCTTTGTATCCTTCTCCTTCTTTTTTGGACAATTCTCTTACCCAACAATCTTACCCATATTTCTAACATGTAACCAAACATCACTGTGAACAACCCCCCTCCCCTATCTCAAACACACCTGATGCAACTAATGGGGCCCTTACTTAGTTGCATCAGGTGTTGAAATAACACCTGACAGTGCTCTTATGATGGACTCTATAAGCTATTTCAATTGTTCCTGTTTGAGTTATTCATTGAACACAGCTGAAAGTTTGTACATTTTGCCAGTAAACCTAATTTGCAGTGGGGGTGGAATCATTTTTAATGCAACTGTATATTACTGTAACTGTCTAAACTTGTTTATATGTTCTATGTGTGTGTTACATGAAGGGACTACAATTTGTATTTCATAACAAATAACTAATCTGTAAAATGTAATTCAATCAAATAACAGCAACAACTAATGATTATCATCAATCATTTAACACGTGGTCAAATGAATGTCAAAAATAATGAAAAATTCCCATCACAAGTTATGAGAGGTCAGAAATATGTCCCTCGACTGCTTATTTTGTCCAACCATTAGTCCACTTTACAAAGAGAAGGCAGAGGAGATCCCATCCAATCATCCCAAAAGTAGTAACCACTGCAGCAATATGGTCGGGAATCCTACATTTCCTGTGTACTACAACATGATGGTGCAGATCAACACTCACTATGTGTTTCTTTGTACAAGAAGAAAAAATTTTTGAACCCTGTACGTTTAAACAACAGGTTAATTTTGAGATTTAAAGGTTAAGTCTCAATAAAACAGGCACAGAACAGATTGTATAAACATACCTGGCTGATGGGATTTTGATCAAAATATTCATCGACAAAGGCTTCCAACAGCTGAAGAGGGAAGGAGAAAAGAACAGGTGCTGTACAGTTAATCATGTACAGTGTGGCTGCTAGTGTACAGTGTGATGGCTCTGTTACAGTGTTTACCTTTAGAGTAGAGGTAAGGCGGTTCGGCTTCAAGTCCTGGTCTTCCATACTTCTTGAACAGTCAATCACCACATAGAGGTGACGCATCTAGAAACAGAGGATGTTCATTAATGTCCTTAATCTTTTAATAATGATGCATCCCAATCAGCAAGCTTGATAACTTTGATGGGTTGTTTTTACCATCATCTCAAGGGGGAGTCATTACAAGTGACCAAGACTTCCACGTTATATTCACAGTTATATCGTAAACCAAGAGATAGAAATGAGTTAGTAAAGTCTGATAATGATTAGATCATCTCAAATCTATGGACACAATTATGTCATACACAATGTAAACCAAAAGTGTAATTGGGTATTTTGGTCATTGCAAATATGTAAAAGTGTAGCAATGTCCACCATGTTGACAGATCGAAGAGATCCTGGGGTTTAGAATCATATGGATAAAAGTAAGGTGATACATACACGGTTGTAATTAAAGGAGACAGAACTTACTCACCATCCCAAGCCTCACTTGTCCATGGCTCTCGATCACCCTAGGAGGTGAATAAGGCAACAGATATTCTTATACTGACAATAATTCCTGCTGTGCTGGCATCCCTAAACAGCAGACCCCGCTGAGCGTGAACGCGAGTGTCTGTTTGGTGGTGTTTTTTTCTATGTGTAAAGGTAGTGGGAAGTGTTGTCTTGTGAAGTATTGTTAAGTCTGCTGTTGTTGTGTTGTCATATCTACTGTCTGACTGTCAGTTGTGTCAAATGGAACAGTGCTGTGACAAAGAATTCCCCCCCTGGGGACAATAAAGTCTAAAGTAAAGTAAATAACCTTTATAGAATCATCTGATTTTTTTCTTGGGACTGACCAATGCAGTTTTCAGCAGCAAGGAGAAAATGTTACACAAATAATACAGTGGCACATACATTACTCTAAGAAGAATCTCTTGGTCTCGTTTACATCACAACAGCTAATTCATGTCCAAAGAAGTAGAATTCCTACATCATGTGAAAAACTAATTATTCATCCAGTCACTGTAATGCGTCTTTGTACTTGTCAGACATCCTGTGAGCACGCACACACACACACACCTTTTCCTTTTGGACTGGAACAGGATCTCTTCCACTGTGGCTTTGAGTGAGCCGGATTCATCCTCCTTCAGCACCTCCCTGTAGGAGAAGACATGCACACCACAATGTTGCATCATCTAACATCATATATCTCAAGCTGAAAATCTCCACGGCTTTACAGTCTTACCATGTCCTCTCATAGCCCCCTTCCCAGCGCTTGGCTCTCTCAGGTTCTTCATCCATTTTGTCAGCTCGCCAGAAATTCAGCTAACCCTAACAAAGCAATGGGAAACAGCAGCTTCACATTAATACCCAAGTTTACTGTCCAACTACTGCACATACTGTCAAACTACCGCATAGACTGTCAAACTACTGCACATACTGTCAAACTACCGCACAGGCTGTCAAACTACATCCAACTACCGCACAGACTGTCAAACTACTGCACATACTGTCCAGAATACCGCACAGGCTGTCCAACTACCGCACAGACTGTCAAACTACTGCACATACTGTCCAGAATACCGCACAGGCTGTCCAACTACGTCCAACTACCGCACAGGCTGTCCAACTATCGCGCAGGCTGTCCAACTACCGCACAGGCTGTCCAACTACGTCCAACTACCGCGCAGGCTGTCCAAATACCGCACAGGCTGTCCAACTGCTGCACAGGCTGTCCAACTACGTCCAAATACCGCACAGGCTGTCCAACTGCTGCACAGGCTGTCCAACTACTGCACAGGCTGTCCAACTACGTCCAACTACTGCACAGGCTGTCCAACTACGTCCAACTACTGCACAGGCTGTCAAACTACGTCCAACTACTGCACAGGCTGTCCAACTACTGCACAGGCTATCCAACTGCTGCACAGGCTGTCAAACTACGTCCAACTACTGCACAGGCTGTCCAACTACTGCACAGGCTGTCCAACTACTGCACAGGCTGTCCAACTGCTGCACAGGCTGTCCAACTGCTGCACAGGCTGTCAAACTACGTCCAACTACTGCACAGGCTGTCCAACTGCTGCACAGGCTGTCAAACTACGTCCAACTACTACACAGGCTGTCAAACTACGTCCAACTACTACACAGGCTGTCAAACTACGTCCAACTACCGCACAGGCTGTCAAACTACGGCACATTCCATCTAAAGCTGGTTTGTGACTCATTAATATGCTGATCACAAGTGTTAGTAATGATTCCTACAAGCCTGTACTTTGCAGAATGTGGCCAAATATGAAATGAATACTAAATTACTGAATGGAATTTGGCACGATCCTGTGTCAAAACAAAACCTAATCGGAGAGTGTAGCATCAACAGCAGCAGACCATCAGCTGACCGTGCAGTAGCAACACGAACATCATGTCCAGAATACGAACAGGGACTGATGGTCTGATCCTGTCCTCAAACAGAAAACACTTTAGACTGCGTTATTCTACTACATAACGTGGTGTCTCGATATGTCCAGTAGATAAAGTAATTTCTTGGCCACAAATGGCTAATTACTTGAAGTCGTTAACTTTAAACAGCTAGCTAGCTAACTGTTAGCGAGCGTCACTGGGGGCGTTTCAGTCCAAGACACTGTCGTAAACCAAGTTCCGCTGGCCATCATCTAGCTACAGTTCATATCTTGTTATTGTGTGGAATACAAGTTACTACGCTAATTAAACACGTCCAGTGATACCAACTATACCTGCGAGGCGCAACTATGAATGTAACGCCAGCTGGTGCGACGGAGTTTTCTGTCCGGAAAGAAACAGAACCTTCCGCGGAAAGCTTCCGCAGAGCAGACTTATTGACGGCAGTGTTACGGTGAGGAGGGGCACAGTTACATGGCAGGTGGAACCCATGCAAACACAGAAACACAACGAGCTCGGGAATAAGGAGCATTTTATTGAAACAACACGCTTACAACACGTCTCCTTCTCCAAAACACACCTTATACAAACAGATGGAACTTTGTGATTGCACACCAAAATATACACGTTGCATACAAAAGGCAAGATCTCTGGAATAAAAATACATTGGCAATGTGCGATGAATTGTTCAATTGCTTCTGAATAACAACGAAATAAAAAATGATTCAGTAAAATACAAATGTTTGATAAAAGTTGATGGCACACTTTAGGAAACAGAGCCAGCATTAATCAGCTTTTCCTCTCCACCATGCGAAAGGTCTATAATAAGAACTTACAATTATGAGGACAGAGATGCTTCATTGTTAACAAAAAACAGCACAAAGCAGAGAAAAGCTTACTAAAGGGCAATTTAAATTGTTTCTCCAGATAAAAATAAACATTATTTACAAGGTATTGTTGGTGACTTAATGATGACAAGCAAATTCATGTCTCATCTTAGCTGTGTCTTCATTGTGCATGGACTGTCAAATGTGTTTGTTTTCTTCAAATAAAAGCTAGAAAATAAGCACAACTGCTTGTTTAAGGTCACTAGTAGTGAAACTAAATATTTCCTCATATTTCTCACTGTGCAACTTCAGGAGAGAAACAAAATAGTCCTTCATGAAACTCTCGGGTGGTTGGCTCGATACAGATAATATATCAGCAACACTATAGTAATCCCATTAGGTAAATCAACCAGTGGGGTGTGTTACTACAGATTTGCCTCTTTGTAGGAGGGGGTCCGAGGTGAGGGTTCAAGGTCGGTGGTCATATTCACTGATCTTCCTCTTGATGTGTGACAGTTTGGACCTGAGATACTTACACCTCTTCTTCTTAATCGCATAGTTTGGTGACTGCAGAGGATTGGAAACAAGTCAAACAATTACATTTCATTCACAAAACCTCAGAGGACTGTATTTCACTGTGAAGAACAACACTGCTGCAAATGTGTGTATATGTCTTACCTTCTTGAGATTCTTCAGTCTGGTGTATTCATCCATGGCATCCTGAGATTAGAAACAAGTGGTCAATGACCTGAAGTGAGCACTCAGAAGAAAGCACCATCCTCGATTTACACACTCATTTGTTTTATGCTAAATCAGGTTTCTCAGTATTTTTCCACCACTGCTCCCATTTTTTTGGTCCAAAAATTCAAATTGCTCCTGAAATCAGAAGTTTCTGTATTTGGGTATGGCCTACTTTTAAGCTTCTTTTGCTTTATACTGTTTTTTTTTTTTTTTTTTAATATTCAGTACCATAGTATAAATGACAATGACTCACACACATATCAAAAAAATCAATCTTATAAATCTCCTGCAGCACACTCAACATATTAAGCCTTTCCTATGTAGGCATATGGTCCCCAAACTAAACTAACTAAATCACCAACAGTTAGAAGACTAATTGTCAAAAATACCCAAACCCCACTACCAGGGACATATGGAAAATGTTTCTGTCTATGTTCTCATCACTTTCTCATCTTTATCCAGATGCAATTCTGTTGGTAATCATAACCACAAATTGTAACCAAGTTCTTTGAAGAACGGTATACTGACCATTCTCAAGTCAAAGAGCCAAGCTAGCACTGCAACACTTACCAGGAACTGTGGACTGCCCTCAGGGTTCCGGTCCAGCTCTCTGTGCAGGTCAGCCAGGTTCTTGTTTATGCTGTCCAGCTCAGCCTGCAGGCTCTTGTACTCCTGGTGATACCGGTCAAACTCCCGTTTGTAGTTCAGACGTTCCTGCTCATCCACAATGGAAGGAAGCAAACTGCAGACGAGAATAGAGTGAAATGAACTCGCCGCACCTAGAATTGAATAGTAATGCCCTCCTTTGGATACATTTGGTAGTGCACACACACACACACAAAACGGATTTATGTTGAAGAAACACAAATCAAAGCCAGTCCAAGACAGTCTCATCCATCATCACTAGCAAAGCAGCTTCATATATTTCTCCTAATCATTCCTATCATTGGCTGTCCACTCACACGCTGAAGTCTTCTTCCTCCAGGTCATCTCCAGACTCTGCACCATAGTCATAGTCCTTCAGCCTGGGCCTCTGGCCTCCCACAGAGCTGCTAATGTCTGAGTCTCTGCAAATACAATGAATGATTCATACATTTTTGTAGCAGCCTTGTTGAATATCTTTTACTTTAAATCCATCGCATACCCACTGCTGGACCCCTTGCACTTCACCTACAGTACAGAGCCAACAGCACTTTGACTTTTCAGGATCCTACACCAGGATTCCTGCTTGTGGACTTAAGTTCAACACTATCACCCCCGCTCTGCTGCAGGAAAAGCTCTCCCAGCTCAGAGTGCACATTGCATGTATTTGCACATTCCAAAGTCAATATTTTCTATATTCCTTTCTTCATTTCAAACAATGTACAGCTTGTTTCATTAAAATATATTTACATGTTTTTTGTCAAATTCAATATCTTTGTTTTCATCTTCCTTCGTATTCAATTCAGTTTCCTTTTATGTGAAAACTTACAATAAATAAATACATCTATTTTCTTATTCTTGATTCTGATATCTGATAACTATTCTGTTATAGTTTCACAGCAATGTTTTTCTTCCAGGAACCCTCTGTTGACACTCAGTTGCACACATTCACACCCGGAGGCCTCAGCACACACAACAATTCATGTTACAACATGTTAGATGAAATCTTAGTTGTAGATATCATCCAGGACATCATTTTTAATTTTTGGCGCCAGACCCAACTCAGCCAAGAGGCCTCAGAATAAAACCCAGACATTGTTATGGCTAGGTATTTTAAATATAGATTTTTAAACTGTGTTTAGTAGAACTGAATTTTAATCAGAGCATTCTTCATACCAAAGTCCGTTTGGTCTGGGACAGCTCTTTTCTCTGCAAGCAGTCGGAAGCATTACTGTAGTGCTGTTTCATTACTCAGATAGCGTATTGGTGGATGAACAGCATTGAAAATAATATGTTAATGTACAAAAGCCAATCTTTTGCCCACTTTAGTGCCGTCAGAAGAAGGCCAGTAACGTTTTATTCCATAAACAATCGGTGAAGTTTGAAAAACAGTGACACATTTCTTTTGTTATTGGATTAGCTGTGCACCGTGTCCGATATGAAACAATGAGGTCAAAGTGGCCACTCTTAAATCTAAGCATGCGAATATTCATAGAAATATGGCACTTCTTGTTTTACTCCAAAACAAAACTATTTAAAATTTTCTACTGGTCAGTGTGTATTCCCTTCACATCCACCCAGGTGAGCCTACCGTGGGCGGGTCTGAGTAGTGCCTGCAGACTGAGATAACAAAGACCTGCTGTTAATTCGTCAGGCTCATTTGAAACTGAAGGAAGTCCTGTACTCTACTGTGAGATGCATAGCTTACCCTGGCAGGTAAAGCGGCTTCTTGTGGTCCAGCCGGTCCAGATATTCTCTGGACCCCCCAACTTTGGGATTATGGTCATTCACCAGCACCTCTGGGCCACCAGATACATTTTTCACCTAAAGAGAGAGACACAGGCAGACATTTTTAATCAGAGTTTGACAGAAATCATGTTTCTGTAGATAGATGTCTGAAGTTCACTTCTTGTCAAATTTGATGTGTCCCTAAATTAAGTCAAACTTCAGTTCCTAAAAGGACACTGTACAAGTTTCACAAATGAAGACCAGTTTAATAGCCACGGGGGTAGTCCTCAGCCTGTGAGGGGCTGTGTACATCTTCTGTGGTTCTGGAGGAGCTTTGTCAAGTCTGACAAGATAACCCTGGCACAACCTTTAAACTACTTTAATACCTTTACACTGTGCTTCTCGTCAATTAAGCTTTTTAATTTAGATCTGACCCAGCTAAAGCAAAAAAAATCTGTGACCTGTTGAACATGTCCTTTGTACATTATCAATAATTTATACTTTCTTGAATTTAAAAATACATTAGTTATTGTATTGTTGCTATAGTGATTATGATAATAATAATAATAACAATAACATTATGATTATGATGATGATGTCCATTTTCCAAGCCTCCTCTCATACCTAGTTTTGAACAACCAGTTCACTTCATAGGATAAACATTCTGCTTGTACGTAGCATTCACCAGGACTAACCGGTTCCTCTGCTTCTCCCTGCATGCCTGAATACCACAGATACCATCAATACATCAACAGGAAGTCTAACACAATGTCCCATCAGCCAGTGCAACTGCTAAAATGTCAGGTGTGAAAGCTTTGCTGGGAAAGTCTGTACACCTGGAATGAAAACTATGCTGCTATGGAGGTACTTTTCAGGTTAACATTTTCATTTGTGCCACTTTCCCCACAACAGAAACCATAATGATGTCATTACTGGATTTTTAGGACACATCACCATGACGGCGCAGCACATCATGCGGCAAATAGCTTAACAGACCACACCCAGAAACTACAAATGAAACTGTCCTCCAATGTCCCTCCCTACCCCACGTCTTGCCTGACACATGCACGTGCACACACACCTTTATCAACTCTGACTGACTATCTTAACTGATACATCATGTTGTTTCTGCATTTTCAAGTTACATTCTATGCCCAGTTCCTTGAAGTACAATATTTTCTGAGAATGTTCTGAGAAAAACAGCAATTGCACATAGTTAGGTCGTGGCTTTAGAGTGTCCCTAACATATCTCTGTCACAAAGTCAACTCTTTAAAGTCACAAAATGCATAACAAACATTTTGAAAAGTTTCTACTCAAATTTTCATATTATAAAAAGACAAACAGCAGTAATGAAAACACAAGTTCACTTCTCAACATCCACTTTTCCCATTTTATTCCCGCTTAAGTAGCTTTAATGTTTTTTGAAATCCTCTTATTCTGATTGATCTGAATATGTTGAGCTCTTGGTCTAGTTCTCCATTGAAGCTGTACAATGTTCACACTGTGTGATTTGTTTTTGTTATGGCAACGTCCTACCAAATCTAAATGTTTTGTGCATAAATGTACTCACATTCCCCCAGAATTAACCCTTAATTGTTTAGTATCTTTGGGAAGTTTGTCATCTTCAGACCACAATTTAAAGCAGTTTTGCAGGGATTTGAACAATGTTTAGCTGCACAGCAACAGTTTGTGATGAGTGAGCCAGAAGTTGTTCAGTGGGGCTTAAGACGTCAGTTTCAGTTGATTGAGTGTTGATTGCCCAATTGAGCATTTAACAAGCCCACTTAAAAAGTACACAGTATTGCTTAGTGCCCATTTGTTTTAGAATACTGTATTTGATTTAGTTCACTAAGTTTAAAACTGCTGTCCGTAATCGCTAACCTGATGTACTTAGTTTGCTGAATAAAGGTATATTTACAGTAGTTGATCCAGGCTTTTGCTCCTAAGCAAACACACACACACACACACACACACACAGGATTGTGACATTAAAGCGATAATAATGTTAAACAGGACGTGATGCTGTAATGTTGTCACAGCATCATGGTCCATCATCACATAGGGACTTTTAAAAAGGGAGCCATTGTGTAAATAGGAGACATTTCTATTAAGTAGTTTTTAAAAAATGTTTTAACATTTTAAACAAAATGTTCACAATCTTTCATAAATGTTTGTAGAAATGATGTATTGGTTTATTTGCGTATAGAGCAGGAAGGGCAGATCTGATCACAAGTGGTCACTGGGGATGCATGTGGAGACACATTCTGATACCAGGAGTGAAGTGACGAACTTAGAGCTGTCCATTTATGATCAGATCAACCAAAACCAGTATTAATGCTAGGTATGAACAGGGCCTTACATTCATTTCCTGAAGACTTACCAAACCTTCCCCTAACTTCAACCTTACCACGGACCCAAAAATCAGTGTTTTACCAAATCAGGGACACAACTTTGTCCCCTGTTGCACAAGCCAGCTTCTTGTCAACTGATCTTAAGTATGGTGCGTGTCCCAGGAAATGATTGAAGTTATACCCCCCCATTCCCAACCCAACTCTCCACCCACCGACCCACTCACACAGACATGCACACTCACCCATTCCCCAACACTGTTGTGTAGACCATCATGGATGACCTTCACTTCCTCCCAGAGAATGCGGTCCCTGCCCCAGCGCCTGATCTTGGAGCGAGTCTTGACTGCAAACACCAGCAGGATGATGAGGGCAACAAACACCAGGAAGCCCAGGACAATAGCTATAGCCTGCAGGAACAACAAGACTCAGCATCAGTGGGCTGTAATTACATCCACTTGCATGGATAGTAATTAAGTAATAGGGAGATCTGAAGTTAACACAGGACTCAGACTTATCAAAACTCAGCAAAGTCAGCAGAGCAAACAGGGTAGCTCCATTGCTCTAGCTCCACAATGGACTCTAAAGGGTGAGTTCACTAAAATTCCCAAACAAAACACTTATTTTGTCACCCCAAAGCAACCGTAGGGAATTATTTAGTATAAGGAGCTCAAAGCATCCATTTTACATTTGAAAAATTCAACAGCAACAATATATTGAGTTACTCAGAATAATCTACAGAGATCTACAAGCAAGTTTCCTGCTGTCACCTATCCATCTCCGTTCTTAAGGATTGGCCATTGAGCCTCCTAAACTACTTAGGTCTCTATCACAGCAATTGTTTTCTCAAGTTGTTGTCAAGTGTGATACATTACCTACAATTTCTCCATGACATTACAAGACTCAGCCAAGTTAATTTTTATAATCATATTGAAATTAATTAAAACCAATGACTGTCTGGGTGATGTGAAACACTTAAACAGCTGCTGCAAAACACTACATATACCTTGGTAAACATCAGCACTGATAAAGTGAAAATACAAGTGATGTAGTAGATGGGGCTAACACATGCAAAAACATTTGTATAGATGTTTAAAACATTCATAGTCATCCAAAGCTGTTTCATGAATTATTTTTGGAAATCAGTATATAAATAACACCTAATGGAGAGTTTAGATAGTAACCCTGATATTTAAAAATGGAAAACTACTCAGCTTACAGCATTTGTCTGTAAATCTGCAACATGCATACATCTAAAGATTGGCTGCACCTTGCATGTAACTGTAAAACACTTGTTTTGGATTAAAAGTTGCACTGCAAAAAATATCCATCTGAACAAATCAGTTAATCTCTATAAATGATTTCACTTAAAACTAGAAAAAGAAAATCAGGTCGTGATAACATCGCCTGTGTCCAGTGCAATTTCAATTGGTTCAGGAATTTAACTTATCATCTTTAAAACGTTAAATGAGGTTTGATTGCAGCACCAGCATCTACAGTACTTCTAGTACATGCTTAAACAAGTTTATTTCGTCTAGAAAAAGGGAGGAATCATTTTGTTTTTGCTTGTTTTTTGTTCATTTGTTTTAATAAATAAATGAATTAATTTTATTTTGTTCAACTGTGATGAACAAAATAAGACGAAAGGCAGTGTTAGTCAATCTGAGCATCACTCAGTACCCTTAAAACTGAAATATTCTTATTTTCATGGTCATTTTTTACTGTCACTGGCAAATTACTGTTGTCTATATGGCTAAAATTGAATAATCTATATGTGATAATCTGTGTACAAAAAGCACTGGATTTTTTACTGGATTGCTGTTGGTGAGGGAGCTATAGAGCTAACACCACCACAGCCTCACAAAAAAAACAAGAGCATCGCACCTCTTGGGGCTCCACCACACAGTAATGGTACAGGTATTGGTTGATGAAGATGCCCTGGGCCTGGTTCTGGTTCTGGTACTGGGCACACAGCTGGCGGACCTGATTGTAGTATATAGACCCTGATGACTGGGCTGCTGGGTTCACTGCTACCAGGTACACAATAGTGGCAATGATCATGAGAAATGCCAAGATGGCACAGATGATGATGGTGGCTAGGTAAAACTTTGAAGAGCGGGCAGTGTTTTGCCTTGACACAACCAACACAAATATGATGAGCACAGCTATAAAGGTAATGGCAGCGATGGCGATGATGAAGCCTTTGCCGGCTTTGGGATCCATTGGGTTTCCTCCATAGTTGCTGCCGCCGCCACCAGCTGAGCCACCAAAAGAGCCGCCAAAAGAGCCGCCAAAAGAGCCACCTCCTGAGCTGCCAAAACCTGGCACCAAGCCACCTCCACCTCCCAGGACGCTCATATCGTAGTCCCAGGCCAGTGTGGAGGCCACGCAGGCAAACACAGCCACACACATGACGATGATGATGATACACAATATCTTCATCACACCCGGTGGTGAAGTCCAGCGATAGAAGTGAAGCATCTTCTCTCCTGGATAGTAGGAAAAGGCTGGGTTGGACATGAACTCGCTGTGCCTGTGTCTGCTGCTATGGCTGCAACAGAAGCGGACAGAGGAGCTGTGGTCAGTGTGTGCCGTTACAGAACAGACTCAGTGGAATTATTGGTAACCTCCTGGCTAATGCTGTGTTTCAATAATATGGTGAATGATAAACACTCAACCAAAATACTGATTTAGAGCTTACTGATGATTAAACCTTTTCATTTTGGGGTAATGCTCTTTTGTTTATTAAAAGGAATGTGTGGTCAGTAATAGACGTAGACATTACACAAGAGAATACCAGTACCTGCCTGCAGCTGACATGAACAGCCAGTTCACGTAAAAACAGTTGGTAAATGTGGCTACACATAGTACTAAAAGCAGTCCAAAATAAATAAATCCAGTCCGAATGGGGCTTCAGATTGGCATCGGTTTCATTTCTATATGCCCTCTACAGAAAGAGCTCTGCGGCATGCTCTGCCTAGCTTAGACTGAAAATGAATAAATGTAGATCTGATTTTCAGATAAACATCTTTTCCAAATCACTTTCATTATTGATTTATCTGTTGATTATTTTAATTAATTGATTGTTGTTGTCTATCAAACAAAATGCCCTTCTCAGTTCCCCAGAGCCCAGAGTGATGTCTTCAAATTGATTTAACCCATCATCCTGCACCCAAACATATTCAGATGACAGTGATATGAAATGTAGAAAATCCAAAGATTTCAGAAGATGGATCGTGCAAACTAAACTAAATTTGTCAAATATCAAAATAGTTGGGGAATACTGTTGTTGGTTGAGTAATAGATTGATTTTTTCAGCGCTAAAGACATGATGAAGCAGAACAGTCAAAAACGAAACCGAGCCTTTCAATAAAAGCTGTCACACAGCTGGCCAGCGGTCTTCTACTCATGTCATCCGTGTCATAAGAAATACCTACTATGTGTACTCTAACTAGTTCTAAATCCAAAATGTCAAATAAGACACAACATATAACAAAAGCCTCCAATAGGCTGATTTATATCCCAGAGGGAGATGGGTACCATGCTCCTCAGTGAGTAAACTCATTTTAAGTCCATTAATCATTTGGTCTATTAACATCAGAAAATAGTAAAAGGTGTCCATCATAACTTCCTACAACACAAGGTGACGTCATCGAATGCTTGTTTTGTCCAACCAAAAGTCCAAAACCCAAATCTAGTATAACATAATCGAGGACAAACCGATGCTAAATGTTTGCCACTGTTTCTTAAATACTAACTTAAACAATAAATCAGTTATCAAAGTAGTTGCCCATGAACAGATAGGTGGCTAGATAGATAGACAGATAGATAGACAGATAGATAGATGCACGTCTACTTACTGTTTGCTACCACTTGGCTGGTACGGCGGGGGGCTGTGTCTGTGGCCCGGCATGTTGAAATGTAACTGAAATTAACTCTAAAAATAAAAAAGCAAATACACAATTGCTGATTTTGCAAACACATAAAAAGTGACTTTTATATAATGTTAACTATCAATAAGAGCGTCAGATCCATTATCTGGCCTGTGGTGCCACTACTGGTATGAATGGAAACCAGTGGCTGCCAGGAGGCTACAGGAACACATTAGGTTTGTGTTCATCTGGTGATATGTTGATGTGAAATGTTATATGAAGGAAGTAAATTAAAGTAGTCATGCCCATTTTATATAGAGTCTGATGGATGGCTCCCCTCTGCGTCAGTGAGCCACTGTTAAGTTATACAAGCAGAACAGGAGAGGAGCCTGGAGCATGGACTTAACGTTTGTTTGTGGTGAAACAAAGCAGCAGCAAGTGGGTGGAGATAAAGTGGCTGTTTTCAAAAATGAGCAGCTGATAAATGAGCTCAGTCTGGCAGCCACAGACCCAAACTACAGCCTGTCCAGTCCACAATGTAGAATGTTAATATTCCGGCCTCCTCTTGTAAACCACAGGTGACAGACTGACATTTAAAGTCCTTTAAAGTTACAGAGGGAATTTTACACGACAGGAAAATGGACTCATGCTCAGCAAATATCAATGATTCACATTTGAAAGCAAAGCCTTTTAAAATGATCCGTTAGGCTATCATTAAATATGACAAAGAGAAAAACCAAACCAGACATGTAAGAACACTAAAGCTAACCGCTCAACGAGGAGGTTTCAGACAAAGTTGAATTAATAGTTGAACTTGATATTTTCTCAGGAATGCTGGAGACAGAGTCCGTGTCTCTTGTTACCTCTGCTCTAAAAAAAAACTTGGGTGCTAATGTTTAAATGCACCCACCTGTACGATGAACCGTGTGCTCCCGACCAGACAGTCGCGCGACGCTGATGTGATGAACACAAACAACCGACGCTCTGCGCTCGTGGCCGCGTCCCGCGCGCTCCACGCTGCGCGCGCCACTCCGGGCGTTCGGAGCAACAGGTGTGTTCGAATCACGTGGGTCCCCAGGTCACACAGGACCGACCTGTCTTCTCCCCCCCGCAGCTTTCAGAGCATGAACAAGGACACCCCCCGGTCCCTCGAGACTCATCAGTGAACTCTCATTGTGGAGCATCAGCAAGCTCCGGGTTTCAGCCGGGGTGGGGGGGGGGGGGGGGGTCATTATATATACGCGCTCAGTATAAGTGTAGGTGTGTCCACCTATGCTTTAAGCTCCAGTTAGAAAAACCCGTCATACAAATTTGAAAGTAATTAAAAACTAAATGAATTATTTTACAAAATAAAAAATGTGAAATCTTTTTTTTAATTCTAGGCTTTTGTACTGATCCACTGTCACCTGAGTCATGAAAGGCCGTATAGCATGTCCAACCTTTCTCCTATCAACAGGAAACAGACAGGAAAATGCCTCCAGTGTTGCAAAACCTGACACCGCCGGGAAAACAACTCAAAAATACATCTGTCCGGCCAAACCAGTCCTCCGGGCTCCAAGACCGGCTGAGCCACTGCGGCAGCCATTTTAGGAGGGTGACACTGTTGTCTAGTGACTTGGAGCTAGAAATGGAGCTTTGCATGCGTTCCACTTCTTCCGAGTCATCCTGGATGGAGAGTATATTCAGCCACAGCCACATCATCACACAGGGGAGCCACGCTGCTTCAGGAGCAAGAGAGCATCCTGGCTACTTACTGTGGGATTTACATACATTACCAACACAGCTGCTAAAAACAATTAAGTATCCAGTCCTTCCATCCATTTTTCTCTGTGGCTGTAATTATGATGATTAATTTAACAATATTTTGCCTCAGACTTTTAATGGATACATTTAATTTAGACCATAACATTGGTTTTCCAGATTGTTGCTCTAATAATTTCCTTGAGAAACCAGAATGGTCTGTAATAATAGTTAACTGGGCCTACTACTACTACTACTACTAATAATAATATAGTATTCTTACATCCATCCATCCATCCATTACCTATACCGCTTATCCGTCAGGGTCGTGGGGAGCAGGAGCCAATCCCAGCTGACTGTGGGCGATAGGCAGGGTACACCTGGACTGGTCACCAGCCAGCCACAGACAGAGACAGACAACCACTCACGCTCACAGTATTCTTACATACTGATCAGAAATAAACTTACTGATGTTACACATAAGTAATAGGAGTTTGCCACATCTGTGGCACTGTTTTTATGCTAGTGTACCCTCATCAGCTACCACTGTACTGGACTAACTGAGCTTAGGCAGCTGTTGGACTCACAGTGGATGACAGATGTAACAGAAGTCACGTAAAAAGTGCATTAGCTTCATGGTTTAAGTCAAAAAAGGCCAAACGCAAGTATGTAAAAGACGTTTCATTGGCATACAGCAGCAGGACATGTGATACAAAGCAACATCATCACATATCAAGCACATCAATGTACAAAAGGAAGGACTAAAACTAATTTAAAAACTCAATTACATTCAACACTGTGATCCCAGTAAGAGCAGGACAGACAATTCATACATTCTACTGTGAAGCTTCAGTAAATGTTCACGCTGTGCCTCACGGTTCAAAAGCAGACTACTGGGTCGGAAGGAATCTAATGTACAAACCAAAAACAGCTGCACACAGTCAGCATCATGGCAAGCAAGCAAGCAATACCTCTACAGTATGACAAACAGAGGTGTGTCCTATCTGACCTAAAATTAACATTACTGGACTAACCTACAATAAACATCTGCTGACACTTGTCTGTTACGGCACTGTTACTCTCATCATTAACATTGTCCATCTATACAGGTAGGTTGTGAGACCCTATTTAGATCTGGTGCTGAAGGAATAGTCAGTAAGATTGCCATCCCATCCACACTCAGAGAAAAAGATTATTTTATTCCTTGTATAATTAGCTTTGCTTTATTCCATGGGGACATCAAACAAGTATAACATGAGGCATACAAGAATGTGAATAGCAACATCAATAGAGGGGCTCTGGTCTCTTTTGATGGGGCTAGTCTTGCAGTTTTCCTCTGACTCCACTATTGGTTGCTAAGCTAGGCTAAGCACACATGGGACTGAAAACACAGCAAAGAAACTTCATATAAAATGACACAAAAAAAAAAAGCACATCTTCCAAAAATGTCCTTTAAATTGCGATCTACATCAGGGCATGCTACACGTACATAAAATGAACACCTTATCATGTCATTTATTTCAGTTCCAGCCATCTACATCCTGATCAGATCCCATTGTGGTTTAGCTTACTTTTTCTTTGCCTTTTAACATTCTGTGGAAGGTCATGCCTACCTACTGATGATGTTTCCACCTGTAAAGATAATTTTTCCATCTGCCAGTATGACACTGGTAACAGCACCGATGGCATGATAGGGATCATGACATCAGCTTTACCAACAATGAGGACGTTTTTCACCTGGTGGGTGATGTACTGTTGTGCAGCTCAGTCCCACCGCTATGTGCTCGGTGTAGCAGAGCGGGTTTTCTTATATAGTTGCATATGCATATGATTGGTGTCCAGGAGTGTAAATTGCAGTGTTTAGTTATCATTTCAGTCTATGACCTTGTTGTATTCCTGAATCTTCTGTTTGATATGAGAGAGCTTGCTCTTTAGGTACTCACACCTCTCCCTTTTTTCCAAATATGTTGGGTCCTGACAAGAAAAACAGAAATAAATGAAATGTTTGGATTTCTTTCCAAGTGATGATTCCATATGTCAGGATCAGTCTCTGAGGTGGTTAGAGAATATCATGGAATTTCACTGCTGGGTTACGGCAATATTATATACATATAATACATGTTTATTTACGTAGTTTTCAGTGAACCAGACCAACATTAACAAACCAGGAAGGAAGAACATGTTGGGTAATGGTAGAAGTCATATTGTCCCATGCCAAACTTTTTTTTTTTTTTTACTTCCTAACGCCAAGCATAGAAAATACTAGATCCAATTCAATAAAGCTAGTGAAGTAAAAAGAGAAATTATATCTATTCTACAATCTGGTGTAATCACAGGTAAAATCCCAAGACAAACTAATGTACCGAGGTTTTCATCAAACCTTTGGTGATCACGGTATCTCAACTGTGTTACATTCTACTTCCCTTCTCATGATACACAAGACACGACCACGTGCCTTGTAGTAGTTTTGGCAGGTTGAACATGGTTACGTTCTCCAAGTGTGGTGCTCTGGTTGTAATAAGAGCAGGGAAGCGAGCAAGGGAATTCCTTTCTTAACTCAAGCACTGCAATCTGATTTTGTTTCACTAAACAGAGAAAGAATTACCTGATTAAAGCAACTGTTGTTAAGGATGGCAAAGTGCTTTCTATATCATCCAAATATCTTAGATGACAGCATGACTTGCTACAAAAAAAATCTATCATTTGTACAACAAAATGTTTATTGTACTGTACTTTGGTCACATTACAAATGTGGCAATGGTGGAAAACGTTCCTGTCCATCTCATGCCGGTAGGAATGCAAGTTCTACTCTTTCAAAAAAAATGAAAGCCACATTTCCCTTGAATCCCGTCGCTCCTCGTGCCCTGGCTTCTAGTAAGATTTCTTGACAAATCCTGCCTGGTGTGTGCCCTACACACTCTCTGCTAAGGTTGGAACTGCTTCGTTTTCTGTTTCTACTACTATTCATACACAATCTGTTGCATCCCTAGTTTTACATAATATTGCCCATGGCCTATTTAGAAGCTTAAGTAAATCACTGTACTTCGTAGATATTATGTACTTGTAGGAAACAATTCAGTGCCTTTATCATTTCCTCCATCCTTTCCTTTCCTGCCACTTATCTCCTGGAAATGGATGATATATGAAGGAAATGATAATACAAGATGTGAAATAGTGTACATCAGGGGTGCCCAATATGTCGATTGCGATCTACCGGTCGATCGCGGAGGTAGTGCAGGTAGATCGTGTGACATTAAAAAAAAAAAAAGTCACATTTGTGACTTGATTGCCGTACAGGGCGGCCAGTCTGTGATCTCTTCTCTGCTACGGGTCGCGGGCAGGGACATGCATGCGGTCAAATGCGCTAGCTACTGCAAAACTCCAGCCAGCGAAGTGAACTAGTTAGCCTTCCAATTTATATCCACTAAAGAAGGGATATTCTGGGATGGGGAAAAGGATAGGAAGGGATATTTGACTCCATTCAGTGCAAGTCAGCAGAGTAAGGTAGTGACCATAAATGTATTGAATGTTCCAATTACATTGCATTACTACTGTCAATTTCTGCCAACATATATTGAATATATAAAGTATACTCAGTATATATAGAAATGAATAGTTTAGCATTTTTAATGTAGGTAGATCATTTTGACCTGGTCATTTTAAAAGTAGCTCGCGAGCCGAAAAAGTGTGGGCAGCCCTGGTGTATCAACCAACAGCAACCTTGGAACATGAGGAGGATAATTGTTTGGTTTCTTCTGTGGTTTTGCAGGTGCTCTCTAAGTGTGAGAAAGGAACTCTGATAATGTCATCAGGGTTGTATAGCAGACTACAAAATAATAACAAAGGCCTGTATAACAAACTGGGGGCACCAATCTTGAAAGATCTGGAAGTGTAACAGGCACAGAGAGGTCTAAAACAAAGACGCTACTGAGCTAGCCTGTGCTTCTGGAGTATCCCACTAATGCAAGCATGGTTAAAAGTAAGCTCATGATAGTTAAATGTGGAGGGGAATATTTTTCATTAATAGATGTTAAAAGATTTTTTGGGGTTAATAGAACCAAAATGATCAATCTACGACCTTAACCTATGCAATGAGTGACAGTGGATGAATCATGATGGATACTTACAGCTTTCTTCCTCTGATACTCCATTAAAATACCACTGATCCGCTCCTTCTCCTGAAACAAAATCTGTATGTTAATGACGTGTGTTATCCAAGTGTGTTCCTGTGTGTGTTTCTGTGGAGTGAAGGGAGGGTTGTACCATTTGGCTAGAAGGCCGGGAGGGAAGGTTCTGCATCATCTCATCCATCTCTTCAAACTTCTTGGCCATTGCCTGAACTTCAGAGTGTAGCTCCTTATATTCAGCATACTGGTCATTGAAAACAGCCTTGTACTGGTCCCTCTCCTCATCTGAGCGGATGCTGGGGTACTTCCTAAGGGAACGGGGCAGGAGACAGCACGTTATCTTGTGTTGCTGGATACATTCACATTGCAGCTGAATGTGTCTCAGTCACCAAGCAGCAGGTCCTAAGGATGACAACATCATTGTTAGACTGGTGCTAGTGGTACTTAGCACTGGCCAACTGTTAAACATCAGACTCAAGAGGAGCAAGGCAGCTTCCGTTCTGGCCATAGAACACTGGAACAACCTTTGACAGGTTGTTGGGAGGAACTTGTGCCATTGCTACAAGCTACCCTGTCTTTTTTTTAAAGTAAAGTCAGCTGTTTCCATATTCTAGACACAAAGTAAAACATGTTTCAGTGAGTGTTGGTTCCTGTCAAAATTGTCCCGAGTTACCGATCCCATTTGTGATACTCATGGACAGGATATGACGGCAAAGCCAGGGGGCCAGTGTCCAGTTTGGAGACCTCAGAATTGCATCTCTGCTCTTTGCACTTGATGTGGTGCTGTTGGCTTCATCAGACCGAGACATGTCAGCATGCACCACGGCTCTTTGCAAGTCTGAAGCAATCAGCATAAGAGTCAGCTCCGAGTTCTCTCACTTAGCCTGCTGCCGCCTTGATGCCACCCAGCAGAGATCAAATGATGAAGACTTAAACTTACCTGTAACACTTGGGTGCGCTTTAGAATACTGCTACATTAAGATAGTTTTGAATGAACTATTTCACAAAGTAAGCAAGTCATTTTTTAGAATGATTTTCCATATTTGGCACTTGAACCTTCCAAAGGGTTTGAAAACAACATACTTTGTTGTTTTGTGACTAAGAAGGTAATACTCACGCCACATAGTCAGCTATAACAACAGGTTTGGGGATGTGCCCAGCTGGTATGTGACCTCGGAGGATCTCTGGCTCCAGCGCCATCAGAGGAGCAGCTGAAGAGTTGTTGGGAGCGTCCATGATGTCTGGCTGGATGGTGGGGAGAGGAGTCTGCTCTGAGGCCCGGGAGCTTGGACCCAGCTGCAGTAGATAAATAGAGTCAAGTGCTCACTTCATATACTCTGTGTGCTATCAAATGTCTGCTAGAACATTAAAAGAGTAATCCCTGATACTTACGACAGACAGAGGGATTGATGATCCATTCGTTTTCATCTAGGTGTATTGTGAATGGAAGAAGAAATAGGGAGTGATTCATTAGGTGTTCAGTGTTCAATTCAGTGACCTGTATTAATGAACCCTTCCAGTGCATTAAAACATTTTAGACCACTTCATTACAAGTCATTATACTTAAGTTTCAACTCTGTGCCATTTAATTATCACACAGAAACCAATGGCTGACATACATGCTATTTTAACATTTTTATGTTTGTGGTTTATGAATTATGGGGTGCATGTGGGTGGATGGCTTTCTGTTGGTATTCATGTTTTGTTATATATTATGCGAGGGAGGGTTCAGGTCCCTGGTTTAAACCAGCAAGAAAGTACTTGGTGTCATCTCTATGCAGAGCCAGTCAGGAATGAGCTGTTTACAGCTAGTGATCACAATGATCTAATTTTTGACTTGCATGGCAAAATGTTGACATGGACAACAAACAATGTTTGAATCCAGACTTTCCACAGACTGCACTACTCCTTTCTGCTCTTCCTCTCTGCAGCAAGAGCTGTTGCAGGAGCTGGGCGGGTGACTGGCACAGTTTGTGTAAATATTGGATTTAAACACTGGTTTAGACTTAAGCAAACACTTTATCATTCTGGACAGACAGTAGACATCTGTGAAACACTTAAAATACCTTTAAAGATACCACCTACTGCTTGATTAAAGGTAAAAGGTAACATTTTAGATTATTCCCTTACGGTCTGTATAGGAAAAGCCATTTGACTAAATTATGGAGTAGCATAGAGAGTGCAAAAAAGGAGAATCATCACTTTAGGGTTTTTTGAGTATCTTCTACGCTCATGTGCCAAGAAAGCACCTGCAGATCTACTTTTCATTGCATGCAGATGCAAATTAGTTAACTGGAAGTCTGATTGAAAGGGCTATATTATTGAATAGGAGAGAATATCAGTTAGAGTAAGGGTTGGGGTTAAGCATTTAGGGTTAAGCGTGTGTGTCAAACCTCCTGTGCCAGTCCCTCTTTCCTCATCCTTGCTGCTTCATGCCTCCACAACTTCAGACACACTGCTGCACTAATGAAGTAGAGCACCATGGTGATGAAGAGGAAGATGATGGCTGCTGTCTGGCCGGCTTCGGTGCGACAGAATGCTCCGTTTACTCCATTATTGAAGACTGGCATGTTGCACAGCCCCCCTCGAGTTGTGTCCCTCACATACACTATCCCTGCTGCTAAATAGAGCACCGCCAAGACCAGGTTGACGGAACACTCTGTTAGCGGCCACCAAGAAGAGTCTAGAAGGATGGCTCTGTAGTATAGGGTCATCCCAAGAACAACCAGAATAACAGTCACTATCCATGCAAGTCCAGCAACCACCAGGACAAAGGGCGTCTTGGGGCCTGTGTAAGTGTAAGTGCCCCCATATCCATATGCAGCAGCACCTCCACCAAGTCCCCCAAATAGCTGTGGCTGGGAGTACCCATACATATTGAACCACTCGTTGTCCTTATGAACATAAGCGCAGACGCAGGCAAACACAGCCGCTCCCAGCAGCAGCTCCACACAGCCAAGGATCCTCAGCAGGCCAGCCCAGGACTTCATGTAGGCGTAGCGCAAGTGGTACTCCTCCACCCGTTCCTGGTATGTCAGGGATGAGAAATTGGTGGGTACTGCAGAGGCGGAATCGAGGGCTTCATCACCCAGCAGCAGCCTATCTTGCTCCTTCTGAGAGGTGTAGCTGCCCCCAGAGCCACCATAGGGGTCTCGATAAGAGCCGGGAAGGGACGGAGATGGAGGGGCGGAGTGGGGAGGTGAACAGGGGACTCCCACTGTGGTGTGGCAGTTGGCGCTCTTCCTCGATGAGGGGGCAGGGGAGTGAGGGGCAGGTAGAGGTGCTGGAGGAGGAGGGATGGACCAACCCTTGCTGCCACGGTTACCGCTGTTGCCACGGAAGAAGTTCTTGACAGAGTCAGGGATGAAGCGGTGGACCGGTTTAATGTCCATGGCATCAGTGTCGCCATCCATTGGCTCATCATCGCTGGTGTTGTAGATGGTTTCATGCCCAACAGCTGGCTGCTCAGGTAGAGGGGGAGGGGGGAGGGGGTCTAAACTGGTGGCTGGCACAACACCATGCAAGGGTGCCGGGGGTGGAGGGAGACCCTGATCCCGCCATAAGGAGCCCAAAGGGACCTGATCATAGTGTGGGCTTTCCCGCACCCGGTCGAACCTGGTGACAGAACCAACTCCTCCTGCAGACATCGGGACCTGGACTCATTCCAGAGAGAAACACAGAGGATTAAAACAGCCATATTTGCAGTTATTGGCTCTTATTTTTAGAACTTTGGAATCATTTCTGTGTTGTGATAACATTGTACAAGGCTACATGATTACAACAAAGTGTGATGGGAACAAGCACAAACAGTCAGATGGTCACACAGCAGGCCACTGGTTTATGCAAAGATCAGACAGCAAATTATCTGGCTGATATCATTCCTAGCATCACAAACAAAAATGACCACAGGGGCGTAACAATTTCTGAATGGCTGGTTCATCAGAATTCGAAACAACTACAGTGGAAATGCTATAATTTGATAGTCCCAGCCAAGTCTGGTTCCACAGACACGGTTTCTCCAAACATATGATGCTGCTGACATTTCAGATGCCATATTTGAATGATGTGAGCCCCATAAATGAAGTTCCATTCACTTCCATTGTATCATTGTATCATTTCATTGTATCAGTGTAGGGTGAACTGACCCATGTCCTTAGTTAGCGTGGTTGCAACCTCTGAACTGCTGTCCAAATCTATTTGAAATGGTTAATCAGGTTAGTGTTTGGTATGATGCAGGTTAAAAATTCCATCTGATGGTTTTAACACTGTGGCAGTCAGATGCATGAACTGTAATACCCCAAGTTCTGCTGCAACTTGAAATTTGAGTTAACTTTTTTAGTCTAGCACACAAGTTTAGCCTCTCTCACCCAGATCACCGGTCAGCTAGTCACTGATTTCATTGCGGACAAACATCTATTTTCAGTTAAACTCGTGTTTTAATTATGTCACTTTTTCTAAAAGTTAAGTTTGATTTGATTCGATCAAACACATATTTCATTTGATTTCATATGAATGCAAACTATACAGTGTCAACAACGTTCGTCTGTCAGTGCCTCTCGGAATTTTATATTGTACATAAAGCGCAAGAGGTGTTTGTATATCTGTATGCGTGTATTTCTTTGTCCAACCAACAATCCAAAACCCAAAGATATCAAACAAAAGCAGCAAATTATTGTACTGAAGAAGCTGGAACCGGAGAACGTTTCACATCTCTGCTTGATAAATGACAGAAAAGACTAAAATTGTCACCATATAATTTTTCTGTTGAATGACTGAATAATTGAGTTTTTCAATTAAGCTCTGGTGGTCAGCGATGGGTAGCAAACAGCACAGAGTCAGCTGGAAAACAGAACTAAATTCACAAACTAGGGATTGTACATGAATGCACCATACCAGCAGACTCTTCAATCAATATGCATTTCCAACTGTATTCCCACCACACGGGTCACAACAGTTCAAAGCTATAAACAATAAAAAAATAAATTCCAAATAAACAGCAATGCTGAAAGCACATACCAAATGAAGTAAATGGGTTAATCAGTTCAATACAAAAACTTTGGACTCAAAACAATGATGTATGAGGAGCAAAATGATGAGCAACATCAATAGCATCATAATCTTACTATGAGTGAACTGACAGTAAATGACCACAGTTAGACACCGCGTAGTCTTACTGTAAACTTTTTTCAAATAAGGAAAAACGGTTAACTGATAATTCCAACTCATTCCAGTGCTTTAGGTAAAAGCCTTGAACCGTGTTCACAGAATAGCACAGATCACTGCACTAGGAATTTGTTTTCTCTTGTTTTAGATGTCAGAGCTCAGCACCAGACTAGATGACTGTAAAAGTAATCTGAGATTTATTGATTTAAAGAACTTAATAAAAGAATCAGAAGAAAATGGCATTTCTGCTATTATACCAAAATGATATAGATTTCATTTTTGCCCTCACAGCTGTGTATGGACTAGATATGTGGACCCTTTGACGCCTGTGCTGTCTGTCTACCATCCCTGGTGCTCTAGGAGGGTGGAGGACATGGCAGCTCACTAACAGCACCATCCAGCCGAACACACTCGGTGCTTCCCGGTGCCAGCTGGATTAATCACCGTCAGGTGTAGTGCTGTAGGGAACAGGCCTGATGACATGTTAGCAGCACCTCAGGTGTTTCTGCCTACAGCCGTTTCCGTCGGAAGCCAGAAAGATAAATAAAAAGTGTTTAGACTGAGAAACACAACGAAGCCTGTTCTACATGTTGAGATCTAAACCCCTGTCACTACAAGCGAAAACACCAAAACTCTTTGGATACCTGAACGCCTGCTGAGACTCACCTGCTGAGAACTCCCCGTCTACTTTTCTCTGTGGAACAGGTAGAAACCTTCTGTCTGTCTGACAGTCTGTCTGACTGGCTGTCTGTCTGTCGCCCTGCTTTGTTCTCCGACACTCTCACACTGATCTCGGGTCAGGCAGAGCTACGAGCTCCGGGTGAACTGAGGTTAATTAGCTGTAAAGAGAACTGATCCGAGATCCCCGCCGTGATGAAACTCACCTGGCCAGTCTGACCGGCCCCGCGTTGCGTTCATGGCCTCCCTCCGATCTCCCACTTTCCAATTCTGAAAACAAGATTCGCTCATTAAACTGGTGCGACGCTTTATACCCAGAGAGGATGGGATGATATTTAACTGGTACTAGGATGTGTGCAAAAACACTGCAAAAAGTAAAAGTCCCTCGAAAATGTTCACTGAGTAAAAGTATAATCAGGAAAATGTTTTCTAATATTGTATATTATAATATTACATTCTTATTATTCACACATGAATCCCAAAGCAGGATTCTACTGCTGCAGTTGGTTGAGGTTGAGCTCATTTTGAACCCAAAGTGGCAGTTTGTTTTGTATTGTATTGCTTATGTGGACCACGAAGTGTTTTTGCATGAACAATGACGATCGTGATTATCAGAATAGTTACCAATTAATTCTAATTCTAATTAATCCAGTCAACTAAGAATTTCATCCGTATTTGTATAACTATTGGGTAGTTTGATCTGTAACAAAACACCATATTTTGTAAACTCCTTGAATGCTTTATGTGAAGTAACCAAAGCTAAAGCTTTGTAAAGTAACTCAAGCCATCAGATAAATGTAGTGGGGTAAAAAGATGCCCCTGTTAAATGTGGAGTCGAAGTGGCAAGAAGAGAAAAGATGCAAGTACAAATTTGTGGAATTTACTTTGCTTAAGTTCAGTACTTTCCAACAGTGTTTCCATCATCAACTGCCACTGCCATAATATTCAGCACATTATGAGTTATTGAATTTTTAATGATTATTTTAATGAATGCTGGTCACTGGGAGAGTGCATAAAAGCATCAATAATTCAAATATTACACATGCTACTGACTTTCCCTGTGGCCACATGCTCAACATACAGAAACAACATACCGACCTGGTCCTAATTCCCACACGATCAGCATATTTAGGAGATTATTTGATATATTCAGCTTTTTTATATATTGTACAGTATTAAAAATAATGTATGTTTAATATTAATCAGTATTCATATTAAATTGAAACGTTTAGATTTAAATTAACTTTTTATTTTAAACCAAATGTATTTTGTTTTCCAGAAGAGCGCTCTGCTTGGTCAGAAAAGAGACGTGCAGATTAAGTGAGAAGCAAAGCTGAGCTGTTAGATCGGGTGTGCTTGCTTTACTCTGTTGTTAAGTAAATGTAACAGTCTTCTATAGACGGAGGGAAATCTTAGTATACCAACCTAAGCAAAAACATTGTGGGTAAGCAGAAGCTCCATCCAAGTGATAATCACCAGCTGCCACTGGTCTGGTTCCCCACATCTTCAGCATCCCTCCATGGATGCCATACATGTGGTGAAATAGGAATGATTTGGTGATGATTTCGGCCTCTCAACGTTGGCTTTATGTGGATTTATGTTATGTGGTAAATAATATTTGCGGGAAAACATGAAGTTTGACAGGTTCACTGAAGGGGAGGCGTTTTCCTTGATTCTGATATGATTCAATTGGCTAAATGAGGACACGCCTGTTGGATTGTGTAAGTATCAAATGGAAAACACAGGAAACACTGAGAGAGATGGAAATGGGCTGCGTAACAATGTGGTGGCAGTAAATGGCTGAAATGGACCGACTTACTGTGGAGTTTCTACAAACCAAAGTAAAAAGGGAAGATTGCTTCTTGAAGCAACATATTTCCTATGCAAGAAAAATTTAGTACCAATTTGAACTTTGAGTAGTCCAATCTTGTGTATCCCATACAGCTGATTTGCACATAATTACTGTGACTCTGGTGATGGATGACGTCGATATCCCCATGTAGAGTAGGGCTTCCTCAGGTTTAGGACTCAACCGTGCTGCTATGAGGTCATGAGGTTATGTTCTTGGTCAAAATGTACACACACTCACGGGTGGAAGCTTGCATGCACACAGGGGCGAGCATAGTCTCTGGCAGTGGCACATGGTTCTTACTATTCATGTGTGTGTTCTGTGTTTTATTTAAGAAGAGCCTCCAACATGTAGTGCTGGGTATGTGCATATTTGAATACAGATAAAGACACTGAACCCCAACTTGCTCCTGAAGCATAGCTTCAGTATGAATGATGTGTGAATGGGTGAATGAGGATGTAGTGTAAGTAGCTTTGAGTAGTACTCTTCAAACTCCCCCCGTCTGGTAGGCGCTACAGAGCACTGTACGCCAAAACCACCAGACACAGAGACAGTTTCTTCCCCCCAGGCCGTCACCATCACTAACCTCAGAGTCTCAGGATCCGCTGTAAATAGTTCCACCACCCCCCCCTGCACATTTAACTTTTTGCACTACTTTCTTGCACTGCAGTTCTGCACTACATCTACTTCCATTGTATATACCGTTGTCAAAGAGTTCTATATTGTTTATTACTGTAAATAGAGAGTCAAGTTTCACCGAGTCAAGTTCCTTGTTTGCCTGCTCAAACTTGGTCAATAAAGTTGATTTGATTTGATTTGATTTTGAGAATGATATGCACCGTACATAAGATGTGTTTAAGCAAAATATTTTCCAATCAAATCATGACTGCACTGGGTTGAACTATAATAGCGTACACAAAAGAGTTGATGTGTCTGAGCTTTGTGTTAAATGTAAAACAAAAAATGTCTAATTAGTATGATCCACATTTGTGATCCAAAAAGAAAACAAAAGCCCATGTAAACTCCCATGGATACATTATCAGCCTTACAACAAACAGGCTTTAACACGTGTTTAATGTTGTTAATCTTGTGTGTCTTTCCACATATTTTGTCTGTTGTTAGTGGGTGTGCTTAGAATCTACAGCCTCAGCTGTGGCTGTACTCATTCCAAAGCCCTACACTGATTCATGAGGTTAATGATGTTAGGAAACACATTTTTATTTCATCTTCACTTTCATGAATTTTTACATGTGATTGGCTTATTACCATAAATTACAACAATAACTATAAATAAAAAAAAGGTTTATTGACCATACACTTGCCAGTACTTCCATCGCTTTCATTACAATTGTTAGAATGTGTAGGATTCCAACCCCACAGGTCTTTTGTGTATGTGGTATACCTGCACTGATGAGGCTATTAACCTAACAGTGGTCAGTGTAGCTCACCAGCTCCATGCATTAGCAAAGGGCATCCAAGTTCCCATTCATGTGCTTGGAGTGGCTTTATTCGGGGGAAACTGTCAAATGATGTGAAATACACTTTCAAAAAAACTCCAAGCTGATGAACCAATGTTGTATATCAGCAGTCTTTTAAAGAGTCACCTGCAGAGTTATGGCAGAGCTCACTGCATGCTATACTTTACTGCACATATGTCAAACTCAAGGCCCGCGGGCCACATCCGGCCCGCGATACAATTATATACGGCCCGCAAGATAATTTCATGTGACTATTAAGAACGGCCCGTCGGTAAACAGCACTCCCACCTCTAATACTACAAATCCCACAATGCACTGAACAGCTGCCGCGCTAGTCAGGACCCGTGCAGAAGCCCCTCCTCCCGCAGGTATAATGACACACCGATCAGCGGATCAATGGAGTAGGTACTAGTGGAAACGCGCCATTAAGCTAGCCCCCCCAAAATAAATGGCTAAACGAAAACTGGACTTTGAAAACAGAGACTTTCAAAGCAGGTGGGGGGCAGAATTTTACCTGTTTGTCGATATCGGAGGTGAACCTGTGTGTCTTGTTTGTGGAGCTGATGTGGCCATAATTAAAGAATGTAAATATAAGACGACGCTATGAGACAAAACATGAGGATAGTACAAAAAAGAAAACAATTATTTAAAATTCTATTTATTTTATTGAGGAAAAGTTGTTGAAGTTTGGCTGTTTAAATTCATATTTGTGGATTAAAAAAAAAAAGAATATATATATATATATATATACTATAATAAAAGAGTCACTATTAGAGTCTTCACTAAATGTTGAGCCTATTTGGCCCGCGACTTAGTTTTAAATTTTGGCCCTTTCTTTGATTGAGTTTGACACCCCTGCTTTACTGCATACTACTACTACTTTCTGTCTAAAAGATAAATATAAGCCATACAAGGCACAGCCCGTAAACGTACATACAAACATGGCATTTAGAATAGAAATGTTTGTGGTTCATGCAGAGAATATTTTTAGGTAAATTCATACTGGATAGCAGGTAAACAATGCAAGTAAGACTGACTAGTTCGTCTTTGCAGGGAACTAAACAGTGCGTACAGATTTCTCAAATTGTAACACTTATATGTTGGCTGCTTGCCTCATGATGATCTTTGTATTATTACAATATACACTGTAAAGTACAACAATTAGAATGCTATTGGAAACAGAGATATTAAAATGAGAATAACAGTTATTCATGAAGTAATTTCACGCTGTTTCAAGCTTATTGTCCTTACAGTTAATTTGCTTCTGGTGTGAAAGCGTACTTATCTCTTTTCGGACCACTTCACTGCTACTATATTAATACTGTATATTAATACTGTATACAGGAGTGGGAAATATCCCCGCTTCCGGTTTGCCACTAACCATGACGCACACACACGTACTTTCACCAATCACATGTCGACATTTAGTTCCGTGTTTTAGGACTTGTCAAGCTGTGATTGGTTGAAACCAACGGCAAGGTTTGAGAGTGACTGAAATTTGCCGTCCATCCTCTGAGTGTCTGCCGTTTATGAGAACAGATGCACAAAGATGGAGACAAGTGTGGCCGTCCTGATTTGTGTTAAATCACTGCTCTTTCTGCTGCTGTGGTCCCCCTCTGAGGGAAGAGAGTCGGAGCTCAACTATGTGACCTGCGGCTCGCTGGTCAAACTGCTCAACACCAGACACAACGTCCGCCTGCACTCCCACGATGTCAAATATGGCTCAGGTACCTTCTCTCTGATAGCTGCTGTGTCCGCACTCACGTTCACGTTCATGTAGCTTTTAAACCCGCGACGACAAATAAAGCTAAACGGTTTCTATTTGTTTCTCCGGCTGTAGTCTATATTGTGTTCAGAAAGCGGAATTTCATTCAAAAATCCGCCAATTTAAAGTTGCCTCCACATATTCAAACGTCCATAAACCACAACACGTACCAAACGCAACCCCCCCTCCGTGGTCTTGACTCTGCGGTAGATTCGGTGTCATGAAGCAGTCCTGTATTTCTGTGAGCCCGGCTGTGTGTGTGTATGTGTATGTGTATGTGTATGTGTGTGTGTGAGTGACAGCCAGCCATGGCGGTCCGTGAGATGGAGAAGCCCGGTGTGACTTCCAGGTGCAGCATTACTGAGCTGAAAGTTTACCTTTAGTTGAAGCAAACATTCTGGGCCAGTGCTGGACAGCTGTTATTCATTTGTGACATTCAGGGTCTTTTTTTAATTCTGTCTAGCAAGCTGAAACGATAAAATTGTCACTTTTAACAATGTAATTTGGCCTCATGCCCCCACCCCCCAACTGCTCTTAGATTGCATTCATATAAATGACTACATAACCTTGGAGAACTGCTCTGTTCATATTTAACATGGCACTAAGGGATGCTCTGTTGTCAGTGGCTTCTGGGTTTCACTGTGTCACCAGCACAGTTGTAGACACTTATTCACACACAGGTCTGCTGTGCATTTACAGATGCCTGTTAAAGGTGGGGACAAGAGATGTGCACATTTATTCAATTCAAGAACCTGAAAGTGATACAGGAACAGTCTGAAAGCAAAGCAGCCATCCGTGTGCAGGAAAAGACAGAAGGCTGACACCTGACACTTAAAAAAAAAAAAAAAACGGCTTGTACAAGACTCATTCTACAAATAATGACCGAGAACATAAATGCACTGGCAGTTAACAAACCTGGCATCCAAACATTATTTTTTTGTCATACATTAGATATCATTTTAGTAATGCTGTACTGCTGTAGGTACTGCATCACACACCTCTGCTATCGCTTCTCCAGTGCAGAAAAACAACGTTGACGCTCAGTTCTATTACTTTCATGTCGTGTGATAGTATGTTCCATATGAGCACGCTACATGCATGTTGCCATCCGAAGTGGCGGGACTGAATTTAAAGTGATCTGAAGTTGGATCGTGTTACTCTGAATGAGAAAAGCCACCACTAACCTCATCTATATCTTTTTAAGATAATAATAAGATAATAAGACCGACTTTATTTATTCCGGAGGAAATTGTTGTGCCAGAGTGCGGTACAGAGGTCGTCACAACAATACAAAATATTAAAATACAAAATTGAACAGAAACTTAGACACAATAAAATACAATTAAATTAAACAGTCTGTCCCTTTTTTAAAACAAAAAGTACAGTTTGAAAAGTACAAATTTGTGAGAAGTGTCACAGTGTGTGAGGTGAAGTGTGCAAAGTAAGTGAAACTATACAGAATAGACTTTAACAATGAAATATGATATATGCAAAGTGCAAACTGCATTTTTTTTTTTTTCCATTTCTAAGATAATGCTAATCATCTGCCAATGAAGAGAGGTTGCTTTTTTAAAACCAGGGGTTTATATTTACATGAAGATTTTACAAGAAATTTTACATTTGAACAGGCTGTTGTAGACTCCATAGAGATCTCCACTTTCACCATTAAGAAAGGAAAGAAGTTTGAGTTTTAAAGTAACCACTGAGGAAGAACAGGGCTGTACGTTCACTTGTTTTGCACATAACACTGGTGTTACAGAGGTTGAAAGGCCACAGGCCACATAATTATAGCAAGAGTATATAACGTCTATTGTCACCTCTAAAAACAACCACATGTAGTGGCGTTCATCACTTAGAGAGGCACGGCGAAGGACATTAATGCTGCACACAAAATCCAAACTGTAACGAGAAATGTTTCTTCATTTGCCCACAATCTACAATCTACAAGCGTACACCTGTAGACTCACTCTGATCAGACCTTGGAACAGGAATACCTTCGTACGATCACCGTGCTTACTGTGCCGGCCTGAGGAAGGCTCCATTCAAGACCGAAACATCATGACAGAAAACATGCCCAGTGATAGTACCTCTGTGTTTTCTCAAAAGCTCCTGTAACCACAACCACCACCCGTACGGCCGCCAACGCAGCGTACCAGCACCACACAGGGAGAATGGCACCTGCTGCTGCCGCTGTTGAGAGCCACACTAAAAGCCACCATATTTTCACTGTAGGACCCATAAGATCCTCAAAGTAACGTTACAAAAACACACATGCAATGCTAAAGTGAAGCCTGATCTTGCCTTACACATGAAAGAAAGAGAGGCCATCCCAGAAAGGACAAACGCAGCCTTTTGTGTTATCACATTGGAAGTGGCAGTGTGAATGCACTGGTTGGAAGACGAAGGGGAGAGGAGGTGGCTGCTGGTGCTGGCCAACCCTTTTTTTGTTGTGAGAAGCTTGAGAACCCAAATTTTGACAAATGTGAATCATACTTTTGATCTGAAGGCCACCATAGTTTCTCCCAAGGGAGGGGTGAGGCTATGGGTATTCATTTAGTTGCAGTCTGCAACCTCCGCACTAGATGCCACTAAATCCTACTCACCACTCCTTTTTAATTGCCAGAAAATAATTGAACTCCTCCTGTTATTTGTGTTTCTTGACGTGACTTGGTCTGATTTCTTTCTTTCTGACATCTGCCAGCTCGTGTTAGCCACCTAGCAGGCCCAAATGGAGTGAACAAACTCTGTTCACTGTCATGGCTTCATGTTCACCTGATTCTGTTTCATAAACCACAACCATTGTAGAACCGGGTGCACGTATACAAGCCTCATTTCCACTCCCATGAAGAAACCCAATGTTCAACGTTTGCCTCACATCAGTGAGGTTCACCAAGAGCACCAGAGAGCTGTCATTACGAGCATTGTGACTATTTACAGCAGTAATATCACTAATTCATCACGTCTCTGAACGCCAGCGTCGCAGTAATATCTCAATCATTATTTATTTAATATCAGAAAGATGATCGATTAGTAATTCATATAGCTCATATTGAAACAGACTTCACAAAGCGCTTCCCAATTCAGGAGAACATGAAAAAATTATTAACAGTGAAATTATGACTCAAATTGAACAGAATGATGAAAACATGATTCTTGCACATTCATGTTTTATACGTGGAGCCCAAGGACGGACCACAGGCTGGTGATTTGATCCCCACATCCTCTTGTGCACATTTCTAAGTGTCCTCGGGCAAGAACCCCAAATTGCTCCCGATGTTCAGGCCACAACCTTGCAGGGTGGCTTGCTGCCATAGGTGTGGGAGTGAGAGGCAAATAGTTCAACATTGTGGATAAAAGCACTGTACAGATCACAGCAGGTGAACATATGGTGTAATCACAGTTTGCAGAACTGTTGTGACTCAAGACAGCTAATACAAAGGTTCATTTGTTCGTTCGACAAGTTCTAGTCCCATCATGCTTCACTAATAATGTTGTTTATGGTGAAGTGCGGAGGATGAGGCTCCTCTAGTCTGGTGGTATGATACTTTTGTCTCTCTCACAAATCAGAGACAGAGTCTTCGTTCATCCATTTTCCCCCCTTTGGCTGGACATTGACCAGAAGCAGCCTTGGGTCTAAAATGGGTTATCTTAACTCTTGTCTTTGCTATACCTCTCCTCCTGGGAGTTGGTCGCAGCACTAGTGCCGGTGTTTGGCCCAACTGGTCTGGCTGGGCGGTCGGCATAAGTTTGGGGAAGTGATCGACTCAAGGTCCACCGCTTGTTCTTCCTTTTCCAATGCTGATGAGAGTTTCTGTCATAGGACATATGTGTAAAAATGTAGCGACAGTCATCTGTGTACTTTTGAACAGAAAATAACCATTTGTGCATGTCGTCATGATCTTTAAGACTTAATTTTAGCTCCAATTTTGCTCACTTGTGTAAATAAAGTAGTACTTAATCAAATAGCCTCACACTAATTAACACACAAACCCCCAGCTGAGCATGTAAATCTAGCCACAACCTTGAAGTCTGCTGTCGTTCAGCACAGTGAGTGCTTTATTGTTGGTGCTAGTGGTCAACTGGGTACACAAATATGACTTATATATATTTTGGAGCTAAACTTCTTAAAGGTCTTAAGTCTGATATGTTAAATAGAGGTGTGTATGTGTGTGTGTGTGTGTGTGTGTAGGCAGTGGACAACAGTCTGTGACTGGAGTGGAGAACGCAGATGATGCCAACAGCTATTGGCAGATTCGTGGGAAGCCCCACCGTCCATGTCAGCGCGGGACGGCAATCAAGTGCGGTCAGGCCATCCGCATCACACACATGAAGACTGGCCGCAACCTCCACACACACCACTTCAGCTCTCCCCTGTCTAATAACCAGGTTGGACAAACACTCGCCGTTAACACCTAAGCTCTATGGCACAGAGTACTATGATATGTCAGGCTTTAATACACACACAGTGCTTGTTAGTAGATCCATCCA
This sequence comes from Pempheris klunzingeri, assembly GCF_042242105.1. Lineage (NCBI taxonomy): Eukaryota > Metazoa > Chordata > Actinopteri > Acropomatiformes > Pempheridae > Pempheris > Pempheris klunzingeri. The sequence continues at coordinate 21,187,237 of NC_092018.1, forward strand.
TTGTTGCTATGGGTATGCACACATGGGATTTGTTGGCAAATAATTACAGCAAAGGATGCAACAAAGTAGATTTTTCTCCCCACACAGCTGTCTGTTAGCCACGACCATCACCGGTGTACAGATGTCTTGTCATATCTCTTCTTGGCCTGTCTGCAGGAAGTCAGCGCCTTCGGAGAGAACGGCGAGGGCGATGATCTGGACCTGTGGATGGTGCAGTGCGATGGCGGCCACTGGGAGCGCGATGAGGATGTGCGCTTCAAGCACGTGGGCACCGACGTCTTTTTGAGCGTGACGGGCGAGCAGTACGGCCACCCCATCCGCGGCCAGCGCGAGGTGCACGGCATGAGCGCCCCCAACCAGCACAACTGGTGGCGCTCCATGGAGGGCGTCTTCATCCAGCCGAGCCAGGAGCCGCTGCGCCACGATGAGCTCTGACGTCACCGCTAGCAAGCACAAAGCCTGTGGATTCCTGCTTCTCTGGTGGTTTTCTAGCTCTCCTGGACCAAATGACGTCATGTGTGAATGTTGGGGATTCTTTGACTGATGACTCGTTCCCTTACATGTGAAGCACTCAGGGTGTTCTGAGACAGATAAATGTTATTTTTCCAAGCGGTGCGACTAAGGTTAGTGATACTGTATGTAGCGTAGCCATATGGTCTATATAACCAGTTTCCAGCTCAGAGCATTTCACAAGGAAGGAAATATTTTTTGTCAATAAATTCAATTTGATTAATTTTGTCCATAAATCTACACATCTAAAGAACACTGTCAGTTGAAATGTTGAAGGGCCTTGCGTCAAGTAAAAGCTTTGTTTTAGTTGGTATTTTACCCCAGAAGAAACCTTCTGATGTTCTCTGATGTCAGACAGACAAAACAAAACACTGGATGACGTCACATTAGACTCTTGGACTGAGGAGGATATTTTTCTGAGTTAACTATACTTCCTATCAATAGATTAACTGATAGTGACTAATTGTTAGTGGCACTCCTAGTTTCCAATGATATCTTAATAATGAAATAATGTTTGCTGGGGTTTAAGTTGTGAAGTTGATGAAGACACCTGATTTCCCTCTAACTTCTACTATAAGGAAATTACAGAGCCAAGTAAACTTGGTTCATGAAACACTGACTGAAGAATTCTATTTGTTTGGAACTCATAACTTTTGTATAAAGTAACTTTTCCTGTCATCTTCCAATATTCCCGTATTAGTCAAGTTGCATGAACCTCATACAAGTTGTACCTCGAGAGTGGGACTAAATCGTGAGGACAGATTGGCATCGTAGAAGCTAGAAGCTTGCAGATAAACTCGACAACAGGGAGGGACTTGGGTTGACCGTCAGCTGCTTTTTGAATTATTTAGTTGAGATGGTAAACCATATCTATCCCGTATGTGAGTGGAAGTAATGCCCAGGTTTGGATTTGGAAGTGCTTCTGAAGCAATAAGCAGCGCAGAGCTGGTTCCATCTTTATACTCAGTGAACCCATCAAAGACGAGCAGGTCTCATGTAAGGAGCTCCTTTTCATCACGTCAGCTGTCTCCAGAACTAACACAATCATGTTGATTGTGGTAACGCGATGTGTTTTCCCTCTATAATGATTCCATTGCTTTCCAGCCTCTGTACTGCTTGAAATCCTTTTATTTATGTGGTGGTGAATGTTTATGTGAAGAGGAGATAAGTGCATACTTTTTAAAGTTAGTACTTTGTACTGTCTTTCTCTTTTCACTGCTTTATGTTGGGTCCTGCTTTTTGAAATTGTGACTGGTTAACTAACATTCACAGGTTTGTAAATATAAGGAAACAGAATCTGAACCCACCTTTCTAACCTACCAGACAACAACCTCTGATCTCACTTCAGAGGTGACTCCACCCATGATGCAAGATGCACACGGACACACTGTCACACTGAACTCCTGAAAATAAGAAAATAAAAATGTATGTTTGACTTCAACAGTGGAATGAGTACGATGACAGCGTGTGACTTCTGATTAAGAATCAAATAACTTTCTACACGATGCTGCTGTGGGTTATGAGCTCTCATTTATTCTTATTAGAAAGGTGGAAATAAGCCACAACAGAAAAATTTATTTAAATCTACAAGCTAAATCTAGATGCATTTTTTCATGCAAGCAAATACAAGTTCTATCTAGGAGCACTTCAGCTGGAGGCTCAGGTGGAGCGCTCAGGGACAACAGCAGGGCAGGCACACAAAACGAGCGGTGGCGTAGGAGTTAAAATACCAATCTATACATGATTTCTATTTTATATTGTTGAAGCTAATATTTACGCACTAACCAGCATTTTAAAATTCATCTTCTGTTGTTTTTCAATGCAGGAAACGCAAAGTATTTTCCAAAAGTACACAAACGTATGTGAGGCTGCTAACCCTCTTACAGGATTAACACATTGAAGATTTATTGCAGCACTAGATTGCACCATCCATCTGTTATGTTCCGCTTATCCAGGGTCGGGTCGCTGTGCCCACAGGTCAAGCAGGGCCTGCACCCCAGACGCCCTTCCCTTGAGCGATGCTTTCCAGCTCCTCCTCGGGGATCCCGAGGCGTTCCCAGGCCAGATGAGATATATAATCCTTCCAGCGACTTCTGGGTCTGCCCCGGTGTCTCCTCCCTGTGGAATGTGCCCGTAAACCTCCAAAGAGAGGCGGCCAGGAGGCGTCCTGACCAGATGAACCTCAACTGGCTCCTTTTGATGTAAAAGCCCCTCCCGGATGTCCAAGCTCCTCTCCCTATCTCTAAGGCCAGACACCCTGTGGAGGAAACTCATTATGGCCGCTTTTATCTGCAATCTCATTCTTTTGGTCATTACCCAGAGCTCATGACTTTAGTTAAGGGTTGGAACGTAGATCGACTGGTAAATCAAGAACTCAGCTCCCTCTTCACCACAATGGACCGGTGCAGCACCTACCCATCTTCCATCTTGCGCTCCATTTTACCCTTCCTTGTGAACAAGAACCCGAGATACTGAAACCCCAAGAAAGTGAGAGGGCAGAGAACCATGGCATCAGACTTAGAAGTGCTGACTGTCATCCCGACCGCTTCACACACAGCTGAACACCATCCAAGCGCACGCTGAATGTCGTGGTGTGACGAAGCCAACAGAACCACATCGCCATAATCCTGCTCACACAATTCTGAGGTCTCCAAACCGGACGTTCTCCTCACCTCGGCTGCGCCTTGAGATCCTGTCCGTTAATGTCACCAACAGGATCAGTGGCAAGGGACAGACTTGTCGGAGTCCACTGAGAGCGTGCTTGACTTTGTGCTGCTGTCCCTTTAGTTATACATGGCCTGGACTGCTCGTCGCAATGGAAGCTTTCAACATGGCCCAATCAAATGGCTGGGATTGTACAAGAAAGAGAGACTCCTAGAAGGCCACGCAAAACAGTTCGAGCCTTCCCCCCCAGCAACCCGTAGTCGTTCACTGGGGACAACTCCAACACAGTGGCGCTCAGCTGGGGGCTCATGAGTATCCCCACGCCCGCCTGGCACCTCTCACCCTGGGCAACTCCAGAAAAGGAGAGAGTCCAGCCCCTCTCCCCAGAGTAGCTGTACATGACAGTGCCTGTGCACGATGGTGAGGATCTATATGTGATGTTTAACTGCGTAGTTCAGTTTGTAAAGATTTTAAATCATTTGAGAGCTTTCTCACTCCCTGTTTGCAGCCTTAAAATTCAAATGAACTGACTGAGTGAAAACTTGGGTCAGAAAACAACTTCCCACAGCAGAAATCCCCGTCTCAGCTGGCTGCTGCTCAAATACAACAGGAAAGGAAAGAAATTCAAATTTAAATGTGCACCTAAGAAATTGGGGTACCTTAGACCACCACTGCAGAAATAAGTCCAGAGTGCTAAGATCTTAAGTGGTCAATACTGTATGTAGGACATGATCAAACATATTTTGATAAAGGGGTAGTTTTTTTTTAAATAACATAATAATGAAATAACATTTTCACCCCTATTAACCTGCACACAGTTTTAATACAGAGTAATGTGCCTTCTGTCATCTGTATTCTCCTTCACCATCTCTCTGGATCTCACATCCCGATCTGTAGTATCACAACTGACCTTCTTTCTCTGCATGTGAACATTGAATTCTTGCTTAACCTGCGCTGTGAACCGCCACATTGGTGGACTGAGTGCAGCCGCAGCGTGGACTCTGCTCCCGCTGCCTGCGGCTCCCGCTGCTGTCCAGCAGGTGGAGACAAACCGCCATCAAAGACAGGGAGCGTCGCAGGGAGGACGTTTATTACCATGATGATGATGATAATCATCATCATCATCTTCGTTATCATCAGCAGCATTAGTCCCTTCAGCATCTCCCGCGTCCCCCGCCGGCTGCCACCCAAAGGTGCGTATATGAATTGAGTGGATCTTTATAGCTAAGCCAGCCGACAGGAAGCGGCGCCTTCGCTGAGCCTCGCTGAGGATGTGGACTCCGTGGTCGTGCATTGTCTGAGGAGCTGTGAGGTGGTAGGAATCCTGCAGGGCTGTGTACCCACCATCATCGTGTAATATGTCACCCTGACAGCCTGCTGCTGTGTTCGTCTGCGTCACCTCAGACAGGACAGGGTGATGCCCACTGCTGCCTGCACCCTTCAAACCATAATATCCTTCTAACAGCCACTGGAGGACTTTTTGCTCTTTTTTCTGCTCAGAATATTACTATGCAAAATATTGTTGTTTTTCTTTGTCTTTTTTCTTTGAATCTTTTTTTTTTTTTCTCTTTTATTGCCCATCCTAAACGAAAAACCAGAGGATTAACATCAAATCCTGCAACATAACGAGCTCAAAAATCTTGTTATTGCTTTATATATTCATGTAAGTCATACCCTATTATTTATTCTGCAGCCTCTTACCTCAGCGGTGATAGACCTGACAAATATTCTGTCGTGTGGAAAGCTAATACAATTCAATTTAATTTTAGTGTTTCATTTTCCTTCATTCTAACCATTCATTTTAATCACCTGTGTAACTTTTTCCTTCCTGAAACTTCTCTCGAAGCTTAAATGTAAGAGATTTAACTTTAAGTACAAGGTAGAACAAACTGAATAGAACATTAAGGTCTAAAACCAGGCCAGACTTCTGGGAGCGAGGTATTAAATGTAGAGCTTTTAATGACCATTAGACCATTAGATCTGTGTAGACTGAAATAAAATCCAAGCGTTTGCAGGCTTTTTATGTAAAATCGTTCAATTCAAATATACAGTTTTACATTCGGATTTGACTTTTCCTATTAGTAAATCCCTGATGTGATCATAAAATAGTGTTGAGGCAGTATAAGCAGGTCTAACCTAGAAGAAAACATGGCGTGTTCTCTGTCTGAGAACATGTGGTACTGAATTATTGCTGGTGTCTCCTAAAAGAAGTTTTCCCCCCTTTTCACTCTGATGAAAGGTGCACTGCTGCTGACCTTTAAAGGGGCTTTAGTAGTAGGGGGATGGGGGTGGAGTCCAACAGGGTGGGGGTGCAGGGGGAGGTTCCCAGGCTCTCCACGCATGAGCCCCAGCAGGCAGAGCAGAGGAAATGTAAATGTGACCACCCACCTCTGAGGAGGAAATGCTGTGTTGTTCTATTAGCTCGCCTGTGTTTCTACTGTTTCTACAGCAGCCACTTTATTTCTCCACTGTCTCAGTGATGCCACCTCTGCTGGCTGATTGGCTCAGAGTCCTGCAGAGCCTCACGCTGAACCTGCTCAATTTAATCTTTATTGTCTATTTTATAGCTGAAGATGAATCAGGATAGTGAGAACCAACTAATTATGCTACACCATGGAAGCAGTCTGAAGCCTTCTTTTTTCTTTCTACAAGTTCTGGGCTAAAGATTGAGGTTAAAGATTTAAAATGTATTTATGTGGAGTGCTAAATTGAGGTTTAGGTAGTTTTACCTCTATTATTTATGAATGAATCGTCTTTTCCAGGAAATGTAAGATCGTGTTTTAGTCAGTCAGACCTAAAAAGGCATTGCATAACCAGACAGTTGTTCAGTGCTGTGCACTTTGATGCTCTTTGGGACGAGGGATCCTTTTTTTTTCACTCTTGTTGGCACTGATATCAAACTGTCACGTTCTCCTTACTTTGAGGAATATAAACGTGCTTCTCTACAAAGCATTTTCTTTTTAATTACACAAAAGAAGTCAAAGGTGTCAAATGATAAATGTTATGCAAAGTTAGGCAAAATGATGATTTAAATCAAGAACTGTGTAACCGAGTAATGACAGGTTTAATTTCAGGTACTTGACAGTTTTTAGCCGTGTATTGCTGCAGACATATTTGTGTTGGAACTTTACCAAAAAAGGTTGAGGTTTGATACCGAGCCCCTCGCGAGCCCTACTTGGGATGCACGCTCCAGTATTTCCCATCAGGAAGATGTCCATAACTCTAAAAGGTGGGAAACAGAAACTCTATTTGTGGGCGTGTTATCAGTGCCCCCACTCCACCAATAGCTTCACGGACTCTGTACATTTTCATGCAGTACAACATTCTTGTTTGCTCAGGCAGACCTATATGAACAGAGGAGAAACGGACTGAGTATTTGTCAAAGCTCACATGTACAGGCTGGATCATGCGTTAGATATGTGGGTGTGTCCGCTCTTTACATGAACACTTGATATCTTTTAGATGTGACCAAAAAAATCTCATTCTTTCTAAATAAAACCCACAGACTTTACTGAAACTGCATATTTTCTATAAATTTTTATGCTGTTATGTGTTCTGCATGCCTTTCTTTTTGCCTTAGAGGTTCACTTCCCCCAAATTAAAATATATAACACATGGTTGAAGATAATTATGATTTTATTTGTCCAGCTTCTGAGATTTGGTGATTTCTGACATGCCCACAGTCCACTGCTGAATCTGTGAAGTCAAGTTACTGTCCATTGTATTAGAGTGGTGTACACCTCAGAGGCAAATATCTAAAAGAAAACTATCTACATGGCTACACACCACTAGAGATAAGGATAAAGTGTGTAATTTGGGTGAACTATACCTTTAACCTTTAACATTTAGTTCTTTTCTTTTCACATCGTTCGTGTTCTACAATTGTCTACATTGTCACTTTGCGTATAACTCTTGTCTTTTTTTTTTTGTCTTTTTCTTCAACCTCACTTCGGGGATCAAAAAAATGTCACCTTATCTTCTCAGGGACTTTAATGACTGGAGTATAACCAGATTGCCCCCCCCCACACACACACACACATCCACTGAGTAAAGTGCTTCCCTCACCTGCCTCGGACCGTCAGGAGACACAACATTCTGACTGTCACCAGCCCAACTTCCCATCATCATCATCATCATCATCACAGCTAAGATTGGAATGAAACACAAACACCTCTTCTGCATTTAACGTTGCCTTTATTACAGTCATCACCATAATGACAAGATGAAGGTGGGTATGAGGCGCAGCGGGGCAGAGTGGGGGGTGCGGGGAGGAGGCTGGGCCCAGCTGACCGATGCCCTTTCATTATTGCACTGCTTGCTGCAGCTCCCACAGTAGTGCAACAGGGAAAGAGTGTCAAGCAGAGAGCGTCCTGTAGCTGTGGTCCCGGGTGACAAAATGCAACCTGAAAAGCAGGATTCACTCATCAGCCCGCCTGCCAGAGAAAACCTGTACGTGTTCAAGTCGGAGTTATTTACTGCTCGGCTCAGGGTTTGGTGAATCTGAGAGTAATAAAACTATATAAATCACTGGGCTGCATTTGGATGAACTTTAGGAGCGAGAAGCAACTAATAAATGGGACAAAACTGTGGCAGAACATGAAGAAAGCATAATGAGGTTTTCCTGCTTTCACTGTGTGGCCACTGCCTTTTATGCAAATATTTCAGCATTGAGTTTTTCCAACAGTTGGCTGAGGGGTGACTGGACTATAGGAACAAACTGAGCTGACCACATCAATCAATCATGTTTATTTTTCACATGGAATCACATAAGGGACTTTTAATTAATCGATAGTATATATAAAAATACTCGGCCACTCTCTCTGCATGTATGTGTTTCTGAAGGCCCTGTGTTGAGGGCGTCACGGAGGAAACCCTAAATAAACAGCAGCTATTGCACCGCACTGTGCTGTAACATTTTTATTATCCTTTATTTAAAGTGTTAGCTTGCCCAGATGACAAAAAATAAATCAATAAAAAATTGCCTGTTTTTCGAAATATCTGTCTCTGAGGTTTCTGCCAACACGCTGGTGGTGAGTGGAATTTTTAAAAAATGTACAGCAGCACATGGTGACTGTGGATGATCCACAGTCCTCAGTGAGAATAGTTTCTATTCAGCTACTTTTATTGAAGAAATGGTGACGTCTTCAAACGTCTATGGATTATTCAGTCATACACACACGCTTTCTCTAAAGAGATGTTGCTGCTGAATTATTTAAAGCACCAAAAGCTGAATTCCATTCACCTCCACTATATTGGAATGAAGGTGGGAATCGAACAGGCTTATATCAAAACCAAAGAAATATTTTTATTGTATTTTAAGGGACTCTGTCATCAGCACTGTTCTCACACATGTGTATGTGTGCATTCACTCAGCGACGTTAAGCATATCTGAGGATCTGTCGTGCCACGTTTAAGAAAGCAAACTAATGAACAGTCATTGAGGTACCATTAACCTCCTGGAGATGCAGTTGCACAATAATATGACAATCAAACTCCTGACATATTTTTAGGATTCTTTTTCACATAGAATCCGATAAACTGGGTTCACATTATTGTTTGTAACAGACTTTTGAAGTGATTTAATGAAGATACAGTTTAAGCTTAGGATTTACTGAACAACAGGTTTTACACAGTAAACAAGTGCAGTTTTCATTGTACAGCTGACAAACTGCTCTTTAACCTAAGAAGGTTCAAACAGCTTCATAAGCAATAACACCGTAAAGCTTCATCTTGTCACTCACAGCAAAGCTACAATGCTGAACCTTCTCACATAGCCTGCATCACACCGTATATTTAACAGAGGTGAGATCTGCAGCCGGCAGTGGTATGAACCTCGACATAATGTAATGGGATGAGCGGGAGCACCAGCTGGGCAGAAGAATGCCTGTGTGACATCGGCTGCATAACACACCAGATGAGGAAGATCATCCCTCAGAGTCAAGACCCTATAAGCAATATTGCACTACTCTGTTAACTCTAGTGAAAGCAGAGGCAATATTGATAGGGTCTCGTCTGCGAGGTGACGTAGACGACACAGACTTCTTCTCAGAGGGGGAGAGTCTCAGCCCGAGGCCACATGTGAACAGAGGAGACAAAGAGGGAGGAGGCAAACAACTACATACCCATAAACATCAGCATCAGTGTCTGGAAGTCAACTTCCCCTTCATTCTTCACAGATGGAGTTCGATTTCAGGCCATAACGTAGCAATCTTGTCAAGTTTCAGCATCGGCTGCTAGACCGTTACAACAACAGGGTTCTGGTCTGTAGAAGCCGCCAATCTAATGCTGATGCTGTTAAGAACCTTTTTAGTCCAACTTTGTTCCACTAGCTTTTTTTTTTTGTTTTTTTTTTACCAATCAGGGATGCTGCTAATAGCATAGAAACATTTACAAATTGGACATTTAGTAGCCACAACAAAGCCACGCAGCCAAATGAAGACATTTAAGAAACAACTAGAAACCACTCATGTCTCATTCTATACTTAGAAACTACGCTTTTACTGTATTAGCACAAAATTAGACAAAATGTATGTTGCTTTTTTTTGGTCTGTTATTAAAAAGGAAAAAAGGGACATTTTCTGACGAGGAGGACGTAAAATAATAAAAAGACAACTTTCTCGTCACCTAGTGTATTCTCTATCCAACATTTCATTAAGAATGTGAAAATTGAACCGAACTCAGTGTATGTTTGAGAGGGTTTACTGTGATTGGTCAACAGAACATTTATCTTTCCATCACATTAAATTGAATATTTTCTAGTTTGAGTTAATAAGTCACCTTGAGCTTCAGGAAATCGTGATGGACATATTAGACTAGCCATATCGAACTCTAACTGACCAACAATTTGATCTTTTCAATTTAAATATAGATTCAATGGTTGCATTTTATTTTGACACCATACTTGATTGTTGCTGATAGTTTGGCCTCCTGCTCACCACTGAGAAAAAGAGAGTTTCTTTTATGATCAATATGGCAGCTGCAAAGTAAATCCTTGTGTCTGATGCATGTGATCAATTGCAATTCTTGGTGACAGGCCTTGATCACAATAGACAATATTACATATGGGAAGATCCCTTCATGCTCTCTTGAAAGATTAATAATCTGTGATTTTATATTTTCATCTGATCAGAAAAGAAGCCACACCTATCTTTTTCTGTTTTGGTTCTTTTTTGGGGGGGGTAAATGATTTAGTTAGACTTTGCTTTTGTTCCTGCCTTCCTTACAATACTATAAAAATGTCCTGTCTCTTTGCTGTTCACTATGTTTCCACTTATCAGAATTGAGGAAACAGTTGGGTCATATTAAACATAAAGAGCTTCTGAGGAGCCTCTATTATTTTCAGTGGCAGAAACTTTGCACCCTGACCCTCATTAAAACCAAAGACTATGGAGACAACAGATGTGATAAATTCCAGTCCCCCCCACCGCCCCTTTTGGTCTTTTAAAAATGGTCAGGGGCCTCAGCACGTCTTTGATCTGTTTCGTTACAACACAAACAGCTCACTTTTGGCATGAACAATCATTTGCAAGTATGGAGCAATTTAGAGGCACAAACAATGAAAAAAGGAGTATTTCAGAAATCTGATTTGTCACACATTCAACGATCACTACACTTTAAAACTATTCTAGTAAACACGTACCAAATATGGCAACAGAAAACATTCAAGAAACAATGCTATCACACGTTTATAAGCACTTAAATACCACCTCCGCTCTTGTCACCATATCAAGCCTGTACCCTCACAGTCACAACGCTGAGGTAAGCATGCTACAGGGGAGAAAACCCTGCTTTTCTTATCTAAGTCACCATGACTGATTCTTACTTCAGTCAATGGAATTCGTTCACATGGAAGAATCATGTATTTGCAAAGCTAATTATGAACAGCACATTCTGAAATGTAGTACAGTTGTGATCCTACAACATACCCACCTCAACACTCTGCACCATAAGTGTCTTTACTATTTTCTCTGTGTTGGTGTTGCAGCTACCAGCTCATGTAAGGTCTACAGAGGCCTCGGGACAGTTCACAGGGGATGACTGCCTTTGTTTACATTTGGCATTATCATGCCACCTGAATCCTGAATGAAGGAAGTATTTTCTCAATTAATTGTTTGGCCAAAAAGACCCGAAGATATCTGCTAGCTAGAAAATATTTACATGTCAGAGTCTAGAACCAGTGCCATTTTTGCTTTAAAAACATATTTAATAATTGTTAATAAGCTTGAATAATTTAAAGTCATAAATGACTTATTAACTGTTTATGAACCTACTTGCTGACTAATTTTCTGTCAATCAGCTAATCAACTGATGGAGTAATCAGTCCAGCTGTAATACAGATGAGCTGTAATCACACTGCATTTACACTATGAATTCCTCAGCAACAACATATGGCCAGATTGCAGTTTTTCTCTGAAGATGCAAAGTGCCCCTATCAACCTCTTTCTACTGTATTATTCATCAGTACTTGTGATTTATACTTGCTGCTAACAAAAGCTGGGAAAAGACACTAGAGATGGCAACCATGAACGGGATCTTGTGCACAGCTAGTTATTGTGGCCATCACTAAAGCGGCAAATGTGACAAGGTCTACGGGTAATGTTCTGAGGGTTGACACACAGCTCAGTAAAGACGGATTCACATGTGACGTCTCTGAACGCCGTGTGTCTCGCGCGGCTTCTGAAGGTAGTTTGAGCTCGAGTGATAGGATCGCTGTTTTAATGTGGTTCAGGTGCGTTTACACCTGGATCTAAATACTGCAGAGCATGATGGGTCGCTGTAGTCAATCACTCAGGAGACATCTTAATGGCAGCAGTAATTGCAGTATTAGTCCCTCCTCTGTGCACCGTCCCTATGAGCTCCGCTTCATATAGACCCAGTCTGCTCTGGTATTTGCCTGCCAGCACAACGAGAAGGACAAGCTTCTACATGCTGCTGATCCAAACTCTCCCATTCACTCCATACTTTAACATTTTTGCATTTGATAACATGTCACACTCCCCCGATGGAGGCTTTGATTGTTTACATGTGAAGCGGTAGTTGAATTAACAGGAGCTAGTATTCCAGCATGCTATCCTCACTACAAATGCAAATATAACACTGAATAAAAAGGAGGGAAAGCCATGACCCTCTATACATAATACATATTGATTTCAGAAAAACATTAATGTATGTACTGTTTGAACTTCAAATTCTCATGTGCAACTTTAATACTGTATGTTATGATTTAAGGGTTAATCCTAAATATTAAACTTGTTATTCGCATGGAAAGGTGGTGGAATCCAATCCCTCAAATGAAAAAGATGAACCTTTACTGAGTGATCATCATGAGACAACCCGCTAATGCAATTAAATCAAACCAGTTGAACTATTTTTTGACAAAAGCTTTCTTCTCATTTAGTCCTCTGTTTATATTACATGATTAGATGGATGTGGGCCTAAATCAGCAGCTAAATAAATTACAGCAAAAAAGAAGATCTCATACTTTCTGGTGGTTTTATGCTCCACTCCATCCCTCAGTACAACACTTTTCCCCCTAAACACACACAACAGCAAATTCCACAGTGGCTTGCAAAACAGTGGCTAAATATGACGCTACAGGCTCCAATGCTCCAAGGCATGTACACACACACACACACACACACACACACACACACACACAGCAAAGGCAGTAACCGGGGACGATGAAACCTACCCCCCACCCCTCCTTTAGAACGGCCCTGCCCTCCACATTCCTCACAAGGAGCCCCATCCCCCCTACGACCTACCCCAAATAGGAAACTTACCCCATTTTTCCCACCCACACCGTGACTTCTTCAAGCCTGCACACTCAAGTTATGCTTTCAAAAGCCGACTGAAAGGGAGAGAAAAAAAGAGCCCTGTGCTCCACGCACACACACACACACACACACACACACACACACACACTGCACGGCCACAACAAAATGACTGCAGCGCTAACCTATAGGTTCACACGTTGCTTTGCATGGAAGTCATATACAGTTGCTCTTTTTATCCTGGAAAACAGCAAGTGTTCACAAGTAAAATGTTTATTTACAATACACCAGAGGGCTTTACACAGTGGCAACCAATCTGTATTCCATAGTGGATATGTCTTAATAGATGGTTGCGTTTTTTTTTTAGTTTTTATTACTCACACATTTAACACATAAAAGCTATTTTTACCCAAGCTAGTTTATATTTTAAAAGACCTGGTTTGTATGTTCATACAATAACGTAAGCAGTAGTAAAAGTGTACATTAAAAAGGGCTGCATATCATTCCAGCCATACAATCTAAATGACATTACAAAAAAAAATCTTGTTTTTATAGAACAGTCCTGTTAACCCTTTCGTGTTCCTAAAATACAAACTATTTCCATGTAACTTAAATCTGTCCGACACACTGATTTTACACTATACATTTACAGTATTTCATTAGGATGCATGAAAAATATACATAACTCACTTTTGCAAATAAAAAAATGTTTTGGGTTGAGTTGTGGTTCCATTACATTTCTGCAGATCTGATTTTGCCATGATCCTTGTTCGATCACTGGACTGAATCAGGTTCTTGGTAAAAAAATTAGATCTTTTAAAAATCAAGAGAATTTAAGGTAAACTTTATCCTGCATTTACTAGAAATGGTTTTGCACCGTGGGCTGCCATGTAGCAATGCAAGACACTGTCTAACAAAATGTGTGAAAAGTTGGGAAAGTTGACCTCAAGGCATGTTACTTAATCTGACACGTGGTCTGCAATGCAAACCAAGACAGCCTCTGAAGTTCTGTGAACAAAATGTTCTTTTTTTTTTTTTAGTAGGCGTGGTCCAGGAGGCCTATATCTCCCAGGGTAAAATACAGCCAAATAATACAGCATGACTGAATTGGAGAGCCAGACACACTCTGTCATGAAGACCACTGGATTTAGCCACTGGCTCCCAAACTGTGGACTGGGGGACCTCCAGTTTTGTAAATTTAAATTCATTGTTTTTGCCAGAGGTTTAACTGAACATAATAGACAGTTATTTAGATATATGTAGAATTAACACCTAAAAATTAAAAGGTGCTATTTATTTTCAAAATGAAGGTCACGTTACATTGTATCCATGTGGGTCTTTGTAATAAACCCAAATGGGTGAAAATGTCTGAGTCCAAATTTAGTACAATTTCCTAAGTATAATAAAGAAAAAAAGACTTCACATGAATTAAATTATCTAAGGATCAATTTGAGCTTTAAAACTGTTAGTGGGCCAATTATTGCTAACACTGACTAAATAAAATATAGCAGCAGTGGTGTCAACAGTTATTGTTTACATCTGTGCCTACAAATTCACTCTATTCATAACGTAGACTTTGATGGTAAATCTGATCATTTGAATTGTATTGAGGGAGTTTTCCTATGTATTCGCCTGCTGTGCCTTTACACTTAGTCAGCTGTAGTAAAATGGCTCCACTCTTCTCTAAACCTATGGCCTGTGTCATATGATTGTGCTGGAAACGTGTGTGAGAGAGAGAATCTGGAGGAAAGGGCGGGGAGGGGGCTGCCTTTCAATAAGAACCCACACAGGCTCCTCCATGCTTTTCCATTTCCTCGTCTATCTTTCTCCATTTAGCAGCAGCATCCATCCTTCCGCTGCACCGCTGCTGTAGTGTAGGGCGAAGGCCGAATGCTATGACAATACTATTGCACTGCTTTAGCGGATGGTACAGTAGTGCAACATCGTCAAAGCAGCTGACCTCTGCATGCTTGGGACACACACACACACACACACACGCATAACTTCACCCGCGTGCACACGCACACACGCACGCACGCACGCGCAGGCACACACTGAACGTGAACAGCGCTTTTACGGCAGCCACACCGTACACACACACACACACACACACACACCGCACTGGGGCAGCACGACGACGAGCTGACGTGCATGTGGAAACAAATGAAAGCTGTGACACAGCCGTAGTTTTACAACAATTCTATATTCTCTTGTCACGTTCAAATAAGATTTGTAAGTAGAGGAAGTGGGAGGCGGGGTGTGAGTGTGTGTGTGTGTGTGTGTGTGTGTGTTGGGGGGGGGGGGGGGTAGGGGGGGGGGGGGGTTGTCAGCCAATGCCCTTTTAATATTGCACTGCTCATCTGATTTCACAGTAGTACAACAGAAAAAGGGCTTTGGACAACAAAGCTGCTCCTCCAATCCGTTCAATTCCTATTCAGAGCCCAGCATGCGGGCCGTCAGCGCCAACGTTACTAAACTATGTAGACAGTACAAGGCCTATATATGTGAGCCCAGCTCCAAACAACTGCTAACACGGTGAAGCCATATGCAAAGCAGCAGCCGTGAAACAACCGAGTAGACGTATTGTGGGTTACAATACAATGCATCTATATGGCGGAAAATCCCTAAATGGGAAAGCCTATAGCTAATCTATGCGAAGAGGAAATGGATCGTTGACTCGTGGAAATGGAAGATGAGGTGTGCGGATGGTGGTTCCGGTTCCAGCTTTAGGCTGGAGGACCGAGGAGGGGAACAGATTTACTGAAACCCTGAGCGAAGCTGCTCCTATAGGCTGAGGCCTCGCTGGAGACAGGCAGTGAACAGCACTTTGTCCAAAGGAAACGAGGGTGGAGGAAACATATATAGGGCAAAGAGCACATTCCGCCATACAATACCAGAAACCTTCATTTAATACCTACTATTCCTGTCCCTTTAGCCAAAGTGGCAATTTGAAACCCTCCTCGTTTAGGAAGCCGAGGGGTGGGGGGGGCCTGTGAGGGGCTGTTATTTCCAATGTTCAGAGAAGTTTACAATCAGCCGAGGGGGTGCTCGTTTTCCTGCCAAAAGTCTGATAAAACACACATGCACGCGGATCACAGAACAAACCGCCAAGCAGCTTCAAACTCCATCACATCAGCAGCAGGAAGAGGCAGCGGCCAGCTAGGACAACTTGTTCGTTCGACTTTGTTACTTGAAATTTAAAACAGACTTAATTGTCCCGATAGAAGAGGCTCGGTGGGAGGGAAACGTGCCGTCTCTTCCCCTACACAATAAACGCTCGGACGTTTTTTTTTTTTTGACCGTCGAAACGCATTTCTCGGAAGTTAAGGCACAGTCTGACATATTAGGGTGTTTTTTTTAAAAGGCTCTGCCGCCGCAGCGAGCACACATTCCTACGGCAAGGAGAGCAGCTTCAAGCCACACAACTCTTTCAGGCACAGGGACATGTGGGTTTGAGGAGAGAGAGAAAAAAAAAATGCCACACGGCCGCTGTAGCTGGCCACTTCTCCGTGGAAGCTTTGAAAAGAAGCCTTTTCCCAGTTCATCCCTCACACACCGTAGCTCAGCCCGCTGTATGGCCCCCACGGCTCCCAGCGGTTAGCTCGACGGGTCCCATACATGCTAGGCCTGTGCAACATCACACATCAAATACTTTCATGCAAAAATAAAAACCAGAGCTGAACAACCCACCAACTCGTTCGGGAAGATTTCAGGGCAGTTGTTGATCACAAATGTGTCTTCTATATGGAAGGGTTCCTCAACTGCCTGTTGAAAAGGAAACCTACGACTGGAGATGTAAAACATTAACTAGTAGGCTAAATAAAATTAGAGTGTAATTAATGAGCTATTTGTCGTTTTGCTCGGATCCAGTGACAGCCCCGAGGGACCCACGGGTGCCCCTGGACCCCACTTTGAAGCCTGCGGATTAGCTAATATGATAGTAGCCTACTTAGTTTTGATATCTCAGTTTGCGGCAAAGAATAATCACTTGCAAGCACAAACCTGTCAATCATTCCCTTTATCACGCGTGCCCTCGCGTGTACGCGCGCTCGCTCTACCTCCACTTCTGTCTCTCTCGGACACACACACACACACACACACACACACACACACACACACACACACACACACACACACACACACACACACACACAATAGCTTCTATACCGTTTTAAGCCACGAGAGCTCGCGGAACCTCTCCGCGGCATGTCTGACCCACCGACATCCACGTCTGTCCGCGAGCTCCACGCCATTCCCGCCCGCAGCAGCGGCGCTGTCCTCGCGCGGGCAGAGGTTCTGCTGAGCGGTACCTGGCAGAGGCAGGGCCGGTCCGTACGGCTCAACACACAGGAAACACAACGGAGCCAAGTTGCACACTTTAGCAGGGAAAAACGTCCTGGCCGCTAGCATCTATCTCCAACACATACATCCGTTTAAATCGCAGTAACGGTTCGCGACGCTTTACAGCTCCTAAGTTAGAAAAACGGTATTTCGTCTGTTTGCAACCTCACGGCCTCCCAGCTCCGGACTCCATCTTTGACTAGTTGACATTCAGCTCTTGCCGAGACAAATTCCTTATTTGCATGCCAGCCTACCATTGGTCCGTTTCTGCGCTCGTCTCTGTCCTCATTGGTGGAAAATTTATCTCATCACCTTCGGGATTGGTCGCATACCAAGGGGACGTCATTGTATAGTTTAATTTTAACAATGAACACAAATTCTCTCTTCCATTCACAAATTTCTCATTACCCGCCTTTGAGGTGCTACATCGTGTTATTGTGTTTCAAAGAAACGAAAGAAATCAATGATCACCATCTACAGGAGTCTTCAGTGAGTCAGAACCTGGCAACTAATGCTGGACTAGCCTATATCCTGTCCACACTGAAGACCACCCTGACTTTAAACATGTGGATACAATCCAATACTGTTTTGCTGGGCGAGGTATAGGCCCATGTGCAGCCTGCGCCTTGAACGGGACACGTTTGTTTTTCACAGTTGAAAAAAAAAAAAAGTAATTTCCAACATTCAGGAAACAAAGTAATCTTGCATGACACGGAGATCCCAGCAGCCTTCACCCTCGATATGTTGGCGCGCTGCTTGTTCAGAAGCCGCTCCTGATGCTAATGGGTGCTGTAGCAGCAGAGGGACAAGGTGGTGCGTCCTGCGTCCTGTTGGGTGGTGTGGTGCGGTTAAAGGACGGTCGGGGTGGGAAAAGGTTAAAGGCGACGGGACTCACTGGAGGTGCTGCGGTCGACGCTTGGAGGAGGGCAGCGGCCTGTGAAATTTGGCATTCCTGACCAATGGAGCTGAAATAATTGCATTGTCCGGCGGAAAAGACCCGCCTCCCTCTACACCAGTCTTCCTCTCCCCTCCGGTACGGCGAGCGACGGTATGATACTGCGCGTTTGGTGCTGATTAGAAGCAGTGTGTCCAAAGCACAGTTTTCATAAATCTCCGTGCGTACCGAGTTCTAATCATTTAGTTTATTCCAGTTTGAGAGCATAAGGCTTGTTTATCTACTTTTCCAATGTGCTTAAAGTTGAAACATGCACTATTAGACAGATTCAGTTCCAGTGGAGATTCCTCTGAGATGTGTGTAGAACACTGTTTTTTTTCTCATTCATGTCAACAAAGACTGCTGGGTCTGAGTTGAGGAGAAAAAGGCCTCCACCCCACCTCTCTGCGCCCTCCCCCAGCTCAACCCAGTGCACTAGGCTACATTTGATTGTCAAGTAGTGTAACTTTAACTCCAATAGGCAGTAAAAATATTCAAATAATCGAACAAGGAGCAGCAAACTCTTTCCAATAGTGATGGATAATGAACTTCTCTGTGACTGTTTATTATTTAGACTGCAGCACCGCTCGAACACACTTTGGCAGCTTTGGACGTGTTAAAGTGGGAGCTCTCTCTCTCTCTCATTAAGGCCAGTCCTCTCCTTTAGTTTCTTTACTTTGCCCCCGAGTTTTGAGAAGAAACCTGTCTGCCATGACGTGCTTTAGTTGCTATGTAAGGAATGCGCGTTCACGCTCTACTTATGTGTGTGGTGCTGCGCGCACGCGCGCGCTTGTGCGTAAAGTAGCGGTGCCGAGCGAACTATGTGCGGACGCAGGAAGCATTATGCCCATATTTAGCCGTGGCGGCTGACTGATCTAGTTGACATACTAAAGATCTGAATTCTACACTTCGGGTAGTTTTTAAAGTGAACTGTTTGGAACCTTTGGGATGACACAGGACATGCAAATGATGCAAAACTGGAGGCATCTGAAATATATACATACATACAATATGTAGAATCTAATTATCTGTGTTTAAATAACACTTTCTTGTGTTGTCGCCTGGATTAAAATATACAGAAATTGGATTAATGTCTTTTCTTTCTTATCAAATCAAAGCTGCAGCTCCTTGAGATTTTTATGAAGACCCCTATTAGGCCACAGACACATTTAGGCAGTTTTAAGAGCAGGAACCATAGGAAAGATTTCATTTGTTGATGGTGTAAAATGGTAATTCTTAAACATATGAACTGGGATAATTTGTACTGAATACATTACATCTTTAAATCAGTAAAAAAATTCATTTGGATATGGACTAACTTTGAAACATGAGCATGTAATATGACTAAGCAATGTTCAGACCAACCAAATTTAATTTTAGACAGACAGAGTTTCCAAAAATATCAAATGTCCGGCAGAATTTTAGAGGAATGAGAAATGATGAACCAAGATGTAAAAAGATTTATTTGATGGAATGGTTGTAGCCAGAGATATAGAATAGAGTGAATGTGAAATGTTTACTTGCTGTAAAAAAAGGTTTATACAATGGGAAATTTATAACTATAAGTCTAAACCCCATCAAAGATACTCTGGGACACTTTAAGCAGCTCTGGGTACAGGCAGGGAGGCAGACAAAGAGTTAAGAAGGGAAGGGAACAAGAGCCTGTAGTCCTTGTATAATCAATATCAGATAGGTCATATAGTGTGTTAGGTTAAGAGAAATGAGGAAGATGTGGCCTGATGACACACTACTATTTGTCCCATTTTTGTGTGTTCCACCAAAAAAAATTAGAAACATTGATTGTATTAAAATGAAAGCATGCATAAGTAAATAATTTTAATTATAAGTCTGTTATCAATTGATACTGATCCACAATGGAAATAATATAAGGCTAGTGTTAATGCCTATTAGTACAAAATATACTGCAATGCAGAGAATTTCTTCTATTCTAGCCGCAGAAAGAGTGCACTGTTAACAGTTTGCAGTTCTAGCTGATACTTCAGTGTTAGTTTTTCTAACAAGTTTATAATTCTCACATTCAAACAATATTTTCATGATTTCAAATTTTCATGTCATGATGATATAACTAATTGCATGCTGAATCTAGTTAATCAATCTCTTGTGAAATTGTCTCTAAAAGTTAATGGTTTTTCTTTAAATCACATCACCATGCTTTGTTTGATCATTTGAACTCTGATATTTCCCTTAAATGCACCCTTACATACTCTTAGGCTTCTTTGCACTGTGTAACACATTCATACACTGTTACAACACTTACACATAATCAACAACTATATGACTTTCGCTGCAGTTTTACACCACATTAAAATATGACATATACTGCCAGTAAGATGTACTGGAAACTTTGCAACATTATGTTATTTTGAGTAACGTGACACACAAAAATGAGCTTAATGCAAATATACTGCATTTTGCTGTAGGCGCAGGCTGTGCCATGCATGGCCAGGGTCCAAACTTGTTTGTCAGTGCAGTGGGTTAATGTTTATTGAAAATTGCGCAACAGATTGCACTGAGCAGAAGTCAACATGGGTATCAGCAATGCAACTGCCCACCTTTTGCACAGGTGACTGCACAACGACCTGTCTTCATCAGCCAAAGTTCAAAGATTTTTTTCCACATTTTTAGACCCACATTTATTTAGAACAGACATTTCGGAGTCTTATTGGCCATACATAACATGATCTTTATGCTCTTTACATTGCAAAATGAAAGAGCACATTATAGGATAGTGGCCCTTCATATGACCAGACAGGCCTCTGCAGGTCTAACTCTTGAGATAAGGTCCTGCAGCTCTTGAATGATATGACATGCTTTAAATAACCTCGATGATGTTCAAGGAGGCTTGTGTCAGTTTCACTGCTAAAAAGATGCGTAGAAGCACAACAAGTGTTTAACAAAAGAAATAGCCAATAACAATCGAATGAGAGTTAGGACGTTACACAAATACAGACGGATCTTTTATGCATAAAAATCCTGTCATTGTTTTTTTTTTTCACAGAAAAGGAAAGTGCACTGTAGTTCAGCCTGTGGTTTGCTCACAACGTTGTGAGGTGAGAAACTCTAATGTGCTTCCAGCTGACTATTGATGCTGCATCTTTAAGTAAAATGATTGGACCACGTGTTTGTTCTGAAAAAGGAAACAAATGTAGAATTTAGATTAAAAAACTCTAACAATTTATGGAAAGCTCACAAAAATTTCATTAACATTTAACGATATACAAACATGTTAGAAATGCGTGTAATTATTTTTATGCAATTAATTCTTGAATTTTCCCAATGAAATGTTCTTGTAATCATTAAAGTCTTCCTGTTGCAAAGGTTTTCTGCTCAAAGGTCAGCCAGGATTTCAGTTTTGCCAGAATATATACTGGGTAGTTATAATAGTCTTGATTGAGGTAGTCAACTAACCCACTATTGATGACCTTTGACATCAATTTAAAACTGATTAGATATCAGCAGGAAGACTCGTGCTATTTTTGTAGTTTTATCCTCGCTCCGTCATGTCTCCAGATGTTGAAGCCTGACTCCCAATATTTATGTGTCAACATTTCAGAAGCTTGTTCCTCTCAGAATTGAGTCTGTGTAGCCTTAATGCAATTTGGCTGTTTCCCCTCCATTCATTCAAAGTAACTTCTGTCCTGCTGAGCATACTGAATGTTTTGTGGTATCAGAGGGGGAAAAAACTCAACAACGTTGACTGTCAGGAACCAGTGTGTCACATTGTGACTCTCAGCCAATCACAGTTGAAAGAATTCAGACAGACAGTTTTTGTGTGTCCTGGCCCTGCCCCTGGTGCAGGTCATGTGACCAGTCAGCAGCAGCAGGACACACCTCTGGCTCTCAGGAAAACAACCTAGGCCATGTTTGCTTTCATCAGCTGAAAAAGTGGGCCTGCTGCAGCAACCTTAACACGGGAAAAGACTGCTTTTTAATGGACATTTAAAATGAAGATCAGTTGTAGGACAACCAGACTGAACTCATTCATTCAAAATACACATTTGTTTCTGTGAACTATGGCACAGCTAAGCATGACACCTAACACTGGGTGTGACAGGATGGCCTAGATCAACCACACAATATCCCCCTGCTGCTGAAGTGTCTTTGAGCAAGACACTTGAGCCTCAAGAGCAGAGCTTCCAGGAGAGAACATGCTACAAGATAATATTTCAATATACAATAATGATGTAGTGTGATTCATGCATGAGGACTCATGGTTATGATTACAACAACACAAGAGTTAACTGTCAAAAGTAATGAATATTTTCTCTTTTGATTTACTAAACGTGTACTTCTTTGTCATAACATTTTTAGAAACTCAAACTTCATTTTTGTATAGATATTTTTCCGTTTTACTTTAAATCTTTTTATTAAAAAGTATTATTTTTAAGTATTTAAGTATGTAAAACCTATACTTAAATATTAAATTCAATTAAAATAAGTATAGATATAATAATGTAAAACCCTCCACAAATGAAAGTGCAATTTTTATTTAAGAAAAGGTACAAATGTATTAGAAGGAAATTGTACAAAAAGTAAGTTGCATTTACTGTTGTTGCTGGTTGAAGTGGAGCTCATTTTAACTACATCATATACTGTTGGGCAGTTGAGCCTACAACAAGGAATCATGTTTTATGAGATCATCATAAGTTTGGTATGTTAATTTGCAAAGTATCCAGAAAATATAGGCTTTTAATAAACTGAGTAAAAACGACAATTTCTCCTTAAAGTATAAAGTAGTACAAAATGAAAAAAAATACTCAGGCACCAGTTACTCAAACTTGAGCAAATGGTGTTGAGGATAAGGACTGTCTGCTGTCTGCAGAGTCTTATATTCCTTTGAAAATTGTTGAAATAGTTAGGGAACAATGTAAGATACAAAAGTTGTAGGATGTGTACAGACAGACTATGTTGAATCAAAACACCAGGGCAGAGATCGACACTTTACACTTTGTACTTTGTATTCAACTTTTGTATTGTATGCTTCAACTTTTGTATTGTACTCTGGCAAAGTAATTTCCTTCGGATTAATAAAGTTTATCTTATCTTATCTTATCTTATCTTATCTTAGGTAATGACATGTTCTTAAACATGAGATATTAAGATATTGACTGGCCTGTAACACCTAGCTTTGAATTTAATTTAAGCATTGCACAAGCAGAGTATCGTGATGCTCCAAATCCTGTTACAATGTTTGCTTATCCTCATAAGAATGAGCAAACATTGAATACTTGGAATTTTTTGCTGTATAGTTTTAGATTTAAATGACTCGATGAACCACGCAGTTGTTCTCATCAAATCAGTCTCATTAGGCCGCTGCTCAGTTTTAAGTTCGGAGGAGTTATGCGCAGAATTTCCTGAGGTCCCTAAACTGTATGGGACCTCAGGTAAAGACTGGTAAACGCAGATGTCACCATAATAACACTGAGTTGTTGTTACTAATATTCTAATGTATAAGAAAGTGCAGAATTTTGTCTACTGTTGGGTCTAGTCTGTAACAATGCATTAACTAACCAGAGCAGTCAGGTAAATGTGTAACATGTACAATAAATACCTCTGAAATTTACTGAAGTAGACACACACACACACACACACACACTTTCAGGTACTCTGTCTGACTAAACCTCTGCTCAGGTTGAAGCTGGATGCAGTCATGCTGGGAGTTATGTAACCCCATCAAACTCCATGTACCAATAAAATGATAAAAGTGACTGTTGTCCCACCTCTACCTGTACAACAAAGCTTAGCGAGTGTGAGGAGAATGTCAGTCAGACAGCCTCAGTGTTCCGTCATAGTCCAGAGATGAGGCGCACTGGGGGACAGTGAGTATAGATCTGTCGTGCCTTGAAGTGCAGTAGTCCGTCTCCTTGGAATTGAACTACAATACTTATAATTTGTTTCACCAAATACATGTTGAGGGAAACATGATTGCTGCCTGGATTCCATTCAGTGATGACATTTATGTATTTGTACCTCACTCGTAGAGAGATAATGGAGAGGATGGTGGTGCAAGACTTGGATGATTAGGATTATGAATCTAACATTTTTAATCTGACAAAACGCTTTGCTCTCCTTGGCTGTATATTGCCACTATTTCATTCATCATACTTGAAGAAGAGTCGAGACCCTGGTTTGACTTTTCTACTGTGGAGACGTACTTCTGTTTGCTTTTGGATTAAGGAATCATCTTTTCACATTGCCTAACTATGGCCTTGTTTACCTCAGACTGTTGCATTCAACGCTTTGCTTGGCTGTGTTGGAAGCTTGATGAATGATCGGACTATAGAGTTGACAAAGTATCAGAAGGATCTTTTGAGTTATTCTGGTGTCTGTTATCTTCTCGTATCTGCCACATCCTCACCTCCTGTAACAGTAATAACAATGCCAGTACATTTTCTTCAGCAGTTCGGTAACATTTCCCAACAGTGGTGGGAAATAGTCTGAAATAAGACCATCCTCTCTCTTTTTCTCCAACTCCATCTTTCAGTAAATGTGTGAGCACACGCCATTTAGATTTAGCTCCCTTTATGATGTCATAAAGTCCTCCAGCCCCCCAGCTGGCCAGCTGTCCCTCACTGTTATTTCCTCCTTAACACCAGCTCGTTATATCACAAAGATGAAGACATCGAAGGCAAGAGCAGCCAACTTCTGTAGCATCCATGTTAGCATAATATGGAACCTTTAACTTGTGTGATTATGTATACAGTATAACTAGCAATATATTTCATTAGCTGCAAATAATATAATGACATGTTGTATTATCACAGCTGACCAAGCAGTGCCTAGCAAGTGCATTTTATTAATGTAATCTACGTGATCTGTGTCTTCTAAACTTTTCTGTGAACTAAAGTTTTCATATCATGTTTTGTTTTTAATTATTGTGACCATTGCAATACTTTATTTGTTATGATAGATAACAATGATAATAATAATGTATATATAATAGAGAGTAGTAGGAGAAGTAGCAGTAGTAGTAGTCAGCCAGTGAGTGTAAGAGCATGATGGGGGGGTTTGGCTCTCAAGACGATAAAAAGGCAGCAGGACCAGAGATTCAAGAGATTCAAAGAAATTCAAAGAGATTCAAAGTATTTATTGTCATATGTACATTAGGGAAACATGTTTCCATGCTCAGTGGAATTCTTTTATTGCTGTCTACAGTGAATGCCCAACAGTATAAATAGTAAAAAAGACAAAACAAGGGCAATAAGGGCAAAGTACTCAAGGGCTGTGCTTACTGGTGTTTATGACCATCCTCAACGTCTGTCTGGTCCAATCTCCATACATGCTACAAAACATCCACCATTATCCTCATGCCCAAGATCTTCAAAGGCTTCAAGCAGCTAATAAAGGGTCACGTCTGCTCCTCACTCCCCAGCACTGTAGACTCTTTCAATTGAGACTCCAACTGATCACCCAGTTATGCCACAACCTATATCCTGCATAGGGCCCTTACCTATTTGGATAACAGGAACGGGAACCATGTGAGAAAGCTTTGATTACAGCTCAGCATTCATCATCATGGTCCCCACCAGGCTCATGCACCTAAGACCATTCTGTGGTCCTGGTGGGCAGACCACAGACCACCTCGTCCCTACTCACCCTCAGCACAGGAGAAATGCAAGGCCATGATCTGAGCCCAGTTCTGTACTGCCTGCACGCACATGACTGCGTGTCAACACCAACACCAACACCAACACCAACACCAACACCACCAAGTTTGCTGAAGACACAGCTGTGGTAGGCTTGATCAGCAATCAGGACGAGAGGGTGTACTGGGAGGAGGTGGAGAATCTGACACTGTGGTGTCAGGATAACTGTCTCTCACTGATCACTGGAGCAACACCTGCCTCAAGATTGACAGGACCACAGTGGAGAGGGTGAACTTCTCCAAGAACCTCAGGGTCCAAATCACTGAGTACCCGACACAGTCTGGCCACACAAACATCCTGGTAAAGAGAGCACAGCGGCGTTTTTATCACCTCTGAAGGCAGCAGAAATGACCCCACAGACACTAAAGACATTCTACACCTGCACCTGGGAGAGTATTTTGTCAGGGAACATTACTGCCTGGTATGGTAGGAGCACCCAGAAGGACTGTAAGGCCCTGCAGAGAGTGGTGTGGTTGGCTGAACATACCACAGGGGGTGCACCCCCCAACCAACAACACATTTACACCAGGTGGTGCAGGACCAATGCTGGTATAATCATAAAGTATTTGAGCCATCTGAACAATGGCCTCTTTAAACTGTTGCGGCCATGAAGCACTATTGCAGTCAGAGGGCCAAAACAGAGGTTCAAAGGGAGCTACGTCCTTCACTCCAAATGGGGAATGCGGACACTGCCTTTACTCCTGATAAACTACACCTCTGTTCCCTGTTGGCTAATACCTCCATCCTCCCAATGACAATTTAACCATATTTAATATTTGTATATGTTGTAATATTAGTTCTTTATGTCAAGAACAGGACTGCAGTGAGGGGGGGGGGAGTATTAGTAGTAGCAGTAGTTGTAATGGTAACAGTAATAGAAGTAGTGGTAGCCATAGTAGCTGCAGAGGTGGTAGTACTTGTATATTATGTTATAATACACTGTTGCCCATAAAGTAGGAATCAAATGTTTTTTTTACCTCTTCTCATTAAATGATTGTGACAATGTGATTTATTCTTGATAAATAAAGTGTATATCTTCTCAACTTTATTGATCAAACTCTTCCAAACATATCACAGTGAAACTTAAACCACAATGAACCTTTGCAGACTGTGTATTCAGGCTTTAACAACATTGGGGGTATTGAACAATTATTCCAACTTAATGGGCA
Source organism: Pempheris klunzingeri (assembly GCF_042242105.1). Taxonomy (NCBI): domain Eukaryota; kingdom Metazoa; phylum Chordata; class Actinopteri; order Acropomatiformes; family Pempheridae; genus Pempheris; species Pempheris klunzingeri. Next base: position 21,214,295 of record NC_092018.1, read on the forward strand.
ATAGTGTATATATAGAATAATGATTATATGCTATATATTTTATTAGATGCATATAGCCTTTGTAAATGTGTTCCAAGTCAGTACAGTCAGGAAAAAGACCAGAAAATGATATGGGGTAAATATCTATTTATCATTGCCTTCTGTCGAAGAATGTGAGCGTCTTTATCAGCTTCATGTAGAGGACTCTTTCTTGTACCCCTCTTCTCCCTTAAAGAAACCTCTCACTGACACTGAAAAGGAAACTACTCGCTATCACCTCCCCCCACCCCCCTGCCCCTCCCACGCCATCTGACCTGTGACCTCCAGGGGTCAGCAGCCATAGAGAAGCCAGATGTCAGGATGGGGGAGTGGGCTCTGGCAGATTCGAGTGGGTGCTTGGCAACTCGAGTTACTCTGGGCAGCGAGGCGCCAGCCCTAGAGGGGGTGGGGGGTGGGACATTTTATGGAAGTCAGGAAGCAGGGAGAGGGACTGGTGAGCACACTGCAGAGGGATGTGTACCTAACATCCAGCCCACTTTTACCCTTTAGGTTCAGGAGCCCAGATAGATTTTAAAGCCAAGGAAAGATAAATGAGATGATGGGTAAATGTAACTGATATCTGGCTCCTGACAATATTTGCAATTAATGCAACTAATAATGACATAGCTCTTTACCTAACCTAAACCAAGTATTTCTTATTCTAGCTATGACCACCATAACCAAACCGAATCCTTCTTGGAACTATAGTAACTACTAACTATTATATCAATTGATATCTTCATTGTTCTCAGTCTTGTCATTGCCTTCATTGTTTTTGTGAGTTTTGCCAGATAACCAGCATGATGGCTGCTGAGGACTAACAAAGATCACAAGATGATCCTCACTGGATTTATGTTCAGATTTCTCGTCGTTCATGAGACAACAGACAACAAAATGGGTTAATGGTAAAGTACACTACAGTCACTATCAGTAAGAGCTTCCATGACAAAAAAAAAAAATGATCTGGTTATCATTTTAAACAGACCAGCAAGTGAAATATGCTCCTCAGAGTGGGGGATCTGAAAAGCAACGAGCAACTACAGCCGTTAAATAAATGCTGCGTTGTAAAAAGTACAATATTTCCCTGTGAAATGTAGTGAAGCTGAAGTGTGATGAAATGTAAACGCTCAAGTAAAGTCAAACATTTCAAACTCAAACTACTCAAGTCTAGTACTTTAGTTACTGACTGAAGGTTTGCAGTCAGCCTTCTGTCCAGCAGGCGTTGCTCCATCATGGAGGTGCTTGGAGAGTTTTTCCATGCCTTGCTGTTCTGTGGTGTTGGTTTTGATCATCTCTACGGTTTGTTTCTCTCCTGTTATCTGTGTTACAATAGTGTTCATAAATTAGTATTTTGAAATGCTGATAATTTCAATAAATGTTTATGATTCATCATATTAATGAATGATTTCATTCTTGCATTGACATTTTATCTTCAAAGTCAAAAATGAGTTTTTAACACGGCTGTTCCCAAACTTTTTGTCTTTGTGACCCTTTAAAATGATGCAATATCTACTTTTTTGTACCACGTGATTAGGGGTTATGTGCTCAGTGTTTGTTTTCTGTCGGTCTCATTTGAACGATTGAATAGTAAGAGAAATATGAAGGATTTCCCCTTTTATCAGAGACTTTACTGCAGTAACTATTTATTTCATGCAGGCAAGAAGTAAGCTCAGATTTAAGACAGTTTAAAACACACTGAAACAGTAGTGACCTTCTTAATCTCCGGCCTCTGCCCCCAAACTCTAACCAATTTCGATGTGAAATGATGCTGTAAACATAATTCAACATGTAAGCAGAGCAGCAGCGCTCCAGTTTTTCTGGAACTGCAGCACCTGACGTAAAAGTTTTTAACGTAAAGTCTTCACGCCAAGACAATATAAAGATGCAAACTAACCTAACATACAGGCTCTGAGGAAAAACTGAAAAATGAGTCCTGGTATTATGATACTGATTAAGATAACTTTCCAGCCCTTTAAGCTGATATTACTGTAACTTTCCACCTTAATTCACTGCATACTTAATAACTACGAATTAAGTACAGAAGGATTTATTCAAAGATCTTCTTTATAGGTGAGAAGGAAATGGAAATTTAGCCCCATTCACTTTTCTATTGTAAATACTATCATTTGTGTCAATCTTCCGTGGAATGTTTTTCATAAATCTCTGAAATATTTAGGTGTAAAAATGAGCTTCCTTTATGAGCACTGGTGTATCAGTGTTTGCTATTTAATGAGGGTTTATTGTGATTCGTCCCACAGCACACGTCAGTCATCTGTGAGTTGTGTTGTGTTGTTGACATGAATATCTGAAATTGTCATTGTCAAACTTCAACTTGGTATTTTTTAATGGTGGACTTTTGAAGGTCTACAGCACTCTGGATCTAAATGGCCCTGTGGTGTCTGTCAGGCTGTGCTATCTGGTAAAGTTGCCTGATATTTATTTATTTTAAAACGTAATGTTTTTTTTCATTGGGTTGTCAATCACCTACTGATCAGCTGCTGCAGATTATAATTTGTTGACCTTTTAATCAACACTAAATCTATGTGTAAAGAAAACATCAGTGTGTGACAGAGCCCGTTAAGAGATAAACCTCACATATGTTTTTTCCTGGATGAGTTGGGGGCTTTCTGCTGTCACAGTCTGCTGGCACAGGTTTTTGCTCATGCACCCCCCCCCCCTCCCCCCCGCCCCACCCCCAGTGCCCCCCTTCTAGCCGCATATCAGCATGTTTTTGAATGGTATTCCTGCAGAGGGGCGGGGTTCGGTCGCCCGGCATTCCAGAGGGCGGGGTCTAATGTTGGAGCCCCGTGTTGCATTCAAGTGATGTCGGAAAGATGAGAAAAAAAGGAATTTGGAGACTTCTCAGCACAGTTTCCACCTACAGGCGCCTGGCAAATAGATTCCCCCAAACAGCTCTGAGGGTTCAGTACTCCGAAAGGAAACGGTTTCCACACTGAAAAATAAAATAGGCCCGCTGCAAGAATACGCTGTTCCACTCAGCTTTCATTTAGTCATTTAGTAACGCACTTGCATTCAGAGAGGAGCAGTGTGGGGGACGACAGGCCCGAAGAACACGTTTCATAAGACAGAATTGGAAAATACACATAATTGTACACAGTCATTAATTTCCACGTTTGCGGGTGAAGTCAGATTCACTCTTGTGCTCTAAAACAAGACCTAAAATGTAGTCCCTGCATATACCACCGTTAGGTTTGTCTGTGTGGAGTGGAAGAAGGCTAATGATCCCTCTAAAGTAAAAACGAAGCGCTAGAATGTCGTCAAACATATATCCTCTTTTTAATTGCAGGTGTTCATTTCAAACTTTGCGTAGGAAATCTCGTGTTACATGAATGCAACATTAACCTATGAAGACCCAACTACAAAAACATATCAGTCCGCGTTGGGTACATTCTAGCTCAATTACTGACGTATAGAGCTCGTAACCTTAGCAACGTACCAAAATGGCCTATCCCTTTACTGCCGAGGGACTATATTTCTTGGCGGAGTGTTAGGCTACAGCGCCGTCGGGATTCGATATCTCTGCTTACTGGGTTCCGTAGCCTTAAGTTATGTCCCCAGCCAACATTTGCGCATTTTATACGAGTCGTGTAGTTGAATTTCTGGACCGGAATTGCTTATGGCCGTTTCTGTGTGTGAGTGACAAATAACAACCTCCCTGTCGGAGCTGCGGTACAAGCCGCCAGTAAAAGGGTTAACCCGGGGAGCCACCGGACCACACATGTTGGAAGGAGCTGAGCAGTGACCAAACCAGTTTAGATCAACTAGAGCTTCATTTAGCCGAGACAGGCCAAACTAATGGACTTGACAGGATTAACGCCGTGAATAAAACTATAAAAGGTCAAAAATAATTCCTATACAGCTTTCACAGCGGGGGATTTTAGTGTCAATATGTCCGATTGAATTATTTTTAACGAATTCCAAATCGCCAAGAGCCTGGGTCAAATGATTTAGCCTAGATAATTTAATAATATCAGGCCTGCTGTTTTTAACCTGTGTTGGTGAATAAATGAGAGATAATTTGGCTGTTGCTGTATTGGATTCTGTTGTGACAACTATTTTTACATCAGATTTCTTCTAAATGGTCAACACCATGGAATAAAAATGTCTCTGTTATTTTTTTGCAAGTGGAAGTGAAATTATAATTGTTTTATTGAAATAATCCTTTCTATAGGCCTATATAGCTAACACAGTTTATTACAGGCCTACCAGCAGCAGATATCATTCAAGTAATGTTTTTTTTTTACGACACAAGTGCTACTTGTGCTTTTCATGTGTTTAGAAATGAGAACAAAATGAATGAAAAGTTGACCAATAGGCCATCAGTCATTAGCAGTGTAATCTGTATTAAACACTTGAATAAGAAAGTGCAAATCAATCTCAAATGAAACTAAACATTTGTGCTGAATTTTTTTTCATAAACAAAAAAGAGGAAAACACAGGAAATTAATTACGGTAATGACTCCATGTCTCTGTATTTGTGCCAGTTATTTAGCAGTCGTGGGAATGTGGAGCTGTTCCCCAAATCATCTCATTTACCTGAAAAAGATGTTACTGTAACATCTCCATGCCATTCCAAACAAGGACATTAAAACCAAGTGACGATTTGATTTCTGAACTCTGTTGTTACCTTTTAGGTTTCATCAGAGGAGTCATTGTGATGTCAGACCACACACTCCTGAGCTTCACACCCACAAAAGCTTCATTTTGATTTCTTTAGTCAGTGGATAAAAAAAGACAACCCGGCCCTTGTTTTTAATAGAAATAGTTACTGCACAAAATATGAATTAGATATTAAGCATATAATAGTCCTTGTACTTGCTGACTGTTGAAATGGTGAATTCCTATTCTTAAAAACAAATCAATAATCATTACTTGGAACAGAAGAAAATAGTTTATTAGATTACATACAACAAAAAGTTTGCCATGGGTCTTTTCTGGTCTGTTGAAAAGTTCAGCAATCACAATTTCAGTTTTTATTTCACCTTTAATTCTAAGCATTGGCAGCTAGTATCAAAAGTAAAAAGTACAAATTCCCTTTCAGAGAGTTAATTTAGTGTTGAGAAACTGATGGCATCAGCGTTTAAACAGCAACATTTTAATGTTGTAGGTGGTGCAAGCTTTTACTGTGGGTCAGATTCATGTGCTAAAGATGTTATTTACGTGCAAGATGCCTCCTGTGCCGTTAACGTGACTACAGCTAGTAGTTTCACCAAATGAAAAAACACAAATATAACGATGCAGTAAAATGCTGTTATTTTCCTCATCCTCACAGCACAGAGCCAGGGGAACAAGAATTAAGGAGATTGTTTGTACAAGGGGCAAAGTAACAATTCCACAATTTAAAAGTATTCTATTGCATTACATTGAATGTTCTGCATCCATTTTTTACTTTTAATCAAAGAACAGAAGTATTTTGAGCAGCATGTGCTTGAAGTATCCAAAATAAAAAGACTTTTTTTGCTGGCTATATACTATCATAAGTAATGATACATTAACACATAGGACATGTTTTAATGTTTGAACTGGCTAAGGTGGAGCTCTTTTGAGAATTTTCCATTTTGCTGGGTACTTTAACCTATAATGATGGCTCATATTTTATAAACTATGTAAAATATTTATATCATTTAGTAACAATATCTCACAAATAGAAGAAGTGGAATAAAAGGTGCAATATATTCCTCTGAAATGTAATGCAGAAGAAGTAAAAAAAATAGCATAAAGACGTGTGTGCTTTAGAAAAAAATCTAAATATAGTTCTTAAATGGTTTAAGTGAATAAATGAACCTCACACTGCACCACTGCATAGAGCGTCATAGCTTTATATATGAGAGTGTACCAGGATGTCCTATCTATACTCAGTCAAATTATTTACCAGTAAAGAGTGGTCATATCCATAATACTTGCAGATAAATAATGTCCATTTGTCTGTGTCCTTAGTTTTGGTGTGATTTCATCTCTATAAAGCGCTTTGGTTTCTTGGCAGGGAAGATTTTACAGCTCAGAGGTGTAGAGAATTCCACTGTTCAGCCATCACTCCTGCATACCTCTCTCACTCTGGGCCAAAAGGTCAGAGGTCGTCTGTGGCAATAGAGGGAGAGCTCTGTTCAAACAACCCTGGAATTCCAGGTTGGGAGGAGGAGGAATGCAGGGGAAGAGAGAGGAACTGGAACACAGCAATAAGGGGGCTGGGGGGCTGAGAGGGGTGATGGGTGATTAGGTACAATCACCACGCTAACATATCAATACAAACACACACGCTTACAAAGGTTCATTACTATTTGGATGAGTGAGAGGGATGGAGCTGCTCTCTGCCGCCTTACACGAGACCTTCAGGTACACAGGAGCGACCTCCTACTGATTCCACTGGGATTTCACAAATATCATATAGGAAGATGTACATACTGTATGCATGCATTGAGTTTAAACACAGAAAAAAGATCTGAATTTTACCTTCAAGGGTTGGTGACTGATGTCACACAAACAACAAAGTATTTGACTGTTTGAAAGCATACCTAAATAAAAAAAACTGTATCTCAAATACATGGTGCCACGCATCCAAACCTTTGGTGCTATGCTGCGTCTCTGAGCCATTTAGGGCTACGACTTACAGAAGCAATACACTGTACCAGTCCTTGGCCAGTATTTAGTATATAAAGCCGCTCATGGATAGGTTCTGGTCCTACGGGCATCAAAATTCAAAAAGATTGATGTCATTGTGTGCTTATCTTTACAATTAAGAGTAAATACCATGTATTATATTCCCAGCTTGTAAATTATTAAAGAGAGCTCCAGGGGTCCCACTGTCAGTCTTGACAGTAAGATTCAATGGGGCGTTTGTCCTTGATGTCTCCAACAATGAAAGTTGCATCTCCAATCAGATTCCAAGTCAAACAGAGATGTACAAATAACAATATAAGGGTACCAAATGGACATTATTCGCTAATATAAAAGTACCAAAATACACCATATAAAACAACAATAACAATATAGTTTAAAATAATCCATACAAATATCAAATCAAATGTCAATGTCCAACAACAAACAGCAGATGACTGTGTTACAGGACAGAGACGGAGGCAGTATTCTGAAAATGTGTGATGATATCGCAACAAAAAAGATGTCTGTCCCACTACCCATCCACTTCAAACCATTCTAATAAACATTTTGTTGGAGCGGTGTGAGGCACGCCACAACTGGGCTCTAGAGCAGTGGAAACATGTCCTTGGTGCAACGAATCACCACTATCTGGCAGTCTGATGGGTGAATCTAGGTTTGGTGGATGCCAGGACAGTGCTACATAGAGTTTGGTGGAGGAGGGATAATGGTCTGCAGATGTTTGTTAGGGTTTCAGCTAGGCCCCTTAGTTCCAGTGAGGAGTGTTTGCAATGTCAAAGGATACAAAGAAATTGGGTGCTCCCATCTCAGTTTGGGGAACGCTCGCATGACGGTGCCCCTGTGCACAAAGCGAGGTCCATCATGGGTAGAGTTTGGTGAGGAGGAACTAGACCAGCCTGCACAGAGCCCTGACCTCAACCCCACTGAACACCTTTGGGAGGAATTACAACTCTGATTGCGAGCCAGGCCTTCTCGCCCGACATCAGTGCCTCCCCTCACATACGTTCTTTTGGCTGAAAAGGCACAAAGAAACATTCCCACAGAAAACTTTCCCAGTAAAGCAGCAATGTGGAGTCCGTCCCCACATTGATGACTATGGTTTTAAAATGAGATATCCAATAACATCATAAAGGTGTGATGCTCAGCTGTCCACTGACTTTTAACCATTCAGTGTACAATCCTCCTGTTTCTTTCAGACCTCCATTTTTGCAACCCACCACCCCACCTTGCCATCACCACCTTGTCCCTCCAGATGATCTGGGAGAATCAACCAAGAGGTTTCATTTTCCTTTTGCTTCCATTTAATTTTCCATTTTCCAAATGCAATTGATCTGGCCTTCTTGAAAAATGCCCTTCAGTCAAGAAGCTGAAGGAAATTCACTTTGCCAAAAGATTTTCAGGTTCCTCTAACAAATCTAAGTCTACTGTCTGCATGGGTACTGTTGAAGTAATCGAGACAAATGCAACCAGAGCGCCCCCTGAAACAACTGAGTCACAGTGAGACCAATGATGAAATGAAGATGAAGACAGAAGCTACATGATTACAGGTCAGAAGGTAAGTCTGATCTGATGGGATGAACCCCTCATACTAAAAATTTGAATTATGACTCTGAACACGTTACAGAGGAGAAAGTCAGCATGATGAGAATGAAAGCTGCTATCCATGCCCCCCCCCCCTCGCGTTGAAACTGTGAGCCTACCCCCCCCCGCCACACGACTAAATAAAACATGCAACAACAGTATATGGCAGTTAAACACAAGTTGTAAGTGCCATCAAAGATGTCCTTGTACACTGTTGCCCATAAAGTAGGAATCAAATGTTTTTTACCTCTTCTCATGAAATGATTGTGACAATGTGATTTATTCTTGATAAATAAAGTGTATATCTTCTCAACTTTATTCATCAAACTCTTCCAAACATATCACAGTGAAACTTAAACCACAATGAACCTTTGCAAACTGTGTATTCAGGCTTTAACAAAATTGGGGAACAATTATTCCAACTTCATGGGCAACAGTGTATATATATGTAAGTATATTCAAAAGCTAGTAGCTACATACTGTAAAGTGATGGAAAGATGTGTACTCTTATACAAATACGCTTATGAAAGCTTCACAAGTTATAAATGGTTAATGAAGTTGTAAAATTCTTTATAGTTTGGCTTTAAGCCATCCACCCTCACAAGCAACACGTCTATATTACCCTCTATCATACATTATATTTCAGTGAAGAAGAACTCCCACTTTACTCATCACGGTTGGTTCTATTCAGCCTGTTCATCACATCTGAGAATTGAGTCCCTGATGATGTCATCAAAATGAAGGAAGATCTTTTTACAGAACAAACTGGAGTTGTGGAGTGAAAAAGGAACGGACAGTGCAGGATGTGGTGTTTTAGGAGTTTGGCTCAACGAGGAATTTAAAGTTTCAAATCTTTTAAAAATCTTTTATCATCCGAGTTGGGAAGTACAATACTTCCATCCCCTCCTGTTCCTCAAAGTGTTTGTTTGTCAGCCAAATGTCAACATTGCTGAAAATAGTTTTTCTCAACATGTTTAGAAGGCCTTTGGTGACTTTTCTTCACAGTATAGCAACACAGACACGCACGTGTGTGTTCATGTCAGTTTACTGTCACAGTAACATTATGGCACAGCACCACTGTGTGATGTTCACTGCAACAGCACTTTTTTTGAGCTGAAGTTACTCTGGAACTCATTAGCTTATTGACATGCAGTACACAAGCACAGACTTATTTCTATTTCTATTTACAGGTAAATGAGTTATTATCAAATCTAACATGTGTAACAATAGAACTGAGGGTTTATTTCTAAGTTGCTAAAGTAGGAAACAAACGAACTGTGAGGTGGAATATGACATGCAGACACACCAAAACATACGTGTTTAAAAGACACTTTGAGTTGTTAATGCGTCATGTAAATTTAGGTTTATTTGATCAATGTGTGATTTAAAAACAGAGCAGGCTGCTCTACAAAGAGAAGAACCAACACCACATGTCAATAGTAGGATCCCTACATAATCCACAACATTTGAAAGATAGTTCCGATTTATTACAAGCTGGGTGTTTTCATCATTTTGTCCATCATCTGTTAGTTATCATCATTGTGCTCTCCAAGTTGATAAGTGAGATCTTAGAGCATCACTTTTGAAGAGAAAGCAAAAGCAGAAAGGAAACTATGTCAGTAAACATCCATCACAGTTTAGTTCGACCTGCTGTTGTTGTTGCAGTTGTGCACACATAATTATTATCACCAACATTCTCGGCACATTCACTTTCAGTTTGACCTGCAAACAAAGTGCCTTGCATACACTGCTGCTCTCATTACAACCTGTGTGATCATCTTACTGCTTGTGTTTCTTTTCAGTCATGTCACTGTCTTGCTAGCTATTAGTTTGATGGTTCTTATGCTGAGACAACCAGTAGAAATGGTTGCCAAAAGTACAAAAATGGAACGTGTAAAAACACTTGTAGTTGCTGTGTACCAAGCATACACAGTTTTTTCCATACAGCTCACTCCAAACAAACATCATAGTGAAGATATGTTCAAACTGTTCAAAATCCATCCTTTAATCAAATTCAATTCATTTTCAAATGTTATTGTTGAACAGATTGTAAGATTTGAGCATAGTCATCCTTATAAACCTTTTCACTGGCTTGATACCCCCTGCTGTGAACTTTTTTTTATCTGCATATGAATGGCTGTCTTTGTATGAAATGAGGTTTTGCATTAAGTATGCACCAAAAAGAAAGACAAACAGACAAAGATGGGAACCTTTGGGCACTTGATTGAGTTATCAAGATATTTTTGACCTGAGAAATCTAAACCGGTCATGATCCTGCTGCTGCACAAGCTGCACTCGCTGTAACTTTCTGATCACCTCTCTCACTCGCTCTGTCTCTCTTTTACACCCACAGAGGGAACAGGCTGACAGCCAGTCCTCTGCTTCCATCTTCAGTCAGAACATGATGAGGAACGTTGGAGATATCATCAGTTTACATACTCAACCGCCTCATTACCAAATGGATAACCAAGCTACCACCGACCAAGTCAAATAAATACCACCGAAATTAATCAGAGCTGGAATCAGAACTTCAGTGTAGCCACAAGAGGAGATTGCGGGCTCATACCTTTCATGGTCAATGTAGTTCCAATGACCCAAATTTAAAGCCTCGGGCAGCAATGAGCCGGTTTCACGTTTCACAAAGCTGTGCAAAGTTACTTCAGCTAGTTTCACTGTGTTTGAAGAAGGAGTGAGACAATTCCCACACTTCTTACCTTGTTTATTTATCATTATCACGATGTACACATGTTCGTGAAAGATGCCTGTGCAGACAATAGCATTAAATATCATCTTACCTCATCCACAGTACAGTAAACTCACTAGGGAGATCAAAATCTACTTCGGGTCTGTTTCTGGTTGAAAAGAATAATAGTTTTCATTCACTAAACTGATTGATGAAGAATTCCAGAAAAGAACAGTCTTCTCTGCAGAGTTATCCAATCACGAAGCTCCTCTTTGTTAGCTTTAATACCAAAGTCTGTCTAAAGTGAATTTGGTGCACTCGTTTGAAATTTCTGAATTACAACTAAAGCTATGAATAAATATGTGATATACCACACCCACATGCATCAAAAACTACGGATTTTGGAGCATGCACACCAAAATTGGTGAAATTCTCTTCACTAGGCTTGGAGATATATGATTTTAGCTATTGTGGCACCTCCTTTGCGTTAGGCTGAAATGCTTTGGTGGCGACAGAGCTGCCGTGCCAGGGTTTTGAACTCTAAAATCAAACATAAGCACAGAAAAAATAAAAGTATGCAGTTTTATATGGTAAATTTCTCTGTCAGGTTCACATGATGTGTATCACTGTGTGAAAGCGCTGAGTGATGACAAAGTGTTTTCATTTATTCTTTGAGGAGACGTTGGGGAAGAAGAACAAGCTGAAAACATTAGCATGTGACATATTACCTCCTCATGAGTTGTTATGGTGATTATGGCACTGCTGTGGCACAGAGGAAAAGTGGGGTGTCCACCAATCAGAATCAGAAGGTCGGTGGTTCGATCCCCAGCTCATCATATCGAGGTTGAAGCATAGCTCTTGTACAAACGGGTGAATGAGGATGTCACGTAGAAACTACACTTTGAGTAGTTGAAATGACTAGAAGGGCGCTATACAAATACAGACCATTAGCATTCATTTGGAGCCATGTTTGTGTCCACCTGATGCATGTTCTGGTTTGGTCTAACCCACCGGCTCCTGAAGAAAATATCTGTCTCTTCAAATGCTAAATGCTCCACAATGTTCAGCAGCTATTCTCGAACTGTGTCTGTCCGCAATTTTCTGCTGGAAATGAGGTTGATGAGACTGAACCAAAACTAATGTGAGGCAGCTGGTCATGAAACCAAAATGGTGAGCTGCAAGATGCTAAAAAGGCTGAGGGGAGCGGCAGAGTTGGTTCATCACTATGAGCGATGACTATCCTTTCGATTTGCCTGCAGTGCTTTGATCCATCGATTTTGTAAAACTACTGATCACAGCAGCTTTAAATGTGACAAAAATGGAAAAGGTCTTAGTTTACATTACAGTGAAACTCATTGCTTTGACATCATGTTGCATCCTTCATTTATCTTCGTTTCAAGACATTTCCATTCACCTAATATGGTCAACCACAGCATGATTTGCCCACATAATTAGTGTGTATGAGGCACTTGGAGGTAAAACTGAATGTGAGCGCACCTGAAATGTTGGTAATAATCCGTCATCACACAGGAAAACTGTGAGAAAGCTTAGAGAATCATTTTATTCTTCTCTATCGTTTCTCTTCCAAACAAGTTTGACTGTCCTGGATTTTCTTTCCCAACCTGTCTGATCATCTGAATGCTTATGCTTCTTTGCACATTTGACAGTGTTTCTAAATCTCAACAATTAACTTGGTGAGCGCAATGTTGTTATTGCTAAAAGAAATTATGGCCACATGAAATTGAACAGAATGGATATGGGCTATAAATTCTCCTTTAGTGTAAAGCTCTGTCTGACACATTCTTCTGTCTTCTGAGTGATTTGCTGAATGCACGTTTTTCCTCGAATGCTGCTGTAATGCATTTTGTTTATATGAGCCTGTGTGCATGCATATGTTGCATAGAATGCAATGCTTTCCTGCCTGCAATGCACCGTTACCAGAAACCTCCCCGTCTCTGTCTGCAACGAATCCATACCATAATACCCTATTCTCCCGCAGCCCCGGATCTGAGGTTGCTATCTGAGCACCATTCCGGATGGATCCGGCATCAGGGAGGAAAATGGGAGCGTGTCGCCATAGCAACGGCGCCTGCCACAGCCAGTCAGATGGTATAGAGAGAAAGGAGTGGTGCAGACTAATGTATGGTCAGTCTGCGAGGTTCACTTGCTCTGAGCAGCTGTTCCTGTTAGCAGCGTATGTGTCGAGAGCCTGAATGTCATGAAAGATCCAACAGGAACCAGATCAGAAGCAGGGGTCATTGAGATGGAGAAATGAAAGACAATAAGTGAGGTTTCTCCTGTTCTATAGCTCACAATGCCCATCGGACTGCAGGGTTTGTCAGTCAATACTAATCACAGACAAAGATTGCCTGGCCAGTTGTCGCGGTGTAGGTGTGGGTACACATGTAGGAAGAAATTAGTTTGGCTGATGTTGCTGCAGTTACTACTGTACTAGACCCTTGTTGCCTTTTCAATATTATTAACATTACATACAGACATACAGGAAAGAATAATGGTCATTGGAAATCATTGGGACTAATGTCACAAATGCGAGGTGTTGTGGGCCATATGATCACCATTAGCTACCATCAGTTTACATTTTAAATTGTTTGAGTAAAAATCCATTTTTTATCTAGTTGACCAACCAGAGAAATGGATGAGCGTGCTGCAACAGAGTAGCAAGTAATTGAAACAGCATATCAGCTCATCCCTGTTTATATTGTTGCTGCTGTAACAAGAAAATTTCCCCCTATGGGGGATCAAATAAAGAAGTCTAAGTCTATGAAATCCTCAATTCTATGACTTATTTGGCGACCTAAACCTAACCTACACAAAGTTTAGTCACGGTTAAAATGACTCACATCGTCCTTGACTAAGGACCTTTGAACTGAATGATAATGAAAATGATTTAAATGGCTTTATTTCCACCTATCTCGGCAGTGTAGTTATTAGACAGGAGGAGATTTGTTGAGGACTATTTTTAGTGGCGGATTAACTAACATTTGGTGCTCTATTGAGCATTTGGGGCAGCGGGATGGTGTACGTGGAATTGAATCCAAATAAACTGTGTATGTGTGTGTGTTTGTTCATGGTGATGGAGGAATATATTGCCCAGTTCAACAGTGTGGCCCACTGAAGATACTGTATATCAGGCTTTGGATACACACACAGTATTTGCTAGTATGATCCATCCACTGTTTGAATTGCACCTGAGATTTGTTAACAAGAAGAAAAATAGAGAAAACCACCAGCAGCGGTTTGAGAAATTTCAGGTGAACCGCTGTCCCTTCAGGGATTTCTTGCCTATAGGACACGCATCCATATGGTATAAAACAATGGCAGCTTGAAGTGGATGTCGTTCCCCTCAAAGTGTGATGTCATCTCATTTGAATATGTCCTTAACCATTGTTTCTCTCTCCACCTCCAACCTTTTGCTTATCCTTTTTTGGCCTCTTTCCCCCACAGGCTGCCTCCACCATTTGAAAGCTCGAGGTCTGCCAAATGTGGAGGAGGTTCCCCTCCTCCAGCTAGCAGCTGGATATTAACATATAGTGGTCAATTGTGATTGGTCGGAATCCGCTGGGACTCATTGACAAGCAACGCACACACACACACACACACACACACACACACACACACACACACACACACACACACAAACACACACACACAAGCTCACAAGCACACTCACACACACACACACACACACACACACACACACACACACACACACACACACACACATACATACATACTGAAGATAGGTGGGTGGTCAGTTGATGACTCATATACGTTCAGAAACACCAGATGACTGAGACACACACACACACACACACACACACACACAGGCACACACAAACACCAAAATGTGCACACGTCTTCAGCTTAGCATTTTCTGCATACATGTTTGGATGCATGCACAGACATGTGGGTAATTTATAGCAGATTTAGGCCCATATATACGGTCAGCAATGGCTTTTGCCCCCGTGAGTGTGGCCCCCTCCTCACATGACATACTATTTATTCCCAGTACAACTGATCAGTGGTACTAAACCTGAGAAGATTCCAATGAGATGGTTTGATGAGATGCAGTATGACTAAAGGTGGATATATTTGTTTCTTCAAGTCACCATCTTGGGGGTCAGTTAAGGCTTGACTGTTTTTTCAGTCCAGTCATAGCTTAGCAACTGTAACTAAGCACTACAACTGTCTCTGAAAAATTTCCCTCGGTCACTCATTATCAATTAGAGTATTGTTCTTTATGTGCCATCGCTGATGACTGGCTTTGGGGATTGCTAACTGGTAGCAGTGTATTTGAAATGGACACTTTTTCTTTCCATTGTGAGAATTTTTGAGGGCACTAGAGCAAACATTTACGTACTCAAGAATGTGAATTTGAACACTGAAATAAAATGCCCAACAGTATATACAGTGCACTATATATATCAACTGAAACTAGATTAATTCAAACACCACGGAGCAAATCATTAGCTAATTACTTGAAATTATTTTGTGGGGTTACAGGTTCCATTAGTAGTATTCTTCCACTGTGTGGCTGCTGGTCCAGGACACTAGTATAGCAGAGTTTAAGCAAATGTTAGTTGCTTTTCTCTGTTCTTTGTTAGATTTAAGTGAGTTTACACTCCAGCAACCCAGCCACAGTCATTACAGATGGCCTTATGAGATAGCATCATGTTTGCAAAACTCACAAGTTTCCTCACAGTCTTTTTTTTTTTGTAAAACTGAAATGCACTGTTTGAAGATACTAATTAAGTGCAAATACAACCTCTCTTAGTTAGCTGTTTTTAACAGGACACTGGCTTTTTGTGTAATTGTTTAGCATGGATGTAGTAATGAAGTGCACATTTAAGGCCCTTTGACAGGCCTCTCATTTTAAAATAATCTGAGACAGTGTTATCAGCCAATTCACAGAGCGAATGTTGATCAGCTAGCTATCAGAGCTGATAAGACAGTTTCAGCTCAGAATCTCTCTGAAATTAAGGAGCAACTGTCTGAAATATTCCTAAGAATTTCCAGTGGTTAACTGGCCACAATAATAATTGTAAAGTGTGTGTGTGCTGTTATACAAAGGAAAGGTGTCACAACACTGACTTAGCCAGGGGCCAATTCATTGCCACATGATGCTTTATGCACTTTTGAAGGCTTTCCTAAACATAATTCAGTAGCTCACAGGCATGTAAATATATTCATATTGTGTGTGCTGAGGCCCTGGGGCCAATCTATATGTACCACCCCCAAACCACAGTTCCCCCCTCCCCTGGTTATGCAAAACATCCCCATGGAGTCATAACCATATGCCTGCATCTGCTCAGGGGGATCTGCTGACTCAATGGACAGCAGGGAGGGGCAGGGATGGGGGTGGTGTTGGTTAGGATGCATTTAATTGATTACCCACTTTGAAGTGTGTGGAGGAGGGGATGGATAGGGCCACACACACACACACACACACACACACACACACACACACACACACACACACACACCCTCAAACCATCTGCCTGGGGGTCAGTGTCCCATCACCATCCCAAAAGATGTGGAAAAAACATACTTCCCAACCCCCCCCCAACCTCCACTATAGCTCTCTCCATCTTTTCCAACTCCCACCCTCTTGCCCTCAGTGACCTAGCCTAGAGTATGGAGTAGATAGATGGATGGATGGATGAACGAATGTCCCCACAGCTGTGATTTCAGCAACTGTAAATAGTAACTCACAGAATTTATAGCATGACAGCACTGTTCCAAATCACGCGTCCTGGTCATTTTTACATATCTTTGTTGTCAGCCCAAGTTCAGGTTGTGCTTTTCCAAAGATTCAATAGGGGTCAAACACCTCCACCCTCAAAAGATTAAAACCGAGTGCTCTACTGAAACGGTTTGTTCTCTGCTACAGAGGGAAACAAATAAGTGGACTGGCACTGGACTATTTCATGTCCTCTACTGCCACCTAGTGGCCACAGGACTGAAACGCTGATGGAGAAAATATTAAATAAGTAAGTATTTTGCAATGAAAAACTCAAAATGGTGACATCCAGCAACTTGGTTGAGAGAGTCTTGGACTGCTTGTGTAAGTCTGTGCTTATGGCAATATATGGGTTGGAGCTTTGTGATTGGTGTACCAAATGTGCCTGTGAGTAGCAGCCCCATCAGTGGGTACGATGATAAAACATTTCCTCAAAAACTTGTTGTCCAGTCTCACTTTACATAAAGTTTGTGAACGATTTGTTTTTATAAATCTCCATGCAGCATGCCGTCATCAGTGGTGATGCTGATTTATGGCTCTGGTGGTTTTAGTCCTTTGATTTTGGACACAAGTGTGTCAAACATGAATTCCATGCGCAACAGGGCTAATAATGTCACCATAAGCATGATCAGATTTGTGCACATCTTCAACTTTTGCATCACAAGCTCTTGCAGGGGCATTAATCTTTCCGTGGCCACCACCTGAACCTGAATGCTGTGTCCTGCATGAAGGTAGCATTGATTTGAGGAACCTTGTTAGGTAGTGCATCTTTTTTCCTCATCTCAGAAATTTCAATGACTCATTTAATTGCCAAAGCCAAAACTGTCTCGATGCATTTTCATTTTCTTTTGCAGGTTGTTCTGTGCGTCACTGTTTACTTCTCCATTGATCTGTTTTAACTTGGCCGCCTCTTTTGCTCATTCCTTGGTTGGGTGTGGGTGGATAATTTGCTGACAGATTTGAGCCCAGCAGGAAGTACATCACATTCTTTACCATCACTTTCCTTGGTTACCAATAGTGAAGCCCAACTAGTTTGTGACATGTCCCAACACGGCAGTGGCAGAACCTCCACAGATAGTTACCAGTCGATATTTTTGGTAATGGTAATGCATATCTGACATTGTCAACACGTGTACTGAACAATATATTAAATTTAACACATTAAATACATTAACTACTAGCTGTCTGGCTAATTAATTAGGTGATGTACAGGTTTATGTACAGAAGAGCTATATGTGATTCTAAATTGATGTAATTTCTTAAGGATCCTACTTATTTGTTCATCATCTGAGAATTTAACATAACAATCTGATCTCCAGCAAGCCATGGGAGCCTTGTGTTGGCTTGAGCCTTCCATGAGAAGAGCCATGATCCTCTTTGATCTCGTGTGTCCACACATAGACTGTATATAAGAATTTATACCAGTCTGTCATACAGTCAGGTGACAAGTTCAGGGTGTATAAGTGGTATAGACAATGGATGGATGGATGGATGGATGTCATACAGTCAGTGTGACCACATGTGTCCCAGTGAGCTCCCCACACAATAAACCCCCACCCTGAGGGCATCTGATCAGACACTGTGGCAGTCCCCAGAAATGCATCACACAAGTAGGAGGTTTGTTGGGAATGAGGAGCTGTTTGGCCACAGAAGAACATCTTATTGAATAGAGAATAGGTCATGCAGGTCTTAACCATGCATTATATAAAGTAAACCCAACCTGAAAATGCACCGGCTGCCGGGGCAGAAAACACCATATCAAGAGAAATCACCTTCTTCAGTTACTAAGAAAAGTAAAACACCATGACTCGTTGTCAGATCTCAGGACATGATTAAGTTATTAATAACTTACTAAGTTATTAATAGCTAAAAGCTACTTTAGCTAAATCTCTACATCACAGGTCACTAACTGGTGGACCACCAGATACCATCCGACACGGACCTGGACCTATTATCAATAAATTACAAGGGGATTTCAAATTTGACAAGACGCTTGTTGCATGCAGACGTTGATACAACTACCAGGCTCCATCAACATAACATGACACTAACTCAAGTTAGACATTAGGATGTTCCGGACCTTTGCTTTAATACATTTTCTCTGACTGGACCTTTTTGAATTAGAGTTGAATCACCCTGCTCTACATGAGCTCTTTCTCCACACTCCAGTCCAGCAGGGGGCAGTAACGCTCCTCTAAGCTGGTTTACCAACCGCCAAAAAAAACCCCACTAAAGAAGAAGAAGAAGCAGAGCGGAAGAGAATAAAGTGTAAACTGTCATGTCCGTTCTCGTGGGCCATAACAAAGGCTGTTAGATAGCAGTGACATGCAGTGGTAACGTTTTTCTCCACAGTGGATCGGTTGCTTCCAGCCCTTCTCACTACGCTGTGACTGACTGGAGTTTGACCAGATCAACTGTTAGCACTTCATTCAGAATGAGAACTGTCTTGATGGTGGCGGAAAAGCCATCCTTGGCTCAGTCGATTGCCAGAATCCTCTCCAAAGGTCGGTACGAACTGATAACTTTGTAATAATATCCCCTAAAGTGAGAAGTACAGACGAAAGGAGAGCCGTTTCCTACCCCCCCCCCCCCCCCCCCCCCCTCCCCCCCTCCTCATAGTCCCTGTGTTAAAGACACCGCGGGCTGCAGGCTGGAAGCTGCTCAGCCTCCAGCCCTGCAGAGATGAAGTGCAAGCAAGTAAAACACAACACATGTCCACCCTGTCACGGACAGAGTCCAGTAAATACATTTAAAGTGCTCTGTGGTTTTAAAATCTACATTTTCAGGAAGGTATTTGGTCCCTTTCTCAAAGATTCATCATAGTTAATGGGAAAAGCCTTTTGACAGCTAGAGATCTTTATTAACGGTGTTAGTATTATAGTGTAAAGCTGAAGTGATTAGTCGATTAATTGATTAGTCAATAGACCGAAAATTAATCTGCAACAATTTTGGCAATCAGTGTTTGTGGTTATCTATGAAGCACACCTGCCAGATGTTTGCTGGTTGATGCTGCTTCCATCATCTCATGTTAGAGATGGCTGCTTTTCTCTGTTTTCTATCATTGCTAATTGGAGTTTATGTGTTGTTCAAGAAAATTAAGATGTGGCCTTGGGCACTATGGAATTGTGATGGGCCCTTTTCACTATTTTCTGAGATTTTGTAGATTAAATGATGAAGTAATCAGGAAATTCATCAAGACTGAACGGAATTGTTTGTTGTGTTTCCCCCTGTAATTGACAATACGATCTGCAAAGCTAGGCTGGCCTCCTCTTGTTTATTTACATCTGCACAGCTGTATTTTTTTCAAACATGCAATGAAATCCCTGATATAGATGTAGTGTTGATCAGTCTGCTTACTTAATTACATAGAAAAAATGTGTAAAATATCATCAGAAGGCCTGCTGACACCTCTATCACCCCCTCCTTCTATGCATTGCATCTGCTGTTATAATATGTGTAGAATAACTCTTGTAATATGTCATGGAAGGCTTGGTGACAGCGTGGCAGTATTTGGCTAAAGTTAGTATTTAATGAGCACACGGTGGACCCTCAGATAGAGAAATGATTCACTGTCGATAGTAACTGTGCACTGTTTTACAAATATATTTGGAATTTCTGAAAAGTTTTTAATTTAATCAATATTTCACTCGGACGGGGTTGAGCTACGAACACAATATGATGAAAATGAGGAAATGTGAGAGTAGATACTTTTGGAGCTGTCGCAGTTGTTTCACCAAAGACAAAAGGTGGTGGAGATGTCACTGATTACGGCGGCTGGCTTTTAAAGGAGCTGTTGCCAGATAGCGACAGGGTGGACAGCAAGTTCGATGACGCGTACAAAATGTTTAATATTATTATGACGATAGGATAAAGTAATCAAAGTCACTTGTTTTGTCAAAGAACATGTTGAGGACAATGAGAATGTTTAAAAAGTGTTTTGACTTGTCGAAGTGTTATACACCGAATCAAAGGAAATGGTGAACAAATGAGGGAAACGCATGTCAAGAGACTTCTTATTGTAATAATACTAAGTGTGTAAATGTTTGACCATTTATAATAGAGCTTTAGAATTTCATTATTTTGCAATATGTCCACAAAGACCAAGTGATTCTTATGAGGACACCAAAAGCACTTTGGATGTCAAAGTCTAACTAATCTAACTAACTAATCGAACTAATGCTTATGATGGCTTGCACACTGGTAAAGATACATGTGCACCAAATCAGGTAGAAGCACTGCTAGATTACTCCTCCTCAATTACACAGGTGGGCCGACAGGTCTTCAGAAAGGCGTTACTGAGCTGAACTGTGTGCTGATGTTACTTTCGTGTGTTTTAGTGGAGAATCCTTAAGTAATAAGACAAATCTGTTGAATCTGTGGATGAGCTAAAGGCTACACACGGACTGTACCTCAAGTCATTCAGGGAAACATGGCGACACCAGGCTGCCAAAATATTTCATATGGACACAATGATAATACCATTTAATGTAAAATGCCTTTAATTACTTTGAGTAGCTGGTAACAGGCGTGTCGTGAATGGTTACATTTACAATGTCTACTGGAAAATAACAACAATGAGTGACAGACTATTTCTGAGAAACCACCATCTTTGCTCCGCCTGATCAAACACATGCTCTTGATGTTCACCGTGGTCCTTAGTTGGTATCAGAGCCGTCCGGCCTGCTCAGGTGTGCCTGGAGATAGCACATATACAAGCCACGGTGATGAACTCAAACTCCAGAGAGTAGCTGGCCGTTGGGAAGCAGTTGGGGTTCTTCTTGAGGACGGGCATCCTCAGGGAAACGGGGATGGTCTCCAGACCGAAGGTGTTGTCGAGTCCCCTGCAGGAGTGGCTGGTGTGGCAGCTGGCCTCATGGATGACCTGAGGCACCCGGTTCAAGTCGATGTTCTCCCTGGGGAGAGATGATGGAGCAGGTCAGAGACTGCACATACTTTATAACTGCAGGGCTGTCCCCGGCTAAAGAAATGTCAAATCTTTTATTCTTTATCAACCGGTAGCCATAGGATCATGTAACAATATGGCAGATTTATATAAATTCATTTAAACATCCAGAGCTGAGATGATTCGTTGATAATCAGTTAGTTTACAGAAAACGTGTCTGTTTTATGTCACAGTAAACTGATTCTCTTTGGGCTTTGGACTGTTAGTTTGATAAAACAAGATTCCATTGATTAAGCATTCAATAAATCGACAAACCCTTTCAGCCTTCGTCTCTTTGGATGAGGATAGAATCTGTGTGGAAGCGCGTGTGCACTGTATACTTGTGTATACTCACACGTAGGTCCAGGTTGCGATGCTGCGCTCATTGATGCGGCTGGGCAGGTTGACCAGCTGGCTGTAGTAGTCCTGCAGGCTGTATGTGCAGAAAGATTCATCCAAACACTGGCTACCTAGTGGCATGGCCACACTCTGATGGAGGGCCAGCAGGCCCAGCAGAAAGACACGCTGCAGCTGGACACAGAGAATAAACTGGATTGTGTTAGAGTGAAGTGATTTTTCTCTGTCGTTAGCAGGAGCTGTCCAAATCTGAACGTGTAGCATGAAGAGACACAATTGACCTGCTTTTAAATGAACGCTGCTGACTTTGGTGCAAATACTGCATGTTCAGGCACCTCTAACCACATTGAATGGAATCAGTCTCCAAGCACAATGTGAATTCATTACAATTTGTTCCCTTCATCAAATCATAGGCAGACAGCGCTGGCTGCTACATTTAATAGACAGTAGTTTTTACTCTGCTTTAATGCTTTTATGTTTCTCATCCAAATGTGTCTGCATTTCAAAGACTGTCAGGTACAGTAAGCCCACATGAAATTAGTGGTTGAATTTGTGATCTACTTATTCTCTGGGCAGATCGTTCCCATTTCAAACTGTATGTTATTTGAAAGTCTTGTCCAGCTGCTTGTATTTAGACGCAACATTTAACATTTGAGAACTTTGGCTTCTTTTCCCTAAATGAATCATTGAGTTGATGAAGGATATTCATAGTCCTCGAAGTATCAGAAACAGTCCTGTGTTGGTGTCTGTAATGAAACTGGGACATCATAATATCACTACTTCTGGAGCATTTCAAACGTTCTAGCCTGTAGCCCTACTTTTGGCTTGATATAACTTTTGAGGTTAGTTTAAAATAGATAAGGCGAGGCAGACTTTTGGTCGTATACAGTACGCCTGTGGAGTGTCTAATGCCTGGTAGACAGGTGTAAATCACTTGAGCAAGATTCCTGCATTTGTCTGTAAAGGATGAAGCCTGAATGTGTACGGTGAATTTGTATCTATCCTTCCTCAGGTCCAAATTTCATTTCGCCAAGCCCTACAAAAGCTAATGACAGTCCTGTTAATCAGTTAGGTTTGCTATGAAATTCCACCTTTTGCACTAAAAAGGTTTTACCTTTAAAAGAGATTCACTTGGTTTATCTGACTCAGACTACTGAAGCCTCATGTCAGTTTCAGCACTTTTGCACAGACTGTGTTTTTATGTCCCCTATTTCTTGTGCAAGGAAGTATGTACAGAAAGAATAATAACAGCTACCTAATAACTGTTTTAGCGTTTGAATATTGGTTAAGGTACACTTCTGAAAGTGTGAACCTTTGTTTCCATTTAAAAACATTTACCCATTTGGTAGCTGTCAAAAACACGCATCACTCATCATCACCATCAACATAAAGGCAGGTTTCTTACCTGGAGCTGTACCATGGCTGAAGTGTATGACTGGAGCTTCTGTTTTTTGTCTTGAGGATGTTGACAGGTGCTAACCTGTATCTGGACCTGACTCTATTTATATGTTGGCATTGCTACTGTCCTGTGTATGTGGGTTTGGGGGGGGGGGGGGCATATTGGTCATTCTGGTTCCCATTGTAATATCTGCCGTCCATGTTCCCTCATTGGCATTCAGCCTTGAGAGATTAATGTTGTTCAGAGTGGACGTCAGCATGTAGCATTGAGTTCAGGCAACCAAGGGAGGACTCTCACTTTAATGGCCTCAGTCGCCGTCCGTCTGACCTCCTGTTAGACTCATCACCAAGCGTAGGCACTGGGTTTAAAAGAATACTGATTTTCAAAAACTTTCTGCAGGATTAATTAATGCATGTTATAAAATCCTTTGAACACACGATGTGCAAGCTTTAATGTAAATTCCATTTCAGTAAGATGAAAGTTGAAGAAAATATTATTTGAGACATTATTCTGTAGTTAGTATTTATTCCTATGTTACATTTGTCCCATCCTGCACCACCGTATCATTAGTCATCACTTCTCAATACTTTCAAATAATGTGTTAGATGCGAATGATTAAACAAGTTGCACTGAATATCTGAGGACAGAAAAGAAATGCCTCAAGTCATATCCAATGTCTGTTCTGATGAAAGGCTTCTAATAAGCTCATTGGTGTGAATGCTGAAAGCACAAAGTTTTGTGATAAAAAGTTTTGTCTTTAACTCGCTCTCACGGCCGCACCGTTTCACCCACAGTCACAGTTTATGCATCAAAACGTAGGAAAAATCCTTGCCGAAGCAGTGATGTGACTCAGAACACACAGAAACGTATGCAGCTCCCGCTACGGAGCAACAGGAGTGCCGACCGACTGCCTCATTGACTGCCATGTTAAGTGAGAGCACAAAGTTGAGGAGGGAGGCAGAAACTAAGACTTTTCTAACCTGCTCCAGTTCTCTCATTTCACAAGTTAGAGACATCAAACTACATGTACGTGTTCAGCAGACCCTCTTCTCTCCACTGGTCGACACGTTATGGCTGTGACACGTACCGTTTTGAGTAAAACCTGGATTTTCAGAGGTGTGTCACAGCTGAAATTTCAATGAAAAGAGCTGCGCGTGAGCACAGAGTGGCTTGGCAGGCACCGTCACCACGGCAACCTGACAGCTGATGAGCAGCAGCTCATTAGTGACGTTTGAGCCACCAGATGGCAGCAGGGCAGCAGCAGGGCAGCAGATCAGCAGCAGAGCAGCAGCAGGGCAGCAGGGCAGCATGTCAGCAGCATGTCAGCATGTCTCCAGAAATTGCACTTTCCTTGCCAATCAAAGTCATCTTTTGATCAAGATCTAGTGATTTGTCATACGTCAACGAAATATTCGTCTCTAGCCTGCTTTCTTCTACATTAAGTAGCCAATTCAATAATTGAGCTATGCATATATTCCAGCCAACCTCGCACCCCGCCACCTTTGGATCTTTAATAGGAGTTTTAACAATATTAATTGCTTCTGCTATTGATCTCTTGTGTTTAAGCCATTGTATTTGTGTCTAAGTTTAATACAAACATGGGCATTGGAATGTTCTGAATGTCCTTTGTGGTAAGAGGTCTATAAAATCCTCCAACTTTAAATGACTGTCTTGACTAATTGCTACCTCTTCTGTTCTCCCTGTCCTTAAGGAAATTGTACCAGTCACAAGGGGCTCAATGGAGCATGCTCGGTTCATGAATACACCGGCAGCTTCCAGGGCCAAACTGTACGCTTTAAGATGACTTCTGTTTGTGGACATGTGATGAGTCTGGATTTCATCGGTGGGTATCATCAAGAATAGGTCCTGCTCACCCTTTGCCCAACTATCATTGATGGCATTTCCTTGCCTTTTCCTTACTTCATGAAGCTGATCGATAGAATACCAAGAGTGTGCAAACCTGTCATCAAAGCAAAAGGTGGCTAATTTGAAGAATCTAAAATATAAAACATATTGTGGTTGGTTTAACATGTTTTTATTTACTACATAATTCCACATGTGTTCCTTCATAGTTGTGATGTCTGCAATCCATCCATATACTGCTTATCCTTAAGGGTTGTGGGGGGGCTGGAGCCAATTTAGAGTCACCAATGAACTTAACCTGCATGTCTTTGGAATGTGGGAAGAAGCCGGAGACACAAGCACAAGGGGAACAAGCAAACTCCACACAGAGAGCCCCCATTCAAACCTGGAACCTTCTTTCTGTGAGGCAACAGTAAATGGTCTGTTTTTGTATAGTGCCTTTCTAGTCATTTTGACTACTCAAAGCGCTTTTTACATTATATCCAAAGTGCTTTTACATTACATACTCATTCACACATCATTCATACATCATTCACACACACAATGCTTCAGGAGCAAGTTGGGGTTCAGTGTCTTGCTGAACTGGGATCAAACCACCGTCCTTCTGACTGATGGACGACTCACTCTACTGATTTGGATTTAGGGATGTGACTCATCTGATAGGTACTGGCATCTCAGTAGGTGACTTCCACAACATCTCCACCTTCCAACTTCTTAGCTGGATATCTTTGTCTTGTTTTATATAACAACCACAAACAGGTTTCTACCTCTTCAGCCCCCAAACTCTGTCAAACTCTGTCTACTAAAACTGTTGAAAAGCTTGGTCCTTCTTTTTCAAGGAAAATACAACAACTGGGACAAGGTGGACCCTGCAGAACTCTTCAGCAAAGCTCCCACAGAAAAGAAGGAGGCCAACCCCAAACTCAACATGGTCAAGTTCCTCCAGGTAAGCTTTAGAGTTCGACACAGCATCTGTCGCTCGCAAGACATTGGTGCTTGCTGCATTCTGTATAATCAGCTGGAGATCAGTTTGTCATACTTGTACCTTTGGTGCTCATGTTTCTATTGTCATGTCAGGTTGAAGGCAGAGGCTGTGACTACGTGGTTTTGTGGTTGGACTGTGATAAAGAAGGCGAGAACATCTGTTTTGAGGTAATTCAGGCCCCATTTACACCTGGTATTGTGGTTTTGCAACATTGCAAAGCAACATAAGGATTCTTTTGGTGTGGTATTGATAATGTAAGTCTAATATTCACTCTCTTTTGGCTTTGGCTTGGCCTCCATGTTCCATGTTCACCAGCTAGTCTCTAAAAGTAACATTATCACAATGTAAAAGCTCCAAGGCCTTGGAAGAGGATTTTTGTTCTTTTTCTCATGAGGTAATACATTGTACGGCCAAGAATTGTAAAACATGATCAAAAACAAATACTGCTGCTGGAAACAAGGTTGATGAGAGCAACAGTAAAGCTGTTGAAAATGCTCTGCAGGTTCATCACTACAAGCAGTACTTTTAAGTAGTCATTTGACCCATAAAAATCCCCACCCCTTCTATAGAGGCTAATGTAGCTATTATACCCCCTTCCACAATCAAATGTTGAGCTACCCTTTATGACGATTAAGGTCTTATTTGATCTTGATCTTATATCCATATAGTCATTTTTTCTCCTGCCTCCCAGGTACTGGATGCCATCCAGCCAGTGATGAACAAAGGAAGTGACAGGGAGCAGAGGGTTTACCGTGCCAAATTCAGCTCCATTACAGACACTGACATCTGGAACGCCATGAACCGCCTGGGAGAGCCCAACCGCAATGAAGCCTTGTCAGTGGATGCACGTCAGGAGCTGGATCTACGCATTGGCTGTGCCTTCACTCGGTACACCTATCACCCTCTATAGGCTCACACTAGCTCTGCCACACATAGCCACCCTGTGTGTTGTAGTGAAATCTGATGCACGGTATTTGTAGATTATTCAAAGAATAAGTGCAAATCTATATTATTCTATAATATAATTATATATAATTCTATAACCAAGAAATGGCAAAAACCTTTTTGAAAACAAAGGGAATTCTGAGCAACAGAAAGAGAAGACAACAAAGCTCAGGGGCAGGATTCCCATCCAGGCTTTGTAATCCTATGGTCCATAAGCTAACCACTAATCCAACCCAGCACAATACACAAACACGGCACACATTCAAAGGTAACAGATGAATCCCGCAGTCATAAAATGTATGTTTGACTGAGATGAGCGACCAATGATCAGAACTAAAAATACTACAGACCAGCTTCGCCCAACAAGGAACCAAATGAATACTTATGCTTGATATGAATCCATTTAAAGTCAACAACCACATAAAACACAAAACAAGCTCTGCATTTTATTGTTTGGACTGCTGCTGCAGAGAGAGAAAGACGGGGAGGAATGAACCATGTAGATAGAACTGTTATGTGGCACATGTTTGATTCTCTCCTCCTTCACATTGATTGCAACTGATCTAAGGTCATAATTAATGCAATCTAAGACTGTCTCTTGTCGGTCAAATATTGTCAGGTTTCAGACCAAGTATTTCCAGGGCAAATATGGAAATCTAGACTCCTCGTTGATTTCATTTGGACCCTGCCAGACCCCAACACTAGGCTTCTGTGTGGAACGCCATGACAAGATCCAGTCCTTCAAACCAGAGACTTACTGGGTCATCCAGGCGAAGGTAAATCCCCAGTTTCAGCTGTCTGACACAGTATCAAAGATTTTCTTCCTTCCTTGCTATATTGACAGACATGTTTTGGTGTTTGGGTGTTTTACATCAGGTGTTCAAAGGAAAGGACAGCCCACTGACACTGGACTGGAGCAGGGTGAGGGTCTTCGACAAGGAGGTGGGTCAGATGTTCGTCAACCTGGCCAAGACATCCAAGGAGGCCCAGGTATTTATCATTATTTTATTTGATAATGAAATCGATATATTAAATTTTTGAAGTTTCTGTAACAACTTGCAACCAAATAACCAACTGACCACATATCGGTGATGACAAGACTCTTGGAAAGGCACCAAATAGTCTTACACACAAGAGATAAAACACATTACTCAGTGAGCTTCAGAGGTGCTTGTAGGCTGCTGTTTCCCCTTGCCTCCAGCCTTTTGTGCTAATTTAGGCTAACCAGCTGCTGGCTTTAACTTCATATTTCAATTAGTCCTTGCCCACCAGTAGAAAGTCTAACCAGTATGCAGTGGCATAGTAGTAGTAGTAGTTTGTTACATGACCAAGGCCAGTGGAATTTGTTTTTGGTACAGTATGCTCAAACATACTGTAAAAGCAGCCTGATATATTTGTCTTAATTGCAGTAGAGAAATGTCAAAGATATGTTCAAGATAATCTAGTGTCTCCATCACATTATTTATCCATCAGAGGGCACTGACAAATAATCTTTTACACTGTAAGTAACACATTTAAAGGAACCTTCATCATCATGATGATAATGGGTTGAATAATAGTCAGTATAACTTCATAAGAAGTATCAATATCATTGTCGGCATCATAGATCCTGTTGACGAGAGGACTAGGCTAGAATGTCTAAATAGATTTTAAATCAAATTGAGCATGTTTTTTTTTTTTTTTACCAGTGTATGTTTCCTGTATTTTAAATAATCAAAGATGAAGGAATCTTTAAGTGGCAAAAACTGGTGTGAATTTGAACAATTTTCCACTATGTGATGGATTCACTTATATCACAGTCAACTAGAACTGGCACTCATCTCAGTTGACCTCTGATACAAGCTGTGTAACACCCCTCTTGATACAGGTGGAGTCAGTGAGTAAGAAAGAGAAGGCCAAGCAGAGGCCCCAGGCCTTGAACACGGTAGAGATGTTGAGAGTGGCCAGCTCTGCCTTAGGTATGTTAACCTCAGCACAAGCAGCATTTCATCATTTTCCTACAACTGTTAGTTCTCCTTTAGGTAATGAAATTAATGAGAGTAAATGTTATATGTAGCAGAATGTTGTATGTTTGATTGAGTCAAAATAATATAATAATAATAAATAATAAGAAAATTGTAGGTTCTCAACAGCAATTTGTACAGAGTTAGTAAAACAATGCAGAATAGTGTCATCTGCATAGAGATGGACATTACAGTCTGTCAGAATAAATAATTGTTAAAATAAATTGTAAACAAGGCAGGGCTAAGAACTTTGTAGGAACTGACATGATGGTTAAATCTTTGGAATAATGCAACTCAACTTCTGTAGGATAAAACATGTCCTAATGTATTTGTCCTAATGTCCAATATTTTGCTGAAGATTCCAGCCATCACCCTAAGTCAGACCAAGACCCATTAAGGTCAAGTCATAAGAGCTGCAGCTCCCAGAGAAAAAAATCCAGATACTTTTTGATGTCTTAGGCATGGGTCCCCAGCATACCATGCAGATTGCAGAGCGCCTGTATACGCAAGGCTACATCAGCTACCCACGTACTGAGACAACCCACTACCCAGAGAATTTTGACCTGAAGGGAACGTTGAAGCAGCAGACCAGCAACCCCATCTGGGCAGAAGAGGTGAGGGTCACTGTGGGGCCAATAATGCATGCCCTGATGCATTCAAGGCCGGCAGTGTATGCATACAAAAACAGATTAATTGTATTTATACTTGCAGGCAGACAATTAGAACACGATGATTGAATGAGGATAGACCTAAAAGTATGTTTCTAAGATGTTTTACCTCTCCATTAGGTTCAGGCTCTGCTTTCAACTGGAATAAACCGACCCAGGAAAGGAACTGATGCTGGAGACCATCCACCTATCACTCCCATGCGTGCTGCGTCAGAAGGAGAACTGGGTGAGTCATACAGCTAATAAGATACGGGATAACGGATAATGAATATCACCTCTGACAGCAAAAAGTAAAGGCTAGACACCAGCTGGCAAAATAGCCATTTTATTGTATATGATGCACAATTGATGGACACACTTCATTCATTGATTCATTGTTTTACAACAGTGAATGACATTTTAACATTTTACTCTGATCAGCAAAGCACACTCCTTAATGTAAATGATCAGTGCTGATTCACCAAAGTTTTTTCCATTATCTATCTCTTACAGATAGTTTTGGTTTTATATCCCCTAACCACTAGCCTGCTGGCCTGCTGTTATCCCCATTGTTTTCCCTCTCTAGCTTTTAACTCTGTGTGGCTTTTATTATAAACAGTTTGGCCTTTTCATGTGATTGGACAATGGCACACCTTGTCCTTTAGATTCTTATATGGACTCCTTCAGGTTCAGCCCCTTACCCAGGTTCTTTCTCTTCTGTAATTTCACAGGAAGTGATGGCTGGCGGCTATACGATTACATCACACGCCATTTCATTGCGACTGTGAGTCAGGACTGCAAATACCTACAGACCACCATAGACTTCAAAATTGGCACAGAGGCCTTCTCGTGTAGTGGAAAAACCCTGATATCACCAGGTAAAGCTAAACCATCCCTTTTTCAGCTTGCTTTCTGAGTACAAAACTGTAGTTGCCCCTTGGAACATTTGCAGCTCGAAATGGCAACTAGAATTTTGCAATACTTTGGAGGCAGTTGGATCTTCAGTACCTCAAAAAGTTGTCAAGAGCTCAAGTTACAGTGAGTTACGTAACTCTTTAACTCTTTTTACCTCCTTGGACTATTGTAAAGATTAAATATGGCTTTGTCACACATGTATTAGATGTATCGTCATAGTTAATTTGTTCAGTACATTTTCTTGCTTTGAAGTGGTTGCTCATACAGTAACTTAATTCAAAGGCTACAAAGATATCTTCATTTGACAACATAGAGAATTGTCTGATTTGAGTTTTAGCCACCCCTTGGTGGATCACCTCATTATACCACTATCCTCTTAGGTATTACAGTTGTACTACAATGACTTCCTGTTTACGTAGTTGATTGGACAGTGCTACAGATGTTTGTTAGCTACTGATTTACACATTGCGGAAGTCCTAACTTTATAAGATAAGATAAGATAGATAGAATTTATTCCTAATCCTTGCTATGTATCTATTGTATTCCCAGGCTACACAGAAGTGATGCCATGGCAGGGCATCCCTCTGGAGGAGGCCATGCCAGCTTGTGAGCGTGGAGACACTTTCACAATTGATGAGATCAAGCTGGTGGAAAAGCAAACCAGCCCCCCAGACTACCTGACTGAGGCCGAACTCATCACCCTTATGGAGAAACACGGCATTGGTATACCTCAGCACAGCCTGTTGGACATAACTGTTGTCTATATCTTCTAACTGAGAGTATTTGTAAAAGAGGAAGAATCCTGTGCAGAGTGCTAGCCTCAACTCTCAAGGTGTAGCCACAGTTTGGGTCTGGGCTTTGAATATGAGCAGGGCAGAGCTAAAGATGGAATTAGCAGGTTTACTGCACTGAGAGAGTAGAATGAATGTATAGAGATGGATTTTTACATCAACACAGAATTAAATGATTTTGTTTGCCACTGGGAGGTAAAGGAGCTCCACAACTAACTAAAAAGAGTTGGCAAATTAGACTATTCTCACATATATTTGTATCAATTATTCAATTTAGTTAGCACAGGTGTGCTGGAGATAGAACACCAAGCAAACCACCGTTCACAGTGACATTTGGTTGCATGTTAGGTAAGTTGAGAGAAACCTGCAGCGTTTGGGGGGGAAAATGAATTCAATCAAGTATCAGGAAATCCAGGAGAAAACATCATGACGTCTGTGAGGAAGCTGAAGCTTCGGCGTCATTGGACCTTCCAACAAGACAAGAAGTCCTGGAAGACACTAGAGTGGCCGTCACAGTCACCTGACTTGAATCACATAGAAAATGTCTGGTGGTATTGGAAGAAGGCCGTTGCAGCACACAAACCCAAGAATATTAGAGAGCTGGAGGCTGTTGTCCATGAGGAATGGGCTAAGATTCCTCAGGAACGCTGTCAGAACCTGGTGTCTGGCTATGCATCATGTTTGCAGCAGGTCATAACAGCAAAAAGGTGCTCTACTAAGTACTAAAGATGCTTATCAAGAAGAGGCTGAATAATTTTGAGACTACAGCAGTCATTAAAAGAGGCAGATTGTGTTGAATTTGGAGAAACCAACTGTAATATTAGTTGTGTTGAGCTATTTCAATTGTTCTTGTTTAAGTTGGTCATTGAACACAGCTGAAGGTTTGTACATTTTGCCAATACACCTAATTTGCAATGTGGGTTGAATAATTTTAGCTGCAACTGTATACACAAATTGATAACTTTTACAAAATTACAAAATTACAACCTTCTCCCATTATGCACTTCTATGATGTCCACACCCTGTTAGATACATACGAAAATGTATTTTTTCCTTTTCTCTCCCTACTTATTCTTTCCTCTGTTTTTAAATCGGTCCTCTATCCTCACAGACACACTCAAACCCAAACACAAAGGATTCTCACACAACTGTCTGCTCTGCACAATCTCTAATACACACACACCAACATCATAACTCCTAACCTTTATTTTTTTTGTTTTTTCTTTCATTTATTTGTTGTTGCCGTTGTGTACATACTCTCTCTATAGATACCTATGTTATAAAAACATTCATCTGCTACGAGAAAACAAATATAATATGGAACAGATTTACACACATTGGCTTCTGTCCTCCCCCCTTCAGGTACTGATGCCAGCATCCCTGTCCACATAAATAACATCTGCCAGAGGAACTATGTGACAATAGAGAATGGGCGCAAGTTGAAACCAACCAATCTGGGCATTGTCCTGGTACATGGTTACTACAAGACAGGTCATTAGCCTCATGCTGTTGTATATTTTCTGATGGATATGTGGCTGTACATTGATTGCAGGTTTATAGAACATTGCTGAATCATCTTTGGACACAAAATGCAGGTAGACCCTTGTGATTAAACCTGCGGTTATCGGGAAGCCGTGGCACCAGACAGAATGGTCCAGTTCATTGAAATACATAAGCTACATTATTAGTGAGAATTTCAAATTTTGAGTGGCTTTTATTGGATGCCAAAATACTAAAACACTCATTTGATTTGCCGTGTGTGCGCAGACGCAGAGCTGGTGCTGCCCACCATACGCAGCGCTGTGGAGAAGCAGCTGACCCTCATTGCGCAGGGTAAGGCCAACTATCAGCAGGTCCTGCAGCACACGCTGGATATCTTCAAGAGGAAGTTTCACTACTTTGTGGATTCCATCACCAGTAAGTTCACTGCAGGACCACACGCTTCTTCATGGGGTTGTCTGCAAAAAGGGGACAATTGTGTAAACCCTAGTGATGATGGGTGTTTTCATTTCTAGTAGTTTACTAGTTAAATAAAAACACAAAAAACATCCACAGTAGTGAGATGATGATGATGATGATGATGATGATGATGATGATGATGATGATGATGATGATGATGAATAATTAACCAAGAAAAGAATCTGCAGATTAATCTGCTTTGAAAGCAATCATTAGTTGCAGTTCTCATATAATGAGGGTGTAACTGATTCTTGTTGTCTCAGTTCTTCTACTTGTCTGTAAATTCTCAGGTTTAACGCCCAACATCTTAATCAGAGGCATATTAAACTCTTTCACAAAGGATTATTCCAATACATTTGTAACTGTCATAAAGCATGCGCACCAATGTTCCAGCCATTTTATCACACCACCACTATGAATCATGATCTCTTGAGTCTCCTAATTGATGAATTGCACAAGCAATTCTCCCCAATGTTTTATTTCCTATACCAACTTAAGTAAGACCATCAAGTTTAGGTGTGTTGGCATCTCTGGTAAAGTCAAAATAGTCCAAAAAAAATTGAGGCACCACCTTTTTAGTACAGAGTGATTGAGTTAGGACCAGAGCTCAACACAGAAAAGAGAAAGTGCCCAAGCCTTACTTTTTAGATGACCAAACATAATCATGGCCATCTTTAAAGGTCTCTCATACAGAAGAACCCTGCTGTATCCCACGTGGATGTTTTAGTTGTCAAAACTACCATTTTAACGTTCTAAGACTGCCTTGTGAAAGGACATAGAAACTGATTGTGTTACAAAACCTTCAGTTGAAAAAGAATCCAGTATCTTTTTAATTTTACCGGGACAGGCTTCATGGTAGGGGAAAAATGAAGTTTGAACGGAGTTGTACAGGTGGAAATGAGAAAAACATAAACACCTTTTAAAGGTGGAATTGAAGATGTAATGAAGGGCTTAAGTTCTAAAGGAAATGATAGCACGGTTGAAGTGTTAAATAAACAAAAGTATGCAACCCCAGCCCACACTGTTTGACTGATGTGTTTTACAGGCATGGATGAGTTGATGGAGGTCTCCTTTTCACCCATCGCCGCCTCTGGGAAGCCGCTGTCCCGCTGTGGCAAGTGCCATCGCTTTATGAAGTACATCCAGGTCAGCATAACAGTCCAAACTACTGTTAGAATTAGAAAGATATGACTTGTTAGACTTCAGAGATAACAGGTGTTGCTTCACCTGTTACTTGTTATGTAGCACTGGTCTCCGCTGTTGAGCTGTTGAAAATGTTATAAGGTAAAACAATAGCCTTTTCATAGATATTTGGCTTACACTGGGCTCCAGAAGGTGTATAAGTAAGTGCTGGAGTCCAGCAGTCTCAGCCACAAATTGATTTGAAAGCTTGTTAGCATTTTTGCACACACATTATCACAATCCCTTGTCTTTAGTCAACTCTCAAACAATTGGTACAAGTGTTGTTACACTGTGTTCTTACTCACAAGTTTTTACTTGTATATCATATAGGCACCATTTATATTCCTCTCTGGATTGTCTGATATCTGTGTGCTGACCTCTGGCCTTCAACATTCAGCTCAAAAAGAGCTTTAAAATGCTAAAATTGACATTCTCCCTTATTAGCATTTCTGCCTGATGTCAGAACCACTTTTAAATTCATGAATGAATCATGGGGCTGCAGATGTTTTGGTCATTGTCATTGTAAATGAATATATGCGTAGTGGATTGCGTGTCACTGTTGAATGGCGTGTGGAACTCACATGTTTAGATTGCTCCATGTGCTCTGAGGATGTACATTCTTTACAGTTTCAAAGAACTTTGCTTTTCTTTCTTTGAAGAGTTTATACACAGTGATGTGTGCAGAAAATGAAGTAGCCATTTGTCTAAAGACCCCAGCAAATAGATAAGTAGTAAATCATGGAAATAGTAGCATCAGTTGTTTGAGTTCTTGTGAGTTATGTATACGTTTCGATTAGAACTGGAAGTATAACTGCAGGCACATTGTTCGACGTATACACATTACAGTGTACAACTTTGAAAGCATGAGAGTCGCCATGGTGACAGTGGTGGGAAATGGAAGAACGCACAAACAAAGGCTCCCAGAGCCTGGTGAGCTGGTGGCCTTGCAGTCAGACCATTGACTCAGTTCTGCATAAAATTGGATTATTCTTTCTCATTGACTTCAATGTACGACTTCATTATTGTGCTGGTGGACGGGGTACAGGGGGTACAGGGGGTACAGGGTGAACACTTTATACCTGTGCTACAAAGTTGAACAGCATAGAAATGGCAGAAAGTCAAAGAAAGGAAGAATTAAAAAAAAAAAGCCCACTGGATTCAAAAGCAGGGACGTTACAGTTCATTGTTGACACCTAAACTCCTACCAGACTACCAGCGTTTAAACAGAATGAATGCAGTGAAAAATGTAGGTATTCTCTCAGATGAAGCACACATGATTGTCATCAATACAGAAATGTTTTCTAAAATGTCACATTTCTGAACTTTCGAAGCTTTTGTAGTTTAAACTGTATAAATATAGAGGAATGGACTTCATAATTGACCATGGATGGCAGTGAGCGAAGTTTCGTTGCATGTTACAAGATGTGTTGCCAAAATATGACTGGGACATGACTGTTTTATGTCATCACAGCACGTCCATCAAAAAAAAAAAAAGTAAATCTTCTGGTCTTTACTTCCTCAGATGGTGGGAGGTTATGACAACTTGTGTTGATTGTGCAGACAGCAGAACAGTTTGTGTGCTCTGGTTACCAGAACTAGCATCAGGGACATCACATCAGTGACTGTGAGGTGGATTGAGCTTTTCAGTGGGTGGGACTGTCGGCCTACTGAAGGGCTGAAGGAGGTCACATGATAAACAGATCCCAGATGCGCGTGACGTCACACACAGGGTCACATTTAAACGGAGTGTTTTCCTACATAATTACTGAAAGATGGAGCCAGATAACGACAAAATAGAGGATTATTTATAGTTTGAGCACACACCAGGGCACACATTGATGTTGAAAACACTTTAAAAAGTGCATTTTACACAGTATTACATACTTTAAGTTATGCAGTTGTGTAAGTGTCTCTAAGACGCAGGAGTTGCTCAGTGATATTAGCCCCTGACCAGGGAAAAATAGAGAGCGACACAACCAACAGGCACCTGTACATTATCACAGTGGGCTCTTTTGAGGTGGAGGACTTATCAACTTGAGCCGTTCGCTGCAGCCCCTTTAATGCCTGAAGCCAGAACTCTTGGTTCGCTGTTCTCTAGCTCTCTCTCTGGGTAATGGGTCTTGATCAGCATGTATAGTTTCACAGAGGTTGGCGCTAACATTTTTTTTTCTTGAATAATGTTCAGACGACAGATACATCCCAGCTGGTTGTCTCTCAGGTGCAATCTAATTTAAAACAGTAGATGGCGTTTTGAGCCATTTTTCAACCCATTAAATACAGTTTGTTTATATATTTAGTAAGAAATGTCCTTATTAACACCAACATTGGTGTGTTTCATTACAGTACAGTCCCATCATCGACTTTACAGCACAAACTGTGTGTGAAGTACCTCTTTAAAAACACAATTTTAAGCATGTATGATAATAAAATAATGATAAATCATGATAATGAAAATAACAATAGAGGTCTGGTCTTGGTCAAAAGCAGACTGTGACCCAGAGAAGGCTCAGTTTTCCTTTTCCACAAGGGCATGTGAGCACTCTGCAGATAGCAGTCTCTACTTTCTGCTTTTGTTTCCACTGCACTCCACTGAGTTCCTGTAATTGTACATTTTGGCACTGCTAAGAAGGTGGTACGAAATCCACCTTCCAAGTACCCCCAGGGGATAGAATGCAACAGCAACAGACTTAGTAATATGGGACAGGTGTTATGTGTTTCAAGATAAAGGCAATATAGTGATTGAGAATGTGTGTTTTGCTCCCTTGTTATCCATTTGGCTATGCGAAGTGCAAACGGTCAGAGACCCCGTGTTGGTTAGCAGTATTTCCTAGTAACATTTGGGTGGAGATATTTTCAAAAATGAGCTTTTTTGCCACTGCATAACAGTTCAGTTTTACCAAACACTGAATTTTATTTCTTCAGTTGCCCTTCTCCAGCTTCTGACTGGGAAGAGAAGCAAACAGCAGGCTGGGTTGATGTTATGGAGCAGAGAGAGCGTGACGGGCAGCTGCTGTTGTGTCAGAGTCCTGGTGTGGCCTTTTCAATGACGTATATTCAAGACATTGTGCTTTGAGAAGCACAAATAGCCTTACAGGTTACTCGGCTTCCAAGTTTTGGATCGTCAAGTTCAACAGTGCAACAGTGTACATGGTCGAACACAGCTACTATTCTGATTTAGCGTGCATGCTGTATTTAACTGCAAATTACGATGGCTACTTTAAAAATGGACAATACTAACAGCCCTCTGTCTCCCTGGATAAGCAGACACAGTACACACACAGCCCTAATGGCCTTTGAGGTTGGTTAGGAGAGGACTTGATGTGCATCCCTTGTTGTTTAAAGCGTCCAGTCTGTAGCATGCACGTCATCTGATTCTGACATCTGATCTTATGTATCTGCAGGCCAAACCCAGCAGGCTCCACTGCTCCCACTGTGACGAGACCTACAGTCTTCCCCAGAACGGAGCCATCAAGTTGTACAAGGAGCTCCGCTGTCCCCTGGATGACTTTGAGCTTGTGCTGTGGACCTCAGGGGCTCGAGGCAAGAGCTACCCCCTGTGCCCCTACTGCTTTAGCAACCCGCCTTTCAGGGACATGAAGAAAGGTAGGAAAACCTGGATTTTAACTGGTGGTAATTCTTGTGGTTCTTCTCGTCGTTGTTAGTTAATCACATATGGATGGATTATCATGACGAGTGATTTGTATTTTATACAGATACAGTAGTTGTCAGGTGTATCTCCTTCACACAATATGGAGCAACATGTGCACTGCATTTTTTTGTCGGGGGTGCTTTTTTGGACTGTACAAAATTGTCTGTTCTAAAAAAAAAAAAAGAGACGTGGTTTTCGCCAAATGTAGTTTAGTCATTTTTTTTTTTTTTGGAGAGAGGAAGGACTTTAAATTTTAGATGTTTCCTTCTTCGTGAGACTTATTGTAAAAAAGATAAATAGATGCATCAGTTAGATGATTTTTTTGTGATCAGTTCTTTGCATCTTTCCATTGCATGGCTCCTGCACTGGCCTCCACAAACTCCTCAGTCCAGTTTATTTTCTGCCTCCTTCTAAAAGACGTTGGTAATAAGATGCATGCAGTATTTAAAGAGACAGGAAGAACGGTGAGACTGAATATGGAGAGTTGAATCATCTGGTTGAAGAGATGCTTAACACCTTTTCTTGGTAAAACTGGCCCTTAGTCTTTCATAGCCTTCTGACCCCTCTGACTTTCTGACCCCTTTTTTCATATCTGCTTCTTCCAGGTATGGGATGCAATGAATGTACCCATCCGTCCTGTCAGCACTCTCTCAACTCTTTTGGCATTGGACAGTGTGTGGAGTGTGATAGTGGGGTTTTGGTGTTGGATCCCACCTCTGGACCAAAATGGAGGATGGCATGTAATAAATGCAATGTGGTGGTGCATTTCTTTGAACATGCTCACAGAGTGCAGGTGAGAAAATGGTTCTTTAACTTGTCCTGTGTCAAGATAATCTATATATACACACACACACACACACACACACACACACACACACACACACACACACACACACACATATATATACACATACATGTGTGTGCGTGTATATATGTGTACATGTGTATATAGATATAGATATAAATATATATCTATAGATATATACACTACTCACAAAAAGTTAGGGATATTCAGCTTTCAGGTGAAATTACAGGATGAACCTAAAATGCATTCTAAACTTTCCAGGTGAACTTAATGTGACCTCTAAACTTTTGAATGCACATGTCCAACTGTTCAGTGTTTCAGTACTTTCTGCACCAGCTGCTGTTCTCTAACAAGAAGCTTAACAGCAACATTCACAACAGGTTTGATCCATG
Source organism: Pempheris klunzingeri (assembly GCF_042242105.1). Taxonomy (NCBI): domain Eukaryota; kingdom Metazoa; phylum Chordata; class Actinopteri; order Acropomatiformes; family Pempheridae; genus Pempheris; species Pempheris klunzingeri. The sequence goes on from NC_092018.1 coordinate 21,253,808, forward strand.
AATCCACCAATACATTTCCTGCTTCAGTTAGAATTGGTATTTAAACAGTCCTCCTCATCGTGCTGTTCACATTCTGACATCATGAGACCAAGACGACACCTAACTATTGATCAGCAGCACCTCAACACTGCGAGGCTTCAAACAGGAAGTCCTCAGACGGAGGTGTTCACTGAGCTTAGAGGGTCACAGAGTGTCATCAGGAGGTTGTAACAGTGATACAGAGAGACTGGAAGAGTCACAGAAAGGAGAGGAGTGGACGTCCTTTGGTCACATCCCAATTTATTGAGACACCGAAAATGTTTTGTTGTGGTATACCTACCACTGTTGTTAGATTTTGTTTCAATAAATTGTTTAAGATGAATAAAAGTACCATTGCATGCTTCTACTTAAATGCCCTACTTTCATGATATAATATCACTTTTTACATTTTTCATATATTTCACCTGAAAGTTGACTATCCCTAACTTTTTGTGAGTAGTGTATATATATATATATTATGATGTCTTGTGTTTTTTTTAAGTCTTTGTCCTTTCAGCTCTTACAATTGCTTTTAACCCCATTTACTGACTCTACCCTCTCTCTTCCTGTAGGTTGCTCAGGAGAGCTGCGATGCCTGTGACGCCTCTCTGGTCGCGGTGGACTTCAACAAGACTCGCACTCCACTTCCTGCCGGTGAGACCCAACACACTGGCTGTGTTTTCTGTGACCCGGTCTTCCAGGATCTGGTGGAGCTCAAACATGCCACCATGAGGCACTCCAGGGGGGGGGGCGCTAGACGAGGAGGAAGGGGACGAGGCAGGGGACGCCGTGGCAACCCTAAAAAACCTAAAGACAAAATGGCTGCCCTGGCAGCTTACTTTGTATAGTGTCTCTGTACAATGCATCTTTTTATTTGCTTGACGCTTAGTATGGTGTATACAAACTGTTTTTACGAGTGTACACTGCAAAAAATAAAATCCAATATGTTGTATGTAAAAACAATGTTCGCTGTGAGTGTGTTTCTTCACCATCGCAAATGTAGAGTTCCAGCTAAACATAGAAAATTCTGTTTTTTTCAGCGCCTTTTGAAACACGTTGAGCTTCAATTCTGATAGGCATGCTAGTGATACATTATAGTTATACATAGACATGTTAACATAGACTTGTATCATGCTATAGTTTGAGACAGTTGATCCATTTGTACAAAGATATACAGTATGTACCATTTATCTAACTTTTAACATGTTAGCAATATCTTTCATTTTCCATTTCCAGGACAAATGTCAGTTTCATGCTTTCCTGTTTAAGTGTTTAATTTTATTATTATTATTATTATTATTATTATTATTTCAATTTAAGCTCTTCCATATCATGTTTTTCATTTTCGCTTTCAGTTTTCAGACATCAATATAATGTGCAATTCTTTGTCAGATGTAACAATAAGTCAAACACTCAACTAGCTGCTCAATAAAAGAATAACGTGATTCACTGCTGTGGTCATGTTCCGACCAGAAATGTCACACGCTCTCTGGTTCCAAAGTCTCCAATGTGAGGATGTGATGCTTTTCTTTAACCAACCCTCTCATGCATGAATTATTACATATTGATTACAGATTTTTTTATCCAGTGATTTTAGAGTACCATAAGGGTACAAAAACATGCTGAGAAACAAATTTTTTTCTGTCTCCATCCCCTAAGGAGATATTTTTTTGTACACTACAGTGCACTCTGTGCGCATTCCTTAAAACAAAGAATTATATGGTAATTTGTTGAAATACTGTGCAAATCATGAAATAATATCCCAGTATACCTGTATAATCACACTACATTCTGCCTGTAGTATACCTCATTCTGCCTGGCAAAGGGTGCATTGCATTCTTTATTGCTGACTATTCACTCAAACAGACTCAATTTCTTTCAAATCACTTTGTCAATTCAGATCACTTTATAAACACACACACACACACCATCCCTTATCACCATGTAAATAGTCACTGAACACATACTCTCACCCAGTAAGAGGTTACAGAACTCTCATTCTGTAGTCACACCCTCTCACCCTGTAAACAGTCACTGAACATACTCTCAACCAAAGAGACAGGAGTAATGGACTGGTGGACCTCTACATTCATTTGGCTCTCTCCTAAGAAAGTGGGCAGATCTCCTCCAAACTCATTATCCATAGCTTTCCATCTATTTCTGACACTCTTTCCTTTTGCTTTCTTCCTCTGAGCTCTGGGCGGTGGTGAATTCTCAGCTTCCTCAGCCTCATCTTCCTCTTGACTCTCATCTTCTGCTTCACGTGCCTCACTTTCTTCTTCCTGACCCTCATATTCTTCCTCCTGTGCCTCATCTCCCTCATCGCTGTCACTGCTGGATCTGGCTACTTCTCTGCTTGCACCTTTCTGTTCTGGCGTCCAATCCTCATCACTGCCACTATCACCACACTCTTCCTCACTTGATTCAGGAAATTCCTCTATAACTATGTACTCCCGTCTCTTGAAGCTCTATAAAATATAAAGAAACAAAACATTTTCAATGCATAAAATATGCATTGAAAGTGCAAACATTCAGTGATGGCTAGCTAGAACATAGTGGAAATAGCAAATGCACATGGCATGTAGACATGGCCAGTGCATAACGGTCACTACAGTGTACACATGGAAAATTTGTATTTTCTCCAAATGTAAAATCAAAACTGAGATATTTCTTGGATATTATGTTACCTAAGATGCTCATTGATCTTATTTATTTATTTATTTATTTTACCTTCAATGGATTCTTTTTCTAGAAGGTAGACGCTGGGATAGCTAAGGTGCCTGGTCTCTTTTTGTCTCCATCAGCCATCTTGGGATCAGTGACCCCTGTGGCCCTCTCAAAGGATTTTCAATGGGGTTTCTTTGTATGAAATGGTGAAATAGCACCACCTGGTGTTGACTATGTGGAACAGTGCCCGAGATTTTATGCATTTGAAGAGATAAAGAACTTTTAATCAGCGGTACACTGTAGTGTCATCCATGCATGAAAGGGTTAATATTGGGGGGTATTAAAATATCAAAGAACTTGTTTCAGTTTCCTTTTTCTTGTAACATTTATTAATGTCATGGTAATCCTTTGAAGTGGAGTAAAATACTACTTAATGTATAATTTCTGTCTTCATTTCTGTTTTCTATTTAACGTGCGTGAAATCGGCCTACATTAAAAACCTTGCATTGGTCCTTTAACCCAGGAGGTGGGACGCGCGGTGACGTACAGGAAGCAGGTCCAACACGGTGGAGCAGATCTGTAACTGAGGCTGTCGGGAGTCCTCCGTGCTGGTGTTCCTGCGGCACACTCTCAGTCTTTGGTGTTCACCGCCAGTCTTTTCTCCGTCAGCTCTCCCAGCGCAGGTTTGTGTCGGTCAGCTTCACCTTTCATTCTCCCCCAGCCTTTGTGTGGCGGAAGGGCGTGTTTCCCCCCGCTGTGTGTGTGTGCTCCACAGTGTTACTATGCTCACACTCTTTTCCCCTTTAGCTCGCCCGAGGTAAGATTAAGAAACAGCTTTCCGCTCGTTGGGAAAATGATAAATTCAACTTCTCCAGCCAGTGTGTGTTCCTGACTGAAAGCATGCCAGCTAACGGCCGTGTGTGGACACGGGAGGGGGGGGGGGGGGGGGGGGTGGTACAGGGAGCACACTGTGCCCCCACAGCAGTCACAGCATGGCAGAGCACGCGAGCTTTACATCTTTCAGAAAGCAAAATACAAAATAACGCAAAAGTGGAAAGTTGAGTGACGTTAGCGGAGTTTTAAAGCATCCGGTAAGCTAACGTTGGCTGTTTGGCTTCAGTCTGGCCAGCTTGGGCACATGCTGCCCCCCCCCCAGCCACCCCCCCGTGTTCGAATCTGTTAGCTACATTGTTCGCTTCACTCATTCACGCCGCTCACAGTGACTGTAAGTGCTAGCATCGCCTGTAGGAGCCTACCCACGCCCTTCCTGCTCACTGGGTCTGACCAGATGTGCTCTCAGCGGTGCGAACAGCTTCCAGGCCACCGTCAGATCATTCAGTGAAGTAAAAGGGATGATGCCACACTGGAAATATTTCACTTCAAGTAAAAGTCCTGCATTCAAAACCTCACTCAAGTATTATCAGCAGAATGTACTTAAACTCCCCTTTACATCTGGATTAATGTCACTAATGCCAGCTCTGCATTGGACAGCTGTTGGGTAGTTTAATCTACAAAAATGCATCATGGTATATGGAGTCATCATATAACCCATAGATCAGGTATCTCTGATCAACTATATTAGGAAAATTGTCTGTTTTTATTGCAAGCATTTACCACATTTGGAGATAAATGGTTTTGTGTGTAACTAAAGCTGTCAGACAAATGTAGTGGGGTACAATATTTGCCTTTGAGTGCAATGCAGTGGAGTTGCATAAAATGGAAATATTAAATAAATAAGCAGGTGTACAGGTAGCTCCAGTTTGTTCTTAAGTGTACTTCATATGAGTATTTAAAATTATTAGTTATTTTTCACCACTGCTGTCTTTAAGTTAGAGGAAGTTTCAACATTAACAGCTAATGGCTGCTCGTCGGCTGTAGAGTCATTAAGGGAGCACACTCTCGCCAAGAAAAGAAATGTATGGATAAAATAGAAACAGTCATGGTAAGTCCACGTTTTGATTGAAGACAAAACGGTGAGATACTAAGCAACATGTTGACCCATTCAATCAAAAGTGAGTCAAAGTCTAGTGTGCTGTCATGACAGGTTATAACAATATTCTAATTATTGATAATATTGAAACACTGTGTATCTCACAGAGGTGAGCAGCTCCGAGGTCAGTTTTACACCAGTGATATGTATATGCACTTATTTCCACCACAGTGTTAGAGTGAAACCTGAAGCCGTGCTGCAGTCTGAGACAGTGGCGGGATGGAGGACAAGGTCAGGTGCTTCCTTGAGAGGTTTGTGGAGGAGTTCCCAGCTGCTCTGGATGAAGGAAGTCCGCTGCCCGTCAGCTCTCTGAGCTGCAAAGTCTCCCTTGAGGAGCTGCATGGAGAGAGCCTGGAGCTGGGCCTGAGGCTGCTGGCTGCCAGGTATGACTGGGAAGCAGAGGTGCACACGATGTATTAATATCACTAAAAATTAGTTAAAAAAACAACAAAACATGTCACACATATCACAACATTAACCTTCATATTGCTTTTCTCATTATGGGTTTCACAACTTAGTTATGATCACATCATGCTCAATGAAAATAGAATTAGTTTATCGAGGTAGGAAGAGTTTTCCATATGAGGGTTATTATCAAATTCATGCACTATTTCACGGTGAGATCTGACTGCAGACATGCTGCATGTATATGTGGATTTACAGCAGCCAGTTACTTTGCTAAAAAGCCTTTAAGAACATTTTGTATCATCATGATGCAGACCGAAGAAAAGAAGAAACCCATAGAATTATAATAGTTTTAAGACTTCCTTCCAATATGTTCCAGTTTCTATCTATGACAACTTGCATGGATACATGAATATCCTGCAAACACTTAACGTACACCATGTGATAAATAGGAAGTAAACAAGTCCCATTTTATCGTGCTTGTGCACTGTCTGGTGCTATAAAACAGGCAACAGAATTAGTAGTAAATGATGAAATTGTTGGATTATATGTTTAAGGTTTTGCTGGTAAAAGAGGGGGTAGGCTTCTCTTTTTCTCACGGTGGTTTGTTAATTCTTCAACTGTAAACTGAGTTTTAAAATCCATCAGTGAGAGAGCTGACAACAGTGGTCACCACTGTTCTCCAGAAGTGACACTGTTCCCTTTGTCAAATATTGTGTGAGCACTGTTACTCTTTCTGAAACTGTCCTGTCATGTCTGAATAAAGTAGGAACAAACATCAACATAACGGTCACCTGTGCCTGAATGGCAGAAAGCCATCATTCTAACAGACAGATAAAGCCAGAATTCCATGTCTGAAAAGGGCTTTTAATTATAGAAAAAATCAAAACACAACAGTGTCCACATGTGATAAACGTATAATTCTAGATAGAAAAATGGCTGCACAATTGGTTTTGTTTGGTTTCACTTCATAGGATTTACAGTATCATGTATGTAATAGATTGCAGTAGTGTCAGTGTAGTTAATGCACTCTCCGCCCATGTTGTGTGTTTGTGTGTGCCTGTGCATGTGCGGCTGCATTCCTCACATTCCTGACAGCTCTGCTCTTGCCCCGCTCACTCAGTTTCCATGGTTGACTGTGCTTTTATGACTTCACATTGCAGGGGTGGACAGAATACACATTTTATAACACTGTATAGAAGTGGAACTGGAATGTGCCAAAGCTGTAAAGGACTTGAGCTGTAACACATCAACAGAACTCTCCGTTATTACTAACTGAGACAATCATTTCCATTTCATGTCTTAAGATGATGATGGAGAGGAATACCTAGAATATCATACAACTATGTATTATTATGTGAATGTAGAATATGTACAGTGTTGAAGTACTGACCTCAACACGGCTCACTACCCAGAAAGTGGGTAGTAGTGGTTATGTCATTTTAAATGTAATATCTTAAGGATTGTTTTCTCTAACTGTTGGACAGACAGAATGAGCAACCACGAGATGTGCATTTCTTTACTCTCCAGTGATAAATTAAAAAATCACGGGAGGATCATTTGATAATGCAACTAATCTTCAGTTGCAGCCCTTATTCAGACAGAGACACTAGGGATGTCCTATCAGTTTTTTTAGGAAGTCACAATGCTGACATGGAATATGCAACATTGTGTGCGTCAAAGTGACGTAAATGCTTCTTGCATCACATCACGTGATATTTGGCATCTAGTGCACAAGAGTCAGCAGTGAGTCAGAAAATAAGGATATCGGAGAACAGAATTGTTATTTTGTCTTAATCACGGCATCAGTGATGGATCTTCATTAATAACCATTATGAGTGAAAGAGACCTGGTAATCCCAGTGAATCCCCCTAATCAATAATCTCATCAATTTCATCATTTGTTAGAGGAAGTGGACAATTCTACCATATATTATATGATGCCAGACAGCACGCAAGCAAAGAAAAGCAAGATGTTTTGCTTCATTCCTGCAGTCTGCAGAGATGAAACTTGAAAATATGAAGAGGGAGTGCTGAGCTGATTGCTGTGCAATTTGTTTTTTGTCTCTTTCACAATTCACAGTGGGGGAAAAAATGTTGTTTAAACATAAGTGGCCTGGGCACTTATTCACATATGAGACAGACATTTAAACTTGCCATGAGATTTAAATAACAAGGTGCATCAAGTCATCTGAAGTCATTAGTCTCCCTTCGAAGTTGTTTCCTTTCAGTGAAGAGCTATGGATGAACCTTCAACCTCAACTAAAGATCTTGTTGGAACATACAAGATTTAAGAAATGTGTGAGGCCTCAGTCTCTGAAGAATAATTGGCTTGTGTGCCTCCTCAACTGTGCATGACAGTATGTCCTGTCAGGAACACTTCATATCCTGTCTTTAGAAACACCATTGTTCTTCCCACTTCCTGTTTCTTAAGCCCAGCCTGTTTTTCCAACAGAAACATAGTCCTGTAAAGGAAAAGTAGTGGCACAGTTTATCTCACAGTTAGACGTGCATTTACTAGCTCCATTCATTAAATGAGCGTTGACCATGGTCCAGTTATATTTGACCTATTTCTGCTTGCTTGTGTGTTTCTGTACTTAGGTGGATCAGTCACCTCTGGCAGTACAGTTGTGAATCAGTTGGGAAAGTCTGTCAACATCTGAAAATGATTAATTTCTCTCAACAAAGTCAATATGTTTTTCTGCTGACTGTTGATTCAGGGGTGCTCCTGCAGGCCTCGGTACCCTCCTGTGTCAGGCAGCGCTGTCCCAGCTACTGCAAGATGACCTTTCACCTTTCCACTGCTCGCAGGAAGCTGAGGCCAACCAGGAAGAGGAACAGCAAGTAGTCTGTAAGTATTTCACTTGTACTTTTGTGCTCATTTTGGAGGCTATAGTTTGTGGCGCTGTTAAATTATGATGTGTTATACTGAGGGGTGTCTCTAATATTTAGTTTACCCTCATACGTAAATCCGAGGTTTGTAGCTGTGACAAAACATCAGCAGTGAGTCGCCCCAGCCATTTGGGGGCAGTGCAACAAGCTGTGAACAAAACATTGCGTTACAATACCATTACTATTTAGTGTGCCAGAAAAGGAATTTGTATGTCCCATTACATGCATGGCAAATGCAATATGCCAAAAATACCAGGATGTCCTACTACATCTGGTTGCCTTTAGCTGTATGTAATCCAGCAATCTTTTTTTTATGCAGTGAAATTGTTTGGAGTAAACCCACCATCCACCAGATAAATTCTGAGCTCCATCAGAGCTGTCTAAAGCATTTTATTTGAGGAGATAAAAGTTAAATTCTGTTTCCCTTGGGAATTTCCTCTGTCCTGTCAAGTTTATATCCACAGCTTTTAGTTATATATGTATGTCCCACAATATTTGCTGCAGTGACATTGCTGTGGCCATGGAAATGTTTAAAGACTGGAGAGGCTGCTTTTAGTCATTTTTAAGTAAATCGTCAAAGAAAACTCCACACTGCAGTACATAGTGCACATTTGGAATATTGATCAAAACAAGGCAAATGGAGTTTTGTATCTCCAAGGCAACCATTGTTTCTACAATATTGAAATTTTGCACAAGGAACTGCAACAGATGTATGAGGTCAAAGTTCAAGGGGAAAATAACAAGGAAGTATGTCCCGTTTATCTGCATACTGCCAACACGGTAAGGGAGCTGCAGCTCTGCTACTAGTGCATTTCTACGGTAAAAAAAACATAGTACAGACTCAATTTGACATCATAGTTACAATGAATGAATAGTACATTCATTCTGTTTGGTAGTGCAGTAGTGTACAGTGGGCTTATGAGATCTTTTTCACTGAAAAGTGCTGCCTGTTGCAGCTAGTAATCAGGGTGATGAGGGTGGGATCTGTTTCATCCTCTATCTTCTGTCATGTATTGTAAGAACCAAAAGACTGTGAATGATCTCTAGTTTATTTTATCTTTCCATCAGTACTTCACTCTGAGGCAGTCCAGCGTCTCTTCCTCAACAAGCTGATAGATGTGGCGATGGCATGGCATAAGAACTTGCCTAAACTCCCCCCCTCCCCCTCCCGGTTCCTCCACTGCTCCGTGCATGCCATCAAGAACACAAGAAGGAAGATGGAGGACAAACATTTGGCCCTGACTGAGTTCAACCAGCTCTTTGGAATCCAGGTACAAGCCTTTTACTACAACACCAACACTAGATTAATAAAATGTATCAGAGACTTTTTCAATGTCTTTCTTTCTCCCTCTATACCATGGACCAGGATGGAGAGGAGCGTTCCTACTTCGCTGTGTTTGATGGCCATGGAGGTGTGGACGCTGCAACGTACGCTGCCACTCACCTCCATGTGGCTCTGAGTAAACAGGAGACACTGCAGAGTGATGCAGCCACCGCCTTCAAAACTGCCTTCAAACGCACAGATGACATGTTCAAGGGCAAAGCCAAGAGAGAGGTACTGAAGCAGCACTGCTGTAACACTTGGAACACACAGTAGCAGTTGGCATACTCATGCTCTGTCACACCCACTGGTGTAAGTGTGCGCTGGTATAATTACAGATGTTTTCAGTGGTGAATTATAGCCAATTAATGAATCTACCAGTCAAAAAAGTAAAATTAACTTTTAATTATGCATTATAACCTTAAAATATTTACTATTAATATTTACCATCTCAAATCACCACTTGAGGGACAAATGAAGTTTTTTAAAATGGACTTGCACTTTTAGATCTAACTTATTACATTTGCTTTTCTAATTGTTTTTAATTGCCTGCCTCATATTCCATCTAATAAATCAAAACCAGTCCACAAAGCTGAAATGCCAGCTGCTATGTGATGCTTTTCAGAAATCCTACCACTGGACTCTAATTGGGTGTGTCTGTCCGTCTGTGTGTGTGTGTGTGTGTGTGTGTGTGTGTGTGTGTGTGTGTGTGTGTGTGTGTGTTGTCAGCGTCTGCGGAGTGGCACTACAGGTGTGGCAGTGCTGATCCAGGGTCTGGAGCTGACTGTGGCCTGGCTGGGAGACTCTCAGACAATACTGGTCAGAAATGGAGAAGCTGTAACACTCATGGACCCCCATAAACCAGACAGAGAGGTATGGGTACGACACACAGGCCCACGCACAATCAAAATAATGAATTACTGATTAATCCTTCTTCTATAGATTTCACTTCTGCCCCTCTAGCTTCCATGGGAGCAGTAAAATGCTAAATCAGTTATTTCAGAGTAAATCAAGTGCACTGAGTTATCCCACAGCTGCTACACATTTTAACACATAGAACTAAATGTTCCATGTGTGTACAACAGACCTCTAATCACACCATTGGGTCATTTTTCCCTTTAGTTTGGTGAGCCCTGACCTTTGGTTTAGCACCACCCAGAGATGACCTGGCACCACGCTAGGCTCAAATTAACTTGTGTTGAATTAAGTGTACTGCTCTTAGGTTGGCAAAGCCTTTTAATTTATTATTAAGACTTCATGGTGTTTTGTGAACACCACCCAGTCGTCAAAATTGACCTGGTTAAACATTTGCAAATGTGTTCTGTATGCTATCACTTACCACTGTAATGACAGCTGTAACCTCCATGGGACTCTACATTTATAGCCCTGTTAACTGACAGAAGCAAGCATGTAAGATGATGATGATTTAACAAAAAAAAAAAAAGAGTAAAAACTTGAATGGACTACATGCTAGACTGCTGTGGATACAGGTCTTGATTTGGTGTTGTCAAGGTCTTCTGTCTTGACTAAAACACTGGGGGTCACATAGGCCACGTGGAGGTAAAATTCTCTTAACACTGAAGGTGGTTACAATAACTCTTTTGTCCCCCATTGTCCAGGATGAGAAACAGAGAATTGAGGATCTTGGTGGCTGTATCACCTTCATGGGATGCTGGCGTGTTAATGGAACGTATGCTGTATCTAGAGCTATAGGTAAGTCACACTCACACCTACCTTTGCCTCATGTCTTTGGACTGTGGGAGGATGCCGGAGTACCCAGAGAGAACCACAGAAAGGCTTCGTGTTCAAGCTGCAAACTGCAACTGCACCACCAACCACACCACCATGCTTCCCTAGTCTCAACCAACAAAACCATTTGTGTGGCATCCCTGTTTGTATTTTGGGCTTAATATAGTAAATTCCCACATAGTGGCCTTTATTTATTTCATCAACAGAGACAACCAGACCTTTTGGAAACAGGTTTGCATTCTTTTTGTAAATATATATTTATCGGATTGTAGCAAGCCTTATGACAACATCTTTATGAGTACATTTTATTTACAAAGAAAAGAAAGCTCCCCTTTTTAAGGAACACCTGAAATCCCTGTGTTTTCTTCAATGATAAAAAAGTAGGCCTTTAGAATAGATTAGATCAAATGTTTGTTTAGAGACCTGTGAGTTAAATGCAAATGCCAAGGCAAAAAGAATATATACAGTTTATGCATGTATGTTATTTGCACCACTTCCTGAGTTCAGTCGAGGAATTTTAGTTCAGTTTAATTAAATCAGCAAGTTTTTCCTCTGTCAGCTACAGAATTAACAGTCATACCATCAAACTGCAGCGAGGCTTCTTTCCTCAGGCTGTATGGCTCCTTTGCTTATCCTCTATACTCCACCATAGAAATAGTTTTTTATATGTACCATAATAGGATTACAACATTTTGTTGTGCAACCCTGTGTTGTAGAATGACAAACAAATGTACTTTGAACCTTGTATATTATAACGCTTATATGAAATTGCCATAGCCACCCAAGGCTAGAATCTGACGGATCTACAGCTCTACTGCGACACTTTTTAGCAAAGCGTCAAACTAAGCTTCCCCCACCTTCTGTGCATTCAGTTCATCACTAAACAATCTAAAATGTGGGGGCAAGCACATGTTGCTGAGCTTTGCTGATGCAGGAGGAAACCAAAGTAACTCCTGGTAATGTTACAAGAAGGATGATTTATTTACATCAATTTTAACTGTTTAATGAATTAATTTATTTTAGTGGATGACAGATTCAAACATGCCAGGCGTGAATGTTTTTTTTCAGCGAGCTCTGATGTCCCATTTTGTCCATTCTATTTTCCCAAAATTGACAGAGCACACAAGGAGCACACAGCCACAGTATCTGAATGTGTCATCGTCACCTTATATACTATAACTTGCAATTCATCACTCGACATAAATGCTGACACTAATATATCTTTGAAAAGCTAAAACCAGCCGATAATATCATGCCATCTCTTCTTCAGGTTCTTGGCTGTAAGACTAGTAGAATATCCTGTCAGAAGTATTTATCTCCATCCTAACCAACCAGCTCATGTGTTGATTTGATAAAGGGACCTGTAGCTGCTAACTACACATTCCACATCACACCTCCAGGTGACTTTGACCAGAAGCCCTATGTGTCTGGAGATGCTGACTGCTCGACAACCCAGTTGTTGGGGGATGAGGACTATGTGCTGCTGGCGTGTGACGGTTTCTTTGATACGGTCAAACCTTCAGAGGTTCCACATCTGGTCCTGGATGCTCTCCAACAGCCTGGTGATGCTCTGCTGGAACAGTCTGAGGATGCGGTTGGACTAAGGGTCGTTCAACAGTTAGTAGATCACGCTAAGGCTGCTGGCTCTAGTGATAACATCACAGTTATGCTGGTGTTTCTTCGTCCGCCAAAGCAACTGGCGGCTCAAGGCTCCACAACAGGAACTGCACAAGCTACTCAGGACTCCACTTCCCAAGATGCTCCACAGCAGTGAAGGAGGAAGTCTGCTGCCCAGACACCACTGTGCCAAGCTACTGCCTGACTCAGCATTTCCCAGCGTGTTTTTGTCGCCAGGTGCTCTCAGACATCCTGCACATCATTTGATGGTAATAACACACATGAACACTGCAGTGTGTAGTCACACCATGTCACTGCTTTGGAGGAAAAGCGTCGATTCCCAGGGGAAAAGTGAGCTGGGGGCCCTACAGAGTCCCCAAACATGTTCCTCCAACCCAGAAACCAACCAGAATTTCTACACTGGAATACTTCCTTCCCCCAGGTTTGCTGTGTGTCAACTGGCTAGTGATCAATTGAGTAAAACATTCAGTTGTTCAAGGATATGCACCAAGAGACATCATATCACCGTTTCATGTGTGAGGGCTTGTGTGTGACTTTGTAAAAACATGCTGTCTTTGTTTTAACCTCAGTATTAATTGTCTCATGCGATGTTGACTCATTTTCGTTTTGGTTGGAACAAAACTTTCTGTGCAAAATATTCTTTATTTATCATATCACTCATATCTCCTATAAAGAAAGAAGTATCATAAGCATTGCAAGCATTTAAACAGTTTCTGTTAAATTCCATTTGACTATGATGGAAAAGTATCTTTTAACTGAAACAGATGTTTGACTATGGAACAAAAGTCTGAGAGTCTTTTTGGAAAGCAAAGAAAAGTTATAATGATTATATTTATTAAGCAACCTAACACCTAACTGTGAGATATAATAACCACTGAATACCATCATAGCAAATTATTTAAAATTTAAAAAACACAGAATTCTTGGCTTTTATAACTCTTTGAAATTTACAGTAGTCAATTTAAAACAGTGTTATTGCAAAAACTATGTATTTTTTTTTATACCAGTTTCACAATTAGAAAGTTCAGGCATGATTGCTAATCCTTGGTAGCACTTATTGTTTATCTTTAATCTATTTTTATCTTTACAACACTTGATATAACCATTTGGAAAATCCTGCAGGTACTGTTTTTATGTCTGTTCTTCCATGGATGTATTAGAGGAACTGGATACCCGACTGACTCAGACTCACGATGTTGCAACGAAAAACCCACTGCGGCAGTGGTTTCTCTATTGACCACCGCTGTAAACGAGGTGTCTGTAAAACTGGTTCCAGGGCACCGTTTTTAAACAGGGCTAACTGATGTGTTAAACAAATGTAGTAGCAGTGTAAACTTCCTCAAATGATTGGGCAAAAGGCCCATTCAGACCACATGAATACAGACGGTTGAAAAAGTGAAAGTTCAGTGGTATTTAAATTTCAGTGTTAAGTATTTGGATGTGATTGAATTTCACAAAGAGGTTAATTTTCTTATAAGATAAATGTTTAATAAGAGCTTTTCTTTGCTTCCATAGTTACTGTGCCAGAGAGAAATTCTTGCCTCCTCCTGACCTCTATACTGTTATGACAAGTCTGTTACCTTTTTTGGTCTTGATGCTTTGTAATAGCATTTTTGCCAAGCTTTTGTTCTCATGCATCACATATCATCCATATGTTCTCTATACATCATCAGTATTAAATGCACTTGTACTATTAAATGTGTCGAACCTCATGGATGATAAAAAAATGTCAGTGTTTCAGGTTCTGCAGTGGGACTGGATTCCCAGTGATCTCATTCATTTGCTTCATTCACATGATTTCGCTCAAGTAACTTTCACTGTGCCTTTACCAGTCATGACCCTGCTGTGGATAGTTTTAGTGTTCTATGAGGGTAGAAATCGAATTTTTATAGAACCAATTATCACCTTCAGCCTCCAAGAATTTCATATAAATCACTCTGTGATGCTGAGCAGTATAACCATTAAAAGTATTTTACACTGTGCATTAAGTCAGTAAGGCTTGCTACTGGCCCTGAGTTGTATTTTGACATAATTATATTGTAGTGAAAGCTGTTAAGATGTTTGAATCCCTGGAATACATTATTTACTATTTCTGAGCTTTGTCCAAGAGTAACAGAATGACAACAGTGTAGTCAGTATTCTTGGTGGGAAGTGGTAGTGTGCTAAAACTAACTACATAAGCTTGGCATGGGACATGTTGCTTGATTTATTGAATCTTGAATTTAGATTTTTTTTCTTTTAGATATCTTTAGAAGTTTTTAAGATTTCAGCAGTAATGATGTTGTGACACTGTAATACTGCTGACAAAAGTGTTCCGTTTTATATAATATTTTGTATCAACAACTGAATTTAAAGCGCTGAGCATAGAAAACAGAAAAATAGACCTAAATCGAGAAGAGGCAGTGAATTTGACTTCTGTTTGCATAGATGAAGGTTATTGATTACATCTGCCTAATAAACATAAAACTAACTTACACAGTCTGGAAGGTTTTCCTCTGAATTGCATTTTGTACAAATAAAGTTCACATTTGGAAAACAATATCATGACTTGTAAAGTGTTGAGTTTCCTGAAATAAAGCTCCTGGCTGGGTGCATGAATTTCAGTGTGATGTTTTTGGAGGAGGAACATTTTCTGAAGGGTTGTAGAAAACAGTGCTGCACAGTCTACGTTACAGTACGGGGAGTGAAAGCATTGTTTTCTACAGAACACATTACACCAATAGCTGCAACACAAGTTCTCAATGATACATTTGTGTTCCCTTGCCTGCGTTAGGGAAACCAGGGCCCCACTCTGAAGCCAGTCTGGGGAGGGTACCTCACCTGTGAGCATCTGATGGCCGGCCTCAGCTCTAAGGAACAACGTTCCTGTGGGCCCACCATCCGCAGGGAGTTTCACTGGGGTCAGGTACATTGTAAGCCAGGCAACATGTCCTGGATGTGTGGATCCCCAGCATCACAGACTGGCTCAGGGGATGTGGAATGTTTTTCTTGCAGGGAAGGAACCAGAGCTGGTGCAGGAGATTGAGGGGCACCAACTAGACATGGTTACCTCTATGCACAGTGCTGGTTCTGGAACCAGTCGCACTAATGTCTGAATGGGAGATAACCCCTGCAAACAGCTTCCAACATCTTGGAATCCAACTATCACATGTTTGGGTGTCCACATACTTTTGGCCATGCACATGTAGACTGCAGACTACATTACACTGACTGTTGAGGTTTGTGTTGCTTAACACATATGAGGTGAAACAAAACAGAGCACAGACAGTCCTATCAGTTCCATTTTTATTTTTGGTATTACAAAGTACACGTATTTTAAAAAGTACGCTATCTACAGATCATTCATTTAAAAAATATGTACAGATCATTTATCTAAAAAGTATATACAGACTATTTACTTGACATACACATGAAAATAAGTTAAGCTGAGAGGACAGAAACAGAAGACTGGCCATTGAGGACCTTTTGATCACTTCTACCTACGTATTGTAATGAACAACTCCTTCTATTCTAACAGCAGTGTTTGACTTCACTATGCCATCTTCACTGCAGTTGTCATGTGGATTCTTGTTGAGCTCGAGGTATTTGACTGGACGGCAGCCGTCGTCACGCTCGCAGCTTCACTCTTCCTGTCCCTAAATCAACATATGACACTGTCAGTAAAAAGCAATGGAGATGTGAAACATACACAGTAATATTTCATACTGGAGACCCTTGATCTTACTTGCTTTTCTTCAGAATGAGCTTTCCGAGTGGTGAAAGTGGATTCACACATTTTTGCTTATTTGCTGTTGTGATACTGCGAGAGAGAAGAGAGAGGCGTGTTAGAGAGAAGCTGGACAATGCAGAAGAATGACATGTCAACAAACTCAGCTCATTTACTCACATGATCTCCCTACGTGGACAGAAGATACTTGGTGGATGTATGACCTGTGCCTGGATGACCTGTAGGCTGATCCGGCCAACATAACCGTTTAAACATTTGCAACTGCTGGGTCCGCTGGCTCGTTGCCCTGTGGGAAGAAAAGACTCAGCTTTATTACTTGCTCATCATGTTTGAAGTCAGTCAGTAACTAGAAACTTCAGGCCTAAAAATTAACTTAGACAGACTGCAGTCCATTGAAAATGATAACACATCAATGGCGTTCTATCCAATAACTCAAAAAATTCACATGCTGCCTAGAATATCTGATAATAATCATTAGGCAATAATAACCATAGATGCTAATTTACCTCCAGCCATCTGTTCTGTTCCCTTTTTTTAAAAAAGTTTTTGTGGGCTGACAGATCAAAACAATTGACTTAAAGGTGCTAAAACACCCTATAAAGCTGAGAGGATCTGCAGTCAGGTGATAATTCTCGTCACTTCCAGCGAACCCTTTAACTTTACAAATTCTAATTTGATACATTCTTAACATGAAAATATTGATTAGTGCAGAACTGAAGATCTAACTGTAATGTCAGTCAAACATTTTCAGCTGAAATACATTATCAAGCCCTCTTTGACAAGGACAAGATCATCACAGAACACTAAACTTTTCACAGTACCTTGTGCATAGAAGACAAGCAGACAGGTGAGAAAGGCAGTGGCAGCTGAATTCATAGTTGTGTCTGTAGACAGGTTCTGGCTCACACTCCTCCTTGTCTTTCTTCAGTCTGGACTTGTGATGGTCTACAGCCTAGGAGATTGTTCTCTTTTATACACTGGAAACAGCCACTCAGGGGTGCTGTGCTGCATGTCACAATGGTTTCACTTTCCAGTGTGCCTTTCATTTTCTCTGCCCCTTCCTTTTTCCTCCAGTAAGCCTGTTTCCCAGAATCACAGGCACTTCTTATACAGAGACTTTGGCTCATAGAATCATTTTAGCCCACAGAATGACCTCTCTGTAATATTGCATGCATTTGGTCTTTGGAGGGAATTAATTCAATAAATGATACTAATTCAATCATTATACGTGCCCACAATGAAACTCTTCTTGCCATATTCAAGCTGTTGCTCCTGTAGATAATAAATAAATAATAGATTCCAATCCAATGTAACATGATTTTACTTGTAACTCAACGTTCAAGACAGCAACTATGGTGAAATGATAAGATATGAACTGTAATGGACATGGACATTCAGACAGATACTGCATGAGGTGACTTTGAGTCCAGGCTAAATGAACACAGTTGTTTCAGTTTCACATTCTGTGAAATGCCTTGCCTGAGTAGGTCCTCTTTTCCGTGGTTCAAGTATAATTCTCCTATTAGATGTGACTTAGGGGTCGCTCTGTGGGGTGAGCCCAGAGAAGTGGACATGTTGGTAGCCACCAAGATCAGATGATACAGCAGAACCTTATGACCCTAACCATGTCAGTTGATATTGTGCTTTAGTGGCGCATATTCCCAAAGTTACAATTAATAACATGACCAAAAACACACACATCAGTGAATCAGGAAGACTTAGGGCCCCATAGAGATGTTGAAGTCCCAGCGCAGTTGATATCCCAGCCTTGATAAACATAGTTATGGTGTGTGTGACTGTCTCTACTATCCAACTGTGATGAGGGTGTAGAAGAAAATTGTTTTATTTGTATTCTATCTTGATATTGTCTGTCTTGTAAGCCTGTCTGTCTGTATATATGGAGACAAGTGTTGAGACAGAACAACACGAAACTCAACATTTGTCATTATAACAGCAACTTCAGTAGCACTGAGGTGTAAATCGTCTTGTTGCCTTGAGAAACAGATGTATGTTTGCCAACTAGCGATGTGTCGGTCGCGAACGATCCGGTTCTTAGAGCCAGCTCCTGATTGGGAGCCAATATGTTTGTTTTTCTCGTCTTTCCTCTGTTAAAGCTGCACGTGATTGGTCAAGATGTGTGGTGGTGTCTGTGTGTCCACACTGAGCAGTGGGGGGGGGGGGGGGGGGGGGGGGGCTCAGTGAGCACACAAACTGGAGTGAGGGGGAGAGATGAGAGCGTGAGGACAGGTGAGAAACATGAGCGACAGAAAACGTAGTAAAATTTGGACACATTTTAATATAATTGATAGTTCAAGGACAGAGTGCAGACTTTGCAAAATTAAAATTTCATATCAGGCAGGCTCCACAAACAACCTGCACAGGCATGTGCGCACTGTTCACCCATCAATTTAGGTAGAGGAGGAAAGACAAGCAAGGGAACCTTAATGAAGGTGCCAGTGTGTCTACTGCTCCTACAATGTCTACAGCATCATCCAGGACAACACCACAGCCACCAAGACCTACAGCCCAGAGCTCTATGACCCCAGTAAAACTAAATAATTTAAAATTAATAAAGCAATATAAATAATACATACTCTATATAATGTGTTTTTTACGTTAGTAATTCATTTTACACATAATTTGGCAATAAATGTATTGAAGCAACAAAAAAATCTGAGGAGCCACTTGGGAGCCGAAAGAGCCGGCTCTTTTTAGGGAGCCGAGCCAAAAGAACCGGCTCTCTAAAAAGAGCCGAAATTCCCATCACTATTGCCAACTCACCTTTGTTCAGCTCAGGCAAACATGCTCTTATGATGCAGAGTTGCAGGCAGGTGCAGGTTTTTACTGACGTGTGTGTCGCTCTGCATGCTTGCATGAAGTGCACCATCATAGCTATCGATTTTGATTTCTCCTGAAGGGGGGGGTAAAGATTCTTTTCAATTTGGAACCTGAGTCAAGGGTGAGCCCTTGTTTATTGTTTTTATGTTTCTGTTCCTTGATTGCCACTCAAGTGACAAATCCACAAACTGAGCAATGTCTATGTTTCCAGACATTAGCTGCTGTAAGCAACTGGTCATACCAGATCGTGTAAGGCTGTAGCTGCTAAATGTCTGAGTGTATTGACTTGGCGAGGGCTCATTTTTATTACTTATCAACTTATTAATATTTTCTTTCAATGTTACATTACCTCAGTCTTTCTTTTTGCAGGACATGCAATAGTACTTGTTACTTTCATTGTAACGTGAAAGAGTCCTTTCACAGGAAGCACTGGCCTTTTGAAACAAATGTGCATCTGGTTTGTCATTCCAAAAGTATGTGCTGTCCAAATAATACTTTAAAGACAGAAATGCATATTTTTGTAACATAATATGGTCTTGTACCTCTGGAAGCATGTTCAAAATCAAATTTGACTTCTGTCCTGCAGTGTCAGCAAGTTCCCTTTTTTACATTTTCCATATACTTCCACAAGACTTCAGAAGAAGTGGGATGTGAAATTGAAACAAACCAGCGGAGGGAAAACCCCCGTCCTGATGTCTCCCTCCCCCTGTAAAGACACAGGAGATAACCATAATTATTTGTCAGTAACAAGGAAAAGTCGAAGCCAGACGGGCAGATCAAAACACACACTTATCCAAGAGCCAAGCATCATAGACAGTCTGACAGGGAATGAGGGGAAATGGGTTGGTATATACACTACTTAAACTTCTGCAGTGACTCCAAATGCATCAAGCTGAATGTTAAGAATATGTTACACTTACTCACAAGTCATTTTACTATTCGATGGATTGATGCACTCAAGAATGAAATAATCATATACAGTGGTGTGAAAAAGTATTTGCCCCCTTACAGATTTCTTCTGTTTTTGCTTTATTGCCACACTTACATGTTTCAAATCATCAAACAAATTTTGATATCACACAAAGATAACCTGAGTAAATACAAAAAGCAGTTTTTAAATGATGATTTCATTTATTAAGGGAAAAAAGCTATCCAAACCAACCTGGCCCTATGTGAAAAAGTAATTGCCCCCCCTTGTTAAATCATGAATTAACTGTGATTAACCACATGTTTGAAAGCTGAGTTCAATTTCACTTGCCACACCCAGGCCTGATTACTGCCAGAGCTGTAGAATCAAGAAATCACTTAAATAGACAACATGAAGTAGGCTGAAAGATCTCAAAATGCAACACATCATGCCCCGATCTAGAACAATTCAAGAACAGACAAGAAACAAAGTCATTGACATCTATCAGTCTGGAAAGGGTTACAAAGCCATTTCTAAGGGTTTGGGACTCCAGCGAACAACAGTGAGAGCCATTATCCACGAATGGAGATAACATGGAGCAGTGGTGAACCTTCCCAGGACTACCGGCCTACCAAAATGACTCCAAGAGTGCATCAACGTCTCATCCAGGAGGTCACAAAAGAACCCCAAACAACATCTAAAGCACTGCAGGCCTCACTTGCCTCAGTTAAGGTCAGTGTTCATGATTCAACAATAAGAAAGAGACTGGGCAAAAATGGCCTCCATGGGAGAGTTCCAAGGAGAAAACCACTGCTGACCAAAAAGAACACAAAGGCACATCTCACACTTGCCAAAAAACATCTTGATGATCCCCTACACTTTTGGGAAAATATTCTGTGGACTGACGGGACAAAAGTGGAACTTTTTGGAAGGTGTGCGTCCTGTTACATCTGGCGTAAAACTAACACAGCATTTCGGAGAAAGAACATCACACCGACAGTCAAACATGGTGGTGGTAGTGTGATGGTCTGGGGCTGCTTTGCTGCTTCAGGACCTGGTCACTTGCCGTAATTGATGGAACCATGAATTCTGCTCTCTACCAGAAAATCCTGAAGGAGAATGTCTGGCCATCAGTGCGTGACCTTAAGCTCAAGTGCACTTGGGTTATGCAGCAGGACAATGACCCGAAGCACACCAGCAAGTCCACCTCCGAATAGCTCAAAAAAAACAAAATGAAGGTTTTGGAGTGACCTAGTCCAAGTCCGGACTTAAATCCAATTGAGATGCTGTGGCATGACCTTAAACAGGCCGTTCATGCTCGAAAACCCTCCAATGTGGCTGAATTAAGACAATTCTGCAAAGAAGAGTGGGCCAAAATTCCCCCACAGCCATGTGAAAGACTCATTGCCAGTTACTGCAAATGCTTGATTGCAGTTGTTGCTGCCCAGGGTGGCACAACCAGTTATTAGGTTTAGGGGGCAATTACTTTTTCACATAGGGCCAGGTTGGTTTGGATAGTTGTTTTCCCTTAACGAATAAAATCATCATTTAAAAACTGCTTTTTGTATATTTCAGGTTATCTTTGTGTGATATTAAAATTTGTTTGATGATCTGAAACATGTAAGTGTGACAAAAAAGCAAAAACAGAAGAAATCTGTAAGGGAGCAAATACTTTTTCACACCACTGTATATTGTCACTAACTTCATGTAATACAGTGGCTTCAAATGAATTATTGGAGCAAAAAACAGGTTATCATGGAATGACAAGACTATGTTTTGTTGTGGGCATAATGATATGATTGAATGAATTCCCTCCAAAGACCATGCATGCAATATTACAGAGAGGTCATTCTGTGGGCTAAAATGATTCTATGAGCCAAAGTCTCTGTATAAGAAGTGCCTGTGATTCTGGGAAACAGGCTTACTGGAGGAAAAAGGAAGGGGCAGAGAAAATGAAAGGCACACTGGAAAGTGAAACCATTGTGACATGCAGCACAGCACCCCTGAGTGGCTGTTTCCAGTGTATAAAAGAGAACAATCTCCTAGGCTGTAGACCATCACAAGTCCAGACTGAAGAAAGACAAGGAGGAGTGTGAGCCAGAACCTGTCTACAGACACAACTATGAATTCAGCTGCCACTGCCTTTCTCACCTGTCTGCTTGTCTTCTATGCACAAGGTACTGTGAAAAGTTTAGTGTTCTGTGATGAGCTTGTCCTTGTCAAAGAGGGCTTTATAATGTATTTCAGCTGAAAATGTCTGACTGACATTACAGTTAGATCTTCAGTTCTGCACTAATCAATATTTTCATGTTAAGAATGTATCAAATTAGAATTTGTAAAGTTAAAGGGTTCGCTGGAAGTGACGAGAATTATCACCTGACTGCAGATCCTCTCAGCTTTATAGGGTGTTTTAGCACCTTTAAGTCAATTGTTTTGATCTGTCAGCCCACAAAAACTTTTTTAAAAAAAAGGGAACAGAACAGATGGCTGGAGGTAAATTAGCATCTATGGTTATTATTGCCTAATGATTATTATCAGATATTCTAGAATGGCAGCATGTGATTTTTTTGAGTTATTGGATAGAACGCCATTGATGTGTTATCATTTTCAATGGACTGCAGTCTGTCTAAGTTAATTTTTAGGCCTGAAGTTTCTAGTTACTGACTGACTACAAAGATGATGAGCGCGTAATAAAGCTGAGTCTTTTCTTCCCACAGGGCAACGAGCCAGCGGACCCAGCAGTTGCAAATGTTTAAACGGTTATGTTGGCCGGATCAGCCTACAGGTCATCCAGGCACAGGTCATACATCCACCAAGTATCTTCTGTCCACATACGGAGATCATGTGAGTAAATGAGCTGAGTTTGTTGACATGTCATTTTTCTGCATTGTCCAGCTTCTCTCTAACACGCCTCTCTCTTCTCTCTCGCAGTATCACAACAGCAAATACTAAAAAATGTGTGAATCCACTTTCACCACTCGGAAAGCTCATTCTGAAGAAAAGCAAGTAAGATCAAGGGTCTCCAGTATGAAATATTACTGTGTATGTTTCACATCTCCATTGCTTTTTACTGACAGTGTCATATGTTGATTTAGGGACAGGAAGAGTGAAGCTGCGAGCGTGACGACGGCTGCTGTCCAGTCAAATACCTCGAGCTCAACAAGAATCCACATGACAACTGCAGTGAAGATGGCATAGTGAAGTCAAACACTGCTGTTAGAATAGAAGGAGTTGTTCATTACAATACGTAGGTAGTGATCAAGTGATCAAAAGGTCCTCAATGGCCAGTCTTCTGTTTCTGTCCTCTCAGCTTAACTTATCTTCATGTGTATGTCAAGTAAATAGTCTGTATATACTTTTTAGATAAATGATCTGTACATATTTTTTAAATGAATGATCTGTAGATAGCCTACTTTTTAAAATACGTGTGTAAAATAAAAACACTCCTGATTGGACTGTCTGCGCTCCGTGTTTTGTTTCATCAATGCAAACTGAACTTGTGCTCATCCTCACCACTCATTGTAATGTAGTCTGCAGTTCATATGTTTCACACTGTGCATGGCCAAAAGTATGTTGAACACCCAAAAATTGGCTGGTAACAAGGTAACAGCAGTAGGACCCGAGTGCAGCCAATGCAGGCTCATTAGCAGGCTCCAATGATTTAATGACACAAATAGAGGTACAAAGGCTTATGGAATAGTGAGGTTGGTAAGGGTCAAAACCAGAAAAGCACAGACAGATCCTAAAGGAGCAAGCTGTCAGTCCAAAAAGATACTGCAGAGGTTCAAAATGGACACGTTTCAGCTTTCAAAATGACAGATTTGCAAATGCCCAGAGGCTAGAAAGTAAAGGCATGGGGCATGGGGCAACTTCAGCAATCAGTTGAAATGTTTTGTGAATGAGCACCACAAGATGGCCCTGTAGGCGTGGAAGTGTGTTTTTATCTCTTGAGTTGTAGCTTGTGGACATTAGTGAACTGTCAGCTTGTCAGGGAAAAGGAGCAAAACACCAACAAAGTGAGATTCCCTGACATGAAATGAGTGATTCTGCCCGTACAGGAATCTCTTCCTCTGATATTCTGGTGAATGTGTGGTGTTTGCTCATGTTTGTGCGATGGTGCTATTTGATATGTAATGATAATAATTTGACACAGAAAATAGGTCAGTTGAAATGACATAAACAGTTTGACCCTTTTATTTGAATTTCGCTATTCCAGAGTCAACAACCCATTCACAAGGTACATGATCCATTAGGCGTGTTTGTTCTGAGCTGTTAACGCACCAGTAAGCCCAGACATTTATTTATTTAGCTTCTCAGGGCCTGAACATGGAATTTTGTGATTCCACTGTAGTGCCACTGAGTTCCTTGCTGGCATTAGATTATGGTGTCAGGCTTCCTGTAGGTGGTAAAGTTGAAAGAGACCAGTCATTTTCTACAAATGTTGTTTACCTGAGGCAAACAAAATACCACACAAGTCTCTGATAACTACAGGACCATGGCCCAGTACCACAAAACACGTGGCAGAAGAAAACAGAATCTATGGTTCATTACCACAGAAACTATAGTAAACATCCCAAAATACCACACAAGTCTCTGAGTACCGGAGGAATTTACCACATGAACAACTGGTAGAGCGCAACAGAACCTGTTTGTCTTCGGCTGGTTTCTCTCCTCGGGGTGTCGTTCTTGTAGTACAGTGAAGAGACGCCTATGCCCCCCCCCACACACCTTTGCTTTTATGTGTGGCACACCCTGCACATCGTGCATAACCTGACTGGAATGCAGCACCATTCAAAAGAATGGGAGGGAACATTGTATACACAAAGGCTCATTTCACACACACTTTATCGGAAGACAACTTGTATGAACCATTTCCTGTGTTTTACAATATACTCTAAGCAAGAACCCCAGGTAAGAGCTACCTGAATACACGGTTATGTGCGCTTTAGCTTTTCCTAATTATTTAGAAACAAGATGAATCGTGTCTTAATGAGATTATCAGCTTGTTGTCTTTGATAGTTTGACTGTCTTCAAATTTAAAATATTCTCTCTGAGTCATGTTTGTTTGTGCCATCACATATGGAATTCTAACTTACGGCCACGATGGTGTACGTACGCTCAGCTATCATCTATTCATTTCTAAATGATCATTTTCTTGTGATTTCCACAGATTAGAAACATTTATGAAAAGTGAATGCCCAAAGTAGACCGATGTCTGAGACACCCATGTTGCTTCAGATGTTTGTTTGGTTCCCCTTGTGTCTTTGTGTTGCTGAGTTCACTATGCGTGCTTTGTTGTTCACTCAAACCCTGTTGGACCCCGTGGCACGTTCACACCCTCAGGGATCCAAAAAATGTACATATGACAGAAGAGATTTTGTAGCCCACAAGCTGAGCAAATGTCACTGGAGTCAAAACTATGACTTTACTATAGTACAGTAATAAACATCAGTGGTAAATATGTGTTCCATTCTTTAACAGTATGAGTTACAGCATGTTAGATGCAGTTGGACCTGCATGTTAAGCATTTTTCGGACCCTGTGCATTCTTCTCTGGTCTAGGCAGCGTTTGGTCCCTGTAATGTATATAACTGTAAGTATATATAAATGTTTATTTTGTGGATTATTATTTTTAGACTGCGATAGCCAGCATTTCATGTCTTGACCTGACCCTTAGGGTCGTAAAATGTACTCGATGAATCGCCACCAACCAAAGCAGCATTACAATTTAAATGTCCACCTTTTCTTTCAATATCTTGATGTTTGTGTAAAGAAAATCCACAGGTTTCCATTCTCCTGTCTCTTTTCTCCCTGCCTCCTTTTGCTCCTGCTTTGCAAGCATTGCAGTATTATATGTATCATATTTAGACTCGCTTTAGATCTGTCTATTTATTGATCTCCATGTTGGCGTTTGGTCTGACTGGTCTGTCTGGTGGTTCTTAAATGTGCAGATGTTCACACACATGTAGTTTTGTGCATATTTTAACTGTATTGTATAAGAGTGTTTATGAAATTGCATTGTTTCAATGCAGCAATCTCATAATGAAAGCCACACCATCATGTTTAATTTATCTACTGTAGGATGATGTGTGCAGATAGAGACCTGACAAACAGGAGTAACAGTGATCAGAGCAGGTGCTGCACTCTGTCCCGTGTGCCCACAGAACATCTGCAAGAACAGACTTAGTTCTTCTTCATTGCATCTCCTCTTTTTTCCTCACAAATCAAAACCAACCTGCTGCGCTACATTGGGCTGCATACCTTTACACCAGTTCCTAAGTACGTCTTTGATGATATGTGGTTCACCAATACCCCATTCGGCACACTTTGACATTCTAATGGAAACTCTGTTGTTACAGTACAATTGGTAGAATTAGTCTTGTAAGCTGGTGAGTAAACAGTAAGATCTTACTTTTCTTGGGCTGGGGGGGACTTCCTGACTCCACAGGAGTCAGGAAAAAATAACTTCTCAGTAGAGCTCAAGAGGTCATCAGGAGTCAGAGTCCAGAGCAGCAGAATCTTTAAAGAGAGAACACTCTATATGCACATTACATGCAGCCAGAGAGCTCTGAGCTCCACTGGACAGTACACCTGCTTATATTCCCTGGAAGGCTCCACCTGTTCCCCACCCATCACCCCATCAATTTACCATTCACATTGGTCTGCAATATTACACCCTTATATCTTCATTGGTCAAAATGAGTATTTTCATCTCTCATCTCTCATTCCTGCTCATCACACATGATGAGGGCTTTCTGGGGCCTGGGCATCTTCTTCTTCTTAATACTGTGTAGTACACATACGGCACCAATATCTTTTAAACCTGTCTTGTTCTTATTTTTTATCCAAGTTACCTCTGCTTTTTTTACACCCTTATTTCTTAAGTCTTTCTTGCAGCCTTTTTTTTAAAAATAATAATATTTGATGTAAGTGCACTTGGTTTTACACAAAGAACACATGCAGTGTAGTGAGGGTCACACAAAGGTTACAGCTGGTGCACTGAGGAGTACATACAACATACTTCTGAGTAATTGCTATCTTACTTCTCCTAATCTACTTCTTAGCAAGGTTGACAATACATCACACTGTACTTCAATACAACACTTATATGATACTTCACAATTCACAGATCAAGATCTTGATTTAGCATTTTGCAGGTTGATTTCTTCAGCACAACACAACACAACACTTGAAAATGTACACCACAGTAGTCGTGTCGCTGAGTCGGTCTGAATGGGATCCTACCATGTCATCACAGTACAGAGCAACGATGGAATGCTCAGCAGACAATAGGACAGGAAGATTCTGACTGCCTTTCATTTCATTTACATAAAGCCTAATGAGCTTTAGTCACTCTGATGCCATGACTGTACTCTGGTCTTGGCTGTGTGAAGAAAACCACTACTGATAATCATACAGCTGTTTTCATTTCTCTGATTATAAGAGAGGGGGCTTATTGGTGAAACCTGTAACTTCAGGTCAACAGCATTCAGCTGGGTAAAAGACAAACTGCTTTCATGTGCGACAGTCTTGACTGTTTCTCATTTCTTGATATACTATGACTTTATTCTTCTAAATGTTTTTTTTTTCTTGAAATATGATTACTTTACTCTTATGACATTACAAAATGACTCTCATAACATTTCAACTTGATTTTGTCATTATTATTGTGTCATTAGTTTAACTTGTTAAACACATTTCTGGTATTCAGGTATCACAGATGGCAGAGGGAAAAGCTGCTGGCAACTCCAGAGCTGCCAGGCGAAGACACTGGTGGCATTTGAGACAGCGATGGAGGATGCTAGGGGTGTTTGAGATCGACTCAGAGCACGAGTTCTACCGTCTGACCACCATGATGAAAGAAGGCATGCGTGCTTCCATTCAGAGCACTATGGACACACCACGCCAGGTGAAGAATGGAGTTTATAGTTGGCCATTGATTAGATTATGAACATAAAACACTCATAAACACCTCACCTTTTGCACAGGATACACTCACAGCAGAAGATTTCAAGTCAAAGGAAATTCACACCCATGAGGCAAGTTCTCATTTCCACCTTGTTTTCCTATTTTGATTACATACGTTAAATATTGGAGAAGAATATTCTCACGTAAACATAGGCATAAGCATGTGTACAACAGTGGCCTTTTCTTTATTCATTCTTATTTAACACGTATAAGGCAAACACTATGACATTTTCAAAGCTTCTTCGTTGCCTTCCAGGGGTTTGAGATGCAGACGTTTGCAGCATTAGTGTTTGCTAAACAGAGGCGTTCACTGGACATCACAGAGGAGGAATACAGGAGCTCCCTCTGCTCAGGCGGATGCTACCTCCAGTTTGTCAGCAACTCTAAGAGCAAGGCAAATTTCTTTGTCACGTGAGTACAGTCCTTTGCTACACACTGGAACCTTCCATCAACTAACCCTTTACCTCAGCTCGCCCTAACTCTAATCACCCAGCACGTCGTCACCCTGAAGGTTTAATACTCAAACTTGAACACAAGAGCACACACACAAAAGCATACACAGACACTGTACATTCTTCATGTACAGAATGCCTAGTATGCCTAGGATGCTCGTCCACACTGGACAATTCTGCACCTCATGCTTTACATCTAATTCTCAACTGAGTGGAGCAGTCGGGCTGGTGAATGTGTGTACAGTGGGCCAAATACCATCTGACAATCAGTGCGTTGTGTGCGCAGGCTTACACTGAGCCCTCATCAATACAGCATACGCATTACACAATTATTCATCCTGTGCAAGTTTAAGTTTAGAAATGGAAGACGGCACTGGGATTTAATGTTAACCGCTACGTTTTTCTCACACCTGTTCCAAAAGATTCCAAAATGATAGAGCAGAATATACGTATATACTTTTTTTTTGCAGGATACTGGCTGACTGAAAAAATGTCTTCTCTTTTTTGAAGTTTATTCCCACATTTAAGGATCTTCTAGACATTTTTCACGTTTCATGCTAATGTCTGGTGATAACGCTGTTCTTGATTTTAGGAATGATAAGAGGTTCTTCCTTAAGACCCAGAGCAGACGTGAGATCAGGTTTCTCCTCTCCAATCTGCAGGGATACATGGACCACTTGGAAAAAAACCCTCATTCACTGATGGTGAGGTTTCTAGGTAAGAGTAGCTCCAGTTAATGCTGCATTAGGTGGGTTTGGTTTTGAACTTTTCAGCCAACATTTAACAGAGAAGAGTAGGCATCTCCAGTGCTGACAGATGCTGGTAGCGACACTGACTGGAAAAATCAAAAGCAGTCCATAATTTAGTGACATTTGCTGTTTTTTCTGGTTTCTGCGGCACTGCCAGTAACCCAACTGCCAAGTAACTGACCTTTGGATCTCTGGGAATCGAGGTTCAAAAACACACACACACACACACACACAGCACATGCATTGGTGTCACAACCAAAGAGAATGAAACAGAGACCTCTGAGATTGTAGCTTTAAAGGAAAATGCCCTTATTTTGCACTTGCCCCCCCCCCCCTGCAGAAATTCTGAAAAAACAACATATGTCAAACCAGCGTGGGCCTTCTAAAGCTTTCCAAATAAACTCCAATTTTACATAAATAATTCTAAATACTTGCCTCAGAGTCCAAATGAGAGTAAATGCAGAAATTAGGTGTAGCTACTGGAGGTAACTGTTTAGGCATCTACATCTGGGGCAACTTGTTGGCTTCAATCTATTGTGGCTAGAAATATATGGTGTAGGTGTTGCTCTCCCTTTGGGCCCAATCAAAAGATATGCCTGTGTTTAGATAATACAAAAACCAGCGTCAACCTGTATTTGTTACATGGAACCTGAGAACCGATTGGTTCTACACATTTTTAGACCTTAGCAAGAACTAAAGGAAGTGAAGCAACTTCACTTATTAAAGCAGAGGTTCAAAAGCATCCTATCAAAAGACAAAGAAATAATATATATGGTTTACTTATATACATCCTCCTCTCCACTTTCCAGGTGTCCACAGGATTGTTATTCCGAATCAAACAAAGGTATTTTACAACTATTAGGTTGTTGCATTCACTCTATCCTCACAGTACCAGGACCTAAAATGCAGTGTTGTCTGTCTGCTCTGCAGAAGTACTTCATTGTGATGCAGAGTGTCTTTTACCCCGATGAGAGGATCAATATAAGGTACAATATCTTTTTTCCCTCATGTTTTATTGTGTATATTTTTTATATATTTTATGGCCGTATGAAAGCTGTCACGTTTTTGTTGCATAGATTCGATGTTAAAGGCTGTGAGGTGGGCAGATGGACAAACCCTGACACCGGAGGGAAACAAATAATAAAAGTGCTGAAGGACAATAACTTTGAAGGGCAGTGCATTGCATTAGGTAAATGTCCTCTTCCTGACACTCACTTACTATGTTTAGGTCTGTACTAAAGAATGATGTAGCTGAGTTATCTGTTTCAGCAGCAAAACACATCTTAGCCACATGCTGTCGACCAATGTAAAGGCAAACTAAACGTACATGGTTTTGCGTTTGCTTCAGGTCAAGAGAAATCCTGGTTTGTCAATCAAGTGAAGAAGGACGCTGCCTTCCTTCAGGAGCTTAATGTGCTGGACTACAGTCTCCTGCTGGCCCATCAGCCTCTGCACCGAGATGAGCTTGAAGGGAAGCACTCTTTGGCAGATCTTGTCCTTCGCACGACAAAGTAGGTTTCATATATGTATGCATATACAAGTTCAAAACCAATTACTGAGCAATACAGTGTATTTATTAATCTTTTTGTTGGCCCAATGTACTTGAAAAAGAAGCTTTTCACATATTTACGGGAAAATGAATATGAATGAATTTATATGAATGTGCTGTTAATGGAACTGGACACTGAATCTGTCCACTAACTATTGAGCTAGAGGTAAATCTGGAAGTGAATACTTGTTACTGCTTAATTGTCTACATCTGTCAAGCTTTCCATTCTACTTATAGTTTACAATGATGGTGGCAGACTCAAATTACTTGCCTCTCTGGCTGACTTTTATTCTCTCTCTCTCTCTCTCTCTCTCTCTCTCTGTGTCTCTCTCTCCATATATACATATATACATACACACTGTATGTATATATATATTAAACTCAAAGTGAACAAAAGGTTTTGGAATTGGTCCAGTAGATCGCTGCAGCCATAAGCCGCAAAACAAGCTACAATGGCTGCAGTAGCTGTTATCCTTTGGGGCAACTGCACCTGATCAAAGTATATCCAGTGGTTGTTTTTGCAAAATGACCAAGACTGAGGCAACATGCCCCAGCTCCTCACCAGGTGATGATCATGACTGTCCTTACCATTCTCAGATGGCTTAAGAAGCATAGAACCAAAGTTCTCCCAGCCATGGTTCAGAGCTGCATGACTGGGAAGCAGACTGTACAAAATGTATCCACCCACAAGTGATTAATAATGAAAGGAAAACATTAATATCAAAACTTTAGGCCATAACCCACATGTCAGCTCTTCCACTCAGTCTGCTGTTAGAATGATTTTTCCCCTGACGGCACGTTTTATTACAATCATCCAACAAAATGAGAAGAATTTATTCTTTCTGACACAAGTGATAAATAGAAGTTTACTCCTCAAAAACATTCTTTAGGGCAGGCACAGCAGACACTGACAGCAAAATTCAACCACAAAAGGTGGCACTAGAAGAGGCCTGGTGACTTTGGGACTGCTCGCAGCTCGCAGAGCTACTACAGTAGCTGCTGACTGTTTTGTCAAAGTCGAATCGTCCTGGCTGGGAAGTACAAGAAGTAGAAGAAAAATACATATCATCTAAAAGGAGTTCCTTTGGTTGACTATTGACAAACACCCCTGGGTAAACTCCTTCCTCTCCCAGGCATGACTGGACAAAGCCTATCATCATATGCTGGTTCATTAGATCTGAGGTCCTTTAAATCAGAATCAGAATCAGAATTACTTATTAATAATAATAATACCCAGGGGGAAATTGCTTTTTGTTACACACAGCTCCAAAAGAATAAGAATAACCTTCGAACACAAAAGTAATAATAATGATAATAATAATAATGATACAAATAATACCACTACTACTAATAATAATATATAACAACATGTACACTCTGAGTGAGGAGCTGTATTATATAATTATAATAATAATAACAATAATGATAATCAAGTGAGTCCAGGGTCCAGGGTCCTCTCCTCTCTGGTGGAACAGTTCACGTACTGGATGAAGTTAGGCAGTGCCTTTGCCATGGTGACACGGTTGAAGACAGAGATAGCAGTGAGTGCACTCAGGTGTAGAGTCTGTACCCGGGCTATGGCAGAGTAGATGACGTCACACGAACTAATGTCCAAATACAAGTCTCAGAACTGCAGGGAACTGTTTTTCAAATGTCTTTGTGACCAAAATTCTCAATCGTTGTTCAGCATTATTGAGCATAGTCAAAAACTCAAAAAATAACTCTCTCAACAGTCAACAGTCACTGAATCAGAAGCAAGAGAGAACATGTATCTCTGAAATAGGAAAAAGAAGAATTATTTATTATTCTGCAAGTCTGTAACCTGATTATTATCCAACCTGCAGACACTGCTCTCAACTTATTTCTGTACTCCTTCAAAAGACAGCTGCTCTCAGGAATCATTTTATATTTTTACATTTACCTTGGTGTGTACTGATGGGATCGTTGTTTGATGTCTGTGTTTTAAAGCTGAGCAACCTGCACATCTTTCCCATAGGTCTGTGGACTTTGATGATAGTCCCACACGGTCCGACCCCCCCACCACTGCATTACTGCAAGAGACCAGTGGTGTGGTGGTACCAGATGCTACAAACTGTGGGTCAGGGCAGCCACAAGCAGAGGGGATCCCCCTTCAGGAGATAAACCACCGCGCCAAAGAAACCACGACTGACTCAGAAGTGAGGGAATTCCATGAGCATCATCGCAGGTTAATGCCCAACTGCAAAAATGCCGTTCATGCGCTTGACGGGCCAGACCGACGCTACTTTGTGGGCATTATAGACATTTTTACTGTCTACAGTTGGAAGAAAAAACTGGAGAACCTGTGGAAAAGCCTCCGGTACCCAGGCAGGGCCTTTTCCACTGTCAGCCCTGCCAGATATTCACACAGGTTCTGTCAGTGGACACAGGGCCACACTCAGTGAAAACATTCATCACTTATATAGACAGCACCTGCTGCATGACCCCCGGTGTAAAGCAGATGGGGCTGTGTCACATTCTGTCTTAATCAGCTGCCAGACACAGGAGATCCCTCTCATGCCAGGTCTGCTTCAACAGCTCTGGGGTGAAAAGGCACTTTTCGGTTTAAGCACCTACGTCCATTGACAGTCAACATACATCAAATTTTGCTTTATAAACTTCGTAAACTTTACTGACCAGACAAAGACACTAATAAAATAATGGAAAGGCAGTTATACACATATAGCAAAACTAGTTTTCCTTTTCACGTTTCAGTAAGTCTCTTGTCCATAGGTACTGATACTGATAAAGAATGGCTTCATGTTTGTATAGTGGTTAATAGTAGTTAAAGCCCTCTGTGTAGTTTCAGAGGTGGCCACGTGCCAGGGGACTGGAGGGGCTGGTGGAAACTGATAAATAGACAAATACTGACAAACAATGTGTGCAGATTGTGGAAGTAGAAGCACCCCCCTCACCACCAACCCCCACAACCACCACCACTCTGCGATTTGATCATAAAGTGTTTCCAACACACCTCAAAACAGTATCTTCTACCTGTTATTCAGTAGTGGATTATATCTTCACAGGTATTTTTGTGAATACACACAGTCTACTGCCCATGATAAATGATTGTTGGGGCAAAATCATCGTTAAAATTAAGAATTTCCAGTCTGTGCGCCTCTGCATGGATGTTCTGGCCACAAATAGGGTTATCCCTTATCAGTTAATGATAGGGCATTTTCTTTTGTGAAACGGTGCGGGAGATGTCCTTCTTTTTGTTCCATCTTTGCACTCTTTTATTCTCAGTGCCAGTAGAAGCTCTGAGCAAATGGCTAAATACATACAGTATCTAATGTCACATGTATGCTTTTATTGTGAAAATGTAATAGAAAATGTAATAAATGAATGAATAAAATGTAACCAGGTCGGTGGAGCTTCTTTAGGTGCTATGGTACAGACGGACTGGACATTTTCTGTGCTATTTGGTCGGTGGATCAGTTTTAAATAAAGTGTGAGGGACAGTGTGTGTGTGTGTGCGTGTGTGTGTGTGTGTGTGTGTGTGTGTGTGTGTGTGTGTTGACCCGTCCAGCAGGTGGCGGTAATGCAGCTATGAGCTGGTATACCAACCGCCAAGGAGGAAGCCTTAGCTGTGCCTGTCTGGTCCTTACAAACATGGACGTGAATCAGAGCCCGTACTGCACTGTGTTGGATAAAAGGAGCCAGGAGAAATTCCTTTGCTACACACACAGAAAAAACGGATTATTTACTATTTGGTGAGTCGAAGGCTGTTGTAGTTTCCGGACGGAGAGAGCGCCAGACCAATTTCCATTTAAAGTCCGGCAGTTTATTCTTCCGGGTGCTCACCAGGGACAGAACTTTTAGTTTAGAACATGGACCAAGACGTAAACTTACTTAATGCTCTCCTTTAATCACGACGGCATACCAATATTCCCCCAAGCGTATTTCACACAGTGTCACCATGTTATAGTCTGTCCCAGTCTTCGGGTGAGACCTCTCCCTCTCTCTCACCGGGAACAATGAAAAGATGAAACTGATGTCAGACGCACTTTCTAAATGTGTGGACTGCACCGAATGGAAGAGTGACCCTCCAAAATCAGTAATGCATCCGAAAAAAATGTGTTCTCACGCAACGTTCACTTGTCTGTAAGCTAGGAAAACTAAAATTGAAGACTTTTCAAATGTAGTTTCGGTCACAATGAATTACGTCATGTGTTTAAGTCAACATGCTCTCAGTCATCACGTTCCTTTGTTGCTCTGCTGTAGTCTGACGGATGCTGCTGATGTCTGGAGCACAGAGTACACAGAAGACACACTGATCCAGTTTGTGAGTTTTCACCTGCAGACCGCCATCATTTTCACTGGTGCAGATCTTTGTTCCTGAGCTGCCACCGGTTGTTAACTGTGCCTGTTTGTTTAGAGACAGAGGTTTTCCTTGAAATCTACAGAGGACTACGTTCTTAAACTCAGGTGAGATTACACTTTGCGCTACATGAAATATTTCTAGCAAAGTACTAGAATCCAGTGGTGCCAGTGAAGCTGCACAGCCAGCAGCAGGACGCTGAACTCTCACATGTCAGCGTCCGTTTGAGAGCATACAGATGAAAATCAGGCTGAATATTTCCCTGTCGTTCCCTCAGGTCTGCCTGTGGCAGTGGGGACGCGTCTGTTGTGGTGCATGACACCAGTGTAAATGTCCAGGTGGGTCCAGGTGACCAAAGCGTGACCCTATCCAGGCTGGAAAGCCAACAGGCCGCAGCAGAACTGAAGGAGTTACTTTTCAGAATGGCCGACAGCCTCACTCGGCCTGACAGTAAATGTACTTTGTTCTTGTGACTCATTACAGTAGTTTGGACTTGAATGTGTTATGCACATTTAAAATTCACCGTCACTTTGGAATCAGTGCTGACTGTGTTTTGCCAATCCCCCCCCCCCCCCAGGTGGATCCCCCTCTGTCAGTCCGATTAAAAATCACCAAAGACTGAACGCAGGTACGTCTCAGGGGTCCAAACGGTTAAAATCCAATTTTTGTCCTTGATGACATTTTTGTCCCCCACGATTTTTATAGTTTCCGTTTGATTTACTCGTAAAATCTAGCGTCCTTTCACTGCCCAGCTACCAAAATCCAGGAGAGAAGAGTTGATAAACATGTTATATCCATCATCTGCATCAGTTATTACTGATACTGCAGTTTCCTGACATTGTTTGGCCCATATTTCAGCTCTCAGGCTGCGTACTGACCACGTCCTCAGTGTTATGTCTGTAAAATGATTTCCAGTTCAGTAGAACCGCTATGTTTCCATTCAATTACCTAAGGCCTTTTCTGATCCTTTAGACTAAATATGTCTATATTTGATAAAAATATTGACAAAAAAATCGCAAATAATCCAGAGGACACTGGTGCTGAACACGTCATCGAAGGGGCTTGTTATTGCAGCAATTTGTGACTCGTTAGGATATTTTATTATGTTTATGTTGATCATTTCAGGCTGCTGCTCTACCCTGTGCATGCTTTATTCCCAGGAGACCTCCTTCCTTAAACAAATACAATCTTGTGTCATTTACATAAACGAAGACATGAACCGAAAAGGGAGGAGTTGTTGACTGGCGGTTCGGTTCACACTGGCTTACGCTGATGATTCTATTTTTCCTCAGAGTTTGAGCCCAGACAGCAGCAGAAATGTGCTCCTGTGAAGAAACGACTTCCAGGGGCTTCACTCATCAACCCAGGGACTAAAAGGTACGTTGTGTCTCTCAGAAATCTCTCGTTCTGTCAATGCAAACCATCAACTGTTCATCCGCTTTTGCAGAAAGGTGCAAGCGACTGGCGTGGCCTTTGATGACGCTGATGAAGACTGACCCTTAAGACAACACAAAGACCCTCTACCCTCCACGCTCTCCCACTGCTGCTACACAACCAACACTGAATATTCTTTTAACCCATTATCACAACAACATTATGAAATGCAGATATTTAAAATCCCAGCAGTTTTTAATGGTGTTTTAATATCTGATGAAAATCTTATTCTCAGGCCTCCTTCCTGAATGATGCTGTAACTTTTATGGTATTATGTTATGTTATGTTATTAATTTCACCTGGAAATGAAATAAAGAATATGTTGCAACAAATTAGTTTGAAATGTTTATTTTCCAAAATCACGTATTTCGTGCACTCCAGGAAATGTCTTTCCTGTATATTTTAGATGTGTGTGGGCTAGATATCATGCACTTGTTCCTTCTTTTTCAGGGGCCCATCTCAAGATGTTACTGACTCGTGCTCCTAATCCATTTGGGAACATTGAAGTCCTTCATGGGCACATGATTCAGAGTTGAGACTTTTTTTCTTTACAAATTTAATGTGTTTAAGGCACGAGAGCTTGATTTTACTCCGTTAAATACTCATTCATCCAGTGACAATGTGTGGTGGAAAAATTAGTATTGCCCTGATTTTTTTTATTGCATTGCCCTGAAAATGCAGGTTTTACTGAAAACGGTCCATGTCACAGCCATAAAGTGCAGACCAGTGGACATAAGAGAGTCTCCTGAACACGTAGATGTAAGCTAAGGTCTCTATCTGGTGAAATGAGTGCTTGCTAGCAGGTAAGAGAAGTGCTCTGTATCCCTGGATTCTGGGAGCACTGCGCTCCCTTCCTGTGGAACCTCCTTCCAGTATGGGTTCAGGGGGCAGACACCCTCTCTACATTTAAGAGTAGACTAAAAACCTTCCTTTTTGACAAAGCATATATTTAAGGGCTGGATCAGGCCTTAGACCAGCCCCTAGTTATGCTGCTATAGGCTCAGACTGCCGGGGGACTCCTATGGTGCACTGAGCTCCTCTATTCTCTCTCCTCCTCTTCCTCTCCATCGTTATGTCTCATGTCAGCCAAATGTCTGCCTCTAACTTGCTATCTTCCCCGGAGCTTTTCTGTGCTTTCTCATCTCTCAGGTTCCTGTTGATCCTGTGGATCCTGGTCCTGGCCCTGCTGATGTGATTCTCGGGTTCCTGTGGATCCTGGTCCTGGTCCTGCTGATGTGGTTCTCCATCAGCCAATGGATGTGCGTCTGTCCAAGGCTACGTCCTTGGGAGCTGGATCTCTCCTTCATTGTGGTGCTCCCGGAGGTTTCTCTTTTCGTTTTTTGAGTTTTTCCTTCCCGAAGAAGGAGGGTCATAAAGGGCAGGTGATGCCTCGGACTGATCCATCGGACTGATCCATTGGCCTCATCGACTGCTGGACTCTTTATTAGATTGTTTGTTCGCTTACACTTCTTGTTTATTTCAGTGAACTGTGTAAAGCACTGTGAGACAACTCTGTTGTGATATTGAGCTCTACCAATAAATTGAATTGAATTGAATTGATTTTCTCTCTCCCTCTCTCCTCCTGTCATTTTAACATGGCAGTCAATGAGGCGTTCGGTCGGCGCTCCTGTCGCTCCGAGGCTCGTGGGACGCGCTGCGTGCGTTTCTGTGTGTTGTGAGTCACATGACTGCGTGTCCAAAGACTTAAGCTACATTTTGAGTGATAAACTGTGACTGTGGGTGAAACGGTTCGGCCAAACCAGCGAGTTAAAGACAAAAGTTTCATGTGATTTTTCCGCTCCTCCACACTCTAGCGATGACTTCACCCACTCTAGCGCGGCCACATACACACTCATGTAAAATGAGAAAAAGTTTTAAAATTTTTTAAAAGACGACTGATGAAGTTGTGAAAGTTGTGAAAAGAGATGATGAACGTTTTAAAGCTTCAATTGAGTTTCTAGCTAAAAGCATGAAGGAGCTGTGAGGGCTAGAAGTCGAAGATATCTTGTCTTGAGATATTTCTATGTGATGAACAATACTGGAAAAACAATTTTTCAAACAAAAACAAGTTTGTAAGTAATCAGAATGTTGGCTGAGGGTGTCACTGATGACCTCAGAGGCTTCCAGAATGTTGAGTTGATATAAATAGAGACGGAACCCAAACTGAGCCGAGGGAGATAGACAGAGAGAGATACACGTTCACCACACATCCGAGACACACCACCGTTCGAAGAACACTTCAACAACCATTGAAAACCCGTTACAACTGCGATTGGTTCCATTAAGAAGATCAATGAAAGCCAACAGCAGTCCAGTCGAGGCAACGCTGCCTGCGGGTCTCACCTGGGGAGAAATCATGGAGTTGGAGGACGAAAAACAGGAGGTACTAGTTACACTACCTGATGATGGCAGCAGCGCTGTCGAAAATATAGATTGGGAGTTTAATGAGGTCTCTCCTGCTCCGATGGATGCAAGAGAGCCTCATGAAAACACCCAGAGGGAGCAGCCACCTCAAAACAACGAGGATGGCCAGCAACCTCAGAACCACCGGGGTGGCCAGTCATCTCAATATTACTGGGATTCCCGGTCATCTCGAAACCACCGGGGTGGCCAGTCATCTCAATAATACTGGGATTCCCGGTCATCTCAAAACCACCAGGGTGGCCAGTCATCTCAAAACCACCAGGGTGGCCAGCCACCTCAAAACCACCGGGGTGGCCAGTCATCTCAAAACCACTGGGATGCCCAGCAACCTCAAAACCACTGGGATGCCCAGTCAACTCCATACTACTGGGGGAGGGATCCACCTCTGCACCGGCTTCTGCAGAAAGCCCTAGCCGACCTTCACTATGAAAGAGGTTTGAGACGTAGGGAGCAGCAAACTTCTTACAATGAGAAGTACCTGCGTGGAGAAGCAGAGTGGAAACTGAAGGAGCAGCAGAGCTTGAGGTTCGATCTAGACAAGGAGGTGGTGAGGCTCACACAGGAAATCAAGAGTCTCTCCTCCACAGCCCTCGCAGCCGAGCCCCTGGACGGGTTGAACAACAACAAAGACGACCTGATCAAAGATCTCACAGATCAAGTCCAGGCCGAAAGGCAGAGAGCTGACCTCCTGCAAAACGAACTGGAGGAAGTCAGGCTTGAGTTTAATGAGAGAGTCACCAAAGTCCTCAGCCTGGTAGAAAGGCTGAAAGGCGAAAGAGACTCTCTTAAACTGTTGGTCTTCAAACTAAAGACGCAGGAACTGCAGAAACAAGTTGATACCTACAAAAACCCAATGATGCTCCAGGTGTGTGAGCAGATTGGAAAACCCCCATTTCAGAGGTTAACAACTTGATCACAACTGACTTCCATGCACCACAGAACACTTCTGTCGCAGAGGAGGTTGCCCCTCCGGAGGAGTCCCAGGTCGTTCCACTGGAGGAAGCCCAAGTCACCGAAGAGGTCGCCCCACTTGAAGAGGCCCAGGTCACTGATGAGGTCGCCCCACGGGGGGAGGGCCAGATCACCGACCAGCCGTCTTTGTGGAGGCGCTTCAAGAAAGCTCTAACACCGAAACACCGCCGCCAGTACAAGAACAAGAAGCAGAAAAATAAGGAGGCATGAA
Organism: Pempheris klunzingeri; assembly: GCF_042242105.1. Lineage (NCBI taxonomy): Eukaryota > Metazoa > Chordata > Actinopteri > Acropomatiformes > Pempheridae > Pempheris > Pempheris klunzingeri. Next base: position 21,294,056 of record NC_092018.1, read on the forward strand.
ACAAGACACTCAGCACGGAGGTTCAGTTTCATGTCCTGGCAGACGGGAGCGATCCGTCGGTCAGGATCTGATCTGTTCCTCTGTGTTTAAACTGGTTTTCTCCAGGTGCTCCGGTTTATCCAACAAACAAAAAACAAACAAACAAAAAATATGAAATCATTTGAAATAAAAACTTAAATTAGAAATTAAATATTGATTTCCTGTGTAGTTGTTCCTCTGTAGAGCATCGTTCAGAACTGTTCAGACTGGTGTCTTACTGTTCATATCATACTGGGATACAATCAAGGACTGTTTACTGAGTATCAGCTGATCTGATTTGATTTAATGTTGCACATAAAAATAATATTATAATATTACAATATGTATCATATAATAAATGTCATTTATATTTAATTGTCTAATTGCAGCATGAAGAAACAGTTCAACATTTTCAGAAATGTGTTATTTAGCTTTCTCTCCAAGAGTGAGATGAGGCCACTCCAGCACGTAACCCACCCTGAAACCACTGTGTTATTTTTACATTTCTGTTTGTGTTCACACCAGCCCACCAACCCAGACACAACGTGTTTTCGTCTATGAGTTTTAGAGGTGTTCACAGGTGTGTTTTTGAACTCTGGACAGATCAAGGCCGGCTGTTTCCCCCTGCTTCCACTCTTTATGCTAAGCTAGGATAACCACGTCCTGCCTCCAGCTCCAGCTCTTCTTTTAAATTGAGGAGTCACGGACAAAGTGTGTTTTCATACAATTAGATATTATCACTGGTGCATTTACAGGCCAAAAAAAATCTAAACACAAAGGGAACAGCACTCAGACACATTTTTTTTTAAAGGAAACCTTCAAATAAATATTGTAGTGACAAAATGGGTTATTTCAACCAGAATTATAATGTAATATTTCCTACTGCAGCGTTACAAATCAGCTTGTGTTGTGTTCAGGTGTGTTATCAGGATGTACGCATGTGTCATGTGATGCGGCCCATCTTCTGCTCTTAGTATGCGACGGTGTGAAGCGATGAGGTGTCACGTCGTCACATGGATCAGAGTCTCCCTGCAGGAACCTCCAGCTGGTTTCCTCATGACAGAACCAACTAATCCTGCAGTCACACTGAAGCTTTCCTCGTTTCACTGCAGCTCAGTCAGACATTAAAGTGGAACTTTAAAAATAAAAAAAAAAATTGGTCCAGTTTGCCTCAGTCGACTGCCAACTGCACCTGATCACAGTAGGTCCACTAAAAGTGCTTCTTTGAGCCACTGACAGGCTCAGAGTGTTATTCTAAGTGTGTGACAGCATCATGGAAAGGATCCCTACAGAGAGAGACCTGGAGGATCCTTTTGGTTTAACCTCAAACAGCCGTTATATCGCTCTCTGCACACACACCAGACTACATTCACTAAAACAGGGATTTTACCACACAGAACAGCTGCTGCTCTGCTGCTGCCTCATTCGGTTAGTATGTTTGTGTTGTTGTGTGTTATATAAATATTTCTTTGGATCCAAACTAACCATTAAAAGCATCGAAGTAACACAATGACATAAACAAACTCACTGATTGAGTCAGCTGTAGAAGAGAAGCACTGATGTTCTGTTCATATACATATACACATTAGGCTCAACAGCTGTTTCCATGATTTCTGAGTTTGAGGTTGAATCAGAGTCTGTTGAGGGCAGGAGGTGATGAATTTAGTCTCTAATAGTTAGAATTTTATCATGAAGTCGTTGCTACTGAGCTCTAAAGGATCAGTGGAGTTCAGGCTCTTTGTCAGCCTTGCTAACGTGCTGAACAGAAATCTAGGGCTGTTTTTATTTTCTTAGTATAGTTTTCTTAAATTGAAAAGTATTGAAAACTACTATTTCTTAAATAACTATCACAGCTTTAATGTATAGAAAGAAGAGGGTCTGCTGAACACGTACATGTAGTTTGGGGTCTCTAACTTGTGAAATGAGAGAACTGGAGCAGGTTAGCAAAGTCTTTGTTTCTGCCTCCTTCCGAAGCTCATAGCGGGAGCTGCACATGTTTCTGTGTTCTGAGTCACATCACTGTGTCGGTAAGGATTTTTCCTACGTTTTGATGAATAAATAAAAGTGAGTTAAAGACAAAACTTTCAGGCGATTTTTCCGCTCCTCTCTGCTCTAGAGATGACGTCACCGCTCTAGCACGGCCAAATACATACTCATGTTAAATGAGAAAAAGGAGGGAAAACTAAAACTGTGATCTTGTCAAAACAGTAGGTCATAGAGCTGAACAGCAGTGTTGCCAGGTGTACGATAATTATCGTATTTGTACGATAAGTTTGCCCTCTGTACGATGTACGATCAATAATTATGATCGATAATTTGACAGTTTTCGTGAAGGTGTGGTTCCAATCAGCCTTGCTCAAATCTGCCGTACAGTTTTTGTGAACTCTGAAGGCATCTCTTATCATGTGACACTTCCAACCAAACGTAATTGGTTTAGCGTGAGATACGAGCAAAGTTAGCACAACAGGTTCAAAGTTAACCTGTTGTGTCAGTTCCCTAACGGTGGGTGGCCTCATGATTTAGCTCATTAGTTCCCACCTGTCATTTGTTTATGGGGGACACATTAGTGTAACACAACTAAGTTGGAGCACACAGCAGTGGATGAGGGTGCTTTTAAACACATATAGAACCACTGTATTTGACTATCGCGCAACAGTAAGCTTGTTATTTTGGTTATGACGGGTGTACGATAATTTACCCCAAAATACGATAATTTCGAGTCTGTGGTACGATAATTCTGCATTTCCCACCTGGCAACACTGCTGAACAGACATCACCATGAGCAGCAGAAGACTCTGCTGAAGATGAAGATGTGTCATTTGTTGGGATAAAGTAGAAAAATGACCTCAATGTCACAGTTTTAAAAGTCCAAACTTTGTGGGTTTGGTCAAAGATTTCAGAGCCAAAATAACATTAGAGTGAATGAGGGAGTTGAAGTGGTTTCCTGGTGCTTTGGGGCCGATAGTTCAAAAACCTTGAGTCCGACAGCTAAAATGGTTACATGCTCTTAAAGAAGACAAATTTCTCTACGTTTCGATGCATAAATTGTGACCGTGGGTGAAGCGGTTTGGCGGTGAAAGCGAGTTAAAGACGAAATATTCAGAGGATTTTTCTGCTCCTCTCCACTCCAGCGATGACATCACCCACTCTAGCCCTCCACCACATACACACTAATGTTAAATCTGAAAAAGGAAAGGTGACTGTGATGAAAGGGTGAACGGCATGAAGGAGATGGAATACTGTACTGAAAGAGGACAAGATGATGAACGTTTTAAGGCTTGAATGGAGTTTCTAGCTAAAAGTATGAAGGAGCTATGAGGGCTTGAAGTCGAGTGAACGTCGGCTTTTGAATATGCTCTCCATTCATTCCTATGTGGAAATGCTGGAGGCATCAACGCCAATAATGACCAGCTCACTGCACATAATCCCTTACATGAGGTAAACAAGCTACTGCAGACAAAAGGTGTGAATAAAAGTACAGTAACCACAGTACAATTGGAACAAACATATTTATTTAACAACTGATTATTGATGGCGTGTGGGGTTGGGGGTGGGTTAATCATCAGCCGTGGCGCTGATTATTCCGCCATAGTGGATTGTGATTTTTGCTGGCAAAGTGGAGGAGGGGTGAGGGAAGACTTTTTCCCACACATCAGGGGGGGATAGTGTGCTTGTTCAATTCTGCTGTTGGGCAGGACTCTCAGTCCCCGCACTTCCACCACCCTTTCTCCTGGAATGACCTGTAGGAAATAAGCATTTTAATTACTACTGGTACAAGTCAACTGGATGCCCCCAGAAATATCAAACCATAAAATTATTTACTTACGCTAACACTGGTAAAATTTGTTGACTGCAGGGCAGATGACTGGAAATGATGATATGGGTCACTCTCACGGTCATCCCCATGTTCAGACTTGTGAGGTTGGCCTCTTTCCACAGGACCACCTCAATGTCTGCTTCATCCTACAAGGTCATGATTCCCCAGTCAACCTGCGGTTTAATGTCTAGGCAACACAAAGCCAACTACCAAATCATTAGATGTGATCCATGTTTTGTGCAATGGTAACATCAGTGAGTTGCAATGTGGCCCCCACCTCCCCAGCCAGTCCCTAGCTGGCCCACCCTAATGACATGCTGGTGACAGCGGCTTCATACTTTTTAAAACAAAACCACACAAAGAAGCAAAAACAAACACAACAGTTTAATAAAGTTCCCGTACCTGGGTGATCACCAGGTTCCTCTTGGGTATGATCACCAAGTTCCTCTTGGGGATCGCTGCACCCCGCTGGACCTGGTGTTTCACAAAGGGTCCCCGCTAAATGTGACAGAGGCAGCACATTTTTAAAAACATGGCATCAATGTCACAACTTTCGCTCACTTGATTTTCATGCAATATAGTCTACTAGTATATAAAGCCAAAGTAAGACAGGAAATAAATCTGTGTTTCAGAGTATAGAAAATAGCATCAGTGTGAAATGGGTGCATTTCATCACGTTTGTTTGTGCCAGTTTGACAGATTTCTTGCAGTCATAAAATGGGATGGGAAGGTACAGTGACAGGATTTACATTATAAGGTTGAAACTTACTGAGGTCACATAACCCTCTACTGTGACAAAGTCCACCTGTCTGTGGACATCTTTAATGTTCACGTGAGGCGAGGTTGTTGGCCTCTTCCTCCAAGGGTGGCATCTAGATGGCAGTCGTTCTTTGTGTCAGGATGGTGCGTTCAGAGTCGAAAGAGGAGAGTTTATAATTTTTCAAAATATAGTATCTCCCCCTCCTCGACCTGGACCTCTTTGGCCAGGTCCTCAAAAATAACAAATCTGAAGATTGCCTTCCCATCCGTGACAGCAGCTGTAACATTATTGTGGGACTCTCTCGGCTCGACAGCGTCCTCTTGGAAATACCGCGAGGTGACCCTGGCTGTGGTCCTGATCGCCACCACCTTGACATGCAGAGATGGATTTCTTATTTTCTTTTGTGTTGCCATTCTGAAAATACACAACGAAAAAAAAAAAAGTTTACACAGGCATAGTAACATTGATTTGATTTGATTTATAATGAGCACACAATGATGTATTGGCCTTTTGGTTAGCTGTAGCAGCGGCATGATGATAAGCGGCAGTTATTGTAAATTCTGACCGTCGGGCATTTATTATATGTTAGCGTTAGCAAGCAAGTACCTGTTATACCACAGCGTACTTTCAAGCTGGTTCAAGCTGGCTTACTGTGTGTCTCATTATTATTTAGTTAGTAATATACTACTAACTAATACCTAACTAACTAAATACCAGCTACTCATTCCCGTTTTTAACAGCTAGCATTAACGCTAAGCAAAGCCAATGTTGTCACCTGTTAACGGTTCACTGTTTTGGCGCGTTTCCACTAGTGCCTACTCAGCTCTACTCGGCTCGACTCTACTCGACTCGGCACAGTTTGGTTGTGTTTCCATTACAGAAGCGTACCACTTCAAAGTGGGCGGGGTCGTCATAGCAAGGTGGGCCGAAACTCCGGTAGCGTAATTTGTATGCTGCACAAACACACACAACTAAGGACATGGAGCGTTTGGTTTAAACGGATACACCGTTTACCTCGTTCACAGAAATAATAAAAACGCTCAGTATCTGTTTCCAGGGTTTTAAAAATGGCGGGTTTGATTCTTGTGAACGAGTCGCTCTCATGACTCATCAAGTGACGCCGCTCCCTGGCCAATCAGTGGCCTGCAGTCTGGTGACGTCGCATTGTCAGCTCGACTCAGCTCGCTTGCAACCCCGGCCGAGGAGGTACTAAAATAGTACCTGGTACCAGGTACTAGCACTAGTGGAAATGCAACAAGACCGAGTCGAGCCGAGTAGTGCTAGTGGAAACGCGGCATTTGTCTACGTTAGCTGATGCTGCAGTGCTGCCTTTGGGTAGTAAAGTACCACTGACTAACCTAAACAGACACAGTAAGGGTAAAAAGATCATTTTGTTTCATCTTATGTATTTATGCAGCACTGGACTGAGGTTTATATATTATATATTAATAAAAATACTTGTCTGGAGAAAGTGTATAGCAGGTCACCCACCTTGTTCTTAAGTTGGAATCTCTAAAACTAACTGCTGCGGTTTCCAACGGCTGATGCACTCGTGCTCATTCAGAGAGATGTGTTCACTGACATTCAGCCTCTAAAGTGACCATCGGGTTAAATCAGTAGTGAATAAACATTACAGCACTCTATAGTCTGCTACGTCTATATGACTGAAGCAAGAAAACCATTTAAAAAAAATCAATAGAAGGACTTTTCTTCCCTCTCCACCTTTCACAGAGGACCAGGATCGGAGGACCTGGATCACATGGGCTCAGGACCAGGATCGGAGGACCAGGATCACATGGGCTCAGGACCAGGATCGGAGGACGTAGACGGGTCCATGTTATGATACTGAATGCACAATGGGGCGGCTTTACTTACTGTAATCCGTAAGTGATCAAACAGAATGTTTTTTGAAACATTATCCAGGAAGACTGACACTTTCTAGAAGTGTGACACTCGTTATCAAAAGTGTGAAAAAAATGACAACCAGTAGACAGTAGACATTGAGGTCATTTTTCTACTTTATCCAAACAAATGACACATCTTCATTTTCAGCAGAGTCTTCTGCTGCTCACGCTGATGTCGGTTCAGTTCTATGACCTAGTGTTTTGACAAGATCACAGTTTTAGTTTTCTGCCGTTTTCCCTCCTTTTTCTTATTTTACATGAGTGTGTATGTGGCCGCGCTAGAGCGGTGACGTCATCGCTAGAGCAGAGAGGAGCGGAAGTTTCGTCTTTAACTTGCTCTCACGGCCGAACCGTTTCATCCAGTCTCAATCAACGTAGGAAAAATCCTTGCGGACGCAGTGATACGACTCAGAACACACTGAAATGTACCCAGCTCCCGCTACGTCGGAGCGACGAGAGCGCCAACCGACTGCCTCATTGACTGCCATGTTAACTGACTAAACTAAACTAAAAGACTTTTCTAACCTGCTCCAGTTCTCTCATTTCACAAGTGTCGCGTGTTTGTTTTTTTCGATGAAGGACAGGCAACTTCTCTCATTTAAGGTGTTTTATTTTCTGTGTGAATAATAATTGATCTTGGCCAAGGGCACAGTCTGAGCTCTGAAAACCACAGTCAGCAAGCTGTTAGTCTGTAGCCAACAGGTCCCAGAGTGAGCCCCGAAACACGTATGTAGTAACAGTATATACATTCCAGCAAGAATACAATTATTTTGATTGGTTGCCTAGTTGGGGAGTAACCGCGGTTTAGACTTGGCCCTCCCTTCGTTGGTGCACAGGCCGGTCCCAGCCTCTTGGCATCACGACCTTCATCCAGCAGCCGCACCTGTAAACAAAGTATCCTCCCTGGTTCCCTATCATGTGAGTGCTTCTTACAATAGAGTCTTTCTGAGAGCATCCCTCCCCTGCAGCTATCTCATCCTACCGATACAATGACGGCCTTCCACCAGCCTTGTCCTTGGTGCTTCCAGTATATGGTGTGAGATGTAGTTTATGGGGTGTGTATTGTAGTGCATGTAAGCGTGCTTGTGCTTTCTTGCCATAAACGTCCCACCTGAACATCATGTGTCTGGCCCTTCAGAACCTGGGGCCAGTGCTTGTTCCCCTCTTTAGCAACTATGGGGTATGGCTCTTCCCTGTGGCGGTGCATTGCATTAATATGTCTCTCCCTGCTGATTTAAAAACAGTACATACATTGTCAGTGAGAACTGAGCTTCCAGTGTTAGCAAAACAATTGGCTCTAATGGTTGATTATATAATATTATTAGTTCACTCACAGGTCACTTAGTTAGTTCAAATATAGGTTATACAGTTTATTATTAATATAATGTTAGTGATACAGTTATTATTGCTAATTCAAATCCAGTGTTCTGTTATTAGTTTTACATATAGTGCTGTTAGTACAAATTTAAGGCACACAGTATTGTATAATTGGCCTTTTATAAGTAGTGATTAAAAGTAGTATTAAAATTCCCCACACAAGTCAGAGACATCAAACTACATGTATGTGTTCAGCAGACCCTCTTCTCTCCACTGGTACCCACGTTATGGCTGTGCTTTTGAGTAAAACCTGCATTTTCAGAGGTGTGTCACAGCTGAAATCTCAACGAAAAGAGCCGCATGTGAGCACAGAGTGGCTCAGCAGGCACCGTCACCACGGCAACCTGACAGCTGATGAGCAGCAGCTCCTTAATGAGGTTTGAGCCACCAGATGGCAGCAGAGCAGCATTCACACTGCAATTTTCAATTCAATTCAATTCAATTCAATTTTATTTGTATAGCCCAATATCACAACAGAGTGTCTCATAGTGCTTTACAAAGTTCACTGAAATAAACAAGTGTAAGCAAACAAGCAATCTAATAAAGAGTCCAGCAGTCGATGAGGCCAGTGGATCAGTCCGATGGATCAGTCCGAGGCATCACCTGCCCTTTATGACCCTCCTTCTTCGGGAAGGAAAAACTCAAAAAACCCAGTGGGAAAAGAGAAACCTCCGGGAGCACCACAGTGAAGGAGAGATCCAGCTCCCAAGGACGGACAGGCTGTAGCCTTGGACAGACGCACATCCATTGGCTGGTGGAGAACCACATCAGCGGGGCCAGGACCAGGATCCATACGAACCAGGGAACCACATCAGCAGAACCAGGACCAGGATCCACAGGAACCAGAGAACCACATCAGCGGGACCGGGACCAGGACCCGCAGGAACCAGAGAACCACATCAGCAGGGCCAGGACCAGGATCCACAGGATCCACAGGAACCTGAGAGATGAGAAAGCACAGAAACGCTCCGGGGAAGATAGCAAGTTAGAGGCAGACATTTGACTGACATGAGACATAACGATGGAGAGGAAGAGGAGGAGAGAGAATAGAGGAGCTCAGTGCACCATAGGAGTCCCCCGGCAGTCTGAACCTATAGCAGCATAACTAGGGGCTGGTCTAAGGCCTGATCCAGCCCTTAAATATATGCTTTGTCAAAAAGGAAGGTTTTTAGTCTACTCTTAAATGTAGAGAGGGTGTCTGCCCCCCGAACCCAAACTGGAAGGAGATTCCACAGGAGAGGAGCCTGATAGCTGAAAGCTCTGGCTCCTGAACTACTTTTGGAGACTTTAGGAACCACCAGTAGACCTGCATTCTGGGAGCGCAGTGCTCTAGTGGGGTAGTACGGTACTATAAGATCTTTAAGATATGATGGGGCCTGACCCTTAAGAGCCTTGTAGGTGAGGAGAAGGATTTTAAACTCTATTCTAGATTTTACTGGAAGCCAATGAAGAGAAGCCAGTACAGGAGAAATGTGGTCTCTTCTTTTAGTTCTCGTCAGAACACGAGCAGCAGCGTTCTGGACCAACTGGAGAGTCTTTAACGACTTATTGGGGCAGCCTGATAGTAAGGAGTTACAATAGTCCAACCTAGAAGTGACAAATGCATGGACCAATTTTTCTGCATCATCAGTGGATATGATGGGCCTGATTTTGGCAATATTACGTAGATGGAAAAAGGCAGTTCTAGAAATCTGTTTAATGTGGGAGTTAAAGGACAAATCCTGATCAAATAAGACTCCCAGATTCCTCACAGTGGAGCAGATGCAGAAAAATGAGTCCATGCATTTGTCACTTCTAGGTTGGACTATTTCTGTTCCTTATTATCAGGCTGCCCCAATAAGTCGTTAAAGTCTCTCCAGCTGGTCCAGAACGCTGCTGCTCGTGTTCTGATGAGAACTAAGAGAAGAGACCATATTTCTCCTGGACTGGCTTCTCTTCACTGGCTTCCAGTAAAATCTAGAATAGAGTTTAAAATCCTTCTCCTCACCTACAAGGTGAGGCTCCATCATATCTTAAAGATCTCATAGTACCGTACTACCCCACTAGAGCACTGTGCTCCCAGAATGCAGGCCTACTGGTGGTTCCTAAAGTCCTCTAAAGCAGTGATGGAGCCAGAGCTTTCAGCTATCAGGCTCCTCTCCTGTGGAACCTCCTTCCAGTTTGGGTTCGGGGGGCAGACACCCTCTCTACATTTAAGAGTAGACTAAAAACCTTCCTTTTTGATAAAGCCTATAGTTTAGGGCTGGTTCAGGCCTTGGACCAGCCCCTAGTTATGCTGCTATAGGCTTAGATTGCCGGGGGACTCCCATGATGCACTGGGCTCCTCCCTCCTCCTCTTCCTCTCCATCCTGATGCTTCATGTGTCTTTAATGTCCCCGGAGCCTTTCTGTGCTTTTCTCATCTCTCTGGTTCCTGTAGATCCTGGTCCTGGTCCTGCTGCTGTAGTTCTCTGGTTCCTGTGGATCCTGGTCCTGGTCCTGCCGCTGTGGTTCTCTGGTTCCTGTGGATCCTGGTCCTGGTCCTGCTGCTGTGGTTCTCTGCTTCATGAATCACTGCTGCAGATCGTCGGCCACTCGTCGTGTTTTTCAGTGCTACCATAATGCTAATTTATTAGTGACATTCCTATTGTCAGCGCTATTATTGGCACTATAGAAATAAAGATTGATTGATTGATCCTATTTTCATATCTATGCGCACAAGTGATGAATGTTTCATTATCGGTTGGGTGACACAGATCTCTCCTGTTTAAACTATGGACAGAAGCTTTTCACGTTTGTCTGGAGGCTTCTTTTCTCCTCACAGCCTAAAATGGCACCCCGTATCTTAACTATGGCTCTTAATATTTGTGCAGCATTTGTTTGAAAATAAACTCGTATGCAGGATATTAGCCACATCATCCTTCCTCCTTGCCCACAGTGTGGAACAGTGATATAATGTTAGCTTGATCTGTTAGTAGCCAATGCCTGTGCAGAAATGTAACATGTTTATGTTTAAACGTTGAAATGAGATGGCCATGTCTTTTTGAAAGCTATTCTGCTGACGGCATTAGATCACATTAAAACACTGTAAACTTTTTTTTTTTTTTTTTTTTGGAAAAAGTTATTCCAGCATTGATCTTATAACGGATAGAGCAAATTTTTCTGCTTGGCTGTAACAGCAAAATAACCACACTAATAATACTGATCAAGTAGGTCCATATACAGATATGAAATAAGAAAAAGCTACACTGAAAGTTAACTGACATTTGATAAATAGCTGCATGTGACATTTGTGCCTCCAAGCACAGCGGCCTGACTCCTGATTAGCAACGCTTCATGTGAGGACCTGTCGTGATGTGGATCTTGTTAATAATGGCTGAAACAGAGGAGATGAGATGGAGAGGGAGAGAGAGAGAGAGAGAGACAGTAGATTGCTAATGGTGACCTGAAACAAGAGGATCTCCTTTGTCTTGCAGGAGATGGAGCATGAAAAAAAGAAAAACGGTCAATCTAATTTCCAGGCTAAAATGTGGTGATCACACAAGACGTGGCTGAGTGAGCGCAGCTAATCCAGGCGGGAGAGAAGTGATTGCCGCTGCTGAGTGACCCATGGAGTCATTGATTTGCAAGGCAGCGTGGTTGTTTTTTTTACGTCTGCTGATACAGAGACCATTATTTGTTAGAAAGTAATTGAATACTCCCCTCTTGGTGGAATTACTGCGATGCATTCGTTTGACAGTCTACTGTTACAATAAGCTATTACTGCAATTGTGTGATTCAGTCAAGACTCAAACAACTTGTCTGGACGTAAGGGAAATTATATTTCAAACTGTTAGAAGGACTGGGAATTGTAAGAGAAAATGATGGTTTTAGAAACTGACGGCGATCATGTTGTGGAAATTTCTGCAAATAAAGAGTTTGCTGCGAGGAGCGCTTCGTCGTGTCTTTATTCTTGCAAGAAGGGATAAACAATACAGAGTACAGAGTAGTCGGCAAGTTTCAAGTGTACACTTTGATATTGTCCTTTGGCCTTAGCTCACTGGCTAGGTTTCCACTCAGTACAAGGAAGAGGTTAGATAAGCAGCAGTGTAATGTGCTCAAATTATTTGTAAACCCTGTTTGCTGCTGACCTTTTACAATCAGGTAAAGTATGATGGAAAGATAGCACCACAAACACAATTCAATTCACCCCATTCAATTATGGTAGTGGCAGAAATCTTAGAGAAAATCTCAGCAAATAAAAGTGACATTCCCTACATGGCTTGAGTTGATACCACTAACAGTGTGACCAACCCAGTGACCAGAGGGTAATGTTATGTCATGTAAAATGGTATTTTATGTTTCTGCACATGCACTGAATCTCAATAAAATAATTTTCTAGATATGTGTATCAATATAATTGTGTTTTAACTGCTTGTGGCACATTTGAGGAGCTTTTGGCAGTTAGAATATGGGGCTGGCCATATTAACCATCCCTCATTCTGCCAGTTCTCCTACACATGCATATGTACAGACTGTTCTCATTCACTGTTTGTACTTATACCCACATATAACCGTGAAGGGCCAACATTATTCTCAGGGGAAGGTGCAATATTTCAACATATTTAGATAACTAAAATGCATTTACGTAACATTTCAAGTGAGAAATGTGCATCATCTTTAGTCAGTGACTGTATATTACGCTTAGTTTGTTAGTTATTGACTTATTTCAGGTCTTTCTATCGCTGCTATGGTGGTTGCTATGGACATTCAAACCAGTGAAACTAGACTCATGAGCACAGAAGCTTTCCTGTTTTTTCTCTCATTTGTTATCAATTTTATAACTGTAGACTCAGAGACTAGACTTTAGACTTTATTGTCATTCAGGTTACACACCAAACAGTGCACACTGAACGAAGTTACCATTAAAATATAGGTTTTAAAATGAATTTAGAATATAAATACACTACTAAAAAAGCATGTGGCACATGGATATGCTGCAACTGTAACATCTAAGAGCAGTGCAAAAAGAAACAGAGAGAGAGGGAGGGAGGGAGCGTGTTATAAAGTGTTCAGCAGTCTGATGGCATGGGGGAAGAAGCTGTTGCAAAATCTTGTCATTTTGGTCCTGATGCTGCGGAACCTCCCTCCAGAGGGCAGCACGGAGAACAGTCCGTGGTGGGGGTGAGAGGGGTTCTTCACAGTGTTCTTGGCTCTGATCAGGCAGCGCTGAGGAAGCAAGGTTCCGATGATTTTCTCCGCTGTCCTCACCACTCTCTACAGGGACTTCCAGTCTGAGATCTTTCACTGTCCCGACCAGACAGAGATGCAGCTGGTGAGGATGCTCTCTATCGTGCCTCTGTAGAAGGTGGTGCTGACTAGAAAAGCTGACCACTTTTGTTGGTGGAATCAGCTTTGTTTCCCATGAGCATAATCTACTGTTGCTATGGAGAGGAAGACTGTCTACACTACTGTAGGCTTTATCTTTATCGTTTTAATGACTGGATTTATCCTAAACTTCTGAGGATTTGTGTGTGCAGGTGGTTCATACAGTTGCCCCCCCACCCTTCCCTAATTCACTCTCACACACACACGCACAGACACTGTTGGATGACGTGTACTTGGCATATTCGACTACTGTTTTGGCAAAATATGTGAAGAAATCCAATATCTTTACTTTTTCTTAAAACATACATCATCTAAATGCAACTGTGATTGCTGATTCAGCTGTACTAGATATTTGATAAATAGCTAGCTGTAAATTAGCCAGTGTGAAGCAGAGCATATGTAAGAGGAAGCAGGGAGCAAGGACAGCAAGTAGCAAGTGCTAGGACAGGGTTTTGAAAGTTTTAGAGTGTTAAGACATGAAGTCGGAATCTGTGCGGAGGCAGGCAGAGACAGAAAATTCAGGGATCGAGGTTTCACAAATAGTCACAATTATGTTGTCTTCAACAACAGTGCCACAGCAGTGTAAGCGGAACAATCTGGCACCGGAGTGAAGACACAGGTCAGGTTAAATGGCAGAGTAGATGATGATGATGATGATGATGATCAGCAGGTGTGCCTTGTCAACCAGCCACGCCCATGAGGAGACACACAGACATGGTGTGGGGGAAGGGAGTGAAGGCAGGGAAAGAAACAGACAAGGAGAGTGCACAAAAACATAACATACCGTCACGGTACACACCGTGACAAATCTGTCCTTATTGGAGGCAGAGAGAGTGATGCGAGAATACTATTAATACTTTTCCTCACTGCAGTCTGTGCAGGAGTGGCTGAAATATTTTTATATTATCTTATCTCGAAAATAGATGATAGAATATTGCCGTTTTCTTCCAATCTACTGCAAGCTCTTGTGAGTGAACTCAGAGCTTCCAAAATGAGTCCATCCATCTGCCATGCCAGACAAAGAGAGATGATATTTGTTCCCCACACTTTGTTCCCCGTTAATGATAATTATTTCCTTAATTTCCCAGATTGCCTTTCAAAATCTGTAAAGAATGGGTCAGATGCATTCATGTCATGTTGGATGGAAGGGAAAGATGCTAAAGATTCTTTAGTCAATTGTCTATTTGTTCTATGACCATCTCTTGAGTTATTTCCATTGATGGACCTCGAGACAGATTTCATCAGTGCCTGCACCTCAAAGACATTCAGACATAAGTCTTCTTACGTGGTGGTAACAATGGATTTTGGTAAACCAGACCCTTGTGTAGCTGGGTTGTGTGTAATGTAAACCCAGCATTAAAGGATGTAATGGAATCCATCTAGAGAACTAAACTCATACGGGTCAGCACATCAGTTGAACCCTATTTGGCTGTGTATTGCATCATATTCAGTACTGAGATGACGTGAACTTGCAAAGGAGAGCAAAACAGCATGAAAAAGAAATATTGACTTCCAAATATTCCATTCAGCTATGCTTAAGAGAAAGCACAGCTCATCTATAGATCTATAATCTGTGGCATTTTGTTGTGGACTTTAAGAAGCTTGCTGCGACAGGATTAATGCAATTTCTTTTTCTTTTTTTTATAGATTTTTTGGAGCCACAATGAAAAAGATACAGAAGTAGCAATTCATTATAAGCATGAGATAGCTGCCTTGTACGAACAGTCTTCACACAGCGGTGTTATTTAAAAAGAGATTACATCTGAGAAAAGCACAGGCATGTTACTTATCTGCAGAGTGAACAGAAAAAGAAAAAAAACGTCTGTAACTTTACTGTCACATCGTTAGAATTGTTAAATCTCTCCAGCTAACAGGAAAACTGACGCCTGTTTTTTTCTGGGTAGACGCTGTTGATAATATTGGATCAAACGCTTGAGAAGATACTCTGAAGGTGTTACTAAGGTAAGTACCTCTGAGGAGACTTTCCCCTCAATGAACCTCAACACCAGCAGTGCTTCACTACCCTTAACACTTTTAAATGGTTTATGAAAGATGGGCAAGATTAGAAGTTGCTGGAAACCACTGAAAAAACATTCAGATTTTCCTCTTCAAATGAGTTACTTACTAAAGTAACTAATTACAATAAACCCAAAGCATGGCTTGTGACTTTGTAAAAACTATTTACAATTTTGAATATCTCAGAATTGTTCAGAGATTTAGATAGTTCTGCTGTTGTGCCCAATAAAGAAGAGGAAAAATTGAAGGTCCAGTTATTAGAAGATAGTTTAGATAGAAGATGCTTTTGCCTGCATTTTGCTTTCTGTCGCTCTGGAGTTTTGTCAAGACCTTTCTCATACATACATAATCCCCAACAAATTATGAGTTAGAAGCAATTCATCTTGAAGGACTTCCCAAAAAGGATCATTACGCCCATCCATCAGTGAAAGACAGGCCACATTGGTCTCATATCAGTCTAAATCTAGCAGCAGCAGGGCTACAGACTGGAAATGTCAACAGACCTAGTCCCTCTTACCCTGTGACGGTTGAGAGTGACATTCACTGTAGTCATGAGTGAGGATCTAATCCAGTTAAAGCTCCATTAGTGAATAGGCTCTCGTTTTTCTGATGGGGCACCGTGTCCACACTATCCTACTGTTTTAGAGGGGTGAATGTAAAAGCACACTAGTTCAATACTTGGACTGAAAAGAACTCAGTGTCGTTTCTCAGAAAGCATCCTGACAAATCTTCAGTGGACTGTGGAGAGCTTGTTTTGGTAATGAAACACTGAACGGAGGAATTAACAGGAATACAAAAAATGTCCCTTTACTTCAGAGACTGTGATCAACCTGACTTGTTGTTTGAGCCTTGTATCGCTGAGCCACACAGGGCAGTTTGACTGGAGACATGCCTGAGCCTACGTTCTTTTTGTTCTTTTCAAACAAAGACTAGACTTGAGGTTACGGGAGAAGAAGGCAGACCGTGTCTCAAAGCTCCAGGAGATGACAGATGACTCGTTGAAACCAACAAGATTTCTGGAAACAGGTCAGCCTGAATAGACACATAGAAACAAAAACATATTCTCATTAATACATGAAAGGATCCATGCACATGCAGACACACATACACACTACATATTTGTTATGCTATCGGCTCGCAAGCCGCAACAAAGGAGGGGGGATATACTCAGATTTAACAATTATTAACTGCAGCTCTGCCTCCTGGTCTCAGCTATGCCTCCTGGTCTCAGCTCTGCCTCCTGGTCTCGACTCATTTCGGGACTAATAAACTCAGCCAAATATCTAGATAAGAGAGCAGCTCCTTCCAAAGTGGGATGGATGCCGTCTCTTCAAATCAGACCAGGTTTTCCCCAGAAAGACTGCCAATTATCTATGAAGCCCACATTGTTTGCTGGGCACCAGCTCCACAGCCGCCGGTTGAATGATGACATGCGGCTGTACAGGTTTAGCAGACATTCAGCTATTCGCACATCCAGAAAACACAGAACAACACTTGCATTTAGTTGGAGTCGTGTTTCTGGCCCATTATTCACTTTTTTAGCTCTGTTTTATTGTCCATTGACTCCAGAAAAAAAATCTGGCCTTTTAACTAAATGCTCCAGTATTTTTACCACCTAGACACTAACTATCCACTATCAGCTTTCTGAGAAGCTCTTTCTGAAATAAGTAACTAACTAAGTCCAAACAAAGAGTCAAAGCTGCGGAAAAATATTTGCAAGCACCCCCTCTCACCTCTTACTTAATCATTTGCGTCATTATTGATATAACATATAAATAATTGATTTCTGCAGCTTTAAACTTTGCTGTAGCTCTACACACACACACACACACACATATATATATGTATATATATATACATATATATATATGCATATACATGTTACAGGATATCAGCAGCAAGGGTCTTTGTGCAGCTCTCTGGATGTGGTGGTATAGTTCACAGCTATCATTTCTTATGTCCCTCTGCACTGTATATGAGGTAGTGATACTTTTGATTTGTAGTTTAATATGGTGCTGCAATGTCACTATGATCGCATTCAAGTTTCTATATATACATTCAACAATATTGCTCCATTTACAAAACTATGACCAACCAGCTCTCTATCATGCAACTTAACCACTAGGCTGAGCAGGCCTTGCTCGAAATGACCCAGTATGAACATTTGGCAGATGCTGACGTGCATCCACAAATTGTAAACCTAAAACCTGAAAGTTCCAGCAATGCAGATAGCAGCTGTGGATGATCACAAATAGAATTCTTATTTTCATTTCATCACCACCAACAACTATTCAGTATGCAAACGTTTCCTTTGTAAGGTCACCAACATTAACTGTAGTGGAAGTGACAGCGCCGGGGATATTGACATCCATTTACTGCAGCATTCACGAGCTGCAGTATTATTTAAGGAGTAGAAATAGATGAGAATGGCTGCTGACAGTAATTTATCTTCTGCTGAGTGTAGGGATCACAGATAATGTGACTTGCTTGCCTTTAATCAGCTATGGCTTGCATAATAATGATTTGACAATATATTGGATTTCATGTGATTCACTTTATTTGAGGACAAGATGAATACCAGGCAGGCTGCTGAAAAAGTCAGCATCATGTGACATCATCCAGGGTTTCAAGTAAGTTTTATCTGCAGCAAGAAGGTCACATTTAATACCTTATAATCCATCGTCCCTTTGTTAATGTACGCACATCTTTAATGTCCAGATGCTGAGACCAGAAAAACCTGCAGATAGTAATAAACAATGGATTTTTTTCTTAAAATTTAAGTAAGGAAGAAAAGTAAGGAAGTGAGTCCTGATGCCTTTGTACCAAGAGAGCCAATTTGTGCTCTGTCTAAATGTTATTAAGAAAAAGGGAGCATTCAACAGTGTTGCAAGCCCTTGTTAAACAGATATTAATACAATGGTTAAACATTTCATTTAGATATGGGAACATTGAAAAACATGACATGACAATAGTTAATATGTGAATGATAATAACTAATATTATATAATATATATTATCATATATAATAATAACGACTAAGATCAGTAAAAAGTGTCTGCAGCTGACGATCCGCAGCAGTGATTCATG
Source organism: Pempheris klunzingeri (assembly GCF_042242105.1). Classification (NCBI taxonomy): domain Eukaryota; kingdom Metazoa; phylum Chordata; class Actinopteri; order Acropomatiformes; family Pempheridae; genus Pempheris; species Pempheris klunzingeri. Next base: position 21,312,380 of record NC_092018.1, read on the forward strand.
AAACCAGAGAACCACAGCAGGAGAACCAGGACCAGGATCCACAGGAACCAGAGAACCACAGCAGGAGAACCAGGACCAGGATCCACAGGAACCTGAGAACCACAGCAGGAGAACCAGGACCAGGATCCACAGGAACCTGAGGGAATGCGAAAAGCACAGAAAGGCTCCGGGGAAGATACCAAGTTTTGTAACAGACATTAAAGAGACATGAAGCATCAGGATGGAGAGGAAGAGGAGGAGAGAGGAGCCCAGTGCATCATGGGAGTCCCCCGGCAGTCTGAGCCTATAGCAGCATAACTAGGAGCTGGTCCAAGGCCTGATCCAGCCCTAAACTATATGCTACAAGAAGTACATCTCTGTAGTAAACATTACTTAGAAAATAGAGAAAGACAAAAGAAACAATGAGACATTTTAAAGTAAAACATTTTTTTGTGAGATACAATCAAAAAACACAAATGGTAGCCCTTGCTAGTTAAAACTCGGCAGTAAATATGGACAGAATAGATGAACAGCAGGAACGGACTTAATAACAACTGTAAATGCTCTATCTGCTAATCTCATTATCAGAAGCAGACTCCTCCACCTGATATGAATTGCTAATGTGAAAGCAGCACTGCTGCTGATGTTTCAGCAGATAAACAGCAGCATGTAATTTGTTTGCCTTTGTGATTATATTCATCCTGTTCTCATGCTAAATTATACAGTTAGTGTTTGACATGATACTGAGCCCACTGCACTGATTGATCCCACTGATGAAAAATGGAATTATCTGCCCGTACGTAAAGTCAGTTTAGTAGTGTTTATACTCTGACATCTGGGGTTGTGTCTGCAGTGCATCAGAGAACTGTTGGTAAGTTTCAGCGTGCCCCCCGTCTGGGTAGATGGGCTATGAGAGTGAAACAGGCTCCTTTGGAAAGGGGTTTGCATAATGCTAATGTATCTACATTTAACTTAAATTTAAATTATTAAATTCAATTTGGATTTACAGGTTTTATACCACTGGAGCTACAACTCATTGTTCGCTCGAGGAAGCACACACACACCTGGACCACACAACCCCCCCCTCCCCTCCACCAACAGTCTCATCAGGTCAGGTACGCAAAGCCCTGAGGAGGATCAACCCCCGCAAGGCAGGAGGACCAGACCAGCATGTACCAACGAGCTGGCTGATGAATTTTGTACATATATTTTTACATATACTGTGCATATTGTTATATTTCTTTTATTATATTTATTCTTATTCTGTTCTTATTTTATTTTGTAACTATTTTCTTGCACCAAATTGGAGCAGCACTCCTAATTATTTTGCAGAGAGACGAGTTAAGTATGCTAATTGCTTTTGTCCCAAAATGAATGCGGCAATGATTTAGTAACATAATACATACAAACATGATAATAAGGTACTGCTGCTGTAGCTTCCCCACCACTGGTTATGTATGCAGTGCCTGGACAGTTCAGTATACTTCATACTGCCCTGGCACTGCTCCTTTTCACTGTCCTGCAGTCCTTTAGCCATGTGTGTCAGCATTCTGTCAATCAACTGGTAAAACACTCGTTCCATTTTCTGATGATGCTCAGTCATACTCTTCCTACATTGTACAGCAGTAAATTATCCCATCAGCCTTCAAGTGCGCTGTGATCCTGCTGCAGAATTCTGCAATAAAAATCACTTGAAGGTCTATTTTTTGCAAGCATGACAAATTTCTAATGTATCAGCCTGGTTTAAGCAGCACTTGGCTGCATTATTGAAGAGGACATTTCCTAAATCCTGCTGTGTCTGCGGGATGTACCTGAGGGCTGATCGACAGTCAGGTATTGATGGAGGAGAAATATTTTGATAGGTTTTCTTTCAGTTCTTTTTTGTTTCTTGAGAGCACGCTGTCAGCTACAACGGGTGACATTTCAGATGACAGCGCATTAAACAGAACCCGACTAAAGTTACATTCTGCTCTAAAAGTGATGCCTTCTGTTCATTTAGCAAGCTGAGAAAACTCACATATCGGGATTGCATTTGACATTACAGATGGGACTTAATTTACCCAAACAAATCTGCCTCCTCAGGCTTCACATGACATTTTTAAATTACCTAAATTCATTTGTACCGACAATCAGTATCATCAATGTGAGATGAATTGATGCAAGCTTCAGCTCAACCCGTTTGCAGTTGATGCATTGTGACTGGACCATAAAAGTACACTAATGGCGCTTTTCCACTAGCACCTACTCTGGGAGGCGGTTCCATGTTATTTCTTCAAGCTGGGCCCAGCTGGGCCCCGTAGATCCAGGCCCGGCCACCAGATGCTCTCCGGCGAGCTCCCCTCCCAGATCTGGCTCCAGAAGGCGGCCTTGGTTTCCCTAACCCTTGCGAGGGAACACCAAATTTCTGGCTCCACTTCATACAGGGTTTTTTTGAATAGCTCTTAGTCTGACCCCTCCCCTGGAACTACTTTGCCTTGGGAGACCCTAACAGGGGCTATAGTCCCCGACAACACAGCTCCCAGGTTCACAGGGGCACACAAACTCCCCTATCACGATATGGTGGCGATTCCTTGGGGGAATGGCGATTTATTGGGGGAGATTGTTATGCTCTTTCCTTATATACTGTAAAAATAGTAAACCCTGACCACCACATCTTAGTTTCCCAATTAAAAATCCCATCTTGGGTTTCTGATTCAAACTCTGATTCAAGTCAGAATTGTGTGTGGTCAGTTTGCATGAAAAAGTGCTCTGTGTCAAAACTTCCAGTTCTTGGGAAGGACCTGAGGGCTGACTTCTACGGATCTTATTTTCATCAAAAGGTTGATAAAAGTCAAAAACATCTCAGCCAGAGAATGGTCATGAAATTGGACCAAATTATTTTATGCTTGCAGATGTAAAGAAATGCTAAAATATTTAATTTTCAATCCATCTATTTGGAGACTTACACTTCTGGAAGTAGATGATGTGGACAGTTTAATAAAGGAGAATTAAAATGAAGTTGATTCAGTGAGAGCAGCCGTAACCGGAGCAGTCACAGTTGGCCACCAGCACTGGCTGCCTGTCCGTTGAAGTGACACTGGATCCGTGAAAGGACAGCTTTTGCCCAGGTCTGGGCTGACGCTGCCACAAGGGGATTGACGGCAGGACTGAAACTCTCTCCCGGCCTTGTCCCATCTCACTTCAGTTGATGAACACAACATGATAGGTTTCAGAAAAGACTTTGAGGGGGCACTGTCTGATATCAGCTGGCCAGCCACTCAGCCATCAGCGAGCAGGCCGACATCTTGTTGACAAGACGCTTTCATATCTTTCCTGGGAGGACACACAGCACTTCACACATTACTCACATACACACATGGTGTGAATGTTTCTGTGCTACCATGCACAAGGGAGACATGAGTACTAAATGAAACAAATTGTGTGACCACGATTATCACGCAGTGACCAGTCATCAGTATCAATTTTCTGCAGGATTGCCAGCTTCTACATTTGTACTAAAAAAGGTAAGAAGTGCATTAGACAACTATCTTTAGAAAATTTGCAAAACTCTACAGCAAAGTGAACAAATCATAGTGAAGCATGTTACCTTCTTTCTTTTTTTTGCTCTTCAGCTCTATTTAGTTTTGACAAAACAGGACCTCATCACTTTGGTATGAAAAGTAGTCTCCTGTGGAATCTCCTTCCAGTCTGGGTTCAGGGGGCAGACGCCCTCTCTACATTTCAGAGTGGGCTAAAAACCTTCCTTGGTGATAAAGCCTATAGTTTAGGGCTGGCTCAGGTCTTGGAGCAGCCCCTTCTGTAAGCGTAGACTGCTGGGGGACTCCCCATGATGCACTGGGCTCCTCTCTCCTCCTCTTCCTCTTCATCCTTTTGCATCACCCTCTCTCTCTCTCTCTGTCTCTCTCTCTCTCTGTCCAACCTCCACCCAACACAGACCCTGACAGAACCCCCCCCCGACCCTGGTTCTGTTCCAGGTTTCTTCCTGTTAAAGGGGAGTTCTTCCTGCCACTGTGTCCTAATCTAATATCTGCTGCTGCTCATGTGGGGATTCTTGAATCCTTAATGTTGAATTCCTGAATCGTTGGGTCTCTCTCTAATTAAAAGTTTGGTCTAGACCTGCTCTTTATTTAAAGCGTCTTGAGATAACGCTGTTGTGAATTGGCGCTCTATAAATAAAGATTGATTGATTGATTGACATACCATGTCTGAATTCCCTCTGGACACACCCTGGGAGCCCAATCATGCAAGAGCTAAGTGGATACACACACATTCACACACTGAAGCTGCTTCAGGAGCAGGTTGGGGTTCAGTGTCTTGCCCAAGGACACTTCGACACGCTGACTCATAGCCGGGGAGCGAACCACTTGTATTTGGTGTTATACTGCCAACAGTGGACCAAGAAATTCATCTGCCAGATATTAATGAAAGAATAGATTTGATGGAGGTGTCCCTTTTCAAATCCCAGCAAAATAAAAACCAAAAGAAACTGAAAAGTAAGATTACTCCAGTACTTCCAGATAAATGAACAGAAATAGGTGACTCCCGCAGCACACTTTAAAGTCCAGTTCCATGACATGCGTGGAGGTTGCAGGAGTGCAGGTGATGATGCGAGGAGCTGGTGATTTAACATGAGAGACTGGCCCTGCTGATGTGGTTCTCTGGTTCCTGTGGGTCCTGGTCCCGGTCCCGCTGATGTGGTTCTCTGGTTCCTGTGGATCCTGGTCCTGGTTCTGCTGATGTGGTTCCCTGGTTCCTATGGATCATGGTCCTGGCCCCGCTGATGTGGTTCTCCACCAGCCAATGGATGTGCGTCTGTCCAAGGCTACAGCCTGTCCGTCCTTGGGAGCTGGATCTCTCCTTCACTGTGGTGCTCCCGGAGGTTTCTCTTTTCCCACTGGGTTTTTTGAGTTTTTCCTTCCCGAAGAAGGAGGGTCATAAAGGGCAGGTGATGCCTCGGACTGATCCATTGGCCTCATCGACTGCTGGACTCTTTATTAGATTGTTTGTTCGCTTACACTTGTTTATTTCAGTGAACTTTGTAAAGCACTATGAGACACTCTGTTGTGATATTGGGCTATACAAATAAAATTGAATTGAATTGAATTGAATTGAGTTGAGTCCATGTATATTTTACACCACATGCTTTTTCTCTTGTGTATTTTCTTTGATAAACTGAGGAAGCCATTTAGTAACCTGACCAAGGCTTTTTTGTTGCATTGATGTGTACATGACTGAACACATGTAAATATGCGTCTTCTTACTTGTCTTCATTGTAATACTGTGGGTGGGGTATGGAGAGGATATGCCCACTATCCCTAAATATCATATGCGCTACTAATGATAGCACAGCTTGCTTCAGGGAAGTATAAGGAGGCTGTGTTTCAGCCTGAGGAAATGATGAGGCCAAAATATTTTATTAATGTACCATTAAAAATTGATTCAGGTTCATTACTTTCTCTGATAACTTTCATCTACTTTACATGTAGAGAGAATTTCATTTCCTCCACAAAGAGGCATTTGCGGTTTGATGCAATAAGCGCTAAATATTCTTTCTCCAGAGATGGCTGAATTAAGGCCAGAGTCACACTTACAGAAGCACTGATGCTTGTGTGCATAAAATACTAACACGTATGCTTTAGTTTGCACGGCCCTTACTATGCAGGTTTTATGAATGGCTCTGAGCTATGGAAGATTTAAAATGGCTCGATTAAAACAAATCAATCAAAGAAATAAGTGAAATGTGATAATGTGTATTGTCTTTTTATGTATGCATTGACCTGTTAAGAATCTAATTTCGAATATTTTTCATTTAACATTTGAGGAGGCACAAGGGAGGTTTTTCTTCACTGAAATGAAGACGTGCCTTTAATGCCTGTGATTGGACAGTCAACAGTAGAGGCCCTCCAGCCAGATAACCCACAGGAGACTGTTTTAACGTGGAGGGCTGTCTGGCATGGTTGACATCTACGTCAAAAATCTGCACGGCCACGCTCACAAGCTTTCATTGGACAGTTTTTGGCATGGGCAACACACTTCTATCTCAACAAAGAAAAAGCCCCTTTGCGCTTCCTCATTAAAACTGATGACAGTGCTTTTCATTTAGGATTGGCGGGTGGTGCTGTTAGCACTGTTGCCTCACAGCAAGAAGGTTCCAGGTTCAAATCCCGGTTTGAACCTGGAATCTTTCTGTGTGGAGTTTGCATGTTCTCCCCATGCTAGCGTGGGTTCTCTCCGGGTATTCTGGCTTCCTCCCACAATCCAAAAGACATGCACATTAGGTTAATTGGTGACTGTAAATTGCCCGTAGGTGTGAGAGTGAGTGTTTGTATGTCTCTATATGTTGGTCCTGTGATTGGCTGGCGATCAGTCCAGTCCGAAGTCAGCTGGGATTGGCTCCAGCCCCCCTGCGACCCTTACGGATGAGCAGCATAGATAATGGATGGATGGATGGATGGATGGAGGTCCATGTTGGAGCATGTTGTTGCTGGACAACTCTGAAAAGCAATAGGCTTTTTTCCTGTTTACAATCAAGGATGCAAGTTATCAACTGGTCTCACAGATGTTTGTGAAATAGTCACAACATTTTCAAATTAATATATTTCTATGGGTCGGTGGGCTTCATTCCATTTCGGGAGCACCCCTGTATCTTTTGAGAAAAGGCTTTTAATAGCCTGTGATTGTAAAATGTGAGGTTGCCTATTGAATTATGTAATGAGAAGAATATAAGACATAAGACTTAGTATAAGTCTTATTTAATTATTTATCCACATGTCACATTTAATTTTTGCCATCCTATTGTTAGACAGAAAACTGTTACAGAGAGCTCCTATCAAAAGCCTCAAAAACTACACTTCCCTAGAGCTACACCATGCAAAAACTTTCCCTCAACCCCAGACTTTCCCCCGAAAATGTTCCTAGTAGGGAGGAGGAACTTATCAGATACCCCGGAGCTCTTGAGGGGCGGGGCTGTGTGCTGCAGAACGCTGATTGGTGGAACACACTTGAAGCGTTCTGCACTTTCCGTTCACCCGCCATGTTTAAACCAGTGTGGCTTAACAAAACAACTTTATGGGCAACAGTGTATGTACAGTATAGATATATCAATGTGTATTGTATTTCCCTTTATTCATCTCTTTGTTTGATTAATTGTCATTGAGGCATTTTAAAACCTCCAATGGCCTTTTTCCCCCATGGACTGGTAACTCTGCCACTGGCATACAGTACATAGGGAACTCACACGGATTGGATTCAGGCATTTTTCTCTCACCTCTTATCGACCATTTGCTCTTTCAAACTGAAGTGACAGGCTGGTCAAACCAGCTGGGAGTGTTCAGGCATGTGAAAGCGTAAGAGCTGGCAATAGGAATTAAGATCCCATACTCACCTTAGCCCCAGTCCTCGAAATATCTCTCCTCCTCCTCCTCTTCCTTCAAAGGCAGAGACAGAACTGCACCAACCTCCACAAGTCTCCCTGGCTCAGATGTTTTCCAACCCGCAGGCCTCAGCTCCTTTTCATCGTTCTTATCACGCTCAGGGAGAACATTAGATCTGATTCCATCTCTGGAAACCACACTTTATAGATCAAAAGGATACCTACACATCAGGTGTGAGTTGGGCAGTCAGAAGGCCACAAACAACAAAGCTTGGTCCTCGAAGCAAAAAAGAAAAGGTTTCCTGAAATGAATCAGTAAAACTATCCTGTCCCAGAAAATGTAGAGACACCTGAGTAACACTGTGGCTTCTTCCCTACTCGTCTCCTCGTTCAGAAACCAGTTTGGGACCCTTTTTTGTTTCCATTTTAAAACTCATACAGTATTCTCATGAGTAATCTAACATGGCAGAAACAGTCAAAACAAGACAAGGACTGAATAGGTAGCCACATCTTTAAATGTTGCTTATTGCCGTAGCTCTTCACACAAATCATCCAATTACAACCATATTAAGATGACACTGTAGGAGCTAGGATTACCTTTGACGATAATATGGTGTCTGCTAGGAGACCATTTTTCTGACGTGTCTATGGAACCACCATATCTGCAATATCACTGGTTGTCTTTAACCAAGGCCGGGCAGGACTGTGACCAGTGAGCAGGACTGTGACATTCCTGCACCAATAAGATGAATCTTGAAATTCCAGGCATTTAATGCAGTGGTTTACAGGCTTTCTCGTGTTTATTTAATGGTTTCTGAATTGCTCTTTGGTGATATAAAATGACACAATGACAGATTTCATCCATGTGGCCCAGCTGCTGTAGGTATTTCACCCACTGTGTGTAGCAAGTGGCTCTAGAACACCATAAACTGATAATAACTCATCAGTTATTTATTTATTTTTTTTTTTTACACACTTCATGATTGTACAAAGCCTTCACATTCCTGGACTCAATTTTACATAGAAGTGCGCCATCAGCAAATCAGATGTGGCTGTTTGTTGCTGTGGACCTGGATCCTTCTCCAGACCACTTCAGTGTAGAACCTCATGTGAAGCAGAAGTCAGAGATCTGTGTGTGTGTACACTGACCGTCAGGTCCAATACTGCAGCATTAGCTGGACAAACTGGCACGTTTAATGGACTTGTTATGTTATGTGAGTTACTCTCTTGACTAAAATGTCCTTTGTTGCTGATCACTTCTTTATGTGCTGCCTAAACGGTGGTATGTGTAGTGTTTTTAAATGAGTGATTATAAGGACTTGCTACACAAACATAAATTGTTGTAAACAGGACAATGAAAGCAATATGATATAAAGCAGAGCTTGTGTAATAGCAAGAGTCTTTTATTCTTTTCTCAGACACAATAGATCACATAACCCAGAGCACAAGGGGAGTAGAGGGTGTATGACAGTTACACCTGTGATGAAGGAGAAACAACTGATCCAAAGCAAGATTTGGATCAGTAAAGCAATTCAGCAATTCTCTTTTTTTTTTTTGGACTTGCAATGATAAATCATACGTGCAATTCTTGTTAGCGATAATAAAAAACACATTTCTATAAATTATTCTTAACGTCGTCTGCGGTGGCGTTTCACATGAGCTGGCAGCTCTGACATCAGCCAGCAACAGTTTGTTCTCAGCTCACTTCGATTTGTATGTACAAATCTGTTGCTCTACATCTCGAAGGGATTTCAGGTCTCAATTAACTACGTTTTCTCCAACATAAAAATGCTTCAACGTGAGTCAAAGCTACATTTTGATCACGCACACAGTTCTGTAGCTGGCACAGCACTAAAAATAACAGCTGAAGAAATCACTCCGCCTGTAAACAGATAGCGACTACAAATTCATTTGATCATTTGATCAACAGTCACGTATTATTCATTCACAATTTCCTCATAGTTCTCTTTTATACAACACTGGCTTTAAAGTCATCTTTTATATCTTAACTTGACATAACAATAAAGAATGCTACATTAGGTAGATTTAGTACCTGTCAAAAGTTTGGACACTACTTCTCAATGGTTCAATGGTTTGTCTTTATTTTTATGACTTTCTACATTGTAGATTAATATTGAAGACATCAGACTTGTGAAGGAACACATATGGAATTATTTAGTAAAGTAAAAGAGTGTTAAACAAACCAGAATATGTTTTATATTTTATATTTTGGCTTTGATGACAGCTTTGCACACTCTTGGCATTCTCTCAGTCAGCTGGAATGGTTTTCAATTACCACGTGTGCCTTGTCAAGAGTTAATTTGTAGAATTTCTTGCCTTCTTAATGAGTTTGGGACCGTCAGTTGTGTTGTACAGAGGTAGGGTTGGTATAGAATAGCTCTATTTGACAACTGCTCTAATCCATATTATTGCAAGAACCATTCAACTGAGGAAAGATAAACAGTCCATTATGACTTTAAGGCATGAAGGTCAAGTCAATCTGGAAAATTTCAGGAACTTTGAATGTATCCTCAAGTGCAGTCACAAAAACCATCAAATGCTGTGAAGAAACTGGTTCTCATGAGGACCCCCCAGGAAAGGAAGACCAAGAGTTGCTGCAGAAGTTCATTAGAGTTTCCAGCCTCAGAAAAGCAAAATTAACAGCACCTCAGGTTAGAGCCCACATAAATGCTTTCCAGAGTTCAGGTAGCAGACGCATCTCAACATCAATTGTTCAGAAGAGACTGTGTGAATCAGGCTGTCATGGTCGAACTGCTGCAAAGAGGCCACTACTGAGGAAGAACAAGAAGAAGAAGAGAATTGCTTGGGCCAGGAAACACAAGGAATGGACGTTAGTCTGATGAGACCAAATCTGAGATGTTTGGTTCCATAAAAATTGGACAAAAGTATGGCCAAATGTAACGTCTGTAGAAGTGGTTAAATACAGCGGTAGCACGACAAATCTGAACACTCACCTGTTAAGACGGCACAGCGACGCTGGTGGACGGCGAGGACTCTCTAGTGTTACGGTTCTTAAAATCTTATTTCTGCTACATGTAAGCTACAACTCTGTGAGGTCCAAGGTAATCACAGCATCTATAGTCCGTGTCATTGTTAAGGGCTTCAGACCTTACAATGTAGGTGAAAATGATGACATAATGTTATATGCTGTGAGCCAAAGTATAAGATATCAAGTAGACAGCATTTCACCGACAAATGGTGCCTGAGCTTTATACCACAGTGGAGAACAAAGCTAAACTAGAACTTTCCAATACAGCCAATGCCTTGACTTCTTGTGTGACCATCACAGCGCACCACATCACTACCGGCCACAGGTGACCGGGCCAGTGAGGAGATCACGAGGCACAGAGAGCAGATTCCTTTGTCCCTGAATAACAACCCACTACAAAAGGTGGAAAGCACAGGTGGACTTAGCACTGGTGTCATCTATACCAGCCACAGAAAAAGTGTTTAATATCAATATCACCCGGCCTTGAACAATTTTAAATAGTTCACTGTGTGTTTTATCATACAGCAAGTCTGTTTTGTTTGGGTCTATTCAAAAATTACACAACATGTTATTCTGACATGATTTTTCCATAAAAATAAATTCAGATTACATTGAATCGTATTGTATTGCATTATATCATATCGTTTTCATATTGTTTTCGTTCAAGTCTTTTTTGTTTACTACATCATTGTATATGTGTTCCTTCATAGTTTTGAGGCCTTCAATATTAATCTACAATGTAGAAAATAATACCAAAAATGATAATAATAATAAAAGATTGAATGAGAAGGTGCGTCCAAACTTTAGACTGATACTGTACATATATATACCTATATATATATATATATATGTATATATATGTATATATGGAATGGATTGAGTACATGTTAATGTTCAACTCTCAACAGCAGTGTTAAGTTTGAATAAAACAACCAGTTACACCTCCCTGAGATGAAGACATACTGAAATGAAAGCATCTTAACCAGAGGAAGTATTTCCAGCCTTCAACAGTGACCACATACAGTAGACTGTGTATGCTGCATTACCACAGTCCATGTTCGGTAAAACCACTGTCATTATTGCCATCAACCCCTTTACGCTGCAAGGGGAGTTAGTCCCACTGCAAGCGTGCATCTTATAAAAGCAGAGTAGTTGAGTTGCACTGCATGTAACATAAAGATCTGAGGGCAAAAAGAATGATTTACTCAGTAAACACCAACAATGCGAAGTAACAATTTTCTTTCAATTTCAAATAAATATGCACTGTTTCATTCAAGTAGTGTAAAAGTAAACAAAAATAGTTAACAACAACCAACCCTCATATTCTCAAGTCAAAACTCCACTTCCAGTACTTTCTCCATCCAGTGGAAAAATAAAGAAGAATTTAGTCCATGCATGTGTCGAAAGGCTGCTGTGGGTCAAATCCACTTTAATGCTCTCAGACCACCAGTGGACAGAAACACAGCACACAGCTGGAGAGGAATGATTTCACACGGCCAGAAAACTGTTAACAGCGGACTGTGTCCCCACAGTTGAGACAGGTGATGCAGTGCACAGAGTCTCAGGTGTGTTTCAGCCATGTTTGTCTGTTGGGGGGTGGGGGGGGGGGGGCGAAGGAGAAATTGAAATGATGTGGAGGAGAGCAGAAGCAGGCAGAGGCAGAAAGAGCGGGGCAAGCTGACCTCAGCTTGTCTGACATCAATCCCGTAGTTGGGTTTTATTGTGGTGCCGCGCTCACTGGACACATATTTGATTCTTCAGACTGTTGGAGAAACACAGGCAGATAGAGGACAGAGTCAGATTTATTAATGCGACATTTTACATCTTATCAGCCACATCAGTCACAAATAACAAGTCATTCATTGGCACTGTTTCCCCCAAAGAACTGTGCTGCTTTAAGACTGTGATCTGGCTAAACTGTTTTACACAGATTGGTAAGGGACAGGAGACCATCACAAAGGGTTACAAACAGACATTTGAGATTCCCCACAGTTGGGCAGGAGGCAATGAAGTAAAATAGGATTAAAGTGTATATGAACAACTCCATAGAGGTCAGTAGAGATGCCTGAGTAACACTGTGGTTTCCTTACCTACTCGCCTCCTCGTTCAGAAACCAGTTTGGGGCCCTTTTAATAGTGAATTAAAGAGGATCTATCTCCATGGGTCCAAAACCCTGGTGGAACATCTCATTGGTAAATAGGGAATAAGGAAACATGCACAGTGAGACACACATATAGTTGCACTCAAAATTATCTTAAAGCTTTCAGCTGTGTTGAATGAACAACTCAAACAAGAACAGGTGAAACAGCTCAACACAACTAATATTCCAGGTGGTTTCTCCAAAGTCAACACAATATGACCGTAAATACAGGGCCAGTATTTCCGATATGATACCAGCTTATCTACTTTCGTGTAGGGGAGAACAATGCTTCATAATTTATGATGATTGCATCATCAATAGGCAAATTGAATTTTCATGATCATTGAATGATTTTATGATTTTTCCTTTAATTAGTTGATTATGATTATGATCATAATAAAACACAGGACAAAGATTTAAGGCAAATAAAAATCAATGGGGAATCACCTAGGTGAAATAACAAAATAATTAAGTCTATAACCTATCATGCATGTAGCCTGAATATAGGAATACAAATGTTCTTCTGACAGTTAACACAAAAAGCTTATTATATTCAGCCATGTTCATATTTCAGGTTTGAGGTATATATCTGAGTATACATTTTTCAGTTCCGGTAAAATAATTCATTTAGATTTATTTCAACTGGCTGAATATATTATATGACTGTCGGAGTCTATATTTAATCAGTCTGCTAAAATGACTACTATGATGACCAATTACATTTACAACACAATAACATTAACTAATGCTGGAGATGACTAAATCTTACTTTCACTTCTATAAATCAGCTACCTGGATATTCTTGACCATGCCGAAAGGCCTCTGCCAGTGACCTCTGTCTCTGTGTCTGTGTCTGGTTCTGGTTTGGGGATCCCCCTCCTCCTCCCTCTGTTTAGTTTGCAGCTCAGAGTTCTCTTTTGACTGTGTTTTTATGTGTTTATATAAATATGTGGCGTTGCCACTGTAGCGTATTTGTTTCCTGCAAACATTGCAGCTTGCAGTATTTTATTCTGCAGCCGTAGAATAACTCCTCTTCCTCTGTGCCATCATGCCGCCAGCAGTGCGCTGTTGATCTCGCAACAACAGTTGAGCTATTTCAACTGTTCCTGTTTGAGTTGTTCATTGAACACTGCTGAAAGCTTGTGAATTTTGCCAAAACACCTCATTTGCAAAGGGTGTTGAATAATTCAAGGGTGGGCCCATGCTCATTGTGGGTGGGGGGAGTGCCTGCTGAGCTGTTCTTTGGTTGGACTATAACAGCATGAGGGTACTAAAACCTCATCAGCCAGTCAGTCAGTGTGCCTTAGTTCCACTATGTGCTAAATTTGTAAATCAGGGGGTCAGAAACAGAGAGGGTGTTGTGTAATAAAAACATGGTACTGAAACAGAAGAGGTACTGAAGAGGTCCCGAATGCTGACGCCCTAGGTTCACTGAGACGGTCTGTGTTAGAATCTAAGGTTTGACCAGTGGTGGTATGATGTGACCTGGTATTTTGTCTGTGGTGTGTTACTAGGTTATCCATGATATAGAGAGTACATAATAGAGAGACTGAACACAGCACTTAAAAATTCTAAAATCTTTGGAGGCCTGCCCTGCTGCCAGGGCAGAGTTATCTGCACAATACTTTTTTACGTCCGTGTGGCTGAGTCAAACATTTCAGCTCTTCACCTAACACTTACACATGTATTTGAAAGTTCAAAGTGCTAAACCATTTTCCGTACCTGAATTTTTTATGACTGAAGTAAAGTGATGCCCCAGTGAAACAACTCTCACTGCTCTCAGCACATTAGAAACGTATTTTACTAGACAGGATTAATCGCTCAACCCACTGAGGTCAACAGACCAACGGCTGTCTATCAGACAGCAGAATCAGTACCAGCAGTGTGCCTTTGGCTTAATGGCACAGATTGAAAGAAAATGAGAGGAAACCTGCAGTGTGCCCCGGTGGAGATACAAAATGACAGTGTAACTGGTGGTTAGAAACACCACAGATTGACTGTTAGCATTGTTTTTGTTACTTTATTTTGCCACACATAATCAATACAGTTTCCTCTGTCAGTGGGAATGTTGTTGTCACGTAAACTAAGCAGAGGAATTACAATTTTACTGGCGAGCTTATCAAAGGAAACAAAAAGCAGGTGCTATGTGTTGAGCCTCCACTATCTTCTTTCTGAGCTCAACACTGATTTCCTTTGTCTTTGGCGTGGTGAGTAAGAGTAGTCCCTCTCAATAATGTGTTCAATGCTGATTGAATGCTCAGGTGTTGTTAGGAAGCCAATTGACTGCACAGGTGTGGTTTGAAAGCTGATTGTTTGACTAGGTGTGTTTTGAAAGCAAAAATTCACATGGGGGCTAATACATTTTTCACTATATTTGATATAAAGCAAGCCTAAAAATTTAGTTTACATTCCAAAATGTACCAAAAGCTACTAAATAGCACTGGTGAATGTGTGATTATATCAAGTTTTATCAATGATGCAAACATTGGGCAGAAAAAAAAAGTGCTGTGTACACAAGGTTTTCCTTGAAGACGCACGGACACACACCTGTGCAATTTTAGCCCACAGTTTGTAAAATCAAGCTTAAAAACCACAATTTGCAGACATATAACCTCCATGCCTGACCTTAGACAGCATGTAAAAGTCCTGAAGCGTAGCTTGGGTGTCTGAATGTGTGTGAAAGAATAGTCTCCTCCAACTGTGTGTATGGGTGAATGAGGATGTGATTAAAATTAAAAGTGCAATACAAACAGACCATTTACCATTTGTGTCTTTTCCTCTTTTCTTTCATCCCTGTGTCAGCAGGCTGGCCATCCTGCTGCATGAATGTTGCATGAATTGGTAAATGAGGATGTGATGTAAAACCGACTTGAACAGCCAAAATGGCGCTATACAAATACAGACCATTCACCATTATCACATATCATGATACTATTCAATAGTCTAATCCCTGTCATTGTCACACACACATGCACTACCATCTTTTTGTCCACTTTCATTAAAATGCAATTGGAGAGTGGCCTGAAATTGGGAAGATAACAGATTGCTTCCCTTTAATATTCCTCTTGAATTTGAGGTGCTCTACAAGATGGGCGTCATTCAAGTGTATGAATGTACACCCAAGCTTACACTTTACATTGCTGCAACACGTGCCTTAATCATAGTGCATTCAGGATTAGGGGGAAATCTCCTTTCATAATTCCCCCGATGAAACACACAGCAAGACAATCAGATTCAAAGACTGCTTTTCCCCTTCAAGGCATCATTAAATTACATAATTTCTTCTCTCATGAAGCCATATTTCATTTGATACAACTGGCAAACTGGGGTTAAACATAGTGCGACTCAATGTGAAGGTCTCAGGAGCAGAGTTTTATTTTTTGTGTAACGTAGCACCTCATCACATCAGTGAGCAATCTCAAAGCCGACTGCTGGATTACATGCCACCTCTGAGACCTGTGCCTACATTCTGCAAGAGACCACCTGGTAAACAGCAGGTAAGAGGTCTGATCCCTCAGCACTCAGTGTGTTCTTCTCTGTTAATCTCTAATAGGCTTACAATATCAAATACACTCACCAATATGTTCCACCCTCACCATTATGTTCTTGTGCATTCTCAATTCCCATGTTGCACATGTTTGTTCAATACTACCACAACAAACACTGTGTTTTCATACATATATATGAACATATATACATATATATGCCTTTTGAGTCATTTGTTGGCTTCAAATACAGATGTATTGTACATATATTTTCTTTTTCTGGATAACCAGGACTATTTGAAAATAAGTAACATAAACATATTTAAAGTTAAATGTTGTATCTAAGATATATAACATATTATAATTAGTATTATTGTTATCTCGTATCTCTTCAGAGATTGGGATGCAGCCAACTTCATATGCAAATGATGCTTCAAATCTAGCATTTCTTTATTGTGAGGAGCAGCAGGCTTTTGCACCAGCAAAGTACAAGTTCAAATGTACCTTAATTTAAATGCAGTGTGGGAGTTAAAGTATAAAGTAGTAAGTACAGTAATTAAAACACATCCTACATGGAGTCCAGCTATGGCTTCTTACCTTCCACAAGCTGGTATAATTCATTCCTCCTCGAAACTTAATGTAATTGTGGATCAATAAATCAATCGGTCTTTATTTATGTAGTGCCAAATTCACAACAACTGTTATCTCAAGATGCTTTCCATAAAAAGCAGGCCTGGACAGCAAACAACAACCATGATAATAATAATACTACTACTAAGTTAGACCGTTGGAAAGATGTCAGGATGTGAGGTAGGACCCAAACACAGCACAATCTCAGAGAAAAAGTTGCAATGTCCTTTAACTTTCCTCTCGGCTCCAACGCCAAGCAGAGTTCGTGGTCGATGTGGAAGTGGAGTCGGCAACAGGCGGGCAGGCAACGGAGCCAGGCATCTGACAGAGAAGGCTGATTATTAATAAGAACACAAAATTGATAACTTAGTATTTTTTTTATATCTTTTTCCTCGAGTTGGTGCCGCAATCGAGTTGGACTTCACACTAAGTCCCACTAACCAATCTAATTATTAATTATTTCCAAAAGCCAAATTGGTGTCCCAGAGTACTGAGCACAACAACCCCATGCAATAAGCCTCCTTTCATCCCTGCCTCAGCCCCTAAAAGACCCTCAGGCAATCCTTTCATTCCATACTGCAACACTGAACCAACCCTCACCCATCCAAACAAACTGCCTTTTTACTGCACAAATGGTGAGGACGCATAAGCCAAATTCTTACAAATAAAGCCAAATTCTTATAATCAGGTCAGTACCTTAATCTACATGTGCCTGAGAGGCCTTGACAGGAAAGTTTACAGAGGCACTGCTGTGTGTAAGTGTTGCCAGTCCTCACATTAATCACCTCTGACAAAGCAAGTATTGATTATTTATTAAATTCCTCTCTCAGCTCAGCTTGATGTCTCCCAACTTAACTGATAAGCACTTTGGATAGATTAATCAGTCAAGTGAGAGCACTGAGAAAAACATCTTAAGGCCTTCTCCGTACAAGTGGCAGTGTGTAGATTCACGCGCTGAACTCAGAAAACAGATTCTTGTCTGAGTATCTGAAATCCTCGCTGCAGTTTCCTCTCCATCAAAATGTCAGCACTCAAGTGTGCATCCTCCCTGAACTGACAGCAGGACAGGCTTTTAAAGACGCTTGGGGATAATACATAGCCTCAAGCCTGGTCTTCAAACCCTACCATTCCACACACACACACACACACACACACTCACTCACTCAGATTTAAAGGCAAGAAATTTTTCAAAGCTACTCTGTATCAAGGCTACCAGCTTTCCTCTTCAGGCGAAGAAGGGTGTCATAAGTAATTCACAGTGCAGTCAGTGTAGGTTACACAGCTGCATGACCTCCAATGGCCAAGAGAAATCACACCACCTAACTGCATCTACTCCTCAAACATGGCTACTCTGCAACTTATGTATTCCTGTAGCGTGTGACAAATTGTGTCAGCACATTACTCTAGTGAGGCATTTTTCATGCATAATTCATCCTGGAGCGTACATTCCACATGAATATTTTCAAATCCCTTTGAAGTTAATTCCCTCTTCGTGATAAACAGCCTTTCTCGCCTCGACTGTGTTTGCAGCTTATAATTGTCCGTGTCGTCTGTGTTGGAGGAAGTCACCTGTCCGAAACCATTTTACTGTACAACACTGGAGTGCTGAAGAGATTTACATCTAATAATTCCCCATGGTATGTTTGTACAGTCATAAATGTAAGGGAAATTCAATGTATTTTACAGCAGACACAAACACATATAGACACTATTTCTAATATTGAGTTTTCCGGTGGACATGTCAGAGGATGCTGAAGCTTCTTTATGCAGCACAAAAGTGGCTTGCAACTGCTTGCAAAATAAAAAAAATGAAAACTCATTGATATCTCCCTGCTTTGAATCTGCCTGGAAGGAAATCCCTCTACTCATGCACATTTTCTTTTTTCTGCATCTGATGTTTCAGTCAGAGGTGTCTAAGAGGGTGTCAAATGGGCCCAGCAGTATTTTCACTGCTCAATCCAAGGAGGGCAAAAAAACCCCCAAAAATGTGAAAGCTTTGGGTGCTAAAATACAATGTTAAAGTGATGTTAGACTTCAAACTAGACATATTATATTAGACAAATAATGTGTTTTGTTTTGAATTAAACTAATTAAGCAAGATGTCTAAGGACATAATAAAATGATTGGAATGATAATTTTGGTGATGACCGGGGATGCATTTAGACACTCATGAATCCCAGAAGATGAGTCTTGATGACTTGGTCATATTCTTGGTGATATTCTGACTTTTTTCCTCCATTGGCAAGTTCTTACATTTATGGCTTTGAACTTTTCTGTGTGGAGTTTACATGTTCTCCCCGTACTTGCATGGGTTTTCTCCGGGTGCTCCGACTTCCTGGTGACTCTAAATTGCCCCCAGGTGATGAGTGTGAGCGTGAATGGTGAATCTATGTGTCGGCACTGTGCGTTAACTGGCGGCCAATCCAGGTTGTACCCAGCCTCCCACCAAATGTCAGATGGGATTGGCGCCAGCACCCCCAAAACCCTTAAGGATAAGTGGTATAGACAATGGATGGATGTAAAATGAGCCTGTTGACAGTTCTCAGTTTCTCAGCAAATAAGCTAATTTTTTAATTGCAATGACAGGACAATCTGTTGCTCAGTCCTCAGGATGTAAAGATTCCCATGAAGGTGATTTATAGATATTTCTCCACATCCTGTTTATGCTGTGCCATATGTGATTGTTGCAAATTAATGATATGTGTCCTTAAAATATTGAGGGTCTGGAACAATGGCAATCTAACCAATGTTAGTAGATACATTATACTCAAAGCTCTAAATGTGAACTTGGCAATGGAAGAAAAGTCAGGGGATCACCAAAGTCAGCAAGACTCATCTTCTGGGATTCATGAATGACTAAACCAAATGTTGTGCAAATTCATCCAGAAGGCATAGATATACTCCACTGGATAAGTGAACTATTTGACCTGCTGGTACCACGACATAACAGGTCAGAAGGTCCCAATAATCAGTAGGATTCATCCTCTAGTAACCCTTAATGTTTCTACAAAATGTCACCAAAATCACCACCACAAGAGCCATAGCATATGAGAAACTTCATAACATGCCCATGATTTTGTAATTGGAGGCTGATAATTACCTGCACTGTAGCCAACTGGGTCTTGCAGATATCTTTCTGTGCACTGGGGAATTAATTAGGGTTTGATGATTGGAAACATGAGGGGAAAATATAAAAAGAATGATGATCTCTCGCTGTGGTGTTACTTCTTTGTCCTTCACACTGTGATGATTGTCATGCCGTGGAGCTGCTCTCCTCGTCGATACCTGCCTACCTTGCCACATAAAGTAGTTTGTAAAAATCCCTCTGCTGAGCAGCTAATGGGTGCAAGGTGTAGAAATGGCCTGCCCCCTCACAGAGCTCCTGCTGTGTATTGTTGTAAATCCTTGAGCCATTATATGAGAGATGAGTGCGGGGAAAATATGGGCACTGAAAATTCCCCCTGCCTCAGCCCCGGCTGCTCTCTGCTTTAGCACACTACGTACACCATGTCCCGACGCTTTTCTTTTGCTTTCAATGTGCAATTTTGGATGAAGTGTTAAACTAAAGATCATCATGCAGTAATTCATAGGACCAGGAAAGTGTCATTTTTCTAGTCAAGTACTTTCAGTTGTCTGCATTTGGGGGTTTTGGGTGGCACATGGATGGAAGTATATATAAAGATCATGCAAACTTTAATAGAACTTTCATACCCACAAATCCTAAAAGCACCAACGTTGTGTTCATGTTTACCAATCCTGCCACCCTGTGATGTTTCATACCAACGAATGCAGAAGAAGCAGCATAAAATTTTAATGTAAATGTAACCTTGGGGTTGTACCATTTCAGAGGCATTTTGATTAAATTTGGCCATCTGGAGTAATTATCACAGATGATTAATAATTACATTAATTAATAGTCCTTGATGTGATGTCCATCCAGGGGCACCACTTCTTTAAAAAGAGGAAAAGACAGTTTAACATATAGCCAATTGAAGCTTTGAAGTTCTGGTCAGAGTAATGGTTGGCTTAATTTACTCCTGTATAACATTAAAAAGGATGGCATGTATATTAAATAGCATTAATTAAAACAAATCTAAGCAGATGTGTACTTGAGGGTGTAGAATAATGGTGCCAGGTGTTGGCACCACCGAGCTGCTAACAAGGAAGGAACAGAGGAGCGACCGGATTTCTCCATCCTGCAACCAGGACAGCAAGGACAAAGAAGCACAACCTTCTTCCAGCCTGGTTCATCAACAGGCTGAGAAAGCAGCACACTGAAGGACCTTCTTCTTCCCTTTAGAGGACTGCTAACAAACTCTAACTGGGCAGATATAGCAGAGCATTACTGTATACATGGCTAAGCAATGGTTTAACTTTGTTAATGTATTGGTTTTGATTTGCTTTAATGATCATTGAGTTTGATTATTGTGATGTGTTGTAGTTTACTGTGCAGCCATAAAGGCAAGCTGAGGTCAGTAGCTCCCACAGACACAGGGTCTACATGGAGACTAACCATCCTCTCCTAGCCTGCACCTATAGGCTGAAGACAGCTGATGCTAACAGACTCAACAATCTCATCAGGAGAGCTGGTTCTGACCTGGGAGTCGAGTTGGAGTCTGTGGTGGAGGTGTCAGAGAGGAGGATGCTGAGAAAGCTGCTCAGCATCATGGACAACACCTCTCACCCCCTGTATGCCACACTGACGTCCTGTCAGAGCACCTTCAGTCGTAGACTGAGACCACCGAGGTGCACTCCGCTTCTTGTTACCTAGCTTACATTTTGTACTTATTTCTATTTAATTTGTTAGGCACTATTTCTTTGCATCCACTTAGACACTTTTCACTTTGTACTTTTTATTCTTATTTTGATTTTTATTTCATTACTAACCCATCTATAATTGTGTATATTACTCAAATTTTCTGTAATTGTATTGAGGCAAAATAATTTCCTTCGGGATGAATAAAGTTGATCTTATCTTATCTTAGACCCTGTGTCAGCGTGAAGCACAATTAACATCAACTTAGCAGTGTGGCGAGACGATAACACATCACAGCAGTCAAACTCAGTGAATAACATCAGAGCAAATCACCTGTACATTAACAAGGTCACACTGTTGCTGAGCTGTACAGTTATGCCATGCCATGTGTGCCCATTTTAAGGTTGGTGTTACCGGTCCTTGGAGGGAGAAAGAGAGAGCTCCTTTGGTGTGCTGCTTTCTTAGCTGCTGTTTGATAAGCCAGGCTGGAGAAAGGCTGCAGTTCCAACAAAGGCAGTTGTCCTGTAAGGTGTTTTAAAGGAATTAAAGGAAACCCGATGACCTTGATCATACCCAAACGAGCCCAGTCAACGCACCTGAACTACTACTCCAGATGTTGATGATCCAGATGGATCACTCTGACAGTGTAACTCATAACTCATCACCTGAAAGCACCTTTAAATACGTGAAGTACGTGCAATGGATATCAGATGTTTAGATCATAAGATCACAATTTCAATCTTCCAATGCAATTTTTTATTAAGCTGAACTTGAAAATGAGACAAATTGTATGGCTTGATTGATGATTTCCTAGGATGCATCAATGTGTTTTGTGTTCATGTCTAAAGAAGCACCGGTCAGTTTCCCAGCAGAGACTGCAGCTCCACTACAGCTGCTACAGCCTTTGCATACTGTACAGATAACAAATGCTACCGGCTGAATCTTGCTTCCTTTTGAACAGACAGAGTAAATATGCTGTCTGAATCGCAATGAGAGAAACTGTCAAGACTCATTAGAGAGCGTTCTTCTGGGCTTTGAAGATATGATCAT
The DNA here is from genome assembly GCF_042242105.1 of Pempheris klunzingeri. Classification (NCBI taxonomy): domain Eukaryota; kingdom Metazoa; phylum Chordata; class Actinopteri; order Acropomatiformes; family Pempheridae; genus Pempheris; species Pempheris klunzingeri. The sequence goes on from NC_092018.1 coordinate 21,334,802, forward strand.
TTGTATGCACATGTTTAACTTTGAAATAGGTTGAGTGGAAGGGAAGAATCATGCTGGTGATGCATGATGGGGATTTATGGCAGGCAGGATAGAGCCTCAAGGGGCTGATTGCTCTCATGGTTAGCCTCTTGCATCGACAACCATGCCTGAGAAAACACAAAAGGAGCACTGTAGATGGACCTGTCAGTGACACCCAAAGGAATTGTCCATTGTCAGGTTGCTTCAGTGGTGCTGCCAATTATAGTCAATGGGTGGAAAATCACTGAAAAGTGACATATATTCTTGAAACGTTTATTATTATGAAGACAACTGTTTGACACTACATTAACAGCACTGGTTGACTTTTTTTTTTTTCGAAACTGAGAAACGTGAACATCAGATTGTAATAGCAGGGTGTTGTTGTTTATCAATGCCAATGAACATTTGACATTTCAGTGGATTCAACATCAGCCAGAAGACACTTTGAGCCCCAGTGTGACTGATGGAAGAGAGCTTCTTCTGATCAGTTACATGCAAAGCATATTTTATTAATTTTTTGAATTCTTTTAGTGAAGCTCTACCCTTAGCTGTTCATTAAGATCAGGATCAAGATCAAAATAGATCAAGATACTTTATTGTCATTATACACGCCAAATTAAGGCACAGTGCACAGTCAGGATACGGACTCATAAAAAAGAGAATAATTAGAATAAATAACTAAAACAATGTACATCACTCACACAACAGCATCCAATCACTGATTCACACAACATTCTAAAACATCACACGCTCACATCAGTACCAAATATACCCAGGCCAGTACAATAGGACAGTCAAATGCACAATTATTGTACTTCCAAATATTGCACTTCCACTGTTCAGTGTGATTCATAGTTCAGTGTGATTATGGCTGTGGGGTAAAAACTGTTCCGGAGTCGTGTGGTGCGTGTTTTGATGGACCTGTATCTTCTGCCAGATGGCAGAAGTTCAAAGAGGTGTTTGGCAGGGTGGGAGGGGTCTTTAAGGATGTTATGTGACTTCTGCAGGCAGCAAGAGGTGAAGATATTGTTCAGAGCTGATAGTTGGGAGTTGGTGATGTTTTGTGCAGTTTTTATAATCCTCTGCAGAGCCTTTTTGTCTGCTGCAGAGCAACGGATGCCATGAGTCACAATACTCTCAATGGTGCATCGGTAATAGGCCACCAGCAGGCGTTGGGACAGGTTGATCTCCCTGAGTGTTCTCAGGAAGTATAACCGCTGCTGTGCCTTTTTTACCAGCATATTGGTGTTGACAGTCCATTTTAGATCCTCTGTGATGTGGGTGCCCAAGAATTTGAAACTTGTCACCCTCTCCACCTCCTCGCCATTGATGAACAGTGGTGTTAACTCTTTTTTGCATTCATCATTATTTATATATATATATACATATATATATATCCTTGTGTTTTTCCTCTTATTGTTTCACTTTGTGTGTTATTTAATATTTATTTTCATTTTATTATTGTTTCAGTCTGGAACAGGCACTCAGAACATTTCACTGTGCATTATACTGTATATAACTGTGTATGTGACAAATAAAGGTCTTGAATCTTGAATCTTGAGAGGACAAATGCACAACCCATGGGTACTTTGCATCTAAAATTGTCAAAATGTTTAGAATACCTGTGCTTAATGTTTGGTAATGATTGTGATTCTGTTAATGGTGAATTATACAGGCATTGAAAACCAATCTAATGATGAAAAGATAAATTCATTTTGAATTAATGTGCAGATATGTTAAATGGGCCCAGAGAGTGAGCTGTAGATTTATTCCATGGGGAGAGCTTTTAAAAGGATTGTAAAAAAAAAAAGTCGAGCCAAAATGTCCATTGATGGAGTCTCTGTAAATCAACATATTCATCTACACGAATGGGTATGTGTGTCCTTGTTAAGTGAAGCTATAGAAACTAATTCCCTTTTTGGAAGCAAAGAATCTGCTATGCAACAAAACAGTGAGGATTGTCTTGAGAAGCAAGCCACAGATAAACTGCCAGTAAACTGGGCACAGCAGATGAGCAAATACAGGACAACAACTGTGAAGAAATGTTATGCAGCTGAACTAAACTGGAGAATCCATATGCCTGCCTCTGCTCTGCCACTGGCCTGTTTCTAAAATGGGCATGTGTGACGTATAAGTACTGGGTGTTAAACTGGACAGATGACAGCATAGGCACTGCAGCAGGAGAAACGGATATGAATGCACTCAGACATTACAATATTAGATTCTGCTTCATGTCTGTGTAAACTACAAGCAGGGGTGCCCACACTTTTTCGGCTTGCGAGCTACTTTTAAAATTACCAGGTCAAGATGATCTGCCTACATTAAAAATGCTAAACATACAGTTGTTAGGATCCTTGTCTTTTTCCCTGTTCCCCCTGTTCCCCATGTTCCCCCTGTCTCTCTCCCTTATGTGTGTCTGTGAGTGAGATTGAGAGTGAGAGTGGATCTGGAGAAGGTGACAGATTGGCCTACCCCGACCAACCAGAAACTGCTACAGCGGTTTCTGGGGTTTGCCAATTTCACATGATCTGTCATGTGATATCAGTATATATACACCCACAGTCTGCAACATCACTAAGCAAGGGGCACAACCAAGCAAGCAGCACCATGAAGACCAAGGAGCACAGATCAGGGTTGGGTTATAAAAAATATCTGAAACTTTGAACATCCCACGGAGCACCATTAAATCCATTATTACAAAATGGAAAGAATATGGCACCACAACAAATCTGAGGGCCGCCTCAAACAAGAGAGGGCCACCCAACAAAACTCACGGACCATGCAAGGAGGGCATTCATCAGAGAGGCAACAAAGAGACCAAACATGAAGCCTGAAGGAGCTGGAAAGCTCCACAGCGGAGATTGGAATATCTGTCCATAGGATCACTCTAACACTCCACAGAGCTGGGCTTTATGGAAGAGTGGCCAGAAAAAAGCCATCGCTTACAGAAAAAAGTAAGAAAGCACGTTTGGAGTTCGCCAAAGGGCATGTGGGAGACTCCCCAAACATATGGAAGAAGGTACTCTGGTGAAATGAGACTAAAATTGAACTTTTTGGCCATCAAGGAAAATGCTATGTCTGGTGCAAACTCAACACCTCATCACCCCAAGAACACCATCCCCACAGTGAAGCATGGTGGTGGCAGCATCATGCTGTGAGGGTGTTTTTCATTGGCAGGAACTGGGAAACTGGTCAGAATTGAAGGAATGATGGATGGTGCTAAATACTGGGAAATTCTTGAGGAAAACCTGTTTCAGTCTTTCAGAGATTTGAGACTGGGACGGAGGTTCGCCTTCCAGCAGGACAATGACCCTAAGCATACTGCTAAAGCAACACTCGAGTGGTTTAAGGTGAAACATTTAAAAGTCTTGGAACGGCCTAGGCAAAGCCCAGACCTCAATCCACTTGAGAATCTGTGGTATGACTTAAAGATTGCTGTACACCAGCGGAACCCATCCAACTTGAAAGGAGCTGGAGCAGTTTTGCCTTGAAGAATGGACAAAAATCCCAGTGGCTAGATTGCCAAGCTTATAGAGACATATCCCAAGAGACTTGCAGCTGTAATTGCTGCAAAAGGTGGCTGATTTTGGGGGGTTGAATAGTAATGCACGCTGAAGTTTTCTGTTTTTCTGTCTTATTTCTTGCTTGTTTCACAATAAAAAATATTTTGCATCTTCATGTGGTGTAAATCAAATGATACAAACCATCCAAAAACTCAATTTTAATTCCAGGTTGTAAGGCAACAAAATAGGGAGAATGCCAAGCACTGTATATTTATCTCTATATATATATACTGAGTATACTTTATATATGCAATATATGTTGGTGTACAGTGCATAACTGCAACTAATGTAACCCTTGGTATTACACATAAAAATTGACAGCAGTAATGCACATAGATGCACAGAGTAATTGGAACATTCAATACATTTATGGTCACTACCTTACTCTGATGACTTGCACTGAATGGATTTGAATATCCATTCCTATCCTATTCCTTATTCCGGAATATATAAATTGGAAGGCTAACTAGGCCACTTTGCTTGCCTTTATGTATTTTTAGCTTTAAAAAAATAGGCTTTTTTCTGACTGATGTCCATCGAATATTACACAATGGAGTTTTTAACAGCTTTCAAGTATCAGAAAGCACAATGAGAAAAAACAGTACATATTGCTTTTCCACATCAGTAATTTCAAATGAATGGATGTCAAGAATGCTGAATTGTTATCTGCAAGTATTGACTATAACCACCTTAGTCGCACTGCGCAAGGTCTACGATGTGAATCCTTTAACTGCTGCGTCAAATGAGCTGCAATAGATTCCCATGCCTCAGCAGTGAGGGCATACAGCATGCATACAGCATCAGTTTGTGCAAGTCATTAGCATGATTGAGTCTAAAGCCTATCTGTAGGCATGCGTGTCTGTGCTTATGCATGTAGGATAAATACATTCACATGTAAGGGTCCTTGATGGATGGCTATCCTGGGAAGAGGTGACGGCACAATAATTACACTGTCAGCCTGAGTTGACCTATCGATAGCAGCAGAGACCGAATACAGTGCAGGATTGCAAACAATATAAATGACATTACTAATTTGAGTTTTATTGCGCAACAGATGTCTTTAAAGACATCAATTAGAATAACAATCAATAACTGGGGTATCACTCATTATTCTGTTGAGAGATGCTGTTATGACCCAGGTCATAATGGTTTGGGGATGACTTTCTGTTGTGTTTCCTCCCTGCCAGAGGGTGGTGCTTTTACCCTGTCTGTCCAGTGTTTGAGTTGCCTATATTAAGTAGGCCTGTATTTTCTTTCATTTTATTTTTTTCAGTTAGGTAATTTAGTTGATGTATTTAATAAGATGTTTTGTTTATTGTTCTGGACTGATCTCACCGTGAAGCTGAAGCTTCTCACTAATAAAACCACTCTGTTTGTATTACATCTGCTGTAGCACGGGTCATCCTAGGGAGCGAGGAAAGAGGGGAGTCATCTCCCTTGTGTTGCGCCCAGGTTTCCCCTTGGCTGGGTGTAACAGATGCTGATGTTCAAACTGACATCTGATAGCCCCCATTCATTTACAGAATGCATCTGATATATGATATGGGAGAAAAGGTCAAATTAAGGTCAAATTAAATGGTAATGTATGACTTGTTGGTTTGTCAGTCCTAGTCCAAACGGGAGCAAAGTGAAAAACTTAATGAGCCTAAATGACCTTCAGCACCTGTTCAAAGTCAGGGTCATCACAGACTATTGGACCCTCGCCATCCCTCAGAGTGGAGGTACTGTCTTACCAAAGGTAGGATTAATATATATAGATTGTCCTTTTGTTCTCTGTGCTATTGGTCCTTCAAACAAACTCTAACTTGGTGGTCCTCATAGTACTGAATACTTTATACCTTTTACATTATGTCCTGTGTTTTTTTTCTCCAAAATAATATCTCCACCAGTTTCTTCAAACCTGTTTTAATTTAATTTTTGGTCATTTGGGGTCATTGCAAGAAGGTGAAAACACAACGCTGACCTACTATCACGGCATGAAGTCATAAAGAAGTGAAGTGCCAGAAAACAACTGCCTAACTACAAGTCCAGCAGACAAGAAGCAACATTAGCATTCATTTAGAGTTTGAACACTGTGCTGAAATTAGTCTCTGTTGCTCTTTTTGAATGACAAAAACTTAAAACTACAGTGGCTCTGAGAGCTTAGCCATTGCAATAATAAAAAAACACCAAATGCAAAAGCTGTAACACAAAGGAAGTGAATGCTAACAATCAAATGGTCAACTATAGTCGACTATTCTGCATATGTAGCGGAGAAAAGCTTTTGCCTGTTTGCAAACTAACTATGTTGCGACTCCTGTGCACATGTTTGAGCATCTGTGGCCGGATATATTGTTTGAGGCAACTATGACGTTAGCTATTGAGAAAAGTAAGTTGAGCTGATCCAAATTCTACCATGCAATGGAAATATGGCATTAGACTGACTGTAAAGGCACCACACACATCAAATATTATCCTCAGGTTTTGTAAAGCAGATATGCCTTTGTTCTCTCTGTGTAAACTGCCATTAAACAAATGACCAAAATAGACCTATGGCACTGTTGCTAGTTGGGGTGGAAGTGGGGGCTCGGGAGGTTGTGTGTGTTCTGAATTCCCTGCAAGACCTCTGCTTAGCTTTGGATGGGTGTGTGTGTGTGTGTGCGTGTGTGTGTGTGTGTTCATGTTCTACAGGATGATGAGATCCGCATGGAAACCCAGTGGCTCCGACAAGGCAATGCAGGCATCCGTGACTAAAGCAAGGGGCTGTTAAACGGCATGTCACGTCTCCTGATGCCAGCATCCCTCTGGATGTATGCAGCCAGAAGCTGGCCAACAGGGGGAATTAATTCCAGCACATGCACCATGTAAACCCCATCAGTTCACACCTACTGCCTAGGGCCCATGCAAAACCCCACAGAGTTCCCAGTTCTCTTGTCCCTACTGAAACTGCATTTGGCCAAATAATCTGTGCCAAGAGAACTGCAAGAACATAAAAGAATGAATAAACATGCATGGTACTGTAGTTTGAGTTGAGAAGGAAAACAAAAGTCAAGGTAAGGCACTTAACAAGTTCCAAGTTTGGAGCCACTACAATGTTGATGATTTAATGATTCAAACAGCAGTTTAGAATGATAACCATGCAGTCTGACCATTTAAGTGCATAGGTTCAACAAATAAATGACTACATCAAGTGTAATCGTAATTGTTATATATTTCCTCCTTTCTGTTCGATTGAACTAACTCTGCTAACTCTTTCCACGTAGAAATGAAGAGATAACAGCAAGTTTAAATCAAGGTCCCTTATGTATTATGAGCTCAATTTCTTTAGTAGCATGCATGAGTTGGTATCTGTTATAGGGGTATTTTGCTGACCAATAACAAAATATCTCACTGCTGTCTACATTCCAAACATAAAGACACCAGGCTTAAACATCCCATAGTACACAGACATGTGGTTACAGTAAATATATATGTATTGAATATACATAGACAACCTAGCGTCATAAAAAAAAACATTCTAAAAAATTAAAAAAAAACTTCTTGAAATAGAAAAAAGACAAAAACCTGTGCAAGGACTGAACACAAAGTATCCAGATACAGTGTGACAATCAGTGTTAACTTCAATATCTGTTCCACTTTTTGGGAAAACTTGTAGATTTGCTTAATGGTACATGAATTTTCAAAAAGCATCGTCTTCTATTCATTTAAGATTACTGCTGTGATGGAGTGTGATTTGCAGCAGGCTGTGTATTTGTTCTGTCTATGCTACAAGAGTTTGTTGACTCTCAGCTTGAGATTGGCTCCTGCAGCTACAGTGTGAAAGCAGGAAAAGGCACAATTAGAGAATTTTCCTTAAAATTGGAGACTAAATTTGAATAGGAAAAAAGAAAATCACAGGGTGCCTTCAGCAAAATAAACCCATCTGAAAATTCTGTCTCAGCAATGCAGCTCCCCCGATATTCTCATCATTTATGTATGCAGCGTGTAACACACTGCATCCGAGGTGCAAAGGCCTCCTTAAGAAGTAGGGGATTTCAAGGACACATGAAAGCAAAGAAAACAACATGTTTCATTCCAGAAAGCAGCATTTAGTATAGCAGCTTTAAGTGGAAATTCGCTCTGTTGCTGCATTTAACAGTAACAGTCTGAGTCACTCACTTGTTTTGGTGCTTTGAGCCCTGCAGATGTGCATGGTACTGTGCCACGGAGTTGAGTGTCACACTGCAGACTTCACAGGTATAACTCCTTTTCAGACCTGGAATCAAATAGAAATACAATGAACAATGTCAAAATGTACAAGAAAATACCTGAAACCACTGTCTGCTTTTCATCCACAGTTATAGTACAGTGAGGATTGTAAATACAAATCTGTCACTATCACATCTTTATACAATAACGTGATTCTCATTCTCCTGCAAACCATCAAGAGAGTCCATCAAACCTAGGCAGCCCTCATGCAAAAACATTTCCTCCCTGCAGATACATTTCATACAGGCTTACTTTAGGTGAGCATTCCTGTGTGTTTTCACACAGTGGAACAAATCCATGAGAAGCAGGCAGACAATGAAATGTCATGCATTCCAAATCCAGACAAAGACATTTCACAGCTGACTCTGAAAGCTTAAGCTTTTTTCCAGATTGAGAAGTGTTAGGATACACACTTTGTCATGCACTTAAATACATTGTTAACAATTTGTTATTGGTCCTCCAACCGCAAGCTCACCCTTTAGCCAGTTTATGGGTCAACACAGCCCCATGTGTTTTTAGGAAATTACCAGTAATCTCTCTGTCCCAGCTCAAGGTAATCAGCCTTTGACTGTGCCCAAGCAGTGCCACTAATGTTTAATGAACAATGAGATTAGTTTGATGATGCAGTACTGGGTCACATGATCACTGCAACGAAGTTATTTAAATTCATCAAGGGCGGGGCCACAAATGTCTCTTTAAAATTTCATGGCAATCCATCCTTTAGCTGTCAAGACGTCTCATTAAAAACCACAAATATCAACCTCATAATGGTGCTAGAGGAAAGGTCAGGGGAACACCGAATTCATAAGGACTCTGGGAACCATGATAAATTGCCAAAAACTAAAAGGAAATTCACACAGTCACAGTCGCTGAGAGTAAAGAATCAGAGTCAGCGCCCTGTTGTTGCAAATTATAAGCACCCTGTGTAATTGCTGTCATGTTGTACTAATCTGATGTGGTATGAGAAATGGCCGTCTTCATTGTCTCACTCTGACAACTGAGTTAACTCCTGCATAAATATGCCTCAGAGCACAAGGCCAAGAGAACATAAATGTCACCCTGCACTCACTGAACCACATTTCCATATCCTCCTTGATCAAATTTCCCCCGTGAATGATCGTTTCCTCTAAATCTCCAGACCATGGAAGGAGCTGCCGAAACTTAGAAAGCGTTCTTATTTTCTTCTGGTGGGATAGTGGCAGGTTACAACTTACTTCTCAGATGTTGATGTCAGCTCTTTCCCTCTCACATTTTGATGTAGGGCAATTCCTCAGAGAAAGAGAGGCAAATCTCTCCCTTTCACTTTCCTCCTGATAAGCTGTACAATAACCACTCTGTCAGACGACCGCCACCAGGACTGAGATTTCAATTTTGCACGGTTGCCCCCCGATGCAGCCATGAGCTGACATTAAAGTTCTGCAGCAGGCAGTGAGGGTCTGCGCGGCAGGGGCCCCTTTGACAGCTTGCTTCTGAAACAATTTTTGAAAGGGTGAAAGATTATACAGCAGCCTTGGTATCCATCACTGCCAGCCGCCTGCAGCTCTTACCTCATGGCGCCCTGCATGAACAATGAAGCGCCCAGAGTGTCTGGGACTCTGCAGTGCATCACCTTTACTTCCTACTTTCTGAGGCATTGGCAGCGAGTCATTGGGGACCTGTTTGTTGTTGTCCCTTTGCTGAGAACACAGGAGCAGCTCAGGATAGGACACAGAAGAAGAAAAATGTGCTCTGCACTCTCATCTATTTGGGTTAAGTTGGAAGTGTTGAGCTGATGCATGCGATAGAAGATGATATATGATGTCTTGCATCTTCATTTGATCTTAAGGAGGTAACTTTTGAAAGAAAGTAGCCAATGGGTACAATACCGAGACAAAAAAAAAAGATGAAAAAGATGCCAAAGATTTAGTAATGTGACTTACAACAAGAGCCTTCATGCAAACAAGTTTAACTTTTTTGTTGGATCCATGGGTGTAAAGACAAACAGATCCCACATTCTGCAAAACCACACTAGAAATTAAAAAAGTTACTGAGAAACAGCCAACGCAATGTGAGTAATGCTAGCATTGACAGCTAATGCTTCTTCTAACTGGCATCAACTCCTCCTGGTTACAGAGGCCACTTACTGTTTTATTTACAGGGACTTGTGTCCATAGTGGGTTACTGAAAATACTAAAGAGCTATGACAGACGCAGCAACTGTGGTAAACAAGACTCAATCTGCAGCATTTTAGTGAATCATCCCCCTTAGCAACCAGCTAGACAGTGTATCCCTGACTGCATACACAATCACTAAACTGATTCATCTTAATCACACTTTCATCAATAATGAAATGAAATCAACTTTGAGTTGCAGTGATTGTCTGTGTATATGATCAAGACACGCACCCCTAAATGAAACAAACAGTCCCTTTCATTTGTGATGCACACTGGCCTGCACATTGACCCACCAATGAGCCACAGATTGGGCTGCTGAGTTGAGTTATTTCATTTGTTCCGTAGTAAATCTTTAGCCGTCTCTCTGCTAATTGAGACCTATTGCCTGAGCCCATGGGAGGGAACACAGTGGCAGTATGACTGATCAGCAGTGCAGTGCGGGCTGTTTATGAGCAGGGAAAGGTGGTGCAGGTCCAGGGTTCATGCTAAATTAACCAGCAGCCATCTGCCCCACTTGAGGGGAAAAGTTTAGTTCATTCAGCAGGGAGCAGGGAGCAGGGAGTCCAGGCTGAAAGAGGATATGCTAAATCTGAATTTGTATCAAACAAATTGTTAGCAACTGTCGGGAAGCAATAAAGCAGACCAAATCACAGATAAGACTGGTGTTGGAAATAGGACGCAGTTAGCTGTTCAGGAATAATGAACAAAGCATTATGTATCGGGTTACACAAATTACACAACTTTTCTACGACGAACAGTGATGTATATACAAAAGGGGAAGCATGACATGAATTAAAAGGTTCAGGGACCATTTACTGCTTTCATGAAACGTATGGATCTATTAGATGAAGAGGAATGAGTACTTCCTGTTGGAAACCTCCCAACATGGTTTATCTGAGCTCATTTTTGTGGATTAGAAAATCTTTTAATTTTTACCATGCTTTTGGGGTTTATGCATGTAGCCTACAAGAGATGACTTTGTTTCTTGTTCATTTGTGCTTCAGTTTTGCGTCTGTAAAAAGACACCTATTTGCTTTGTACAAATGTATGTATAAAAACATTTTTAGTTCAAGCAGTGATCAGGCCCTCGCAAGAAGGGTGGACAACACTAAGAAAATTGAATGTAAATCAAGAGATAATTGTAAAAGGCTTACTTCCTGTTGCCAGTAGGTGGGACAATTACTTTGACCACTAATTGACACGTAGACGTCTTCAGGCTGGGACTCTTATCAAACATGTGAAGTTTGGTGCAGATTGGACAATGTACACTGACGTTACAAGAACTTCCTGTTTCATTGCAAGACATCGAAGTTCATTGCATCACCGAGACCATTCAAGTTTTGCACAGACTTTCAACAACGTTTCATTGTTAATATGTTTTATATATTCAGACCTTGACCTCTGAGGTAGATAGGATTAATCTCATCAGACTAGTTTGCTAATTTACAATCACATTTGATGAAAACTTGAAAGTTTCACGATCTATCGTCAATGTCTACTTTTTTGGACTGAATTTGAGGTGGCTGCGATTAACCTGCTGCAAGGCATACATCAAAGTATAAAAGATGTAATTTCCTGTTGCCTGTAAATGGCACTGTGACGATAATTCCAAATTTGCTAGTAGATGTCTTCAGGCCGGGACTCTATGTAGCGTGTGAAATTTGGTAAAGATCTGACCAATGCGAAGTCGAGTCACAACAGTTTCTTTGTTCATGGAAGACATTGAAATTCCCTGTGTGAAATTCACATACAGTCTTCACACTAACGCATCATCAAGTCATAGGGGGGGCTTCATTTTTTGAAATTTGGTATAGGGTGCTCTCAAACCATTTTGCTACACCCATGTCCAAGACCCATAGAATATTTAATAGTTATTATATAACTTTTTCACCACTTCTGATATGGGTGCAAAGGTTCACAACTTTTCATTCATGTTTTCATTCATTCATTTGCTCAACATTCAGCAACACTTTCAGTCTGTCTGCTGAATGAACGTTTCCCCCTGTGTAGTGATGATTAGTGAGCAGACTACATGAGGGTTGTGGCCTGTATAGCCAGCATGTGAAAATGCTCTGAAGAGTGAGTTAATGTCAGCTTGCTGTGACATTGCGCTGTAACTGGACAGTGAGCAATACACTTGCTGTGTTTAGTCAGCGCAGTGCAGCCCATGCACTGGCAGTATCAATACCTGTATTGACCAAATCCTGACAATATCCAACATCAATGTAGAGACAACCTCTGTCAATAATAATACTCTCATCTCTATAGTTTGTATTGGGCTCACATGGTCCATACCCTTTAATACAGTTGTGTTAAGTTATTCCAGCATTGAGGGATGGGCGCATAATGAAGCTGTCATGTGTATTCTGTTGTGTAGTTTACATTCGGATGATGTACTGTGCTTTAAAATGTAATGATTCTATGGATGAATGCATGGAATAGGAATGCATCAATCTGAATCTACCATTGTTCCAAATGGTAGTTTTGATACAGATTTTATGAAGCAGTATTTTATGAAGAGTACTGGCAATGAAATGCCAAATCCACACGTTGTTCATCAATGTTATTACATAATTCAGGTTTTCATTCACTCACTGTGTGCCACTGACTGAGTTTTTGATGCGACACTTATCCCTGGCCTTTTTTTTACCTCACATTAAACTGATTAAAAATAGTTCCACAAATGTATACAGATATGCAGATTTAATATGGGAAAAAGAGAGCAATAATATCAAATCAGTACTCTCCATCAGCAGACGAGGAGATGAGTTGAGTTATCGAAATAGAGATCAGGAAAGACAAACTTGGATCTGTGCATCTATAGTAAGAAAAACTTTTAATTCCACTGCAGCGATATCCAGAGAAAAGTGCTCACACAGTATGCCAACATTAGTGTCTTAATGGACTATCCACTGCATTGGTATTCTCCATCACATTTAAAATTCTCCAAAATTTCTGTCCTTGATGTTACAGTAAATGAAACGTCTCATCATGAGAGTATTGGATATTTTGCAGTCCTTATAGTGCTTTGCAGAGCACAGATGAGCAGTTACATCAGTTTTACAGTATGCTGCAAAGTAAGGCTACATTTCCTCAGCCAGTTAGGAAGAGCCACGAAAAACTCTGCATCTTCTCGGTATAAAACTTTGAAGGACTTCCTTTTAAAAAACAAAGGTTTCTTTTTTTAATGATGTGGAGCAGGTACATTTGACCCTGAAGCATCTACAAATCAGCGCAGGAAGAGGAGTGCTAATAGACCGTTACTTTCTTTCTCCTCCTTTCCCCCCTCTCATGTCTCTGCCTTCAGCTTTGCATAGCTGCACAGCGGCATCTACACAACAATATACAATATGCACACCCATGGGTGACGGCACCTCCTCCTTTATGGGAGTTGTTGAATATTTCATCACATGGCAATCTTCAGAGTCAGATTGCACATTTTATCAGCAAGTTGAGAAGTGCACAAGGACAGTGCTGGAGGTCAGTGAGAGGGAATGGCAAGTCGAGAACTGGAAAATGGAAAAAGACAAAATGGTCCAAAAGCAGATATGGAGATAGATGAAAAGAAGAAATCTAGAAAAGAGTTCTTATTAGAAGCTGTGAAGGATGCCTTCTCCAGCTGCAGCAGCATCTCCTGCCTCCCCCTCTCTGTGCCGGCTGCCTGGGCGTCTGCTTTGCCTGCTGCACTCCTCTTCTCCTCTCCACGTGCCCACAGTGCTGCTTTGGCCTGATAGGATGATTTGCCACTTCATTACTAATTGATAATCGCTCGAGAGAAATACTCATTAGCCCAAGTGCTGAATAGTGCAGCTAGCATGCTGACATTTTCAGCCTCTCCATAATGACTATGTTGATGTTCGGGATGTTCGTCTCCTCCTAACACACATGCATAGTGCAAAAGAGAGGAAGCCAGAGGTAGGGAGGGTGTTATGCTAGAGTGGAGAAGAGCCTTTAGTGAGGAATCATGACCTGTGTTAGGGAAAGTGCTCCTGACCTTAAGAGAAAATCACAGTAACAGTAAGTGTTTCTATATTGACAATATTTCAACAATAAATGTAATATGTTTGAACTTTAACTTGTCAATCAAATGCAGCAATGTAAAAATAGACACTGAACATTAATTATATTAATAATTATTTAAGTCTAAATCAATTAGAAAGCTAATGACAAAAATTTGAAAAAACCACACATGCATTACAAGACAGCCTCAGGTACTCAGCCTTGTGTCTACTGTCAAGTTGTACACAGTGACAGGCTTCGATATCAAATCAAGTGGTAAGACTAACACCTGCGTGTGACAATATTCACCATGGATTGCTCTGACACTGAACAAAAAGTCTAAATCTGATGATTAAGAGCCAAGATCCAAACTCCACTGCAAACCTGTGGATGTTGTTCGTAACTGTTCAGAGTGCATTGTTTGTGGATATCCAAATAATGTAGTCATATTCATGTATGTACTGTATTTGCTAAGGGGTTACTGAAAAAAAGCAAATGGTGCAACTGGGTTGAGACTCTAAAAATGTGTTGATCATTTGTTTTTTTTTATTATTGCAAATACATTATGCTGAACTACAATGCTCAGTGATGATGTTGCATAAATGTTGGCCACAGGATCTGTAAAAGAAATCTGTTCACCGCATGTCAATAGCCAACTTCAACCAAGCTTCAACCATTCAATTTGCCATCAACCAGCTACAGTGCACCTATAGGCATACAGAACCAGTCAGGCCTGTAGTTTGGGGTCCATGTCCAATCAGCTGTGAGGGTTTGTTTCCCCCATTCGCTAAAGTCACGCGCTGATGCCCTTTACAACACCTCTGGGCTCCCTCTGCTCCTCTGGCAGTTAGCCCTTCACCAGCTGGAATGATATTATGCAATTGTTATTGACAAATTGTGACAGGAAGAGGACAAGCAAGACCTTCTCTCCTCCTCTTCTGCAAAATTAAAAGCTTACAACACTCTGGTGGAATCCAGAAGGAGTCAAGCTGACAGCTTGAACCAAGAGGGCCTTACAGTTCAACAGTGGAGGACTTACACATGATCCCAATTATTCACAAATGTGTCATGCTGTCTTTCTATCACTGAGTGACACATGCCACATTACTGTCTACAGGGTCTGCCAAGTGATCACAAGAATTACCATTTAAACATCTTGTAGCATCCAGTGTCGGAATGGCAAATAACAAAGGTTGCACAGCCAACAGAAGTAACCAATGGATCAAAGACTTCCTGAGACTGGAGGCAGCAGGTGAGGTAGAGGAACATCACATCCAGCACCAGGACCATCAGCACAGGTACTAAGGTGGATTGCCCCCTCTGGGTTGGGAGTGAGTTGCTGCCCCAAGTGGGGGACTTTAAGTGTCTCGGGGTCTTATTCATGAATGACGGTAAAATGGAGCGTGAGATGGACAGACGGATTGGTGCAGTGTCTGCAGCAATGTGGGCGCTGTACCGGTCCGTTGTGGTGAAGAAGGAGCTGAGCCGGTAGGCGAAGCTCTTGATTTACGTTCCAACCCTCACCTGTGGTCATGAGCTCTGGGTAATGACCGAAAGAACAAAATTGTGGATACAAGCTGCTGAAATTAGTTTTCTCTGTAGGGTGTCTGGGCTCAGCCTTAGAGATAGGGTGAGGAGCTCGGACACCTGGAGGGGGCTCGGAGTAGAGCTGCTGCTCCTTCACATCGAAAGGAGCCAGTTGAGGTGGTTCGGGCATCTGATCAGGATGCCTCCTGGGTGCCTCCCCTTAGAGGTTTTCTGGGCATGTCCCTCCGGGAAGAGATCCTGGGGCAGACCCAGAACTCACTGGAGGGATTACATCTCTCATCTGGCCGGGGAACGCTTTGGGATCCCCCAGGAGGAGCTGGAGAGCGTTGCTTGGGAGAAGGGTGCCTGGAGTGCCCTGCATCACCTGTTGCCACTGTGACCCGACCCCGGACAAGCGGAAGATAATGGATGAATGCATCGATGGATGAGAAGCTCCACTCAATAGGACACTGTGTCATTACTTAACACCATGCATGGCTGTTCCCTCAGTCACTACTTAGGCCTAAATGTAAGTCTGACACTGGGCCATTGGCATAAATCTGGAAGTTGCCACATCACAGTCTTCATTTACATGCAAAAGAGTAAAAAGCATGAATGTGATCAGTCAGAATAAAGACAATATTTCACGTCTCAGCATTGCTCTGTACCTTTCATCTCTCCCATGTCCAGGGTCTTGCCCAGCTGTTCCAGCAGGTCTGCTCTGGCAGCATTCTTCTTGTGCTTTTTGCCATCATAATGTTGTTGAGCCATGCCAGGGTTGTTGAACCAGGCATTGCATAGCTGGCAGTAGCGGTCCGAGTCGCGGCGCTGTCGCGGGGATGTCATAGGAGACATTTCTGGGAAACTCTTTACGGGACTGGGAGACGCCTCTGAAGGAAAGGCAAAAAAAACACAAAATTGAGGCTCTGCAGGGTAATTAAAGGGGCTCTATCTACTGTAGGTGGATAAGAAAACAAATATTATATTTCCCAACACAATCTATTACAGTTCTGTACTCCACTGAAATACACCTATACAGTCAAAAATCACAATCACCCGGGATACTTGTTTGTGGTGTATTGGATTGCGTTGTGGTGTTGAGTATTTCTAATAGTTTGTGCAAAAAATCTAAGAAAAACTGGAGGACAGAGCACTTCAATGCTATAGGACAATGTGCTGCAAGTCTGCAATTTATAGGGAAATGGAAATGTTTTTTGTAGCACCATTTTTAGTTTTTTTGTAACGAGAATGTGGATTAGTAATGGCATGCCGGCACAGCCTAAATACACAAGTTAGCTTTGTGGAGATTTGTAGCAGGCAGACAGACAACAATGTAAGGGCCTTAATGACCACTGATCAGCAGCAAAGTAACAATGACTGCAGCCCTGCTAGTGCAGCTTTCTGAATAACAAGCTGTTATCTCCATTAAATGATTGAAGAGGAAAACCTAAATTCTACTTGGCAAACAAATTAAAGATCTTGCTCTCCTCGTGGCTGCCCACTTGTGCCTTCAAGCATGTATGACATTATTAACCCTGAATGAGCGCCGCGTTGCACTGAAAGCTCCCCGACACAAAGAGGCACTTTCAACTTAATCAGTTTTCACACTCGAATGCTCAGCCCACCCTAAGTCAACATTTAGCATTGTCCCATTGCGTTCCATTGAACCAGTTAACGTTTTGAAGTGGCAACTCCAGTGAAAAACACAGGACGGACAGAATGTAAAGAAGTGAAACTTTCAGCATTTTGACTTCAGCCCTCAGCAAGTCAGAGCTGAGATATAGACAGAGCAGAGTTTGCATCTGCACAATATTTCACATTCAGCACTTTTACTCTTGCTCCCTCCACAGCAGCTGTCTACTATCAAGGATTTGAATCTGGGACTTTATGGTTATAAGATGACCCCTAATAGTCATAATGTAAACTGTCAGACAGTTGGAAGTCAGAGGACATCTACAGCAGCGGTCCCCAACCTTTTTTTGCGCCACGGACAGGTTTCATGTAAGGCAATATTTTCACGGACTGGCCTTCAAGGTGTGGGGGATAAATACGACGAAATAAAATGATACGACCGGCATAAAAACAAATATATTTTCATGCAGGGTGCTTGGTCTCCATGTGCCAAAGCAGTTTTGAAGGCTTCATTACCTCATACCTTCAGTACCTGCTAGCTTGTTGCCACATATTATGCAGAGCGGGCTTGGCGCGTGAGAATCACCTGTGGCGATAAAGCCGTATTTTAAGTAGGACTCCTGATATTGTCTTTTAAATGCAGCTTTCTTTTTCTTGGAAGTCGTAGGCTCTTCTTCTTCTGTCTCCTCATTGGGCCTTTTCCCCTTTCCAAAGAAGCTTTCCAAAGATTACAGTTGGAAGCTGGATATATATATATATGTAGAGAGAGAGAACTAAAGAGGATTAAGACATATGGCATACGAGACATAACCTGAAAGCATAGCTCTTGGTTTTAACAATAATATCTATATGGTTATCTACTAGAGTGAAGAGAGGGATGATGAGAATTTAACAGCTGTGGAAAACTCCAAGAAAGAGGAATATTAACAGTACGTGAAGAAAGCGAAGGCTAAAATAGTTTCCGCAACAACTTCACCTCGTACTTTTTGTCCACTGCAAACTGCATTCAAAGATTCTACATGTAATAATAATCATTATCATTGTTGTTGGTAATAAGTCCTAGCTTTCGTAGAAGAGGTGGTTAATTGGTAATATTGCTACTAGAAGTAATAAAATAAAATAAAATAAAATAAGATAATAAAAGTATTGACTTTATTTCACAAATCACCTTTTAAAGGAATAGTAGCGAGCTAACTGATATATGGAGCTGGTACTTGAGGACAACTAGTTTAGTTTAGCATAAAGACTGAAAGAAGAGGGAAACAACTAGTCTAGCTTTGTCCAAATTCCCATAACGTGCCTACCAACACCTCAAAAACTCACTGCTTCACACATGAAATCTCATTTCTCATCAGAACTCATAGTACCGTACTACCCCACTGAACATCAAAAAGACAAAGGAAATCATCTTCAACTTTGGCAAGAACAAGGAGGCCCTCTCTCCACTAACTATCAAAGGAGAGGAGGTGGAGAGGGTCACATTTCAGAGTCACTCACATGGACTGTCAACACCACGGCGCTGGTAAAAAAAAAAAGGCTCAACAGCGGCTCTACTTCTTGAGGACACTTAAGAAGACCAACCTGCTTAGAGCCTTTTACCAGTGCTCCATCGAGTCAGTACTCACATACAGCATCACAGCGTGGTATGGAAACTGCACAGGAAGCGACTGCAGAAATCTCCAGAGAGTAATCAAGACATGGCGCTACAGACTCATCAAAGCCCACACCTCCAGACTTAAGGACAGCTTCTTTCCAAAAGCCATCACAGTACCGAACTCAAACCCTACTCATACATCTCAGGCCTGAGCACTACCCACACACCTAACAGGTGCAAGCACTGTGCTCACTATGTGCAATAAATGTGAACATTGCAACATTTGCACTACTCATTATTATTAATCATTATTAGTCACATTCCTATTGTCAGTGCTATAATTACTGTTAGTATTTTGGTTGCTGTTTGTTTCGTGTCTCTCTCTCTCTCTGTGCTAGATGACTTAAATCTCTCATCATTTTTACTGTCCAAACCAGCAGGCAAAATCCCTCACCCTTACGTTTGGTCAGACAGCAAAGAGGTCATCCACCCAATAAGCTTCTGCAGTGTGTGTGTGTTTGTGTGTGTGTGTGTGTGTGTGTCCTGACTAACCAGCCATGTAGGCTGCCATTATGAAATACGGCATGTGTACTCTCACCTCGACTTGATGATAAATCAAGACCAGGCTTGGATGATTCATACCCTGGCGTACTGATGATTCTCTAAAAAATGTTATTCTCAGACATCAATGTCAAAAAAAAAAAAAAAAGCTGCAATCCTCTCAGTATTTTTTTTATCATGCTCTCTGTGCTTGGTCCTTTGTCTCCAAAGCACATAAATTCATCTCTGTGCAGCAAAAGAAGGCACATTTTGTCTTGCTGACACTTGAACCTATATTACAGAGAGGTGGGGGCCTTTTCGCAGAGTTTAAGTGTCCTTTAGGCAGCAGGTGCCACACCAAGTTGGCAGCATCTGCCACTTGGTGATGGATATTAGCTTTGCTCTCAGTGAAAGCACAGAGGGGTGTCACACAGTATGTCTCTAATGATGCACTAAATGGGAGGAAATGGTTTCATTCCTTTATGTGCCCGCTGGGTTTTCTATGACTAAGGAGAGCCATCCTGCAAAAACACAGCCTGTTATGAATGAGGAGCCTGCCCCCTCAGACTGAACGTAAATACTTTAGGTAAAACTGGCGGACTGCAGGCCGAATGGCCGGGACACTGACATAAAGCAGTAAGAATATCAAATCAGAGTGATTACACTTTGCTGGAGGAGGCTGCTGTATGGACAGGTCTTACTGATGATGATAGACGATCTTTGCTTAGGTCTTGCAATCATTTTAATGCCTCAAAATTTTTTTTTAAACTTATGGGCCTCTTTAACACAAGAGATTTGACTAATAATTTCTCTGGTAGTGGACCAGAGTGGACCGTGCAATAAAGATTTATTGCAGTCCACACAGTGCTAGGTTCTGTTGATGCTAGGTGGCCAGAGTCTGTGTATAAAACACAGGACTTTGGCATATTGGAGCAGACTTGTCTTGTGCTTTTGGTTCAGTTATGGAGGTGTCTTGGAGATCTGGCACGGAGGCCTTCAGCGTTTAGTATGCGCTTTTGCTGTAGGAGGTGAAACCTCAGTCCCTGCTGCCACCAAGTTGTTGGACAATTCTCTAGACGTACCCATATTTCTAACATGCACCCAAACGTCACTGTGAACACCCCCCCTCCAGCCAGTCCAGGTATTTGATGTATTCTATCTCAAGCACACCTGATGCAACTAATGAGGCCCTTGATTAGTTACATCAGGCGTGCCTGAGACAACATCTGGTTTGCAAATGAGTGCCAATTCCAGCTGATAGGCGGGGTACACCCTGGTCAACACATAGAGACAGACAACCACTGAGGCTCACATTCACCCCTACAGGCAATTTAGAGTCAGCAATTAACCTGCATGTCTTTGGACTGTGGGAGGAAGCACAAGTTCTCAGAGAGAACCCACGCAAGCATGGGAAGAACATGCAAACTCCACACGGAAAGGCCCTAGGCTCAAACTGCAAACCATGCTGCTTGCAGCTTTTCATAAACAGCCTTATTTTCACATGAATGAAAATGCATTTTATACTGTAGCACATCATTTGTTTGGCCTTTATTAGCAAGGCATTGAAACAAATAGGAGTTGTGACGTTTTGATGCAAAAGCAGCACTGCAGAAAACACATTGGGATTGCTCTGCTACTGCTCTATGTGAATTTTGTTTTGGCTGTGTCAGTTGTCCATTTGAAGCTCATTCTAATTTATTTATTCAGCTCTTTTATTTGCTTCCTCTTAATGACCAGCCTAATAACAGAAAACTCTGATGTCCATTAGTCCATTAGAAATCTAATCTATAGAATGGTATAGCTTACACATCCCTTTCATCAGAACATGTCATTTCTCCAACACTCGTTTAGCGTACTGTTGTGTTTAAAAGCCAAAGCCCCTCCTTGCATGGAATTTGCATGCAGACAGAGAAGCAGTACAAAGTAGACCTATTTTGTGTGAACAGAGTTATAAATCTGAGGAGATCCAGCCACTGTGAGGAGAGGAGATCAAAGTGTTCTCAATTCATGCAGTTATTTCTTCCTACAATGCCACTCCCTTTTGGGCTTTCTACTCACCACCCTCTCCTCTGCCTACAAACTCTGCCTGTATGACCCTGGAAACAAAACATTGCCTCAAATTTTACTTTGTCTCTGAAGGAAATCTCTGCAAGCTGTGAAGGCCATGAAAAGCAAAACCCTGAGACTTACATACTATTTGTAAGGCTGGCGACCTATAAAGGTCAACCTGAACTGTATTATTTGTCCTTTAGACTCTGTAACGTTGGAAATAAGAAAAACAGTGAGGGCAATATCTAAAAAGTCTTTTGAAATGTGGCTGTGGTAGAACAGGTCGTCTACTAATTGGAGAATCAGTGGTTAGATTCCCGGCTCCTCCAATCCTGTGTGCTTGATTAAGCTCTGCCCCTGCCATCAATTTGGGAATGGGTGAATATGAATGTAGTGTTACAGTGCTTTGAGTGGTCAAAATGACTAGAAAGGTGCCATACAAGTGCAGTCAATTTACTTTTGGATCTCAGAATTGACCTGCTGCACAGCACCAGAATGTTAACAGAGTCCCTACAATATGAATGTATGAAAATGAAAATGGTCTGAATTCTGAGGCAGCCCATTAGACAGTTTGAATAGCAGGGAATCAGAAGGGGGAAGTTAAAAAGCAATTGTTAAACAATTAGGGTCATCAGATAATAATCTCAGTTCAATTTGAAGGAGAGCCATAGCCATGTTGTCATGAACATGAATTTTATCTCCAGATTTCTCCAAATCACTTCCCAGTAAATCAGTGCAAGGAATATACTATATCTTCACATTAAGCTGTAGATGTTAAAGGAAGTGACATTCATGGCAGCCATTTCGCTTATGGCTCAGACAACTGGAAAGAGGCCAGAATGTGGAAATAGTGCTTTGAGAAACTATGTGGAGGAATATGAAAATACAGACGGCTGTGGTTACATAAAAGTACTAATGACAAATTAACATTCATTCAGCCAGTCTGACCTCTAAAATAGAAACTGATTAGGAATTGCAAAACTAGCAGCTGATATTCAGCTAAACATGCATACAGATGAGCATGTGCTATGTGGATCAGTGAAAATATCACAATAAAGATACAGCCTGTGGGAACAACATGAACCATTCATTTCGACTGCCAGATGAATTCTTGTATCTTCAAAAAGTTAATTTGAACATCTTACACAGGGTTTTTCGACACAATGATTTCAGATCGATGATGGTGCAATTTTAAAATGTTTATCATGGGTTTTGAATGAGGCATGAATAAATGAAAGCAAGAGTTTTTGCAGCTGTATGCAAGCTAAAAGCAGGCTGGAGAAACAGCGGATCCCGAGAGGCAAGGGGATCGGCAGAGGAACTCGACCAGTCCGCTGACATTACTTGTGTAGAAATCAATAACCCAGGCTGCCTGGTGCCCTTGATTTATCTTCCTGACATTCTCTATTGTGACAGATCTAGGTGCCTGTACAATAGTGGTGCTTTAGATGTATGTTTTAGGAGAGAATCCAAGCTCAGTCCAAAGCAAGCGGAGCCAACCTTTCATTGACGCTATCTTTTCCCAGAATGAATTTCATGATGGATTATTGGATATATTAATGGTGAGTCAAATCAAAGCATTTGTGTGTGAGGGTAATATGTGGGTCTGATATTTGTATTCGATCATATCTATGAATACTGATGGAACAGTTTTGCAACTTCAGGCTTTTCCACTCTAAAGGATCCATGAGAGGCACTGAATAATTGTTCTTTTTGTGATGAAATTTTTAGTGATGAAATGGTCAAATTTAAATTTAATGGATCTCTGCACAAAGAAATGGCTCAGCAGCTGCCATCCAAAAAGGTAAGCATGTTTTTTCTTCAGTGTCAATGCAATTGATGGCTGTGTCACTTCCTCTTTTGCATGTGGTAGATCTGCCTCTGTTCTGAACCATTGGCCACAGATGGCATGCTTAATGGCTGTCTGTCACTGAAAAGTGGCAAAGAAGCAAATAGCATAAGGGCGCACTCTGAGCTCCACATCACCAGACTGCAATCAGAGTTTTTAGAAAGTAAAGTAAAAACACAATGAAATAGTGTTGTGTAGTGTCTTTTTGAGATGACTGTGGCTCAGAGGTAGAGGCAGAGTGGGTTGTCCCTCAATCAGAAGTGCTTCGATCCCAGGTTCTTATGAGTCAGCGTGTCAAAGTGTCCTTGGGCAATACACTGAACCCCGACTTGCTCCTGAGGCAGCTTCAGTGTGTGAATGTGTGTGAAAGAACAGTCTCCTCCAACTTAGACTCCTCCTGTATGAATGATGTGTGAATGGGTGAATGAGGATGTGATGTAAAAACGCTTTGAGTGGTTGAAATGACGAGAAAGTCGCTATACAAATACAGAGCATTTACTTTTTGGCATATCAGATATGGTACATTAGACCAATATCTATATTATATCACAGTGGAGGAAAAAAAAAAGTTTGCTCAGTCCTGATTGCTTTTGGATCTGGCAAAGAGATATTCTTGAAAGTTTTCTTTATATATTTCCTTATTTTTGAACATTTTCAACTCGTCTTAAAGTCTTTGTACTCATGCATACATTCACCTTGAAACTTCATTCAAACTTTATAGCAGTCAGCACTCTTTGAACATTATATTAGTCAAGCTTTTTCATGCCTTTCATAATTTCTCAGTAACAGCAAAGAAGCAGTGTTATTTTTGTAAAGCTTCTCAGCTGAGCAATGCCCCAAAAAACAATCATACAATTCACTAATACAGAGCTTCTACTTTCCACATAGAAAATAAAATTCTAAATAAATCATATACCTGATCCAGAACGCTGCTGCTCGTGTTCTGACGAGAACTAAAAGAAGAGACCACATTTCTCCTGTACTGGCTTCTCTTCATTGGCTTCCAGTAAAATCTAGAATAGAGTTTAAAATCCTTCTCCTCACCTACAAGGTTCTTAATGTTCAGGCTCCATCATATCTTAAAGAGCTCATAGTACCGTACTACCCCACTAGAGCACTGCGCTCCCAGAATGCAGGTCTACTGGTGGTTCCTAAAGTCTCCAAAAGTAGTTCAGGAGGCAGAGCTTTCAGCTATCAGGCTCCTCTCCTGTGGAACCTCCTTCCAGTTTGGGTTCGGGGGGCAGACACCCTCTCTACATTTAAGAGTAGACTAAAAACCTTCCTTTTTGATAAGGCTTATATTTAAGGGCTGGATCAGGCCTTAGACCAGCCCCTAGTTATGCTGCTACTGGCTTAGACTGCCAGGGGACTCCAATGGTGCACTGAGCTCCTCTATTCTCTCTCCTCCTCTTCCTCTCCATCCTCTCATGTCTCATGCTATCTTCCCCGGAGCCTTTCTATGCTTTCTCATCTCTCAGGTTCCTGTTGATCCTGTGGATCCTGGTCCTGGCCCTGCTGATGTGGTTCTCTGGTTCCTGTGGATCCTGGTCCCGGTCCCGCTGATGTGGTTCTCTGGTTCCTGTGGATCCTGGTCCTGGTTCTGCTGATGTGGTTCCCTGGTTCCTATGGATCCTGGTCCTGGTCCCGCTGATGTGGTTCTCCATCAGCCAATGGATGTGCGTCTGTCCAAGGCTACAGCCTGTCCGTCCTTGGGAGCTGGATCTCTCCTTCACTGTGGTGCTCCCGGAGGTTTCTCTTTTCCCACTGGGTTTTTTGAGTTTTTCCTTCCCGAAGAAGGAGGGTCATAAAGGGCAGGTGATGCCTAGGACTGATCCACCGGACTGATCCATTGGCCTCATCGACTGCTGGACTCTTTATTAGATTGTTTGTTCGCTTACACTTGTTTATTTCAGTGAACTGTGTAAAGCACTGTGAGACAACTCTGTTGTGATATTGGGCTATACAAATAAATTTAATTGAAAATTGAATTGAATACCTCTATCCTAAGTTCCTAGGAGAAATAAAACATCAGAAAAGCAAGCATAAGAACTCACTCGTTCTTACTGCTGGTAGACTGCAGCAAGGATGAAGCAAACAAGAAAGTGTATGTGATGCACACCCAAAATGGTGTGTCTGCCTCAAGCTTGGGTCCTCTACCAGAGGCCTGGGAGTTTGAGTGTTCTGCTGTCAGTATCTAAGTTGATGTTCTGGAGAGATCTCAGATATTGTACCTGGAATCTGCAGGAGCCGCTCTCCCAGTTTCTGGGTCACAACCCCCAGTGCTCCCATCACCACTGGCACCACTGTTGCCTTTGCCTCCCAACAACTTTTTCTGCTGTTTGTCAATCAGCACGATGTCAGGTGGGTTAGCCATCACCAGTTCCACATCCAGCCTAGATCTGGAAGTCCCACAGGATCATAGCTCAGTCATTCTCAACCATCTCTGCCCGTGGGACTTTCAGCCCATACTCAGTGCAGATGTCCCTGTACATTATGCCAGCCACGTGGTTATGTTCACTGTTCCTGCCTGCATCTTACAGTAGTTCTTGGCCTCCTTTGCTCTTCTTAGTGTAGTCTCAGGTCACACAGGAACTAGCATTCAGATTAAAAGTTAAGCTCCAAACAAAAGGAAACACATTTTCTCTCTGGCTAAAGCTGTGCAAAATACTGTTGGCCTGAACTAACTCAGCAGAAATGACATCCTCTGTCCCCCTTTCTATGCCTGAATGCCATTCTGGTGCTGCTGCAGTCAAAGTAATTATTTACTGTTGTGTTTTTTTCAGCCAGAGATTTTAAGGATATGTCCAGCAAACATTAACTCAAAGACAAGACCTTTGCGTGCCAATTATTCAGTGCTACCACTCTGGAGGAAAAAAAGGCTGCAGTGGCTGAGGCATTATTAATGCAGGACGAATTTGATGGATCGATGATCCAACAATGGGAGACTTCAAATAATATCACTATAAAAATGCAGCGTCTTATCAGAGTCAACAGTAAAGGTCCTACAAATAAAGAGGAAAGGGCTATCTGAGTGAAGTGTGACGTGCATATAAATGACTTCAACTGGAGCGCCAACAAGCCATGGTAAACAAAGTCTATGGCTGATCTTTTCACATTCACACTGCTCACTGTGAATTCAAGTATTAGACTCCAGAAGAATCGGAAAATATAATGTTTGCTATGTTTCTCATTCACCGTTTTCCCCGTGATCTCTCATTATTCTCAGACAACTGCCACTTTGTCAGTAGACTCAAAGTGAGCAGCTGCCAGCATGAACAGCAACAGCAGGCCTCAATCACCCCAAGGTAAGGAGCAGTTGGTGATTAAATCTAAATTGCACATGCATAGACACACACAGACTTGTTGCATTTCACAGTCTAAAGTCCAGGTTGATGAAAGTGACAAGTGCAAGGATTAAATGAGGGGTGTGAAGTGTAAAATCCAGCACACACACACACATACATACAAACAACGTTTGAGTGCCACATATTCTTCTAAGTATAAAATTAAATGAGCAGCTTCACATTTACAATCACAGGCTATAAAAAGCTTTTTCTCAAAAGACACAGGGGTGTTTGCATTCAATTTACGACCGACCTGTGGCAATTCGAAATGGAATGAAGCCAACTGACGGTGGAGAACCCAAAACAATAGTCGAACGTAGCCACAACACAGTGGACTTTTTTTTAGATAAAAATATCGCACAAATCAAATATCTAGTACAGCAGAATCAGTAATAACACTTAAAATAGATGATTGTAGCATTAACCTGTCATATTGTTGACTTATCAAATACATTTTTGACCGGCAGCAGACCCTCCGGACCGCCGTGGACTGATGTGGACTGAGTAATGCAGCGGTTATAGTTTAAAAACTAATATAAAATGAGAAATAGCAGCACAGCTTCTGTACTCCCTGATCCTACAGAAGTGACAGGAAAAAAGACGTGATATAGACAAAAAAAGATAATCCCATAGCAATACATTCAATACAATACATTCGAAAATCGTGCTGAGGGACAAGAAGACAATAAGAAATTTGTGTCCACAGACACGAATTCATAGATTATACTTCTATTTCACAAACTTCTGTGAGACTGGGTTGCAACCTCACTAATATACAATACATGCTAATATACAATACATGACCAGACCTGCTCTGGATTTTCATTCAGATGCTGTTACCTTTAGACCAGCCTGTTCTCATTCACAATATGTCAGAGACAGGCTCTTTGTTACCTCCTTGAGGACTGATACCAACACACAAGGCACCCTTCTGCATTGCAAATGGTTCTCAAATTCCGTTTCATCAAATACTGAAGCCCTTACCATCTAACATTACTCCAGGGTATACCGCACTTCCATCATCATGGTAATGATAAAAAAAGACTTGGTTAACATTCTGAATCTGTAACAAGTTTGGTAAAGTTTGGTAAAGTTTAGGCACTAAAACGACTTGGTTGGTTTTAGGAAAATATGTTACGATAAAACAAAATAAGATAAAATACACACATTACTCACATAACAAAAGCTGATAAAATGAAAATAAGTTCTTGCTTGAGTTTCACATGGGACGCTAACATCAGTCTCGAACCACCTCTCCATCCTTCACATGCAGACTCTACTGTTGTTATATGCTACGTTGTCATTCATCATCTCATACAGACACCAAAGGACAACTCATGCAGATGCTGCCTTGTGTGTCGGTATCACGTGCCAAAGGGAGTGACAAAACGGCAGTATTTGATACAGTGGGAAAATGAAAATGTGCCGTTTAGACAGTCAGTCTTGTCATCTACTGTGACTCTTGCTTAGACAGTCAGTATCCGCATTTCCCAAAAAACTATTGAACTATTTATCTCAAAAAATGTGTTGAGACAAAAGAAGGGCGTGAATGTCTCAGTGCACTACTCGTACTTAAACTGCTGATACCAAAGACATTTCTCAAAACAGAGCAAGTGCATAGAAGATGCTCAGTTACAGGAACAACAACTAGTGTGTTGCTCCTGCAGTATATTCTGACCCTTACAGCACCTCTGTGTGTATGTGGAGTTTCTGAGCACTGAATCAAGACGGTGAAGTTACACTAATGTGCACACTGGACTACAATACAACAGCCACTGACTGATTCTATCGGTTAGGACTCCATCTCAGAGAGAGCAGGGGGAGAGATGTGGGCAGAACACACACTGAGTCTGAACTGAGTGCTACATAATTCTTTAAAATCAACTACGAGGCTCTACTCCACCTCACATGTACATAGTAACACAAGCAAATACGTATAGCAACGTGTGCCTCATTTCATGGTTCATTTTCTTCTCAATAATAAATCCCCATTGGACACAAGTAACTCCTTTATCATTTACACCCACAATGTATTTTTAACAGGGGCTATAGTGTACCTTTGGCTGTGATGGCAGGCTGCTCCCCCAGTAGCAGTTTTAGCCTCTTGGCGTGGATTTTACCCTGGTAGTGTGACTGTGCCACCACTGCCGAAGTGAAGGACATGTTACACAGCGTGCAGCACTTATTCTTGTCCACGTCGCCCTCGTCGCTGCCCTAAAAAAACCACAGTAACATCTAATGAATGATACATCAGAGACTCCAAAACATTTTTTTTAATGGAGTCTTTAAAATAGGATTCCATCACATATGTCAAATGCATTAGGAAGAAAGCACAATATACTGTTTTAGCAAGACAGCTGCAGAGTGAACACGTCACCAACCTCTATCGCTTCTAATTCAGGTGAGCGAAGAGGTGCAACATTCCTGGTGGGATGCAAATGGAATTAACTATGTATTTAAAGGGCACCGTACAGCCGATAGAGGACCACTCCCTGATACTCCATCAGTTTTTAGAGTGAAGAGAGACGAAGGAGAGGAAAACAATACCCGGCAAGGTCAATGATGGGTTGGTAGAGTGGAAGCGAAGGAGAGGCAAGTGAACTTCATGACCTCATTCAAATGCCTGTCCCTGCACCTGGTGCCCTCTTCTGCCAGATACAGCCCATGAACAGCTGGCCTGAACACAGGGAAATGTGTGTGCATGTCTTTTCAGCTGAATTGTCTCAGCTTGAGACAGACTGAGATAATGAGCTAATTCACCTACATGATGTATATGTTTAATATTGAAGACATTAAAACTATGAAGGAACACATATATGGAATTGTGTAGTAAATAAAAAAAGGGAGAATATGTTTCATATTTTAGATTCTTCAAAGTAGAGAAATCAATATACATCTGTTCTGTTAGTTTTGACTGATGAAGGTATCCACATCAGGTCCCGTGATCTGTCGTCATCCATAACATCCTCCTGAACGTAGGCTTGCAGAGACATTAGCAGAAGCATATTTCCAGGTTTAGACAATGTTCCAAAATATGCACAAAAACTAATTTGTTTCGTCATCACTTTCAATTAGTGCTCATTCTTTATCAGTTTAATTAGATTGCACCTGTGTCCCGTGGCTCTGGTCTGTTCAGTGGTGCCTGGGATTGTTTGTTGTCCTCCTAGATCCACAGTCTTTAAATATATTTCATAATGCACATGTATCAGATATTTTGTCATCATAATTTGCTTGTGCTGGGATATTGCTGGTCTTTTTTCCCATATAGGGATATTTTGTGGAGTTTTTCCTGATCCATTAAGGATCTAAAGACAGAGGGGGTCATACACTGACTTGACTTTTATTCATAGAAACATATGCAGCAGTAGTATTATGATTTTTTTAGCCATACTAGCAGCATGGCTCTAAAGATTGTAATGATGATCTGCTCTTTGGTCGTACAATACCTAAACAACTAGTGCAGACATTCATGGTCCCCAGAGGATGAAGCCTACTGATTTTGATAATCCCTCACTTTAATTGAAAGTCAAGATGTCTTGACAGCTTTTGAATGGATTGCCAATACATCCGACGCAGACATCCATGGTGCCTTAAAGGAAAATTCTAATGTCCTTGATAATATGATCACAATCATGAATACATATGGATTCTGTGTTTTAATACTTGGAACAATTACATTGCAACAGGTTAAAAAAAAAATCTGTGGCATCCTTCATGGACAACAGCACATGTACTTAGCTTGAATTCACATTAGTTACATTGAAATCATCTAATGGTGGTTGATTTATGTCATTTGTTAACCAGAGCAGGTCTGACTCAGTGTTAACACATGCTGTCAAAAATAATCTAAGCAGTAACCAAGCTAATTGCAAATGCAAATGAGTAATGTGAGCCCACTTCACACTGCTTGCACTCATTAGGAATGCAGGATGTGAGGCACAGCACAACAGCACACAACAGCTGCCACTTTGCACTGACTTTATTTTAGAGCTTTTTAAAAAGTATTTGCTTTTCACTGTGCTCAAACTAACAAACAGGAGATTTCAGCACTCCACTCAATTACTCACAGCACCACTTTTAGTCAGCCAGCAGAAGGACTCTTGACTGCATTAGTCTGTGGTCCGTCTAGAGGAAGGATCATCCACCTAATGTAGCTAAAAATTACAAGGAGTTCTTCTCACTTGTCAATAATTGTACCATTCATCTGACCATTTCTTAGTGTTTTACATAAGAAGGAATGAAATACTATATATTTTATATTATATTGAATAGAATTACTATATTACTCTGAATTTCAGGTGGGCCTAAGACTGCTAAGAACAGCAAAGAACTGGCGGGGACAGAAAAATGGAGAAAGGTACTGAACTCTTAGATGGATATTTTCATTTTAAATCTAAAATGATTATTAAGTTATGATCGTGGCTCTGGACTCTGAGGTTAACTTTTTTTTTTCTGTAACAAACTAGATGAAACGTTAATGCCCTGGCAGTGGCAAATAGCTTTGGTTTTATATTTGATTTGATTACATTAATGTTTAAGTTGAGATTTACTTGCTAACCAGTGTCATTCTTGGAGAAGCTTATTGTAGCTGGCTCCATGGCATCTCTGTCTGAAATCCAAATGGAATTACTTAAGATACTGCTGGCCTCGTGGTAAAATTGAGTGACATTCATTCCTGTTCTTACTGACATCCACCCAACAGCCCATACTATTATTGTTCATGTGGGCATTAATGATGCTAATGATTTAAGCAGTCAATTAAACACTAACAAGCTCTGTATTCTTTAAGGCCAGATTCCCTCTCAGAGGAGAGGTAGTGAACATTTCATTAGTGCTCACCAATGGCTACTGAACTTTTGTACTGCCACTGGAATTGGGTTCATTAATAATTTTGATTATTTCTGGACCCAAGGGGACCTTACAAGAGGGATGACAGAGCCACCAGACTTCTCACCAAAAACACTGTCCTCCGTTTACAGTTCCCATGATTCTAAATGCCTGTCAAGTTGTAGAAGCCAAGTGCTCCCAATTTATTACATTTATTTAACAAGTCAGCCAACCATCAAAATGTGACTCCGATTAATGCCCCTCCCTCACCGACTGCAGTATCAGCTACTGGGCTGAATGAGACATTTTTATAACTTGCTGAATAACTTACTGAATGTGAGATCATTAACTGTAAATGATGCAATAGTTATTAATAGTTAATTAATATGACAGATCATAAACTGGACACACTATTTTTACAGCTGGCTGGACTACTGTGATACTTTTATACTGACAAAGGTGTTACCACTAAATTTTAACTTTCTAAATGTTTTTAGTGCTGACAGGTGAGCTAAGAAACTTACTGGAGGCCTAAGGTTTCTCTCAACATGTAACTGGGCCCACTCATAAGCTGGACCATACCATTTCTTTTCTAAGCCTTGATCCTGGAAGGTTCAACTCAGATTTGTTCAGAAATGGTACCTGCCTGCTAACTCAGCTGCAGTCTTTGCTACCAAATTCTTTATTGTTGTAACATCTTATGTGTCATTCCACGATGATATCACAATTTACTAAACTTTTAAAATGATATTGCTCCTGTTAAAATCAAAGTTTTGAGTGTAAATGACATAAAACCAAGTTCCTACAGCATTTTGATATCTGATATCTTTTGATATTCATTCCATTTTACGTCCCACCCATCAAATTTCAAATAATGCATGTACAAAATACTAAAACATGCAGTTGTGTAAATTTTACCTGGACTAGAAGAAAACAATGTTATATTTTTGAAAATACCAAATAAGTCTGGAGTACCCCCTAAAATGCCATTTTGCTTTTGTCCCTCCCCCTTGATGACCAAATTGTGACGATGGAAGCCCACTGACAAAATTTAATGCAATATGGGACCAAGGACGGCCAGGGACAAGCAGAGGATGGAGCAGACCAGCAAGTGGTTGATGAGTGGCATTTCCTTGAGAACAGACGGTAAAGGTGGAGACAAAGGCTTGAGTATCTCTCTCCACTTCCACTAGTGCTGTTTCAACGGGGACATGGTTTTCCCTATCCCTGGATGGTAGGCAAAATGGGAAGAGTCTCCCGACTGGGGAACTTTGGAAAAGATGGCATCAGGGTCCTGCTGGGCTGCCTTGACCAATGATTTACCACCACAATTGAGCTTAGCATTTCTGAACCCCAGACAGTGGGTAATGATGAAGTTGAAGTGGCCAAAGCACAACACCCAACAGGATTCGCGGGCACTGAGTCTTTTAGCAGTGTTGGGCCTCACCAAATGGTGAAGACTACATGTTTCTTTGTCTGTTGAACAAAGGGCTCCATCTCTGAACTCAGTTATCCAGAGTCCTTTAGTTTCACAGATAGCTGCTAAATCCCCCTTGGACCCAGCTTTACAGCCGCCATTGGCCAAGGTGGAACACATAATTTTACAACCTCCGGCCACAAAAACCACTGAAAGCCCAACTAAACTTCCTCTTTCTGATTCTGTGATCCTTCACCAGACAGGAGCTTGAGTTTCTAGCTAGAGGCATTGAAAAGTTTGATCCAGACAACTGCGGTCACCAAATTGATGACTATTTTAAGGAAGTAGAGTGCAATTTAATTGACTTACCCCATGCAACAGTGTGGAAAACCAGCTCTAAAGTGGTCCACAAGTTTATACAGTCACGACATCTCAGAGTCAGAAATGTCTACAAATTGCTCCGTCAAGCATTGATTTTTCTTGTACTGCTGAAGAGACCACAGCAATCATCGGTGCAACTGACATAAAGCCAGCAAGGACTGTAAAACACTGTTTTTCAGCCTGGAATCTGGTTTTGTTCTTGTTGTGTTGTTGTTTTCTTGTTTTGCCATTGTGCATAGGCTAACACCCATAAACAAAGTGCAAAATTTCCCTCATATAGGAGGTAAACAATGTTAAAGGAATAGTTGGCATTTTTTCAAAAGATCCACATCAAAATTTCATGTAAGCGTTAGATAAGAGGACCTTATTTTCTGCATAATAAAATTGAAAGTAGAGCCAGAAGAGCTTAGCTTATCTTAGCTTAGGTATCTATCTGCCTACCAGCACCTCCAAAGTTCAATAATTAACACATTACCCAACTCTGAAAACAGCAAGTTGCAGTTTAATGGGGTTTCATTATGTGCTAGACTATTTGTGGGCCGTTCCTAACTCTGACTGCCTGGCAACCTCATGATGGTACCAGACCACAGGAGATATAATGTGTTAATTAGTGAGCTTTAGAGATGCTCATTAGCAGACTTTCTTTCTAGTCTAGGCTAGCTGTTTCCAGTCTTTATACTATACTAAACTAATTAATTGCTGGTTATAGCTTCATAATTAGTGTACAGACATATGAGTGGTATTTATCATCTCATCTGCCTCTTTGCAGGACAGCAAATAAGTGATTTCCAAATTGTCAAGCTAATCAATTATATAATTATAATTCAAAATCTTTAAAACATGCAACTAGACTCTCTCTCTCTCTCTCTCTGTCTCTCTCTCCCTCTCCCTCTCCCTCTCTCTCCCTCAGGTTCCTGTGGATCCTGGTCCTGCTGCTGTGGTTCTCTGGCTTCATGAGTCACTGCTGCGGATCGTCAGCCACCAACACTTTTTATCAATACTGGTCATGTTGCATTCTCATGTTTTATTACCATATTGCTAATTATTAGTCATATTCCTATTGTCAGCACTATAGTTGCCGTTAGTATTTTAGTTGCCGTTTGCTCTCTCTCTCTCTCCCCCTCTCCAACGCGGACCCCGACAGAAAGCCCCCCACCTCTGAGCCTGTTTCTGTTCGAGGTTTCTTCCTGTTAAAGGGGAGTTTTTCTCATTAAAGGGGAGTTCTTCCCGCCACTGTGTCCTAATATAATATCTGATGCTGCTCATGTGGGGATTCTTGAATCCTTAATGTTGAATTCCTGAATCGTTGGGTCTCTCTCTAATTAAAGAGTTTAGTCTTGACTAGACTTGATTGATTGACTGATTGAAATGTAGCTTTCTTAAAAGGTTGGAACTATGAGATTAGAAAGAAGCCAACAGCGTTATTCACACTTTTATACACTGGACCAGAGCAACATTGATTGATTGAGCTACAAGCCCTGACTGTATGTGATCTGACTCATTATATTCCAGTGGTGCAAAATGTTTGTTGACTTTGGAAGGATTTGCATACAGTCACACAGCATACATACCACTGCAACTACATTAACACAGGTGACATTTTAAATCATTTTTTCCAAATCACTAGATACTCAACAATAGCAGTGAGGGGTCATGCAAATTTTCACCTGGACATAAGGCTGGATATCAAGTTAAGTAATGGTTTGATAATGAAAACAGGATTGGATTTGAAGCACAGGTGGGTGAAATCACCTCTTGCCCTTTTAAAAAGTGTTGAACTTCATGTCAACACACTCTGATTTTTTATGATGGAAGATAAGACTCTGACTACAAAAAAAGTTTCTCTCAAAAGAAAACTAATGAAATGATGTGGGATGTTCTAATTTGCATTAAGCAAATATTCAGGTGGGGATATGCATGGCTAATGTACAGAATGCTACTGTGACACACCAGTGAGTCGAAACCATGGATATATAAGAGTGAGTTTGTCCCTGACAGAAAGACCACTGCTGGGTGATGGAAAGGACTAATCACTCACTGTGGGCCACTTGCGATTTTATTCCCCTCCAATGTCACCCTCAACACCCAGTTCTAATCTTCTAGTAATACTGCAAAGAGCTTTTTAGTCAGTGGGCAATATGGGATGGCTTTGGGTTGCCTCATTCGACAGTGACTCAACAGACATTTATTTTACTGAACATTTTTTTTACTTTCACAAAAAAACAAATTACATGTTGGTCAGATTTGGTTGACGGTATTTTATAGCTTTGAATTGTGTGATAATACACATTCAGCCAAAACTAGACAAGAGTTCTGAGAATCCCATCAGAAACTAAGCTGGATGTGTTTTACAGCGGGGGTCCCATGCTGGAATTTCAAATTGGACCCTTTACTGAAATGCTATTTGTTGTAAACTGTAATCTAGTGCAGATCATCACTGTGTGTGTGTGTGTGTGTGGATGAAGAGAAGACAAAGACACAGCCTTCCTCCCACAGTGTGTGATAACTGAGGAACACTCTGAGTCACTCTCAGACACACACACACACACACACACACACACACACACACACACACACACACAAAGCTCCTCATTCTGCCCTTGGCCTTGTCCTTCACTAACTCTTTGCGCGCGCACACACATACACACACACACACACACACACACAGACACTCAGCCTTCTTTCAGCTACGGTAGCAGCAGCAGAGCAACTGTATTGCAAGATTTCATAGTCATAATAAGTAAATATATATTCAGGAAGGTGCTGCCACCTCCAACCAGGAAGGATCCATAATTATGTGGTTGATTAAAACTATAAACTAACAATTTAATAATAGTTTTTGACCTGCCTGCCACCCTGCCACTTCATACACACACACACACGTGTGTATATATATATATATATATATAAATATATAAATATATATATATATAGACAGAGAGAGACACAGCGACAGGGAGAGACACTGCATTCTGAGAAGAGAGAGGGAGGGGGGGGGGTCTGCCTCATTCCCATTCATGTGAGGCATAATAAAATAATCTTTTTGATTTGCAAGCAGTAAATTCTCTTTGCTGTCAGCACTGTGCTGCACATTTTCATGTTGGTTTAAGTGAAGCAGCGTGTCCTTGCCTGAATGTGTTTGTGGCGTAATACAGACGACAGGCTGTGTGATGGCTTACTGGACTGGACTGTTACTGTTTTCTTTTGTCACTGCATTAGAAATGCCACAGCGCCAACACACTCGGATTTGCAGAGGCTCCATTTAGGATGCAATATTTTCTTTCTAATGCTGGAGTCAACAAGCTTTACTTCTCCTTAAGGTAATAGCTTTGGGCTGCAGCTAGCCTGGGCTGGATTGGCTGGATCCTTGCCTGGCTTAGCATCATATAATGCCTGAGCTAAATCTGGAGGTCAGGGAACACTCACTACTCATGTGCATCTTCCCTAAGGCACAGGAATAGGACAGCCAAGTGCAAGGGTATCCCTGCAAAAAAGGATGAAAAGGACTTGCTCCCTACATAGCTGTGGACAATGCAGTCTATTGCTGCCAAGCGGAGCCTACAGGGGAGCACTAAGCAGGACTGACACAGTGGTCGCTGCTGCTGCTGCTTCAGCCACACATACAACACAGTGACCTTCACATTTAACAGCTGGCCGTGCCAACATGGACAGACAATAAACCTTGCCCAAACTCATCACTAGGCAACAGTGATAGCAGAAGTGGCGTTACACACTCATTCAAGACATTGGTCCTCATGCAAATAAGCCCTTGCACCAAGAGTTTTTGAACAACATGCATAAGTGATATAAGATAACTTGTTGCATTCCCCCATTTTGTCATAGACCTGTGCCTTGTCCCACACTTTTTTGCATCTTAGCAGTTATTTATTCAGCCTTCTCTTTCTCTCCAAGATCCTTGAGAAAGCAGTAGCCATCAGCTGTGTAATTTAAATTCCAATAGCATATTTGACGATTTTCAGTCAGGTTTTAGAGCGAACCATAGCACAGAGACACACTGGTGAAGGTTACAAACCACCTCCTTATGGCATCAGACAGAGGACTTCTCTCTGTACTGGTCTTGTTAGACCTGAGTGCTGCTTTTGACACCATTGACCATCACATCCTGTTACAGAGACTGGAACAGTTCACTGGCATAAAAGGAACCACATTAAGATGGTTTAAGTCCTATTTATCAGATCGATTTCAGTTTGTACATGTTAACAATGAGTCCTCTGTCCACACTAAAGTTAGACATGGAGTTCCACAAGGTTCAGTGCTTGGACCGATATTACATACAGTGGTGATCAAAATCAGAGAACAACCTACAATTTCCTGAATTTCAAAGTCACTGCCTACTGCCTATTTGAAATGATCCAAACAGGAGTAAAATAGCATATAGCATAAAGCATATTTCATGAGTTACATATATTCTGAAGCACAGTTTGAAAAACTTGAATGAGATATTTGAAAGAGAACACTGATAAAAATTAGAGAACACTTTCAGATACCGCCCACTTATTGGTGTTAATGTGGCACCTGGTGCTAATTTCCTTAATTATCTGACAAACCCTGTTTAACTGGCAGCATAACTTTCCAGTTTTCACTGACTTTGCAAAATGGTGAGCCCTTCTGAAGTGACTGAAACCCTCCGGAAGCAGGTTGTCCAGATGAAGGCCATAGCAAGAGAAGTTGGTCGTTCCAAATCTGTAATTTCTAGAATATTACATCTTTACAACATCACAAACTCATTCAAGTCCCCCAAGAAGGCTGGTCGTCCACGAAAGACAAATGCAAGAGAGGACAGGATAATGCAAAGGATCTTAATGGGCAATCAGTTCAACACTGCAGCTGGAATTGCCCACCATTTCAGCGCTGAACAGGGTAAGGATCTGTCTCGTCATACAGTGTCTCGACGTTTAACAGAATTTGGACTGAAAGCCAAGTCCTGGTTCTGCTGCTGTGGTTCTCTGGCTTCATGAATCACTGCTGTGGATCATCAGCCGCCGCCACTTTTTAATGATATTAATCCTGTTATTATAATTCATATATTAACTATTGTCATGTTTTTCAATGTTACTATATTGATCATTATTAGTCATATTCCTGTTGTCAGTAATATAGTTACTGTTATCATTTAGACTGTTGTCTGTTTGTGCACATCTGAGCCTGCTTCTGTTTGAGGTTTCTTCCTGTTAAAGGGGAGTTTTGGGCGATTCTTGAAACCTTAATTCTGAATTCCTGAATCGTTGGGTCTCTCTCTTAATTAAAGAGTTTGGCTTTATGGAAAGCGTCTTGAGATAATGCCGTTATGAATTGGTGCTATATAATTGATTGATTGATTGATTGATTGATTGACTGACTGAAAGTTCACCCACACACTGGGACAATGCATCATGGTGTCAAAAAATATGGCGATGTGGTAACTACTTGCAGAGAGAGTTGGTGATAGAGTTTTGGACTCCCCTGCTGAAACGATTTTTTTAATGGTCAGGGGCACAAATTTAGATTTTGATTGAGTTTGATTAAGTTCAGTTCCACACATAACATATGCACAGATTTACTAAGGAGTACATTGTGAAATTAATTAATCAACGTGAAGCATTTTTCAGCTAAATATGGCCATTTGAAATGCTGATGCGAGCAGGTTTTTAACTCATATACAAGCCACATAACACAAGCAAGTCTTCCTGAAACAGACTGCAGTCTTGTGTCAGCACACCTCACATAAGAAAAGAGAGATTTGGGTTAAGAATATAAATATGTTCTTGGGGCCACATTGATTGACACAATTGTGTTAATCCAGCATTTGCCCCATTCTCTGTTTTTTTCACAAGGTTAAACAATTTTCTACTCATCCTTCTGTTTTCACAGTGCAATATAATTGTGAACAGCAGGTTCACACTGTAGATGACCCAGCTATGGGACTTGGAGGATATTTTAATCAGTTACACAGACTCAGCAAAATATACAGCTGTGATGATTGCACACTCAGTACTTTTAAATAACCATACGAAGCTGACATGTTCACCCAAATTAGTTTTCCATTGTTGAAGTCACAGTCCACCCAACCTGTAAGACATGCTCAGTGGAGTCCAAACATTTTTCAACAGTTTCTTCTTGCTGTGAGTGGGACACAAAATTGAGCAACGTGTCTAGTGTTCCCAATAGGTAAAAGCCAGTGAATTTGGAATGCAACGTCAAGAAGAATCTGCTGTTAAATTGGTTTTTTGACCCATTTTTGAGCCAAGTTGAGAATCCCTGGTACCAAATCCACATTTTTAGTATTCATCCTCGCCTACTGTGGAAGTATGGGAATATGGAAAATCAAAATGACCCAGATTATTCAAACTTTATACTGGGAAAAAGAGAAATACACTCCCATGTGATGTATGCAGTTCCAGTCTAACTGAGGGGGGACAATGTTATCAGTTCCCTCATACCTTCCCATGGCTGGAAATGGCTCTCTTTCTATAGACATTGTTGAACTCTTTGAAGTTCCATTTTTCAATTGGTTCATTATCCTTAGATCTGTACTGTACATATGAGCACTTGCCTTCATTCTGCTGGGCTCTGCTTTCTGTGAGGTGAGGTTTTTTTCTGCTAAAATCACAGCCCTTCACTAAGAATAATGGCCTGCCTCCCTCGCTGGGCAGCAATTCACATTCATCCCCTTTACAAAAAAGCTCAGAGGACATTTGCACTTTCAAAAGAGAAATGGAGGCATGGAGTCCAGGTTCAACACTGAGGGGGAGCTGCAAAATACAGCTCAGGAGGCATCATCTAATCCTCAACTCATTTTTCAAACAGCAGGGGATTGACGCTTCATTTCCCTTCAAGTATTTGATACGCCATCTAACACTGCAGTGCCTTTGTGTTTATTCAGCTTTGTGTGCATTTATCTTCATTCTAAGCCTTATTTAGAACTGCTCCCACAAGTCAGGAAAAAGTGGCTAAAAATGCTGCATTAAAACAAAAAAGCTAAAAATATTTTTTAATTATAATTTTATAAGCATTCAAAATGCCGACATGCTGCAGAACAGTGGAATTATCTGGAATCTCTTTACTAAATGATCAGTGTTGGGGAGTAGCTAGTTACAAGTAACAGTGTTATGCAATTAAATTACTAAATACAATTAATCATAATCATTACAGTTACTGAGAAAAAAAACATCCATCCATTTTCTGCTTATCTGGGGTCAGGTCACTGTGGCTACAGGTTAAATGGGGCACTCCATGTCCTTGTCATGAGCAACGCTTTCCAGATGACACACAACTCTTGGAACAGTGTCTCCGCACGACTACAGTCCCTTTCATTTGCTAAACAAATGTATCAAACACATCAATGAGTGGATGTGCCAGAACCCACGAGGAATAATGACGGGAAAAACAAATTTATGAGTAGAAAACAAATATCTATTCAAGAAGTAAACCAAAGAGATTACACAATTTAAAACGAGCTCAAAACCTGAATGCCACGGATCAACTGATGAAAAGACCACAAGCAATAAAATCACTGCAGGCTCGAGTGCCACTGGGAAACCTACTGCCTCACAAAGATCACACTGATCTAACGACAATCACACATCCATTCACACTTGTGTTGGCTCAATGAAAGAGGGGGAGAGAGTGCATGAAGTACTCCCCTGCTTCATATACAGTCCTGCTAATCAACAGATTAGGGACACCTCTAGTGCAGAGGAGGAACCTGTGGGGAGAGAGAGAGAGAGATAAACAAGGCACCAGCACACACACACACACACACACACACACACACACACACACGTGGGGCTTGTAACACCCCCTCCCATAAGAACAAACTAGTAAAACTAGTTGTTAAAAAAAACACCTATTCACATAGTTCATGTCACAAGGTAACATTTTTCTAGATCAAAATTTAACTTACCTCTCGACATAAACAAGAAAAATAGCTCACTAATGCACTCTTGATTTGTCTCACCCACAGGACAGGGCGTCAGCCACCATGTTGTCTGCTCCCTTTTTGTGCATTATGGCAAGGTTGTACTCCTGGACAAGGACAGCCCAGCACATCAACTGCTGGTTGTGATTGTACACTGTGCTAGGAACACAAGAGGGTTATGGTCTGTATAGGCCAGCAGCACAGCCAGTGTCTTAATGAGGGAGTAGTTCAACTGATGTTTTTTTTTTTTTTTTATTTGACTGAGAAATAGCACACAGGATGGCACACATCTCCATCACCATCCTGCAGAAGCACCGCACCAGCCCCGGTAGCGCTTGTATCAACCTCAACTTTAAACGGCAGAGAGAAGTTAGGTGCAGCCAACACAGGAACACTACAGAGGAGAGACTTAGCAGCACTAAAAGCATGGTCACACTCATCTGTTTACACAAAAGGGACCACAGGATTGCACAATCCAGTTAAGGGAATGACCACTACAGAAAAGTTCTTACAGAAACACCGGTAGTAGCTCACCATGCCCATAAAACGCTGCAGTTCACACCTAGAAGTGGGAACTGGAAAAGACCAACCTGCTTCACCAAATAGGATGAAATAGGATGGCACGGCTGCACGGTGCAGACAAAAACTGACACATTATGTTTAGGAGAGGCACTACAAACAAACTGCTCTTTCAACACTTTCAAAGGGCCACGCACGTTGTGACCAAACACAAGTTCAGCTGGGCTGAACCCCAAAGACTGTTGTCTGGCATCCCCAATGGCAAAAAGAACAAAAGGTATACCCTCATTCCAGTCCTTCCTTGTGTCATTACAGTACTTGCTGAGCATGGATTTAAGTGTTTGATGCCAGCGTTCAAGTGCACCTTGTGATTGTGGATGATACACGCTGCTTTTCTCATCCCTCTGGTTCCTGTGGATCCTGGTCCTGGTTCTCCAGCTGTGGTTCTCAGGTTCCTGTGGATCCTGGTCCTGGTTCTCCTGCTGTGGTTCTCTGGTTCCTGTGGATCCTGGTCCTGGTTCTCCAGCTGTGGTTCTCAGGTTCCTGTGGATCCTGGTCCTGGTTCTCCTGCAGTGGTTCTCTGGCTTCATGAATCACTGCTGTGGATCGTCTGCCACTCATCATGTTTTTCAGTGCTACCATAATGCTAATCTATTAGTCACATTACTATTGTCAGTACTATAGTTGCTGTAAGTATAGAATCAGAACCAAGCAAGGTGAAGCAGCTTTAAGTTTCTCTGCTCCCCACCTATGGAACAAGCTTCTTGAACACCTAATGTGTTAAAACTGTCAGTGCATTTAAATCAGGCCTTAAAACCTTACTGTTTACTGTGGCTTTCCAATAATAGAGCTCCATAACTTCTTTTAATTAGTAAGTATTTATCCACATGAGTAGTTAAGATGCATTAAAAGACAATAAAAGTCTTTTGGCTGCTCCACCCACGGTGTGTGAAGGAAAGGTACCACAAATCCTTCCTGCCTGCTGCTGTTAGACTGTACAATCAGAACTATTCATTCAACTGGACTCATGTACAATATCTTATCCTCATTCAAGTATGTGCAATACTGTTTTTCTGACTGGTGCAATAATTCATCACTTCATCCATTCTACTACAGTGGAATCTCTTTGTTATATTTGGATATACTGCATAGCTTTTTTAAAAAATTCTATTTATATTATATTCTACTTAAATAGGCACCTGTTGTTCTTGTTCTTTGCTGCTGCAAATTTGGAGATTTTTCATATTCATTGCAGTATCTGAATGAAGTATCTGAAGTATCTTTAGCTGAGAGTTGCTAGTTTTCTGGGAGTTTGTTCCAGATACATGGTGCATAAAAATTGAATGCTGACTCTTCATGTTCAGTTTTGACTCTGGGGAGAGAAAGCAGATTTGTCCCACAATCTGAGAGGTCTGGATGGTTCATAGTAAAGCTGCAGGTCAGAAATGTATTTTGGTTCTAAACCATTCATGACTTTAAAAAGCAGCAGTAGCATTTTGAAATACATTTTCTGACAGAGATTGAGATTATTAATAAAAACACCTATGTTGCACACACCTTATTTAATGTTGTTGATGTAGTGGCAAATTTATTGTCATGTAATATTGAATACTTTAATTGCAAACTGACAATTTGCCTATTATTTTGTGTCTTTATACCACTTGCAGCTATGGATGGAGAAATTTTCCTGAACTTTACCTTTTCCTATTACATTGCGTCTGTTAGAGTGTCTCATCATCCATAGACAGGATGATGCAGAAAAAAAACTGGGCCTGATTTTAGCAATATTACGAAGATGGAAAATGACAGTTCTGGTAATCTGTTTAATGTGGGAGTTAAAGGACAAATCCTGATCAAATAAGACTCCCAGATTCCTCACAGTGGAGCTGGAGGCCAGAGTAATGCCATCCAGAGTAGTTAAGGTGTCTCTAAGGTGTCTGGGGCCGAGCAGAATAACTTCAATTTTATCTGACTTTAGCAGCAGAAAGTTGCTGCTCATCCAGGACTTTATGTCCTTAAAGCAGACTTGAAGTTTAGTCAACTGATTGGATTCATCTGGCTTGGATTCATCTGGCTTTTAAGTATAATTTGGTATCATAACAGCATAAGTGGGAATTATTGGAGTGCTTCCTGATAATATTACCTAGAGGAAGCATGTACAAGGTAAATAGTATCGGTCCAAGCACTGAACCTTGTGGAACTCCATGTCTAACTTTAGTGTGGACAGAGGACTCATTGTTAACGTGCACAAACTGAAATCGATCTGAAAAATAGGACTTAAACCAGTTTAATGTGGTTCCTTTTATGCCAGTGAACTGTTCCAGTCTAAAGGATCACAAGGATCAGTGGAGTTCTGGCTCTTTGTCAGCCTGGCTAACGTGCTGAACAGAAATCTAGGGCTCTTTTAATTTTCTTCTATCAGTGAGGAGTAATAGGCAGCTCTGGCATTACAGAGGGCCTTTCTATAGGTTTTCACGCTGTCTTGCCAGATTAAGCAG
Source organism: Pempheris klunzingeri (assembly GCF_042242105.1). Lineage (NCBI taxonomy): Eukaryota > Metazoa > Chordata > Actinopteri > Acropomatiformes > Pempheridae > Pempheris > Pempheris klunzingeri. The sequence goes on from NC_092018.1 coordinate 21,378,857, forward strand.
GAGCCTTCCATTTTGGTGGCACGCCATGTCCTTTACAAATGCTATAGTAGAACAGAGCTCTAGTTTTCTGCATGTGATCTCTCAGTAAACTTTCTTTCTGGTCCTGGTGCTCTCAGGCCATACTACAGATTTAGTGTGCATACATGCTATAAGAAATGTGTGTACACGCTATAAGCATGTGTGTGCGCCAAGTGTACAATCTGTTAGCTGTTGCCCAAGGAAAGGTTGAGGCAACAGTGCATGAGACTGCAGTCACTTCTCATTCAGTCAAAGCAACGCTGGGCACCTGCGCCATCTCCAGTGCGACTGCACCGCCTCTCTACAAGGATCTGGTGGCAACACTGCAGGCCTGATTTAATGGGAGCTGGCAGTTGAATATACTGACAGGCAAACACCAGAACCAGCCAAACAACTGTACAAGCGCAACGTATGAAGAAAAAAAAAAAAAGGAATTTTGTGTTTAGGGCCTGTTCTTCCTGATCAGAGTGGTGAAGAATTCAATCTTCAAAGATTACTGTTTTACGTATTATGGGAAGGTTTATGCGCAAAATCAGAATGGGGTTATGTTTAGGTAAAATCCTTGAGATGTACACTTTAGTTATGTAACTGATGATTTTTGTCCAGGTTCATTCAGCCAGAGAATCATTTGTATTCATGCTATCAGCTCAGCTCCACACGTTTCCTTGGACCCTTGGATCTTTACAACTATTCAATGGGTTGCCATGAAATTTTGGACAAACATACGTGGTTTCCAGAGGATGAATCCTATTGACTTGGGTGATAATACTTTTCCTGCTTATGCCAGCAGAACGAAACTTTCACCTATCCTGTGAGCAGCTCAACATGTAATTGGGTTGCCGTTAAATTTTTGTACAGATTCAGGGTTTATAGTTTACTCTACTGGCTTTTTTTCTTCTAACTTTTCCTCAAGCACCAGTGGGATGGAATGATCTCAAACAGCTTTCTGACACGTTAATGTTGAATTGTCACTGGGCTGAGGTCCGGAGAGCTGGTCATTATCAGGAAACTTGCAAACTGATAGCCACAGTCAACATGCCTCATGGCAGCCACTTTGGTTCATGATCAAAGACCTGAAAACTAGGCTTTGAGCACGTTAGCATACTGACATTACCATGTGCAACCTAACAGAGGGACTAGCATGGCTGTAAACTCTTGGTCTTGTTAAAAGAATCAAAAGGGACCACCAAAGTATAGCAATGGGTTCCTCTTGGCTCCATGGAAGCACTTCATGGTTTAAAGATTTTGTTGAAAGGCTCCTCGACAGCTATTTTAGAGGTAGGAAAAAGGTACTTTATACGTCTCTCTTTCAGCTGCTGTGAAGATTTGAATCAGCAAAAGTTCTCTGCTAATGCGCTAATAGTATAGTGGTATGCTGATCAAAGAGCTTAATTGTTTAAGGCTCATGTATTCCAGTTTCATGTAGTATGCATGAACAGATGTATAAGAAGTTAACGTGCTGACAGTGAAGTCTCCTCCTGCACTGCTGTTATGTGACGAGTATTATCTCTGTACTGACGTCAGCAGAACCCCGGGGATAAGGCAGCACAAAGTATATAAGGTACCATCTAAGCAATTTAAGTGTCTCAGCAAAGATTTTATACAACATAAAGAGACAAATAAAAAGATGTTCCCTGCTTTCAGAAACACAGTTATGATGGTTCCTGGGAGGGAATGTGTAACAGTGGATTATTGTTTTATTCATTAACAGCGTTGCCTCATGCTACAACTCTGTAAGGGGGATTCCATCGAACATCAAACCCTCCTGTTGTGCATTACACTGCTTATTGAGTGTCAAGTTTATTTCTTAAGTGAATGGAGGTATAGTCGTCGATTGGTAGAGAATCCATGCTACATTAGGCCAACCCCTGGCTACTGTGAGCACGCACATGGAAATCATACTTTGAGGTGACAATGTTGGTCTGATGAAGATAAAAAAAAATATATGAATAAAATGAAATAACAATGCCAAAACAGAGTTTTAACTGTGAACTAGTCCTGTGTGTGATCTTATGTCTACTTATATCTGAAATTCCCGCAATCTTTTTTTGTCATTTGGCTTTTTGTTCTTAGTCATAAAATGAAGTGATAATGTGATGACCTTTGCACAGTGCCGTATCACTAGTGCTGCTGTGTGTGTAATTTACAGATTACAAAAATACCTGCAAAGCACTGTATGTACAATATCAATTACACTACACACACACACACACACAAACCAAACCATATTTTGCTGAACAGGAATGAAAATAAGCTAAACAATGACAGCAAGTTTTATAAAAAGCAATGACATTCTGTATTGTCCATAATCAGTCTGCCAATATTTTCTGGCTTGTTATGTTTATATCTGCAAAACAATCAAATGTGAGATCTGTAATTTATGGACTATGTTTGAGCCAATGATGACCAAGAATACAACACAGAGGCATTTCATTGAGAGGCTATATTCTACTGAGCCAACTAATGTGTGACTCTTCTCTAAAATGATTACTCTGGTTGTTGACAATATGTAAAAATAAAAACCAAAAATCACTAGTCATTATAAGTTCCCAAAAACCAACAAATGTCTGGAATGACTTACAGTTTAACATCTGTAAAATAATTTCTCTGTCCATCAACTCATCATTTAATGCACTCGTCATTACAGCACATTTATAATATACAAACTGCGTCACACAAATATTTCCAGCACTGTTATCTACAAAAAAGTGTAGTGTGCTTGAGTGTTAATCTATACAAATGTGACATTTCAAAATTTGTAGGAAAATACTTAAATGAAAATCCAGTACTGAACAGAAGGACGAATGAAGTGCAGTAATAAATTAAAAACCTCTCAAGCAGAGTGAAATGCACAGATGCTGATCAGGTCTCCAACTGGCAAAGCTGCAGCCTCCACACAGGTTCATGTTAATTCATTGTTTGTCTTTGTTATATTATCACCTAACATAATTCTGCTTAGCTGGCTTTGCATATCTGGCTATGAAAATAAGAGTCACAGTCACAGTAACCCAACCACACTGGTCCAAAACTTGCTTTTTACCATCTGAAACCTTAAAGCTGCAAAGCCCAGAAAACAAACTACTAACCGACACTCCCTCCCCGCATGAGAGCAGGTTATCACAGTGACTAGCATGACCAGCAGCATGTACAGTTGTCAGATGCCATCAGCTCAACCAGGTCCAGATGCCGGCCATGCCAGGCCATACGCACTCCCACAGTCTCTGGAGGCTGTGCAGCCGAGTGTATTTTTAGACAGTGCCACCTTATAAGTGCAGCCTGGTCGCATCACATCTGTGTAGTTTAAGTGGAGCCCTCTCCCATCAAGGCAATGTGCCCTTTTACCAAGAGCCTAAGGTCAGACTGCAGACCCAACATAGATTTAATGTGACACTAGAGAAAACAAAGATGAAACACTGTGTGAGCTGCTCCTTGTTTGATCACAAATTTTGCAATGTTACGTCACAGTCCAACCACAGTCATAACATAGTAGTGAGCCGTGCTTTAGAGAGCTGAATCCCACCTTTTTGTAGTAAGAAATATGTCATTGTGTTTTTAAAAAAACTTATTGGTTAGAGTTTTTACCATTAAAAGGAAGAAAACAGGTTGCTACAGCTGATTAGTTGTCTAACCTGCAACCTCATGACCCATCGACACTGACCGATGAACTGACTGACAGACTAAAAGACAGAATGATTGACAGACCGACTGCCTGACCCCTTAGGGTCAACAGCAGAGTCTGACAGGGTTTTGGTTAGACGGAACCTCATCAATCGGGAGGTTGGACGTCAGCAGTCACTTTGGGCAAGACACTGAACCCCAACTTGCTCCAGAAGCAGCCTCAGTGTGTGAATGTGTGTGAAAGAATAGTCTCCTCCAACTTCGATTCCTCCTGAATGAATGATGTGTGAAATGGGTCATTTCGAGTAGTCGAAATGACTAGAAAGGCGCTATACAAATATAGACCATGTACCATTTATCCTTGAGGTCCTCCCACCAATGGTTAAATACAGTACTTATAATCCACTATGGATGTTACAGTTATCCATTGTGAAGGAGTTCAGTTACTTAATTCACCTTTTGACTACTCAGTGGTCTTACTTTGACCCTAAAGATGCTCTTTTTTTTCCCTTCAAATGTTAATGTATGCACTGTAGAATACTGGTGTGTTAAACTGAATTTATTGTCACCATCAAAACACATAATAGATGGCACACAACAGAACGACAAGGCTCCAGACAGTAAACTCTCAGAGGGAAGCAGGGCAGCTGCAGCAGAAGGATAGTAAACCTTCACACACCCCACACACTTCAGTTGAATTGCCTTGAGGCTCAGATGGGCTGTTCTATCAGCTACAAACTCTTCCCGTGGCTCTCACTCTCGTCTCCTGACTGGTTTCTGCAGCTAGCTACATGACTCAGCAACCGTTCTGTTGCTATCCTACACAGCTCCATGTGCACATTAGAGAGCTGATGTGTCCAGTTGATTTGTGAAAAGCACACGGAGAGGAAATTACCTGTCTAGACAGAGTTGAGGGTTGTTTTCCTGATGGATGGCATCTTGATTACAACTCACTGTCAATAAAGTCAAATGAAATGCACTGTAGCTGAATTTGGGTTTGATGGATGCCTAATAACATAATGTCCTGTGCATTTACATGTAATGAGCCTCGTTTGGTTGTTTTTTTTTTCTATAATTGCATGCATATATAAAGCAGCCCATGGCATTATTAAAAAAGCTTGCCTTTGGTGTCAAACCCTCTCCTGAGACATGTAAGCGTTGAATATGAGTAACCTCCAAAGCCAAATACAGCCTGAAGCAAATGCGACACAGGCTGATTTATTGAATAGGCTTACAGACTTTATGGTCATCGACTTAATCCTATCAAACAAGTTTTCCTTTTAAACTTTCATTTATCTGTCATGAACAATTTGTGAAACACTCCAACACAAAGCTGCGGTTTTGTAAATGATCAGGACAACTGATAAGTTGTTGATCCATTTCTGTCCTCTTCAAATAACTCTTGGTTACTTGGTTATGAACTGTAATATAAAGTAGATAATAGCAAGATACAGTAAAGCTCCACACTAAGTCATCGTGAGCAATATGATGTTTGAATAGAACATGCATTTGGTGACATTCTATAGTTTTTAACTGTCAACAAATCCCATAAAGAAAACAGCAGCATACCTAGCAGGTATTGTGGGTCTTCTTCCTCTGAGCCACAGAGCTCCACTGCTGTCCAAGAATGATTAAAAAAGCATCAATGAGCTACACTGTTGCATCGACTGACGTGTTTCCTCATCACCACGAGAGTTTATTCTGACTCAGCCTCACTAGTGCACCAGTCTGTGGCTGAAAAAGGCCCTGCCTATTTCCTCTTGTTTGAGTGATGTTTACTAAAAACTAAAGTGCCCTGTTTTTTTTTTAAAATGAAAAGCAGATATTCATGGCCCATTTTTTAAAGACGTATATCTTCACTGGGAACCCGCCTCGATGAGTGTGAGTGCCTCAGACGGGGCAGACATTTCAATAATGAATATATGCATCAAAAGTCTATTTTTCCAAAAATGGAACATTCGTACTTTGGGACATTTCTACATGATACCTATTATCTCTATCTCACTTTTGCTTACTGACCATAAAATGTTTGTATTATTAAAAAGAAAAGTAAGAGGAATGACCAAGCATATGCAGTAGAAGGCTAAGATTAGACTCCATCTCCATCAGATACAACCACAGCTGATTATGCATAAAAACGACAGTGCGTCGTCTTCATCTTTACTCCGGTATAGTGGGATGCTCCTACAATGAGCTCTCTTACTCTCCCTGCACTTATTTAAGCTCTGAAAAGATAAAAGCAGCTCCCAGACCTTTAAATCGCAGACTTCACAGAAACACTGAGCCCAATCCTCCTCCACGCCAAGGCCTTAGATGACACAAGCCATCGAGGCCACCTCACATGAACTAGCACGAAGCACTCGACTAGAGCACCTTTTCCTGTTGGCTCCCCTGCTCAGAGATACTGCAGCATGGACAGTGATTCTGGGAAAACAGCTGTATCCATGTACATACCAAATTAATTTTGTCCCTGTTAACACAGCCAGTACAAAGCAGACACAGAGTCCACGTGAAATGCAAACCGCTTTGATACTGAGAGCAGTTGGAGTAATAGTGAAGGCCACAGAGGAATGAAATACACACACACTTCAGATACTTTGTATGAATGTCTCGGCATGAGTACATTTAACGATCACTATTCCACATGCTGGCTTGACTGCCATTAGTATTACAGTTCAGCACAAATTTAGAGGCACTTCATTTAATGCTATTTCATCTTTTCACATTTCTAAATTGAAATCAAATGTTGTGCAGTTTACTTGACATTTGGCTGGGTTCATTTATGCATTAATAATTAAACTCCAATAACGGGGTATATAATAATGTACCACTCCCGTTACTTTAAGTATATTGCGCTGATAGTACTGCTGTTGCTTAACACTGATTTCACACATCACACAGTTCATTTTTCTCATCATGATGAGTTCTAACCATCCTGAGAAAACTGTTCTTCAACGTCTTCTTTTTTCACAAAATAACGCTGATTATATCCCGATGAAAGACACTACTGAGCCGCATCATTGGTGTTGTAAGTTTTGGTGTTTTTGGACACTAAAGTCTTGGCCTCTGCTGCTTTGACAAACAGAAATCGCCCCTGAGTAAAATGAGCCATATCACATTGTAAGAGACAAATTTGAATGAATGGGTCTTTAAATGAAGTTTAAGGTTTTCTTTTTTTTTTCCTAATCGCTACAGACAAATGCGATGGTGACCTGTGCTGCCTGACAGGATGGGAATGGGAAGCACAAAGAGTGAAGGAATGATGAGCTGTGACGTCCACATTCCTACAGCTGAGTCTCATCACTCATTACTCAGCTTCACAGCGAGTGATGAAAGCATGAGCAGAACGTTGACAGGAGACAGACGACAAGACTCCTGCATCTCATATCACAAAAAATAATGAAAGCAACAGCCACAGAAAGACCTTTAGTTGAAATGTAAGGAAGGGAGGATGAAATAAGACCGAAAAGTAGAGAAAATGGCAGGGTAGAAGAAGGAAGAAAAAGACTTTGAAAAGGAGAGGAAAAATCGGGATAAGAGAAGTAGGAAAGAACAGAGAAAGACAGGGAGGGAAAAGACAGTGGATAGTCTTGGACATGGGGTGAAGGAGAATAGAGAAACAGAAAGAAAAGGAAAGGATAGCAAAGTAAAGAAAGACTAGGATAGAAAAGAAAAGGAAGGAAAGGAAAGAAAAGCAGAGGAAAGTGGAAACACGAGGAACATAGATGTGGGACCCACAGTAATATGTCAACGTAATATGGACACTGGGTACCCCCCCATTCTCAGGTTTTATTGTGTGTTATCTTGATTTGTAACGTGATTTGTATTCAGGCAGCACTAATCCTATGTTGAGCAGGTTTATTAGTAAATAGTATGAGCGAGCTCACACAGGCACTTCTGGGCAGCTTAGGGGTCTTTAGGGTGCACAGGTACCGCAGGTGCCCGAACAGATCGAGAATGTCCCGCAGTAAGCGGCCGTGCTGAAGTTGTGCTTGTGGTTTTGTATTTGCAGGTGAGCAAAAGTCATAAGATGATGTATAAATGTAGCGACACAAATATGTAACCAGTGTGTGAGAGAAACCGCCGACTATAATTGTATATAAAGTAATATGTCGAAGTTAGCCGGTTCTCTGTGAAGTGCCGCCCTTGCCGTTTGCTACCTAGTAGGTAAAAAACTATTAAACTTGTATCCTGTTTTCATAGAGATTGTGCTAGCGTATATTTATTGTTTTGTCTTTAGGGTGCACAGGTACCGCACGTGCCCGAACAGACCGCTGAAGTTGTGCTTGTGGTTTTGTATTTGCAGGAGAATAAAAGACATGTCCATGACCCACGCACGCCTGGCAATTCTATTTATTAGTCCAAGTGTGCAACATAGATGAATTGAAAGAAAAGGAAAATAAGATGTAAGAGGAAAAAGAATGGTGGGGAAATAGATGAGGAAATGAGGACAGAAAAAGAGAGCGACAGAGAAGACAGTGATGTCTTAGAGGGGAAATACAGGAAAGGAGAAACAGACTGGACGATGAGCTGAGGCAGCGATCTGGTTCACAAAGCACTGATAGCTCCCAGTAATCACAGCAGTGACCACAATCCTTCCACAGCCTCTCCTCATCCTCACCTCTTCCACTGCCCCACGACAACGCCTAACTCCACCTGACAAAGGGTTTGGAATGGAAGAGCCCATTTTCACTGAGACGCTAACATAAAATCTCAACATGCGATGCCTCTCTGGGGAAGGAGAAATCAGCGGAGGCAAAGAGGAACACAAGTTGCTTTAAGTGGTAACGGCTACATTAACCAAACAACACACGTCACCAGCCGAGCAGTTATCAAACAGGGAACGACAGGCCACATAATTGCACCTGTCATGTACTTCCAATTTACATGATAGGGGGGGGGTGCGGGAGGGCTGGGTACCTCACAATGTCTTTCTGTGTTTGATGAACCCCATGCATCCAATGGCAGCGCCGTCACTGTTGCATTGTTCAGTGGTCTAGAAATGTGGCACTGCTGTTTATCTGTCAGTTCTTCTATTACAGTGGTTTTGGGAAAAGCAGGAAAATCTATTAACAATAAAGGCTTCCATGTGAGACTTGGAAGCTGTGGGTGAGGGTGTGCATGTGTGTCAGTGATTACTGAGCCGTGAGGACAGGAGAGACAGGACGACGTGTAATTCACACAGGACTCACATTGTCTGTTCTGAGCTTCTTGGCAGGGCAGCCTCCGTCCACAGGATGCAGCATGTAGTACAGCCGCACTTTGTTAGCGTGTTTCCGACTCTGAGGGAGAGAAAAGGAAACAAGTTAGAAGCGAAGCACTATTAAAGTGGTACATTCTTGTTTTGATGTGGTCTCCTCACAGGCTGCAGGTCGTCGACTGTCAGTCAGACAGGGCAGCCACTTCTGTCAGGCCTTTGTTCTTGGCTTTAGCAGAGGGCTCTTTTTGTAGAATCTTATCATACTAATGACAGTTAATAAGTGTTATTGTAATGGTCCGAGTCAAGGCTCTCAGTTCATCATCCAGGTGGTTTGGTCCAGTGTGGGTTGCTCATATTCATCTCCTTGGTAAATGCTAAATGAACTGTACCTGTATAGCTCCTTCTAGTCTTTTTGCACACTCAAAGAGCTTCAACACTACATTCACATTCACCCGTTCACACACTGTTCATACACTGATGACAGGTTGCCAGTTATCAGGAGGAAGCTAGTCATTCACACACACTCGCACATCAAAGCTTCAGGAGCAATTTGCGGTTCCTTGTTTTGCGCAAGGACACATCGACATGCAGACTGATTCATTCTCATATCTTTGACAATCTCCTCCTAAGTACCTAAGTAATGTCCTCTGTGCCACTCAGCGTTGTATTCAAGGACCAGCAGCGGCAACCTGACACAATATGTACTCGACAGAGATGTAACAGAAGAGGCATTAATCCCTAGGATATAGCCAATGATCAACTGAGCAACTGAACATTCAAAATCTCACCAGCAATTTGTAGCGTCATGTGATCACTAGAGGTCCCACATTGTGACATACTAACAAGAACGTATCCCACTCATTCTCTTCAACATAGTGTGACAAAGGTGTTTAATTTCTGGCACATGGATTAGACCTGAGACCTTGAACAATTGAATTAGAGATGTAACTGATGTGAATCTTGTGGTTTGGGTTGGCTGGCGCCTCCAGATAAGGAGCGACACATTAAGCTAGTAAATGCCTAATCCAGTTCATACATGCTCTTTTTCCCTGGCACTCCTGTGGCTCCTCTCCGATGCCATCATCACATTAATCTCTTCAAGGATTCAAAGTGTTTATTATCATATGCACAGTGAGGAAACAGGTTTCCATGTACAATGAAATTCTTTCGTTGCTGTCCACAATGAATGCCCCCATTTAAATAAAAGAAAATAATAATAATGGTACGGTGGTTAGGACTGTTGCCTCACAGCAAGAAGGTTCGAATCCAGGTTTGAACCTGCGGTCTCTCTGTGTGGAGTTTGCATGTTTTCTCCAGGTACTCCAGGTACGGCTTCCTCCCACAGTCCAAAGAGCAGGTTAGGAGGAGGTTAGGTTAATTGGTGACCCTAAATTGCCTGTGGGTGTGAGCATGAGTGGTTGTCTGTCTCTATGTGTTGGCCTTGTGGTTGGCTGGCAACCAGTCAAGGGTGATCCTGCCTCTCACCCAAAGTCAGCTGGGACTGGGTCCAGCTCCCCCGCAACCCTGACCGATAAGCGGTATAGATAATGGATGGATGGATAATGGATGGATGGATGGTCTCAGCCACGTGTATCAACTAAAGACATCAACTACAGTGAGTATGTACTCATATGTGACACCATCATGTCTAATCTTAAGTTTCTCCATCAAGGAGGTCAATTTGATGCTGATCCTGCACTTTTGTCCTAATGGACGGTGGAATGGGTTTATTTCCAAATATATTCCTGTTTCAGAAATACATCTCATGTTTGAGAGTACTTAAAATAAGAAAATGAAATATCAAATGTAGAAAAAATGATGAAGTGCACTGCTCGCTGACACTGGGCTGAATTGATAATTAGTGTTTGGTTCCCTGAAGGTGAAGCAAGAGTCTTCTTACCAGCAGCTCATCGATCCCCCAGGCTGGCTGATAGTTCAGCCACAGCAGGGCATATTAGTTTAGCTGAAAATAAGTCTGTTTCGTAGAAGCTTTGCATGTTGAGATACAGAAGGAGGAAAGGAAAGCTATTGTCGATGCATCGTCAGGGGAATCCATAGAAGAGGGTAAGTTTATAGTGACAAGATAGCATCTAGTGAGGCTTGTAGCAGTGTGGACAGGGGCCCTGTGCGTTCCTTTGTCAGCCAGAAGGACAGCTTCTCTTCACAAGGGCAGGACAGACCAACTTATCCCGCCTCGTTCGCCATCGACTCTGTTTGTCTTATTTGTCTGGTTTCCTGGCAGAGATACCACAACCTGAGCTCTGCCACTTCTTTGAAGGGAAAAAATGATCCAGCTTGAAAAGGATATATGACAGTTAACGCTTTCATAAAAAAATGATCCTCTTTTGATTGGTTCCCCTTTAACCAAATTCTACTGCAAGTATTTGCAAAATATGAACTGAAAAAAGAAGAAAAATCATTATGACACATTTAGCTCAAATGAACAAGAACAAAGCCTATTCTGCCTTTGTATAAATCACCCGTCTTGTTTTGTGCTTATTTTGGGAATGTGAAGTGGTCCTGTTGATGTCATAATACCCATGAATATAATATGCTCACTGCAGGAGCACCGACGTTTTTAAGTCAGTAGGAACAGTGAAGAAGGAATATTTGAGCATTTGCAAGTCAAATTTTCTCCCCAACTTTCCATTAAACAGTCAGATGACTTCTTTAAACGAAGGCAGAATCAGCTTTGTACCATTCCAAGTGTTTATTCCTGTGCTAAAAGTAGGACTTTTAGGTCTCCCTTGATAAGGAACAATAATATGGAGTCATTCATAGAGCACAGGAACTAGACAACAAACCAGAGTTTAAAATCAGTTCACTGTTAGAGCTGCCACAAAGGCACCACTCACAGCAGGCTGGGCTTTGGTTCACCACCTGAAATCATATCAGTGTTTTTTGTTTGTTTTTTTACTCGCAATCAATTGCTCTTTCGGTGCCCAGGCGCACTGAGGTAACATCTCCTCTCTGCAGCAGAACTGCACAGGAATGTTCCACTTCACCAGCTTACAGAGGACATCAGCATGCATGCATGCACAACTGGACTGGAGTGTACACTGACATTTATATTTTGCACATTTGAAATTCTATTAATTTGCTCATTGTTTTATTGTAATTATATATTTCTTCTTTTTTGCATAACTTCCTATTTACCAAGTGGGGCCAGATACATAATTACAATTGGTTTGGATCTCCGCTCAGGGTCAAGGCAACGCTAACATGTCAGGAACATAGAGTCTGGCACTGTAGGTATTTCAAGGACTAGCTGCTCCACATTAATACTCCCACATTTTGGGTTGTAAGATTATTCACTTTTCTACCACAATACATGGAACACGCAGAAACTGCAAGTTCTGTCCTAAGGTGAAAAAATGTGCCCTCCAGCATCTCTAACGCTCACAAATTAGTACTTTGTCTCATTGGTTTATTTCCCATCAGCATGGTGAGGTTTTACAGGGGGCCCTTTGTCGGATTATGCCTTGAGCAGGGCAGTGACAATCTAAACTAATTCTGCTAATTCCTGGCAAGAAAATGAATAACAGAACCGTTGCATGGGCTGAGCAGTGGCACAGGGTCTCGCGCTCCTTAGGACCTTGTGCCTGGCTTGCAGTCCTGCAGTGTTCTTTTATTTGTTTTGTTCATTTTGTTTCTGTTAAATATATCATTTTTATGACTGTTCTTGGCCCAGCATGCTTCTAAAAAGAAGCTGGTCAATTCACTGTCCCAACAACTACTGGCTGGGTTGCAATGATATTCATGGTCCCCAGAGGATGAATCTTACTGACTTTGACGATGCCCTGCTCTTTTAATTAACACTACCAGTTGACCATTGACATTTAATGTTTTGAGTGAAATACCTCAGCTACTGCTGGGTGGATTTCCATCACATTTGTTCCAGACATCGGAACACACTAGCACCTTTAGAAATATATTTACTGAGATAAATGGTGACGTGTTCAATACTTTACCCGCTGTATATTTTCCACGTTCAAAATGTTTTTTTACATCCCATAATAGACTGTCACACCACAACCAACTAGAAGGTAGCCCCATTTCTTGTTGGAAATAATAAAAATGCACCCTTTGTCAGACATGTAAACTATATAATTATGTGGGGGAGGCAGTCGTGTAGTAGAAGGTGGATGAATACAGACTCATTCCATCTGTTGCTCTTGACCACAGAACTTGAGCCCACTGTGCTCCACTGTAGCTGTGAAGTAGCAACCAGCAGCAGACTGGAGCTCCCTGCTGTCTCCATATTCATCTATATGTATGGGAGGCATGCATGTACCATTACAAACAATAATGTGCAATGAAAATAATGACACTCTTCAGATGACAGATGGGTTTTCCATCAGAGAGCCACACTAGCCTCATTCCTAGTATGTCAGTTACTGCCACTGTGTCACCTCCTTTGGCGTCTGATACCCACGCACGAGGCCCCCTTAAGCGTTTGCATGAGACACCGTCTCTGTGTCTGTACGAGACACTGAAGAGTTATGGTTAGTTAACACTTGAGCAAATAACATTTTGAAAATGAATCAAATTGTTTACAAGTTATTCACCACGTGGACCACCCCTAGATACGCTTGACTGGAGGAACATAGAGCCAGGAGAGTGAAAGTCTGTGAGGCTGACAGCTAAAGAGGATAACACATAATAAAATACTACAATAGGAGTGCCCTGTCCTCCTATAGGATGGTGAACATCACAGAACAGGTCACATACAGTCAGATTTGGACTGGATTTCTAGGGTAGGTGTGCGGGGAATTGTGACATTACCTGCACAGGGGTCAGTGATTTCATTCCAGAGCATTTTTGTTTGAAAATGGAGGAAGTCAAATATGATCTGATAGACACAAACATGTCAACACCAGCATATCAGCCTATCTGGGATCCAGTACGAGGACAAAAAAAAAGGAAATCCATCAGGGTTGCGACACGATTGGGTCACCACCTCAATAAAACGAGGAAAAAGATTGAACTGATTCAGTCTCGTAAAATACTTACACAATATTAAAAACAGCATATGGGTTAAAACATTTATTAAAACATAACAAAATCAAACAAAGAATCTAACCAAGTGTGACTAGCTAAGAAACAATATGGAGAGAGAGAGTGTGTGTGTGTGTGTGGGTGTGTGTACATGTGACTAAGCAAAATAATGCAACCTGGTAAACTACAACACATCACAATAATCAAACTCAATGATCATTAAAGCAAATCAAAACCAATACATTAACAAAGTTACACCATTGCTTAGCCATATATACAGTAATGCTCTGCTATATCTGCCCAGTTAGAGTTTGTTAGCAGTCCTCTAAAGGGAAGAAGAAGGTCCTTCAGTGTGCTGCTTTCTCAGCCTGTTGATGAACCAGGCTGGAAGAAGGTTGTGCTTCTTTGTCCTTGCTGTCCTAGTTGCAGGATGGAGGAATCCGGTCGCTCCTTGGTTCCTTGCTAGTCAGCAGCTCGGTGCTAACTTGCCGACGTGCTCCTGTTGCTCTGGTCTGCTCTGGTACAAGCCACACTGAGGCTGGGGCTGGAGGAGAAAGCAGCAGGCCTGGAACTGGACTCTCAGGGGTCCCGGTGAGATGAGGTGCAGCGCTGAAGTGGTCTCCAGTAGATCCCAAGGTGAAACAGAGCTGGACCCTCGGAGGTCCAGAGGAGAGGTGTGAGAGCTGAGCTAAGTTGAAGTCAGAGAGAGCCAACCTGGATCCTCAGGGGTCCAGAGGAGAGGTGTGAGAGCTCTGGGAGGAGAGCTGGACTCTCCACAGTCCAGATGAGAGATCAGAGAAAGATCAGTGGAGGAGGTCTGGTTTTGTGGCCTGAGGTTGTGTCACACATTGGCCAATGGTGGCTGTAAAGCTGGGTCCAGGGGTGTGTTTAGCGCATATGTATGAAACTAAGGGACTCTGGGAAATTGAGTTCAGAGATGGAGCCCTTTGTTGAAAAGACAGAGAAACATGTAGCCTCCACCATTTTCTGGTGAAGCCCAACACTGACAACCATTTCCACATTCATGCAAATGGCATTGTAGTTTTCAAAAGCTTTTTACAACCGTCTTGGTTTCACTTCATTTGAGTAGATCACCCTCAGAGCCTTAAAATGTTGGAAACTAATGCATCATACTGACAGACGTGGTTGGGTCGTTATTCAGGTTACTCGGTTTTAGAGTACTAATAGTGTTAAAATGGCGAATGCTGTCTGTCCAATCAGAAAAAATAAAAATGTATTACTAACAGAAATCATCAGTAGTGTGTAGAAATGTAGACTGTGTAGATATACTGTACATTGATTCTGGCTATGTTGCTTGTCAGCTGTCAATCAAAGACAACCTGCCACACTAAGAAAGTTTCAGTGACTGTAGCTCAGGTGATACAGGAGCTGGTGGTTCAATCTCTGCTTCTGCCTGTCCACGTTTAAGTCCCCCTCAACTCAAGTTGCTCCCAATGTGTATGTGTGTGTGTGTTTATGTGTACCTTTTTTACAGTTAAAGCTGCACCAATCAATATGTCCATTAACAACTGCTCAAATGACAATGTGTGATGTGAGAGGGGTCGTTTGCAGTGACAAACCCTCAGAGAATTATCACCCAACTCAACAGCTCCTCCGTTCTGGTTTTACAGCCCACAGCTTTACTGTTCTGGTATACTTTCAACGGCTTGAGGTTCCAATAATCTACCTGCACAGCACCAAACAGCAGGCAGACATAGTGGAAAACATAACAGGAGTCAGTGGAGAATGAATCAGGTGAATGAATGAATGCCAGTGTTGCTCTGCATGTGCTTTGGCAGGTGTCTGCTAACACGTTAGCCAAGTCAACTTTATATGGAGGATCATATGTTAATGTTGAGTTGTGCTGCCCACACGTGGACAAAATAATCTGACTAATAGAGGTTTTTGTATGTAAAAATACACCAACATCACTTTATTGGCCGTATTTGTCGTTTATGGTGAAGAAGGCTTCTGTGTGTGTTCTTGTTATCGTGTTAATTGTTTTGTGTTGCTTGGATTATTCCGTTCTCTTATTCTTACTATTATCACTAGTATCAGGCTCCTGTGTCCCCTGTCCTCTTGCATTTGTCTAATACCTGCCAATTTCTCCTCTGTTGGAAATAAACCTCACTTCAGCTGGCCTGTACCATCACGGGTGATTGCAATTGGAGCATGAATCAATGCAAAAGTTTACTTTTTTAACCACCTTATTTCTTCACTGCTGACAACAGCAGCCTCACCCCCTCATTGATTTAACAACACTTGAAACCTCAGACCATTCAACATGATTTTTTCTGTAGTTTAACCCTTTCTAGACTACAGCAGTACACTGGAAACTGACTGGGCTTCGCATACATGAGCCAATCCATGGCAGCAGTGGGACAGAACACTGCCACGGTATGGACCGCAAGCAAAACCCTCCGAGACCAAAGAGAACGGGCCCGTCCGCTTTATGCAGCATCCGTATTAGAAAGCAGAAATGCAGCCGTTTCACTGGCCTCCAGGGAAATGACATCACATGGATGTTTATGTCGCCTCAGGTGTACGTTCACATTACTGATGATGCCACTTGCAGAGCAGACCTGCGCAAGAACCCCGTCAGCGTTTGGGTGATACGCTGCACCTGTCTCCGTCACCACACCAAGACAGCTGCACTTCCCCTCACAAGAAGCTCTGTCCGCGCACTGTCACACTCACATGGAAAGAGTATATATGTCATGATTCTGTGCTTGGCCTGAGGACTTTTCACTCCACTGATTTTCTTTCTGATGGCTCCTAACATTAGATCTCATTCCTATGTCCCAAAGCTTCAACAGCCTCTGTTCTTCTTTCCTTCAGTGGATTTCAAGATGGTTTCTCATGAAAGCTGGACTGATGAAAACAGTGTATGAGCACAGCTTTCCTCTTATGCACTACGTAACAAAAAACCTCCAAAATAACTCAAACCATAAAATAGAAGAGTGAGTAGTCACTTGTACTTCAGTAACTTTTTTTTGGAAATTGTACTTCTTCTAAAAATGTGTTAATTAAAATGCATAGAAAATAATTCTATTTTCTCTTTTGCCCAGGTGCATTTTGGGAGAACAATCTGTTCTTTTATTCTAGTACATTCATGCACACTATCACTCTGCTTTTCTCTGATCTGTCCTTTTAACCTTGATATGTTATTCCCCATCAAGGCTCAGTCTCTGAAAAAGCAATCACATTACTTTGCTAATTAATCAACAGCATGAGCTCAGTCACGCTGAAACTGTGAAAGAATTCAATCGAAGAGCGAGTGGAATCTGTATCCCTTTTAGTTTGACACGCTTCATCGTCTGATCGCCTCCCCGTCACAGAGACTCAGGCTCTCCTCACACTGGTTCAGTCATCTCTGAGGAGCCCAGAGCGCTGTTTCACCTCCCTCTCCCTCTCTCTCTCTCTCTCTCTCTCTCTCCTCCTGTCCATCTGTCTGTCTCAATTTGTATGTCTGTATCCACCCCCATGCCCCCCCAAACCACTGACCTCTCAGACCTGTTTCCATGACCTCCCTCGGTTCAGGGAGATAGGCTCATAAAGAAAGTGTGTGAGAGCGGTTGTGTTAGAGTGAACTAAACAAAAGCGGCTAAGCAGCTCGGCAGTGCAGCTTCTGCTGACACAGGCCACTTCTCTTTGTGCCAACACGTTTGAAGGCATTTTGATGACCTTCTTTCTTGTGTGTGTTTAGCACATAGACAGATTCCTGACCAGGTCATGTTTGTCTTTTTCCATTTTCATTTGATGAGAAGGACTTTAAAATATTTGTTCCCCATTAAAGCCTCACTATTTAGCCTCTTTAATTATCAGCAGACATCATCATGATTCAGTCTTATTTCACTGCTGTAGATTACTTTGTGTCAGCTCTAGCAATGGCTAAAATCTCCATCCCATTAAGCCCGAAGCCTATGAAAATGACAGCAGATGATGGATTAGTGCAGCTCTTGCAGACGCAGATGAGAGCATCTATAAACTCTTTGACAGAACTGCTGAAACTATTAGGAGACCTCACTAGGCTAATGATGCATGCAAAGTAATTAAGCAGGGATCATAGAAATTAGTTTCTTTCTTTATCTGACAAACACATTCAGCTCATGACAGACTGCTGCAGGGACAAAGCAGGGCTGCAGAGAAACCACCGGCGCTGCCCTTCAGTGAGGTGTCCTCTATTTTTTAGTGTGGAGACTGGCTTCATCAAATCAATGTGGCAGCTGGTGTATTTACGATAGTAAACATGCACCACAGCTCAGAGTGCCCATGCTAAGTCCCATGTTAGGCAGAAATTTAAAGATTTCTTTCTTTTTCTTCGCTCCTGTAGAATACCAGAGGACACTTACTAGTACTGGTGCTGAGCTACAGAACTGGGCTTCACTCATCCTCTCCTTTAAAAATCTATATATATATATATATATATATATATATATATATATATACACACACACACATATATATACACACACACACTACTCACAAAAAGTTAGGGATATTCAGCTTTCAGGTGAAATTTCAGGATGAACCTAAAATGCATTCTAACCTTTCCAGGTGAACTTAATGTGACCTTCTCTAAACTTTTGAATGCACATGTCCAACTGTTCAGTGTTTCAGTACTTTTTGCACAAGTTGCTGTTCTCTAACAAGAAGCTTAACAGCAACATTCACAACAGGTTTGATCCATGAATCCACCAATACATTTCCTGCTTCAGTTAGAATTGGTATTTAAACAGTCCTCCTCATCCTGCTGTTCACATTCTGACATCACGAGACCAAGACGACACCTAACAATTGATCAGCAGCACCTCGCCATTGCGAGGCTTCAAACAGGAAGTCCTCAGACGGAGGTGTTCACTGAGCTTAGAGGGTCACAGAGTGTCATCAGGAGGTTGTAACAGTGATACAGAGTGACTGGAAGAGTCACAGAAAGGAGAGGAGTGGACGTCCTTTGGCCACATCCCAATTTATTGAGACACTGAACATTTTTTGTTGTGGTATACCTACCACTGTTAGATTTTCTTCAAATAAATTGTTTAAAATGAAGAAATTACCATTGCATGCTTCTACTTAAATGCCCTACTTTCATGATATAATATCACTGTAGCATTCACTTTTTACATTTTCCATATATTTCACCTGAAAGTCGAATATCCCTAACTTTTTGTGAGTAGTGTATATATATATAAGGTCAAAAAGAGTGGGCATGGAGATGCAGATTAGCTCATCAATAACTGACTCCCACACATGCTGCAAGTTGGTGATGAGCTGATGGAACCATGTGAGCGGACAGCGCTCTAATAGCTAAGGGTTAGCAGATGTTAGCTTGAAGGCCTTAGAAAAAAAATGAAAAGTTCTACAATGTTAAGATTTGTGTGAGGATATTTGTATGCCAGTAGCATGGCCCTGGGTTCCCAGAGGATGAATCCTATTGACGATGGTGATCCCCTGATCTCTGCTGTAGCAACACCATGAGGTTATTATTTGTGGTTTGGAAGGAAATCTTACTAACTGTTTGATGAGTTGCCATAAAATCCCCTTGGCATGTAATAGCTTTGATCATCAACTGACTTTCAACTATTGCCATCAACAAAATGTGTCCAATAATTAGGCATATGACCAAATGCTAATCAACTAATGACATTCCCACCAGCCTCAACTCTTCTTTGCATTTGGCACTAATTAGGAATGATTACCATGCCAAATTGATTCATTAAGATGGTGAACATGGTGAGCGTATACCTGCTAAGCATGCTGACCTTGCTATTGTAAACATGTTGCCATGGTAGCATTAGCATGTAACTCAAGGAACTACCACTTAGCAAAAAAGACAAAAGACAGGAAAGAATCGATCAGGTTGTGAAAAAAACCTAGGTGGCCAGACTTGAACTTTAACTTGAAAGTTAAAAATAGAAGATCCAATGGCAACGATTCTTAGCAAAGACGAAAGTGTAGAAATCACATTAGGACTTTTTTTATAAAGACATCGACTCGTCTCCTCAGACTGTATACAAAGACATCGACTTGTCTGAAACACAGACTGTATACAAAGACAGCGACTCGTCTCCTCAGACTGTATACAAAGACATTGACTCGTCTGAAACACAGACTGTATACAAAGACATCGACTCGTCTGAAACACAGACTGTATACAAAGACATCGACTCGTCTGAAACACAGACTGTATACAAAGACATCGACTCGTCTGAAACACAGACTGTATATAAAGATGGTCAGCCACCAAGGAGCTCCATCCAGATGTTTTGGCTTCACTTTTTGCTGAGCTGTCCTGTCATCAATCTTTATATACAGTCTATTGTATGAACAATACACCTCTTCCTTTTCCCCTAAGCTCAGGATGGACAAGAACACAGACAAAGAGAACAGTGACTTGATCAAGATACTGAAATTAACTCAAAAACTGGTGACGAATTAAAAACTATTTTTCAGTCTGATTATATCCAGACCAAGTCCCCAGTGTCAGCTTATTGTCCTTACTTTTTCACTCAAAATGAATGGATGACATCTGTATGCACACATCTTAGTAGCTCGGAAACCACAAGCGGGTGGACTCAATAGCATGACTCGAGACAACTGGCAGATAAGGTAAAAGTTTTTACTAGCAGATTCGGTACATGGGTAGGCAGTCAGAGAGAAGGCAAACAAATCCAGGAGGGGCAAGGCAGAGACAGAGTCGAAGGCAAGAGCAGGAATCAAAAACCAGGAATGTAGTACACAAGAAAAACTGCTGGAACACTTGTCACAGGGAACGAAGACGAACTGGCACAGAGGACACAGACTAAATAGACCGGGGCAGGCAACGAGACACAGGTGGGAGGGGTGGAGACACAATCAGTGGTGGCGGGAAAACACACTGTGTAATGGGAGGAAGTGAATCCACCAGAAACGAGGGGAAAGGGTACGAAACCAAAATAAAAACAGGAAATAAAGAAGCAAGAAGGACAAACTCCAAAACCCAAGGACGGGTCATGACATTCTACTTGAATGACGCACACTGGATGATAATCACAAACAACTTGCAAGTATTCAAAACTGGGGAAAAGTGAGGATGAGACAATTACGCCGGCATCCATGAGGGCAGACGACATCGCCAGAGGTAAGTGCAGCTATTAAGCCCCATGGTCTTGTCCACACGCCTAAACCTTAAACACACGCACAGAAATCTCTCAAGTGAAATAAGTAAAACTGTGCTAATGCTGGGGGGGGGGATAGTATGATCATAGTAAGTTTGATTGATAAAATGGATTTTCTTTAAGGTCTGTAAGGGATTCAGAAGTCCACAAACTACAACTGACCATATATATTCAGTTTATTGGGTAGCCCTATAAAATATTTGATCAAGTGCCAGAAACATGTTTAAGTCGTGATATCAAAAAACTATATTAGCAGATGGCATCATCTTAACTTTTATGATGTTACCATGCTCACATAGTTTGTCAGCATTGCTGCTGCATGTGTCTGTTGAACCTCTTTACTCTTGCAAACCAACAGAGAAAAGTGTTTGCCGCCAGTAGCACAAACGTTACTACAGTGACTCATTTTGCAATGCATCCAAGATAATGGAAACCAATTAATGGACAGACATGACATGGATAAAGAGCACAGCAGTCAGAACAGCACAAGTCAGCCAAACGCTATCATTAGAGTCTCCTCCGAGCAGCTGAATCCTGCTGTGACTGTCACTGTAGCTGGCTGCTGCATGTCCCAACAGTTTTGTGATTATATTAGTGTGGTGATATTTTGCAGCACTTGCCAGGCATTGATCCTGTCTCTGTCTCTGTCCCTGTGGGAAAAGAGATTATTGAGGCAAGAGTAGCTGAAACACACTGATGGACGAAACTGTGCTAAAGATATTCTGTTGTGGCAGGTCTCGTTGATGCTTCTGAAATACAGAATTTCTGGGCTCCCACTCTTTTAAATAAGTCATCCTCACATAACCTGGATACTAATACCTGATATTACCTTTTGTCATAGCTCAAGTAACTGAAACAGCGTTGACTCAGTCCTGAGGTTGTGTCTGAATTTAAACAGAACTGTAATACAAGGGCAAAAATACAAACCCTTTACGTGCAGCAAACTCACTTACATTTTGTTGCACATGACTTGATTTTTCCTGGCTGACAGAGCGTCTTTGGGGGGTGAACATGTATGACAGTAAGCATGATAAGTCCACGTCCACGTCCACGTCCACAAAAGGCAATGAGACTGAGTTAACTGTTAACTCACTTGACAGTGAAGTTTCTGACCATTTTATACACAAAAATGTCAAAAATGAAACCCCAATTAACAAAACTGGGAAAAAAAATGTATATTTTTATAGGCTTCTAGCTGGGCTTCTCCTGGCCTACTTAAATGTCCTTTCTCTGTGTGGTGTAAATGGTAAACGGTAAATGCTCTGTATTTGTGCATCACCTCTCTAGTCATTTCAACTACTCAAAGCGCTTTTCCATCACATCCTCATTCACCCATTCACACATCATTCATACAGGTGGAATATAAGTTGGAGGAGACTGTTCTTTCACACACATTCACACACTGAAGCTGCTTCAGGAGCAAGTTGGGGTTCAGTGTCTTGCCCAAGGACGCTTTGACATGCTGACTCAGAGGAGCTTTTTCAGTTCCTTCTCTACAGCAATTGGAAATCATTTTCAAAGCCCACTGCACGCTGATCATAGACAGACAACAAAGCTAGGTAGTGAGCCATTTAGCAGCTAAACAGCCAGAAATTCCCCTGGTGAGGACCAAAATGGAACTAAGAGGGCATTCGGACTTAAATTCAATGGGTGGCTGGAAAAAAGGCTCAAAATGAACGCTGATATTTCTGCTTGGTGCTTGTTAAGACCACTGCAAAAGGAAATAACGTGTCAATGTTGTGTTTACAGCTTGTTTTGTCGCCCCCAGTGGCCAAGAAATAATGCAGTTTTGAATATAATAATGTATTGTAATACGGTATTTTAATACCTACGATCAATTAACTAGCAGACATCCTCCACTGGCCCTGTCCCTCCCTTCTACGCCTACCTGTTCATTTTCCTACCAGGAGAAGGGTCTACTGACAATCACAGAAACAGAAAGAGAGAGAGAGAGAGACAGAGATACAGAGAGAGAGACAGGGGCAGAGACAGGGACAGAGACAGGGACAGAGACAGGGACAGAGACAGAGAGAGAGAGACTGGTGGAGGGAAACTCAGTGTGGGGGTTCCATCTCAGGCATATTCTCCACCCAAGGTAATTTCAGGCCCCCAAAAGAGTCAGATTTACATTGAACTGCGATGAATGCGGGCGTGACAGAGATCATCGATATTATAATATATTTAGAAGCGACATGCCTGAGATGACCAGCGGCCGAGGACCTGGATGGTTTTGTCCAAGATACCCAGTTTTAATACTGCACTGACACAGTACTAAGTGGCCATTTTCCTTATTTTCCCTATATCAGAGAGAGCGTTACGGTGATGCCTTTGCAGGTAATCTGGAATCGATGTATTTAGCCTCATGTGGCCAAAGATAGGAGTCGAGGCAGAAAAGGTAGATGGGGAGAGAAATTCCGAAGTTATCCGTTTTACTATTTCAGAGTGTGAATCAGGAGTGTGAATGGAGATGTTGGACAGACTGAGATGATGAGAAGGATTGTAGGCAGATAAAGTCAGGGCAAATTCGGAGCACCTCAGGAAGCCAAAATAGGCCAGCAAGAACATGTATTCTAGGGTTAACCATAGCAGATATGTAACCTGATCAAAGTGAACGGATGCAGAGGCCAAGCTAGTCAACAGTGAGTGGCAAATGTTTTGCTGTGACAGCAGGTTCCTGTTTTCGGAAGCTTTTGATCAACATTATAACATGGAAATGGGAGGTAGAAGTACAAGGGACCAATTTGACGAAGAGGTTCATTCCTGCTAAGTAGGTCTGGGTGGTGGAAGACCGGATTTTGAGAAGGGGTGATGAAATTGCAGATAGACATGATGTCCAGAGAAGGGAATGAGAGAGAATTGAGAGAGCGCTTGGAGCGAGGCTGTTGACGATGGCTTCTTGTAAAGCACTGGAGAGTTTTCGCAGCTGTGGGGCTAGTTGAATGCTATGGCTCAAAACGGTGGGACTGGTGTTGGATGAAAATCTGATTCTGGGGCCAATTTCCAAGAAAAACGAGACAAAGAAGCAGCAATGCTGTTGTGTCAACCAGGAACATGTTCTGCCCTGAGGATGAACTGATGAACAGAGATAAGCGCAGTGGCAGCTGACCAGTAGAGGGTGCTAGAGCGCCGCCCCCTACATATATCAAGAGATGAAAATCTAGTTAAATATGTCAAATATAGTTTAGATGTATAATACAGACAATTATGAGAAAAAGGTGTTTTTCACTCTTTTACTGCCTGTCAGCAGTCATTACATATTATCTTCAAATGGTATTTGGTTGACTTCCTGGTGACGGACTGTGGCAAAATGATATCTTATGGAAACCCTCAAACTTTTGGAAAGCAAGTGACTTGATGCTGCTGTCTTATTAGTTCCTTCACATTTTCCGAGGGACACAGTTCTGTGCGACCTGGACACTCCCACTTTTATTGGCAGCATTTTAATGATTTTTGATCTAATGTGGTCAGACACTTCTCGTGGATGTCAATCATGTTCACACCCACCACGGCACCTCTGTCCACCATGTTAATCATCCTTTTCTGAGCAGAGATGGTGTGGTCTAGCGAAACTGCGGAAAGTAACCAAAACTGGGTTATTTCCTTACAAAAACCCTGAATATCAAGAGTATGAGATTCTACAAGAGCGGATTGGAGGTCGTTGCAGGCGTGAGAAGCATCAGAAAGTATGTCTATGCCCAGATGGAAACTGTGTGTGAAGCTGGTGATAAGATAGTGGACAAACTCTCTGTCAGGATTGTTTGTAGAGCAGCGGCAGTGTCTGCTGGTTGGTCAGTACGCATGGTCGGATTATGGGGGCAAGTATTCCTAGCGTGAGCACCTCCACAGAAGGAGCAGACATGCAGGTGGTAACACTTGGAAAGGCTGCCGCCAAGGTGGTTGGAATCAGGGGGAAAGGATAGAGCAGGTGGAAGTGAAGGAGGACATTGAGGAACTGCTTGAGTAGCCTGTAACCCCTGGAGTTGCAGGATGCAAGTCCTGTGCTTCCATTTTGACTGAGAGAGAAAAGGGGGGAGCAGGAGCCGTGTTATTGATAGCAGCTGAAGGAAGGGATGATAGGATGAAAGAATGTACAGTGGCAAGAAAAAGTATGTGAACCTTTTGGAATTTCATGGTTTTCTGCATTAAATTTGTCATAAAATGTGTTCTGATCTTCATCTAAGTCAGGGGGTCACTGACAAATATAATGTGCCTAAAATAATAAATAAATTCTGATCTTTCATGTCTGTATTGAACACACTCATTCTACATTAAAAATGGTAGTGGAAAAAGTAAGCGAACCCTTGGAATTAATAACTGGTTGACACCCCCCCCCCCTTGGCAGCAATAACCTCAACCAGTTGTTTCTTTGCCTCATTGATGAGTCTTCGTCGTGTTTTCTTGGGGTCATTTTGACTGGGCGCCCACTTCTTGGTAGAGTAGCCACAGTCCCAAAGTGTCTCCATTTGTAGATCGTTTGCCTAACTGTAGACTGGTGAATTTCTAAAGTCTTTGGAATAACTTTGTAACCCTTTCCAGCTTTATGTAAATCAACAATACTTGACTGTAGATCCTCTGAAAGCTCTTTTTGGCGAGGCATGGCTCACATAAGCGTATTCTTTTTGTGTTTTAGTCGTTTTTATCAGTCAAAGAAGCTCTAGTCCACTCCACACCTCCAAACTCATTTTCTTAACAAGACCCCAGGTATGTTAACACCTGACTCCAATTAGAGGTCATTAACTCAAGGGTTCACCACTAGCACTATGAGGTTTTTATGGTTGTTCTCAATAAAGACATTTTTTTCTGTGTTATTATTTTGGGCGCATTATATTTGTCAGTTCCCTTAACTTAGATTACGATCAGATCACATTTTATGACAAATTAATGCAGAAAACCATGAAATTCCAAAAGGTTCGCATACTTTTTCTTGCCACTGTATGTGCTTGGGATGTTTGTGCAGCCTGTGGACACCAGGATGAAAAGATGGCTGAGATGACCTGCAACAGAACAGACACAAAGGGAGCAGGCACAGGGGATAACATGACTTGCCCCCTGCCAGAAGGAGCCGATGTTGCGGCTTGTGCCTGTGGAGGCAGTGGAGACCCTGTGACGTCACCCATGGTTGACCCCAGCAAGGAACCCGCAGCTGCCGGAGGCTTGGTGGCTGTTGTTGCTGGATTCTTGAGGCTGAGTGGAGATGAAATAGTTGTGATTTATTGTCTTTGCTGTGGGAGGGAATGCTTTTCACTTTTAGGAATCTCTGAGACCACTAAATGGAAGAGGAGGGTGCAGTGTGCCATGACGGACAATCAGAAACTGAACAGTGAGCATTAGTGTATTGGTGCCAGCTCCCTCTACCATGCCAGTGGTGTAGGCCTCCGGGTGGGGCATGGTATGAATGAATGAATGTCTTTATTGTCATTGGAACAAGTACAACGAAATTGAAAATGCTAACCACAGAATGCAAGCAGGTCCTCTTAGAAGCTTGGCTATGGCCTGACTGCTGTGTAGCTGACGGGACGCTGGTTTCAAACAGATCATCGTGCAGTTCAGGATACATAGGAAGATGACCCGTTTCCATTATGAAAATGCTTACTTGTGCATGATGCTGGTCTGTTTGCCCTCAAGAAGACAAACCACACTGAATGGGTTGACTGGGTGAAAGAAACTTGACAGGAGATTAGAGGTGTGGTTCGAGGCACGGCCCTGCTCCTAAGTTAAATCATTAACTTGATTTAGTAGGACGCACCTGGTCACCCTTTGCCAGTCACTGCAGGAAAAGGGTCAGGTTGTTGGCTTCACAGCATTACAGAACTTCCTGTACACAGCCCCCCCAACGACACTGTTCCAAAGTGGGTTTCAGACACTGGTGAACAATCCAATAAGCACTTTACTGTCTCCAGTCTCTGTTAATCCTTTCGTCTGTTCAGTCATGGTGGTGATCACCAATCTTTAACAAATTCCAAACAAATATGGAGATATATTTGAAGGAAGCTATTCAGGTGCTGTGCTTGATTGCTGGACTCCAATAAGTCAGGGACAATCTGTCCTTTTATTATGACCACTGAAGGTCATTCAGCCCGGGCATCACGTTTAGTAGTCACTGACAAAATGTATTTTTCAAAGACATCATTTACATTCTCAATATCCACCAAAGCCGTCTGGTTTTGCTGTAACTGCCACAAAGAGTGAAACTTTGCACACAGTAAAAATTGAGAATTACAGACAAAACTGAAACAACTCATCTCCTTAAGTGCAAGCCACCTTCCTGTATCTGAAGGAACGGGCTAGAAGGAAAGTTTGCACATCCTTTACTCCCATGTGTTTCTTTTCTCTTGCTGTCGTCACCATGACCCAAACATGTCACCATGTATTAGACCCTGACTGTGCTAAAAGAGAACAATACACCCCATCTCCAGGAGGCAACAGGCCAAATGCTGTATTCAGCATTCCCCACACAATAACAAAATGAATTTTTGATTTGGATTGGTACAGCCACTTCTTGTCCCTTGCAACACCGTGCAGAACAAAGCAGTTCTCCTGTCAGCCGTGGACCACTTTAAATAGCCCTCACTCCCCAGCGCCCAGCAGGAGACACAGTCTGACTTGTTCAGGGCTGCAGAAGAAAAGTTGACTCAAAACCAAAGTTTGACAAACTTTGACCAGAGTGGTACTGTCACACAGATTTAATGAAACTTTATTTCTCTTTGGTGAGATTTCTCTTCAGCAGCAACCTGCTCTCAATTAGGACAAACGATGGAAAATCAGCTTCCAGTTTCCGGCTGTCATTAAGGCAACACCAGCCAGCCCGGACACTAGTGTGGTATATCACCATCAGGTGGTGGTATATGCGGGTGTATGACTCATATGTAAGTATCCAGCTCAATCAGAAATAGTTGGATGTGCTGGAAACAGCCTGGCACTTCATCTTCAATCTACAAGGATATGAAATCAGTCAGAAATACCACAAACCAACATGTAACCAAGCAGCTCATGAGTGAGCCAGTGGTTCTGAAGCATGAATGAAGAAGCTAATATATGTGTGGTGCATTTCTCTTGTTTTGGTCCAGGCCCACCCCCTCACCACAACTCCACTGCAGGTCAAGATAGCGAGCAGTCTGTCTGCTAACAATCAGCTGATTTCGAGCCTACACCTCCCCTCCTCCTAAAGTAGGAGCAGGGAAGAAATGACCTCCAGTTCAGTTTCTACTGCTAGTATTCCTTCATTTCCACTGGAGTCCTCTACTGAGGTTCAGTGAAAAAAGAAGTGGGTAAACTCAGGTGTGCTGTGTGTGTGGTGACAGTATGTCAGCTACAGGGCTCAGGTGTATAGATCAGCAAAGCGCCTCTGGGGGGTCAGAGCCAAAACAGCGTGACCCCGAGCCCTTCATTAACTCCGACAGAGTGTAGTGTATCACAGTCGTGTGAGGTAATGTGAGGGGAGTGTTCACCTCATAGTGAGCGACCCTCTGGGACTCGGAGATGAGCTGAGCGCTGCACACTTTGCAGTAGCTGTCTGTGAAGAGCCCTTGGTCCACCTCTGTTGACTTCATCTGGAGAAAGAGACAAACGCAGACATGATTACTGACCTGGACGCACTTTGTGGCAGTGAAGTGAGCAGCAGTGCCACTGACCACAGGAACAGAAACAAATTTCAAGACAAGTAGTTTGAGGCACCCTGAGACATGAGGTGTTATTCTGGGCCTGTGTCTGCCTCTCCAAGTGAGGTCAGATCTGTCACTTTATTAAAACTGTGAGGCTGGAGCTCATTCGCTGTCTGACAGAGTGCTGAAAAAGAGACTAGTATAACAGTTATGCCCACCAGATTTTCTATTTATACAGAAAAGCCATCAGATTTCTGTTGTCACTATCACACAGCCTTCATACGTCTGTGGGGAGTTAAGACAAACCAACCGAGGTGTAACAGAGCAAGTAAACAATAATCTCATTTCAGACTTTCATCACTGTTACTCAATATTTCATTACCTCAAGCATTTGCATTAGTGACACATGCTGAGCAGCTTTTCCAAGCAATGAGTCAGAAAAAAACATTTAATATCAAACATCCCGCTAAAACATCAGCCATAAAGCTCAAATTATATTTGAGGATGATAAATAAATAAGAACAGATCACTCTGACACTTTTTTTCTGGAAAACCCCCCAAAAAATCTTTAAAACAAATGGATGAAGGGACTGCTGTGTGCTGTGTTTCCTTTTTCACAGACACACCTGAGCCATCTCTGCCACCTATTACTAATTCATTCTATTAGGGGCTCACATTTCATATTTGGAGGCAGTCAGGCTCAACTCATCCTCGTTTACATCAGCACGTCTTCATTAGCAGCAACAGGACAGACGAGAACTGAGGCCACGTGGGTAGAAAAGCAGACTCTCTCAAACTTGTTTGAATTGTCTTCTCCGAGACAAAATGGCCAGCAGATAAGGACTGGTGCTAATTTTAGTTGTGGTTTGTTCTGTTTCACATACAAATTATGCTTTCCAGAGAAAATGTAACCATCAAAACTTCACAACGACCCAGCTGGAAGTTGAGGCACTGCACAGGAGGAGTACAAACACAACACACTTAAATAATTCTACGAATATTCCAAAGGGTATGCAGGAACGCCTGGTGGATTTCATTCTGGCCCAAAACTGACTTCATTTCTCAGGCTCACTGGATTCTTGTTAGTGGACAAACCAACAGATTTCTGACATTACCAAGGGCCTCTCTTGTCGTATATTGGATGTTTTTAGCTGTACGGTGTGTCATGTACTTCCCACATCATCTCCTGATGGCATGTAAATAAATGATGAGTTCTGACCTGCTTCCAACATGCTGTTTTCTGCCTGGAGCTACAGGTATGGTTAATAATACATATGGAAAATATTACAGCACAGTCTTCGGGTAAAGGAAACATGAGATAGAATAGAAGAAATAGAATATAGAAGAAAATAAAAACAGCCCTAGATTTCTGTTCAGCATGTTAGCCAGGTTGACAAAGACCCAGAACTCCACAGATCCTTGTGATCCTTTAGAGCTCAGTATCAACGACTTCATGAGCTTCTTTAATGATAAAATTCTAACTATTAGAGACTAACTTCATCACCTCCTGTCCTCAACAGACTCTGATTCAACCTCAAACTCAGGAATCGTGGAAATAGCTGTTGGGCTTAATGTGCATTTGGACTGTTTTTCTCCAATTGATCTTCCTGAATTGGCTTCAATAATCTCCTCATCCAGACCATCAACATGTCTCCTAGACCCCATTCCTACTGGACTACTTAAGGAAGTCCTGCCTTAATGAACACGTCCTTACTGGATATGATCAATCAGTCTTTACTAACAGGCTATGTACCTCAGTCCTTTAAAGTAGCAGTAATTAAACCTCTCCTGAAAAAGCCTACTCTTGATTCAGGTGTATTAGCCAACTATAGACCTTTATCCAACCTTCCCTTTCTCTCAAAGATCCTGGAGAATGCAGCAGCCAACCAGCTGTGTAACTTCCTAAATTCCAATAGTCTATTTGAGGATTTTCAAACCATAGCACAGAGACAGCACTGGTGAAGGTTACGTCCTGGATGAGCAGCAATTTTCTGCTGCTAAACTCAGCTAAAACTGAAGTTATTCTGCTCGGCTCGGCCGGTCTGAGATCTCTTCTCTGCTGCAGGTCGCGGGCAGGGACATGTGTGGTCAAACGCCCTAGCTACTGCAAAACTCCAGCGAGCCAAGTGGCCAACTTAGCCTTCCAATTTATATCTACTAAAGAAGGGCTACTCTGGGATAGGGAATCAGAGTAAGTAAGCAGACACCCTCTCTACATTTAAGAGTAGACTAAAAACCTTCCTTAGTGATAAAGCCTATTCTATTTTTAGACCACCTTGCAGCTCTATATGAAGTGACGTGTGCTTTAAATGTAAATCACACCAATACTGGAGTTTGAGGCTGATATTGATATGCATGGAGCCCTAGAGTGTAACCGCTCAATAAAATTTGTGTTCTCTCACAGTATTTTTTGCGCGTATGCTGCTGCTCTCTGTGGTTGTGGATGTGTCAGCTGTACTCTTTGCTGCTCTTGTTGTCATCAGCCAAGCAAGCATCATTTTTCCACACGGGATTTGACCCCACTGTGCTCCTACCAGATAGGCTGACATGTTACCAAAACACCACAGGAGTTCAAGAATACAGTTCAATCCAAGGCTCAGCCAACACGACCATGCCAGTTCACTGCCCATGTCCAACCACAGGACTCTGGTCCTGATGACAGTGACAGCCAGGTTATCTAGCCATGGTAGTTCTTTATCTAAATGTGCGTGAGCTGGACACAGCTGAGGGTATAACAACACGTTACATACCACAAAACCATCCTACAGCTCAGCCTTCTAAAGCATTTCACAAACAGAAACACCTAGAAATTCTCGCTCTGAGCTTTCTGGGGCTCTGTAGGTATCAATATTCATTATTTCAACAAATATTTTTGATCCCTTAAAAATGTTAAAAAGAGATATGTGGAGAAATAATCACATCACTGTCAGAAAATACAACAGTGCTGAGCAGCTGTGGCTCAGAGGTAGAGTGGGTCATGTATTGGAAGGTCGGCAGTTCGATTCCCAGCTCCTCTAAGCATGCCGAGGTGTCCTTGAGCGAGACACTGAATCTCAATTTGCTCCTGTGTGTGAGTGTGAATGTGTGTGAAAGAATAGTTTCCTCCAACTTAGATTCCTCCCATATAAATGATGTGTGAATCAGGATGTAATGTAAAAGTGCTTTGAGTGGTCAAAATAATAATAATAATAATACATTTTATTGATGATGATTGAAAGGCCCACATCTTTAACCCAACTGAACCGCAGCTACATCAGAGTCACAAACCTGAGCTGAAGCTGTGAAACACGTTTTTACTTTGTTTCCTTTCATTATTAATGGTTGGTTTTCCAGGCGGTGAAACACATCAGCTGCACTTCATCTCTGTCTCTCTTCCCAATGGCCATCGTGCACCTTCATGCAACACGTGACACTGCTGCTGCAGTCAGAGGGAAGAGATACTTTTCTTAATAAACATTTGAGAATAACCAAACCAGAACCCAACCCGAACTTAAAGCTGTATGCAACAAAACCTGTGACGTTGACATCTCTTTTCTGGCCAGGTAGCAGCTCTACACCAAGAGGGGATGATTTAATGAAAGATGGTTTTCAGCTGCATAACAGAATGTGTACGTGAACGTGTTTCATCAACTCTGTTTTTAGCAGCAGGCAGCAGTTTTTAGCCAAATACACTGTGAGAAACACACCGTTCACAGCCTGCCAAACACCAAACGTCCCTCTGCCATAACGAAAAAACTCTGAGCTGATAGTTCTGTGCTGTCTGGGACCCAGTAGCCCAGAGGCCACAGCCACACTTATGGCGCAAAGATAAAACTTGTCAGGGACCAAAGCAGCAGACAAACAGCTCGCCAAGAAGAGAAATAAATCAGTGAAGAGCCACTCCCGTCCTCAGTCAAGTAATCAGTCGAAAGCAACACCATTTCCTGTTCAGATTCTACAGGACAAACAACATAAATGAGCAGCTTTGAGTGCTCTATCAGTTTCTGCCAGTGTTGGGCCCACTGCCTCTTTTAGAAAGGGTGCACAGATGCTGGAAATGAATGATTAATCACCCTAAATTCTGTTAAGGAACATAAGCATCAGCAGCAGCATGAGGAGATGCAGCAGCAGCAGTCTGGGAAAGAAAACAACTCGTATCTTAGATTTTATTTTGCACAGCCAGAAGAAGGATTCGTTCCTAGTGTTTTTAGATTTGCATTTTCACCTCAGTTTGAGGCTGACCCTGCAGTGAAGAATAAACACATAAAGAAAATGAACAGTTTGTGTGTTTATTTTCCTACTATGTCTCAGTGATGTAGACCAAGAAGCATTTAGCTGTAGCAACAGCTTCCTTCCCCTTCCAGCTCCCCAGAGTTACCATTGGCCTCTTGGTTGCTCCCTAATTGACTCTCTCCTTGCCCAGTCAATCAGTTCTCTTGGGTAAAGTTGCTCTTGTGCCATATTCTTTCCATTTTCTAACACTGGATTTAATATAGCTATTCAAAGTTTGAGATTTGATCAGCTTGGTTAATGCTATGACCATCCATTTGCTTGATTGTTTTTTGAATCAAGAAGGAAGCCATTGCGGCTGATGGCTTTACCGGTAGCCCGCCATATTGTTGAGCTGTCAAGGAAACATTTATATGTTGGGAGATATTTAACAGGAAGTGGTGACAGTGAGGAACAGAGGAGCGTCTTCGCCTTTTGTTGGCAAAAAACATGATTATTCCGGATGGAAGAAGAAATTCAATCAATCAATCAATCTTTATATATATAGCGCCAATATACGGTGTCATTTCAAGACGCTTTCCATAAAGAGCAGCTCAGACCAAACTCTTTAATAAGAGAGAGACCCAACGATTCAGGAATTCAAAATTAAGGATTCAAGAATCCCCACATGAGCAGCATCAGATATTATATTAGGACACAGTGACAGGAAGAACTCCCCTTTAACGGGAAGAAACCTCGAACAGAACCAGGCTCAGAGGGGGGGCGGCTTTCTGTCAGGGTCTGTGTTGCATTAACTGGTCATATTATTGACTTATCAAACACACTTTCTTGACTGGCAGTCAACATGTTCCTCTCCTTGGTGATCAATTCATTAAGCTAATGGACTTTACTGTCAGATATACCGCTGAAATTGAAAAGAAGTTGACTCTCTTCTAAATGATGATGCTGAGAAAAATATTAATTTTCACCCGCTATAATTGAATAAAGGAAGGCGTCAGAATTGTAAGCCAATAGGAGGTTCTCTTCGCAATTCAATCATCAAAATCTGATCAGAGCAGCTGCTGTCAGCATCGTTACAACCAGGCTGTCTCAGCACGCCACTGTGAGCTCATTACAGAAGTCGTATTGCTACTTTGGAGAAGGAGAAACAAGGGACAGAGGAGTCACAGAAGGAACAGTGCGCTTCATGTTGATGGTCAAATTAGCAGGAGGCCGGCTTGTTTCTCACACCTAGTCATCACTGTTTCCCATCTGTCTTCTACTATGATAAGCAAGCAAATCAGCAGAGGCAAGCTACACAGAGCTGGAGACTCAAGACTGGGGGGGGGGTGATTGGTCATGGTAGCAAGTGCCCAGCAGATGTTGCAGCTATAAAAGGTCAGTTGTAATTCATTAGGGAGAGTGTAAAGCTGGCAAGCTGGACGTACCCCAACACAGACGAGCTGGACTCACACAGACCTTTCTAGTAGATGTACCATTGGCTGAGAATAGGTCAGATACTGAATTCTGATCAACAGCTCCACAGGGCACAGCTCCTGTCATGACACAAGAAGACTGACTTTGATACCAGTAGCAAGTTTAAAACCCACATTGTCCATCACGCCAACAGATTCTGATTAAAATTCCTTTAATAAACACACTATTGACCAATGGACACTCCAGAAATGGTCCGGGCTGCATGGTGAGCCTGTCTCTTTTCTTTCTCTCTTTTCAGACTGTGTGGATAAACATCTCTTATTCAAAAGGTTTTGAAAACAGATGATTGAAGACTCTACAGCTACCCAAGCAGCTCTGTCAGGCTGTACTTATGCACGGCAACGCTTTGAGTTTCAGCACATAAGTGAGAATGTCAACAGTTTTGCAGGTATTTTGTCATATATATTCAACAAACTGAAGCAGATGATAACCACTAGACGAAAAGTCAGGTTGAACACAAATATATGTACCATGGTTTTCCATTTAGTAGCTGTGAAGTCATTTCCCATGAAATCAAACATGTCAACATGCTAGGTACACAAGGTAAAAAGTGAGGGGATCACTAAAGCCGTTCATCTGGAAACTATGAGTGTCTTCTTCAGACAGATGTGGAGATAGTTCACAGGATAAATGAAAACTGGTGATCACCTGACTTCTTCATCTAGAGGCGCTAACAAAGTCCTTAGATTTCATGCACTGGAGACTGTGAATGTCTGTACAAACTTTACATGGCAAACCATCCAGTCACTGTTGGGATATGTCACTAAATGCAAAATAAGTCAACCTGCTTAAAAAGAAAAAGAAACAATAAGCCTGTACATCACTGTACAAAGTTTCATGGCAATAGATCCAGTGGTTGTAAATATAATTCAGTCTGGACCAAAGTGGTAGACGGACCGACTGACCAACGTTGTCTTAAGCCTGGCTCTGCCTAAAACTGCTCAACCTTATTTGAACTGAGCAGTGCTCTCCGAGAGCCAGAGCGCACATGTGCTGTCTCCTCCTCAGTTAATTTCATTTAAAGTGTAACTGTATTCATATGGGGTGGCACGGCAACCCCCACGCAGAGACGTCAGATTCCTCTTGTGAGACACTGTTATGGCTGATCAGCCTTCGACTTTTCTCCATCATCAAATTGACAGCGAGCTGTAGCAAAGAGCTCAGTGGTTTAAAAACAAGGAATTATCTGAGGTCCTGAGTGACACGAGCCCTGTGTATTTGTTTATTTGCATTTTAATATTGTCATTTGTAATGTTTCTCTCTTTGTTACCTGCCTAGGGACGGCAGATGTAAATTCCCATTCTTGCTAACTCCGGCGTGTTTCCATCTTGTATTTTACATTGATGTTCATTAAGGTGCACCGTCCCTAACAAATAAACATGTAAATAAATAAATAAACATATTGTGTTATGACATGTACTATATGTGAGACATTTTTCACCTTTTTGAGTAAAAGTTGAGGAATTCAACAATGTTGATGGAGCAAGTCAAGAATCCTAATCTGATTGACAGAACACCAACATATATTATCAAATGCAAAAGGCAATCACCACGAGACCATCCAGTTCCATATTTTGGACTCTACTCGCCATGGTAACTTTGCCGAATCAGAAATGGTGCATGTTTTAACACCCGTATCAGGCGGAGCACTGACCCCAACAACAGCTCAACACATTGTGTCCTCTCTGTGCGCACTGTTGAGTGGGCTGTATCAGCTCATACTATTTATAGTATAGCAGCCACTACCTCATAGTTGTGGTCAATAGTAAATGGACTGTACCTCTACAGTGCATACACACTGCTTTACAGTGGGCTTCTTATTCATCCACTCACTCACACTGACACAAACACAGCAATGCACTGGCCTGTGCAGCAGGAAGCGATGTGGGGTTCACTGTGGTGCCCTCGGACACTTCGACTTCAAATGGATGGCAGGAGCCAGGCATCGGCCTGCCGACCTTTTGGTTAACCCGCTATTATGGAGATCAATGACAAGAATAGCTTTGTTTTTTCTTATCGGGGTTAGATGACAAAAACCCAGAGAATTATTATCACCACAGCTAGACCGATAAGTCCTCCTGACAAGATCATTTTTACACTGCAAAAAGCTTTGCGATTAGTGTTTAACACTATATATACTGGCTGGTATATCGTCCATCCATCCATATACTGTCTATTCTGCTTATCCTTCAGGGTTGCGGGGTGGGCTTAAGCCAATCCCAGCTGCCATTGGGTGAGAGGTTGGGTATGCCCTGTCAATCACATTGCTGACATATAGAAACAACCATTCACACTCACGCCTACAGGCAATTTAGAGTCACCAATTAACCTGCATGTCTGTGGGAGGAAGCCAGAGGACCAGAGAACCCACGCAAGCACAGAGATGCATGCAAACAGAAAGGTTCAAACTCCAAACCAGCCGGTCTTACTACGAGACAACAGTGCAAACCACCATACTGCCTGGTATATTGTTATCAAACTTTTTAAACCTCCAAATCCATCTAGTATCACATGCCATTGCTTAACTAATCACTTAACTAATCCATTTTATCTACTATCATAATCATTAT
Source organism: Pempheris klunzingeri (assembly GCF_042242105.1). Classification (NCBI taxonomy): domain Eukaryota; kingdom Metazoa; phylum Chordata; class Actinopteri; order Acropomatiformes; family Pempheridae; genus Pempheris; species Pempheris klunzingeri. Next base: position 21,415,704 of record NC_092018.1, read on the forward strand.
GTTCATCATTATGTAATCTCCCAGTGCAAGGTGTCCGTAGAAGTGTTGAAGCCAGTCTCTGAATGTTGATGACACTTGATAGCAACAGAACTCAGTCTGAGTCAGAGTCACTAGCATGGCAGCTAAGAATGACAATGCTAACATGCTCGTGTTTAGCAGTTGTAGCGTTCAACCATTTAGTTGGTGTGTTGCTAAATACTAATATTTGCAATTTAGTGCACAGCACTAAGTACAGTTAAATGTCATTCATTTTGCAAACCAACATTTTGGTTAAATTGAAATTTTGATGATACATGATGAGTACATCTACATTAAAAGTTTTCACTATGATTGCAATGAACCATTCCCCAAAGCATCATCATGACCCCAAGGAGGCCAAATCCGAATGATGTAACGCTGCTATTGTTAGCTTTGATATAACATATTTTTATCAGGTGTCTGTTGGTTAATTACAGGCCATTGTTGCCCAGGGCCAACTGACAGCATGGCCTGCTTCTGGTACCAGTTGGCTTTTAGTTCGCTAAATGTCAATATCATTTCAAAAAGTTATCTTCAAAGTAAATGAGATGAGCCGCTGGAAGGAGGGGAGAGCTGCAGATGTGGGTTAGCTCGCCTGTGCTCACTGTGGGTTCTGCAGACCTGCAAACCTTTGCATATGTCATCAGCAGCATTTTGGCCTGCTGGTGCTCCAGGGCCAGTGAGACACTCCAGCATTGTTCCCTGGGGAGTGTGTGTCGGGGGTGGGGGTGGGGGGGATGAGTGATGCTGCACACTCTCACAGCAGAGACACTGTACTTAATATCCCAGAGGCCTGTTGAGTGATCTGCCTCCCTTTCTGTCTCCATCGCTGCTGCTTTGGCTTTTAGGAAGGCAAAGACAAGCCAAATTGTACTGCCATGCCCCAAGGTCAAAACGATGAGCAGATACTTTGTGTTTGCTGCTAAGTGGCCTATTCCCATGCAGTGTGACCTAAGCGCCGTCCACAGATCTGCTGAGTGAAAACATTAGCACGCACACTGGGCAGGCTGCCTGCACTTCAGTAATTAAATCAGCTTGGTGTTCAGCCAGAGCACACATTTAGGGCAAACGTTGAGTCGCTGTAACAATATAAAATGTGACACTGGTCAGTCTAATGAGATTAATTCTTTTCCACTGTGGGCACAACATCAAGCTTCAGGATTCAAACAGGTGATGTGACACCTGCTGTAAAGGAAACATTACAGCACACACCTGTTGCAAGAGTCAGTAGATTGAGGAGCTCTTAGATTATCCCCAGTGCAGCCGGCTGAGGTTATATTCTGTCTGATAAAAGCCTCACCAAGTCTTATTCATAAAGCTCTTATCTGTAAGGTGAGGTGTGTAGATCCATATATCGAGCCTGTTTAACATTTAAAAGACTCTCTTGGTGCAGCGATTGCCAATCAGGGAATACAAAATCATATATTTTCTCCTGCAGCTTAAAAAGCTGTCCAGTGAATTCTGTGTAGCATTAGCTCAGTGTGAGGAGTCCAGTAAAGGTTGAACTCCCATGTCATTTACCTCAGTGACTAAAAGCTAAGTTTTACAGCCTTTTTGGTAAAATGTTCCGGCCTTTTCTCTCCCTGTACAAGTTCGATTAGCTCACCTCAGGGTATCATGGATCCAATACCAGAGCTTTCCCCACACTAAAAAGTAGGTGTACTTTTATAGCTGCGCATCAGAACGGTACCTGGTCATTTGCCGTGTCAACTTAAACCCACAGCGTAAGAACTTTTGGCCCCACTCTGGCAGTGAGAGTAATTACAGAAATGCCATCACACGTGTGGTGGTTATCTGTGTTTGTCCCTGTCGACTGCCCTCTGTTTTTAACTGAAATGCTTCACCTGAATGCAGTTTCCTTTTGTATCTGGAGTATCAGAAAAGTTTCTCAGACTCCTGACTGCTGTGGCCTGCTCCCATCTTCAGTTCTGGCAAACCAACTACTGCTGGTTGATGTAAACATAGGTAATGTCACCACAGATGACCAAACTCTGTATACTGTGAAATACAGAGAGATTTTCCCGGCAGTCATTTGGTGGGGGCTTGAATATAATAGATGTTCATTACAAGTAACAATCTTTTTTTTTTTTATCAAAAATGAGCCTTGAAACTCATTGGTTTGTGAGAGAAGATGGTAAAATATTTGTTCTGTTAAATAATTCACTTGTGGTCGTTATTATCTAGCTTCACTTCATGCTGCCACTGAAAAGTGCCGTGGTTTGTTTTATTCTCGGTGCTGTTGACCACGATGGATCTCCTTTAAAGACAAGTCATTCTGCTGTTATGAAGACGTGGAATAAAAGATTTGTCATCTCTGACGTAAAGCACACATCTTCTGTGCGATGCTGCTGACTTTGCCCAGCTGTTTTGTTTAAAAAAAAAAAACTTTGTGCACTGTGGGAAAATAAATGTGTTCAGGTTATTGGAGCTCTTTGTTATTTAGCGTGCTATTTATAAAATACCTCAGAGCCATCTCAGTTGACCTTCTATGAAGGAAATAATGAAGAATGACCTGCAAATGGAAAGCAACAAAGCAGCAGGACAATTTTAACTTTACAAAGGCAAACAATTACTGAAGCACACGAATCACACGATACTGACAGCAGCAATGGAAGTGGTTTGGTTTTTCTCCACTAAAGAAACTAGAGCCCCTGAAGAGATGCGGGACAGTGTGTGGTCCATTAAAGGAAGGGTGTGACGGAGGGTTAGGGCCACGCGGAACGTGTTGCCGTTTAATCACAGCGGCCCCGTGGTGTCTCCGAGTGACATGGGCAGGTCTGTGTCATGGCACAAATGCTGAAGAAAGCTTCCCCACGGTGCCAGGATGGAGCCATCTTGTGGTTTCCAGGAGGAGAAGCTGATGATATCATGCAGCCTCTCAGAGCAGAGAGCCAACTTTAAATGAGGCAGATGGAGATGGAGCTGGAAGCGCCCCGGCTGGTGAAAGGCTGCGTTCTGTCTTTCTTCACGCTGGAGGCTGCAGAATAAAACACTTCATCCATATCTGGCTCTTAAGTACGTGTTGAACTGGTGCTGCAGGAGGAAAACAAGGCTCCACTTTCACAATGAAATATCTGCTGTCTGAACAAAGCGACGCCCCCTGCGCTCATAAAACCAACTGTTGGGGAAACACAAACAATGGCGCTTCACAAAAGGCGACTCTTCTATGTATCTGCTAATGATTACAGTCTGTTTTACAGCTCATGTGGAGATTCTTTCCCCCGAAGAAATCTGCTTTCCAGGCATCCTTAATAGTCGATCAACAGAAAATTCTTTTTTTTAAGCTAAAATAAGAAAGCATCAGTGACTCCAGCCCCTCAGATGAGCCATGTTATAGGTTTTCTTTGTCTTTCACGACTGTAAACTGAATATCTTCAGATTCGTCGTTTGAACACATCACCTTGGCCACATTTTTCACCATTTCTCACGTTCTATAGACAAGACAATTAGCTGATTACTCAAGGAAATAATCGATAATGAAAACACTTGTTAAGTGCTGCCCTAATGTAGAATGCCAGAGTTTACTTCCCACTGTGGGGAATAAAAGCAGACACAGATAGAGACTGTGCATGGGAAAAACTGAACAAAGCAACAATTTCAGTGCTGCATGTCATAAAAAAAAAGCCACCTGAGACACATCAAAGTAAAAGCGGGAACGGCTGTGTTCCATTTTTTCCTTTTTTGTTGGTTTTTCTGTGCGGGAGGGAAATGAGCTCTGAGGCCCGGTTTTTACCCATGAATACTTCTTAAACAATTAGTTAATTAATCAATGAGTCAATTGACAAAGTCGTAGCCATTTCTAACATGACAACAATATGCTCCTTTCAGCTTCTCAACAGGTTTTTTTTTTCCCCCCCATATGTGTGTTTGACATTCAGTCAGAAATAACAAGCTATTGGAAAAAAGAAGTCATGTTGGGCAGTGAGAGACGACACTGCACATGACTTTCCACTACTTTGGAACATTTCAGGGACAATGTAAGTTCATCAGTTTAGCATAACAATGATGGTAAAAGTGATCCTTCGTAGCACTGAGGTGTCTGCAGGGCTGTCCATCCCCTCTGGGGGCCACGGGCCACTAATCAGAGAGGTGATGAGCTGACCTGAGGTCTGCAGAGAAGTTGTTTCAATGTGCTTCATGCTGGCGGCTGTAACCCTCAGAGGTGAAGGGGGGGGGGGAGTCACCTTGACAGCAACCATCCCGGAGCAACCTGAGATGGCATGGTGGGGGTGGGGGTGCTCTCTATGAGACATGAGGTCAACCTCCACTAGGCTGCTCCGCGTACTTTTACCCCCCCCCCCCCCCCCGTCTATGGCTGCACACAACAACAACGTCGCTGAGGGGGGGGAAAAAAAAATCAGCATGCTACACGACAGCCGTGGCTTCCCCCCCTCCCGCAGTAAAGCGTCTCCATAAAGTCCACTGAGCCCTCTGCACGCATGCATGCCTCCGACCGCGGACCGCTCAGAGGACAGGGAGCGAGAGAGGGGAAGGCTAAAGAAGAGTACCTGTAACTCCACGCTGTAGCCCTGGCAGAAGTGTGTCGGGAAGACGGCCAGCTGGTGTTGCACTTGCAGGGACAGTGTGTAATCCATGGACCGGAGATGCTGAGGAGCGGACACGCGTCTGCTGTCGGCGGCGCTGCTCCAGCGGAGGACACCGCGCGCTGCTCTCCGCCCTGCTGCGCTCCCATTGGCCGCGCGGCGCTCATCGGCAGGCCAGGAAGGGGCTGCTCACATCAGCTAGTATCATCAGGTCTGCACCCGAAGCGCTCACTCTGTCCCGAGGAGCTGCCGCCGCTGGGGAGCAGGAGACAGGCCCCCCCCCCCCCCCCCCCCCCCGGGCACCGCTGCCTTTTAAAGCATCAACACGATCGACCTGCCTCAGGTGTTTGATACTGTAACCATGACAACAGAGCTCCCCTAACCTTGATGACGTGGTCAGTGTGTGACCCTAAAACACCCAAACCGCAGCCCCCCCCCCCACGTCTGGCCCTTACCAAGAGACTCTGTCGAGACACCTGGCCAATCAGAACACGCCTCTCTGGGGGCCATGGACAAACTTTCATTTGGAGTTCCCCTACATACACTCATCTGCACATTCTCACACAAATAACTTTGAATAATCATTGTGTGAAAGTGTGAGAATCCTTAAAAAAAGACACCCCCTGCTCCCTCACCGAAAAGAATGAATCAATATGAACATTTTGTTGTGTTATCATTTTAAAAGTTGAACTGCCGGACATAAAGCGGCTCCTGCTACTTCATTTTATGGTCCATTCTCAGTTTCTCGAGGGGTCAGGTTTCCCCCTGACAGCCGTGTGAGCCAACTTGTAATGTGATGAAATGCTGCTCATACGTCCAACTGAGGTTTCAGGTGAGAGCAGAGAAACGTGCAAACGGCCTTCGACTGTCACGCTCATCGGTCTGACGGCCCAACATGACGGGGGATTAACGAGAAGGGAAACACCTTCTTCTACAGGACTGTTTGTATTCAACAGGATTCTGTCCAGCTATTCTGCCCGTTCAAATATGCAGATATATGATGTACGTTTTTGACGAGCTGGAGGGGCCTGACCCTCCTTGCAAAGCCATTCCGATGTGTAGATGGAGGGGTGGTTGGGTAAACGTGAGGTCATTGCCGCTGCAATCTTTATTAGCGGGGGACAAGTAATTCAGTTTGTGGAGTGTATGGTGGAAATGAGCCCTAGGTGTCAGACTGCAGAGATTTGGGCTGTGCAGCAGCTGTCATGCTACAGAAACAGCACGAGTCAAAGGAGTATGAAGTAGACGAGTGATACGATCAGCTCCTCCTTCGGTGGCTGCTTCAGAATGTGGGTTGAGGTTTAAAGGCGGTGCGTAGCTGCAAGCAAACATTTATGTGCAAATAAGGTTGGCAATGTCATTTGTGAAATGTCTCTGCTGCTGATGATTTCAACTAGGTCAGAATATCGGGTCAGTACAGAATTGCATTCAGCTGAGGGGGGGGGAGAAGAAAAAAAGAGCAGGCAAATGTCTTTCATCTGCCCTTGAGCACAGAGCTCGTGGTCCAGATGGTTGGACTGTCACGACAAGCTCTGTTTGCAACAGGAAACATGTCGCATCCTCAGGGGCTTCTGTGCCCCACACACATCTTTTGTGCATTTATCCATTTAGCGAGCAAGCAGGCATTCAGTGGGACACCTGACCGATAATTAACGTACCGGCTGCTATGGGAATCAAACCTGTGACCTTCCAGTTGGGAACAGAGTCGGCCACGCCACCAGGCCGCCCTGCTCCCTGTGGAGAAGGGCTCTTTGATCACAGCAGCATGTTGGCCACTGAATGGAGCTGGGAGAAGCAAAAATGTGTCGCAGGCAGATGATCTATTTTTGTTCATTTGTAGATTTCTTTGCATCTCATTACTCAGTTCTCAGCACTGGAATATATTCATGATATGCATTATGGAGGAGTGGTTGTAGCTCAGCACTGAATATTAATTCTTCCCTTTATACATCATTTCCAAAATCGGATTCCCACCTCCTTTATGGGCTGAGTACATTACAGTATCTGCATATTTGCGTCAATTTGAATGTTCTTCAATAGACGTTCAGCGAGGACTGTGACAAACTGCTGCACTTAGCAACAGTGGACTAAATGCAAAGACTCCTATTGAAATAAGCACTAACTCCCAGATATATATCTTAACAGCTAAATATAGGCCATTCCTAAAGGTTGTGGGTTTCTGGGTGAAATGCCTGCCTCTGGTAATAGAATACAACCTCACCAGGCTCCTTGAGGAAAGAAGCAGGAATCATTTCTCCACTGAGAGAGGATATATTATTATCATTATTATTATTATTATCATTATTATTACTTTTGTGTTTGAAGTTTATTCTTATTCTTTTGGAGCTGTGTGTAACAGAAAGCAATTTCCCCCTGGGGATTATTAAAGGAATTCTGATTCTGATTCTGATTCTGATTCTGATCTCGACCAGAAGTTCAAACAAGTGCGCTTGAATGAGGTTACATTATTCTAAACACGGCAGGCAGCTACAATGAAGCGTTTACAACGTGGCCCAGTTTGTTGTGGGAAGCCTCTAAGTGTCAGTGTCAGTCAGCAGCACACATGCCGGTCTGTGGCTGGCATGCTGTTTTTGCTCCTGCCTGACCTCTATTTCTCTTCTTTTTCAGTTTGAGCTGCCACACGAAGAGAACGAATGCCACCGTCAGTCAATCTGCGCCTCGTAGCCCGTAGCAACCAACCACCATGCAAGCATCAAACTGACTGTGACCCCGAAACCAGGAAAAAAATAAGACCCAGTCCCGCTCATCATATTTGATCTTAAAAAGAAACAGCTGTTTTAATGGCCATACAAAGAGTCCGAGGCAAAAATGACTTTCACTGTACTGACATGCAAAAATGAGCAGGGCGAGCATAGTTTTAAGTTGAGACAATATTTTCTAATCCAAACGTTCAACCTAACAACCAAAATAGTGAGGAGGAGCTACATCATGTCTACTATGCCTACACGTGTGATCTGTCATAGAGTCACAGAAAAAGTCATGCACATGCAAAATCAAATATAAAACTGTCTCAAATGAAACGAACTTCTTTATTGTAGCTCACAGACATCATCTCGAAGGATTTGTGTAGGTTCTTAAATGGTCACATCTCACTGCACCAATGGCAGCTTAGATATATTGTATATATATATAGATATATTGTAATACTCAGCAACATTGTGCCAAACACAAAGTACAGCTGAGGCTGATGGGAGCGTCACTGGTTTTGCAGGTTTTCGATCATAAACTAAAGTCTTGGACAAAGACAAAACGTGACCTGATGATGGCGCTAGATGAAAAGTCGGGATCAAAGTTTTTAAAAATCCATCCTCTGGGGACCACGAATGTATGTGACACATTTCGTGACAAGCAATCCAATAAATGTAGAGCTGTCTCGTCAAGGACGCGGAGGTCATCGCTGATTCTGAGCATTCGCCGCTTTTGATGAATGTGGGGAAATTCTGAACTTACGTATAAAATTACAATTCATGGGTGTCACAGTTCAGAAGCCCCAAACACAGAAAGAGTGGGCAGAAGCAGGAGCTTTTTACTGAAGGATTAAGGCAAAGTAAAGTAACCCTGGTGTGTCTGTTTGCACAGTAGGAGTGACGGCTACACAACATTGGCCCCTGATGGATGCTGGCAGACCTCTAACACAGAGAAAGAACTGTTGTATTATGAGTGTGGAAGAATTACACAGTGTGGACATGGCTGGTGTGTGTGTGTGTGTGGGGGGGGTCATTGCACACTACACACTACACATACCCTGTTGCACATAATTCTTCCAGGGGGTGCTAGACCGACTTCTAATCAAATATCTATTAAAATCAGAGAGTGAATTGAGTTTGATTGAGTGGTAGTATTTGTTTTTTTAATAAAACAATCAGCTTTTAGTGATACCACACACACACACACACACACACACAGAGGAGACAGCTGGCCCAGGGGACTGGCATGACAGCAGTGGAGATGACAGATCCTGACAGGTGAAATATGAGTTCCACTGATGCAGAGAGCGCAGGGGGGGGCACGCCAGAAGAATTCTCACACACACACATTAACATGTATTTATATCTCATCGCACCTTCCACCATAAATTCATTTTCTTCTTTCACTCACAGTCCTCATATATTGCTGCAGAGGGGCACAAAGATGTTAAGTCATTCTTCCTCCATCCCCCCCCCCCCCCCCCCCCCCCTCGTCTAAGCGGTCGGAAAATATGGTGGTTCCAATAACCACCTTTTACCCTTCAGCATCACCTTGTGTCAGCCCATTCAGACTATTCCTTTTATCTCTCTAAGGCTGGGGGAGGTGGGGTGATTGCAGTGAGTGAATTGCAGAGCAGCGGTGCTGGTCTTTTATTTTAATCATATCTGAAATCTGGACATGCATTTTTCACCCCCACCCCAGTGTGTTACAGTTACAGCCATTATTACTTGCTGTTGTTCAGCAAATTCACTGGTCCAAAGTGGAGCTCTGTGTCTTTCTCACAGGAAGAGCTGCTTTGTCATCTACTGCCTTTTATCCAACCCAGTCTCACCAAATGGCCTAGAAATAGCACACTTTGTTAAGGACATTTTGCAAAATATCTACTCATGGGGGAGCATCGAGCTTTCATTTCACACCATTTGATTTCTACTGACTGAGATGGCATGTGATTTTATGTGCACAAATTTTAGTTATGTATTGTCACTCAAAATTCTATTTCATATAAAAGCTAAAAGCTATCACTATTGAGTTTATCCCTGCATGCACGGACAGTCGAGAAGATTTCCTTTCCCACCACTGTACACTGTATAGTTGCCACTCTCATGTACAGCATATAACACTGTCAGGACCTTAACTCTGCTCTCAAATGCTAGTATTTTCTTCAGCTAATGCCAGCGGAGCAGGGAGCTTAAGTCTGAGAGGGCTGTGCCTATACTTGTACAATCGATACTATCATTCTAATTCATACAGGCTCCTCCCTCGTAAGAGCTATCACTATTGTGTTAAGGGCTAAGGTCCACAAGCAGATCAACATCACTCTGTAAATGCCAAAAGTAATAGGACAGGGAGATACCTGCTGTGGTTAACACCATGTCAGCTCTGTGTTGAAGGGGCCAATGATAATATCCCTTTCCACAGACTTGATTACGTGTGTAATGGTCCTAACTTCAGCCTACTAATCCCTGGTGCTGGGATTAAAGGCACACTGTTTGGCTCAAAACTGAATGAGTCAGGGAGGATAGAAATGGATGAAAAGGCACAGAGAGGCCCAAGACGCTGCTGCACAGATGTCTGCCACTGTCACGCCTCTGAGGAATGTGCTGAAATGTACCCAAATGCCTGAAGGAGGCTGTATTCCAGCTGTACTGTAGGTTTGCATGATGGCATTATACAGCAATAAGACGATAATTCTTTTGACAGAGCCCCACCTTGTTAGTCCCCCCTATAATGAACAAACAGCTCACTGTGTCCCCTTGATGTTTGCTGAGCACAAAACTTACTGACAGAGAGTGCCCTGGGCAGAGTCACTGAGGCACGGGCCAGAACCCTTCAAGGGAAATAACTCTTGACCTAAAACAATTTGTTAGGACTTTGAGTGTGAATGAAATGACTGTGAGTACATTGCACTCTTGTCCTCTCTCATAGAAAGACAGGATGGCAAAAACGACTCTCACTCACCTAGCTGACTTTAGCTGACTAGGAGGAGTGCTGTCTTCATGGATAGCACCTTGAAAGGGCCTCCAAAGCACCAGGCTCCACCAGGGATGAATCCCACTGTGGGATGTGGTGTCGGGGCAGCCCTCCCATCTCCCATCACTACCTCCCTCCGCCTGGAGCACTGTGACAGCAACTCCTCTGCAGGCACGTAAGCACAGAACTGGCAAACAGCCCGCGGAGTCAAAGCTAACCCAGCGTGCTCGATGCCTAACAGCAGGGGTGAAGATCCAATGGCAGGATGCAGCCGGTGTGACAGGGGCACAAGCAGACAGCTTCAGTATGGCGATGTGGACCTGAGAGTGGGTAAGCGTTCCTTTTAATGTACTAGTAACTAATATTGTCTTTTGAGTCAGTCAGGTAGTCAGTTGCACTTCTGTTAGTAAGGCTACAGGAATAAATAGTCATAAATATAATTCTTATATGAATATAATATAATGTTTGTTTTGCACCAGTCTGGCTGGACTTTGAGTAACTGGAGCGACTTTCACCTGACAGAAATGAGTATACAACTCTTTATTTTCTATCTCCATGCATACGAGTCTCCTCTTTGAACTCCTTTTAACATGCTCCTTTCCGGCTCTCCCTCTCTCTCTCACCTGTGCTGTCTCACTCACTGAACACTGTGTTGATGCGTTTGCGTATGCAACCTTGTGTTGCATCTTGCATCATCTTGATTCACACATTGTATTTTGGAAGTGGCGCCATTGCATATGTCTCACAAAGCATTTGCTGTTGCAAATCAGTAGTGTATAAACATGGCTCATAAATTTTAACTGGTAAATCATAGAGTCTGGCAGAACACGGAGGTCAAATACGGTGTCACAGTAGCAGATTAGCAGTTTCTCCTCCTTTATGATCCCTCAGTAGAATTGTGTTATAGCAGTTCCGACCTGATGAAGGAAAGCTCTGAGTGACTCAGAATGTTTCAGTCTCCTGTTATCCTTTATTTAAATACATATTTTCAGTATTGCATATATATATATGCATGTATAGACTGCACGCTCACTAACAAAGAACATGGTAGGATAATAACCATAAGACAGATGACTTCAAAATCAACATAAGTGGCCTGGAAAGATGATGCCAAGAGGGATGAAGCTTCAGCCACGTGTAGCAGCCCCTGCACACCTAACACCACACCTAGACCCAGCCCACGGACCCCTATTAAGCAGTGGTTGTCAGATTGTATCGCTACCAAATGAAAGACTAGGTGATCCGAGAGGCCACATCCCCAATGTTCACAAGCAACGAGCAAGCTATCTGGGACGCCAAGGTGACGTTATACAACCTGGGCCTCAAACGAGCTGTGCTTTTCCCAGCCTGGCTAATCATCACGCTGAAAGACGGTACCAGGAAGGGGCTTGCCATGGCCAAAGAGACCGCCGCTTTTGCAGTGGCCTGCAAAAAGTAGCTAGTGGATAAGCTATAACTGTTTCTTGGTGATTAGAAGACAGTAACAGTTACTACCTTGTCCTACATGAAACTCTCCCAAATGTAGCAAGAACATTTGATTCCTGACAGCCTGGCATACAGCCCAAAACATGAGTGAGTGACTTCATAGAATTTCATAGAATTTTTTTGTAAATATATAACTGATATAAATGATAACTCTCCTCACTGGATCGGAACTGACTTTCTTTACCTCAACTGTGAGGGAAGATATGGTTTCATGCATGTTCTGATTACATTCATTTCTGTGTAGAGACCAACATGCCCACCAAGAGGGTGCGGTGTTTCTCAAACAACGAGCCCTGGGTGACTGCTGAGCTGAGAGCCTTGTTGCAGGAGAAAAGGAGGGCTTTTAAATCTGGTGACAGAGAGGAACTGAGGAGGGTGCAGAGGGATCTTAAAAGAAAGATCAGACAGTGCAAGGCCAACTACAGGAGGAAAATGGAGGACCACCTGCAGCGGAACAACGTGAGGGCAGTTTGGAGAGGTCTCAAAACTATGTCAGGGCAGGACAAAAGCAGTAGGAGGGACCCTGAACCTGGAGACAGAGACTGGGCTTACAAGCTAAATCTGTTTTTCAACAGATTTGATACTGGGAGGATCGTCCTAATCCATCTCCGCCCCCTGGTGAGCCCAAACATGGATCCCCTGCAGTTTGCATACCAGCCTGGCATTGGGGAGATCCCTGTCTCACCTGGAGGGCACTGGAAGCACTGTGAGGATCACTTTTTTTTTTTATTTCTCCAGTGCTTTCAACATGTGACCAGCTGGCTGCATGGGTCTGTCTTTTTTTTTTTTTTTTATCTATGTCAGATTGTGCAGCAAACCCCACCCAGATGGGCAGGTGAGAGCAAGCAGCCCTCCCAGCTCCACCTACCAGCCAGCTCCCAGGTTCTGGGAACAAGAAGGCAGAGAAGGTGGCCTCATCACAGCCTCGTATCAGCCAAGGTGGACACACACAGGAGAAGAACCCTCAGTGTGACTCAATGCAACGCCCCGACAAGATATCACCCTTATGGACACCGACTTTTAGAAGAGGCAATTTTCTTTCTCTTTGCCCCGCGACCTCTCTCTGGCTTAAACACTCACACAACACACACACCAATCCACTCTGCCCCTCCTCTCAGCTTTTTTCTGTCCAGAGGTTGATACAGTCCCAGCGCCATATAAAGGAATATCTTATCTTATATAAATATCAGACATTCCTTTGTGACTCCCACTGCTTTTCCTTCTTGTTTTCAATATAAGATTGTATTACTCAACCAAGCTAACACTGATCAGCATATGTAACGTTTGACGAACAGTTCCGTTGCCATGTTTGTAACCTAAAATCTGACTAATTTTAATTCTATACCTAAGTGACATTAACCTGATGACATTCAGGAGCTGCTCTACTTAACATAGCAGAACGTTTATCTCTGGAGATTCTTTGATTACCTGAGCAGCATGTGTACATTAATCATTTTCAAACCATCTTTTTATACTTCATTTTAACCTTTTGATATCGTTGATATTCTTTTAAATGGCCTTTTTGTTTTGTTAAGTAATTTCATTTGCCAGCAAAATGACGTATTCACTGATTTTTCTGTGAGTAAAGTCAAGGAAAGGGATTTCAGAGTTAATATTCAATCCAATGAAGGTTCAAGACTCCTGATACATCAACCAACAGACGCCAGCTTGTAAAACACTGGTGACAGCCAACATATTTGCACAGCGATTCTCCTTCATCTCAGGCTGGGGTTTTCCACCAGCTGAGGACAAGAGGTGACCGGCTCCTAATGCCGCTGCCTGGCCGCCCTCTGTGGATATCGCCTGACTACAGGGCGAGCTGAGCGACGCCGGGACGCAGGCGAACACGATGAACACGAAATTGGTGCTCTGTAGTGTTAAAAGTTACCCTAACCCTAAGTAAGAAAAAAGATCATTTTCCAGCGTGCACTGATAGTCCTGAACTTCACACGTTTTTTACTATCTTCATAACTAAATAGCATTCATTTTCTCTCCTCATATGTTTTTACTAATGAGTCAATTTCGACAGGCATGCAGCTATCAATAAATGACCTAGTATTTATTCAAAAGGCAGGTGACTGTGTGTTTCCTTTAAGGAAGAGGTCAGCGATCTGTGTGCGAAGAATTCAGTACTTATGATTGACAGATTCATTGGAATGGTCAACTGATATGATTAGTTTGATGCTCTTTATTTTCCTAAACAAGAGCAAAAACAAAATGAGTGAAGTGTTCACACCACACAAATGTCAGAGGTAGAGTAATTCTCCATGCAGTCAGCTGATCGTTTGATAGTTTCAGTCTTATAGCTGCTACACACTAGGCTAATCCTGTTAAAAGATCTAACTATGGATACTCTCACCATGGATAGACATGGTAGAAGTGGGGCTGTGGCTTTCCCTCAGCTGTCGACAGTCTTTATTCAACCTCGATGGCCAGGTTGCATTGGAAGACGAATTATTGTTACGGACTTGATTTTTTATTCTTGTAGTATGTTCACATATATATTCTGTTATATTGTTTGTACCATTCCTTAATCCTTTGTTATTCAAGTTCTATTTATCTATTTTCATTAATTTAGTTTTGATAACACCGTCATTAAATCTTTTCTTCTACACGAGTGCACATATATAATATCATACTGTTCAGACAATGGTACCGATCCAATATACTACATTCTGTATCTCACATCTGATTATGGCTGGTGTAGGGGTGGTGAGCTGGTGGTGGATGGGCTCAAAGGTTCATTTCTATGAATGTTGGTGGGCAGAATGCCCCAGTAAAAACATACAAAAATCTTCTCTCACATCAAAGATCTAAAAGCAGACATCATTTTCGATCTAGGAAAACACATGTGTATGACTCCAACATGCAGAAGACCTTGGATTGGACAGATCCAGAACATCCAAAAACAAGGGGTGTAGCATTATTGATCGGGAAGAATGTTCAATGTACACACAGTGATGTTCTTGCAGATGTTAATGGTTGCTATGTGATTGTCTCTGGCACACTCAATCAGAAACCTGTGATTCTTGTCTCTGTGCATGCCCCTAACTGGGGCGAGCACAATTTCATGAAAGGCTTGTTACACTCTTTCAAATCTGAACACTCAGTCACTATAATAGTTTTTGATAGGTCTTATGGCCTTTATGGACCTTTACTGACCTCTGGAGATGTCACTGTTCTGAAGACCAAGCACAGAATCAGCTGCCAGGCACCTGATTGGTGGACAGAGGATTCAGGGCGAGTGGATAGTGAACTGGCGGAAAAAAGCTGTCAGGAGCTGAGAGGCAGATAAGTAGAGGGGTGTGTGCAGGGATGTGGGGTTTAGGAGCAGAAAGCTCCAGCTCAATCCCAGACCATGCTACTGTAGGATTTGCCCTTCGCTTTGCACCTATATCTAAGAACTTTAGACTGTGGTGCCTCAATCCTCTGCTCCTAGCTGATCCCAACTTCTGTACACTGAGGTCATCAGTTTCACAGAGAACACTTTGCCTTGTCTACTGTGGGACATTTTTAAAACATTCATTAGAGGCAAAATTATTTCAAATTCAGTTCATGCTAATAAATGCTGCTGAACTGATATTTCTCATTCACCGGACCTCTACAAGGAAAGACTGCTCTCTCGAGGTGCTGTTTAAGAATATGGAGATAAAGCAGGCTGTCTCCCCGCTCATCATCAACTGAATGGCTGTTCTAACCTGGTAACGTGGTTGTCGGAATATATATATAAATGGCTTGGCTTTGCAGATTATCTCAATTCTTGGATTTAGTTGCTAATATCTTAAAGAGCTCATAGTACCGTACTACCCCACTAGAGCACTGTGCTCCCAGACTGCCCCCCCCCCCCATGTCTGGTTCTGTTTAAGGTTTCTTCCCGTTATAGGGGAGTTTTTCTTGCCACTGTCTCCTGATGCTGCTCATGTGGGGATTCTTGAATCGTTAATATTGAACTCTTTAATCATTGGGTCTCTCTCTTGATTAAAGACTTTGGACTTGATTATCAACACTAAAATTGTTTCGGTAAGTGGGCGCATTAATGTGCTTGCTCACATATTTGTGCATAATTCTTGTAATTTTACATCTTATCATGCTTTAACTTTTTTTTATATTTATTATTTGTTTTGTTCGTTGCTTATCTATTTATTTTTTGTTATATTTTTCCCCCTTGGCTATTTATGTGCATGCTGAAATATGTAGACTTGAATATACATATGTTGATTATGTATACTATAGGTATTACTTTTTAGCTCTAAATGTGATCTATTTTGCATATTCGTTCTTAGCATCCCTGTTGCAGGTGGGTGGTAGGTTGTAAGGGATAAACCTGAAAAAGCTTTGCATTTCTCATGGTTTTGCACAATCAATGTAATTTCAATAAAATATTGAAACAAAAAACGATCCCTAAACACAATCCAATGCCTAGCTGATCACACAGGGTCACAGTCGACCAGTGAGTTTGATTGGATCCTCTCTCTCTCCCTGTCTCTCTCATCTTTCACCCTCTAAATAATGCAGAACTTCTGATTTATATTCTGCACAGGCCCTGTTGGTAAATGGGTAGATATGGTAAGCGGACATAGATGGCTGGACACACTCTGGTGCTCCGTTGTTGAGAGCTTGATTAATATTGCTTGGTGCATCACAGGAGCACAACAGGCAATTACTCACACACGTTTCAATTATGTGACAACAGCACTGGGGGTTGAGTTGAATAAAGCACAAAAGACACTTTGCCGAGAGGCTCGCACTCATGGATAAATGAAAAACTTTCAGCTGGTGATAGTGGAGATGTGCAGCTGTTTACAGTGCTATGGTATAGTCTGTGACAATTAACCACTCTGTAGCAGTTTCTGTAGTAGCATGTGTTACAATGGCTTTGAACTGTGAAAATTTAAACATTAAAATTTGGATTTGCAACCAACCGTGCAGCAAAACAATGAACTCTTTGAAAGAGGAAATAAAACATGCTTCTTATGAGTAGTTAAAATGCCCCCTGCTGCTGCAGCCTTGGTATGACCACTAGCTCATGGTGGCTAATGTTAACGAACTTAAGATGGGCAGATATGGTAACTGACATTACTGAGTCAGTTTGCTTACTTTCTCACCCTTTCCTCATTGTAACCCATAAGGTACACTATTTTGGATCTACATCGGCTGTGTGAGGGGAACAGCCTGAGGGCCCACAACGCCGATGCAGGGGACGCGTGCTGGGAGCCGGGGACGTTTGCTGGAATGACCCACATGCAGTGAGGACACCAGGGCTCACCAGGAGCAGCCCCTGGACAGACTTGGGTCCCCCCAGACGGAGCTAACTGCATCCTGTCTGTTTCATGTTGCTGGCGGCCGGGGATCCAATAAGGACCTATTAAGGGAGCGGGCCCGGGTCACGACAAAGGCACCATACAAATTCAGACCATTTAACATTCATCGACCGCTGCTATGCAGGCCATGTAGGAGCCTCTCCATCCAGGAGGGTTCCTGCATTATCAGGTTTCTGGTGCCGGAGGTATTCACTTAGCAGCTCATCTTCAGGGACTATCTTCCTGATGTATTTCTGGATCTTGGTTGTTTCGTGCAGGACAGTGGCTCTGACACTCATCAGTCCTCGGCCCCCCTCGCTCCGCTTAGTATATAGTCTCAGGGTGCTGGACTTGGGATGAAACCCTCCATGATGATAGCTCGAACCTTGTTCTTCTCATTCATCCGACTTTTCAAGACCTGTCTTACTCTGTGGAGGCTCAGCAGTGGCTGACTTCCTTAATTTGTAGCTGTCCTTAACATTTACAATGCTGCTGGTACTTTGATACCAACTGACCACACTTATCTAGTCCGAATGACATTCTGATGTCGTTGCTATAGATCCTGGTGATGTGGATCAGTGAGTCGATGTCTCACTCATTCCTGGCATACAGCTTGATGTCATCCACGTAGAGGAGGTGACTGACGGTTGCTCCGTTTTGGAACAAGTATCCATAGCCACTCAGGGGGTTCGGACCTAAGCAGAACAGCAGCAGGATCTAAAATTGTGATTAGTGAATCTTGAAGCTGAACCTCTTTGCGTAGAAACAATAGGACAGGACAGTAACCTGTGTGTGGAACTCTAGTAGCCAAGATATCCTTATTCTCTTTCATTCATCTTTCATTCTCTCTAAACGTTACATTCACCTCCACAAAAGACATCTGTCCTGTGTGTGTGTGTGTGTGTGTGTGTGCCTCAGACATCCTCAGCAAAAACAGAGAAGGCTAGAGCAGGGATCTGGTAATCCTTACGCCATACCGACTACATTTGTGGTCAACGTCTTTACTCTCTGGACAACATGCACTCTGTGCCCAAAACAATATTGCCAGCCCAACACGCAGCTCTGAGTCAATAGTCTCTTGGCAGTGCGCTGTCTTTCCATCTTTACTCCCCAAGGGTGAGAGTGTGTAGGTCATCACAGGCATCACTCCATGCACTACTGAGGGAACCATGACTGCATGCTGCCATGAGCGTGTGCGACAGTGAAGAGCCCGTGTTCAAGATGACTGATGCTTCTTGTCCCTTTTCATTTATCTGTCCTCTTTACCAGAATTTGTTTTCATAACGAATGTGAAAAGAAAAGATTTAGCATCCCCGCACTTTATTGGCGCCTGGTAATGGAGTCTCTAAATGTTTTTGCTTTATTCATCTTCTGGAGTCGATTCATGTATCTCTGGTTATGTAGAACTTTTATTTTTAGTGCTTTGGTTAATGTTTACCAACAGTACTTGCATACAAGTCCATGGGCTTGAGAGCATGTGCATGAACACACCTGGCATGTTTCCAGCCATTACACTGCTTTAGTACGTTTACATGACCCAGCTGTTTGCATGAAAACACACACACATGCAAACACATTCCACTTGGGTGCATTCATTACATGAACAAGCGCACACACACACACACACACGCACAATTGCAGGCCACCCTCTCATACAGTTTTTATTACTGAGACAGTAAGAACAAGATTGCTTGCTTTTAATTTTGATGCATAAAATCAATAGTCTGAACATTTCTTTGCTGCTGTGACACATGTGTCTGCCAGAACGTACCTGGAACATCTTTGCAAATTCAATTCTGTCAAGGGGAAAAACATGACGAGAGCAGCGCTCAGTGCTTCACTACAGTGCTGGGCTCTGTTACAGAGAGTACTACGACTACCACAGGTGATACTGATACTGCAGTGTCTCTAGTCTACCACCACAACTCCTGCCTCCATTTATATCAGGAGTGCTTCTACCGCTTCTTGTTTTACTAGTTTTCTGACTGCTACCACTGTTGCTGTTGCCCCTACCACTACAGTGAGCGAGTTAGTGTTCTACAGCTTCTACAAACGTGGATACTACTACTACTACTTGTATTGCTATCAGGCTAGCACATACCTGGCCAAATACCTACACAGAGTAAGACAGGTCCTGAAAAGTCAGCCAAATGGGAAGAACAAGGTCGGAGCCATCAACACATACGCCCCCCCCAAGCATCAGATACCCCGCTGGTATAATAAGCTGGCCAAAGGAGGAAATCAACAAGGATGCTCCCCACAGTGCATAGATTCTATCAGCGGTGTCCAAACTTTTTTCACTGAGGGCCACACACAGAAAAACATCCAAAGGGCTGGGCCACTCACTAGAAGGGAGCTATATTGCTCACTTTAATCCACTAGAGGTGATGTATATCGCCTCACCTCTAGTGGATTAAAGTTGGCAACATCAATCAAATGGAGGTACATTCTGCTTGATAACTGAACTCAAGAAAAAAACAACCTTTCCATTAGTGGCTTTCATTTATTAGTTGTGGTACAAGCTGCTCTTTGCCTTGTAGGCTCTTGTTCAGTGTGTTCAGGTGATCAGTGAGATCCACTAAACATACAGCCAACCAGAGAGGGTCACTGAGCTCATGAAGAGGTCCTCCTCTCTTCAAAACTGCTCCATTTCTGATCTCAGGGAATAAAACTGCTGCAGCACAGAGCCACGACTTAGCCCACCCCCGCCCCCGCCCCCTCCCCCCCAGCACCAGCATCAGCATCAGCACCAGCACCAGCACCAGCAACAGCATCAGAGAGGGAAGCTTGAAATAGTCTGTGCTAGAGCCCTAGTGCTCGAATAAACAGCCTTACCTTGACTTTCTTGCCCCTCGGCAGACACCGTAGATTCCTTTGCACCCACCTGTCCCAGCTGGAGCCCCATCCGTCGTACCTCCACACAGCTCGTCCCATTTAAGTCCCATCATGCCAACTGCACCTGGCACAGCTTCAAAAACATCCTCACCTGTCGTGGTGCTCTTTAGACTGCTAACATCAAGCAGCTCCTCCGTAATGCAAAGTGATCTTCATTAGTTATTAGCTGTGCTCTCATCGCACACCGCGTCTCAAACTTTCTACACTCACTTGCTCTCTTACGTTTCCTTAATTCTGCCATTTTGGGTCACCTGTAGCACATTTCTTCTTCTATTACTCATTTTATAGAGAAGCTGCCTCGTTCAAGACAGTTACTCCACCTAGCGGTGAGACTAAGAAGTACAATACAGTCCAGCGCAGGTTCCATGTGTGGGCCGTGTTCCAATACATTTGTAGAATTTCCTGCGGGCCTATGAAAATTGGACGCAGTTGGCCCGCGGGCCGTAGTTTGGACACCCCTGGCATAGATATATAAGAATAAAACACATTAAGAGTAGAAAATAGAGAAGATAAAGATTAAGTCAGTATGCACTCAGTGAGCAGCCTTAATGTCTACGGTGATAATCCCACTGGATGTGTCAAAGTCAAAATCAGACATATGACATGTCTGCTCTTTAGCTGCTAGATTATTTGTAAGTCATTAACTTTGTCTGCCTGCTGTTCTGTGCTAAGCAGGTAGTGGACAGTGGTGTTATCTGAACACCGAAACAATGAGCAGAGGGACAACAGTACAGCTGAAGGTGTGTGAGAATTATCAGTGAATTTAAAACTACAAGCAACCCCTCCCACATTTACACATTACAGTCATTTGTTCATATTGAAATACTGACTCATACACGAAGGCAACTTTTCACCAGAGCACACATAAATAGAAAATACAGTTACAGTACAACATAGCACAAATCTGTGTTGTCCAAAACTCCACAAAAAGGTGCTGGAAAATGGTTCATCCATAAAAAGTTATGTAGAACTTCTCCTCAAACACAACTACACCCACACCCCGCTTACAGTAACATGAATTTGAAATGACCTTTGTCTGTCTTTGCTTGTTGAATCAATCAATTATATGGACTGATTTGAGAATGAATCGATGGCTGCTCCCATTTCCTGTTGTGCCTGCTTTTATTGATGGCATCTGTGCAGCGTCTGTGGAGCATCTGCCACAGGGGGCCTTCAGTCCAACAGGCAAAGGGAGGGTAATTAACTTTGACCAACAGTTTGGAGCTTACAATGAGCACCCAATCAAACTTCTGACTCTCATCCCGTAGCAGCATTTGCCTGATGCAACTTCGCAGATTTAATACTCACTGATGGCCAATATTCATCAACAGTCGGATGAAATGCCCTGCAGCAAGGCAATGGGCCTACTTTATATCTACTCAGTCATCCCACATGGCTCTTAAACGTACACTAAATGTCTAAATGTTTAACTGAAATGTGCATCCACAGATGCTCAAATGCCCCCCCACACACACACACACACAATGTAGCATGTGTTCTTGTATTCTAACAGGCCCATTGCATGCTAGTTATTTAGTGCAGTGGAAGCACAGCTTTATGCTTGATGCTACCGATCTTAAGTTAGGCATTGATGTAAAAACACTTTGAGTAGTTAAAATGACTAGAAAGGTGCTGTAAAAATACAGAGCATTTACCATTAATGGCTGTTTATGCTTTTTCATGCCTTACCAAAGGCAGAGGCGGCGCAGGTCTCCTCTGTCCACTGCACTGATTCAGAGCTGCACTTTTCAAACGACTCTAAAATGATAGCAGTGAAGGTGGTTAGCTGAGATGGAACTCTCCGGAGTAACAGACCGTGATGTTTTCATCTGCAGAAGTGCTGTGATCAATGGAAACCTGGCCGAGTGCTGTTTTTCACAGCTTCTCTATGCAGGTGGAGCAGCCAAGCTCCTGTGAAACTGGGAGCAGGGAATTGAGTGCTGATCAGCCAGTTTGCTGGCTCTGGGAAGATATACTGTGCGCGCTGGGTTGTGGTACTCTGCAGCTACACCACTGGGACTGGTCAATCACAGGTCAGTCTGCCTGCATCCTTGATTATGACCTCAGGGGGTGGGACAGAAAAACAACGTAGTAACGGACTGTACAAAAATGACTGGGGTCGGGACCCTTGCCTTGTGTAAGAAAAAAAACTACAATACTACCACAATACCCTTTTGTCAAAACAACATATCAACATGGGAAACATAAAAGAGGTGAAAATACTGCAACTTTCTAACTCTGAATCAAAAACTTTTACAGCCACTGAATTCACACTTTGGTTGCTACGTACGGTGACATGAGCAATAACTGAAGGAATGAAACAGGCACAGACACCCTTGCAAGTCTCATTAGTCCATGTGGTAACCGAGCACAGGATGTATGTAGTGTATGAGATCAGGTGTCTAAATGTCCCTCATACATGATACATGATGATGAATCGCATAACCAGTCATGTTGAATGACAATGGCAATGAACAAGGCGCACTTACTGAGAAACTAACGAGAAAACTGTATCCTCTTATCATAACGCATTCGATGACCTGATCTGTCCGTTTTTCTGTTCCAGTTGAGAGATGTGAAGCCATCGACAGCAAATCTGGCAGTAATTCCAGGTAATGTTTGATGGTGACGGCTACAGTTTATGACAAAGTATAAAGAGATCTAAGAGTCCTTAGATTTGATGCGGTCCGTACGGCACTTGTGACCACTCCATTCACATTTACAGCTCAGCGACCACAAGGATCTATTTGACGACAGTCACGTTTACTGTCCTGTTTGCTGTTACTGTTTCTTCATCGTTTCTTCTTTCCTACAAAATGTCTTATTTGCTGTTTGATTTGTTTTTTGTCTTTGTGCTTTTTGTTTTCTATTCTTATAAATATTCTGTATGTGTGTATGTATTTCTTAAATCTTTCTCTATGAAAATCTGCTATAAACTTGCTTTTGCTTTGTTTCAGTTTATTTAGCAGATTGTGGATTTCCCGACAGCTGAACCCGTTCTGACAGCCGTCGTTTGGTGGCGTCGCTCCAGTTCTTGGGCAGATGTCACAGTATTCGCACACAGCACCAAACCTGCCCTTCGATGATGTTTAGGAAGCGTTACCTATGTTATTACACACCTCCAGTTTATGACCAAGTGGGACTCATCATTCAGCTCACTTGAGTCGGTGCAGATCAGATGATCAAGAACATTTGGTACATCTGGAGGAGGATTTGCTTGTTTTTTTCTCTTGCCAGAGAATTAAGAGAAAATATGAGACATTTTAGAAGATGTTCTTGCATGAGGCCCAAACCTCAGTGTTTTAGGAAAACCCTGTTTTTCCATCTCTGCCTCTTGGTTGTTTCATTTCATTTATTGGCAGCTTTTACATGTCAATGAAATAACTGCACGTTTCACACACACACACACACACACACACACACACACACACACACACACACACACACACACACAGTGTCACAAATTCACTCATCTCAACTTCAGTGACCCAGATGCTTGTTCCATGAGCTGCAGTCCTCGTTACAGGTTAAAGGTCCAGGCTGCCAAACAGGAAGCGAGAGGTTCCTGTCCACTGGGTAGAGTAGGGGGGGGGGGCTTTAGAGAGTAGTCTCCTCACAAAGTACCCTCCACAACTGATTTTGTAAATGCCTCTATGTTAGCACAGTTAGAGTGTGGATTTGCTTAATGTGTTTGCCTTTTATTTTGAAATATAGTGAGTCTACCTCTGTTGAGCTTCCAGTACAACAGCCATTGATGGAAGGCTGTCCCTTTGACAAGTTTGACAGCTTTTATTTTAGTTTTTCCATTTTTGTACAGAACTTTTCCACAAGCCTCACCAACAACCAGCCTGAGCTGTAACTGTTTTGTGTGGTAAATAGAGAAAATAAACCATTAATCCTGCCTGCATGTGTCCTTCTTCTACTACTCGGCTAGTCTTTACTGTCAGGACCCTCCAACCCCAGCAGCACTGGAACTCCATGATAGACATGACATGACATGACATGACACCATGGCTTCTTTATTTGTATTTCATTCTATTCATTTTGGTGATTTGTGTAAAATCTATACATTGCTTAGGATAAATTAGAAGGTCTCAGATAAATACACACATCTCTTTAAGAGGGCTTACCCCTAATTGAACAGTTTCCCTGGAAACAGCACTCTGCTTTATGCTAGTTTTTAGGCCCTGTTCTTAAATGTTTTGTGTCTTGTGTTTTATTTTATCTGCAGCACTTTGAGAATTGTTTTCCAAATGTAAAGTGCATTATCATCATTATTATTATTTTTATTTTTATTATTATTATTATTATACAAATGAATGAATATGTAAACCACAAATTGTCATGACTCCACAGTGCTGATGCTGTGGCTTTGTGTGATTTATCGTTCAGATCGGTCTCATCCATCTGTTCATTTGTTCAGTTTTCCAGCTGTCTATCACATGCTAAACATGAGGCCTTCTTGTCTGACTTTTGATGAAACTGGATGAAATGATGCATTTCATGACTTGCTTTCAGCATTTTTAGAATGATTCCGGAGATGGACAGTTTCAGGTTAAACAATGAGCTTTCAAGCTGACTACCTCCAAGGGGGTGGCAACATGCTTGTGTGCCCTCTTGTTGGCTCTTGTGGTGGTGGCAGTGCTGTTGCTGCTAGATGAGATAGTGGATCATGTTTACTTGAAATCATCCCCGGGCTGTCACCTTGTCCTTATCCTCACCTTGCCAGACAGACAAAACCGAGGGGAGGATTAAAGCTCAGTACCTCTGCCAGGATGACGAGAGAGGGAGGAAAACAATGCCTAGTGAAAACCACTCAGCAAATCCTTCGCTAACCTCATTATAACCTCAAAGGGACATAACTGAGGCAGACAGGGAAAATCCCCCAGCTTTCAGGCATGACAGAGGGCTGATCATTCCTTATCAGCAACATGAACCTTCAGTTCTCTTGATTAAGGTTTTAGCAGAGCACAAGCTGCCATGTGCTAAAACAGACAGCAGCTTCAAACTGCTTCTAGTCTGGCTAAAATAAGTCAGCTGGATTCATTACAAGTATTAAACACCCACATGTCAGGGGTGGCTGTGGCTCAGAGTTAGAGTGGGTCGTCCGTCAATTGGGAGGTCGACGGTTTGATCCCCGGCTATGAGTCAGCGTGTCGAAGTGTCCTCGGGCAAGAAACTGAACCCCAACCTGCTCCTGAAGCAGCTTCAGTGTGTGAAAGACAAGTCTCCTCCTCCAACTTTGACTCCTCCTGAATGAATGATGTGTGAATGTGCGAATGAGGATGTGATGTAAAGGCCCTTTGAGTAGTCAAAATGACTAGAAAGGCGCTATACAAATACAGATATGGCATGATATGGCATTTGATATGGTTTTTTTCCCACAGTATATTGATTGAAGAATTTATTTAGAGACGGTCACTGTCAATGGGAAACACATCACCTACAGTTAATCCAATGTAACATTCAATCCAATTCCACACATGTAATAAGCTTTATTATTAGTGTATTATTGTTATTAGTGGTAGTGGTACAGAACAATCTGGGAGCACAGAAGCACATTTTATATTTGTTTTTTAACTACATATGCTTGATAAGTCAACAATACAGCCGCTTAATGCTATGACCATCCATTTGAATTCATTTTTTGTCTGTTTTAAATGGCAGAAACAGCTCGACTGTTTCTACGGAGGTGAAGACGCTCGGCTTTTCCTCACTGTCACCGCTTCCTATTAAACATCTCCCAACATAAAAGCACGAAAGAGTCCTTGACAACTCAACAACATGGTGGACTATCGTTAAGATTTTAAAAACAATCAAGCTTGTTATCTGTTTTTCATCATTATCGATGAGGCTCATCAGCTGTTGCTATGGAGACTAACACATTCGCTTTGCATTACGTTACAGAACTTTTAATATCATTGTAATATTATTATATCATTTAGGCATTTGTTATGTTCCATAGATATCTTTACAATCCTGCTTTGTAAACTGTGAAAACTGCCAATCCAAGCTTCATTTTCTAGAATAGTATCTTAAATATCTGACTTGAACCAACACATTTATTTTTTCTTCCCATAGATGATCTAGTTGCAGTGTAATTACTCTCCAAACCTTCGAGAAAACTTCTAGGTTTCTTTAACGGGAAGAAACTTCGAACAGACCCAGGCTCAATGTGGGCGGCTTCTGTAGGGGTCTGTGTTGGGTCCTAAATTTGGACCAGTGAATCGCTAACTTTAGCAGGTGGTGCACTGTCAGTTCCTTTCTTTCTTTATGTCTGTAGGTTTTAGTCATTTTATCTCCAACTTTATCTTCAGTGGACCATGAAACCAAAGCAACAAGCTGAGACACGCTACGGCAGGTGGTAATTCTTACGTGCTTCATTCAGAACGTCTCCTCTCACAGCACAATAAGTGTTATTATAAGTATGTTTGTTGTAGCTTTGGAGAAGTATGTCTCTCTATTGTTCTGCAACACTGACAAACCATTAAAGCAGTAACCTTAATCATCTAGGTTTGTGTCCTTTCCCCCCCCATCATCTACTGGAACAACCATCCCTAAAATCCCTCCACCTGAGGTGAACGAGAGCCTGTCGATGACCGCTTCCTCCAGCAGAAGGGCTTGTTGTTGGAGGATCTGCGCTTCTCAGGGGAGGATATATTCGACACAGGAGGGAAAACCAACACATCTGCGTGTGGGAACGAATCAATATTCCACAGTTAAACATACCATCTATCACTGGCTCACATGGGACCTGAGGCCTTGTGCCTCCACCTCATCCATGGTGATGAATAAAGTATGAACCCTGGGACTATCCAAACCTCAGAGGATTCTGTCTTTAATGGTGCAACTCTTTGGTATGTCTTTGCTGTCTTGTGTAGTTTATGCAAGCACAATGAGATACAATGTGGAGTGTGAGGAGTGTGCTCTATGCTGTATGTGCCTCTTGTGCTAGGTGATTGATAAAGATCTGACAGGGTCATAATGTTAGACAACAGCACCATCTCAAGGTAGTTTGGCCACAAGACATGCAGGTGATGCAGAACTGCATAATAATAACGATCCTTTATTGATCCCCATGGGGGAAATTCAGGTGTTGCAACAGCCAATGTAAGTAATGTGCATTTAAATGAACTGAATGTGTCCTTATTTAAACAGCTTTGAGTTTTATTTTTGTTTTTTTAGGGTTTTTTGAGTGATATAATATTATACAGTTTATCAAATTATTGAAGTTTCTTCTCCTCCAACCTCATCAGGCCATTAAGTATTTGTGATGAATATGATAAGCATAAACCATTGTTGCACACACTACTACAGACTCTGAATGTCTTCTATGATATACGGTCAGTGCATGTGTACCATGCACATGGTAAATCTCTCCAGATTTAATTTTCTTCTTAGCTTTGGTATGAGCACATATGTTCTTTGTTGGTGCAACATTTAATAAAAATGTGAAGCAGATTGTAAATGGGCTCATACAGTCATTTGCTGCTGATTTTGGTCACAAGGTGGCGCCATTGAGTAATACCGTGGTTCCACCATCCACCCCATTCCCCATTTGAGTTTTGCTGAATCTTTTTTCCATGCAAGTGTCTTTTCCAGGTGATTTTATGGTTGTTGAATATGAACTTATCTGCTTGCATTCCGTGTTTCTGTTGATAGTCAAAGCCCAGTGGGAAAGTACATGAGCTGCTCTCTAAAGGGCCCAGTAGCTGACACACTGGTCATTAATAAAACCCCTGAAGTCACTGTGTCTCATGTGACATCATGCATTCCTTGTGTTTTCCAAAAAGTAATTCACAGACAAATAAATGTACAGTACATTATCTCACATGGTCATGTCACTCACATCCCTGTTAACCACTGTTAACCGTTATTAAGCTCCAGGAACAGATTTGGATTCATGCGGGATAAAGAAATATAGTTAACACCAATCGCAGATATCAAGCAGATGAAAATGAACTGTAATTAACAGTGATGCAGTATCAGCCAGACAGAGCAATGTTACATTTGTATCCTTACCTGTTAAAGAGGGCACGGGGGTCTCCAGGACCCCAAATTAGGGTTAAAGTATCACTGATGGAAACACATATTTCACAGCAACCGAACACAAGAATAAAATTGTCAATCTTCAAGTTGATTTGACTGAGAAACACAAGCAAGTATTAAAAGGACATGCTTTGAATTATCAAAGTTATATCTTTAGTTTTATTTTATTTAGTACCTGATATGATGTGAATGTATTTAATTTCACTTCTCCTCAGATGCGAAAGAGTAAAGAAGGGGTACATTTATCATGGTTCACTCCTCCACACCTCATTTGGTAGCATTTCAACCCAAACCACTGGCACCACTTTCCAACAACCACAGGCAGGCAATCAGGACAGCTTCCATTTAAAAGCCACATTCCAGGAGGGAGAAAGGAAAGAAAAAAAACAAGCACATATGGCAGTCACCTCTCGGGGGGGCGGCGGCTTGGCGGGGGGTCACCGGTCGTGCACCAGTCGTGCCCACAGAGATGGAGGGCTGCCAGGCGGCTGCATGTTTGTCTTGGCATCCCGCTGTGGAGAGAATGGAGAATAAGGAACCTTGTGTGCTGCCAAGTGGAGGATTGAATATCAGTGTAAATGTCTAACAGCATCTCACCTCATTCTCTCCTGGCCTGAGTGAAGGAAAGGCCACTATCCAGGGACCAGATCTGAGGTCGGGTGGTTTGGTTTAAGCCCCTCGGTGCCACAGCGTGGGGGGATTTAACCGCACTGTGGATCACTGTCAATCAGAAAAGCAGACATTGAAATAGCATCGACTTTTAATGGCTTTTGTATTTTCCCTGTGGCAGAATCTTTAATCTGATACATACAAGTAATTTAAGGAAATAATCTGTGTAATTTCCATAAAAAAGCACCAATCATCAATCATTCAAATCACTGCATAAACGTTTAGGATAATAATAAGAGGAGGTCAACCTTAAACAGAAACAGCCACTGATATTGTAGCTGAGTAGAGAAACCAGTCTCTTTTTCCCAGGCCTCTACCACTGTGTCCAACTGCTGGATCCACGCTGAGCTTTGCTGTGATGGAGCACTAGAGGGAGCCCAGTAGCAGCCGCTCACGCCACACTGTTAGGCCTCCTTGACAGAAATCTCACCCAAGTATAAAACACCTAGTTATTACCAAACTCCCTCCAGGACAGTCATATAACCATTGTAATGTGTCCCACATGGAGCAAAACACATTCATATTGGCTTAGAAGAACACATGAAGAGGTGACGCCATATGTACTGCCGGTTCTAAAGGCAGAAGTAGGAATACCATAGTATGAAATAATAGTTTTTCCCAAGTATTCAGCATGTTGCTAAAGTCAAATAACTAACAATTATCAGCTGCATTAGCACATTTGTTCACTTGGGGCAGTGCAACACTGAGCTATCACCCCAGTGGTGCCAGAGAAGTGGGTAGACTCTAAATCTATGATTTATGAGTGACACATGATAAACACTCTGTGATAAACAGTGACATGTTAGGCTACTAATAGTCCCCCCCCCCCCAAAAAAAGGGTTAGGGTTAGGGTTAGGGAAAAAAAAGCCACTGAAAGTTGGCCCCCACCTTGTTTTCATTTAGTTTTCAGAGGCCTCTCTGATTCAGACACTTGTGTAATGATCATTATATGTCCAAGAGTTGATTACTGATCATGAAATTGTTACAGCTGACAGCATAATAATGAGGGCCTGCAGGGCCAGAATGTTGGAGAAAACACTGTTTTAGTCTCGTCCGAGGATTGTCACAATGGTTAAGTTCAAGTTGAATATAAGAGACACTATGTTATGTGGGGCTTTTAATAATCAGGCCCATGTGAATCACCATTTATAAGTGCTGGAAGATCACAACGCACTGGGCACTTCTGTGCACAGCTCTCTACACTTTCCTATGGACGAAAAGCAAGCAAGAGGAAAATCGCGGTGGAAAACATAATTACCAGACATGCAGCTCAAGACAAACTGTGATCAATCTGCCAGTAGGTCAGTTAACTGACTGGTGTGAAATAAGGGGGGAATAATAATATAATAAATAATATAAGAAGTGGATAAATGCAATGGCGACGGAAAAATGAGTAGGTTTACAGTATGTATCCTCAACTCCTCTCCATTCCCAGGGTGTCAAATACCAACGCGTTGCCTCCTTTGGCTTCTGATACCGAAGCACAAGGTGCCCCCCTGTGTCAGTATTACAAAGCTACTCTCACAGCAGCTGTGCCGACTCTTCCTTCTCACTTCATGAAATACTGACACCCCTGACCATCTAATATTGCCACAGGGATATTGGACCTTTGACGTCTTGGTAACAATAAATGAAACTGTCACAGTCTGGGCACTACAACGTCTTGGTGGGGTTTATGAAAAGTTGATGCTGTGGGTTAAAATAAGAATGTCACATTTCCCTTTGGGAAATTAACTCCAGTGCTGCGTACAAATGTGAGAGTGACCATTATCAATCTTTTCATCAAACTCCCGGCATGAAACTGAATAGGCTTGGTTCCCCAAATATACACTGTACTACTACCAGTAAATGCTGTTGGGTATTTTATGTTGTGAATATGTCAAGTACAGAATTCCCCTTTGAGATTTCATAACGTAGAAGTAGCATAAAATGGAAATGTACAATCAAGTACAAGTACAGTACTTGGTGTTTTGATCCTCGTTGGGACAAATTCCTTGATAATAAGAGCCTGCTCATAACAGACTTATACTCAAGTAATTCTTATGGAATTATTCAATTCAATTTTATTTGTATAGCCCAATATCACAACAGAGTGTCTCACAGTGCTTTACAAAGTTCACTGAAATAAACAAGTGAACAAACAATCTAATAAAGAGTCCAGCAGTCGATGAGGCTGAATTACATAGAATGCTTTTGATGTTGACAATGTATGTTAGTTAATTACGTGTATTCACTGTGGTATAATTGTTCAGTGGCTAAATGTGTGATGTAGCTGAAAATGAAAAGGATTCATGTCAGTCAGACAAAAATCTGTTGTCTTGAGGTCTGTTTTTTTTTCCACATAAAAGCGCTGACCTCATCCCCCTCTTCATCTCTTTGACTCTGCTATCTGTGATGATGTGCGCCACGCCTTCACAAAATTAACATTTATGTTAGCCTTAAAGGTAGGAACAGTGATTTTATGTGGGGTTTCCCTCTCCTATGTCAGTCTGCATCAGAGGACGATGGAAAATATGTGCTTTGGTGAAAAAGGAAGGAAAAAAAAGACATTTCAATGAGAGTGGTGGAGGAAGATGATTATTCAGTCACATTTTACACCCATCCTATAATCGGCTCAACTCTGCCACTGGCACAAAATTCATCCAGGGATCCATCTGTATCACAACACTTGTTTCTAGACCCACCTCCCTCTGGATTTAGCCCGATATCAGCGCATCAGTACTGACCTTTTAGTTAGCCATACATCAGCCAGTTAGCGCCATCTATTATTTGAAGGATGTTAGCCTTAATGCTTTTTAAAAGCAGTTTCAGTCATGTTAGTATCTCATGCGCATGTCTGCCACTTTCTTATGAATTTCCACGTGTTAATATTAACTATCAGCAGAATTGGGTTTGCTCTTGTGTTTGGCTCTCTGAGACCCACCTTATTATAAGACCAGTGGGTCATGCTCTGGCTGACATTGCTGATACGTAGGGCCTTAACAGAAACACCATGGCGCTCATTGTGAGCCCTGCAGACTTGGACAAATAGCACTTCAGTCTCCCATCCAGGGCCAACGAAATACGAGCCAGCCTTTCCCGCAGACTCATTCTTCAGATTATTCTGCTGTCCATGGTTCACACAGGCATTCCTCCCTTTTTACTGTATCCCAGCTAATAATGGCCATCACAGCACAAGGTATGCATTATACTACGAGGCGGGGAACCAGCTCTAGTCATTTTTCATGTTCAAATGTTCATCTATTGTGTAGTTTTCTATGTTTTCTATTCAGTAATGCCGGAAACCAGAGAAGTCTTACAACTTGCTGAGCAGGAATGGAGTTGATTTATTTTCACTTCAATTGTTGGAGAGACTCTTTCTTCAAATAAATTCAAAGTCTGGCGCTTATTGAAGGGTCTCATCTTTTTTGAAATGCAGCCTTCGCACAAATTAGACGTTTGTGTCATTATCAATCTGTTCTGGTTCCCAGATCGGCAAATAGTTTGTCACTCCCCTTGGTGTCTGATACCAACTCCCAAGACACCTCTACACATCAATATTATATATGGTTCTAAACCAAAGTTCTGGGAATCATCAAATTTGGACCGTGTGATGATACTAGGGAATTTTTAGGATTCATTCTCTAGAGACCATGATTGTCTGTGGAAAAAAGTATTTCAGTGTGGACAATCCACTGACAGACCATGTTGCTAATGTGACTAAAACCTAAAATTAGTTTGTTGAAATTAGCATTAGGGCTAGGTTTGGGATTGTGGTTTATGTTTTGAGAGCTCCAATTTATTCAAAGTTAGCTGTGTAAGCTTCTGGTCATGGTTTGAACAAAACAGAAGAAAACATCCAGACAGAAGGTTAGAATTAAAAGCAGATCATGAGAGTTTAGAGTAAATGCTACATCCATCTAGTGCCTCAATGTTGATTTCATTTCACTACCAAACTTATTGCCAAGCCTATTTCTCAACATCTCTTTCTGTTATTCCTTTGGTGGTAGGGGAATGTGTTTTTTCATACATGGACTGCAGCCTAAGCTCCTCAGGGAGATCTTCAAGGATCTCTGGCATATTCAGATTCTGTCATCTCTCTATTGTGACAGAACAGTTCTCACACAGTTTATATCCACTTTGGGAACTGGGTTCCAGCTGGCTTTCTGTACTCACATAGATGTGTGTGTATATATATAAATAAATTAATGCATTAACGCATTAATTAATTAACACGGACAATTGTTTTATCGCGCATTAACACAGATCATTATTATTATTTTGAAAGTCCGTTGGAGCCTTTGGAGAAGGCTTATGGTAGAGAAATGAACATTCAATTCACGGGGCAACAGCTCTGGTGGATATTCCTGCAGTCAGCATGCCAATTGCACGCTCCCTCAAAACTTGCAACATCTGTGGTATTATGCTGTGTGATAAAACTGAACATTTCAGAGTGGCCTTTTATTGTGGCCAGCCTAAGGCACACCTGTGCAGTAATCATGCTGTCTAATCAGCACCTTGATATGCCACACCTGTGAGGTGGGATGGATTATCTCGGCAAAGGAGAAGTGCTCACTAACACAGATTTAGACAGATTTGTGAACAATATTTGAGAGAAATGGGGTTTTTTTGTATATAGAAAATGTTTTAGATCTTTGAGTTCGGCTCATGAAAAATGGGAGCAAAAACAAAAGTGTTGCGTTTATATTTTTGTTCAGTGTAGTTTAGTATAATGACTTATTATCGCAGGATTTACAATTTCAATATGCTGTCTTTCAATTTTGACATGACAGAGCTTTTGTTTAATATCGCCAACTGTTTCTTGGCGATTTCCATGAAACATTTATTTAGTTTTCTTAATATTTAGAGGCAATTTATTAACGCCAAACAAAATTATCTTTATATGTTTCCCCCCACAGGGAAATAACTGTATATCGGTGACAAAAATTTTAACAAATCTCATTAAAGTGCAAACATATTAACAATTAATCTATTAAAAGATAAGTTGGAAATTCAGACTTTGTAACTTCTGTACTGAATAATATAATTGTTTACTTTCCATGTCCTTTGAATGCTATGCTTACTGTCCTCTAATATTTTAGTGGAAGTCAGTTTGTTCTTAAACAATTTATATTTTTCCTCACTCTCACTAGTTCATAGTTGTAAAAAACATACCAAGAAAACAAATGTTTCTTTTTCTTTGCAGACCTTTAGTCATCCATGGCTGTCCTTTATATTTACCTTTCAGTCAGTGCTCTCTAAGGACAATGGTTACTGTATAACACAAAAGCAGGCCTGATTTGGTTAGAACTTGTGAGGTCCGTCTTTAAGGCCTCAGTTCTTTCTGATGTCTTTAATCTTACTAGTTTACAGGAAGGCTCACTGACTCCGACTGAAAATTGTGTAAAATTATGTAAGATCACAAAAAAAAGAAGATGATCACTGATGTTACTTAAAAGCAAACCTCTTGTTACTTGGTCGTAAACATTAGCAAAGATGTTATCAGCTGTGACACTTTCTTCAGCTGAACAGTTTTCATTGGGGCTGTTTCTTTGGTAGAAAGTAGTTTCAGTGAGAATGTTCACAAGGTCAGTAGATCGCTCACAGGGTTAATACAATGAGCACCATGAACAGAGTCCCATTTCTCTCCCTGTCCATGTGGGTAGAGGAGAGACTCGCAGACATGGATATCTCAAAGCCTTTGCAACTAAGATGAAAACCACCTGCACAGCGAGGCAGCTCGAGGGGTCAGTGAGAAATTTTGTTTTTTTATGATTTTGGGTGAACTGGACCTTAAAAAATGTGTATCTTGTGTTTCTAAATACCACATCAGCTAGTCATTCAAATGGCATTCAAATCTTTCAAGAGCACAGTAAACACTGGAAAAAACTGGAGTCTACATCTTATGTGGTTTTGCTTGGTTGCATCAGAACATCCAAAATGAAGTTTCTACCACTGATATTTTGGAGTTCTGTCTGTACTATTGGTCACTGACGGCAATTGACTTCAAAATGGTGTGATGGGCAAGAAAAGGCTGAGAAAGCCTGGCCTCTGACTGTCAGCACACTGTGTCCTGGGAGGTGAGTGTAGAAAAACACGTGTTGGTGAGGCAAGGCCTCCACTTTAGTGTATGTGATTCGGTGTGTGTGTGTGTGTGTGTGTGTGTTTCGCTGTGTGTGAGCACCCACACACATGAACAAGAGGCCTCTGGGGAATCTTTTTTTCCCTTTAAGTATGCTATATAAACAGATAGAGCTGGAAAAATCCTCCCACTGGAATATCATTCTGACATCAAATTTATGGGTGCTTTCTTAGCAGCTTGTGATTTCAAGTTTATTTAATCAGAGCAAACACAAAGGCCCAAATCATCCGACATGTTGTGAACAAACCGCTGTCAGAGGCCATGCCCAGACTTGATGGGCTCATCACAAGGTGCCAAGCAGCCTCAGGTTCTTGTTCATGAGCTCTGACTTGGCAGCAAGTCGCAGAACAGAACTGAGGAGGTGACACCAATCCTCAACAAATAGTGTTTGCACAAGAATAATCCAGAAGGAATTTCACTTTAGGCTTATTACTGTTCACAGACAGTTAAACATGATGACTGCCCGTGTTAAAATCTACGAAAAGAATGTGACAGGAAAAGACAGGGTTGGTGGGTATGAATATGGAAGAAACTAAGTTGCGATAACGCAAGTAGATGCAAGTGTGCCAGCAAATCTTCATTGGAGCTGTTTTGTATGCTAACAAAAGGATTATTGTTTAAC
This sequence comes from Pempheris klunzingeri, assembly GCF_042242105.1. Lineage (NCBI taxonomy): Eukaryota > Metazoa > Chordata > Actinopteri > Acropomatiformes > Pempheridae > Pempheris > Pempheris klunzingeri. The sequence goes on from NC_092018.1 coordinate 21,451,086, forward strand.
TTCCAATAGTACAAGGTGTAGTTAGATTTCAGAGAGAATATGGACGGTACACCCCAAGGACTTGTCAAAAAAATGTTGAATGGGAGATTTCATGGAGTTAAAGGGAACTGTCCAGTCAGTGTTGTTGGTAAATGTACTGAAGAAATCTGTACCTCAGTTTGTGCTATATTGATCGAGTCCTGCTGCACTACCTGGTCGCCAGCGGCATGCTTTGAGTCCTTGATGACCAGGAAGAGCTAAAGCTAATCAGCCTGTTCTGCTTTTATGGAGTCTTGTTTTGGCAATTTTTTAGCTGTCTGTGGCCAAAGCTAACGCTAAGAGAACCCAGGAGAGTGGATTTGGGGGTTGTGTGTGTGAAAACCTATAGAAAGGCCCTCTGTAATGCCAGAGCTGCCTATTACTCCTCACTGATTGAAGAAAATAAAAACAGCCCTAGATTTTCTGTTCAGCACGTTAGCCAGGCTGACAAAGAGCCAGAACTCCACAGATCCTTGTGATCCTTTAGAGCTCAGTATCAACGACTTCATGAGCTTCTTTAATGATAAAATTCTAACTATTAGAGACTAAATTCATCACCTCCTGTCCTCAACAGACTCTGATTCAACTTCAATAATCTCCTCATCCAGACCGTCAACATGTCTCCTAGACCCCATTCCTACTGGGCTACTTAAGGAAGTCCTGCCCTTAATTAACACGTCCTTACTGAATATGATCAATCAGTCTTTACTAACAGGCTACGTACCACAGTCCTTTAAAGTAGCAGTAATTAAACCTCTCCTGAAAAAGCCTACTCTTGATTCAGGTGTATTAGCCAACTATAAACCTTTATCCAACCTCCCCTTTCTCTCCAAGATCCTGGAGAAAGTAGTAGCCAACCAGTTATGTAATTTTCAAAATTCCAATAGTCTATTTGAGGATTTTCAGTCAGGTTTTAGAGCGAACCATAGCACAGAGACAGCACTGGTGAAGGTTAGAAACGACCTCCTTATGGCATCAGACAGAGGACTTCTCTCTGTACTGGTCTTGTTAGACCTGAGTGCTGCTTTCGACACCATTGACCATCACATCCTATTACAGAGACTGGAACACTTCACTGGCATAAAAGGAGCCACATTAAGCTGGTTTAAGTCCTATTGATCAGATTGATTTCAGTTGGTACATGTCAACAATGAGTCCTCTGTCCACACTAAAGTTAGACATGGAGTTCTACAAGGTTCAGTGCTTGGACCGATACTATTTACCTTATATATGCTTCTTCTAGGTAATATTATCAGGAAGCACTCGCTTGAACAGCCAGCTAAAACAACCAATTACATCATGCCTGTTAAGGGACCATTGTCATTTCCTGTCACACAAAGTAAACACTCCATTAGGCCACATTATGTTTATGGCTGTAATCTTTCACGTCCATGTTCCAGCTGGTTTTGAAGGGTGAAGTTGGTTTTGGGGTGAGGGTAAAAGTTATGCTGTACTTTCAAAGCAGCTTTTAGAAGAACAACACAAAACCTCAAGGTAAGTCCAATTTATGATATACTGGATCTAAATCTTTACTTAAGTCAAAAGTAACATTTTGACTTATTATCTCAACTTTAATGTTGACTTATTTCACAACTATGACTTTTTCATATTTTTGTGACTTTGTAGTAATCAGTTTGAGTTTGTCTGGTTTTGTCAGTCTTAACAATTCTTTTTTGTTCTTTTCCTGGCAGAAACGGACTTCCATAGCTTTGCCAGAGTTACATTTGGGGTGTCAGTTTAGAAGTACAATCCACATTGTGACTTATGAGAGTGATTCAACAGATGTACACAGTCAGAATATTCCTTTAACTCGCTTCACCATTAATTATGGGCCTCAAAATCTAAATGATAAGCCATTAAGCAGACAGTAGACAGTTTTTCTACCATCACCTGCAATCACTATCAACCATAATTTACAAAATGATCTGAGTGTCTACAATCTAACAGTCATGGTATCCTTTCCCATGCTTATGTCTCTAGGTCATGCAAAAATCCCCATTTTTATCAATAAGTGAGGCGACTCCAATGAATTATTTGGTCCTTGATCCTGCTTATTGCTGCAGGGTTAAACATGCAAGACATATAATAAACTGAATGCTTTAGTTTAGATAATGTAGTTGTTGCAAATTACAGATAGTGAGCATTGTGTATTCAGTGACTCTTACGTAAGTAGTTTCACTTGTTACCCAAGGGAAGGGTAAATTCCTAATCACAGCTCCTAAATATGTGGATTCTTTTCAAAGATCGCTTTTACCTTTGAGGGAACTATGCCAGGAAAACAGAATATGCAATGTGTGTTCATTTCACGTGGAAAACCCCCATAAAGCTGTCTTCTTTGCTTAAATATATCATGATAACATAATGAGTAGGCGGTTACAGTTCAAAGCCGCCACCTGACCCAGAGAATGATCCCTAATGTGAAGGGGTTACAAAGGGCATGATGGAACAAACCCTGGAGAGAGACAGTATTCAGTGAAAGCTGCTATTATAAATGAGTGAGTAACTTTCAATGCCTGCTGGCTCCATGGATCCACTGTTAACTTTCCAGCGGGCTGTTTGAAATGATCAAAGACGTTGCCAGGCGATCCTTGCTTTGGGAATTTTCTCACTGATGTACAGTTTCTGCCCTTCCAGGAGACACTTGAGACAAACAAACTGTGAAAGCAGCTCTATCTTGGTTCACTGGCACACACAAAAAAGAATCTATAGCTTCCTCTTTTCTAAATCTGCTGTTGGAATATGTGCAATGTTTTTGAAATGACAGCGAAGTAACATTTATTTCATATATCCTTACCAATGCACCCAAAGCTAATATCAGAGCTAGCCTTACTTAACATGGCTATTGTTAGCCTAATGTTGGCAGCCCATGGCAGAAAATAACACTGTATTGTACCTTTTCGTGTTTATCACATATCACATCATACAACATATCATGTGGTCGAGCGTTAACCCAGAGTACATATGACACATTACTTATTATTCACCACAAACACTTTGAATAAAGTAAGTGGTTGCTGTCATTGTAACATAACGTTAAGCCATTTTCTGCCGACATAGATGTGACTGGCATGTAGAGGGTGTTATCAACACACACACCCATTGCCACTTCAGATCTGGTGAGAAAATGTCCCGATGTCTATGCCAGTCATATCTTTCAGTGGAAAACGGCTTAATGTTATGCTACAATGACAGCAACCAGTTACTCATTTTTATGGTGCATGATAAATAGCATGCCATATGTATGCCTAGTTAATGTTCCACAACGTATTTGAATTTTAGGTCACAATCAAAACAATCATATACTTATCATTAAATCAGTGTCAAAAATCACGAGCTAAATAAGCTAGTTAGACTAACTTACTTCTGCGCTGCAAAATAAAGTGGACTGACTCTGGTGATCCTCTGACTTTTCATCTAGCGCCATCATGAGGTCGATATTCATCATTTTGAGTGAAACATCTCAACAGCTGCTGTATGGATTATCATGAAATTTGCCTTGCACGTTTCAATTCGATCCCTGACTTTTCAACATTCAGGTCAAAATTCAGTTTATCACAGGGGTAGTCGACACCTTGAGGTTCGCCCTCTTTACTCTTCTAAGCAATCAGCAATCTGATTGACATAATTAAAAATTCATAGTAATTACCTCAGAGAGCCGCCTGCTTGTAGACTGTTTTACACTAAAACTCACACATGAAGACTGAGCCCCCTCCCCTCTCAGGGCACACTGTCCTCCCAAGAGAAAGGAAGAATGGAAGAAATGCAAAAGGTTTGGAATCATTTTGGAAGGAAGTGAAAACTGATGTCCTGCTGATTGGGAAATCAGAAAAGGCTTCCATGTCTCCTTCCAGTGGACATGAGCCGACAGCGTTTTGTCCTTAATGGTCCCTTCAGCAGAAATAAAAGTACACAGCCCTCCCCCTTTTCTGCCCCCAGCCCCCCAGTACTGGTTCACTGTGTACTTGAGATGGATTTGGGACAACAGTTGATTTTGATGTTTGAAGTTACTGTAAACACTACTGAGGTACAGAAGATGCCTGTCAGAGGAATGAGTATACTCCAGGGTGTAGCCCCCCCCCCCATACATCCTGGCCACAGCTGCTTGTAGTTTATTGGGGGAACAATTTGTGAAATGCAGTTCAAATTGTTGGCTTTGGAAGCAGGAGTGGCTTTATTGAGCAAGAACTGAACTTTTAACAGGCTGTCATGATGCATTTGGCGGACTCAGAGCCACGGAGCTCTCACCTCATGCATCTACTGCTGCCGGAGAATTTGCCATAAATGTACGCGGTGTGAGTTGCAAACAGGGGAACCCACCCAGCTCAGTTTACCCACAGTTTTATTTGTGGAACAGTTTGCTATGTTTGAAATCTTTATAGTAAGAAGTAGCTAACTGATTGACGTTACATGAATTAGTCACTTTATGAGGAAGAATTACACAAATGAATGCGTTGTGGGAATGTAGAATGGATTTGAACTGCATAACCCACTAATAATGCAGTGTAAACCAGTGAATAACTTCTAAATGTCTAAATGTCACTGTCTGATTCCTGTTTAAAGCAACATCCACCAGTACGTCACAACATTTTAAGATCAGGTCCCCAAAGTTGACCCAGCTGCTTCCACTGCAGCACAACTTCACATTTCCCTCTGTGCTTGTTTCTGACGGGGCCAATCATAAATCCTCATTTTTTCACCAAATGTTTTTACGACTTGTCGCTGGTGATTTATAGTCAGAGAAGTGCTCCCAAACCAGCACAGCCATGTTGACACTGGCACCACACAACTTTATCCAGAGACTCATATTTGCTCACATCCTCGCCACAGGCGAAGAGGAGAAAACTCAGTGGGGTTTCTAAACAGGAAGCTATGCTAAAAGCTATGAATTGAAATCACAATGAATCAAAAATCTACCACTGCTGGAAGAACATGGGATTCTTTTCATGCATCCTCCAGGTCAATCCCTTGTGCAACAAAAGCCAAAATTTCATTAAAACTTCACATGCTCCGACTGAGGAAGTACACTCCACTCACCAATCAGATTATGTTTACTGCAAATATTTCCTCACTTTCCTCAGTGAGGACTAAGAATCACAGCAGGAGTCATTTCAGGGATCCGATCCAGGACTGCAGGAATATAGTTACTGGAACAGCGAACTTGTAATGACATCATCCTCTTAAAACTAATGGCTATTCAAAAACATATGGCCACCGGCCACATATGAAATCCAACCCCCCCCCACACACACACACACACACACACACACACACACACTCTCCCCTTTGTGGACTTGGGTGAAAAAGAAAACAATTGTTTCTTTGTGTTATTTTATTTGCAAGTTATCCTTTTCTCCTTCAGGATTTCAGTGGCTGTTGGACTTGTAACAGCACGCTACGAGCGGCACTAGCGCGAGGCAACCAGCCCGAGGTTCTGGGTGGTTAACAGCCACAAGATTGAACTGACTAATCTGCCAATTTGACTGCTTTCCCAGAATTTAACAGGAACCTGGTTGCTAACGCAATATGTCGACTCATCCCGCTGCCTGAATCCTGCAGACAAGCTAGAGACATTACCGGTTTGCTCCGTAGCTCAGGGTCACTATAAGAGCCACAGACACAGGATGTCAGTTCCAGACCAAAATGTGTTAAAGGGGATGTATGTCACCCTTGTGCCACCAGGGAATCATTTCAGTGCTACATTCTAAATGCCGTTTGTAGTTACAGTACGCTCGTCCTTTATGATGGCCCATGATGGCTGACTGAGCTCTCTATGCAAAAATATCCTGTTAAGCTGCTGGCTGCTGATGGCGCGCCATGAAACAGAGAACGCAGCTATACCATAAAATACATGGATGCTTTTATAGCAGTTGGGAAACTGGCAGCAGCTTTGAAAGCACATACGTGGATCAAGAATAGAGAAGTGCCTCACTTTTTAAAACCTCACGGCTCAGTCATGGCTCAGAGATCCATGAAACCAAACATTTGGTAAAGACAATGAAAAAAGGAAAGTTGCGTTACGACAGTTTATTTGCTGCCAAATATTTGCACTATAAGTCTTAATAACACTTTATTGTTTCCTCCTGTTAATGTGAGGATGTGGAGCTGCATCTTAAATAGACAGTGGTGTCCAAAGGTTCTCCAGATGTGTCTTTGAAGCACAGAGGCGAGAGAGAGGTAAGCAGAGTCTCCTCTGTTGTGGAGTTATTAGTCACAGACAACATTCACTGTGATCTCCCAGAACACAGGGGAACGTCTCTGGGAAGTAGTTCTCTGAAATGGTGGGCTGCTGAAGGCTTTTGCAGAAAGTGTTGCAACACTTGTAAATAGTGTAAAAAAAAAAAACATCTGTAGGATTTAAAGTTCTAATAGTTGTGGATAAGACATGCATTAAAACTTCTAAAAGTAATGAGATAAAAGACATTCAAATGCTTTAAAAGTTTTCTTTTCAATTTCTCAACATCTCAGGCCAAAACAAAAGTACGTAGAATTAAATGTACATAAAAGTATATGTAATAATTCTATTGCTTTGTCAGTGTGAAATATTGAGTGGAGCAGCCTTGAGGATAATAACTTTAATGCTGTCAGTAGGATTTATATTATAACATTTAACCTTAGCTGAGACAGAGATGTTGATTCAGCCTCACACTGTGTGCATGAAGCTGCTGTTGGACTGGATTGTGTTTTACTATGCCGGTGTCATTTGAATTTGTTTTGGTTTTCCATATTTAGCATGTCATTTCGCATTGATCACTTAGTATTTGGAGCTACATTTCTATATATCTTTTACCAGCTGTGTAATACACAATATACTGTAAAGGCAGTGTAGTTTTTCATCAGGCCAAAGGGTTTTGATTAAATAGAGGCACATTTCGGAAGGTTGTGTTGCCTCTATAACTGAGAACTCTCTATCCAGACGGACTCTCCAGTTGTTAACTTAGTAGCATGTCATCACACAGACTGAAATCAAGTCTGTGGTAGTAATATTGGAGGGATAATTAAATACTCTCCTAGCCTCTGACGTGGAACCAATCAACATAGTATTTCATCAGCTTTGTCAATTTGAGGTTTTTAGTGAGATGATGGATCCAACAGGATGTTTTCTGCAGATCGACTCTTAATAGGACAAAGCTGGTTCTTGGCCCCGGGATTTCTGGGGCTCTTTTGAAGGCAGCTGAAGTAATGATTAGAAAGCAAAGTCCACATCTGAGATGTATTTTCCAATACCAAAGCCATTACTGGAACCAGATGGCCAAGATGCTGGTCTGTTTGATACTTCCTGGTTTTTAACAAGCCTTTTTATTGACAGAATGGTTTCATGTTTTGTTGTTTACGCATGTTGTACTGACATGATGGATTTCAGCTCATAAAAGTATTTACATTAAAATGTTTGTCATCGAGTTACTCAAAACTATGTTTCTTGCTCACAGAAAACACAAGCTGCCTCTTTCAGTGATTTGGTTTCTGTACACATTGTTACTGTTCATGAATCAAATCGAATGGCATGAGAACATCAGGCCTGTTCAGCGTGGACACATATCCATCCGCACAGGCTTAGTGAAGAACCACCATTGAAATATGAGTTGATTAAAGAGCGCTGCCCTTTGGTTAAGAAACCATGAAAGTTCACCGTCAGCATGAGCTGCTAATTATGTAGATGTCAGGATGAGCATACATAACACACACATACCGTCACACCAGCAGCCTGTGAAACCACAATGGACCTGAAGACACCCAGATAAGAATTTATCATCATCAGAGGGATTGGGAGACATCCTTCAGTGTGAAGATCTGGCAACGACCTGCTTTATCTTTCCAAACAGTGTGAAATTGTTAGTTTGGCATGAAAGTGCACTCTGACATGATTGTCAGAGCGTTACCTGATTGTCTTGGCACTTCACACTCTAATACTCCATTTTGTTTTAACAGCATCACACATCATGTGCAAAAGACTGAAATGATATCAATCAATCAATGAAGAACTTTTTATATTTAGGCTGTATTTTCTCCTATTCAAGTGGAGAATCAATATATTCATTCATTCATTCATTTGAACCTCGCGTACACTTTAGTTAATGGATATGATTGATGTTCTTTCATGAATGACTGAAGCAGCTGCAATGGGAAGCCTATGTTTGTTATGATCTTGAGTTTAGTTATTGTCTCGTCTCTTGTCACTTCCGGTTTTATTTTGAAATTCCCTGTCCTCCTCTCGTTTCAGACTTCCTGTCCTTATTTGTCTTTATTTTAAGTTTATTTTGATATTTTTGAGTCGTGCGTGTGGGTTCTGGTTCTGTTCGCCTCCTGGCATAACAATGTTTCTATTAGTTTGTGATATTTTGATTAAATATACATTTGTTTTAGCACACGACACGTGTTATGTAAGCCCCATAATAACTGAAATATTTGGAATTAATCAGGTCACTAGTAAGTACCTCATCCACAGCCGTAACTCTTTGGAGACCTGAGGCTCTGGGCCTCTGAGCCATTTTCCTGCTTTGCCTGTTGGCTAATCCAGCCTAGCATTTGCGGCTCTGTGAAGATTTACTTCACCGCATTGCTGCTTTCATTAGGAGTTCTTTGGATTCTGTGCTAATATGCATGTTAATGTTAACGTAAATGGGCCTTCAAAGTGCTCTCTGAAATTAGACCTGGAAACCTTGACCTCAGTTCATGTTTGAAGGCTTATAGTTCAGCATCATAAGGGGTTACACACATGGGACCAACTGTTTTAGAGAGCTCTTTACAAAAAAAAAAAACAATTCTCCAGAACTGCACCATGCAATTTAATGCAAACCAGCATCACGTTTGTAGTTCTCAGTTTAGGGTTGCAAATAGGGTCATAAAAATAAATGATAAAAAGAGCCAGCTCCGTCTGTGGCTGCCCCCTGGACTCCATAGAGGAGGATCTTGGCCAAACTGTCCACCGTCATGGACAACACCTCCCACTCTCTGCATCAGACTGTGGGGGCCTTAAGCAGCTCCTTCAGAGAAAGACTCGTACACCCCAGGTGTAAGAAGGAGCGCCTCCACAGGTCCTTCATTCCGACTGCAGTCAGACTGTACAATGCTGCACTATAACCTGCTGCACCAACCACAACCACAACCACTACTAAATGCACTGTATTATTACTCAACCAATCCATGGACAACTGTGCAATAATCCATATAATGTTTCCATCCCATCCCACCCTGTTGTTGTTTCTTTATAATTATTGTGTATATAATCTTCTTTTGTGTATATAAGGCTTTTCTGTATATATTATGTTTATTTAATTTTCTCTTTCTTTGATTGTGTGCTTTATGTCTGTTCTTTGCGCTGCAATAACAGCAAACTTTCCCCACTGCAGGATCAATAAAAAGCTTTATCATTATATATGCTGAATAAATCACATATCAATCAATCTTTATTTATATAGCGCCAATTCATAACAGTATTATCTCAAGACGCTTTCCATAAAGAGCAGCTCAGACCAAACTCTTTAATTAGAGAGAGACCCAACGATTCAGGAATTCAACATTAAGGATTCAAGAATCCCCACATGAGCAAGCTTTAGATATCTAGTACATACTCCAGCTACACAGCCCCCCTGCTCCAACCTGTCCCTCACAGCACACTCCAGGTGAGGAACCAGCTCAGGACGATAGTGACGAAGAAGGCTGCGGGTCCAAATGGCATCAGCTCCGGGCTTCTGAAGTCTTGTGCAGACCAGCTGTGCAGGATTGTGGAACATATCTTCAACTTGAGCCTGAAGCTGGGGAGGGTGCCACAGCTGTGGAAAACATCCTGCATGGTACCTGTCCCCAAGACTCCACACCTCCGGGAACTTTGGGGCCCTGCAGGGAATGGTCCTGGCTCCATTTCTCTTCATCCTTTACACTGCAGACAACTCACACACCTGTCTCCTGTAAAAGTTCTCTGATGATTCGGCCATCATTTCAGCCTTTCATCTCCACTGGTGGTGATGGAGATGAAAGGTGAGTACAGGGAGTACAGAGAACTAATGCAGGAATTTGTGGAGATTGGGACATCTTACAAGTACCTGGGTGTTCACCTGAACAATAAACTTGACTGGACTGACAATTCAAATGCACTTTAAAGGAAAGGGCAGAGCAGACTCTACCTGCTCAGGAGGCTCAGGACTTTTGGAGTGCTTAGGACCTTCTACTACTCTGTTGTGGCATCACCCATCTTATATGGAGTGGTCTGCTGGGGGAACAGCATCGCAGCTGTGGACTGGAGGAGACTGGACAAGTTCATCAAGAAGGCCAGCTCTGACCTGGGTCGCCCCCACGACCCAGTGGAGGTGGTGGGAGAGAGGAGATGATGGCAAAGCTGTCATCCGTGAGACGGAATGACTCCCACACCCCATGAAGGACACACTGACATCACTGGAGAGCTCCTTCAGCAACAAACTCCTCCACCCTCAGTGGATTGCAGGTCCTTCCTTCTAGCAGCTGTCAGACTCTACAAGCAGCACTGCTCCCAGTAGACCACACTGCACCAAAACTGACAAGACAGAGTGGAAAACCAAAAAGGTCGAGTCGAGCCGAGTAGGTACTGGTGGAAAAGCTCCATAAATAAATCCATAAAAGAAGACCAAATAATATCACAGACACAATTCAGTTTTTCATATTTATGTAAAATTTGTATGTACATGTAATAGGCAGTAATGCACTGCTCACATTCAGATCTGAAACAAAATAGTGCTAAAACAGACCAGCGACACTTGAGCAAAATAAACCAGAACACAGTCAGAAATATTTGCACTTTGAAACATGTATGAATACATGACCGATGAATACTGATTACTGCAGGTAGATTGGATGTAAAGAGACAGACAGCCAAAGGTCAGCTGACAACACACAACAAGGAATTCAAGAAATCATGAAATTTGCCACACAGGCCTACATGTTATCTTCTGATGGTGGTTATGATTCTCTTCAAGTTTTTCAAGTAACAGAAAAAATGGAACAATGAAATGAAAATATGAAAGTGATCATAATGATTGGTAGTGCAGTTTGGAACAACAATCAGCTGACAGCAGCACTCTCTCAAACATCTGCCAATAAGTTATTCAATAGGACCAATACATGGAGCTGGTGTGTGGTTTTTAAGCTCCAAATACCTGCAACTGCTGATTCTCTAGTCGTTCTGTAATCATTGATTATATGATTTATCACTATGCACTCAGAATGAGAGATTCAAAGGAATAGTTTTTCTTGCTGAGACTCAGATAAGATATTCACCAGTTTCAGGTTTGTATGCTTGTATGAAGCTAGGACGGACACATGGTTAGCCTGCATCCACAGAAAACTGACCACCAGCACCTCTAAAACTCACTAATCAATACAGTCCGTTTCATTTGTTTAATCTGTACAAAAAGAAAATGGAAAAACAACAGTTTATGGTTTTCACATTTGGGCATACATTGTGACAAGCTAGCTGCCCCCCCCCTGCTTCCAGTCTTTCTGTTAAGCTAAGCTTAGCTAACCAGCCTCTGGTCCCAGCTTCATAGGCACCATGCAACCATATGAGTGGTATCAATCTTCTCATTTAACGCTCAGTAATAAAGCAAAGTTGTATTTGCCAAAATGTCAAACTATTCCTTTGAGCAAAATCCGCTATTCTATCTATTGTAATGTAAGAGTGTAACAAAGTATCTACATACGTATAGTGGAAATGATTTCACTGAGGAGGGGCTTTTACTACAATGTCCTTTTCTGAAGCAGAAGAAAAAGGGAAACCCAACCTTCTTTTGTGGCGTTGTTACTCACCATGCTCAACTAAAACTTTCAAAGTACATCTGTAATTATACAAAGTTATATAGATGTATAAACAGGTTGATAGAAAGCAAAGTTTGGGATTTTAATGCTTGTGCAAGTTCATATGTGGATGAGATGCGACCAAAGGCGGATGGAGGCCGTGTTATTTGAAGACGTTCTCGAAGGCAGGACATTTGTAGGTCTTGAGTTTCTTGATGGCCTTTTTGAACTCTTTGCTGGACTTGTCCCATTTATGGATGCCTGTGAGGAGGTACTGCTTATCCACTTTGCGGCCCATGATAAGATACTGGTTTCCCAGGTTGTCCAGCTGCTGGCAGGGGCAGTCCGCGCCGTTCTTCAGGTACAACACCAGTGTCTTCATGTCCTTCTTCTTCAGGTTCCCTTGTTTCAACATCTTCTTCCTCTTCTGTAGGATAACCTTGCGGTCCATGTTTTCTCGCTTCACCTCCTTGATCTTGGACTTGAAAGCTGTCGGGTGGAAAAAAAAACAGTTAACGTGTGCTTAAATGTACGTTTCAGTACAAAACCTTTGGGTCTAAACAAACTGATGTCTATAGAGGCTGCTTGTTATTGTTTTACGTGTACAAAAGGCCAGGTTTTATTGAAAACAAGACTAAACAAGTCCAACTAATACTTGGTGAAATGTATAACCTACAATTTCCACAATGAAATTAATGTAATATAATTGATAGTTTATACAAAAAACAGCCCATAATACGTCATACTGTTTGCACCCTTCGTGCAAAAAATGTACCTAGGGGTGCACAAGGGTTAACATAGTAAAGGACACCATTTTGATGACTAAAAAGTAAAACATGGATTTTATATCACTGCCTTTTAGTAAAAATGAGATAGTAATTGTTGCCATATGACACCATGCAATAGAGAGTTAGGCAGGGTTGACCAGTACGGATGAAATTCTATATCTATATGTAATTTCATATCTATATAAATTGTGATATGAAACATTTTCACTAAGACGGACGATGGATTCAATAACCAGAAATGAATGTCTGTTTTTATCAAAGTTCTGTATCAAAGTATTTCACCACAAAAATCACAGAGAAATCCAACATTGTTAGAAGGCAGTTCTGATTTGTAGCCTAACACACCCAGATGCATTTCAGGATGTAAAGTGGATGACAAACTCTCTCACGGGAGACACGTGAATATCATCTGACACAATGTGTCACCCGCCCCTACACTGTCATGTAAAGTCTTTGTTATGGTCATGTGGCCTGATTGCATAATGACAATATTGGCTCATTTTTTTAATTCATTAATTTTCATTTTTTGGTCTCTTTAATCTCTTAAGAACTGTGAGCAGCAACAGTTGAGACCTGAACCTCAAACATACAGAATATTTCACAGTTCTATATTGCAGCCTCCTGTCACCTGGTGGTCACATACTCAGGCCAGATACCAAGAGGCCTGTGGGGCATCCAAGACCAAAGTAAACACAAAGACAAAATATCATGTGTGTTTAACAAAGGAAGATCACTTATCTTGTGTAGTGACCTTAGACATATACTCTCAGTTGAATTTTGAAAGCAGTGAAAATGTCTGGTCAGGATTAGCAGTTGCTTGCAACAGTGAATCTGTGCACTCCTTTTCTTTTGGCTTTTCTGCTTCTTCTAAATCTGCGGCTGTTTTTCAGGGTGACCATAATCCTCCTGATCTTTCACTGCACTCTATTTAACCTTCTAATCTCTCTTGTCTCCTCCGGGTTGCCCTCTGAAACAGAGCACGAGTCAGACTTTGGTGGTCCAAATCTGCGTACGCCTGCACGCACCACGTCCTCTCGTGTTCCTCTAACATATAGTGAGGTGTGTGTGTGTGTGTGTGATGCAGACGATCTTGTGACCCGGCAACACGAGGGAAAGAAAAGTGCAGCGTGCAATGTCCAATCTAACTACCAGAGCCGGTGTCGAGGAAAATCACTGGGTCATGTCGGAGATGAAGTCTTGTGACCTGTGGTGCAGAGAGCCTGATGGAGCGTGAATCATTTTCACACTCCAGCAAAGATCTGAGCTGATAAAATTCTTTTTCTCCACCGTTTAAACTCCAAATCCCTTTTGACTCACTTTTAACACAATCGCTCTTGACTTACAAACCAGATTTGGCATTTTAAGAAACTTCCAAATGTTTCATCTCATCCTTTGCACCTCCATCTCCCCGTATTAGTTAAGTGTTAAAGAAGAGTCGCCCTGTTTTTCCCAGTATTAAGAGTGCACATGGTAGGGATTAAGACTTTTATCCTCTGTCTCTAGTCTCTCAAGCGGTCTCTGTGAGGAGGCTTAGTGTTCACTGAAATCAAAATGGGCAGCGTTCATAATTAGTGAGTCACAGAAGAGAAGGCCTGGCCCACCGCTGAAAGGACTTCATGTCGAGAAATCCTCCATCCTCGATAATCCTTTGGCGCTATGAACTTTCTTTGCACCTCCAGTTGTCTTAATCTCTCCAGCAGCAGTGTACAGCAAGAATGGAATCGTTGAACTGCTCGTTAACAACGCTGTCTGCTTTTGCTTACGGCGGGTGAAACTCTCCCTGTATCCACACACAATTAGAATGTGCGACAGAGCAGGGGGATGTTGCAACTACTAGTTTGACTGTAACATGAATCCACGCTGGAGGTGGTCTGCATCTCTTTGCTCCTACAGTCTGTGAAGCTCAGTGAGCTGCCAGTGTTTCCATCACCACACAAAGGAACTGTTCTGAGAGAATAAAAAGGACTTTGAGTGCTTTAGTTTACTTCAGTATTTCCCCAATAATTCATCTTTCCTTCCCTGTATCTGCTGCAGATAGCAGAAATGGATTCTACACAAAAACATCCGTTCATTATCTATAGCACTCATCCTCAGAGGGTGGTGATGTATAAGATGGCTAACAGAACAGGAACCAGACATAAAACATTGTTCTGTTCCTTGTTTCTACTGCTTTATTGAGTAATTTGGACCTCTTCAGGCCACCAAACATAGAAGAAAAGAAAGCAATCAGTGGACATGTGCAGCCAGTAACGGCGTCAAACTGACACGTGTCAAACGAAAACTGGCAGCAGTTTGGTTTTAGAATGATAAAACCGAGGTATTTCGGTATTCATGTTAACCTGACTGTAAACTTTCAATAATCTCATGTAATGCAGCCTTTTCTGCTGAAACCTGAGCTGCTTCAGAGGCACAGGCAGGACCTGCAGCTCCCGGGGTGTCGTAAACCCAGCAGGAGTGCGAGGACTGCTCCCCAGTCACAATCATGGAAACACAAGCGACCCAATCAACTGGAGTGATCGGTCCTCCTGCACGGGACTTGCCCTGCTCTTTACTGCATCGCCGAAGGAGAGAAGAAAAGCAAAAAGAAAGAAGCAATTTGGCAACAGCAACAAAATGAGGCTGAGGGGAGATTTAACTGGAGGGTGCTGGAGGCTGTCGGGGACAATGACGTCCCGTAAAACCTTAAGCACAGAGATAAATTGTGGTGGGAACAAAGTGTTGAGTGGGATGAGTTGTAAATCTGTTACCAGCTGAGTACCACAAATAGTGTGTGTGTGTGTGTGTGTGTGTGTGTGTGTGTGTGTGTGTGTGTGTGTGTGAGAGAGAGAAAGACTAACAGTGCTGGACAGAGTTACTGGTTAACTAACTGCTGTATTAGTTCCACGAACCTTTCCACCTAAGCCAGAACAATTTCACATCCAACCACCCGCTGCAGCGTTCTCCGCTTTTATCAGGATCAAACTGCACGGAGAAGTCAGATGTGCAGCTGATGGGAAGCATTAATGTGGGGCGTCAAACCATAGAAAGACTGTTATTACAAAAAACAACTTCACACTTAACTTTTACCTTAAGCGAGAACAGACCCTTGACTACTTCCAGTAAGTGAGTTTTCAGTGAAGAAAAATGCTAATTCACTGCCAGGGTGGGGATATTTTACACATGATTGGTCTGTGCGGATTAATAAAGACTTCAGTGCAAGTCACTGATTCATCCCTCAGGCCTCTCCCTGGTTTTCCTCCCCCGTGTTCCATGGAGGAGAGCAAGAAATCTATCATGTCTATTTTATGGTCTTCTCCAAACAGTAACGGCAGGCTCTTCTGCTCCCAAACCGTGTCCGTGCACCTTCAGACAAGTCTAAACTAGCAGAACGCAGTCAGGACAACTAAGACATTAACTCGTGTTTGGCCTCACATGCATTCATAGGTGCAGTTTTCTCCTCAGACCAAAACCGACTTCCAGCATCGTGGAAAAAGCAGCAAACAAATGTTCAGCCCGGCTGGTGATACAGGTGCTGATGCTGTCACTTGTCAGGCTGCGCACTAGTCGTTTGCCCGCTGTAATCTGCTAATAAGCCACACTGACTCACATTCCAGAGGAGATCACTCCCTTGTGGGTTCAAACCTGCAACATAAGCAGCTCAGTGTCTCGTCCTCAGCCTGATAGTGAAACTGTCTGTGTATCCTCACATGTCTGCTGGTTGGGAGGCTTATGACAAGCCAGCAAAACAACATCCATCTCCATCTGAGATGAAACAAGCCGATGATGCCACTCTCCTCTTGGCAACTCGGTGCGCAGACCGAAAGAGGCGAGTCCCGTCGCCGCAGCATAAACAACAAGGCAATTCCTTAAACAAACAGAACTTTAAACTTTTTTCGGAGAACTGCAGAGAAGTCTGTTTCCAATGTGCATCCAGTCTGTGTTTGCTCGGCATGGCACCTGGAATTCAAGCTGCCACAAGCTTTGGTCCAGCCAGCGAAATAAAACATGAAAGCCAAACATCTTGCATCTTGTGTGCATTGTGCACTTATTATTCCAGGAAGTCCTCGTAGCTGCAATTCAGCTGATGTTTGTCTTTTTAATTAAACTCAAGGCTTTCAATGTCTTTTTAAAGCACCAGCCTGGTACAGGCTTCATCAGGCAACATTTCAGACTCAAATGGAGTCCACAACTAAATTAACCACAGCTGATCAAATGCCTCCATCAGCTAAAGACAAATTGTCTTTCCTGCTTCGTTAATTATGTTCTCATTCTGGTTTCTGATTAAATGAATGTGTGAGAGTTACATGTTACATGCATCATTTTATTTTCATGAAAGGTGATCCTTCTCTAAAATGTCCAAGCATTCCTATTTTCTCTAATTCCCTGATATACCTCTCTAAAATATAATATATATATATATATATATATATATATATATATATATATAATAAAATATATAGCATTCCATCCTTCCAGCACGGGAAGAGGCCGACTCTAAAGGCCAGGAAACAGCTACCGAATGGATATGATCATGTCGTGTGGTTGTTAATCTGAAAACGGCCTGTTGTGAACACCACATTAACATATCATCACCTTTGGACTTGATATGGTGAAGTTGTTAGGTGTTTATTTCCATGTCCAGCACTTCCACAGCAAATGACCACCCTTGTGGAGTCACGTTTGTGTTCCATGATGGTGGTCAGTCCAGTCTGTCTCTCTGTTAGCTCTGTGTTTGGTCTCCACCACCTCCTGAGGGACACACCTGGCTCTTTACCTGATAAATGCTTCACTGTTTTTAGAGCCTCTTCTGTGGAAACAGATGCCATAATGAGGGTGGTGAGACACACGGTGAGAGTGAACAAGGAGCTGGGAGCCAGGTTAAAGCTTTGTGAGGTACAAACATCGCCGCTTTAAGATTCAAGCTATCCAAGAAACCTGTCAAACCACTTAAAACAACGTCTGAGGGGATTTAAAGAAATGCCTCCTGTCCCCGAACACTCATCTGCCTACTATGAGCACATACTGTGCTTTCAGCATTTGTCACTTCATCTCACACTAGGCTGCAGAGTTACCGTTGTTCTGTTGTTCTGTGACAAGTATCCCATCATCTTTTATCCATATCAAGGTGTCAAACTGGAGCAAAGTAAGTGTTTGTCATGTCCTCAGTTTATGTATATGAGCAAAGTCAGTGACCGACTGATTTATATATCATTGCATTATTTTATCATTCAGGACTTACACATTTATAGGTGTTAGGTCTTAAATGAAACAAATAGACATTAACTGCATCTTCATGTGGATTATCCTCCATGTGCAGAAGGTGTTCTGCAGCAGTGCCCAGACAGCAGAACAAACATCCCACTTTAGTACTCCGAGGACTTTAATGGCCCCAATTCATTAGTCACAGAACATCATCCCGTACCAAAGCAGACAGGCGGCCTCCTGCTCCTCCGTCTGACCACCGGCCCGAACCAATAACAGGCCGCGTGGGAGCAGACGCATCGTTACATACTTTGTTAGAAATGTAAGGACAGTTTCAAAGCTTGAAAGATAACATAGGATTGATGCAACCTCATGGTGTCCTTCTGATTTCATGGAGGCCTGTGATACATGTCGAGGCGGATCAGAGCGGAGCGTGTGGACAGCGTTTCACATGGTGTGCTGGCGAGCAAGCGTGTTGGGAGGATTCTTACCAAACTCGCTGGCACACATGTGCTCCAGCATGGCATCTGTTTTCATTTCATTGTCACATGGAGGGCAGATGGGAGAGTAACCTGTGGATAAAAGAAGGGACACGTTTGGAAAGCAAGCGGAGAAGAGGCTGAACGTTATAATCAGAAAATGACATCAGAAATTCTGCACATCGCCACCCACGGGGGGATGTGGTTAGGAGAAACAAGAGGGAAACTAAACAGTCATTTCTCATTTGAAATGAAGAGGAGTTACCTACATTCCAACCGAAATGATTTATCCTGTAAATGTGAACACCCAGCTACCCTGAGCCTAACCTCGCCCTGCAGCCAGAGGTCCTGTCTAGTGTCTGGTGTCAGTCGCCTGTCTCTTGGGCTTCGTACGCTCTGATGACCTGACCTCAGTGAGGAATGTCTTCAGCTTTTATAGCCAGCTGTAACTAAGAGCTGCAGTAAACACTCTTCCTCACTCTTTGCTACAGACACAGTCTTCAAAAAGGGATCTTTCCACACTGCTCTACAGCAGAGTGTACGCCCTTAAAGGCAAAAAAAAGAGACGTATTAGAAATGTGGAAGGAATAAATGGTAATGATATTCAATCCAAGCTTAAAGGAATGCTCTGACGTTCCAAAGGAAGGTAATAGCCGGCTAAAAGACAAAAATCCAACTTACGACAAGGAGCCAAAATGTGTTTTTGCCAAAAAGTAATTCAGTCTAGAGGCATATCTGAGAATATTTTCAGTTCTTTCTTATACCTCAAATGATCCCATCGCGCCAAACAGCAGAAGTTTACTTTCCAAACAAACTTGGACCTGCACTGCGATGGCAGAATCTTGCAGCATTTCATTCAGAGCGACTGCATGTCGCAGCGAGGCTTTGGGTCACCGAGCCGAGGGCGAAAAAAAGGGGAAACTAATAGATTTGTCTGCTGCCAGTTGTCCATTACATGTGTTTAACAAAAGCTTGTGAAAGTAACACCCAGGTGGAAAGAAAACAGAGTGTTTACAGAGTCCCCTTTGCCTGTTTGAGCCTGGTTCACCTTTAAATCCATTATGAGCGGCCTGTAGTGAGCGCTGTTAGCTGAGCTCTATTAACAATCATTAAGCTTATTACGCTCCCCACTTTCCAGGTGCTGCTCTAACAACGTCTGTATCCCACTGGATAACAGGAGAGCTCTGAGATCTGTGTGATCTACCAACCCTGTTCCACCATGCAAGTCAGTAACAGCCACCACACACACACACACACACACACACACACACAGGGGGGACCCCACAGATACAGTGAGCACTGTGTAATCACTAGAAGATCCACAGTCTCCCCATTCATGGCGTACATGTTCAGCAGAAAACGTCTTCAAGTGGAGCATTTACAAATAACCCCCCCACCCCCGGCGTAGAGCTGAGCCAGGAGACCGGCAGAGACACTTCACAAAAGAAGTGTTGTGGACCCCCCCGAGCTTTTCTCTCTGGTCCTCTGGTATTTGTCAGCCTGCCCCATTAGGTTAGAGCTGGAAGGTTTTTCTGGTCTATGTCACCCCCCCCCCCTTACTGATGCTCACACAGCACCAACAGGTTTGGGGAATCTCTCGCCCACTTCCCCCCCCCCAGACAGGATGTGGGTCTGCCTTCACTTCAGTGCATTTGACAGTGCTGCTGTGCAGTGCAGTGAAAATGGGAATTAATGGATGCAGGTATTGACTTGTGGCTGCTGGACGTCTCCCCCCCAGCGTTGACCCCCCCCCCGCAGCGTTGTCCTCCAGTTCAGCTAACACCTTGAAATAAATCACTTCCATCTGCTGGACTTTTCAATATCCCAGCTTCAGTCAGTCAGCTGCAGGCAGCTCTACACTTTGTACACAGGACAGACAGACAGGGCTGTGGGGGGGGGTTACATTGTTAGAAGGGGCTCACAGCTGATCCCCCCCCCCCAAAAGGTTGTATTTGACTTGTTTGTGTTGGGATTTGCATCTGAAAACACACCTTCACCCCTGAAACAACATTGGGGAGCCCATTTAAGAGCACGGGTGTCGGCGGTGACGCGGCAGCAAACTGTGGCTGTTTGCTTTCTCACTCAGCTGCTTT
This sequence comes from Pempheris klunzingeri, assembly GCF_042242105.1. NCBI lineage: Eukaryota > Metazoa > Chordata > Actinopteri > Acropomatiformes > Pempheridae > Pempheris > Pempheris klunzingeri. The sequence continues at coordinate 21,471,408 of NC_092018.1, forward strand.
CTGATGGTGGGGGGGGGGACGTGAACAATCCCAAATGGCTGCACTGAAGCCGATTCCAGATAACAGAGATACAATGAAGTGCGACCAGATTTATAAAGAGATTCATCTGCTGAGTCAATTATAGAGGGGGGGGGGGGGGGGATCTGCTGGTTTTCCTGTTTTCTGTCTCAACACCACAGATGTCTGGTCTGGTAGTCACATCATCCTCAGCTCTGGGGGGTGGGGGGGGGCGCAGGGGGCAGGTCCTCTGCACTTTTCAGACAATTAGGAGCTTTTAGTGACTTTTAGTATTCAGTATTTTCAGTTCCTGGCTTTGAAGCACATTAACACCTGGATGGAATTAAATTTGTGTGCTCAGATTTCTCTAAAAGGGGGGGCTGGGGGGGGTATTTCACATCCACACATTGGACCACAGCATGCACACCTTGCTAGTTTGACAAACGTGAACATGCAGCAGTGGAGAGGCTGACTGACCTGTGGGCTTGGTGGCCTCGGTCGCGTTGGGCTGCGTCATGGCGATGCACACGTCGTCTTGGGGAAACTTGTCACAGGTGAGCATCTCCGGCCAGGGGAAGCCGAAGGCCTCCATGATGGGGGTGCAGCCGTCCCGCACGGCCTCGCACAGCCAGCGGCACGGGTAGATGGGCCGCTCCAGGCACACGGGCGCAAAGAGCGAGCAGAGGAAGACCTGCGTGCCCGGGTGGCAGCTCTTGTGCACCAGCGGCACCCAGCTGCTGGCCTGCTGCTTCACCTCGGCCATGGTCTCGTGCTCCAGGAGGTTGGGCAGCAGCATCTGGTTGTAGCCCACGTTGTGGCACAGCCGCAGGTCGTCCGGGATGTCCACGCACTGGGGAGGCTTGCCGTAGCTGCGCCCGCCGTTGTACGCGTCCGACTTCCAGCTGAGGTACTCGTATTCTGACGCCGTGCACGCGGACATGAGCGCCACTGTGAGCGCCAGCCGGATCATCCTCCAGGAGGACTCAGGAGCGGACCTCATGGTTCTTGTTGCAGCAGTTAAACGAAGTCAGCGCAGCTCAGAGCGGCTCGGAGGGCGACTTCATGAAGAAACTCCGCGTGAGAACAGAGAGAAAAAGCAGAGAAACGCGTCAAAGCTGCTGACTTTCCGCTCTGGGTGAAGCCCACAGGCAGTCTCCTCTGGTGCGTGTGGCTCCTGCGGGAGTTTGGGGGGGTAGAGCCTCTGCCTGAGCCGGGCCTGGAAACAAGAGGAGACTGTAAGTGCGCTTCGGCCAATCGGAGTGCGTCTGCGCCTTTTGGCACTCTGCTGTCAGTCAAAAAGCTTAATTACCCAGTGCGTAACCCCCCCCCCATCGGCACGCACTTCTGTTGCCCAAACTAACCACCATGTAATAAAGTATCCCAGTAACGAAGGGAATGTATGATGTTTGATAGAAACCTGGAATTGTGGGTTGTGCCTGAGTTGTAATGGAAGCCGTTCAAAATAAAAGTGTGTTACGGACTCCTTGTTTGTTTTGCTTTCATCCCTGGTCCCAGATGATGATTAATCCCACTGAGCTGAGCATCATGTCCCCAGAGGGCTGTTACACAAACTCCTTTCCACAAACCACCAAGCTGTGGTGATTTAGCTGGAAACCACGGATCTCCTGCTGCTTTATTATTGTGTTTGAAAACGTAAGAAAATGTAAAGTAACATCACTACAGACAATATAAAAATGGTTTTTACATTGCTTTAAAAAAGTGGGAACCATCTTTGTTTGGATTAGTGAAAAGAGGAGCAACTGTGGAGATCCGTGGGAAATGCTCTTGATCTTACAGCCGATGGAATATTTTTTCACCCAGATCATTCAAAGAGCCTTTGAGGGTTCTGGATTTGCCTCCAGAGCTGCAGGAAGTTGTGTTAAACTGTCCTCTGGGGTTTGAAAGATTGCATGCTCCAATGATATGATGATACATTCGAGGTCTGGGCTGGCTCACAGTGAACACAGTGAGTCCCTGGAGACACTGACACAAGACCCTGAGAGGAATGAGGAAAATGAAATGCTCCTTCAAGAGAAGAAGAAGAAGAAGAAGAAGAAGAAAGTAGCGAATCAAGTAGCTTGGATCAAAGCTTTAACTGTGTATGAAGTTCATATCTGACAGTGAACTGTTGTCTTGACAGAACTTTCTCTCACCAGATGGGGGTTGGTGGTCTGTTTGTGCTTCTTAATCGGCCTAATTACACACTCCAGGCTGCTGAGCCCCGAGCGTCCATCTCCTCCCCGCTTTGCCCTGTTGCATGATAAGACCTGAGGTGTGAGATCCTTCAATTTAAATGTGGCCCATTTGCATTCTATTGTGTCGGTCACAGCTCCTGCAGAGCAGCAGAAAAAACAAAGCACCTAATTTGACTTGAAGTGTGGAAACAGCAAACACAGAGCTTTAAGAGTAATACTTTTGTCAAGCTTATTTATCCAATCAATGTGTTTTACAGCTGTGTCCACCGCTGAGGACGGCACTCGCTCTCCTTCTCTCACTTCTTGAAGTGCGGCCAGGAGAAAGCACGGTGCAGCAGCAAGCAGAATGTGAAAAGCATTACACAGGACGGATGGATGGTGACGGATGGCACCAGAATCCAAAAAGTGACTGTAAGTCCCTGCGAGCCAAGTCAAAAAGAGCAATTAAAGTGTCAGCGAATTGCTGTAAATCATTTTTGAGCTGTAATCAAATCAGAATCAAGTTGACATGACATTTAAAAAAGAATAGAAGCTTAGATTGCCATCAGGTGAATTCTCCTTGAAGTAAAAGCCTCTGTCACAGTGGTGATGTGTGTTGAGAGGGAGCCCTGCTGAACCTCCAAAGTTCTTTAAAGACAACACCTCTGTTAATGCTGATGGTTTAAAAAGGCGCAGCGGCTGCTTTATGGGCTCATGGCATCCAACAACAGTTTGTGCATAGATGGTTGCTAAAGCAAACTTCAAATTTAAGAGACAGGAGGGTTTTTACTCCAGACTAGACCTGGCTTTGCTCAAATGCATGTCAGGAGTGATGGACCTGCTAGCAAACACCAGCGGCACAAAAACGAGCCCTTACTTTCCATACCAAGTGTACGGCAGAGGAATGGAGGGAAAAAGCTTGTGCAAACAAGCGCAGATATCGCAGATAACGTGGATGTCACTGTTATCGCTTCCACGTTCACTTTCCAAACTTTGTGCTTTGACAGTGTGTGGCTAACAATAGAGAGACTAAATATTTGGACTTTCAAGCATCTGCGAGGACCGAGTGTCTTGAAGACAGGCTATCCATCTCTATTCACCACTGTTTAAAGTCACCATCTCGCCTACATTTGCACGCATGGCCATGAAAGGGCATTTTGGCCCCAGCAGAACAAACACATATGTCATTAAGCATGTGTCACCAGCGAGCGCTGGCTACACACTGGATCTGCTCCAGAGCACAACGTGGGCCGCAGACTGACAAGGTGTGTGTGCATGAAAGATGCTGCGGTCGACAAAGCTCCATTATAACTCATGTTAAAATATAGAACTAACAAGCACCCCTGTTCTCTGTCAGGTAGCAGCTGGAGTGCAGAGAGCTATGTCCAGCATAGCTTTTCCTTCACTTGAGTTTGAATGGCATCATTTTACTTAGTGACATATTGTCCACTGCTCTCATTTTGCTTGCTCTAAAGTCTCTTGAGAACTGCTGATGTCCTAAAGGCCTCAGTATGTTTAAAACAAGGTGTCCGTGGGAATGTCTAATAGCATTTGAAAGCTCTTACCCGATGGAGAAGCTTCCAACCTACCAAACCAGGCTCCTGTTGGCGTCTGCAGTTACCTGATGTCCTAAATCTGCAATAACTGACTTTTCAGACATGTCACCCTTTATGATTGAGATTGTGAACTTGTCAGCAAACACTTTCTTATTTCCACATTCAGCAGTCATTCAGCTGGAGTCGGGTTTGTGTCACCTGATGAATGGAAGTACGGTCCAGTCGTCTTTTAGCCCTGTGTTTGGTCTCCACCTCCTCCTGAGGGAAATATCTGAACCTGTAGCTGCTAAATGCTCCTCGGACTCCATCTGTCTGCCTTTTGAGTTCCATTTCAACAATGAGCTAAAACTCACTATAAAGGTCTTTGAAGCCAAGCAGGTGCTCTTCTGTAGGGTCATCACTCTGGCGACCTCATTTCACATGTGGCCATGGCTGAGCAAGGTCATTGGCTGTCAACAGCAAGTTAGAGATGCATGCCTGTTTGGCCTTTTGTTGTTCTCTTGCTTTACGTTCAATCAATCAATCAATCAATCAATCAATCAATCTTTATTTATATAGCGCCAATTCATAACAGCGTTATCTCAAGAAAGAGCAGGTCTAGACCAAACTCTTTAATTAGAGAGAGACCCAAAGATTCAGGAATTCAACATTAAGGATTCAAGAATCCCCACATGAGCTGCATCAGATGTTATATTTAATGATCCTTTAACAGGAAGAAACCTGGAACAGACCCAGGCGCTGGGGGGGGGGGGGGGGGGGGGTCCGTGTTGGGTGGAGGTTGGACAGAGAGAGAGAGAGAAAACAAACAGCAGCTATAGTATTGACAATAGGAATGTGACTAATAGATTAACACTATGGTAGCATTGAAAAACATAATGAGTGGCTGACGATCCGCAGCAGTGATTCATGAAGCCAGAGAACCACAGCAGGAGAACCAGGACCAGGATCCACAGGAACCAGAGAACCACAGCAGGAGAACCAGGGCCAGGATCCACAGGAACCAGAGAACCACAGCAGGAGAACCAGGACCAGGATCCACAGGAACCAGAGAACCACAGCAGCAGAACCAGAACCAGGATCCACAGGAACCAGAGGGATGAGAAAAGCACAGAAAGTCTCCGGGGAAGATACCAAGTTAGTAACGTTAAAGAGACATGAAGCATCTGGATGGAGAGGAAGAGGAGGAGAGAGGAGCCCAGTGTATCACGGAAGTCCCCTGGCGGTCTGAGCCTATAGCAGCATAACTAGGGGCTGGTCTAAGGCCTGATCCAGCCCTAAACTATAGGCTTTATCACTAAGGAAGGTTTTTAGTCTACTCTTAAATGTAGAGAGGGTGTCTGTCCCCCGAACCCAAACTGGAAGGAGACTCCACAGGAGAGGAGCCTGATAGCTGAAAGCTCTGGCTCCATCACTGCTTTAGAGGACTTTAGGAACCACCAGTAGGCCTGCATTCTGGGAGCACAGTGCTCTAGTGGGGTAGTACGGTACTATGAGTTCTTTAAGATTTGATGGAGCCTGAACATTAAGAACCTTGTAGGTGAGGAGAAGGATTTTAAACTCTATTCTAGATTTTACTGGAAGCCAATGAAGAGAAGCCAGTACAGGAGAAATATGGTCTCTTCTCTTAGTTCTCGTCAGAACACGAGCAGCAGCGTTCTGGACCAGCTGGACAGTCTCAGAAGTAATTCTTCAGATGGTAAGTGCAAAGTAGGTAAGACCTTTGAAAAGACAAGTAGCTGACAAGCATATCAAATGTACCAGAGAGAGAGGGCAGCTCAAAGGTCTTACAGCGAAGTACTCAGAGAGCAGTCATACCCATAACTGAATCCTATGAGTTATATCAGAGCTGTCCACCAACTTGACACATCTTGATCAGTGCACTTGTCAAAATGGCCTGTATTACTCAGCCTGTGAAGGCAGTTATACAGGGTGGTTTGTGGATCTGCAGCCTTTCTTTAGTCCAAAAACATCCCTGATGATGTCATTGGAGGTTATCTGGCCCTGGGTGCAAAAACTCTGAATTTAATTTTTAAAAGTTTAAAATTGGGGTTTTGCATTTAAAAAAAAACATGGGTACTCACCAAGCATGGGGTTTAATTAAAAGATCCTATTGGCTGCATTGTGGGAAATGTAGGGTACCGAGCAGAAACAAGTCCTGTTATGTTAACTGGATAGAGTCCAGCTCTAAGCCGTAGGCTAGCAAAAACATTGCTTTGCAAGCCTCCTGTCAGCTCCAGGTATAAATCACATTCAGGCATAGTCAAATTAACAGCAACTAACTGTGACTCTTTCTCAGAGACTATATGTCGAGGCAGAGTTAAATCAAGCAGTTGCCTCCTGAAACGGAGTTAACTATAACGGGAGCCATGCAGAACAGAAACCAAGTTTCTTTCAGTGCTCTGAGAGGCACACTGGTACATACTGAATCAGCACTCTGTGAAACCATGCTGTATGTTAATCCATATCAGAGATCTGTGCAGCGATGATCACACTCATCTTCCATGAACAATTTATGGTGCAGAGGCAGGTGTGGACCGTGTGTTTCTCCACAGCCACCAGGTCTGATCTCTACAATCCAAGCGAGCGCTGCTCACAGTGCTTGTCTGCCTGTGATGACTTGCTCTCACCATGACTAATGCAGGCAATTTTGCCATTTGGATGCAGATGAGGAGAAGAAAACATGCTGCAGTTACTTTAATTTGAATACCTGAGAGCTGATGCTGGGGAGGCATCGTTGCTGCTCAGCAACGGCTGCCCACAATGTTATTTCTTCAAAGGTGGGAGCACGTTCTTTCAGCTTGACTAGGGATGTCCTGTTACTCCATCCCTCTAACTCCCTATAACTAATAATGAGCAATATGGTAACAGTGAATAACATGACAATCAATGTTAATAATAACATAAAAAGTGGTGGCTGACGATCCAACGATCCAATAATTCATGGAAGCCACAAATCACTGCTGCAGATTGTCTGCTTATTCAGGTCTCATCACGTTTTCTGTTTGCAAGCCAGAAAAGACCGATTGTGTCAAGTAGAATGAAACATGCAAACAAACAGCGCTTTGCATTCCCTCATACATGGCAGTACGTACACTGTATAATATGCCATGTGCAAGAATCGCTTGCCTGTAGTTTTGCAAACCTTCACTATCCAGAGAGCAGAGCAGGCCTCCTCTTCTCTCTCCTCCTCTTCTTCCTCTTAGATCTGAGATTTGACAATTGGGCAGAGCCTCCATTCCAGCACCCTGGGGTAGACTTTCCTGGGGATGCTAAGTAGTGTGATACCCTGAAAACTGGACCCCTTTTTTGAAAATGGGGACCACCATCCCGGTCTGCCAATCCACAGGTACTGTCCCCGATCTCCATGCAAGAGGCGTGTCAACCTCGACAGCCTTCAGCATCTCAGGGCGAAGCTCATCCCTCCCTGGTGCATTGTCACCGCGGGGCTTCTTAACTATCGAGGACCTCTGTCAGGGACATGTGCTGATCGGGTTCAGGAGTTCCTCAAAGTGCTTTTTCCACCACCCAATGTTATGTCCCCAGTCCGGGTCAGCAGCTGGACACAGTGTGAGCCAAGCCCTGCTTTCCCTTCCTGAGCCACTGAACAGTTTGGGCACTGGGCACACCAGGCTGTGGACACAGAGATGGACACTGTTGTACCCACAACAGCATCCAGGTTCTCCCAGGATACATGCTGTCTGACAATTAATGAGTATTTGTGACCAAACAAGCCCCAAGTGCAGCCCTCCAACCCCCCCGCCCTCCCCTCAGCAAACTTAGAGCCATTTTTCACGCCATCGGTTATGTAGCATAATGCTGCAATTGCAATGCACGACAATAAACAAACCTAGCTGAACTCTCCCTCCTACCTCACACCTCAGCTGCCATGGCTCTGCTTCCTACTCAAACAGAGACTGTGTGGGGCCTTTTTTTCTTCTCTCTCCCGCTGAAGAAATGGAAACGGCCCATACTGTGGTCACTGTGAGCAGCCAAGAGCTTTTCAAATGCAAAGAAAGCCCTACATCACTTCCACTGGTGCTCCAGCTCACATGTTGGCAGCTGTGAGGGATTCATGTGAAACAAGCACATCAGTGAAAACACAGACTGGAATTCGAGCTACGCATGAGATTAGATTAAAGCCAATTTAAATTATCCATTTGCCTGCACCAAGCATCAAAAATAGCACTGAGGAAAGTAAAACGAAAGGAAGAGCAGCTACGGTGGCGGAGCTTAAAGAAAGAGCTTGTGTGCCAGCCGCTTTAGTTGCATCGTATCATGAGCTGTTGCCTGTAGCTGGGCCAGTGCAGGCTAAAGTCATCATTCCTGTCTCAGAACAACCCAGTTGGAATCCTACCAGTTGTTTTCCTTTGCCCCACCAAAGCGACCCCAGTGTGCTAATTAGGGAAGCATGTTGCCCCAGGTTCATCCACTACACCTGGAGATCCTCTGCACCGCTCCACCCTTTCCCCCCATGACACTGTTGTTGGTAATGTGTCACACTCATAGCTCACTTTAACGTCCCCCTTCCTTCCTTACTACCCAACCCCAAACTCCTGCAGTTTTATCAATATGTTGTACAACATAAACCTGTGCTGAACTACAACTGAAGTTGTATTGGACATGTTTGGGTGACAATATGCTTGGAATGTTTGGTCGATGGTCAACCGATCTCAATGATCAATCAGTCAAACATAAGTTAGCACATCTTTCATCAAAGGTTTCCCATTTGGTGTGTTTGTATTAGCTGCATAAAAGCTGCTGCTGTTCTTATCTTAACAATAGATTAAATCACAGTGTGTCACATGAAAGATGTGACTTACAGTGATGAGCCACAGGGGATTACCACCAGCTCTGCAGCCCTCAGCTCCGTGGAGCGTTTTTCTGCTTTTTCCAGTGAAAAAGCTCAGATAAAGCCACTGCAGGCCACTGGACTACCTGTCCAGCACCACATGGCAGGCAGACACATTTAGCATCTAGCTGGTGGAGCATTTTATAGCTAATAAGCTACAAAAAGAGAGGATATTAGACTTCCATTCCTCAGATAGCCAGAAACATGACTCATGTTGCTGGTTTGTGGCCAAAAAATCAGCATTGCAAGTTTATAAGGGAAGTTGTTTGAATTCAAAAGAGGAGAGGAGATTTAAAATGCTATACTGGTGTGAAAAGGACATGCATCCACTCTGACATTTCCTCTAAATACAAAGACAGGAAGAATAAGGCTATATCTTTCATTTGTCTTCCTCTTTTCAGTTGGCCAACACTTCTCATTTACGCATTTTTCTCTTTGTGTTGTCAGATAACTGAACAAGTATGAAATGGTCACCTAATCACACCTGCTGCTAGCAGGCACCTCCCAGTCTGGTGTTGTGTGGTGCTGATCAAATCATTGTTGGATAATCATGATATCGTTCAGCAAAACAAACATAAATACATCTTACTGACAGCAGCTGAGCTGTGTGATCAGCTGTATTGGATTTAGGAAGAGGCAGCCAATGGCAGGTTTAAGTGTTGGAGAGAGAGAAGAAGACCAGAGAGAAGAAGATGCAAGGCCTAATGTTGAATTACTTGACTCAACTCAAGCTTCCCTTTAACCCTAGGAGGCCCTTTTATATCCAAGTACTAGAGGCAGAGATGTGGGGATGGCTGGAGCTATTCTCAGCCACCCAGTTCCCAGCCCCTAAGCACCATGGGAAAGCCAGCCAAGTGAGTGTGGGTCAGGTCAACCTTGTCTCCTCGCCTGACTGTCAAAATCACAGTACCTTCCCCTCCGGCTTCTAGCACTGTCCGTCAGAGCCGGGCTGCTGGGAGCTGTGGCACAGAGGGGTGGAAAAGCAATTAAATCTAACATGGGTGAGTAGCTGCAGGACAAATGCCTCGTCAGCGTTTCTCAGCTCAGCCGGAGAAAAGCTGCAGTGTTGTTTTGTTTTTTTCCTGGAGAAAAAGAAGGTATTGAAAGAAGGCGTATTCAAAGTGAACAAGAAAACCCTCCAAAAGAGAGCCAAGACATTTTGTGTCACTGGGTGACCAATGCAGCAGTTAGCTAAAGCTTTAAGGGAGACACTAGCCCGATTCAGAGCCTCTTTCTTCCCCAGTGATGGCCCAAAACTTGGGGTCAGACGCATACTCCGACCCCTGACCCCCTGGTTCACGTCTCCTCGTAATTACCTTTGCGCATCAACCCCTCGGCCACCCCCACTCAAAGACAATGTAACAATTTGTCTTTTCAATTGTCTGTCACTCACTCTCTCATGGGCCTTTTCAGTGGGCGTATATGGTTTCTTTTTCCATTTGTATTTATTTATTTATCTTGTGTGGAGTAGTGGGGGTTGTCTGGCCCCAGAAACAGGGAGTCTTTGTTTGGGCTGGTTTCACATGGATATAACCCCCCCCCTCCTCCTCTGCTCCCCCTGCCTTCTATCCAGCTCCCCATAGTCAGACCCCATGGATTTGTTCGGGGGCTCGAGGGTGGCTGATCTCAGGGTCATTGTACGTGGCATTTCCATAACCATTGGCCAATCAATGAGACTTTTCTCCTTCCCGTGGACCACTGAGGTGCTTTTTAAGGCTCCCTATAAGGTGCATACTGTCTACTGTGACGCCCATGCTCAACTTTGTCTCCAAGTTTACCTGCAACCAAGCGGCACGCTGCCCAGACTCTCCAAAGTGTCCACTCACACCATTGATTCCGTGATTTTTTTTTTTACATAATACATTTAAAATGACAAATGAAAGCTAAACACACTGAGCAGAAATCTCAGAATACACTACATGGTCTTCCAAAGACAATACTTCAAGGTGTACTTACTAACTTTTTCAGTCTTTCATCTGCATCTTACCATCTCCAACAGGGGATGATATCATCTCCTTGATATCTGATCTAATGAAGACCACAAGAGTACAAGAGTAAGTGGACCTGTAGCTGACCTTGACCTCCAGCCTCCAGTGTGCCCTTTTTGGATTTATTTATGTCAGGTTTTAATATGTAGGCTCATCTAAAGACGAACATTTTTAAGCCTCTCTTTCCCATATCCTGACCCCGATTTAGCTAACTCAGACATGGGGATTTTGTCCCTCATTTCTTGCAGTGTAGTTGTACGAGAACAGGATCACTTCACGGCCACTGTGGACAGGAGGAATAATTACAGCAGATGTAAACTCTTGACACAGATAACTATGTGAGTTTTGTAGGAAGACAGACTGAGAGAAATCTGAAATGAGCCTTTAAACCTTTTGACTCTCCCTGTGTGTTTTTTTTTTCACTTTTTTATGGTGAAATTATTACTGCGCCATTAGTTTTTATTTTAAGGTTTGGTCATAACATTTTTATCACTTTTGGTTTCATTGTGTATGTGTGTGTGTATATGTTGGAAACATTACCAGTTAGAAATGACCAGTTACAGCTTATTAGTTCAAATAGAGCACAGGTTCTCTTTGAGTACTCCTTAAGAGAACTCTTAACATTAGAATAAGAGTGCAATGAATAAGAGTTCAAAAAAGGAACCTGCCTTGACAACAGGCTCCTCCACCACCTTCTTGTTGAAATGACTGCATGAAATGAATAAATGTACGCTTTCCCCGCAGAAGAGCTCCGAGGCGAGGTAATGAAAGCCAGAGGAGAGAGAAGATGATTCAGTCTCAGACCATGTGAGGTCACGTGGTTTTTGGAGGATAAACATGATCGGTCTTCCAGACAGCTTGGTTTGTGCGACTCACTCACTCTGATTGTCTATGGTGTTTCTTATAAAGCTCATAATTACGACAGTTGTTGGGAGGGAGATCTGTAGAAAGACTGTGGTTTGCTTTGATCAGTCTAATTTGCTTTCTCTGAGAGGGGTGAGAATTTGCGCGAGTGGTTGCAGTTGGTACAAGTGGAGACAGAGCAGCGAGAAGTCCTAACAACACTGTGCAATTAATCCCCTGTGGTATTTCAAATTGTGCAACAGGTATGCATTTAGTGGGCTCCCCGAATGCTCTCAGTCCTCCACATCTGATGAGGGACGGGAATAGAGCGCGAGTGGGGAAAGCAGTGGGGCACTGAGGGTAAACTAGGCCAGACTGAGGTTGGACTTGTACAAACAGAGCTGCTCTGGTGGGCGAAATAATCCCATAAGTTGATTTGAACCAGAATGAGACACAGAGACAGCTACAGATGAAAATGGTGTGACATTTTGTGTATTTTTGCTTTCTATGAGCAAGACACAAGCACGGCTCTTTTCTGTGCTCTACTCATTGACTTTTAGCTGTACAAGCAGGGACAGGTGGGCCTCCACAACAGACTGAAACATCTCAGCGACGTTTGACTAGCCAGCTATGAAATATTCGTGACATTCGTGTTCCCCAGACGATGAAGGCAGACTTTGGTCCTGATGTTCCCTTGAGCGTCACATTCCTGCCAAACTAAAGACATTTCCATCAGCCTCTGCTGTGCTTTGTGTTTAGTGCTGATCAGCAAACGTGAGCATGCTAGATGATGAACATGGTAAATGCTGAACACAGGTTAGCACTGTCACTCTCAGAGTTTTGCACAGCTGTACACTCTGCAGGGAACTGGCATGAGCCTCTAAAATCTGTAGACTACAAATAGCTCATTCATCTGCGGGACCCCCCAACCAGTTTACTTTGTCTTCCATCTCACAGACAAGACGACACAGACAAACAGAAAAACCAGCGTATGCAAAAGGACAAGAGGAAGCAAACAGAAAAGAGCACACATGCACTCATCAGAGGAGATGCTGTGTTGGACCTCGCTGAGAGCCTGGGCCTCGGTTTGGTCACTGTCAGACGTCTCCATGATCATCACAGGCCCTGTTACAGGAAGTGTGGCGCGCACAAAAAGCGACTGATCAAACGCTTTCCGTTGCCTCGCATGCTGTGTTTACTCGAACACGCCACAAAGACGAGAGTGACAGGCAGCTTGTGGACATCCTACATTCTGTGGCTGCATGAGGGGAAATAACTAGCCATTCATTCGTAACCCCAAAAATATTGTGGAAAAGCCAAGAAAATAAACAGTTTTCATGCCACTGTGACTCTGATTAAACACTCGCTGGAACACAAAGTGAGATGTCTGGTGAGTGGTGCTGTCAGCCTGCAGTCCTCTGCTTGTGGAAAAAGAAAAGAAACGCTGGAGACAAAAATAAAGAGAAACTCCACAGATGTGGTAAAATCACTGATTTACTTGGCTGAGCAGCTAAGTCGGACGGTCCTCAATCACTGACTCTGACACCGATCCTGGCGCTTGCTAGAGGCTGGCCGGAGGTGACAGAGCTGCACACGGACGCCACACTGGACGTCCAGTCAGTGACCGACAGGAGGGCCTCAAACTCATTAACAGGATCGCAGGAGCAAGGACCTCGAAGCCACCACAGAGGCACGTTGACCGTTTCACACAGGAAACCATGGGAGTGTGGACAGATATGGATGTGTATTTCATTATTAGAGCGCAGATAAAGCAATTGTGAGAAAAACCTTTTGTCTCTTGTCTGAACAAACACTCTCATGTGTCATGTGTCAAATGACATCAGACTGAGGCCTGGATGAAATGGAAGAGGAGAGCGAGGAGGAAGCTCATGCAGCCGAGCCCAAACTAAATTATCAGTCACTTTTTATTTAGATTTTGAACCAGTAATGATGAAGAAGGCTAAGAAAGGTAGTCCAGTGTGTCTTTGAGCACTGAGCAGTAGGTCCTGGTGGCAGGTGTGCAGAGGTTCATGAAGCAAAGAAAAGCGCAGAGCAGCACTGGACTGAAACAAGGGAAGACGTGGAAGCTTGTATTCACAACGTAGCAAATGAATTTTTACAAGATGCTGGCTATTCCTCCAGTTTGCTAAACATGTCAAGAGATGCTGTGTCTGCTGTTATTGATTGAAAAATCTGCAGCCAGGTCCGGCTGGACAAAACAAACAAGACGTTTGTGTCACGGCTCAAACAAATACAGCTTCTGATTACAGATATGTTTTAGCACAAAGTCTGCTTTGTTTAAAGGGAGGGTGAGTATGTTGCCAAAGGCTACCATATTTATGTACAACATCTGAGTGTGTGTGTGTGTGTGTGTGTGTGTGTGTGTGTGTGTGTGTGTGTCTAACCAATCAACACCACATGGCCGTGTGGTGTTGATTGGTGGAGACAAGCTTCTGATTTCGATTTCTTTTAAACCTGGTTGCAAACGTACTCTGGCTGAAAGATGACCTCTGTCCTGCAGCACACTGCAAACCTCAAATACAATATTGTATATATATATATATATATATATGTGTGTGTGTGTGTGTGTGTGTGTGTGTGTGTGTGTGTGATCACACCCAAAACTCTCTCCAGATGTGTTCAACGTCACTTTTGATCACAGTTTACTTCTTGAAGCACAAAACATAAATCATATTGTTGGACAAATTCAGAAATGAAAAAAACAAAATATTCACTCACGCTCCACTTACTAGCCTTTATTAGAGCTTTTAACTACATCTAGTGGTCTTCCTCAGCAGATGGTGTTTGTGTAGCTGGAAAACTGAATGGAGTCCCCTCCAGCTCCGATCTACATAGACCAATACACACCGTGGATCTGGGGGGTTTGTAGAGATGCTGCTGTATAGTGTCCTCATCATTTCCCAGGACGTCCCCCACTAAGAACTATGCAATATACATTTGAACTAATTAGAGGGATTTCCTGCAAAGACCAACGTAATTAAGCAGTTATTATGGTGACAATAGCTGCTCTGTTGAATGTATTCATTATTTTGGAAAAGTTTTATTTTATCTGAGTCCAAAAAGCCAAGTAACAATCCTAGATTTGGGACTGATGTTCACGTTGTGAAGCGGTAGTAAAAGTTTTACTGTGACTTAGCAGATCCTTGTTTTGGAGTTTCAGTCACTTCACTGTTGTCTTTCTATCCAACAGCAGCAGTCAGACAGGCACATAGAAGGCAGGAGTGAAATGAGTTTGTCAGTGAGAATGTTTGGCCGGCATGCAGCGTGTTGGTCAGTGGGACGGTGAAGGAATGCCCAGCTGCTTGTTAAGTCGGACATTTGGGTCCATTGTCTGCAGTGAGCAGCAGAGTTATATGGCTATAAGCGCTCTGACACCCAGAACTATAAACCTGTCTCGATTTAACGGGATGATTAATGCCTCTCAGACTGCTGGATGAAATATGAGGCAGTGTGACTCCACGGCCCAGTCAAAACATGCCCAACAGGAGAGCAGCCCACATCCGCCTGCAGCCAGCAGCGCCGCCACCACACAGCCAGTGCAGAATAGGCTGTGTGTCTCAGCACATAATGTGCCATGTGACTGTGTGGATTCTGGATTTCCTCAAGGCCCAGTCGAGTGGGGGGCTGTGGGGGGAGGGAGGGGGGTCCAACAGGAAACGGTGACTTAACCAACGGACTTAACAACACCAAACTGATATAAGACGCCCTAAGCAGGATATTAAACAGCTAATAAACATTTGGGGGTGTGTATGTTCCCCGTTAAATCCTCCCAAGGCATCTTGAGGAAAGTGATGCTGTCGACCACATCTGATGTCATTACACTGGTGATGGGGGCTGGCACACATACATGGAAACCATGTGGGACAGATGCATTCGGCCATGAAATACAGCAAATTCCTCTCTGTGTGAGTTCATGCTCAGCTTTGAAGAAATGCCTGTTACGTGGTGGCTCATGTGGGTGCTGATGGATGATAGGAGGACAACGTGACTAAATAATTACGTGGGCAGGTGCTCAGCAGAGGAGGAGGACTGTCGAGGATGGAAATGCCTTCATCAGGAAATAGAAATGAGTACCTGCTGGGGTAAGCACAGACAAGAGGACATGTTCTTCAAATGATGTGTTCTGAAGTCTTTATAGTTCTACATGTTAATGACATAGGTGGTTCAATCTAAAACAATAGTAATACATAAATAAATAAAAAAAAACATAAAATAATTATAATAATTATATATATATATATAATAATTATAATATTCCGCGACTTATGTATTCCTGTATCTACATTTCTATTATTTCTTGTTGATCAAATCAACATAAGTGGCACAGTGAGTCATGGTTTGAAAGCCTCTAAATACTAATACTGCTACTAATAATCTCTGCTATAATGTCTAATGTGGCAGCTCTGGTAACGTTCATACGGTGACCTGGACACCTGGACCTGAAGGACACGCTGCTTTCAGCCAGAGAGGACCAGAAAAGCTGGCAGAGTTCCACCACAGCGGCACGCGAGGCAGCTTTGACTTTCTGTCAGGGACATGAACATGGCACTGCTTCCCACCGGCTGAACTCACCGGCTAGAACTCTCCTTTTAAAAGGAAGCAGTGTGTGGATCTGCCCGGGACATGGCAGGCCTCGATCTTCACATGCTCAGTGGTGGAAGTATAGAAATATACTTCCTTTAGTTGAGTAAACGGTTCATGACCACAATGAAAAACGACTGCTGCGTTCAAAACGTCACTAACAAACGTGATTGATTTTGGGATTCTCAGTGAGGGAGTGGGTGTAATTTTTTATTCAATTTTTTGTGTAATATTCAAGTTGTTTTAAATGTAACATTACATTATTGGATTATTTGTGTTAGTGACGCGTCAGCACGCAAGCAGCGTTTTTATGTTGGTCAGCGGGGAGCTGCTTTTAACGACTTCTATCAAGACGTGAGCACTTATAGTTCAACACAGGCGCTTCAAACAGTGACAGTGTGAGGCCAATCTCTGCCCCCAGTGTTTACAGTGATGCTGGGGGGGGGGCCACTGTGAGTCCACGTCACTCTGTGAGAGCGCCACCGGAATCAAGCACTGAGCCCTCAGTGTTACTACACACACACACACACACACAGTCCCTCCAGGAGCAGCCTGTCATGGGCCGAGTGGTCCAGCTGTGGTTTCTCTCTGTGAGGGAGGGGGATGGGGGGGGACAGCAGTGGTCATCTAGGGAGGATGCGTAGTGTTTCCTCACTGGAGCAGGAGCGTCGAGAGCAGCAGTAAAACCATTGTTGTGGGCTATTAACCAGTATGTGCTGTAAATGCAGGGCCCAAATGGTGCTCATTAGTGGTCCATCAACAGAGGAGGAGGCCAAACAGGACCAATGCAGCAGCAATACTTGGATTTTGGATTCATTTATACAGACTGACCAGTTACCCCCTGAAAGCCAGACTCGAGCCTCGCCATGCAGGTCCCTGGCAACTTGTCCACGGGCTTGTTCTCCCGTCTAATACTGCAGTGTTTCTGCTGATGCCTCATTAGAACACATCATTTTTAGAGGAGTAAAGCAACATTACAGTCATACAAGATTCTGACGTGTGCTCTATTTTCACAGACGTGTGGGCCCGTTTGTGTCCAGTCCAGTCCAGTCCAGTCCAGAGCTCTTTTTAAAAGACGGACTTTAACTCAAATACGCATCTAACGTGAACACGGCCGGGAGCATGTGCCTCTCTTGGGTTTGACAGCTTGATGCTCTTGTGGAAACCCAGAGTGAGCCCTGTGCTTTTCCTGTCTTCCAGACCACCACTGGTGTTCCTTAATATCTGCGCCTTAAACTTGGATTGACATGCAAACCTGTGACACTGGCAGGAGTTGTTATGATTGCAGATGAGATGAAAGCCATCACAGTGATCAGGACTCTCGTATAGATATATAGATGATGTACAATCATGCAGCATTTGAAGCCACACACCATTGCATTTTCTTATATTATTACTACACTGGAAGTAACTCCATATGTGAATTGCTGGACTGGTTGCCAGTCAATGAACACACAGAGACCGACAGCCACACGTGACTTTGTACTGGGGGAGGACGCCTGGAACACGAGCAACCAAATCCCTCTGGTTTGAACATACAAGCGGAACCTTTGTTATGCACTACTGTTCCCACCGGAATGCTTATTTCGTCGTACTTGCTAAAAACTGCTAGTGGAAGATAAACAGAGATCGGGTCCAACATGGCAGAGGTAAGCTGACAGTGGTTTGGATCTCTGGTGATGATGTCTGGGGGGGGGGGTCTGGTAGAAAAGCGGTTAGCCGCCTGTGCTAGCTAACTAGTAGTAACTGTTCACGTCACTGCTAACCAGAGAGCTCAGTGCTCCTACAGCCTCACACACAGTCACCGCTGGGCCAGCGGACACACACGGCTCCCCCAGGGGCACGGAGGGAGGGGGCTGCGGCTACTGTGACCCCCTGACACCCAAACATGGTAGTCAGGAGGAGGAGGAGGAGGAGAGGAGGAGAGGAGAGGAGGAGGAGGAGGAGGATGACTGATGACTGGACTCCGTCACCTTTGGTAGTCAACACAAGCTCAGTACAGCCGACAAGACGAACCCGGTGTGGAGGTTATTCAACCCTCCAATCTTTATTTATACAGCAGCAGTCTCTCAAGGCAGCTTTTTCATTAAGGATCAACTCCCCTTTAACGGGATCAGAGAGAGAGAAAACAAACAGCAACTATATTACTGACAATAGGAATGTGACTAATAGTTATTCTGGTTATGGTAACAATGACAATAGTTAATATGTGAGTAATAATAACAGGACTAATATCAGTAAAAAGTGTTGGTGGCTGACGATCCACAGCAGGAGAACCAGGACCAGGATCCTCAGGAACCAGAGAACCACAGCAGGAGAACCAGGACCAGGATCCACAGGAACCAGAGAACCACAGCAGGAGAACCAGGACCAGGATCCACAGGAACCTGAGAGATGAGAAAAGCACAGAAAGGCTCCGGGGAAGATAGCAAGTTAGTAACAGACATTAAAGAGACATGAAGCATCAGGATGGAGAGGAAGAGGAGGAGAGAGGAGCCCAGTGCATCATGGGAGTCCCCCGGCAGTCTGAGCCTATAGCAGCATAGGCTCCAATACCTGATCCAGCCCTGAACTATATGCCTTATCACTAAGGAAGGTTTTTAGTCCACTCTGGATTTGACTGGAAGCCAGTGAAGAGAAGCCAGTCCAGGAGAAATATGGTCTCTTCTCTTAGTTCTCATCAGAACACGAGCAGCAGCGTTCTGGACCAGCTGGAGAGACTTTAACGATTTATTGGGGCAGCCTGAGAATAAGGAACAGAAATAATCCAACCTGGAAGTGACAAATTACACAGCTGATTGGCTGCTGCTTTCTCCAGGATCCTCTGTTAGACTTTATATATCTGAATGATCTGAGGGGGAAGGACACAGTCTGTATGGGATGTTGGTGGGTGACTGTTCTAATGGAGGAAGAAGCTCTGCCTCCTGGTCTCAGCTCTGGATTGTCAAGTTTTAGGACTAATAAACTCAAATCAAAGCCAAATTTCTCTTCTAATCAGACCAGGTCTTCCCCAGAAAGACTGCCAGTAATCTATGAAGCCCTCATTGTTTGCTGGGCACCAGCTCCACAGCCAGCGGTTGAATGATGACATGCGGCTGTACGTGTTCAGCACGTTTAACATTCATCTGTAGGTCTGACTTAAAATGTTGTCAATTTAATAAAGTGCAAAGCCGCTGTGAAGCCAAAACACATCTGCGTATATAAATGACACATCTTTTGTGGTAGTCAAAGGTGTTTTTCGACAGAAATGAAAGAAATCCCATTATACGCATGTTTTTGTGTCGGTCGGGGTCATGTCTCAGTTGTAATGTCCTGTTTTCACAGACTCACAGCTTGCAGGACATGAGGCAACAGGCAGCCATCACTGCCAAAGTCTTCATTCAGAGAGACTACACCAACGGCACTGTGTGTCAGTTCCAAACCAAGTTCCCCTCCGAGTTGGAGACCAGGGTAGGATACACCTCTTCAGCGTGTTCTTCATGATGGCTTGTTCAGGCATACCTAATGTGTTCGAGTGGTGAAGTGGTGGCCTCTGTCTCATCTTGTGGATGAATTGATGCTGGTGTCCGGACTGAGCAGGGCTGGGTGATACGACCAAAGCAGAGAGATAAGTTCTATTTCTCTGCTCTTTGAGTGCCTTTGACCCATTTCAGTGGAGATGCAGCGGAACCGTCTGCTCACTGTTCGCACACTGTCCCCTGGACAAGTACATTTTTCATCAACACACACAGACGGAGCCCACCGATCAGTGTGCTGTCCTTTCTTTTTTTCAAAACCAAAATTTGAATTATGTGAATGAATTTGGTGTATCGCACAGCCATACCCCTGTCGCTATTGACATGTATTGTCATGTGTGACAATACACACACACACACACACACACACACACACACACATGAGGAACAACTGGATTATCAGACCTACATGTTGCTTGTGGCCTACGTCAGGGTCATCCTGAATCACATTACGAAGAACTTTTAAATGAGGTGAGTGTGAAACAAAAAAAAGTCCAGCCAAAGAGGAGGTAACGTATTTTTGACAGGAAGAAGGTGAGAGGCATTTTGGATTTTGTGTTATCTCCAAAGTTTATCTCCGGGGGTCATGAGCACATCTTAAGTCAGTTATTATAGTGAGTGAGTTCTTAAATATTTCCACATTTCTTCTTTATGTGGTTTTATAATGTGGGTCATTGCTCTCCTTCTTCTGGGTGTCTTTAATCTTAGCTTTCTGACACCAGTGAATGCACACAGTAACCACGTAGCACCTGTTTAAAAAGTCTTTACAAAGACCTCCTCTGCACAAGCTTTGGTGCTGTCCCATGAATGGCTTTCTCCTGTCTGTGGACCAGACACAGTGTCATCCATCACCATCTTTGGAAACTCATGTGAAGACTCAGGCCTTTTGCTGTGATCGGTGTCTGTGCTGTGCTTTCAGTTCAGACAGCCCGCTGTGAACCAGGTTATTGTCATTTTCATTATGAAAAATGACATAATAAAATGATTGCAATGGCTGCTTAAGATATAGATGTTTATCAAATGCTGTCGTTCACTCAGTGTTCTGTAAGAAGCACAACACTGCTGAAATGATGGCCAGCAGCCATATCAGAAACCACATGTGAAAAATACTGTCAGCCACTTGTCCAAAGGAGCCGTGCTGGACTTTGTCCTAATGCGAACCGCAGTGGAAGTGGGTAAAGAGCAGGCATGGGTAATGATGTGGAGGAGCAGGTCACAGGGACAGAGCAGCCTCGCCGCCAGCCAAACACTTCAGAGTTTGCAGGACGGAAAGCTTCAGTTTTGAAAGGCATGCACCACATGAAAAGAGCAGCTTGACAACACTTAACCCACTCTCTGGTGGTTTAATGGCACTTCCCTCTTGATTGGGTGGTCTCCCATGTTTTCCGCTGGGATTCAGTGCACACACACACACATACACACATACACACACGCACACACACTGGCTGGACAAACGCTTCTCCTCTGGGAGGTAAAAGCTAAGCCCCCATCATAAAAACTTCTTCCCACATGTATTTTAATGTTTTGCTCAGTTTGTGGAATATGCAGTATAACGCCAAGCTGTTTAGTGGCTTCCATTTTTAGGACAGTCTTTATGTCACTTGGTGACATGTTTGCAGAACATAATGTTGGGAAAAAAAAACCTCATGTTCCTTACAGCCAACATTTTTTACTCCAGCGTCTTTGCCATGCCGGCTCGGCCCTGTTTTGCAGAAGTTTGCATGCAGTAAGTTCACATTCTTGCAGACAATTATCTCAGGCTGTGGGATTTATTATTTTTGGTAGCCCTTTCCTGTTTTAATGCTTTCGCAGAATTGTGCCAAAGAATTGGGAAAGCTCTTAGTCTTCTAAATGCATTTGGCAGCTAGCTTTCCAAACCAGTCAAGAGAGTTTCATTAATTGTGAACTGACAGTTTTCACTGACCTGTGTCTAATCTTTATTTCCTCTGTTCACATTATATTTAGTGACAGTTACAATTAACAGAATATCCTCTTCCTCATTGAATTTTTAAACCTCGGTCAGTCTTGCACTCATCTAACATTTTTGGAATGCTAATCTGGCTGCGCCAGACGTAATGGAAAGATGCTCAGGCAGTGAAATGTGGTTTTAATCACAGTCTCTGAATTGGAAAATTAGAAGGAGAACAAAGGCTGTCAATGGTGGGCACCAGACATGCCTAAGACCACTGATGTGTTGGAGCTTGTCGCTGCATTCCTTGGACACAAGGGAGCAGAACATTGGAGGGTTTACAGAGGCTCGGGAGGTCCCTGCCTGGCCCCTCATCTGGTCTGGAGGCTCCTTCCTTTACCCTCAGAATCGCAGAGATCTTCAGATCCATTCTGGACACCATCATGAGACTAGTGTCAACACCCCAGGCAAAACAGTAACTCCACTCTCCATCAGTCTTTACTGCAGCAAGCCCTCATTTTAGGAGTTGTTGAGAAACGCTGGCGTGATTATCAGCCATTTTGTATCCCAGAAGCTGTCTGTGGAGACATGTTTATCTTATTCTGGGTGCCTGGGTTCCTGCTTTGTCACTTGGGGGGGTGGGTATTAGTATTTGGCAGTGCGCCAATGGCGGCTTTCAAATCACAATGTTGATCCGTTGGCCCAACCCTACCTGTCAGTTATTAAGTGAAAACATTCACAGAGCATATGGCCAAGACATCCTAATCATTTCAGGAGGTGTTTCCAGTGTGGGAAGGAGGCCCAGCTCTCCCTTGATGCTTGACCAGTCCAAGAAAATTCAGCCCCTCATTTATCTAGAGATGGAAAGAATGGGAGAAAACGATTGGGGGCTAATAAGACCAGTTTCCACTCCAATATCCCAACAGAGGCACAAAGCTCTCACACTGCTGTCCAAACACACACCTGGCTGCGTGCCTCGTCTAATGATTTTCACCCTTTGGTCTTTCTTCGTGTTTCCGTGTCTTTCAGATCGACAAACAGCAGTTTGAGGAGACGGTACGGACACTGAATAACTTGTATGCTGAAGCAGAGAAGCTGGGAAGCCAGTCATATATTGAAGGCTGCCTGGCCTGCCTCACGGCGTACACCGTCTTCCTGTGCATGGAGACTCACTATGAGAAGGTGAGACTATGAGTGGGGCTAGGCATTGAATCTCAGTACTGTTTTGGTAACATCCAAAATGAGGGTGGATCACCTAGAGTTAAGGGGGGGGCTTTATGCATAGCAATAAAATAATGTCATACAATGACTGTCGCACATCACAAATGTGATCACAAATCAAAAAATGTAACTTTAGTATCTGCTGACTGATGTTAGTTATATCCAGCAAAGGAGTTTTTACTTCTGTGATGTCACAAACATTTAAACTACAACCTCATTGATCACCATCACACAGCTAGAAGACAGTGTTGATTAGAGCAGGTTACCAGGTCACTAGCTTAGATATCCCTGTACCTGTTGTCCAAATCAATCAATCAATCAGACTTTATTCATACAGAGGCAATTCATGAGAGAGATGACAGAGAGACAGACCAAGTTCCAAGTTAGTAACAGACATTAAAGAGACATGAAGCATCAGGATGGAGGGGAAGAGGAGGAGAGAGGAGCCCAGTGCATCATGGGAGTCCCCCGGCAGTCTAAGCCTATAGCAGCACAACTAGGGGCTGGTCCAAGACCTGAGCCAGCCCTAAACTATAGGCTTTATCAAAAAGGAAGGTTTTTAGTCTACTCTTAAATGTAGAGGGGGTGTCTGCCCCCCGAACCCAAACTGGAAGGAGGTTCCACAGGAGAGGAGCCTGATAGCTGAAAGCTCTGGCTCCATCACTGCTTTAGAGGACTTTAGGAACCACCAGTAGGCCTGCATTCTGGGAGCACAGTGCTCTAGTGGGGTAGTACGGTACTATGAGTTCTTTAAGATTTGATGGAGCCTGAACATTAAGAACCTTGTAAGAGAGGAGAAGGATTTTAAACTCTATTCTAGATTTGACTGGAAGCCAGTGAAGAGAAGCCAGTACAGGAGAAATGTGGTCTCTTCTCTTAGTTCTCATCAGAACACGAGCAGCAGCGTTCTGGACCAGCTGGAGAGACTTTAACGACTTATTGGGGCAGCCTGATAATAAGGAACAGAAATAGTCCAACCTAGAAGTGACAAATGCATGGACTAATTTTTCTGCATCATCTATAGACAGGATGGGCCTGATTTTAACAATATTACGGAGATGGAAAAAGGCAGTTCTAGAAATCTGTTTAATGTGGGAGTTAAAGGACAAATCCTGATCTAATAAGACTCCCAGATTCCTCACAGTGGAGCTGGAGGCCAGAGTAATGCCACCCAGAGCAGTTATATTGTTAGAAAGAGCAGAATAACTGAGTTTAGCAGCAGAAAGTTGCTGGTCATCCAGGACTTTATGTCCTTAAGCATACTTGGAGTTTAGTCAACTGATTGGGTTCATCTGGCTTTATTGATAAGTATAATTAGGTATCATCTGCATAACAGTGGAAATTAATAGAGTGCTTCCTAATAACATTACCCAGACGACACCGACACTTCTTTATACAGACTGATACCGACCAATCAGAGGACATATCCTTGGGCAAGATACTGACTCCGAAGTGCTCCTGAATCTGGGCTTTCAGCAAGTGTGTGAATGTTAGCCTCTGACCAATGAGGGTCCCCCTGCCGTCAGTGCATGAATGGTGTGTGAATGGGTGAACATGAATGTAGTGGTACAGAGCTTTGAGCCAAAGGACAAGAAGGGAGCCACACAAGTACAGTCCATTTACCATAATCATCGTGAACGATAGAATATGGCACAGCCCTAATTTAATTTGGACAAGTCTACTAGTCCAATATAATAATCTAACCATACATTAACACATCCTGGGAGGGAACAGTATTCACAAAAAACGACCACCTGAATGTGGTTTTATTACGTCATATAGTGTTACATTTGTTGTCAGTGATTGACAAATACAAGAGGGCGAGTCTTTAAAAGTGGAAACATTGACTCATCTCTTTCTTTGATGAATTTCACTAGTGGGCTTCAAGCAGACAAATGGAGTGAAACGCAGTAGCAAAAAAGAAACATTCGTTCATTTATAGGAGAACGTCATGACTTAACGAATGACACAGGGTGGATGGGCCCATTACACTGGAGCCAAATGATGTCAGGATTCTCCCACTGTGCAGGCCTGCAGCTTTTCCCCAGCTAAGCTAAATGTGAACAAAGATGAGTCATTTCCAACTTTTTTTTATGTCAAACCTGATTTTTCTGTGAAGGCATGATTTGTTTTTAGGATATTTCTTATGTAATTAAAGGTCATCACAGCTTACAATAGAGGGCAGAACACAAACAGAACAATATGGGGTTAAAGCCAACAAGAGGCGAGCTGAAAACATGCTGTAAGTTGATTCGCTGATAATTCGTTGGACAATAAATGACAACTTGTGTTGTGTTGTGTGTAAAGAAACGATGTCTGTGCACCCGTGGTTTACTATCCATGAGAAATGTTTCAGATGTGATTGCTGTGCTCTTTTAGGTTTTGAAGAAGATTGCAAAGTACATTCAGGAGCAGAATGACAAGATCTACGCACCACGGGGCCTCCTGCTCACCGATCCCATCGAGAGAGGCCTTCGAGTCGTATCCTACCCTTCGCTGTCTGCTGGAATGGAAGGCCCAGCAGTTACAGCAAAGTGCAAACAGAACAAAGGTTTGCAGTTTGTTTGATCCACCTCTGTGGGGTCTGAGGTGACTTATCAGTCGTAGAGTACAGTTAGACTATCTTGTTATGCAAGAATTTGCTCCAGTAATTTGAATAATGACTTTAAGTTGTTGAACATAGTCTGAAATCAGAAAATGTAATCACACCACAGCTTTAAGTAAAAGAAGAAGCTTTCCCAGTGACCTAATAGATGTAGTGATTTACAGGCCACCACGCCTTTGTGAGGAACTGCTGGATGAAAAAAGGAAAGCAGCAGTCTGGGCAGCTCACAGGAAATCCAGCGCTGTGTGCGGATAGCCTGTGAAAACGGCAGATTAAAGTTACTATGTAATCCATTGCATCTGCAGAAAATCAGTGGGTGCACCAACATCCTGGCTGCACAGTTTGTGTGGGGGGAGCAGTTACAATTAATTGTAACTGGGCTGCAATGGGAGGTTAGGGATAACAAAATATGACTGAAATGGTTCCCAGCTGAGCTTTGCTGCGCCCCTGCCTGTGATTTTTATATGGTTGACAGTGATCTGGATTATTTCTCTGCCACTGTCGGGCTGCTGTGCTGCCTTTGGCGCGGCAGTGCTGAACATTGACACTGGAAAAAGGGAAGCACAATGATGGTGTCAGCACTGTCTAGTGATCGGAGCGTTTAATACTTCGGTCTGAGTGTGGGTCCTCCTCATGCTAAACAGAAGCTGATGTTTTGCTAATTTGGTACGGGTGGGGCTCCTTTTTAAATTCAAACAAGTTGTGTCTGTTTTAATGCAATGCTAGCGCCCCCTACATCTGTCGGGAGGCTTATATGATTGGCACAGGTACTTCTAATGACACGCCTCTGTTGTGACAGTTGAGGACGAGGTTCGTGCGTTGTTAGCCGCTGCCCCGCGTGAGATTCCAGGTCTCCCTTTGTTTCACGGTGAGTGCGCACGTTAGCCGCTCTGTGTCCTAATGCCTGTCATGGGATAGTGCAGAGCCATGAGGTTCCAGGAGCGGGCAGCGCAGTGGGTTTCCACAGTGGGATCACTTGCTGTCACCACAGACGTACCCACGCCTCCATAGAAGAGCTTCCAGTGTCCAGACGTACCACACCTGACAAGAAACCTTGTCTTGTGCCAACACTCTTAGGCTTTACAGGGCTGCGGCATGCAGCAGCAGCAGCCCTACGATGTCAGTTGAATGTAAAATGAACCCAGCCTTGCTTCAGATGCTTGTCCTTGACTGAGTCCTGTTCAGATTGAAGTCACCATCTTTGAGGACAGAAGCCTGACAAGATAAAAGCTGCCGGTGAGTCTCATCATTAACACTCCTTGTACAACATGGGCTTACGCTCACTCACTAGAATAGATCTGATGCTACATTTTGAATACGAAACACATTCTCCTCTTAACATTTGGTAAGTATTGCAAAGGAAAGGGGCGTTCGCTCATCATGTGCGCTGCAGCTCTCGTAGACAGTGGCTCCTCTGAATTCAAAGAAAATCCCACATGACAGTTGAAAGCCTCTTCATCTGCGAGTGAATGTGGCGAACTGCTTCACAGCCAGGAGGACGGTCTCCTGGAGCACGTGCAGGATAGCTGTGTTCATGACTTCATGACACGTGGAGGTCTGTTGGAGCGCCGCTGTCTACAGCACACGGCCGAGCCAAACCGGGCCGCTGAACCCATGAAGTGATTAAGTGACCTTTCAGCACAACAGCACACTCGCTGCAGTTCCACGTCTGTAAGTGGCTGTAATCAAACAATTATCACATTTCAGTTAAAATAGCCCATTTCCTTGTTTACTCTGCTGGCTGCTACCACGTTCGTGTCATATCCCCGAGTTTCACGGCCTCAGTTTGAAAGCCTTGCTCAGCCCAGGGGGAGATTCTTGTTGGATTTGTGTTTTAAAAGCCCTTCTATATTGTTAATGTGACTGAATCTGTAGCTTTAACTCCCCTTGCTATAAACGTCCGCCTGCTGCCTGCCTGTTTCCACAGTTTGTCCCAGCTGTCTGGTTGCTGCTTCTTGTCTAACTCTCTCTGGATTGTAGATGAGTTTAGTCCGTAAATCTCTTTCTTCTAAGAACTGAGGATGTCGGATAACATTACAGACAGACAGAGCTCCAGGTGTTCCTCATTCGCACTAGTGCAGCAGGTCAAACAGCTAAATCAGCTGCTGAACAAGAGATGTTTTGGGCGGTGGCAGATATTCTCACACACACACACACATATGCAGGGCATTGAATAAGTTCGCTTGAACTCAAACAGTAGATTTTTCAAGCGGTTTCATCTGGTAAAATGTATTCAGTGTCACCAAACATCAGTGCTCTGTTCCTGTCTTCCCTCTCATCCTTAACTTTGATGACACTGGAATCATTGCAGCAAGTCATGACTAAAATGTGAGTGCGCGCAACCGATTATGTTTTCCAACAAAGAAATCACTGTCTTCCCCGTTCGCCCTCTTTTAGAATCAGTTTCATTAAGAGCATTCCCAACAGTTAGCATTCCATAGCAGTTATTGACTATCCCACAGTGCACTCTGTTTGCTCTGAATGCTATTCTGAGACGGCACAGCGCGACCGTCAAACACAGATGGCTTTCATATCTTTATATCTGCAAATCTTTGACCTTGGCAGACGCGCAGTGGACTTTGCCCGAAGGAGTACATCTCATCTCATAAATTGTTTCAAACTCTGTTACAGTAAAGCCCTTCTTTTCCTCTTGTGTAGATGGGAAGCTCCTTTTCACGGTGTCATCCTGGGGCGTGCTGAGCCCACAGCATACTGAAAAGAAGTTTGGTTAGAGGCTGGCCAGGGCCCAGTCTGCACTGTAGCATCAGACAGAGGGAGACATACCCCATAAATATTTTACCTATGGGGAATGTTGTGTTTGGCCACACGCTTGAGACCACCGACTCCTGTGGATGGATAAACCGTTGCCCCACTACTACACAAATGCACACAGGGATTAATCTTCTCGTTTGAAATTCCTGCTGAGTGCCTCGTTATATGTTCATGTCCGATTGAGGAATGTAAACCCAGGACTTTTCTAAGTAGCTGTTGAGAGAAGAGTGCATTGGAGCCTTGCCATAGTCAAAGGCAGGATAAACCACACATACAGAACATCCGTAAGCCTCTTTATCCTGTCAGGGGCCGTCGGCTGTCTCCTCCAGGCCAGACTGATAGTCACACCAACGTCGGTCTACCCAAAGATCAGAACTGTGCTTTTCTGTGAGCATTGATGACAGACAGTGTTTCTACGGAACCGTGGGTCACACGAGTGGGGCCACATCACCAGACCCTGCTGTCCCCCTCTGCTCCGTGGAGGGTTTTAACATCTTTCAGCTCATTATTTTGATTTCAAGTCCTGCAACTTTACCGTTTTAGTTCACCTTCATCGGCTCTTTTCAGCCACAAAGCAACCGAGGGTGCGCGAGGCCGCCTGTCCAGCACCAAGCGCTGCTGGTGGACAACCAGCCGGTAGCATAACGGAGGCTGTAGCTGCTAAAGAGTTCACATTTATGGCCATATCTGTGGATTCGTAAGTAGGCAGTTTGCTTCCAAAAAGATGCTAATATGTCAATATGTATACGTACTAAGATGCTCATGGGATTTTTGTCCCTCAGGGACAATGTAACATTCAGAATGATGTTCAGGAGTGTGTAAGCACCTGCTTCTAACGTCTAATGGTGTTTTCCACAGCTGAGAACGAGCCGTTCTGTCCACACATGGAGCGGCTCCTCTTCCACGCCATGAGTCCGCCATGTTGCATCGCCATGTTTCTACAGTAGCCCAGAACAGACAAACAGGGTGCGGCAGCTCGGATTTGGAGCGAATGCAAGTTTGTAGCAAAACAGTTTCAGCATAAAGTTGTAGGCCAGAAAACCAAAATAATGAGCTGGAAGATGCTGGAAAAACTTGAAATGAAATGATGCTGAAAAAGGAGTTGAAGGGAACTCACTACAAAGCCCTTTTACATCACACGCTGTGGTTTTCTCCATGTCATAGAAAATACTGATTAGTGAAGTGTGACGTGTCCTATGGGTGGATAAGTTAGGATTGATTGAGTGCTCTGAGGAGAGTAAATCTGGGGTCAACACTTTGAACTGGCCGCCAGACTTACATATTTATTTGCAGCTTGTTATTCATTTTGTTTTCATTCCTTCGCTTCTTTAATTTTTATACTTAAAAATGAATAAAACCAAACAAAAGAAGAAGTGTTGACTTCTTCTTGGCCATAATAAAAGCCATGCCGGTATGGAGCCTCATCACGAATCTATCAAGATCCCCCCCCTCCCCCCGTGGCTGAGAGCCCAGCTGGCTTAAAGCAGGGCTGTTTGTCTGACTGGGAGCCTCCAGGACGAAGGGGCTGAACAGCGTGATGGATCGGCCTCCAGTGGGATGACTGCAGCGTAGAAAAACCAGACTTGGCCCGAGCAGCTCCTGACTGCTGAGCTTTCACTGGCGCAGAGTCTCGTCCACAAGGCGTTCTGCTGCTGATAACGTGTCGTTCGGCTCTACGTACAAACTCACCGCCTGACCGCATTACACCAACAGACCTGTGAATTAGGCTGCACACACAAGAGAATATTAAGTGTCAGAGGCAGTGTCGGACACCATGAATGCATACAGGGTGTCCATCATCACTTTCCTCACCCACCTAGAATATTCTGTACAGGCCCATATTTCATTGAAATGCGTCACTTTTGTAGTGCCACCCCGAGAACATTTGTGTCTCGTACTAGTACCAGCGGCTCTCTAGAGCGCTCGCATTCTGCATTCAGCCATTCATTCAGGAGTCGGGATCAAACCGCCACTCTTCTGATCGGTGGATGAACCGCTGGAGTCGCAGCAGACATTTTATATGTCACGCTAAAGTGTAACTAGGAGATGCTACATGTTTGATACCACTGAGTGTTTTCAGATGTGTCCGGTGTTTTCAAGGCCACCTCTCTGCATGAAAGGGTTTTCAACGTCACTAGAAATCATTACTATTATTATTATAATAATATAGTACAGCTCCTCACTCTGAGTGTACATGTTGTTATATGTTATTGTTGGTAGTAGTAGTAGTGGTAGTAGTATTATTAGTATTATATAATACATCTCCTCACTCTGAATGTACATGTTATATATTATTATTAGTAGTGGTATTATTTGTATTATTATTAGTAGTAGTGGTATTATTTGTATCATTATTATTATTATTATCATTATTATTACTTTTGTGTTTGAAGTTTATTCTTATTCTTTTGGAGCTTTGTGTAACAAAAAGCAATTTCCCCCTGGGGATTATTAAAGGAATTCTGATTCTGATTCTGAAAGCAGTTGATGGTGAAATGAGAATTGAAGAGCTAAAAACAGCTGATTTGTTAGTTGGAGTGGAATCACTGACATCAGCAAAAACCATCAGCCAGTGGGTGAGTTTGTTCTGTCCTGAATAACATTGTCAAGGTTGTACTTTAGGTGAGCCACCGTCGCAGTGCATGCTGGTTCCTGCCGTGGCTCCCCCCCACGAATGGACACGTCGTGGTTGTAATTAGTTACACTCGTGCTTTCCCTGCTGTGAGTCAGGGTTTATTTAATGCTCTCAGTGTTGTGACACTAACGAATGTGTCTGTTTGTGCAGCAGCTGTTTGGCAGAGCGGAGCTACAAGGTCTGCAGCGGCCCAGCACCAGTGCCCACCTCCCTGAGGACCACCCAGCCCACCCGCACCCTTAAAACTGCGTCTCTACAATCTGTCCCATCCCACCGACTATTGTGTGTGTCCCATTCTGAGCATCCTCTGTGACCAAGTGAGAGATTTCATACCTCAAGCTGTTCTTTCATCATCGTTCACCGATCAGGGCCACGGTCTTTGGTTGGAAAACAGACTGACTAACTCATTCTTCTAGCAGTTAGTAATTCTACTTTATTCTAAACTTTGTATTAGTCGTGTTTGTGAGCTTTTGTATACTCCTTTCTTTTTTGGACACTCGTTTTAATGAAGCCAACACACAGGGTAATGTGTTTTTCTGAAGGACTTTGGAGCTCAGCCATACAACATGCTGTAAGTGACCGTCCTGGCCAAAGAGTCAGGAAGAAGTCACCCCCCCCCCCCAAAACAGAGAAGTCTAGTTATTAGTGTGATTTGCTGCATGTGCCACACCTCTGACTTTGCTTCATCTTGTTCCATGTGTTGTGCTTGGTACTTTCTAATCTCTCCTGCATGTTTCCTTGTAGTGTTTTACCTTGAGATTAAAAACAGCTCAACTTTATCAGGATCCAAACATTCCAGTCAAACGTATGCCATTGATTTAAGAGAACCAAACCTCGTGCTCTCTCTGTATTTAGCATGTAATGTTGGCAATGCTAGAACTACAGCTCGTCTTCTTCTTTGTGTAACCTGTGCCATGCATAGTGTTTGGGGAGTACTGCTGATTTTTGACCCCCGCTTATTTTGGCTAATAAGTGTGTATTCGTATATTGTGAGATTACCTTTGACCGAAGTATTCAAAGTGCTCTTGTTAGTGACAGTGCCTGTAATGGCTTTGAATGTTGCCTTTGTTGAAGTCTAAAGGCCCGGTCACACCAGGATTTACAGCGAGCAGGATTTCACCGAGGTTTCACTTCATTCCAACGGGATTGCTGCTGTTTGTGGATTTGCTCATGGTTAAACCAGTCCTAATGTTTTGGGTCAGTTCAACACTGATGAATTTCACCCTCAAATTTGTGTTGGTGACCAATAGCAAGCCATCTTGACGATGCCGATGTTCAAAGTGGAGGACGCTGTCTCGGCCAATTAGCTGCATCGTACAATCAACTTCTCTCGAACGTCGTGTGAACGTAGTGACTGCTCCACAAAAGAGTAGTGAGACAGGAGTCGATGGCACAAATGTGAACGTGTTACCCCCCCCGTTCCAGTCTGATCTAAGGATTCATTTTCCTGTAGCACTTTCTGGTGTGGCCGCGCCTTACCTGTGAAGTCTTGGCTTTGCTCACTTATTGCTAAAGACATCTGATATAATGTTATTGAAACCTTAACAAAGGCTGAGTACACTGTAGTACAGCTAATGTGCAATTATGAAACAAGTACATGTACAAGGAAAGATTTTGGATGCCCTAGCTAAAAGATCAACTATCTAAATCATGTAAATGAGGTTTCATGAATGATTTAGCTCATACTTTATTTATCTGCAGGTCGGTTCATTGAACTTTGCCATGGTCTTGTTTTTTTTTTTAAGTTGAATGTAACGTTGTATTAATCTAAAACTTGTATGCTAATAAAATGTGTACATATTTTACACCATGCTGGCTTCTGGTGTCATGTTGGTGAAGAGAGTTGTTGGGCTCCTGAGGTCCTGACCAGAGGGAGGTGTTGCGGCTCCAGGTGAGGTCCTCGGTCAGATGGACCCCCAGGTACCTGAAGCTGGAGACCACTTCCACAGCTGCTCCTCCGAGGGGTCGTCTGTCCCTCCTGAAGTTCACCACCATCTCCTTGGTTTTCTTCTCCTTCGTGCACAGGTTGGTTTCTCTGCACCGACCCACCAGGTGCTCCACCTCCTCTCTGTACGCGGACTCGTTGTTGTTGGTGATGCGTCCCGCTACTGCTGTGTCCTCCGCCAACTTCACTATTATTGCCGCGTTTCCACCGGCTCGACTTGGCCCTACTCGACTCGGTACGCTTTAGGTAGCGTTTCCACCGGCCCTAGTACCTGGTACCAGGTACTATTTTAGTACCTCCCCAGCCCACAGCACAAAGATTTTAGGCAATAAAAATGCTTTTTTATTAACTAACTACAACAATAGAAAAAAAATGTAACAGTATAAAAATAATAAAATAATTCTTCTTGATTAAGATGATTAAGTCTGTAACTGTAATCTGCATATAGCCTAAATAGGAATACTATTTTTCCTTCAACAGTTAACACAAAAGGGTTATTATATTCAGATTTCAGGTTTGAGGTATAGAGCCTATCTTTATATGGGTAGCTATATTTTTGGGTTCCAGTAAAACAATTAAGATTTTTTTTCAACTGGCTGAATATATGATAACAATTTAACCAGTCTGCTAAAACTGATCACCAATTACACTGTGAAAAGCAGATTACCTGGATATTCTTGATTTTTTTGGCTGAAAAGCCTCTGCCAGGGAGCTCTGTCTGTGTTGGGGGTCTGGCTTGCGAAACAAGGCGAGTGTGATGTTAAAGGGCCAGAATGTGAGTGTCTCACTGTGTTTTTCCCATCATGAGTGTTGGAGAGGTTGGTGTTCAGCGTGGAGCTGCAGCAGCAGCAGATGACCTCCAGAGGGCTCCTGAAGGTCTGCTCCCTGTCAGACGCCGAGGAGCCAGAGGACGGGGTCTGCCTCGCTCGAGAGGAGCTGCAGCAGCTCAGCCGCAGGGCTCAGCTCTGGCCTCTGATGGAGGAACTCGCTGTGCTCAACCAGCTGCGACTCAGCACTGACCTGCTGCACCTGGCTCTTTCTCCCAGGTAAAAATCTATTTTCATCGCAACAAAACCGAAATATTTGAGGACTGATCTTGAAACAATTGATGACTGGACCTCTTTCTATTGACATACAGTGACCAGGAGGCTGCTTACGTCGGGAACTCTCCAGACATCTGCGCTACTGCCTGTACATGCCGTACATGTTGTACGTACAGAGTTTGGAAATGCAAAGTCTCCGTTGTGAGGCTGAGGATGGACATTTCAGTGAAGCAGAAGACCTCCTGTGTCCAGCAGTTACACTTTTCTAATGAACACTATAACACTATGGGCGTATCCGTAGGTTGAAGAGAGAGACATCATTTAAGAATGAAATAATATGTGATATCATATCAGACACAAATTATTATTCAAAGCAGAATATTTTAAGATGTCTCAAGACATGTCGTGAGGAGATTTTTTAGTAAAACTAAAGGAAAGGAAAAAAAAGAAGAACGCATCATTAGATTACAAAAAACAGGAACCAGATTAACAGCTAAATAAAGAGGCTATTTCATGGGTGAGTGAAATCAATATACCATACATGAAGCATAGTACACACTGGAGAGCTGAGAGATCACAGAGGGAGAGACGGGGAGGGCGATTTGAACAGCGATGCTGTCAGATGAAGAAAAAAATGTCTACATGTAAAACTCAAACTCAAAGCTACAAACATAAAGAACACCCCTAGTGATTCTTCTGCCCTCCAGCCGGATGAAGAGCTGCAGTTTGTGTGGTGTGAGCTGCTATCCGAGGCCCTGTCTGCCCTGTGGATCAGCAGTGTGACCTCAGATCCTGACCTCTGGCTCAAATGGGACCCACTAAGACCTGTGACCCAACCAGCTCCAAAGCCGCACCACGGAGCAGACAACATGGTTCCGGTCTTCAACATCTCCTGCTCTGGTTATCTGAGTAATCTCCTGCTGGGTTAATTCATGGCAGCGTTGTTTCCAGGGACCAGCCTTGCTGAGCAAAGCCGTGTGTTTGCACTGCATGCTGGGTGTGCTCAGCAGCAGTGAGACTGGAGGTCGATGGGAGCCGTCAGAGGCAGCCCTTCTCTCAACCTGCCATGTCACCCTGGGGGAGTGGAAGGGGAGGATTCAGCAGCTGCAGGATGTGTCTGCTGTGTTGTGGGACAACATGGCCATCCCTGCTCTGGCTGAGTTCAGGTATATTACACACATTCAAAGACATGCTTCACAAGCGTTTCTCATTTTTGAGTTTGCTAATCTCCCCCTTAACTCCTCAGGGAGACAGACTTTCGGCTCCAGGGTGCCGTCCTGCGTCGCCAGCTTCAGAGCATGGCTGACCTGCTGTCCCCCAGCCTGCAGGAGGGCTACATGGAGAGCAGTGAGAGCCTGGTGGAGGACTCCGACCCTCTGATACCCTCTCAGGAGATCCAGACCGTCTTCAGAGACTTCCTGCCTCCCAGTTTGCTCCCAGACGGCCTGGTGGAGGCCTGCATCACCTGCCTGCAGCAGTACGTCCAAAGCAAAGTTCAAGGCTCCAACCCGCTGGCCCACTCGGGAGTGTTCTGGGTCAACATGGGCCTGCTGCAGATAAAAACATGGACGCCACAGACCATCTTTGACCCAGCAGTGAAGAGGGCCTACAAACTCAACTATGCTCAGCAGGAGGTCAGCAACTGTCTGGTTTGGGGTTTTATATCACATGTTGTCATTTGATAATATAACTATGAATTTTAATCCAGGACACTAAACACAAGTGAAGGACTAGAAGGTGGTTAAAACCAGAAATCCCTTGAGCAGACTGTATTTCCGTGTCTCTTGCAGCTGGCTCTGCAAGGAGGAGTGGAAAGGACGCAGTCTGTCGTCTCAGCTGATGACCGGAGCAGAACTGGAGGAGAGCAGCACCACCGATGGCTTCCAGCATCCCCGAATCAGGTCAGAGCCAGCTGCAACTTGGCGTTTTGAAATATGGTCATTTTTGTTCAGATATCACACGACTGTCCGTATTTTGGCATCGGCGCTCAGTAAGTTTATTTTGCTCTTGCTCTTTCACATTTTCATCTAGATAGTTAAGTTGTGTTGAACCTATGCTTCTACCACTTGTATCTGACTACTTGTTGTATCTGACTTGTTGTCTTGTAGGTACCTGTGGATCCGTATGCAGCAGGTGAAGGAGCAGATAGCGGAGCTGTCCAGGAAGCAGGCATGTCGCCCTCATGAGCCCCAGTATGGTCGCCTCTTCCAGGAGCTGCAACACTACCTCTGCAGCATCGGCCAGGCGTCCGCAGTGGAGGACCTCCTGTCCCACCTGCTGAAGGCCCTGCAGGAGGAGGCCGTGTGGCAGCACTCCCAGCAGCGCTTCTGCCAGAGGCTGCTGGAGGACTTTCCCTTCTTGTCTCCCAGCATGCCGTCCTACCTGGCGCGGGCGGACTTCCTCTGCTCCAGGACTTGTATAGACATTCTGCGCAGAAAGACCCTGAGCATGTGGTCCCCCAGTCCCCCACGCTGCTCCTGAACGCACTGCTGTATGTGCAGTGCCACGCCTTGTCCACAGGAGAGTTCAGCCACGAGACGTGCAGCCTCTTCAGACACATCTGTCAGGTCAGAGCTTCAGTTCAATCCGAGTTAAAAATTGTACTCCTTTTTTAACGAAAAATTCAATTTGTGTTAACCTCTCCAAGTGAAATGCACGCCGCCGCTGCTGTGTTGACTCTAACTTGGTGCTTCTCAGGCTCTGGTGGGACGAGCAGGAGAGACGGAGAAGAGAGCGAGCTGGAGACAGCTGGAGGCCAGTCTGTACCACAACCGCAGTCAGCTGCACGGCTCAGGACTGACTGAGGAGGAGCAGGAGGAGAGGGACTTCAGGCACCAGTTCCCTCAGTTCACCAAGGTATCCATGTAGAACTGTTAGATAAGATGAGTCCATCTGTCTTGTCTGTCCTAATGATGAACATGACTTCTCCAGTAAGCAGCCGCTGGTCACATCTTGGTGAAGCAAGACGGTCAAAACTCACTGTGTGTGTCCATGCTTCATCAGGACTTTGCAGACCTCACGTCCCAGCCCACTTTGGAGACTCAGGACTTAGCAATGAAGAAGAGAATGTCCAGGAGGAGTCCAAGAGCAGCTCCTTGTCCCCGGCTGCCATGAACACAGTGGTCCAGATCCATCAGTGCCTCTGTCTGGGATCCGCCCAGTCACACATTAAAGCCCTGGTCTCCTCCTATCGGATCGCTTCCCCTATGATGTCACGCTTCTATCATCTGATTGGTCAGTGTCCTTGTTTGCCGTCACTCATAGGAACTCACAGCCAGAACAATTTTCATCATTTTCTGGCGGGAGAAGCAGCATGCAGCCGATGTTCCATCCTAAATTGATTATTGCTTTCAAATCCAAGGTGGATTGTAACCTCTGTGTTTCCCCCACAGACGCTGAACTGGACCAGCAGCTGACAGGCAGTGAACTGCTGCTCTCTGCCCTCCTCCAGAACACAGTGCAGGACTCGGGGGGGTCCTGACGGTCTGGCTGTCACCTCCGAAGGACCTTACGGCTTCTACCACTAGATGAGAGAGATTAAAGCTAGAATTGGTCCTGGAACTGTTTTTTTTTTTTTCTTATCCAGGATATAAGGTGATGTTACAAGCTGTTTCCTGTTCCTGTGCCTAGAATGTATATGTGTCCTGTCGCTCTTGTAGTTGCTGGTCGAGCAGTCTGGACAATGCAACGAATCATCCAAACACTGGTTCTCCATCTACCAGCTGGTGGAGAGGTACCTGGAGGAGCAGAGGATGGATGCCAACACAGGTGCATACCCATCGGCTATTGTGTCACAGTGTTGTTATCAGCGGAATACCAACCGATAATAGAAATGTTTGAGATGACAATCAAAGTGATATTTCCAGATACAAACTATAGCAAACAAAGGTCTCGTTTAAAAAGTGTTTCACAGAAAAACACGAATGCACCACTCAAGATGCTGTGACTGCTAAGACATTCTCTTCTTCTGTTACTGTCGTCATCAGGGGAAAGGGTGGAGCGCCTCTCCCTGTCCTCGGTGTCCTCCACTGTCCAGGCCTTCATGGAGGGCTCCACCCTGGGAGAGTTTCACACCTGCCTGGCCATGCTGCTAAGCTTCCACTGTCACCTCCTGCTGGTCCCCAACCAGACCGGACAAGGTCAGCCACCTGAACCGCTCTTATGAAAGGCAATGTTTAGCTCGGTGCAGCGGTGGGGGTCAGTGAGGAAACATCTTTGAACGCTGATCTCACATGAATATGAGTGCTTAGTGTCTCCAAGACAGAGCTGTTACACACATGTACATTAAAGCTTATAACGTGAGGAACAGTGGTAACGTTTAAAAGACTGGCTTTGATCTTACTTTTCAGATGTTACCATAGACGGGTCCCTTTTACTAGTATATCACTGCATAATCACAGTGTCCCAAGCACATAACTTTATTATCAGCTCAAAATAAAAACGCCTCATAGAGGCGGTCCTGCACAGAATGGGTGAATGGAGTTCAAGCCGTGGACTATCCAAAATGTATCTGCCATCAACTTGCCAACTAATTACATCATGATTGGTCACGTAGACACCGTCTCGCACCACGAAGAGAGGATGATGTGTCAGCTCTTTCTGTATTCTACAGAGTCATTGTCCAGTCTTTTGTGGGACCTGCACAAATACTATAGTCAGTTCTCCGACTGCATCCAGACCAGAATAAGTCAGCTCAGGCAGCCCATCGAGAAGGAGCTCAAGGTTTGTGTTGGTGTCCTTTTTTTTAGTTATTGCACACCAGTATTCCCAAAGCTTGTCTGTACGTCAGAGTTCATAAGCTCCACTGTGATGTGCATTGTCGTCCTTCAGGACTTTGTTAAGATCTCCAAGTGGAACGACGTCAGTTTCTGGTCCATCAAACAGTCAGTGGAGAAGACGCATCGGTAGGATTTGATACGTGCTACGCCATGTGGGCTTTTTTTTTTTTATATGAGAGATGGCTGCCCTGCCGCCAACGCCGCTCTGCCTGTCTTCCTCTCTCCCAGGACTCTCTTCAAGTTTGTCGAGAAGTTTGAGGAGGCTCTGAATGGTCCCAGTGTTCCCGCTCTGGTGGAACAGGGAAGCAGTGCCAGCTTGGACAGTGTGGAAGCCAACCCAGAGGAAACGCCGCTCCATCGGGTTAACTGAAGAGCACCCTGCCTGGGAAGGGCAGAGATCTGCAGGTTCAAGTCTCACAGAGCACATGGTGTTTCTATCATTATCTCAAAAGAATGATCTCTTTTCCTTTTTAGAGTTTTTTTTTTTATTATCCTTATTTAATCAGTTATTGTCGCGGGTTTTATGATAATAGATGATAAATGAAATAACCTAAATTGAATTTGGTATTTCAGAATGAGAGCCCAGATGAAGCAGCTGAGGCTTCATCTCTACAGGGACGTCTGCCTGTTCTGTCCGGGAAGATGAAGAAACTGTGTGTGCAGCTGCTGAGGACAAACCCAGCGCCCGAGCTGGCTGAAGACCTGGACTGCTTCACTGATAAACCACTTCAATGGGCCGATGACATGATATTTACTGAGCACGCTTATGCTGGCAAAAGGATAAACACTTTTGATGTTCTGTACTTTGTGCTTACCGCGATAGACAACTAGCAAACAACAACTAAAGGTATATTATAGATCATTTAAAATGATTAACTATGTGGATTTAAACTCCACATCCCCCCCCCCAGTTCTTATTGATGCCGTTTGTCAACCACATGCTGCATAATTTTGCATATCCTGCTGCCTTCATGACAATTAATTGGCATAATCAATAACACATTTCACATTTAGGCCTTTCTGCACGCTGGCATTAATCAATAATTGTCCTTGTTTGTACAAGGCAATGATCTCCTCTCTTAACTTTCTGGACACTTCTCTTGACTTACCCATATTTCTGTCAATCAGTCAATCAATCACTGCGTTGGGGTTGAATAATTTTGAATACAACTGTAGTCGGATTGGATTTTTGCGCGGGAGCCAGCGACATCACATCAGAAACCAGTGTCAATGCTGCGTCCTCTTCTTCTTCAGGCGAGGTCATCAGCAACCTGCGCGACCTGCAGAGCCTCGCCGTCAACCCATCGGCAGAGAAAGAGAAGCAGAAGGCAGAGGTGAAGCACATCCTGCAGCAGAAGCAGAGAGCGCTGTCGGACCTGTTCAAGATGCTCGCAGAAATAGGTGGGTCTCCCTCTCTGATTTGCCAGTTTTTCACCCAGTTGTTTAAATTCCAAACTCTCTCTTCATGCTTCTGTGTCTTTATCACGTCCCCATTAAGGTCTGTCGTACCGCAAAGGCCTGACGTGGAGCAGGATGGCTGCCCCGGAGGACACCCTCTGTATGCAGCCGCTGGAGATGAGCACCGCTCTGTCTGCTGCCGGCAATAGAACCTGTAAACATAGATGTTTTCTGTGATTTCT
Organism: Pempheris klunzingeri; assembly: GCF_042242105.1. Lineage (NCBI taxonomy): Eukaryota > Metazoa > Chordata > Actinopteri > Acropomatiformes > Pempheridae > Pempheris > Pempheris klunzingeri. Next base: position 21,511,480 of record NC_092018.1, read on the forward strand.
TTTGGTTAACCACTACCAGTTAGTGTTATTTTGCTTGAAATTGCCTGCTGTGAATTATCGTATTTACCGGACTATAGAGCGCATCGGAATATAAGCCACATCCACTAAATTTTAAAAGAAAAAAATATTTTTACATATTAGCCGCACCAGACTATAAGCCGCAGATATACAGTCGTATGAAAAAGTTTAGGCACCCCTCTGAGGCTGCATAATAATTTACTCTGTCTGCACAGAAAACGCTCACAGTGGCATGCCATTCAGTTACACAAGCACCCTCTGCCCTGTTCTTCAAGCACACCCACTTTACTAAAACTAATTAAACATTTGAAATGACATCACATTTGCCAGCTAGCCTACTGAACGCCCACTATTCAACATCTTTTAAGCTATGGGCTATTTAGGCTTGATGTCAAGTATACAGCTATAGCCTACTACTTTTCTATTTCATTATTCATTCATGTTTATTTTAGATTTCATTCTGTCACCTTGAAACCACACAACCATGTAGTGTAGTCGGACAGGAATGAGGACGGAGAATCAAATCCCAAACAATCCATGAACCAAGAAATGACACGTCTCGGTTGCACTTAATCTTATTGACCACTAGATGTCCTACTTGAGCACTGTGTCGTTGAAGCACATAACATTCTACCTATCAACCATACTATTATATTTTAGCATTATCATCATTGTTGTAAACTTTATTATTATGTCATATTGAACTATCATTAACATGGTTGTTATTGGAACTGTCGATATCATTATTATTATAATTGTCATATAGTATATTATTATTATTACTATACTAGTAGTTATGGTTGATGGTAGTACTGTACTTGCGCATATTTATCCATCCCATAATTATACTATTATACCAAACAGCAACACATCAGGCCTTCACAGCTGCACTATTCTCACACCTGCTGCTAATTATATATGACGTCACTGTCATACATTGACACGTTAGCATGGTTAGCTAGCGTTAGCTAATTCGCTAGCTTCTGACCACCATGTGTTTGTGTTCGGCCATTCAGCCTCAGACTGACCTCATTAACCAAAGCCAACTCCGCGTCTTGACGATGTTTTCCTCCGGTAGTTTTCCAGTTTTCTTCTCCTCCTCCAAACATCTTTTAGAAACAGAAAAACGAGCTGCAAAAACGCTCCAACAATCCGCTCAGGTTCTGACATCATCTGCTGCTGCGGAAGTGTCCTGACTTAATTTCCAGTGTTGTCAACTTGGCCACTTTCTCTGGTGTTATTGGAGACTTTCTCTGGTGTTATTGGAGACTTTCTCTGGTATTATTTGAGACTTTTTCCGGTGTTTTGGAGACCCTGACGTGAAAGCGCCTATCACTCTGCAGTCACTCCCCTCAGTGGTGGGTGCTGCCGTTAGCCCCTCCCCCTCCCAAAGCTCAGCAGTCTCGCGCAGCCGCAGAGAGGACAGAGGAGAGCCGCTCCACTCCGCGTGCACGCTGCTCATGAATCGCGCACGCGCAGAGCCGCCACTGATCCCGCCCTGGCTCACAGAGCGGGATGGAAATGTGAATGTTTCTTGGCTGTCACACTAAAATAAATCATTACATTTGAGCCACACAGCTTCAGTCACTTCCTCACCTCGTCCACTGTGTGTGTGTGTGTGTGTGTGTGTGTGTGTGTGTGTGTGTGTGTGTGTGCCTCTCTGACAGAAGCTAATCTAGCTAGCTGGCTCATCATGTCTCAGTCTAAAGTGGACGCTCAGAAACAGAGAAAGGAGTGGGAATCAAACCTGAATTCAAAGGCTGGTTGAAGCCGTTTATTGGAGACGATACACGGGCATGCTGCCTGGATTGTAAGGCTGATTTCTACACCAAACTTTGTGATATTAAAAAAACACGACAACTCAAAAACATACTCAAAAGACAAAGCCTTCCGACACTTCCACCCAAAGCAAGCTGCCATTAATGAGGAAAACACTAACTGAAGCCTCCATGATATTAGCTACTGCTGAACACTGTTCCATGCTGCCATGTTGACCCATAGGTTCCAACCCCCGACCTTCTGATTGAGGGACGACCCACTCTACCACTGATCCACAGCCACCCGTGTGGTCCCACTGGTGAAGTGTGTGAAGCTGCTCTCTCAGACTCCACTGCTGCTCCTCACTTCAAAATGCACAGGACAAAGTGCATGGAAATGATTCATGGTGTTCTAGCACCACACTTTCTAAAAAAGTTGGTGGCAGATGTGGGTGAGCAGCATTTCAGCCTCCTCCTGATGGAGGTGTTTCTAAGTACTGGGGGTTGTGATGAGGTGCTTTAGTGACACCAAACACACAATTGTCTCAACATTTCTGGGGCTTGTTGAGTTGGAGGGAGGAGATGCCAGATCTATAGCCCGAGCTGTTGTGTTGCCATCATTTTCTCACATTGCCATTGACAGTTTTTTCTATTGTCTCTTTTTTGGTCGTTATCGGTTGTTAATGATGTCAAGTTAAAACCGTCTATACCAGGGGTGTCCAAACTTTTTTCACCGAGGGCCACATACAGAAAAACATCCAAAGGGCTGGGCCGCTCACTAGAAGTGAGCTATGCTGCTAACTTTAAACCACAAGAGGTGATGTATATCGCCTCACCTCTAGTGGATTAAAGTTGGCAAAATCAATCACATGTTGGTAAATTCTGCTTGATAACTGAATATGATTCAAGAAAAAAAACAGCCTTTCCATTAGTGGGCTTTCATTTATTAGTTGTGGTACAAGCTGCTCTTTGCCTTGTAGGCTCTTGTTCATTGTGTTCAGGTGATCAGTGAGATCCACTAAAAATGCCAACCAGAGAGGGTCACTGAGCTCATGAAGAGCTCCTTCTCTCTTCAAAACTGCTCCATTTCTGATCTCAGGGAAAAAAACCACCACGACTTAGCCAGCGCACATGACAATGGTGGTGTGCTCCAGCTTAGTTGTGTTACACTAATGTGTCCCCCATAAACAAATGACAGGTGGGAACTAATGAGCTAAATCATGAGGCCACCCACCGTTAGGGAACTGACACAACAGGTTAACTTTGAAACAGTATTCATAATAACTGAGAAGAAAATAAAGAGTAAATCTGGCTTCACTTAGTGACATTTATTTGTATTTTCCAACATTTGAATACTATTTGAATTACTTATATGAACAATCTTTTTTCAAAGAATAATTCAGAACATTCTCTCTTTGTCCTCAAAAATGACAAATAACTGCACATCCTTAAACTTAAAAAGTGCCTGCTGCCAACTATTACTCAATAATGAAACAAATCAATTAATTAATGGGGCACGATCAGCCAATCATGCTTGTTATTCTGAGACCGACGTCATTTGTATCCAGGTGCTCGTATCTCACGCTAAACCAATTACGATTGGTTGGAAGTGTCACATGATAAGAGATGCCTTCAGAGTTCACAAAAACTGTACGGCAGATTTGAGCAAAGCTGATTGGAACCACACCTTCACAAAAACTGTCAAATTATCGTACAGAGGGCAATTATCGTACACCTGGCAACACTGGTTCCGTATATCTTCTTCTTTCTAGGTCAAGCGGAGTGGTTGAGTGTCCACCTGACACTGAGTCTTCAGGTCATTTCTAATGTATTTTAAATCCAGTGGTTTTCTATTAGCGTTGTTTTGCGCTACATGGCCGCGGGCCCTGAAGCTGCTCGGTGCTCCGTTTAAGATTCCCGCCACTTCTATTTTCGATGTCGTCACGACCACGTCATCCAGCACCAGCGCGTCCAGATGAGGCGGGCAGGAAGTCAGACAAATAAACGGCAAAGAGAATCCGGTCAGTTTTCAAAATAAAAGCCCCAGTGCAGACTGTGAATCGTATATTCCACCACAAGATCAACATTATTTTATAATCGGTGGCACCAGTGCCAGACATTAACTGGTCAGAGGGCTTTTAACACCATGTTCACCATGCAGAACACCTATCTGCAACTACAGTGCAGCCAGCGCAAGACATCATGACAGTGGCTGTCAAGGTTGAGTTAACTGCAGTGAGTCAGTTAACTAGGAGTTAAGGGTGACTCAAATGTCAGTTACACAGCAAAATCTAGTTCATCAGCATGAAATGGCCTGGGAATGAGTCCATGCTTCCTTTGCTCTGGTAGATGCGTCTGGTCCCCCCTCTCGTTCATCTAACATGGGACAGGTTCGATTGGATGACTGACAGAGCAGCACTGCTGGGGCATTTTTGGAAACAACCAAAATGGCTGCTGATGCGGATCATTCTGTCGTTGTGTTCCACAGGATTTGACCAAAGTTTAATTCATATGTCACAAGAAAAAGTAGGATGAAAAAAAGGACATTACTGGTAGAGGGTTCCCCCCTGCGGCTGTAAAGTATCATCTCCCGGCTTCCATAAAACCTTTGGTGCTCGTTTTACGGTTTTGTTCTACTTCTCTACTGGTTCGTTGATGTTTTCCACCCCAGGAAAGTCAGAAAATATGAAAGCAGTTAGGATCTAGACCAAATAACATAAAAATGAATGTATTCAACAGCGTAATCAAATGGAATGAATGTGTGAAATAAGTGCTACAGTATGTCTTTTGGATCAAACTCCAACACTCCTCTGTGTCAGCTCCAGCAATTCTATTAAATTCCATGACCTGAACTGGCAACTGTGTAAATGATCAGTATCCTTGCAAAACAGTAAACTTGAGCCGGTGACTTTCTCACATTTCGAGCACAAAGTCATCCTATAAACCAAAGTCTGACATGTGACTGGACCATGTGCTGTGTGGAGGCAGACACACTGTCTGCATCCTGGCAGAAGAGGAGAATATGCATGCGTGAGGTCATCATACACACAAGCACATGCTCTGCATCACCATGGAAACAAGCATCTCCTCACAGAGGCCGGATTCTTTTTCTTTCTTTTTGCTTTCTGTTTTCCACCGAGGCCTCCAGGTTTGGCAAGTGAGAGATGTCAAATGAGGAATTTCATTCTAAAATGAGAGATTCAAAAAAAAACTGAGCCTCCTACTCTCGGAATATGATTCACACCAATTCAGACTTTAGACTTTAAACCACAGCGATCCCTTTGGACTATAGAGAAACAGAAGCATGGATAACATGCATATTTCCACCTTCTTTTCCAGTGTATGCAGCCCTGGATAAAGCATTATGATAAAGCAGTAATCAGTATCAGTATCAAACCAGCAGAACATACGAGCCGTGTCACAAAAAGACAGGTAGGAAGGTGCAGGTGTTCCTTTTAAGGGGTCTTCTACGATTGTAGAATCAATTTAAAAGGTGCATCTCTTCTTCAGAATCAATGTCAGCTACGTAGGGCTGCAAGTAACATGTATATTTATTTATTTTATTAATCAATTTTAAAAATGGTTGCCTGTTAATTTTCTAACCATTTGCCAAAAATAATCTTAACCCAAGGTCTACTAGCTTTCACCAGAGCTTTCAACCCCGTCTCTCAGTCCTCATCAATGGAGTTTGCTCAGTTGTCATGGAAATGGGAGTATTGAGGGACAGACTGATACATTGTTGGTTTTGATCTTTTGACTGGATTTACTGACAAGAAGCAAAATACAGAATAAGACCTGCCTTATTCTTTAGAGGGTAATTCTACATTTTACACCCGGGCCCAAACCGGGCACAAAAAGGTTTTGGAATTGGTCAAGCGGATCGTCTCAGCCAATAGTCGTGACACATGCTGAGATGACTGCAACAGAATAATCCTTTGGGGCAACTGCTTCCAATCAAAGTACGTCCACTGAAAGCGCTTCTTTTGGACACTGATGGGGCTCAGATTCAGAGTGCGTTATTCAAAGTGTCTGACAACATTATGGAAAGGATCCCTACAGAGATGCGCTCTCGTCAAGGCATTTTACCTCGTGGAACAGAGGAGCCGCTAGTCTACTGCTGCCTCAGTAAATTGTGTAACTTTGGTGTTTTGAAGGGTTAGTCGGGTCCAGCACAATATTTGGGGGATAACATAGTAAGAACATAATAGCATGATTATAAAAAATAAAAATAAAAATAAAAATACCAAAGTCACCCTTTAAGTCTCCCAAAATGGAAAAACATATCAAGTGCCAGCAGCTCAGAACTTTACTTTGGTGCTTTGCTTGAGTAAATGCATTTTGTTACCTCAGTATTAAAGTGGTGGGATTTTATTTTTAGTGAAAACACCACATCGAACGCCATAAACAGGTCCGTTTTAATCACATCTGGCCCCAGTGGGAATCAGCCATTGATGATAGTAGTTAGTCTCACAGTAAGTGGCTCATACAGTCACTCAATCAGTCAGTCCTGATTATCCAGTCAACATAATTGTTGTTGTTTATGTAAAGCGCTAAAAGCCTCCTCTAAAGTCACCTCTGTGCACCATGTACTGGTGGTTCTAGAAACACTGGCAGCACACAGCAACAACATCATGTACACAAGCATATTGAAAATCCAGTGTCAGCCTGAGCAATTGCAGTCCTTATATTGATTTAGGAGCTAATAGACCATTGTTCAAGCAGTGCAATCTTACGCTGTCTTGACCTTTCAGTTCTGCCCTCGCAAGATCATTTGAATACTGCATGACTGTCACCACGGGCAACGAGACGATGCCTACGTAAATGAACATTTCATGGAGTGAGGACGTGAGCCCGCACACGGGGATTCAAGAACCTCAGAAGATACGCTCAGGGTTGCCTCACCCCCATCAGGACTGTCGGAACAGCAGCTTCAGGACGCGGCAGGCGTGGGAGCAACAACCAGCTTTTTAGTGGAACGTCCCAGCCTGAGAAGACAGCACTACCTTGTGCTAGAGTGGTTAAATGAGCGGCTGTGACATGAGCAGGAAAAAGAAATGTGGCTTTAGTCTCAAATTCTCATCAGTTCAAATCATTTCCATGCTGTGAATGTCGCACTGTCAATTGTACCTAAATATTGATATATTGATTATAATTTGCATATGTTTTAAGGAAATGTACTAAAATGTGTGAGTCTGTGTGTTGAATGAAAGCAGAAACAAAGTAAAAATGAAAAGTTTAATTCACAAGCATTAACATTTAAAACACTTGTGGGTTTTGCCACTACAGCCTTAGCTGGTCTGGTATGTACATCGTGTAAAATAAAATAAGAGCCTCAAACCTGCGTTCTTTCTAATAACCAGCAGCGGTTAGTGGTTCCAAAATGAAGTCTGATTCTATGGAAGTCTATCAGAAAATGTTCCTGCTTCCCACTTGATTTGTTACCTCAGTAAACATTTTCCTGATGAGTTTATGGTCTCAGTCGCTAATTTTAAGTCTCGTGATTCATTTAGTGGATTGGTCCCATTTAGAGGAAAATAGATGATAAGACTCTTCACTTCTGGTTCTGAAACCAAGATGGTGTCGTCCAAAATGGCAAACTTCAGGCTTCAAACGGTGGTCCACAAACCAATGGATGATGTCATGGTGGTTACGTCCACGTCTTTTATAAAGTCTATAATAATAATGATAATAATGATCAACTTTATGTATTAAGCACTTTTCTTGACAATGTCACAAAATGCATTACAAACTAAAAAAAATGAGACCAGACAAAGGACAGAGGCACATAGGAAGTAAAACCAAAAAATCAGAGCACTGACTGAATCACTTCGCCAGTACTTGTGGGTCTGTTACGCTCTGTTTTAGCTCATCACAGATGAACATTTCAATGGTTTTAGAATAAAATCTAAAGAAGCAGTAAACACACAGCATTCTTACCACAAGATGTGTTTGCTTTTGGTCCTGCTCCACTGTCAGCTTCCTCAGTGATGATGGAAATCCCCTAGGTCCAGCAGGTTCTCCAGGACCCCGGTCTGCCGCTCCGCCTGGTCCTGGAGCATTTCCAGGTGCCGCTGTGCCGGATGGTTCTCCTGTCGTTGGTCCGACATTGTCTCTCTCTTTATTTTTTTCTCCAGTCCTTAGGCTGGGAACTTGGGCGCCAGTGTCGCATGAGCCTCCATCCCCCGTGAGTTCCCCAGCACTAAAGACGCCGACAGTTCAACTCAAAATGCTCTTTTATTTTAAACTATAACAGAAGGTGTCCGTTGCAGTGAGGTGGCGCTGGGCAGCTGGCAGCTCCTCTTCAATCTCTCTCTGAGGCTGAGGAGAGTGCCGGAACTGTGGAAGACCTCCTGCGTTGTCCCGGTGCCAAAGAATAATCTTCCCAGTGGTCGACTGGTGATGCCAACAAGGTGAACGAGCTGGTGGGGAAGGCCAGCTCAGTGGTTGGACTGGAGCTGGACAGCCTGGAGACAGTGGCAGAGAGGAGGACAAAGGACAAGATCGAGGTCTTCCTGAAAACCCTCTCCATGATGAGCTGTGGCAGCTGGGCAGCTCATTCAGTCAGCGGCTCATCAATCAATCAGTCTTTATTTATAGAGCACCAATTCATAAAGCATAAAGAGCAGGTCTAGACCAAACTCTTTAATTAGAGAGACCCAACGATTCAGGAATTCAACATTAAGGATTCAAGAATCCCCACATGAGCAGCATCAGATATTATATTAGGACACAGTGGCAGGAAGAACTCCCCTTTAACGGGAAGAAACCTCAAACAGAACCAGGCTCAGAGCGGGGGGGGGCTTTCTGTCAGGGTCTGTGTTGGGAGAAGGCTGGACAGAGAGATAGAGATAGAGACAGAGAGAGAGAGAGAGAGAGAGACAAAACAAACAGCAGCCAACATACTAACAGCAGCTATAGCACTGACAATAGGAGTGTGACTAATAAATTAGCAATATGGTAGTCCATTTAGCCAGAAGATACATGTCACCCACATCCTACAGATGAACCATTTGTTTTTTTCAGTCGCAGAAACATTCAAAGTGGTTGGGATGATGGTGTAACTGGGGCCTGGTTATTTGACAAAGTGAGCTCAGAAGAATAAGTCTGTTGTTCAAAAAGCACATAGAACATTCATGACAAACATCACTCATTTCGCAGAGGGCCAAACTATAAAGTCTGATTTGTTTTCTGCAGAAAAGAGTTTAAGGTGACTGTCGGACTCTGTGAAGCCAGTGGCATTCAACAAAGCTTCTGCTCAGCTTACCGCCCTCAAACCAGCAGCCTGGTTGAGAAGCTTGATGGCACCATCCAGAGGTCAGTTGCATGTTGTTAACGTGGCTGGTATCGCACAGCTACGCAGCATGAATGCTATAGAATGAATTAGTGACATAAGAATGGCTGCTGTTATGTAACTTAATGTAGAAATGTTCATGCTCTCAACAACTTACCTGACAAACTCCAAACCTCTTCATTATTTAATCATATTTATCATAACCCCCTTATTATTTAATGTGTGGCAGAAGGCCAGAGACCCATCTGAGGGCCAAAGGAGTCTGAGGTCAGCAGCTCCATTCGCTGTATGCATAGTGACAAAAGAGGAGGTGGAGAGTGAGGAGGTGTTTGAGAAACTTAAATACCACATGTGTAAAAGACTGTCCAAGAAAATGTACAGAAAACACAAGGAAAATATGGAAATGCTAACTGGAAAAAGGAGAGGAGGCCAGCTGTTTGAAATGTTTTCCATTAAAGACATCAGAGAACAACAGCAAAATGGATGCTGGGTCCCTTCAAGATCATCCATATTAAAGGGAAAACTGTTAGTCTGGCTAGCAATACAACAAACACCAATATTCACCCAATGCTGTGCATCCAATGAGTGCACAGAAGCAGCGTGAGGAGAAGAGAGCGCACAAGCCTGAGTGCGGGAAATCTGTGCAAGCAACCAAATATTTGGGAGCAAGCATGCAGTGCAGAGCAGAAGCAGAGCAAATCTAAGTGGGAGCAGGGGCCATTTGAGTTTAAGGATGGGGTGTTTAGGGAAAGCATCTCACGATCTGAATGTGAGGTGAGTTCTCCCAAACTGATAGACCACGCTCTTGAATGAAGATGAGAGAAAAAAGGAAGGTAAACTCCAACAGCGCTAATTAGCTGAACACAGATAAAACAAGGAAAATAAACTACTGAGTGAAACTGACTTCTGTCTGGTGAAGAGTAACTCAATGTAGATGGGGGGCTTTTGCTGTGAAGGGGAGAAACAGAAGGCATGGATGTAAACTGTGCTAGCTTTGTAAAAAAAAAACACAGCACACATCTACAAATCTACATCTACATGATGGCCACAGACGGCCTGAAGCTGGATAAATGTAAACAGCAGCTAGCATCCGACTGCCACACGGAATACTGGAGGGGCTGCTGACCGGGCAAAACCAGCACCCACTTCCTCCATCTGGGCAAGTTGAGGAAACTGGACAATCATCCTCAGGAGCCCAACTACTGCTGAATTTGTGAATTATTCTGTGGACTGGAGTTTTCTGGATGTCAGAAGGCCCAAAAAATCCTGGGAGATGCTGCATGAGCAAACCAGTACAGGAATACAAGGACCTGAAGCTTGTCTTCCCACCCATGATCAGCTTCAGTTGTAAGAGCACTTGTGAGTGCTGCGCTGGTCTGTCTGACAGGCGAAGTCAGGACAGAGGATTGAGACACTGTCAAAGTAGAGCTGCAGCGTTGGCACATTTGGCTCCAGCGGCAGTGTGCTGTAGGGTGGACACGCTATGAATATGAGAAGGTTCCTGCCAAGACTTCAAGAGCTCCACTCAGTTTATCTACAGTTTGAGATCGACAGGCACCACCTATGAGGACTGCAATGATACGATATCAGAATCGGCTTTAGTGGCCAAGATCGAGTGTGTTTACACCAACCAGACACAGCTAAAAGCAAGGACAACACAGGTAAACCTAAACATTTCACCAATAGTACAATGGTCCACAGTGAAGATATCCAATAACATCAAAAAGACAGAACTATGAAGATAACCGTGGCAGAGAAATAGATGATGTATTTTACGGTATGCACGTCTCTGACAGGCTCAGCGCATGGTGTTTTGAATCTCCAAGGCAACCATGTTTGTAAGAACAGGCTCATTGGAGATGATCCAGGCCTGCACGGAATCCATCACCGGCAATCACCGCACAGTGCATGGTAGGTTATAGGTTTGTGTCCAACTTGATCCCGATGCGCTCTGAAGTTTGATGTCTGATGTTTAGAGCCAGGCACCACAGCTGCTCTCCACCAACTGTAAGACCCACGGCATGATGGGAAACGCCTGGCTGTCCAAGAGCTGACTGGCTCTTAGTTCTGACAACGAACACCACGTTTTTGTAGAAAATCCTAATGTTGTGTGATATTATGGAGCTTTAATCTGTTAACAATTTCTAACAATACTACAGTGCTTTTAGAGAATTCAAACACAGGACAACAACACTACCACTTCAACACCTCTACAAGCAGAACAAAATCGTATTTTACAAGAAGCAGGAAAGAGGCCTCACTGCCCCCCACTGCCAACTTCACTTTGCCATTCACAAATGAAGAAAAAAGAACAAAACTGGGTAACATGCCAACCACATCCAAAAGGGCTACAGGCAGATCTCGGGCAACACAAGAAGGCAAAATGGGAATGGATATGTTGCTCATTAAGTGCTTCCTCTGTATATTCATTTTAAATTTAAGTGGCAGGGCTTCATCAGTCCCTCGTAGCTGCAAAAGTGGTGAAGCAAGAAAATGATGACAGAAAATACCATTTTGTACCTGCCTGACCTTGACTGAAATTCCACTGTGTCCTTTTACAGCAAATTAATGAAATATTTGATGGCTATGGGATAGGGGGTGCACCACTGGACACCATTGTTTCCACACCACTCTTCCCCTAGTCAAACCCCCCAGTCTTCATCAGTGGCAGCCTGGTTCCTCAGCTGCCACACACACACCAGACCAGCAACTGGACAAGAAAGTTACCGGACCTCTGCTGAGACTGAGGGAGAGAAAAGAGGATTGAAAAGGAAATGCATTATGCATGGGTCTCATCGTGACCCAGTTAAAGGAGAAGCAGCAAGAAATCATCAGGTTACTAAAAGACAACAATGCAAAATAAAAATGTTTACACAATATTTGTGTCTGAGATAAATCTCATCCAGAAACTAAAACGCCATAAAATGAGCAGTGGTTGGCTTGTTCACATTCACATCTGTGAAGAGACCTAGACATTCATGTCCTGGGCCACCCCGCTGAGGTGGCCCGGGTTCTCTTTCTCATCCAGTCACCATGAGCTGCCACCTGGAGGCACAGCACGAGTCAAGATGATGTAGAGGCTCTTCAGTCAAAGCTAGTTCACTTAATACCTCAGAGCTTTGCCAAATATTACAAGTTAGTCGATCTGATTTCCATGATAAAGCTGACGTTTGACCTGAGATGCCTCACGTCACCCTGTGCCATACACACACCGGCCCACAGAGGAAACATATATCACACACCGTACACACATTGTAACATGCATCTGGGTGCCCATCATCCCAGTGGTGACATAGAGAGTCCCTCTTGTCAACATCTGTGTGGTGAAATGCTCTGGAATCACGCCATCTACCAGGACGACGGATTAGAACTGTTTTCACTTCAAACGGGCTATGATTAGGGACTGGGGATGGTGATTAAATGATGGGAGCGTGCCATCCATCGACAGACTGTGTCCGGCTGTGTGAGACTGTTCCTACGATGTGTGAAGTGCTTCCCCTGTAGGCCAGTAATGTGGTGGGACATATGTGTATTGACCCAGGAACAGACATGATGGAGATGTGTTGGCAATGTAGATTTTGAGATGTTGAGTCTGTCAGCCACAGCTTTCTGACTCCTGGGGGAAACCGCAGGAAGGCGAGAACACCGTCAGACACTGGCGACCCGGTCCCCATGTGGCCTGAAGGTCCTCGTCAGCAAAGAAGTGAAAATAAAGGTACAAACTTTTTTTTTTTTTTAAAGCCAAGCTGCAAGAAGAATAATGAAGCTGATATCATACAAGTTTCTGAGGGATTCATTGTGCTTGTAGGGGAGCAGTTATCAAATTAATATTGTTGCTGACCAGTGAAAACCATGTACCTTCATTTTCTTAAGATACTTGAAAATGATTAAACCCAGTATTACCCGATAACTTGTCGTGTCCGTTTTTTCGAATGAAGACATCTCATTTAAGGTGTTTTAATGTTTGTAACAATAAAACATAAGCATGGCCATGGACTCTCTCTGCTCTCATGTGTCTAACCCTTCAGAACCTGGGGTCAGTGCTTGTATCCTGTCTTTAACATTATGAAGTTGGCCAACTCTATAGCAATACATTTAAGCAATATGTGTCTGTCCCTGTTAATACAAAGCAGTGAATAAGGTACAAAATAAGGCACTATGAATAGTAGCACTATATTCCCCACAAACTTCAGAATCATCAAACATGAGATATGTGGTTTTCATTGTACGGTGTTCAGAAAAAAATATAAAGCACTTGACTAAATGAACTGTAACTGAGGCCATATGCTCTGGTTCATTTTAAATATTCAAAACAAGCCACTTTCTCTGTTCAAGTCCATCATAACCAATCAAAAATACATACGTGATTCCTTCTGCCATAGCTGTCCCAACATGGTCTGCTAACTACAGCGAGCCTGCAGATGAATCGGACAGAATGGAAATGTTTGTCGCTTCCTGTAAATTCTTTGAAAGCTGCAGGAAACAGACTGAACTTCAGCTGTTTGCCCTCCCCCCTGACTCCCACACCACCACCTGATCTCATCCACTTTCCAGGCAAAGCGCAGTGTTATGATGGAATAGTTTGTCCCCATTGTCTGCATGCTAAGTTATGCAGCCCACTGAATATGGTAGTGTTCATCAGTAATCATTCACCCCTTCATTCAGGAGCTTCACACACCGAAGCTGCTTCAGTGTTTTGCCCAAGGACACTTCGACACGCTGACTCATAGGAGCCGGAGATCGAACCACCGACCTTCCCTTTGAGCCCGTCAGTAGTGTTCACCCCATCATGCCTCTGGTCCAGTCGTGCTGGTGATTGGCTCATACCACAGAGAAACCCCCCAAGGCTTAAAAATATACACAGAGAGAGTGATAAGTGACCACGTTGATATCCGGAGGCATCCAGTCAGCCGGTGGTCTATAGAGAGAATGCTCTCTGGGCTGCAGTAGGGAAGGGGAGGCTGAGCAGCGGTCTGGTGTCCACATCCATGGCAGCAAGTCTCTGACCCCTTGCTACCGATGACATAACAAGTGGTGGGAAACTTCTCTGTGTTTTTTGGTGGATTGCAACACGAGCTTTCAGGTGCATAGCACGCCCCCCCCTCCCCATAGCAGAGTATGCATAACAGGATCTGGTTCGAGTGGTGTCCTGTTTCCTAGTTTTCAACCTCTAGCCCTTGTAGCTCCTTTCTGGAGGGCTGCTAGCCAGTCAGTCAGGGTCCCAAACCAGGGTTCGGGCCAAAGGAGGGCACTGAGATTGGGCCAATGTCTTTGTGGTTTCAGACTACGGAGCTGCTCAGTTAGTTTTGACAACCACTCTTAAACAGCGAGCTAGAGTCAATTCCTATAGCAGAAACTGCTGAGACACAACCACCAACAATACATGACGGCACTCAGGGTTCCCCTGACCCTAACGGTACTTCCCTTTGCAGCAGTGGCTCAGAGGCAGAGTGGGTCGGCCACTGATCACAAGGTCGGCAGCTCCTCCAGTCCACATGTCCAGGTGTTATTGGACAGGACACTGAACCCCAAAGTGCTCCTGACGCTGTGTGTGACAGTGTGTGAATAGTTTCCTGTCCTGTTTCCTCTTTGCTCCTGTGTGAATGTAGTGCTGAAGCGCTTTGAGTGGTGGAAAAGACTGGAAAGGTGCTCTACAAGTACAGTCCATTCACTGTTTATCTCACGTGTTTGTTGCCTAATGTGTTCAACCACAAGTGAAGCAGCCGTCTGAAGCCCTGTGCTGTGTGCATGGTTCAACATGGCTGCTTTCCTGCTATCTAAGAGCCATGTAAAGAACTACATATGAACCAGATTATCTTTTACTTCCTGTGTGAATACAGCATTTATAGAAAAGCCACTGCCTGGTAGTCTGGACCTGATCCCATCACATGTAACTGGGGGCATCTGGGTGAGACCCCACCACCACCACCACCACCACCATTGGTCCTCCTGCTGTGGGAATCAGCCCAGTTTTACAACAGTGCAGCACAACAGATTGCACAAACAGAGAGAAATGTCTGGCTTTGCTCCAACTCCAGTGTTCTCCTACAGAGAAAGCAGCCGTAATGTTCAGACCGCAAAAGGATTTGGGGGCTGCTTACTGCCTCAGTTCAAAATGAGTGTATTTATGACAGCTGTAACTTATGGGCTGTGGGGTTTATTGGATGTACTCTGGCAGAAAAAGTATGATTGGACTTTACTGTAAACATCCCTCCCCTCTGCCGGTGGCTTTGGATGAGATGTGTGTGTGGCTCGTGAGGGAAACAGAGCATGGTTTGGTACGTTCATGTGTGGTGTAAAATACTGAGATATCACATGCTGTAAATATAATGTGTTGATTAAGATGCAGTAGGAATTGATACATGACGGTTAGCATGACAGGAGTGTTGATCAAATAACCGAGGTAATAGAAAACGTAACCTATCAATAAGCATGAAATGATGTAACCAAATATCACATTTTATACTCTGTTTTAAATGTATCATTCTTTACACTTTGTTTAGAGAAAATGCAGCAAGAGGAAACCAGAGCCTAATGGCGTAAACTGGAGTGAAAGTATTGTTTGAAAAGTGTTGGAAGCTAATAGTGTCAGCAGAGGGTGCTGTAGGATAAGGGAGAAATAATAGCTGCTCAGTGGAAGCCCACAAGGTAGGACCAAGTGATCGGGTCAAATTAAGTACAGAGGGACAAACTCCTCCTTATGAAAGGTGGTATAATTTAACTGGTTAGGGACAGATGCTGGGGGGCAGGCAGATGCTGATTTTGGGTTATAAAAGATGGAACCCTTGCATTGTTTAGTCAGAACTGTTCAAGTGTTCGCCTTGTTCAGATCTCTGGCTTTGTTGTCGACAATAAATCTCTACTGCGCTGAACTCTGAAGTCTCCTGGTGCCTGTTTGGAAGATTGACTCTTTGGATTTTTTCACACTTAGAATCTGGAAAAACTTTGACACTTTGGAATTACTTGGAAAAACTTAGAGCCTGGATGGAGAGGATTGACACTTGGCCCAAGTTGTGTGTGTGGGGGGGGTTCCCCGCACACAACACATGGCCCACTCGTGTTGTGGTGGTGAAGCAGCTTTGGCTCACAGATGGACCATGCAGACGTAGAAACTACCTGCAGCCGTGATTATGCATGTACATTTGTGTGACCTGTCACCTCTCTCCCTGTGCATGCTGGGATAGGCACCCTTATGACAGCGAAGAAGAGAATGACTGAATGTGTGACAAACAGCAGGCAACAATTCCCTGTACTTCACGTCTGCTCCAGCTTCCTCCACAGAGAAGAGCACCATGCACCGTCTGTTTCAGGCCTCAGGAGGTCAGTGCTCCACCATTTCAGGCTCCTGCTGAATGCGACACTAGGTCATGAGTTGTGGCTTTTGGGGACCTGAAGTGCAGTTTACATTTTCTAATTTCAAATTCTAATTCAAAACGACACCGTAGGTTTATAAAGTAAGGATTCAAACATATTTCAGATCAAATTCCGATCCAAAAAGAATGAAGAAATGCATAAATGCAATCATTTTAGACTGGACAATACTCTGAGAAAAGGACAGCAGAGGCATGAGGCCCATTGCAACTTGAAAAACATGTTTGTCAAAAAAGGACCAGGTACATACAAAAAACATCAAAACATGCAAGAGACTGGGAAGATTAAAATCCATACAAGAAAATAAATAAAGGCATATTCCTCCATTATGCTGAAAATCACAGTGGCATTTTTATTTTTCCTCCTCATCAAACACACTAAACTTGAGTTTCACTTACATTTACTCGGCTTAGCAGAAAGTCACCTTTGTTACTGTCCACGACGTCCATTCAGTGGATGGATTCACTTCAGCTTCAGGAGCTATGGGGATTGTTAGATATTAATGAGTGTCTATGAATATTTCTTTTTGAATAAATGAGTGAAATTGAGTTTCTGTAAGATACTATTGGGTGTGACATGTTATCAAGCACATTTCTATCCGTTTTGTCTGAAAGTTTAATTTCATTAAAAAGGTGCAGCCTGCCACTAAAAGTTATGGGGGACAAGAGGTGACGATGGGAGAGTTTGTTAAAATTCCCTGAATTAAAAAGAACTGGGGAAGGCTTTAGTTATAGTGATGTGTGTGTGTATATATATATATATATATATATATATATATGTGTGTCATGTGTGTCATGATTGCCAATTTAATTATGTCTGACATAACATGATCCAGCCACCGCTGTCAGCTACGCTCCCTCCAGGACCTGTTCAACAACCACTTTTGAGTTTCTGCTGGAAAAGGGAGCACTCTGTCAGGAATCTTGGACAGTGACATCATAAAAATTCTAAACCTACCAATTTCTGGAGGACTTCAGTGGGAAGGCGATCCCAGAGGTTGATCAAAAAAGATTTTCCACTCAGAAAATCTAAACTGATAGTTTGTCGGTCTCCATCTCTAAATCCTTTGGTCATCTCTGCTCTCTGACATCCTTTTTTCTTTTCCAGGTACAATCATATTAACAACCAACAATGGCAGAGAGCAGTGGACCGGGGGGGGAGTCAGCACTGAGCGGCTGATGAGGGAATGAGCTGCAGCTGAGGAGGGCTGGGGCAGTCAGGTGATGGGGAGGGACAGTCTGAGGGCGTCTGGGGGAAGACGGAGGAGAGAAGCTACACTGCCACAACGTGGGAAATTATTAAATCATTCCAGTACTCATCGGCTGAAGATTGTCAAATGAAAGCAAATATACTGAGTCTGAGAGTCATAGTGGAATCAGCCTGGAAAATGTTTTCAACTGTAGAATGGAAATAACCCCCACCCATGTATCTGAGACCCCCACGTTGTCAGGAGAAAAAAAGCATAGAGAAGAAGAGAGAGGACTGCTGATGGTGCTGGCCTGGTCCACTGACTCTTCAGCACTGTGTGTGTGTGTGTGTGTGTCACAGCAGCTGGTGCCGGTGCGCTAAGCTGAGGATACTCACTGCATCTTAATGACTTCTCTGTGTGGACTCCAGCGCTGGGAGCTGTCTCCGCGTCTGGATGGTTTGAATGTTGCCTTACAGCCTCTTTCCTCTCATTTGTCAGGGACAGAGGTCAAAGACGTGTGACGTAAAAGGTACCAAATTGTGCAGCTGTGAATGTGTGCCTGCTCAGGAACACCTTTGCTCCGACAGGGAAGACAGAGGGGGGAACAGTGGGCAGCACACTGGTTGCTCTGTAACCTTTATTATAGCTTAACACACAAAGCACGTTGTTTCCTGCACTCAGTTCAAGTACACTGTCAGTATACATACTGTAGCTGTTCAACATGTACTGCACCCTCAGAAAACAGAGGACCAGTTTGATAGCACCATTATAAAAAAGGACAATAAAACAGGACTCACACACTCATTATTGTACGTAACGTCATTTCTTAAAACGAGGAATAAAACTGTAAAAACTAACTTCAATAACAGCTCATTACTCTTGTGTGAAAATGTAAATAGTAGAAAGCGTCATATTGGCACTGTGACTGTTTAAACAGGGAGGAACGCTCTCTGTGCCCCCACAGGGTGTAAATCTGGGCTTCTGTCCCCGTCTAAAGGCAGCGTATAGAGCAGCGAGAGGAGATGGGTTAAAGAAATGGGTTAAATGGCTGAAAGTTTCCTGCTCCAGTAGAATGGCCCCACCCCCCCCCGTACAGCCACCGCTGGCTGGCTTCACTCACACTCCAGGAACACACACCAGATATGAGGTTTGAGGTTCGGCAGGAGGAGCATCAGAAACGCTTCGTGACTGGGCGCACACGTTTGGACTGGCAGCTGAGCAGCTGGGGTCACACGGCGATCTGTTAGGAAGCTGTCGTGTTCAGAGTTCCCTTTAAGTTGTGCGTCAGGCTGCGATCTAGCGAAGGTCGCACCAGAACGAGGAGATGGTGCAACTCTGGAGGTCAGGGTTAAGGCAAAACTGAACTTGGTGAAAAGATTGAGTGATTCCACTGGAACGAAGCGCAGGTGACTCTGAAACGCGGCTGTGAGCAGGCCTTCGTGCATTCTGAAAGGACTTCAACGGTCTGTTTGTTCTCCAGATGTTCTCCACCCACACAGACGAAGAACCCGTGGCTCAGACAGGAGGGGCGTCGTCCTCAAACCAAAACACAGTCCAGGAGGAATCTCAAAGAAAGCGGAGGACGTGTCATTTCCAGAGCGGAACATTTACACAAACCGGCCATTTGCTCGCATTTCAGCGTGACACAGATTCGGTTTTTGGATTATAAGGCACAGGATTACATTTAGAGAGCGATTGAATACCCAGAGGATATGTCACGATGTCCTGACACACCCTGAAGTACACTTCTGCATCACTGCACAGTCACAGCCCCTGATGGAGGGCAGATGGAGGGCAGACTCTTAGCTGGTGGTAAAAGAAAGTGGGTGTGATGGAGGTGGGAATTCAGTAGAGGAACCAGACCAGGAGAACAGAAACATGAGGTACCACATTAGCTTCGACAGCAAAATATTGCTACATACCATGAAGAGGAAAGAGTTAAGCTATATGAGAAGAAGAGGAAGAAGAAGACAGCGTCTGGGAGCTGACATGGATCTCAGTCAGTGAGAATCAGCTGCTGAGGCCCTGGTCTTCCAAAGGACGTCCTGAGTGCTCTTAGATAACACACACTGTGAGGACAGGCACAGCTACATCTGCAATAACGTTAACTCGGCTGCTTCCAACGCTCTGTGACAAAGACTGCAGTCTGCTCTCTGATGCTTCAGTGAGTGGTCCAGCTGAATCGGGCTCTTAGCTCCCCCAGCTGCTGATGAACAGCTGCTCGCCGTGCTTTCATTAAAGTCCTGCAATGAGTGACATGCAAGAGAAACGCTCGGTGTGTCCCGCGGCCTCGGTGTGCGTGGACCGGAGTGTGTGAAAGGCTCTTTGGGAGCCTGTTTAAAATGGGAGGGCCAGTGCAGAGCGCTGCTGTCGGCGTGGAGGGCCGTGGTGTCCCGTTCTCCGTGGTGGTGGGGGGGGGGTGCTGCCTTCAGAGACGACACGCTGCGATGACACCGTCCTCCGAGGAAAATCACCACTCTGTCACGGGACGGAGTGAGAGGGCACACGGAGAGCTTAACCTGGGAGGTCAGAGGTGTTGGTGTGGCTGTAGCTGCCTCAGTTTTGCACGCAGGAGGGTGGGTGGGGCGGGGGGGGGGAAGCTGCTTCCTCGTGGAGGAGGGAGAAGATAAAAGGATGATGTGAGCAGGGGCGGGCGGGGTGGGCAGGATGAATCCACCACGGATGGAGATGTGTAGTGGTCGGCGGGGGCGCCTGTCCAGCCTCTCCTCTTGATTGGTCTTTACCTGTGGGTCACCTGGTTGTTGAGGAGGCCCGGGAACATCTGCTCTGTTTCACTGCTTAATGAGCCACCTGGCAGAGACACAGAGTGAGCAGCTGTTAGCACACCTCATGCTGCTCACGTGACCACGGCCGAACCATCTCCAAGACAACAGTGCCGGCCGTGAGATGGGGTGGAAAGCTTCAGGAAATGACGTGAATAACAATATCATCTCACAGAACTTGGAATTACTAGTGATCAAAGATACTAAGTATTTCAAGTCACAGCTTCATTCTTTATGTTCGATCTGGAGACACACTGCTGAGGTGTGGATGGACTGACTGCCCCTCCACATGATAGCAGAGTAGATGTAGCAGCTACGTGTGTGTGTGTGTGTGTGTGTGAGGTCTGTCTTACCGTTATGGCAGCTGTACATCCACACACGATGGCCGTCATATCGACATCTGCATTTCATGACGTTATTGGAGTAGTCAGACTCAGGAACCTCAGAGTTTGGATTAATTATTATCTGTGGGGGGGGGGGGGTACATATGGTACAACAGGTAGAAGGTCAGCACTCATGTCACACTGTATTTAGAGGGAAAAACAACACAGGAAACATTACCTGGAAAATGTAATCTCCAGGTTTGAGTTCAGTGATGTCGATCCACTGGCAGTCGATGTCATGCCTGTAGGTATCCCAGCAGCCCACAGTGATCCCCTGCTCTCCAAAGTTAGCGCACTCATACCTCTTTTCAATACCTGCAACACGACATGAGAAGAATAAGAGAAGTGAGCACTGATGCACCATCTTTTAAATGTGCGTGTTGGCCAACAGACACCACGTTTTATTTGTAGTCGTGTTTCTGGTGATCAACCACACTGAGCTCATCATTCACCTCTCCAAGGCACCGTATGAACAGCTTTAACTTCCCATTTTTTGACTGTGTGGAAGTGGTGTTTGCAAAGTTTCAACGTTTTTTCACATCTTCAAAGTGAAGGAAGGAATCCTCTCTTGGTTCTCACCTTCATCACACTCTGAGTCCTCGAGGCAAAAACTAGCTTTGTGTCCCTCTGCCACCTTGGTTCCATTGAGGCTGAACAGATCATAGAGCGTAAAGACCTCCATGCTGTGATAATGCCTACACACACACACACAAAGAGGGAAATGGAATCAGGCTGAAACATGCAGCAGAGTAGAAAAGCAGCAGGTGGCCCCTGTGGTCCACGTGGTTCCTTTCAACGCTCCATCGAGCTCCGCCAGTCAGAGCAGCCAAAGGTGTAACACGTTGAAAGCTGGTAACTGTGAAGCTGCCAGCAGTGAGCTGCTGACGTGTTGGACTGTGTGCAGCAGCTTCAGCTTCACGTCGCTCAGTCACTGGAAATGGTGGCTGACTAAAAAAAAAGGACATCATGCTTGATTGCTTGTCGTGATTTCTAATGAAATGTGTGTCTGGATCACAAATGCTCCCTAAATGTGTGCATAAGAAAGCTAGCGTGTGATGAAGTAAGTGAATGTGCAGCACATCTGCCTAGGCTAATGACCTCCTGGCTCCAGCTCTGCTTTTAAAGCACAGACATGACAGAGGAATAAGTGTTACTGTGGATGCATCATGCAATGAAATGTGGGATAAAAGCCACAGACTCTGTGCCGCTGACCTGTGACAGTCGTGCCACACCCACGAGTGTCTGCCCGCTTTGGGCCTGAAGTCAGACTGGCCGTTGTTGTGGATCTGGGAGGAGAAGCGCAGCAGGCGGCGGTAGGAGTTGGCTGGCGCCTGGCTGGAGGTGCTGGACAGACAGTTCTCCTCGTAGGCACACTGCAGCATGAACATGGGCCTGTCCTCCATGTAGGTGGTCTGCTCCACCACCTGAGGGTTCAACACCAGGTCGGGAGCCGCTGTGGACGGGACGGCAGAGAAGCAGGTGGAGATGAAGCACAGTTAGAAACAGAGAAATGGCAGAGAAGCCCAGGAGAACTCTGGCAGAGCGGTGTGTGTCTCTGGCTGCAGAGCCTCATGTGATCCACCAGGGAGGGTTTGGGATTCTGCAGCCTCACGTGTTCAAACATTGCTCCGAGGCAGAGGTTCTCCACAGGCACAAGTCCGAATGAAAACTCAGAGTCCGAGCTGTTCACAGTGAACAGACACAGTGAATGACTCACAGGTGGAAATGTGACTTACTGCATCAGTCATGACTGCCGTACCAGTCCATGATTTGTGGAGACATTTTCTTTTGACAGCTACCTGTCAAAAGCATTCACCACAAACAACGTGTCACTTTGGTGTCTTACTCTCAGAGCAGGAGACTCCGGCAGCGTTGCGTCCGCCTCCTTTGGCACAGCTGAGGTGGGCCCCGTGGTGCAGGCAGTGGGTCAGAGACATCTCAGTACCAGAGCAGCGAACTCCACTCATCACCACAGCGTCTGCACTCACCTCTCCTGGCCAATACCACGTCTCCTGTTGGGAACACATGACCCCGACACGCGTCACCGCTCAGCCCTCTTTAATCCTGCACACGTTCACTGTGTACGTCGCTCTTCATATTACTGCACACATTAGGGACACCTTGAACACCAGTGGGGAAACCTTATTTACCGTTTATCATTATTATCATTACCTTATTTCAGTATTACTCAATATGTCACCAGCACTGTTTGAAGACATATTCCAGGTATTTTACTTTGGTACCAATCCCACCATCTAAAAACAGTGTCATAAGTAAATCAGTTAAAAGGACCGGACACCTGGAGTATTATCGGTACAATGAATCTGCCAACGTAGAAACAAAAGTAAGTGTCTACAGCAGAAAGAACCCTTTTGGCATTAATATATGGAACTGCCATTTAGTTCTTCAGACAATATTGAGCAGTTTAGTGTATGACGAGGCGTATGACAGGCTGATCCTATGTTGTAGATGAAAACTGGTGGAAATCTGTAAAGTAACTAGTGGAGGAAACGTAGTAGGAGCCATTTTGCACCACTTCTCACCAGCAGCACCTCACTCAGCTCTGTCACTGCTGGGGCTCTCACTGAACGCCGGGATGAAGTGAATGACGGCCCATGTTTTGTTTTAAAAAGCTGAAAATAAATCAGAACCTTCACACATGCTTTAGGTGTGGCAACAGCTGATTTCGGGACCCAGAATAATTACAGAAACTGAAAAAAAACAATTCACATCAGCCGATCCCCTCAGTGCCAGGCAGAGCTACCTCCTCTCCAACACTGCTTTACTAGCAAGGTGCATCTTGGGATACACTAGGAAGCACCTAACAAAGCGGGTGTCCCAGTGGAGGAGACCAGAGGAGACTGAAACAGCAGTGCCAAGAAGGGTGATTCTCCACTGGGACCACTAGAGGGCACACCTCCCCTTCTACATCAATCAATCAATCAATCTTTATTTATACAGCGCCAATTCACAACAGCGATTCAGGAATTCAACATTAAGGATTCAAAAATCCCCACATGAGCAGCATCAGACATTAGATTAGGAAGAACTCCCCTTACATTACGCTGTGCTGCCATGTCGTCGTCACCACATTAAACTTACCGCTAGACTGGAATAGTTTGTTCTACAGAATGTAATTACCTGGTGATTTTCTGCTTTCACAAAGTGATCGTCCAAACTCAGGCCTGTGAACTTCCCATGTCTCCAGTATATGAACGTGTGATGGAGCAGCAACAGAGGAGATGTAGCAGACATCACTCCTGGACACTTAGAAATTAAACTGCAGTTTTACCTTTGAATTACGATTAACGTCGGTTCTTTCCTGATGAAATCTCGTCAAAGGGGCACTGTTCTATCAGGCCACCGGGAAGATGACTGGTTCATTTCCATCAGAAATGGTCAGTCAATCATCAGGACACAATTCAACAGCAAATGCAAAAGTACGGCTTGCAGCTGAACTTTCAGATTTAGGTTGCACCCAGTTTAAAAGTGCAAATGTTTTTCCTTTTGATTTGATTTTGGAGTCTACGTCGTCATCTTTGCAAACAAAGTCAATCTCAGCTTGACTAAATGATTGACTTTAATATTAGCAGCCATATACCTGGACAGAATGCTATCTGGAACACATGGCTGGGACACAGGCAGTCTGAGTCCTGGACTCGTCGATGGATCTGACAACCTTCTCTGCCTGAATGGTAAAATGGTCTGTATTTGTCCGGCGCCTTTCGCTTTCACACACATTCGCACACTGAAGCTATACTTCAGGAGCAAGTTGGAGTTCAGTGTCTTGCTCAAGGACACTTCGACATGCTGACTGCTCACTCCACGCCTGAGCCACATGCGCCTGAACTGTTTTCAGCAGCTGAACACTGAGCATTGAAGAGGTCCGGCTCTAAACATCGTGACACGGTGAATGTACGGGCTCCTTCGTACTCTGTGCCGAGCAGGATGTAGACGGGACAGCCAGCTGTAAATGAGCCGTGATGGAAACTGAAGGATCCGACGTGGCTTCGCTGACTTTGAACAGGATGCAGTCAGCCCATGACAGGGCAGTGCTGGAGGCTGCAGTGTGTGACGTAACCCCCTTCTAAGAGGCACAACGGGCTGATATGACAGACATGTAACCTGACGGGAGACAGAAGACTCTGAGATTAAGAAAAGGGGTGAGATGGCTGTATTCTTACATCACATCACACGTCATTGGCTGTAGCGCACACTACCTGTTTAGTAACTGAGAGGAGTCCCATTTTTTTCTTTGGAGAAGCGACATTAGCGACCGAGTCTCATGTCAGACCTCTACAGCCCAGCCATGACAGAAGCAGAGGCTCATTTTTCTAATCCTCAGCGCTCACTGCTCACTACATCATGTCCTGACATGATCCGTAGTTTGGCTGCGGGTCATTTTCAGAAAACGCAGGACTTCTTGTCCGTGTGCTGCTGTCAGCAGAACATCACGACCTGCTTCATGGGATGGAAACGTTAAATGGTGGGGAAGGAAAAGGAGCTGGTGATGTCCAGTCCTGTTCAGCTGTGTTTCAGGGACACTCTGGGGTTACTGCTGAGTCAGTACAGCTCAGTACAGATGGGTGGGTGCATGCGCACAGGTAACGGGTTTTGTCAGCATCTCATTCTGCCATCATGTCCCTGAAAATCAGCCGACATGTAGACATGTAATTCATGGGAAGGTCCTGGGACAGAATGTGCATTTTGCATTACTTTCAAGGAAAAAAGGCGACAGAGAATAAAGTTTCCAATAACAAGTCAGATAAAGTGCAAGAAACTGGTCAAGACACGTTGGCTAGGGTGATCTTGGTCTGATATGCTGGAAGAACATTAAACACTGTATGCACCCCCCACCCCCCCGTGTACCTGGAAAGCGTTGCTGGCGAAGCCCAGGCCCAGCTGTCTGCACACCACCATGGCCTCCATGGTTCCCCAGCCTTCGCTGCACACCGTCCCCCACACCAGAGAGCCATTCCTCTGCACCAGCACCTCCACGCGGCCCTCGTAAGGGTTCCGGCCTCCACTCAGACGCAGCTGTGGCCAGGAGGAACACAAGACTTTTCCTTTAAACCAACATACGTTTGATAGCAGGCAAAAGTAAGAACGAGGCGTGTACGACAAGATGTGTCAGAAATATAACGCGTTTGGGAAAACTCTAAATAGTCACACAAGGGTGGAGGAATAAAAAAACCTAGAGAGTGACTTAGAGCACGGTGTGCAAAAGAAACGTAGGGAGGAGTGCTGAGGCAAACTAATGGAAATATGCAGTGAGAAACTTTAACATGATCAGTATTTATGCAAGATACTTACTGACAAACCACCGTTGAAGAGAAACCAAATGAACAGAAGCTCATGCTGATGACACGGTAGATAAGCTGTGTGTGATGTATGCAGCAAACACTGCTCACATGTACTGACATGAAGTGGTCTACACCGGCACGCATGCACGAAAGACAAGGACAGACGAGTCCAGTGTCCACGCTGAGGCTCACCGACTCCTGGAAGCCCATCTCAGGGACGTTACATCTGACGGCTGCATCCTCCTCATGGCTGCAGCCGAGCGCCTCCTTGTTGAAGAAACACTCCGTGATGGATTTCTCAAATCCCGAGCACTCCACCTCGTTCATGTGCACCGGGCCCATACCTGCCACGGGGGAAAGCACGCTTAGGGACATTCAGAGGGCAAACTGATTCCTATGGCTCACGACTTTCATCTCAAAGACAGCTCTGGTGTGAAGCTAAAACTGTAAAAAGGGATAGTCCAGCATTTTAGGAAATATGACAGCAACAGAAGATTGACACTACTCTCGAGTCTGTACGCAGATTAGCCTAGCTCCTAGTCCTCCACTGTGACCATGTGAGGCTTTTTTTCGTTTCTATCTGAGTTCTGCTTTTCTTCGTGAAGGGTTACAGAGAGCCGTTGATGAGAAACCAGGATGGAAACTGATTTTCCTCCCTCTGCGTCTAATGTTCCTGCAGCAATGTGCAGCCTGTCCCTGTGGAGACACGTCCTGCTCAGAGGC
This sequence comes from Pempheris klunzingeri, assembly GCF_042242105.1. NCBI lineage: Eukaryota > Metazoa > Chordata > Actinopteri > Acropomatiformes > Pempheridae > Pempheris > Pempheris klunzingeri. The sequence goes on from NC_092018.1 coordinate 21,538,298, forward strand.
AGCGTGCTCTACATGACTGTTTCTGCCCCTTAAGTGGGGGCAGAAACAGTCAAAACATTTCAAAATAAAACACCTACCAGATATCAAGAGGTTACAAGTAATCTGGCAAGACAACTGATGGGGGCAGGAAACACGAGGCCTCTACTGAGAGCGACCGCTGCTAAAACTTCTACTGTGTGGGGGTGGAGGCAGGAATCTCAGGGACATTTTAAAAACCTAGACAAATAAAACTAAATCAGCTCATTTGGTAATTCAGCTTTTAAATAGCTCATATTATAGTTCCTGGGAATGAGTGAAGTATCTGTCTATCTATTATTTAATAGTTCTTCTCCCGCTGCAATAAACACACATTTAAAACTTTTACGGCCGTCCTGACTGACATTCCTACATGAACGATGGATCAAATGGCCGGGGGTGTTATTAGAGGTGCTGTTTTACTGACGGTCTGCAGTTCCCCCGCAGTGTTTTAGCCCCATGCAGCAGTGCTCTGCTCTCGTCAGCCTTGTTTCCATATGCAGAAAGCAGCTCTATAAAAGCCATTATACACTACCTGCCCAGTTTAAACACCAGAGAGAGCAGCAGGTGAGCACAGGAGGTGGAGACCAAACCTGAACTCTCACTCTTACTGGCGGGGGGGCTGTGTCACGTCTGGGCTGTGTTTTAGGTTTTTCTGTACCTGAGTGCGCCGCTCACCATCTTTTATTCATACCGACTGCCGCTGAGGAAGAGCTAAAGGTGGAGGAGGCAGCAGCAGTCTGGCTTCCGTTGGGCTCATGGTCGTTGTCCCCTCTAGAAAGTAAAGAGTGGCTGGAAAAAGGAAAATTCCGGTAAAGCAGCATACCTTGTCCCAGGCGACCTCCAGACAGGGCTTCCTTGGCCGTACCAAAGCCCAGCTCTCGACACACCACGGTGGCAGACAGCAGGTTCCAGTTGTCATCACATATGGTGCCCCACTCTCCGTTTTTCAACACCTCCACTCGGCCCTCGCCTACGATGGCCCCCCCACGAAGACGAACCAGCGGCTGCTGAAAAGGAAAAAGAGAGGCACTGTAAAAAAAAAAAAATTGTAAACACACATATTCAGGTTATTCTGGGTCATTCAGAAATAACGGTGTGGCAGCACAGCTCTTCGCCGTGTGCTGAGGAAGCTGAGGCAGCAGACTGGGAGGCTTCATGTTTATACAATGCGCTATTAATGCCGTTCTCCCATTACCTGTTCGGACAGGCTGGAGGTGTTTCGTTTTAAGTAAACACAGTTTACGCAGTTTAATCTGACTTCTATTTATACTCAACTACAAAGTGAAGCCCAGACATCTCAATGTGTGGCCTCTTTATGTCCTCCAGATGGACACATCCACTAACAATCAAACCCTAAAGTGTTCAGCTTCCAACAGTGTGACACATCCTCCTCTAAAATACTGGACAGTTGAAAAAGGTTACCCCAGAGAACATGTATGTCACATCATCAGTTTTGTGATTAAAGATCTGAACGTGGAGCTGGACGCAGTTTATAAATGTCAAACAATGTCTGCTTCCAGATTTGTAATCGGCATCCAGCAGTGTTTCATCATATTTCCTATCCTATTTGTAACTGCTGCTTCACCGTGTTCCACTATTATCACCACTACTCCTGTTTGTTTAAACAGGCTGAACAGCTGATAACAGGAGACGTGCTTTACGAACTAAAGACGCTAATTAGTTGGAAAGATCACTAAACTCCAGTCATTTATTACCTGTTCTAAGGAGTACCAACAAATGCACCCAGGCTGTTTTAGAATATCTATATCGTGTTTTCTCTGGCCAAAGGCAGGCAAGCTGTTAGAGGATTTGGGATGTGATGTCGGCCACAGCGCTCCCAGTCCAGCAGTCAGCTGTGGAACGTGACAGAGAGCAGACAAGCTCCAAACCTCACCGGAGGACGTGGATAGAGTCACACAGGCAGAATTTCACAGCAGCGTGCTGCCGCACTCACTATTGGCAGGATTCAGTGCCTACAACCATCTTCTCCCAGAGGTCAGTAAGTGGAAGTCCACGTACATTTGACCACATAGTGTTTTTGCACCATATCTTGATTTTCCTGAATTTCTTAGCGAATAAAGCAAAAAACAATGAGCAGTTTTTCAAGCAACTAAACTAAACTACCGCTGCAGTCTGACTCACTCTGGACTCTGGTTTCATGCACAAGGACATTTGTGAAGAATAAAAGTTGGCTGATGTTGCCGTTGCTTCCTGGAGATACATGTTTTTCTTTTCCCTGTCCCAAGAACATCATGTCATCTTTGAAATCCCAAGATGAGGATAACTCATTGTGAAGAAATATCCAAAGCAGTTCCAAGCTGTAGTTCACAGAGTGACAGTGAGTGCTGAACGTCTCCCTCCGTCAGAGCCAGTGAACTGACCTGGACCAGGCCAGCTGGCTGTCACATCGGCTCCCTTCACCTTTTCACTTTACTGAGCCCATCTGCGGACATCACACACTCTGACAGAGGACGGGACCAAAACACTGCAACAGTGGCTCATTCACCAAAGACAATTATCTTTTATCTTTTTTCTAAACCGAGTCTCCTGAATTCTTTTGCATGTCTGAGTACGAACTGGAAAACATCCAGTCCTAATTACTGGAGTTCAATGACCATATTCATTATTTTCAGGAAACACAGTATCAATAGTCTGGTGCAACAATCTAATAGACTGAGATGCATTCATTATTTCAGTTCATTAAGGTTTCTCAAGTGCACCACAGTTAACTAACACAAGTAAACACCTTACCTCGTGTCGGAAGGCCTTCCTGAATCCCGTCATGGGCGTCGGTGCAAAGGCTCTGCCGGGCACACAGCTCACCACCACGGGCAACCCCCCAGCGCAGGTCCCGTTGGACTTGAGTGCAATAGCCTGGCCCAGTTTGCAGCTGGACAAATGGGCTTCATTGCCAGTGCAGTTCACAGAGTAGTCCCAGTATGTGGGCTTTCTCCGGCGAGCAAACATCCTTCACAGACGGAGGAGAAAGAAAGGAGATGAATACAGTGTGTGAGGGATGAGGCTCTTCTTTTTCAACTAGGAGTAGCAAACAGACAACTACCATTGGGCTCCAACAAAACTCCTCCAGGTTAAAGTTGCACTAATCAGTATCATCACCAGACTCTGCAGTTCTTCACAGCCTTTAAACATCGTTCAGCTAGTTTTATGGGCTGGTCGGTTCAGTCTAATCATAACCTTTCCATCTGCAGCAAAAACCTCTGAGAAGCGGAGTGTGTGCGCCCCTTCCAGCGCCGAACAGCTGACAGACAAAGTCCTGAACACAGTGGAGCGCACTGTTTACACTGGGTATTAAAATACATTTGGGGCGATCGGACAGCTGGAAATACAAGTGTAAACTACCACCAAGACACGCGCCATCCGATCAACTCAGACCACTTACCGAGGTGCTCTGGGACACTTTTGACCACATCTTCTGCAGCATGAAGATTAATTAATGTCCTGATGCATCGCCGACAAATACATCAACAATACAGGATGTGGTGTTTGCCATGGCGACCACAAGCCAACGCTCGCAGAGGAGTCGTTTTAAAAACGGCGGGTTTGATTCTTGGGAACGAGTCGCTCTCATGACTCATCCAGTGACGTCGCTCCCTGGCCAATCAGTGGCCTGCAGTCTGGTGACGTCACATTGTCAGCTCGACTCAGCTCGCTTGCAACCCCGGCCGAGGAGGTACTAAAATAGTACCTGGTACCAGGTACTAGCGGTGGTGGAAAACCCATAAAGCTACTGTTTGAGAAACACCAGTGGATCATCTTCTAATGAATACATTCATCATCGATTCAGTTCATTATTCTGCTATTGCTGTTGTTCTCTGGAGCAGTTTTTACTCACTGGTTTCATTTGAACTACACCAAGAGAGGCCAAAACCTCCCTGTACCTGAGTATAATGACAATAATTAATTATATAAATAAATAAAGTTAATACACTCTTCAGGATGCTTTAGCTTGACACCATGAATCTAGACAGAGGTAACGACATTTGCATATTGTATCACTAACACCAAAAGTGAAAGGTTAGTTAACAGCTGGAGAGGTTAAAGTCTTCCATATGAACTTGAACAAACTGAGGTTAATGGCACTCTGTCAGGCCTGCTGGGCTGCTAATCTCATCCTCTCCATTTACTACTGAGCCCACATTATGGATTTAATGAGCCTCATTTGCCGAACGGCATGTCCTGTGATCCGTGTGTCTCATATCTGAGGTGTACATGAAGGAAGGATTAAAACAGGACGGGCAGCATGTGTTTCTCATTTGGGTGCTGGTGAGCGGGAGCTGCAGACTGGAGCTCGTGCTCTGGATCTACTGTCTCCTCAGAGACACATCATATCAGCGCCGCTCAAACAGAGCCAGGATCCAAGAACATGGTGGTCCTGAGGCTGTCAGAGTTGACTTCTCACTTAGCCTAGCTTTAAATATGGGTCCATGTTTATACTCAAATGGGGTTTTATAGTACTATAATAATAATAATTTAATAGACTTGAAAGTTGCACTGAGCAACAAACTTTCTACTTCACAAATGTATAATAATACAATGTCTTGTCTCATCAAGTCTGTTAAGTTCAGTTAAGTCCTGTTTTATTGTGGCATTCTACTCTCCCCCCCCTTGACTTCCTGTCCTTGGGTGTTTCCCGCTCCTGTGATTGTCTGCCCTGCCCCTGATTGTTTCTACCTGTGCCCCCTCCCTGGTGTATATATTGTCAGTGTTTTCCTCTCCAGTGCTCTGATGTGGAGCGTTCCAGCGTCTTGCTGAGCGCGTTAAGAGTGTAGTCTGGTTAGTGTTTGTCACTGCGTATCTTTGGGTTGAGTCTGTTTCTTGGTGCCTTGTCTTTGTTGATCTTGGTCAACAATAAACTGCACCTTCTACCACCTGTTTGCCTCGAGTCGAGCCTCTGAGTCTGTCTTCTTGTGCGAGCGTCTGGCCGTAACACACACACACACACACACACACACACACACACACACACACACACACACACACAAATGTCTCTATATAACCACCTGATTGATATTTTGGGTTGAAACACTGAATACTTGTGATTCTGTGACATCAAACTGACAATCTCCAATTTTATAAAAAAAAAACAAAAAAAAACTGTACTGCACACACATTGCAGAAACCATGAATTATTTACTTCCATATTTCATTAAGTTATTTTAATGAAATAAAAGAAGTCTAAGTTTAATCTAAGTTATTCTCAAAGTGGCTCTGGATAGGAGCTCAACAGGAGCCCTAGAAAACAACAGCCTGTTTCATGGTGCTGACGCGGAGCCTGCTGACACGTAGATGGAAAGTCCTCTGCTGTGGTTACCTAAAGCAGAGGAAACTTCCAGCCGGGACACACAGTAGACGGCTGAGGCTGAGTACTGGAAGTATTATGGTACACCGCGATTAACCTGTGGACTTCCCTTTTGTTAGTGTGGCACATAGGAAATAGCCCCCTTTCCTTAAATGTGTTATTTTATATGTACACACTTCCTCTTGTGTGCTAAAAGACATCCCCCATTTCATTTAATGCATTTCTATGTCTGAAAATAAAAGGTACGAGCTCCCCTGCAGCTGTGTGAGCTGTGGGCCGCTGCGTTCTTCAGTCGGCAGTCAACACTGGACCAGTACAGCCACTGAAAACTAGTTCATCCCTAGTTGTACTTTACACAAATGATTTCCACGCTCAGAATAAATCGTACCTGGAGTCGGCTTACACTCTGTGGGTGTAACATTAGCAACGTTTAGATTCCTCGGGAGATGCTCACACATTAGGACAGCTTTGGGAAATGCCCTGATGTTGGATATACAGGAGTCAGGTTGGGTTCAATGTACAAATGGCGCAAAGCATGTGATCCACACATTAGAAGATGTACCATGTGGGGTCATGCCCATGTGTTAACCCTTCCAACACAAACTCCCATTTTACACAGTTTTTGATAATCAGACCATTGCTTGAAAGTTTTTACTGATTTATTACTCTGTTGGACTGCTACATGTTACCGATATGTTTTTCAGTCGGACACTTGTAATGAAGATTGAACCAAGATTATAGTTAGGAAATGTCTCGTTTGACCGAAATGTCAAGTACAAGTAGACAAATGATTGTTACCCTAAATGTTCCTATTCGTGCAGCAGCTCCATAGTGGTTGCAGTCAGTGGAAGTTGTAGTGCTAGCGTCCAGATAGGACAGGGTGGTGAAAGGTGAAAAATTCCAGTACATATAATAATAAGGTCACCACCACACAGATGAAGAACTTCCACTGTGGAACTTGACATCCCCCAGTAGAGCTCACTTGTCAGGTGAAATGTTTAGTTTCAGTCAGTTGACACGATGCTCTTAAAGGACAGGATGTAAACAAAGTATGGATTACCAAACATGCAAAGTCCCAGATATCCGACGGCTAGAGCACCCAAAAGCCCCTGGTCCTTGTCGAAGGAGCCCAAGTCACAATCTAGTTAGAAGAACTTTTGTAGTATTTTGTCAGTATTCCCATATTACCCATGGATCAAAGGACAGCAGTGGTGAACATGATGGAGCTTTTAGCAGTTAAACAGACAGATATTTTTCTCCTCTCTTGAGTTGGTGGAGCCCAAAACCAGAGCTAAAAGGAGAGTGAATATTAGACTTACATTCATCTGATGTAGCTTACACACACACACACACACACACACACACACACACACACACACACACACACACACACACACACACACACACACACACACACACACACACACACACACACACACACACACACACACACACACACACACACACACACACACATTTTGTTAATAATATTAGTGCTTAATCTCTGTTTCAAGCTGGTATAGCGAATAAAGTGATGCCTGTTTAGGTAATATGTATTGAAGAAAAAATAACACTAAATATTTTTTGGAAAAAAAGAAAAATATAGATGACAAAAAAAGAAGCACACAACAAACTGAAATACTGAAAATAAAGAGTCACTCCAGTGTTTTCTACCGCTGGGTCCTCATCCTCCACATCCTGCTGTCTGAGTGACTGGTAGGTAGTAAAAGTGTTGGAACTGGTCCAGTAGATCACCTCAGCCAGCAGCCACCAAACGGGCTGCAATGGCTGCAACGTGATCCTTTGGGACATCTGCACCTGATCACAGTAATGTTTTTGCAGAGAGCGATATAACGGCTGTTTGTGGTTAAACCAAAAGGTCTCTCTCTGCAGGGATCCTTTCCATGATGCTGTCACACACTTGAGAATCAAACCCTAAATCAACCTCTGCTCTTGGAGTTACACAGGTCCACACATACAGAAGTGGAGTACTCACTTGTAGACTCTGGCATTGTACTTCCTCTCCCCGGGGAAGCCGAACATGCCACAGATGACTCTGCTGTCAAGCTGGCTCCACTCGTTGTTGCAGATCTGTTTCCATTTACCGCCATCCTTGACCTCCACGTAGCCTTCTGTCACAGGGATCCGCTTACGGTATGACGACAAGATGGCTCGTATTCGCACATCCTCTACTTGAATATCCAGGTTCTGTGGACAAAAACGCGGACAAATGTGTACATCCGTCAAGAAATCACGGATGTCAGAAAAATGCTTTGAGCGACAAATCATGCCTGACGTGTAATTAGTTCTGTACATGTGTCTATGTGGAATTAGTTTGGAAACATATCTAAACAATGTTTTGATCCAGTTCTCCACAACAGGCAATTCATTTGAGAATTATATTAGTTTTGCCCAGGAGTCACAAAGACTGCAGTTTTTATTTAGTGGCTACACAGACCTCTGCAGTCTGATGTGATGTAAACAGGCATTATGGATGGACGGATCACCTTATTAATGATACACACCAGGACCGGACGCCCTCTAACTTTGTGTGCACTTAAAAGCTGAAGGTATCAAAGGGTTTCCACGGTAACACATGAACACATGTGAGAGTATCGCTGTAAAGCAGTCGGCAAAGGAAATAAAAATGCACAAACAGCAGCATTGTGAGTAAACAAGCAGTAGGAAACAATTACGAAACTTCCATTTCTTTCCAGACGTTTCATGTCTGCATCATCATCCTCACCGCAGACTCGAGCTGCGCAGGCCTCAGACCGCCCCACAGAACACCACAGGTTACTTTGTGTCAGTGTCCCCACAGTGGGAACACTATTGTTTTCCAGGCTACATCTTCCACACACCTAAACGATGACCTCCTTTGAGCCACTCTGTGAAGTAGTGGTTTTAATCAAACAGTCAAACTGAATATCTTCAGCACTTCGACAGGAGCTTTGCAGACACTCTGGCTGAGAAACAACCAGCACACATGACAATTCGGCTCTATGGGGTATAACCGTGTTTCAGTCTCACTCAGGAGGAGGCACTGCAGAGCACTGAGATATGTGGATTAATAATAAGTTCAGAATTTAAAGAACACAAACAGCAGTACTGGCCTGTTTCTGCGAAACATAGTGGATGGATTTTTGAAATGTCATCATCATGTGGGGGTGGGGTTGGACAGGAGGAGGGAATTGAGGGGGAGGAGAACAGCGGGGGGAGATCGTGAGCCAGCAGAAGGGCAGCTGCGCGGTCCTGCCCGCCGCCCAGGCCTTTGGCAGCAGGCTGGCTAACGAACTACCCAGAGCTCCATGACCGGCTCGCCATCTGCTGCGTACACCAGTGTATACCTGGCCTCTTCTGTGGTCTGTGGTCAGCCTGCACATGCGTAACCAGCCTCCTCTGTGGGAGGCAGAAGTGAAGCACAGCAGACAGGGAGGGGGGAGGGAGCTGAAGTTGTACTCTGTCATATTCTCAGAAGTCCACTCTCTTCTCAATGTTCCCAAAAGCTGCTTTTATGTGGAGTATGGAGGCTCTTAGCAATCACCTTGCAGACAAATATCACCCAACTCTGCAATTCCTCTCACTTTTATTAGGATTTTTAGCATCTTTCAGCTCAGTGTCTCTGGTTTTACAGCCCATTGCTTTACTGTTGGGTTCACTTTTACTGCTGTTATTATTCCTGTTTCCTGCAGGGGAAAGCAGCTGTTTCCACCAAAAAAAAATAAAAAATCTCTGATGCTTGTACATTATCTGCAGAGTAGCAAACAGCAGACAGACAGGCTTAAACAGTAGTGGCTTGCATTTCATTACAAGCATCTACGTAAGAGTTAGCATGGAGCCTTACATCAGTCCCTGCCTCACCCAGTGGTGCACATGGCTTGAGTGTTAACAGGGATTCTACTTCCTCTGCACTGTAACTATGTATAAAACGTTTGCATCAGTCTACTAGAGATACATATTACACACATACTTGGACCAATTCCACAGTTTTCCATCTTAGTTTGTAACTTCAGTCGACCGATCAAGAATGACTGGTCCTCAATGTAAGCACAGCAGAGAGTCCTCTGGGTTCTTCGGTGGCCTGTCAGCTGTTTTTTAGGCTGTTTGGAGCCTTTCCTCTTTCTGCTTGGACTAAAGAAACACTTTCCTCTCCCACAGACCAAACCCACATTCTTGTGCTACGTGACAGTGCAGGCTGAGGGGAGGGGGCTCAGTGTGGCTGGGGTGGGGTGGGGGGATACATTGCTTCACTCAACAGAGCTGGTAGAGTCTCCTCTCGTATGCGGCCACCAAGAACCTCGACATCAAATAATGAGAAAGAAGAGCTTCCTAAATTGGTGTATGCCTCTGGGGAAGGGCAGATACCACCAGAGTGAAAACTACAAATCACCAGTCTTTCCTTTTCCTCTGCTATTTAAGATAACCACATCAATCTTTCTGGTCGGAGGCAACGAGGCAACTGGACTGCAGAGGAATCTAAAACTGTAGAAAGACTGAAATCATGGAACACGATAATGACTGGAAATGTGGTGACGGTGACCTTGTCTGGATTTAGTGGATATGCAGTACATGATTTGGTGGCAGACATGCAGAAAAACGGAAAAAAAAAAAGACAGTGCTGTGAGTTGGGTTAGCAAGGAAATCCAGACTGACTAAAGCACAGACTAAAACACTTTTTTCCACAGACTCAATCAGCAAATACATTTTTTTTGGAGCATCTCATCCCGAGAAATGACCCGTTTCACCATCGGCCTGATAACGATCCCCATTCAAATTAGATCCGCATTCTTGGATCGCTGTGTCCCAGCTCATGATAGCAGGATGGAGCTAACACCTCAATGTAGCGGCCACTCTCCGGTTTACACCATGACCCCACTGAAGAGAGACAGACAGACAGGGTTAGCGTCACCTGCTGAGATTAAAGTCAGACAGACTGACTGAAATGTGACCTGCATCAATTTTGTGTTTATTGTCCTATTAGGATATTAAAACACACATTTTCCTCATCCCGTCATACTGCATATGAGCTCCGTTTAGCCTCTTTCTGAATGAACACACACCAGGATGTAAATATAGAATATTGTCAATTTTAAATAATTTAGTCTGTTTTTAATAAATGTTGATCCTCAGGAGGGTTTTACTATTCATATGGACTGTATTTGTATGTCCTGTAAATATCCGTTTCATAAAACTAGGGGCGGCTGTGGCTCAGAGGTAGAGTGGGTCGTCCTTCAATCTGTTTTTTTTCTAAGAAGTCTGTTTCTGAATTCCATCCCCTACCAACCAATAGCTGTGTTTTCCCCTTGTAAAATACTTTGTATGGCCAAGGCAGAGCTCTCTTACGGCGCGGAGTGATTTGAAGTCACATTTGTATTTCATGTAACAAAGTCTGATCCACCCACTGCGCAGCCGTGCCGTCAGAGTGGTAAATCGGCCAGCACACTGGACGGTCGCAACAAGAACGTTTGATATCGTTCTCTGTGAGCATTAGTTTGATGCACGAGAACCAGAAAGCTGATTCGTGACAGCAGAGGAATCATTTAGCCGTTAACGTTTCTGCAACTCCTCCATCGGCCGTGGCTCAGAGTTAGAGTGGGTCGTCCGTCTATCGGAAGGTCGCTGGTTCGATCCCCGGGTCCTATGAGTCAGCGCGTTGAAGTGTCCTCGTGTGTGAAAGAACAGTCTCCTCAAACTGAGATTCCTCCTGTGTGAATGAGGGTGTCATGTAAAAGTGCTTTGCGTGGTTGAAATGACTAGAAAGGCGCTGTACAAACACAGAGCATTTACCATTATTTAGTCTCTGATTAGCTCTGCTTTGGTCTTCACCACCTTATTTGAAAAATATCTGGCTCTTAAGCTGCTACCCGCTCAACTGTCCTCACCATCTAGCTGCTAACTTGGTCTGCTGGTGCTGGCCAAGCAGTGTTCAGTGGATTATCCGAGCGTTTTTTGCAATGAGGCTGATGAGACTGACCCAAAACAGTCACTCTGCAGCTGTAACACACCAAGTGGTGGTTAGGCTACATTTGCTGAAAGATGCTAAAAGCTCTGAAGGGTTGAGGGGGAAATGAAGAGCTGAGAGAGAACTCTCTATGGTTTACCACTACAAGCCACATTCACATTAAATATAGTGACTGGATTCACTGTTAATGTATGAATATTGATTAGTGCAGCTTTAAAGAAGAGAATGGCATCTGTACACGTGAGAATACTGAGTAGCTCCAGAAAGTGATCAGGCATTTATTGGAAACAGATGAAAATAGTAAGGAGGGTCGAGGGGTAAATGTAGACTCTCCACTGCACTTCTCACTCAAGTGACTTATTAACTCACGTGTTATGAACAAAGAAATAGGCCAAACAACTGAATGCATCTGTATAGAAGTATATTGGTGCCGGTATTCAGGTGATTAAAGCTCTAAATCATTCCATCGTTCCTCTCTTTCATAATGGCCATCATATTTCTTGCCTTTCTTGCACAGTTTCACTGTAAGATGGGGGACAACATCCACAATCCTCATTGCTCCAGCAGTCACGGGTTAGTTTCAGCTTTTTCAGTCTGACATGTTCTGCTGTTGTTCTGCAAGAGGTCCCAAAATAGATAATAATAAACTAAAGACAGAGTGGACCGAGAATATGCCATAGTTTTAGTTACATGGTAGGCTACATAACTCCACTCCAGTCTACTGCAGAGTAAAGACTGCGAAAATAAAGAGCAGGCGGCTCAGGAACATATGGTTCCAATAAAGGTCTTCTACAAGTCTCTCTGCCAGCAGAGTTCACCTCACTGCCACAGCAGAACACAGACCAAGAAACTGGCTTCATGTGCGCTCTGCTATTTTGTTGTTTTGCCTCTTTCTGTAAATCCGAAGGAGCCTGCAGTCCTTTTCAGGTGTATCTGTTGTCAACAAGTCCCTGTCTGGGGCTTCAAGAAACAAAAACATGTCTGATTCATGCACAGTCTTTCCTGCGAGCTGATTATTCCACCAGCTGTGACACAAACGGACAATTCTGGAGACAGTGTTTAGAGAATGCTGTCACAGTGTGCACTTCCTCCTCTAAAATCCATTAAGAGGGGCTTTTATTATCAAACTGAAAGCAGATGTTTCTCAAAATCGTAACAAAGCCACCAACTATGCGGAGCGTAAACTGCAAAGACAATGATGGAATGGAAATGAACTGCTTTTATAAGGCATTAAAAGAGACGATAAAGCGTCGAAAATAAAGAAGAGCTTTCAGGCTCCGAGGATGTGGCTGGTCTACATCCACTCGCTGTTGAGGCATTTTAGTCTGGACTAAAGTTGTGCACTAACTTGACATACTAGTTGGCAAAAGAAAATCCCAACTCAAGGTCCACTTACTAGCTTTTTCGTGGAACTTATTACCCCATCACATGATCTTCATCAGCAGTTACTGTACAGTTTGCTCAACTGAGCGTTTCAGAAGTGCTTCAGGCTCAGAGTGTTTTGCCTGGCTGATTAGTTAACTTGCTAAGATTTTGTTGATTTGGTCATTTTCCTGTGATTTTCATGCTTCTAATCTGTCCAAGCAAACTACGTTTCCGGTTTTGAATGTGTTTCTTGTGTGTATTAACCGCTTTGTTGTGCTGTAGCCTACAGACAGCGGTTAAAGTCAAAGTGAAATTATTTTTTCCACATCCAAGATGAACCTTTCGTCGAACATGGCGTTAAAAACCCCTCTGAGCAGTTAACGTCTGGCCTGGTGCCACTGATTATAAAATGATGATGTGGTGGAGTATACGATTGAAAGTCCTTTCTGGGCTCCCTCTCTGAACTCCACCATTGGTCATTGTGTGTCACGTGACCCCCGACATCATCACCCTGGCCATAATACAGATAGATCATCCATGGTTGAAGCTTTTAATCACCATTTCCTCTCCTCTGATCTTTTGTTTCATATGCCTGAAGATTCAACTGTAGATAATGACTACATCTGTCAGCAGAGGGAGTCCCAGCTGCCTGTGTTACAACTGCACCTGACTGTTGTCATTCTGTCTGGTAAACAGTGCAGATATCGGCAAAGCTCTGCGTAGGGTAAAAGCATGCAAAAACGGTGGTACAGATAACCTTGACCCATATCTCCTTCATTTAAGTGCTCCATTTATCTGCCGTCACTTAGCCCATATTTTCAACCAAACCTTTCTAACAGGCTCAATTCCAGCTTCATGGAAAACCTCCTTAGTAGTGCCGTTACATAAAAGTGGTGACATCTCAAACCTTAACAACTACCGCCCAATTTCCAAACTTCCTTTTTTAGCTAAAATCCTAGAATCTTAGGTCAGTTTACAACTACATGTCTTCATTTTCTCACTGATCATACTACAGCCACAACAGCCTGGGTCACAGCACATTAACAGCCGCGGCTTCAGTCACTGATGACATTGTCTCCTCCCTTGGTGAAAAGCAGTCTTGTGCTGCCCTCTTCATTGACCTCTCCAAAGAATTCAACACTGTTGATCATAAACTTCTGCTCCACAAACTTCAGTCTATGGGTCTCGATGAAGCCTCACTTAACTGGTTCCACTAATACCTGACAGAGAGGAGTCTGGCTGTTGTTGCTGACGGTTCTCACTCAAGCCTTCTTACCATCAGAAAGGGGGTGCCACAGGGGTCAACCCTTGGACATTTGCTGTTCACACTGTATTTATACTATATTATATACTATATTAATAACATAATTCATCCTAACCAGTACTCCCATGTCCATTTTTATGCTGATGATACCCCATATGCCCCAGGCTCCATCCCACCCCAGGCCCTGACTCATCTTCAGCCTGCAATTGATTCTTTCCAGGTAGCACGTGTTAATCATAAACTAGTTTTAAAGACTAAATACATAGTATTCTCCATCTCCACTATTCGCACTGACTGCCCTGAAACCTCTTTTTTTGGGTCCTGTTTGCCAGTTTGAGGCTTTCCAAGTTTTTGTTTCCAAGAATTGTTTGGACTCGCATATAAACAGATCCTTCGCCATGACAACTCCATTCACTAATGAAGATGGTGTGACATGGTTGAAAGCTCCATAAAAAGGCAGTAAGCTCACCTTATGTTGGGAATGTTTTGTCAAACCAATGACTTAAACTGTAGACAGCCGGATAACGAGTGTATTTCTCTGTCAGCAGATATGTGACACATGTTAGACTTTGTGACGGAGAAAAGAATAAAGCAGCTGTGGAGAGGAACCAAATGGAAAACTAGCAGCCAAACGACAACACTGCATTCCTCTCCACTGAGAAACGGCCAGTTAAATGGGACAAATGTGCAGTGCACATGACGAGAAAACATGGACAGTTTGAATAATCAAAGGCATCACTTCCTTTGACACTGATGCCGTTTGTCATCCTTAGACTGGCCGCACACAGTAAAAGTTATTTCTCATTTTAACCTAAAGGAAAAGCACACTGTGTCTCCAGTGAGACAGTGTCTCCAGTGCCCCCCCCCATTCACACCAATAGGGTCTGCGTTGCACTGTGGGAACGTGACTTTTACATAGCATAACTTTGTAAAGCACTGTGAGACAACTCTGTTGTGATATTGGGCTATACAAATAAATTGAATTGAATTGAATTGAATAGCTGCAGAAACATCTAGCAGCTACATGAAAACTAATTTGGTGGTTAAAACCAGTTTAAGGCTGTGACACTAAGAGCAGCCATGTGTTGATCCACAACCACAGAGCAAACACACTGAGGGCAGGAGAGTGGAAGATCTGAGCCGAAGGCCTCGGAGGGAAAAATAACTAAGGAGAGGAAAATGGGAGCTGTAAACTGTGCCTGGGGTGACATCATGCCTGCTGTAATCTACTTATGAGAGAGAGAGAGCAGCAGAGGGGAGGGGCTTTGGTCCTGCTATTCCCCACAGTCAGATTTCATCTCTACCTGCTCCAGCATGACTCCCACAAAGATGAGTCAGAACAAGGCGGACAACACTTTTTTCACTAAGAGCTACGATTAGACGTCGTGCTGGCTCTCGGTGAGGCTTGTTCATGAAGGCGATGAAGAACACATGTTCAGTATTAGAAGTGTGGGGGAGGGGCTCTATGTATTCACATACACTTATGTCACCCTCACAAAGACCACATTGTATTGAAACGGGCCTTTGTGTCTTCCATACGATTAACAACACACAGAAATACAGAGGAAATATCATGAAAATTCTAGGAATCATTTCAGAAAATGACAATCAATCAATCAATCAATCTATCTTTATTTATAGAGCGCCAAATCATGACAGTGTTATCTCAAGACGTTTTCCATAAAGAGCAGGTCTAGACCAAACTCTTTAATTAAGAGAGAGACCCAACGATTCAGGAATTCAACATGAAGGAGTCAAGAATCCCCACATGAGCAGCATCAGATATGAACTAATATCATAATATGACTAACTGACTAATGAACTAACAGTCTGCTCAGACGTGGGGTGAGAGGGACACCTCCCCCACGGAGAAACATTTCACCATGCAGATGTCTTTAGACGGCAGACCACACCTGTTTGTCTGCGTTACATGATAACATTTTTTCTTTTTCAAAAGCTTTTAATGACTTATAATTGCAGACATTTGTGGAACGGTGGCTGCAGCAACTCCAGTTCTCAGCCCTAATTACATCTCTGCAGCTCTTCCTCACTGCTGACAGACATTTCTAATGCTAAACTGTGCAGCCAGTCTCCACACTGGTTGACATTTCCACACAAAGTCAAATGAGCAAGAATATTCCTCTTTCACAGGCCGCTCCTCTGATGTTTCTAGCAGCTGGGTTTGTTCCTCTGTGTTGACTTGAATAAATCAGGTTGAGAAATGTGCTGCATTTCTGTTCGTATAATTTGGATAAATGAGGCAGCCAGCCGGACTGGAGTGGAAACAGGCACTGCCAAGCATCACATCTCATAAACCCTGGAATGTCTTCAAGTTAAATTGGACTGAAATGGAATGTAATGCATGCACATGATCGCAGGTCAGACCGCGGTAATTCTCCATAGCCACTTCTGCATAAAGTGAACTGTTGAGGCATGGCTGTAGACTTCCTCAAAGCCCGACAGGAGTACTTCAATAAACAGTGGAGAGATGCCACAGTAGATATTCCAGAGACAATGGCTGTCATACTCTGTTGTTTACCGTGCAGCCAGTCTGTAAATAGACACGCGAACCACCAATTCTGCTGACCACAGAAGAACGCATTCGTGGAACGTGGAGATGTTCGCACTCTGCAACTTTACAAGTCAGTCGAAAAACTGGCAAAGCTCCGAAGACACAGCAGCCACAGAGGTTATGTCACAGGTCAGCAACACGTGCATGCAAGGCTCCATGTTTCACCTCGTGTGAGCTCTCCCTGACGAGGTCCTGGTGCTTTAACAAACCCCACAGTCAAGAGACAAGCTTGGGGACTTCATGAATAGTTTTTCAACTCAAGCCAACCATAAGAAGTCCTAAATGGTGCTCCTTGATGTCAGAGAGGAACCGCTCTGCTGAGCTGTCATTATGGAAAACACCATATTAGCTGTTAAAGCGTCCAACGGAGCAGAGGAGTGGGTCGGACAGAGAGGCAGAGGCACACAGTTTGCTCCGGTCTGCATTTTGCTCATAACATTGGAATGTGGATTCAGGGGCCTGCACAGCGAGCGGAAAGATAACATTCTGCTATTGGTCTTAGTTAGCGTGGAAGTGATTGGCCGGGCCAGAGAGCGACGCTGAGCGGAGCCTTTTAAAAGGTAAGCGACCAGACAGCTCTGACAGTTATGAGTGCAACACCCACCACTTACCAGGTTAAATTCACTTTCACTGACACCCTTTCTCTGCAGGCTATGTAGAGAGGACTGTTATTAAACCAGGGAGCCGGATGGGCTGTTGAATTCAGAGTACAGAGCTGCTTCCAGCCAAAGAGCAGGAAAGATTTACTGTTAAAAGGGGGCAGCCTGTGAAGACAATTCCACTGTTACATGCTGTAAAATATAACACTGTCTGAGACTTTGGAAGAGCTTGGTCAGGGTTATCAGGGTCTAATGAAAGTTGATGTTAAGATGCACTATGGGAAATACAGGATTCAGGAAGTCAGGATATCTCAGCCTGTCCTTCTTCTTTGATTGTGCCCATTTTTTTTTTTTTTTTTACAAGAACAATTCTCTTATAAGTGAGAAAGTTAATTAGAAAATGGACAATGAGATTCGGCGTGGGCGGAGGTAAGAGCCTGTGAGAGAGGACGATGCTGTTCTCCTGCTGTGCCCCTGATTCCTGTTGCACACCTGGAGGCCCTGCAGGAGCCCTGAGACATGTCAGAATCCAGCCAGAGCTAAGACCTACGTACAGTAACAGACACCTGGGTCTGGATGTCCATAGCCCCGCCACTTTAACAGAGAGGTGAAGGCAGTCATGCTACATATTCCACATCTTAGAGGGGTTTTGGAGACTTATAATAAAAGCAAAACAGATCATAGAAACCACGTGTCACCGTGCAGGCTGAAAAGGTGTCCGAGAACAAATGTGGTGTTGTTGGGCAGGCAGTACAAAAAAAAAAAAAGATGCCATGACACAGCTCAAGTTAACAAAAGGTCCACAAAGACGTGAGCGTGAAGGCTGAAGATGCTGCAGGCTTACCTCCACGTGGTTGGGCAGGGTGTTGACAAATTTGAATCCTGGGATCCGCTTGTCGCTGCACACCACGCCGACGTCTTCGCTGTGTTTGCAGTCGGACACGCCGATCCCATTGGAGGGACACAGCGCCAGGGTCTTCTCTTTGCCCGTGCAGTGGAGGTTGTCGAACCAGATGGGTCCTGATGAGAGGGCAGAGAAACTGATCAGAGCTCGTGTTGGGGAGGAAGGCCTTGCTTTAGGGTGGCAAACAACAGAGGAAAAGAGGTTTCTTCTGAAGGCAAAGCTAGTTTCTCCAAGAATGATAAAGCCTTTACCGTGAACCAGATTACAGTGAATCCAACAGATTAGAAACAGAAAGCACTTCTGTTCAAATGAGACGTAATCCACCTTCAGTGGGCGATGATGATGGAGAATGTGATGGGACTGATCATATTCAACGTGTCTCCAACCTGAGCAGTACTCTGCTACGCCCGCCTTGTAGAAAAGGCCCCAAAGTGAAGGTTACAGTTACGTTGAAATACTGTTTGATGTCCTTTGTGTTCAATCTAGTGCCTTACGTTGCCTAACGTAGGGAAGGTGCGTCACTACGACGTCACACGGGGGTCCCTCTTTAGCAGCTGGTTGTGCGTGAATGACAGAGTGAGTAGGTGCCCAGGTCACATGTAAGATACTGTGGTTAGTGTGATGTCATGTCCTGAAGTGAAAGAAGTGAGGGAGTAACGTTTATTTTCGCCGTTTGTAAGTTGCGTGTTAAATTGCTGCTGCTGCTGCTCTGCGCGCAGTTGATGGCGGAAGTTCTGGTTTTCACAATAAGAGCGTGTTCATGTTACAATAGTAAGAGTGTTTTATTTTGTAGTGCAAGAGGAAGTGCTGTATTACGATAAGCAGAAAAACGAGTGTGATTGCGTTTCTGTATGTATGTGTCTAGATGGGAGTGTATTAAGAATATATTGTCCATTCTCTCTGTCTAGAAACCACAACTATACAATCACAAAGTTTTGAGGGAACGAATAAACACTCAACCAATCCCCTGCCTCCTTTATTCCCATACCCTGGAGTACTTGGTCTCAGGTGGTGTTCTGGCCGACCCCCCCCTGTGTGGATCTGGTTATAAACACAGAACCAGTGGCCAAACAAAGATCTAACTCACTGTCTCCACTACACACCTTCTCCTTTCCCATATTTGGAGGACGGGGACCATGAGATGGCCTCCAGGTAGCCCAGCTCCCTGCACACCACCTGAGCAGCGTGGATCGTGAAGTCGTCGTCACAGACTGTTCCCCACTCGGCGTTGTAGAAAACCTCCACGCGGCCTTCGTTGTGCTTCCGCTTGTCTCCCGCCAGTCGCAGCTGAATCCTGGGCGTGTCCGGCGTCAGCTGCGGGGGGGTGTAGTGCTCCTGCTCGGGGTCGGGGTAGCCCGGCAGGTAGCCCAGGTGCTCATACTGGGTGAGAGCCAGCTGCAGGAGCGCTACCAGGGGGAGGGTGCGGTAGGTGAGACAACGGGGGGCCAGCATCCTGGGCGGGGGAGGGGGGGGCAGACAGACGGATGAGCGCTCAGGTGGGTCCTCACAGTGATCCTCGCTGTTTCTAAGAGAGGAATGAGACCAGAGAACAAGTATGAGAAGGTACATTAAAGGGGCACTTCACCAATTTCACAGCCTGAGGCCTCGTGATGATGTCATCAGGGTAGCCGAGATTGGGCTACCCTGATGACATCATCACGAGGTCAGACAAAATGTGTGTATTGTGGGACATGTAGGATCCAGTGGTTTTGAAACTTGACCCATCCTGAGGACTAAAAGTCTGGATACCCTCCCAAATGTATCAAAGTGCCATTGTATTTCGTTGAAACAGCTCAGAATTGTTGAATCAGTATAAACAGCTCTCCACCGGATCCACTGGAAATATTAAAGCAGCACTAATTAATATTTCCGTGCTAAGTAGAGATTAAATGCCTCTGTCTAATGTGAAAAGGTAGCTTGCAGTAACAAAGAGAAGCATCGCCCGACCTGCACTTCCCGTTTGCACTTTAGCCTCTTTCAGCTCTCTGTTTTGGTTCTGTCCGCTCTCATCAACACGTGTCAATGACAAAGCTCCAATGTTGTGTTTACAGCTTCTTTTTAAAACAGAAATATCCAGAACTGGCCACGGCTCAAATCAGACCTGTGGTTTAGCTAAAGTAGCTCAGTATCAATCTGTGTCAAGCAGCTGCACAATCACTCAAATAACTGTGAGTCAAGAGCTGATTGTCCAATAGTTTTCCTTGATCATGTCCAGGTGTGAACAGGACCAGAAAAGTTGGACTCCGGTCTGAAACAGACACCTGCAGGGTGACGTAACGGCAAACTCCCACAAGAAAATAGCGATATGGCTGAGCCCCTGCTCCTAGCTACCGTAAAGAGACATGTCAGTGCTCCAAGTCACAGACTGATATAACCAAGGGTTCATGGTTGGACAAAAACACATCTCAGATATGTGCACACAGCTTCCCCCAGTCCCCCACTGACTCAACAACAGCTGTGTTTCCACAAACCAGTTAAATGCTAAAAGCTCAAAATCTTGTGCTTTCTGTTAAAACATCTGGCAGGAGACGGACGATCGTGCAAACTGCAGTATTTCTACTTTGCTCACTGTAACGTGGCAGTGGTTACACAAGCCTGAAACGACGCACACATCACATGACAGAAAGAGGAGATGGAGCAGAGCCCACAGACTCTGGGTCTGCTCATAACGTGTCCGTCCAAACGGCGTGGGGCTGCCGGTCATCGCGGCGACGCGGCCAGAGCGTACAGAAAAAGTCCACCTCGACTGAGGCCAGACACACAGAGCTGCAGCCAGTCCAAGCTTCAAAAACAAGTGTTTCTTTCATGATTTTAACGGAGTGGACATGGAGACGGAGGACTGGGCGAACAGAGCCACATGTCTTCACTTTACGCCCAAAGCTAAATGTAGAGAAATTCATCTGGGAATCTGAAACCACTGCTGCTTCAGAAACACTGGCAGATGTTTCATCCCACTTGTGAGAATATTTTCAGCTGATGGATGATCCCCTCTTCTCCTCAGGAAAAACTCTTGGTGTCAGTCAGTGGCATCCTGCTTCCCTGCAGAAGCCCAGAGGGCCTGAGAGTCCGTCAGGGTCTCACACGAGTCCCACCTGCTGCTGCAGGGAGCTGCTTTGGTCCAAAAGGTCAAAATGTCACTTCATAAGAATGTCAACTGCTCCTCCCGTGGCCCCTCAGAGCTTCACTGCACACACACACACACACACACACACACACACACACAGAAAAGGCCTGAGAGTGAAATGCACTACAGAGGTTTGGACAGTGACTTTCACTGAGAGCAGCACAGGTAAAACAAAGGGCTGCTCACACAGCAGAGTGGATCCTGGACACAAACAGATCCGATACAAGCACCAGTGACACACACCAGTGATGACTCCTTTCATTATCAGTGGGTCTCCTGATCATTTTACTGACTCATGCAGGCACGGTTTGGTCGGTTCAGAGCCGGAAAACACTGACAAAAGGCTGATCACAGGCCGAGCAGGTCTGAGCAGCAGCTAAAAACCAACCAAAAACAAGCAGCAGATTGAGTGTGTGACAGCAGAGAGGCCGTCCTGTTGGACCCTCTGACAGCCCCCCCCCCCTGACTCAGGAGGGAGAGGAGGGTGCACAGTACAGAGAGGTGTTAGATTCTCCCGGTTCTTTTATTGACAGTCCGAGGATTTCAGCCCGAGAGTTCTGCAGTTCCCAATAGCAGTTTTATTCCAGTCACAGAAGTCACAGGTAAAGTACATACAGCGCTGGGCTCGGAGTGACAGAGGCCTCATGGACCTCTGGCAGTGAGCCCCGACTCTTTCATGCATATGCTTTTTAAAGGGTTGGCTGGACCTAGTACTATCCGTGACTGTCTCTAACTGGCCATTTCAGTGTGTGCGTCACAGATAGTGCATCCCTGGTGTGATCATATAATATTCAAACACTTGTGGATGTTGTTTGCGTAGGCGTGTATCTCTAATCATAACTTTAGAATATGTTTAGCACAACAAAATTATTACAATCAAGGTCCGTCTGGTACATTCTGTCTATCTTAACAAAACAATACAGAAGAAGCCACGTCTGTGGAGGTCAGATTGACATATTCTGTTCACTCTCATGAGGAGAGAGTAACTTTATTTGAGAAGGCCTGAAACATTCTATGGTCATATTAAATTCTAATTCAACAATTCCCCTTTTGACATGATTTTATCATGTCAATCCAATAAGAAGTAGGAATGTTGTGTGTATTGTGCTGTATTCTTCAGCAGCGAGTCGTCTAGCAGGGCCCCAATCTGCAAACAACCAACCACATCAGAAAGCAGCACAATTACATGGGAGACTTGTCGGCGTCCCTTTTTGGTATACTTTTACTACATCAATATACAATATGTAGGAAAGGCAGTGCAGATTAATGTGACCTATATGTGGGCAAATATGTGTAAGCTGGTCTTCAATTGCAGTTAATAGCAGCAAGCAGTCTTCCTTGCACAATGCATGTGGAAATTTCTAAACAAAGTGATTAAACCATATGATTAAAAGCACAATAAGCAGTAACATCTATAAGTATCACGCCTCTAAGTGTGTGGATAGCTGTATATGGGTATGTATTAAACGTTAGCAGTTTATGGTGTGTGCAGCCAAGGGCGGGATCCTCTTCATCCTGAGAGAGAAATCTGTGGAAGAGCTTCATTAGAATAGTGGAGTAATTAATAAAGAGGTGGTGGAAATTTATCATTGATGGAAGCTGTAATACATTTTAGACAGAGGTGCCTGATGCAAGGAGTACAGCAACAACCACAGAGTTACTGAAAGAGTTACTGCAACCACGGACTAGACTAGATAAAGATAGAGCTAATCAGTGTTTTTCATGTGCCAAATGTTTTATCAAAATAAAGTACAAACACCACCTCTTTCTGCTAAAAGAAAATCCAGGGTCATTTTTGTAGTATATCAGAGTGGACTTAGTTAATCATATCCACATTTTTGTTTATAGTGACCCATCAGTAGAGAAATTATTCAAAACCAGCGGCTAACATGTCGGCTAATTTATATTCATCAGGCACACCTCTGAGAATGTCAATTGCATCTATGTGGGTGTGTGAGTTACAGTAAAGGTTAAATGTACTTCTTTGGGTGTGATAGTGGTGGTGGGAGGTCGTCCCCAGGATCAGGGTCAGTAGTAGAGTCTTAGGTCAGGTGTAGAGGTTCTTAAGTCAGTCTGAACCTCAGTCAACGTCCTGTCTTTTTAGGCCTTGTGTCAGGGAACAGTGAGTCTCATGGATCCAGTCATTCAGTTTGTCTGTCAGTCCTCTCTTTACTGTGAGGCAGCCTTTGCTACCATGTGGGGTCCCTCCCAAAGGGGTGGGAACCAATTGAGCTTGTTGACCTCTCTTAAGGTCCAGTCTCCCGTTTCTACAGGAGAGTTGTCGTGGCTTTGTTCCTTTGTGAGTATTTCCGTTACCTGTTGGGAAATACTCATCACAGTGTTTTTCAACTTTGACATATTCATGTGTACTTTCATACTGTAAGAGTAATGGTGGCATATCAGTGGTAAATGGACAGGGCATTTTTCTTCCTGTCAGTATCTCATGTGGACTAACATTCATGGTGGAAGTTTGTGTCTGCACAGACTTTCGCTAGTCCTTTTTGGTAGTTCTGTTTGCTCCTTCAACCAGTCCTTGTGAGGCTGGGTGGTATGCTGCCCTTAGATGAGTGCTGTAACCTTAGAGCTAGCACAGTGGCCTCCACTGTGAGCTTCTTGGCACAACATGTTTAGTAGTCCAGTCCTTTATCTCTCCATACTTGTTTTTTTCCTTTATTCATTTGTTTTAACATAGTGAAATATTGTATGCGTATCTGTACAGAATCAGTGAATGGCACAGTGCCCCGTGCCCAAGTGTGGACCTAATCAAGAAGCTTCCACACAGACTCTTACCAGTCTTAGTGCTTGATCGGTAGGGTTTCCCCCAGTCTCACCACTCGTTTTAATTCACAGTGATTCTGAAACGCCCAAGCCGAATTGTCCCCTTAGTAATCCATTGCCCCGACAGAGCTGCTCGTTGACCTGGATCAGGTGTTGGGATCCCCAATCAGTAGTGACTGATCAATGCCAAACACCTCATTCAGTTAAAACATCATCCAAGCAGGGAGTACAGCAACAGAGGAGAGAGTTACTCTGTAGTTCTTTAATGTTCTGCACACACAATTCCCTCTGTGGTTTGTCCGCAGGGGTTATGTGGATCATTTTTTTGTAGGGGTTGTACCCTGCTGTTGTCCTTGCTGCCATATCTGACAGCTTTGTGTGACATGGTGAAAAAGTTGTATACGTGCTTTCACAGAGTCGGTGATTGGCTTAATGCCCGAGTGAGGACCCAAACAAGAAGCTTCTACACAGATTCTATTAATCTGTGCGCTTGTTTGCTGGGGGTTCTCCCAGTCTTATCACTCGTTTTAATTCACAGTGACTCCAAAACACCTTAGTTTATGTGTCCCATTATTCAGTTGCAATATCATCCAGGCAGGAAACTGCCCACATTGTCATGGAAAATAACAAACTTGTCCCTGTGTCCTTGTTTGTTTATTATTTTCATTTTATTTACTTATTTGTTTATTTTTATTTTTTATTTATTTTTTTAATTTTATTCTATTTTTTTAAAAAACCATCACTCTCAACAGTGGCATCACTCTCATCAGTGGCATCACTCTCATCAGTGGCATCACTCTCATCAGTGGCATCACTCTCAACAGTGGCATCACTCTCAACAGTGGCATCGCGGCATCACTCTCATCAGTGGCATCGCTCCTTAGCGGCATCGCCCTTGCGGCATCGGTTAGCTACCCGGAAAATATATACAATAGTGTACAGTATGGAGGAAAGCAAAATGTCCTGCCCTAAAATTTGGGAGACAACTCTCAGTGGTTATTTACCCAGTGAGTTCTGTCCCTTATCAGGCCAAATTAGCTGTCCTTGGACACTTATTTTCTTTTCCCTCAACTGTGACTATGTGGTTCTGTACTTTACATGTGACTACAACATTTCAATGTGGTTTAGTTATACTATACTATTTTGGTTTACGTTTTAGCGAATGTAGGAACAACATTATTCAGACAACTTTGATTTGAGTATGGCCAATGTGCAGAAATTCTATCTCAAAAAGGTTTTCTGCTTACCCTTACTCAGGCGCGCCTTGAAGTTGTCTGAAAAAGTTTTCCTCCACTCACTCCGGGGTTCCTCAACGGGACACGTCTCGGAGTTTGCCAATCCGGGTCACGGCACCAATTGTTAGATTCTCCCGGTTCTTTTATTGACAGTCCGAGGATTTCAGCCCGAGAGTTCTGCAGTTCCCAATAGCAGTTTTATTCCAGTCACAGAAGTCACAGGTAAAGTACATACAGCGCTGGGCTCGGAGTGACAGAGGCCTCATGGACCTCTGGCAGTGAGCCCCGACTCTTTCATGCATATGCTTTTTAAAGGGTTGGCTGGACCTAGTACTATCCGTGACTGTCTCTAACTGGCCATTTCAGT
This sequence comes from Pempheris klunzingeri, assembly GCF_042242105.1. Classification (NCBI taxonomy): domain Eukaryota; kingdom Metazoa; phylum Chordata; class Actinopteri; order Acropomatiformes; family Pempheridae; genus Pempheris; species Pempheris klunzingeri. Next base: position 21,563,806 of record NC_092018.1, read on the forward strand.
GTGTGCGTCACAGATAGTGCATCCCTGGTGTGATCATATAATATTCAAACACTTGTGGATGTTGTTTGCGTAGGCGTGTATCTCTAATCATAACTTTAGAATATGTTTAGCACAACAAAATTATTACAATCAAGGTCCGTCTGGTACATTCTGTCTATCTTAACAAAACAATACAGAAGAAGCCACGTCTGTGGAGGTCAGATTGACATATTCTGTTCACTCTCATGAGGAGAGAGTAACTTTATTTGAGAAGGCCTGAAACATTCTATGGTCATATTAAATTCTAATTCAACAGAGGACTACCATTCTTTTCACCGCTAGTCTCAAAAAACAGATTTCAAAGACAGATCGAAAACTTCCACAAACCTCCTGCTGGTCCGACAGAGAGAAAGCTGCAGTAAACCTCCTTCCTGTCAGAGCCAGTGACTGTGGCTGCTCACCGCTCCAGCTGCTCTCACTCTGTGTCCGCTCACTGCTCAGGCTGAACAGCCTCAGTCAGCTCCTCCTCCTCCTCCCCCGGTGGAAATGTCTGTCAGGGCCCTGCCCCCCCCACCTTTGGATGAGCTCATTGGAGGTGGCCTGGGACACAGCAGCAGTGGTGGATAATGGACTGTAGTGTGGCTGACCGCCTCAGTCAGCAGCTCAGGCTCACATTTGACCTCAGTCTTTTTTTCATTAATATTACAAGAACCACTTGTTTAATCTGATACATCAACTTAACAGCTCTGCAGAGGAGTTTCCTCATTAGACTGCATTTTTGGGGTATTTTTCCTAATACAAAACCAGTTCTTAGAAACCATGGAAATGATCCACTCTAATATTGAAAAAAAAAAAAAAGCCACTCCACCTTTCACCCCCTCCCCCAGTCTACAGTGGGCACATGCAAACAAAACTGAGCCTTTTTCTTTCCATTTTAAATGCAGCGTGGCTCCCTCCAAACTCATTAAAATGCAGTGCAAACAGTGAGACTCTGATTATGCTTCGTTGGATTTTAAAGTGTTTTTGACTGGAGGACAATAATCAAACATAATTATTAATTATTAAACTTAATAGATAATAAAAAATTGGAGTGTGTTCTTCTGTCTCATTTTAGAAATAGTGTGCAGAGCTGCAGTGCTCTCTAAAGATGAAGATCAGGCATCCAGGCAAATCAGAAACCACCTTCTGTCTGAACTGAGTCACATCACATCTGTGCAGGTCACAGGTCCCCGGCTCTGCCATGTGTCCTCATCAGTAGTTCCAACAGTACGTGGAGGCAGCTTTGACTGTCATGGAGGATCTTTGCCCTGGCTGGTAGCTCTCCTGTACGTGATGTCTGGTCTAACAGTGATGAGCAGAGAGCAGAGAGTCTGCCTCAGGCCTGAGCTCCCCTCTGCTGCCCCCTTGTGGAAAACAGCACTTGTTGTCAGACCAAGTAAAACATCTTCAGCCACTGTGTCCAGTTTCCTCCCCACTCAAAATGGACTGCTGAGCGTGGCTCTGGGGGCAGAAGCTCTGGGGGCAGAGGCTCTGGGGGCAGAGGCTCTGGGGGCAGAGGCTCTGGGGGCAGAAGCTCTGGGGGCAGAAGCTCTGGGGGCAAAGGCTCTGGACATGAGCATGAAGACTCATCTCGTGTTGCCTCAGCACCATTGGCCTCCAGAGCTCCTGTTACATGTTCTGGATGTTCCTTACTGCTGAGGTGTTGGTCCTCTCAGTGGACACCCCAGGCCTTTCATTCGGAGCAGGGGGGGGGGGGGGGGGGGGGTGCAGATAAAGGAATAGTTTGACCATTAGGGACATGGGCTTATTCTCTGTCTTGCCATGAGTTAGATGAGAAGTTCTCATGCCTGTACTGCCTCTGTGTGTTGGGCCTGTGATTGACTGCTGACCATGCTGTACCATGTCTCGCTCCCAAAGTCGGCTGGGATTGCCCCCCCGCTCGACTTTGAGTTTACGTTTGCATGCTAGCACACAGAACTGATGTGAACATGGCTCCTTTCACCTGGTCTTTAAGTCTTTATTCTAAGCTAAGCTAATGGGCTGCTGGCTGTAGCTCTGTATCCACCACACAGGCGTGAGAGTGGTGTTGATCTCCTCATCAACTCTTCCCCAGATGTCAAACTGGCATTTGAGGCGGTGCCGGGCCGCTGTCCACCAGGACGGAGGACTGACGGATGCTCAGTGGTGTCCTGCTGTGGGCCCTCACACCTGGAGTCTGTCTGATGTGTTCAGCAGCTTACACAGTTCTACGCTGAGCCCTGTGGTGAACTCCCCCAGGGGGCTTTCTCTACTTCTGCCTTTTGTGGCTTTGCCAAACAGAGAAGTTGAGCAGAGCTTTATCGTTGTGACAGTGTGTGTTCAGCAAACCAGGAAGTGTCCTGGTAGAGAATCAGCCTGTTCTTCCATCTTTGGCTTCACAGCCAGACCCCAGATCTCATGACAAGAGGGGGACACCAGCAGCGCCGTTGTTCTGGGTCTTATCAATCAATCAATGTTGTCACCAAGTTCACTGAGAGACCACAGGCTGTCAGACCTTAACCTCCCAACATGAAGCAACAGCAGCTGTACGTAATGCTAGTGTGGAGATTCATTCTTCACCTCAGGGACACTCACTGATGTTCCCTTACTGAGGATCCTTCCTCAGGCTGTCCCACAGCTGGAACCTGCTCAGGTGTTGTCATGTGACCTGGGTGGTAACAGACTGACTCTGAAGGACACAAACCACGACTGGAATTCTGGATCCAAGGATTTCTAAATCTTCATACGTGTGACTGTTTGGAGAATTAACATTTAGAGTGAGCCCAGACAGCTGCAGTGCATCATGGGAGAGCTCATACAGTGTAAGGGAAAACAATATCACAGCTTTAATGGAACATGGTTTTATTCTTTGGCAAAAAAGCAACCTTAAATATAATTCGAACTAAATAGAAACGGACTGAGGGTCCTCACAGGGTTCAGGCAGCTGATTGGACATTCAAATGACCGCTTTTATGTTTTCAGGCCACTTGTCGTCTGTGATGGGTGAAGTGATTTTGCAGTGACAGCTGTGATGCAGTGAGCGTGTTTGAAATGTCCATCATTCATTTTCTTCTTGAAGCAGCGGCTGTGGAAGAGAACAGATCAGCATCACACGCATGATTAAAATAAATCTCTTTGCGTGCACATCAGCTGCACTGATATTCTCACCGAGTACACCATGTCCTCAGGCCCCGAGTCCGGTCGCTGCCATTCGTGGTTGGACAAAATCTTGAGGACAAACAGGCCGAAGGCTACAATCAGGACTCCGAGTGAGTTCCCTAGCAAAGCCTCCGGGGGAAGGCTGGAATAAGGCTCACCTCCACCGGTGTTTCCTTTGCTGCGGGGGGAAAACACACACACACACACACGCACCGTCATCACCGAGCAGTTTGACCAGTTTATCTCTGGTGAATAAAGGAAAGTCGGAGAGGCTGCACTCACAGAGCAAAGAAGAGCTTCTCGTTGATTCCAGAGATGCAGGCGGCGATGCTGAGCCACAGTATGCTGCCTCCCATCCACACATGGACGGGTTTCAGGAGCTTCCGCAGTGATGCGGGAGAGCAAGGCAGGAGGAAGCCGGCCATAGCCACCACCCACTGGAGGGACACAGGGTCACAAAGACAAGGAGACAGGGAGTCACGTTCACGGCAAGGCCACGCCCACTCTACTGCACTTAGCTGGTGAAGTGGTTCTGTGGCGCAGAGTAAGTCTTATACCTGTATGGCGAAGAGAGCTGTGGCAGCGATTCCAACCCAGCTGTGTAAGGAGTATAGGTTGGGAGTTTTGTTGGCATTGTGGAAGTCGAACACAGCACAGAGCCCCACGATGGACAGCACCAGGGAGAGGAGCATCAGCGCAGCGTGCAGCAGCTTCCAGGGCAGTTTATTCTGACCCCAGGTCAGGGGGACGCGGTACAACACAGCTCCTGCAGGGAGGAGGCCACAACAGAGGAGACAAACGCTTAATGATGCAACAACGAGTTCATTCATACACACGAGGGGTTTTCTCTGATTTGATCCCCTGGTCCTGACAGACTGGTGACCACACACAAAGCCCTGGTATCCAATTGAAGGGCTGCTGACTGTTTGGCATGTCTTCTAAAACCTCCCACGCCCACCCGCTGTCAGTATGTGTGAGCGCAGCTGATAACAGAATCTGAGACGTGCTTTATTCGACCGGGGGTCCCCCGCCCTCTGCTTGGATCTTCTGTGTGCAGCCTGAAAGAGGGGAAACATTTCATAAGAACCTCCTCTCATGACCCCTGACAGCGTGTCCACGTGTAGGTTTCCCTCATCCATCCCAGGCGGACACAATTGTGTCTGAGTGAATCCAGCGTGCACATAAACTTCTACGCTTGCGTACCTGAACGCTTCATGTGTGGACAGAGGGAGGACCGGAGCTGCTCTGCTGCTCACACTACACACGGTGAGAGGGAGCTCTATAAGGGTTCCATATTATTCAAAATGCACTTTTTAATGTCTTTTCAGCATAAATGCGTGTCCCTGCCGTGCCCACACACTGCCACGGCATGCTCTCCGTTTCCTCTCAATCTCAATGTGATGTAAAAGCACTTTGAGTGGTTGAAATGAGTGGAAAGGAGAAATACCAATATAGACCATTTACCATTAACCACCTGTTGATCGTGTGAGCTCCAGCAGGCCGACTGTCCCCACCCACTGAAAACCTCCATTGTTTTTTCCTCACAAACACAAGCTGTGAAGGTGAGAGTGAAGCAGCAGACGGTTTCTGTTCCTCTAAAATGGAGCTCAAACAGCTGCAGCAGAAATGTAAATGCTGTGAAAAAAGTCAGGTGCTTTCTGAACATTGAACCCTGTAAACCTGTTCCAGTAGACCTCTGAATGCAAGTGTGGACTCAGAAATGAGCACAATGTGGGACCTTTAAAAGGCCTTCATATCTAATCAACTCAAAAACCTCAGCGTGTGGCACCTCATGCAGGTGATCAGGTCGACTCAGGTCGTCAACTTGTCTGTGGGAATCCCATTTTTTATTTATCTCAATGAGGCCGTCAATCCTTCAAGTTGGAACATTTGACAACATTTCATATAGTGGAGATAAAACTGTGGAGATAAGAAAACTGATGGACAGTAATACCGTGATGAATGTTCATCAGACAAGTGGAACATATCTCCTGAATGAAAATGGCCTCATTAACTACCTCTTCCACACATTCATGTGCTCATGTCTGCAGCAAAGTGCTCCAAGTTCCTCTCTTGTGGTGAGTGACTGTGTTCACATGAATGCATGTAAACACACACACACACACACACACACACACACACAGTCTTACAGCTCTTCTGCTCACACACACCTTCTTTCATGTGATCAAATGTCTCTGGACTTTACCTCACATTTACACACACCTGGAGTGTTAAATTTACACACACCGGGTGTGTTAAATGCGTAAATGTGTGTGTCACCGCCTCGCTCCAGCCCGACTGTCACGAGGAGGAACAGAAGTGAGAAGGAGAAATGAAACTGTGCTCACCGTAGCCGTACAGCACGACCAGACCTGTCACCATCAGGACCGGGTGCCAGTTGAACTGCCGGGGGGAGCCGTCCCAGGCGAAGCCGCCACGCCACCGGCTGTTCCACACACACACGCACACCACACAGGCCAGGCCCAGGCCCAGGCACAGCAGGTAGCACGCGTAGAAGCTCACGATGGACCTCATCCCGGAGACACCTGTAGGCTAGACCCACGAATAGAGCTACGTCAGAGGGGGCAGACACACGGCCCGTCCTGCTGGTTCAGGCCCAGCTTCACCTGCAGGTCAAAAGAAGTGGACGTGAACAGATTCAAAGACGTTTAGGTCACATGAAGCTACAGACTATTCCAGAGTGGAGCTCCACACTGACTGACAGTGAGTAAAACAAAGCTTTAGGGCTCCTACATGTGACACTTCATCCCCCCCCCCCTGACTCACCTTCACCAGCTCCACTGGACTAAAGCAGCAGCACAGGGGGAACTAACTGACACACACAACAGTCTGTGGCTGTCACACCACTGATCATGTCCTCTGACCTGAATCAAAGCAGCAGCCGTGTGGTTGTGCTGAGAGATGAGCAGGGGGGGGGCACACGCTCCCTCAGGCCGTCCACAGCAGCTCGGACACGGACACACTTCCTGGTTCTCGGCGCTCAGCCCGACTCCTCCTGCCGGCCTGCCCGCGGTCCTCACTCTGTCCTCGGCGCTCACTTCGTCTCTGTGGGGCTCTGCTTCACTCCCACTTCCACACCGGCTCGGGGGGAGGGGCCGCAGGGGGAGGGCCAGCCCGCCCCATCGGCCGCTGACCGCGGTCACGTCCAGCAGGACGGCTGGGGGGGCGACGGCCTAAGAGGTTAACATCAAAGGCCCTCTGGGGAGGGTCAGCAGGCAGCTGCAGCCCCCACTTTCACTTTAGTCTAGTTTACCGAATTAAAGACACACATTCAGTTTCTGTTTTTCAAACCAAGTCTCGTAGATTTTCCGTCCGGAGGAAACAAACCTCACACACAAACTCCCCACAACTAAAAGGTAGACACTAACATCCGCGTTCCCAGGTAAGACACTTACCTAACCCACTTCCTTATTGACAGCGCACGGCATCGTGGGAAATGTGGTTTGATTTCTCAGCAGCGCCGTCAGATCCAACCCTGTAGCTGTGCGGGAAGACTGCTGCGCTGTGTCCTTCAGCTGTGTCCTCCGCTGACAGACGGACTCCGAGCCTGGCGGGCTGTGTGGCTGCGTGGCTGTCGGTGACAGCATGTTTAAAACTCCGTGCTGGCAGAGGCCGAGCTGTGCACATCTGTTGTGTTTGAGCGCCACCTGCAGGCAGTCTCACTCAGTACCACATGATTAAAAACAATACCCTGTCAGACTGAATGTCTGTAGTGATGGGAATTTCGGCTCTTTTTAGAGAGCCGGCTCTTTTGGCTCGGCTCCCTAAAAAGAGCCGGCTCTTTCGGCTCCCAAGTGGCTCCTCAGATTTTTTTACCAAATTACCATTACCAAATTATGTGTAAAATGAATTCTTAATGTAAAATACACATTAGCCTATATAGAATATTTATTGTTTATATTGCCTTATTGATTTGAAATTATTTAATTTTACTGGGGTCATAGAGCTCTGGGCTGCAGGTCTTGGTGGCTGTGGTGTTGTCCTGGATGATGCTGTAGACATTGTAGGAGCAGTAGACACACTGGCACCTTCATTAACAGCAGGTTCCCTTGCTTGTCTTTCCTCCTCTAACTGAATTGATGGGTGAACAGTACACGCATGCCTGTGCAGGTTATTTGTGGAGCCTGCCTGATATGAAAATTTAATTTTGCAAAGTCTGCACTCTGCCTTTGAACTATCAATATTAAAAAATAAATAATAAATAAATATCATATTAAAATGTGTCCAAATTGTTCTACATTTTCTGTCGCTCATGTTTCTCACCTGTCCTGCCTGCAGTCTGACTTGTAGCGGTGCTCTCTCTCGCTCTCATCTCTCCCCCTCACTCCAGTTTGTGTGCTCACTGAGCTCCCCCCCCCCACTGCTCAGTTTGGACACACAGACACCACCACACATCTTGACCAATCACGTGCAGCTTTAACAGGAAAAGCCGGCTCCCAATCAGGAGGTCCTGTGGTTCACTTCAAAGAGCTGGCTCTAAGAACAGGATCGTTCGCGACCGACACATCACTAAATGTCTGGTCTCTGGGGTGGTGTGTTTGCATGTGCGTGTGTGGGTATGATATTACAAATGTACTTAAAATCAGCATTATGGATAGTCAGCTACTTAATAACTGACTGTGTTATCTTTAATATTACCGATTAAATGCATTTTTCTAGTCTCAGCTCAGTCTGTTTTTTTGGCCTCACATGTTACTCTGTGCTGTGTTACTCTGTGCTGTAACACTCTGCTGTGTTACTCTGGAGAGCTCCAGGCTTTTGTCAGGAGATATCTGAGCTTTATTTCCTGTCTTCCTCATTGCTCTGTCCCCTGCTGTTTTCTGACGCCAGGCTCGGTATGGGCCGGGTCTCCAGGGTCAAATAAGTCCTGTAAAAGCTCTCGAAGTCACAATAAACTTTTGATAAGACAAGACCAAGACTGAGGTTTGCAATGCTCACAATGACGACTGATTTTCAGCAGGTAACATTGACCATATTCACCATCTTAGTTTAGCTTAACTGCTAGCACCTAATTAACACCGGACGTCAAGTATGGCTGAGGCTGAGGAATGGCACTATTTTCTCAGGCATGTAGCCAAAAGCTGAAGCCAATAGTTTTTAAACCATTTCAGTCAAAATCTCAGATGTCAACCTGAAGGGGACGTTACAGGAAAAGCCAGGGCGTCGCCAAACTGACGGACGTTATCCTCTGGGGATCATGAATTTCTATAGTTAACCAATAATAAATCAAACCGCACTATTCCAGAGCCAGTCCCCCAAGCATCTCTCTGGAAAAGTGATGGGAAATACTTTAAAGCCACACATCTTGGTCAAGTGATGTTTTGACAAATGTCAACCATTACCCATTGTGTCTATTTTAGTCTGTTTTAGTCCGTACTGTGAAGGGACAGACTATGAATGGTATCACTGAGGGCTCTTTGAACGTCCAGGCACTGGGTTGCTGGATGCCTAAAGGTTCAGTGCAGAACTGGGTTTGCTTCTCTTCGGTTCCTGTGCTGAATCATGCTCTGGCTTCATTTTTTCAGCTAGCTGATAACCAAATGTTGTTTTTGTCTGTGACTGCACGCCTTGTCAGCAAGTCTGAACTGCCGACTTACACGCCACCAGACTCCTGGTAAGACCTCCTCACAGATATAGTGTTGCAATTAAGATCCCGGCTAGGAATCCCACTGAGACCGGCTGCAGAATAAGTGGAATGAACAATTCTTTTCTGAAGCAAATGAAAGAGTCAAGACTAAAATCTGAGATGCGGCACTGATATACAGCATGGAGCCAATGTGCTGGCAGTGAATAGAAGGCTGACTTAGTGAATCAGAAATTACCCATCTTCATTCTGTCACAGTAACCGTTTCTACCTCATACAATTATTCTCTGTGGACTTGTATATCAGTATAACAAGTTCAGATTGGAGGCCAGGGCACATCTCCCTGTGTTTCCAGCAAAGGAGGCAGTAGGCTGTATTTTCCACCCACTCCTGCACCCTCATATTTTCGAGCTGAATTTTATGTCTGTTGTCCTTCAAGTTCTGCAGAATAGCCTGAAGGCCAAAAAAAAAATAGCACTGAATGGCTTTTTATTCCCGTCTCGACACTGATTAACAGAGCTCTTGGTGTGAAGACTGGCAAACCGTTTTCGGCTTGAATGAGTGATCATCATCCTCAAAATCAGGCCCTATTCATTCAAAATTGCACATAAGAAGTACCCAGAATCCTTTTGGAGCAGCATACATGGATGTGAGGGGAACTGTGAGAGCTAATTTTGGAAGAAATCTAATGTAATATTCTTGCATGAGGTAGGTACAATGGTCATGAAAATGTGATTGCAAATGGAAGGGATGCTAACTGAACTGCTGTACTGCATATTGTGTTGCGGCAATGAGTAGCAACCCAAGAGGCTTTCTACAAAGGGAGGCCATAGTAATATCGACACTGGATGTCAATGTGATCCCAGTGGTTGTTTGGTTTCAACATCACACACACACACACAAGAGGTTTTGGGTCTCTGCCTTCAGCTCTGTGAAGTCCTTGGCAGCCATGGACAGCCAGTGGGGGCTGTTATCCCAGAATGGGAATTAATTCTCTGGAGTGGCAGCTGGGCTTCTTAGGGTCTCACCAATAATCACAGGAAACTGCAGTCAAATTGTAAAATAGGGAACGAAGATGCTCAAGGAGGCAAAAAGTGGAATGAGTTGTTGAAGTCTGACAAAATCCGATTTTAAAGCTGCAGTAATTGATTTGTTTGGCCACCTAGGGGCAACACTGGCATATTAAAGGTCCGACTATGAAGACATAAGGCTAAAACAAGTTGTAAAATAACCTATAATTCTGTATTATTCTGTACATGGCACCAAAAGAAAACGAATGGTCATGATGACCCTCTGACAAACAGCTGCTTATTTACACACAAAGCAGATACAGAGCAGTGTTCGTGTGGAGTCGTGTCTGTGTTCCCTGATGAATGTCAGTCCAGCCTTGTCTTTCCATTAGCTCTGTGTTTGGTCTCCACCACCCCCTGAGGGACACATTTGGCCGTTTAGCTGCTAAATGCTCCTCTGTGTTCACCAGTTAATGCTCTATGGGTTGGTCACTACCAGCGTCGCACCGCCATCACACCGAACACTCTGATCCATTAAGATAAAAATATACATTTGAACAGATGCCTGGCTGTTGCAGCAGCGCACAGAAAGGTTGAATCCAAACTAAAAGGTTGGTTCATCTCCATTACAAAAGACGGAGTTGGTTTTATTTGTCCAGGCTTTGTGACTTTGAGGGGGTCAACAGAAGTGTGTTGCTCAGAGCCCTGAAAATCCACGGCCCTCACAGTGGGCTGTTTTTGTTGGGACTACTTTCTACAGAGTAAATTGTTAAATGAAAACTTGCTGACAGCATGTGACTAAATAACCTAACACTAACTTTCTCTGAATCACATCTCACATAACCTCAGTAGTCAGTGGCTGGAGCTGGTGCAGGTGAGACCGTGTGGTTCGAGTGTGGAGGCTTTGACAAGATGCTCTCTGGCCTCACAGGTGAATGTCTTCCTCGATCCTGTGCTGCTGTCAGTGACAGACGCCCACCATATCAGAGGAAAACACGAAAATATCTTCTCTCATAATTTGTGCAACCTCGCCCTTTAAAATTGACAACAACAAAACAGAATGTGAATAATTGTGGTAACTTTACACCAGTGAGAATTTACCAGTCCTTAAGGTACAGCGGGGTGGACACGTGGACCAACACCGAGGATGACTTATTCCGGCTGGATTAGGTACGATGAAAGAAAACAGCCCAGGCCTTCTGCAGAGGGATATCTGGGAAAACAGCATCACCTCTCAGGCATCTCACACTTCCTTGCAGTCACAGTCTCTGCTTTACTTTCCGGTGCAGAGTCAGACAGGTTTTTTTGTGTCTGTGAGATGTCTTTGTCTCGGAGCGTAGCTCAGCAGAGGTCCATGTTTTCTCACTGGGCTTTGCTTGTGGTTTGCCTATCGGTGGGGAACTCCAATGGAGTCGTTGAAATAACATCAGTGTTATTCACCTGCTTTTGGCTATATTACGTGCCAACCCAGTCTCACTCAAGTTCATGAAATTGTCATGAAATTCCATCTATTGATTTTCCTTTTTTGTGTGTCCCTGAGCACGATTCTCAAACTAATGTATTTCTGTGGGATTATTTTTTCCTGTCTATATCACGTTTTTTCCTAACCTAAAGAACTCATAGTACCGTACTACGCCACTAGAGCACTGTGCTCCCAGACTGCAGGCCTACTGGTGGTTCCGAAAGTCCTCTAAAGTAGCGATGGAGCCAGAGCTTTCAGCTCTCAGGCTCCTCTCCTGTGGAACCTCCTTCCAGTCTGGGTTCGGGGGGCAGACACCCTCGTGCCGTCAGAGTGGTAAATCGGCCGGCACACTGGACGGCCGCAACAGAATGTTTGATATCGTTCTCTGTGAGCATTAGTTTGATGCACGAGAACCAGAAAGCTGATTCGTGACAGCAGAGGAATCATTTAGCCGTTAACGTTTCCGCAACTCCTTCATCGGCCGTGGCTCAGAGGTAGAGTGGGTCGTCCGTCTATCGGAAGGTCGCTGGTTCGATCCCCGGGTCCTATGAGTCAGCGTGTCCTCGGGCAAGACACTGAAGCAGCTTCAGTGTGTGAAAGAACAGTCTCCTCCAACTGAGATTCCTCCTGTGTGAATGAGGATGTGATGTAAAAGTGCTTTGTGTGGTCGAAATGACTAGAAAGGCGCTGTACAAATAGAGCATTTAACATTTTACCATTTATTAAATCTTTGAGTACACACCATAGGGCTGGAGGACAAAGAAATAAACAATCCATGGGAAACAATCTTTGGACATGTTGAATACAAGACAGCAAACACTTTGATTTATGTCCTTCAGCTCCACATGAAGCATTTAATGACAGTTTCAGTAAAACAAAGTTCAAGGTGTCACTTTGGACTGGACTAAGCCAGGTCTGACTGGACCAGAGCCTCCATCTCCCCATCAGAGCTGCACACTCCAGCGTGACTGAAGCACAGGCAGCCTCAGTAGAACAGGCCCTGTGTCAGCACACCAGACGGCCTGGAGGCAGAAGCACAGGCTTCTTCACAAGCAACACAGACCTGCCACCACCCATGATGCTCACGAGTCTGCAGCACTCATGCTCTCTGATCTGGGACCTCTTTACTATGCTGAGGACCACTAAGGGCAGTAGCCTGGTAGTACCAGTACTGGATGGCGCACAAGCATTCAGCAACACGTGGTCTTAAGACTGCACGTCGTCAGAGGACTCGTCTGAAGACAGGCCATCTCTCCTAATCGTCACAGCAGAAGTACTGACCGCTGTGAACAGCACTCTCCTTGATAGTCTCAGCTGTTCGCCTCTGGTTCAGATCAAGCAGTGCTTTCAGCAGGTCATTTAAGCTGGCATCTCTGCCCTCTTTCTCCACCCAAATGTTCAGCAGTTCATGGATCCTGTCTTCAAAGGGAAGGGGATCTTTGCTTTTGATCACATTGTCGCTGATCCCAAGGTGACGGAAGAATCGCTTGTAGATGTCGACGTCTGTTTCTTCAAAGTACTCGAAGCATTTCCTCAGAGACTCTACACCTGCAAGCAAAGAAAGAGCTTCGTTCAAGCACCCTGACCTTAGTCATGGAGTAACAGCGTTCATTATGAACATGAACAACTGGATCACAAAGCAGGGCCGCATCAACACAAGTGTGTCGTCATGAGGAAGTGAGCCCTCAATGTCCACTGCGGCTTTAACACCAGCGTACCAGGGTGACATAAGGAGAAGGAATGACATAAAAACACATTACCATTCACAGGAACAAGCTTGGGAAAGGGCTCATCTTCCTAAACGACAAGAGAGAGAAACAATCATTATGTTTCAGGTCGCTGCCGTACTCATCCCCCCCCACACAACTACGAACTGACATCACAAGGTAAACACAGTCAGTGGCCGTCATTAGATGTGAAATCCAAGTCAGTGCTGGTGGAGCGCTGTGGTCTTTCAACAGCTCTCAGTGGTTGTCAAGTAAGAGTCAAAGTGAGGAAAGCGGAGGAGGAGCATGGAACACCAGGGAAGCCAGAGCCTAGCTGAGACGGGGTTGGGGGGGGTAGTAGGCAAGGATGGAAGCAAGGGTGAACAAAAGGGTTCTCACCCTCCTGCTGGGGGCCACAGGGCTGGCTCGGGGGGGAGATGCGGGGAAGGCAGAGCAGGGCGGGCCAGTTAGGCTGTGCTGGGAGTTACTGGCTGAGCTGTTGAGGCTTTGGCAGAGCCCTTTACACTCGTCCTCCGTACCAGCGGATGGTTTGGCTCTCACCAGTAGCTGGGACAAGATGAGACTGGGGCGGCCTGACACTTGGGGCTCTCCGTCCTTCTTTCCCTCAGTGGGACAGTGATCGCTGGAACGCTGGGGGGGGGGGGGGGGGGACGAGTGACATGTTCAGACAGACATCCTTCATGTCCCTCTGAGGACACGTTCATTTGAAAAACACCTGCTGTGTTCATCTGCGTGTGACAAATTCTCTCCATAAATCGGAGCCGGCTGGAGTCTCTGCAGTCAGCTCTCTGTACGGCTCTGCGCTTGTTTAATTAATCCTACAGTCATGTCAAAAGAATTACTCTGACTCACCTGTCCAGCTTTCACACCGCCTCGTCGACCTCTCCGAGAACCTGAACAAAGCATGTGAGCAGAGCATTAGGAAGAAACTCCCCAGACTACTGCAGCAGCATTCTTTACAGCACATCATCCAAACTCCTCAATAAGATCCAGGACATCAAAACTGTGCTGCCAGCTTGCTCACCCACGCCCACACCACCATTGTCTTCCACAACCTCCATCAGCTCCCCATCCCACAACGGACCCAATTTAAAATCCTTCTGCTCACTCACAAAGCTCTCCACAACCAGACCCCCTCCTACCTCACTGACCTGCTCCACCACCACACTCCTGTGTCCCCCCCCCCCACTCAGGACCAAGCACCAGACTTGGGGTGACAGAGCCTTTTCCATTGCTGCTCCCAGCTTTGTCAGGGAGACAAACTATTTCATCTGAGACCACTGAAACTCCACATAGACAACAGGCGTGTAATGTTCATCAGTGTTTGGATGAGAACCTTCCCAACATCAGCTGAACAGCTTGTTAATGGTTGTCTCAGTGCCCCCCAGGACGAGGACTTGAGAGGTTGTCCAGCCAGTGTGTGCTTACTGTACCTGCCTCTGTCCGGCATCTCCACAGGACGACCCCCACGATGATCACCACGACAGCAAACAGCGACAACACAAGTGGTACAACCACCGAGGCTGCTGCTTAAACACACAAACACACACACAGCCATCAGAACCATGACGCAGTACCAGTGTGGAGGTCACAGCCTCAGTCAGGTTTGCTCCAACATCACATTCATGTCCAGTCATAGCAGGACACTTTGGGCTGGACATGGAAGAAGAGGCCCCCATGAAGACCACTTCAGATCTCACCGAGACGGGTACCTGAGGGGGAGGCAGGGCGGGGCTGGACCTTCTTGCACTGTGTGTTGGCAGTGGAGGTGCAGTTCCTCACTATCTTCTCATCCGGCTCACACCTGGTGAGGGGGCAGGCAGAGAGAAGGGAAACGGGGCATAAACAGGGGTCATCCTCTCCCCATCCATGCTGAAGGAGCCAGGCATCAGGGGTGCACAGACTCACCTTGAACACCTCTTGCACACCTCACACGGCTGGTCAGGAGCACAGAATCTCCCTGGTCTGCACCGACACTCCGTGTTGTGAGTGTGCGTGCACGCCCTCACCATTTCCTCGTCTGAGAGGGCAACATGGAAAGGCCTTGTTAAGTCTCACTTTGTGCTTGGAGCTCTCTGAAAAGGTTCAGTATTGATTTTTCTTCTACAGTCAGTCCGATCGATGGCGTGAAGCCGCCAAACAGAATTACCTGAGCGACACTGTGTGCACTTGAAACACTGCCTCAGTCCGCCGGCGTGCTCAGCGTACGTCCCGTAGTCGCATTCCTCACACTGCCCCTTCTCTCCTGCCCTGGTGCAAGGCGACATCACACGTGTACCTGACACACACACACACACACACACTTTTCTTTATCACATCATTTCTTTATACAGCTACATAACTGAACCTCTGGCTCAGGATGGGGCTCAGCCGCCATCAGGGGTCTGCAGGCAGGACTCTGTGGACTGAACCAGGTGGCTCACCGGCTGGACAGTTCAAACAGCACATGTGGCCGTTGTGGTACTCCAGGCCATCTCTGCAGTGGACGTTCCACCTCATCCAGCTGCCTCCTTGATCCAGACCAGGCCTCGGAAACGCCCCAGTGGACGTGGTATGACAGATCAGTAGAAGAGAAACCTTTGGAAAAAAGTTCAAATGTTAAACGCAGATAACACGGCTAGTGTTCACTCCCTTCTTCAGCTTTACAAGTGGTTTCACTGACCAGTGGGATGAAGTAATTAACCAGCTAGTGGACTGACAGACAGTTAGTCCAATCAGTCAGAATAACTGATCATGTAGTGGCTTTTTCAGCAAGGATACCTCAGATTTAGTGGCTCCAGCTCTAAACATTTAAACAGGTCAACTTCTGCTCTGGTAAATTAAAATGGCAATTTTAAAAACCTCTAACGTTTTACAGACCAGTCGTTTAATGAAGACAAATACTAACGGACTGATGAATATCATCAGTTGTAGCTCTGACTTTGAGAATCAACTAACTTGGAGCATACATGCCAGACACACTGTGGTTCAGACCAGCTGATTATCTTTGGATAAACACCTAATGGAGAGAGCACTGAGCAGACTCGCTCACTCTTCATCTGCCCCCTGGCTGGGGCCAACCCCCCTGTGACATCCCAACAGTACAGAAGAACAGCGCACAGAAAGGCCCCACCGTTTCAAATCATGTCCATGTTGACTTGGTTTTTCTCCGGCTGACTGTGTTTCTGTCACTCATACTGTGTCTGAAGACAGCCCCCCCCCCGTCTTGGAAACACATCAGCTCCTCTCACAGGAAATGATGCTTTTACCAGGAACACTTATCTAAAGTTTAGAACGCTCCACACAAAGAAAGGAAAATAACTCATTTCTTCCTCATGATGCAACACTTCATAACGATTGATGACCGTACCTCTGATCACGTCGGGGGGGCATCTTAAACTCACAGGCCTCAGAAACCGGATGAGACCAAATACAGTGAGCCAGAAACCAGGCTCATCGAGTTTAGCTACACTTTTTATTTGTCAACAGTATCCAGGTGTGCTGCCCTACACAGTGACATCACAGCAGGCACACACACACAGACACACACACACACACACACACTTCATGAGATGTAATAATGACCTAAATCATGTTCAGACCTGATCTGGTACTGAGTGACAAATGAAACCAACCTCCATTCAGATCTATTCAGACCCTGGACTTTTTGGACTGACTCACACTTCAATCTCTCTGGCACATGGAGAGGGGGGGGGGGGGGGGGGGGGGGTAACAACACAGCCACTCTGTCAAGCCAAAGAGGAATTTCACACCTGGGGGGGGGGGGGGGGCGCGCGCTTCCCCTCACCAGTTACTCTTCAAGTCTGACTCTACCTGGATACACTCCCCACCTCAGAGGCTCCTCACCCCGCCCGGGCGACGACGACGACACGGGCCCGGAAGTGAGAACTTAGAGAACTGACTGACAGACAGACGGACAGAAACAGACCGAAAGACAGAAACAGACAGACAAAAAGACCGACAGACAGACTCACCAGACTCACCAGACTCCGCCAGTTCGTGGCCATGCTGTGGCAGGGCCGTTCTCCTCCTCACGCTCTCCTCTCACACTCTCTCTCTCACTCTCTCTCTCTCTCCGGCTGATCTTAGTGCCCTCACAGTGTCTCGTGCTCTGTCCCCACCGCCGGCAGGTGTGAGCTCTTCAGGGTAACGGCGTGACGTACGAGGAGGGGCGTGGTCCCCCAGCTCACGCGCCTTAGGAAGAGAGTGAACCCAGCCCGGGAAAAAGTACACAGGGACTACTTCAGACTGTGTACTGGTGCTACTGCATGTACTGCTGCTAGTACTTTAAGTACTGCTGCTAGTACTTTAAGTACTGCTGGTGCTACTGCATGCACTGCTGCTAGTACTTTAAGTACTGCTGCTAGTACTTTAAGTACTGCTGGTGCTACTGCATGCACTGCTGCTAGTACTTTAAATACTGCTACTGCTACTGCATGTACTGCTGCTAGTACTTTAAGTACTGCTGGTGCTACTGCATGTACTGCTGCTAGTACTTTAAGTACTGCTGCTAGTACTTTAAGTACTGCTGGTGCTACTGCATGCACTGCTGCTAGTACTTTAAGTACTGCTGCTAGTACTTTAAGTACTGCTGGTGCTACTGCATGCACTGCTGCTAGTACTTTAAATACTGCTACTGCTACTGCATGTACTGCTGCTAGTACTTTAAGTACTGCTGGTGCTACTGCATGTACTGCTGCTAGTACTTTAAGTACTGCTGGTGCTACTGCATGCACTGCTGCAAGTACTTTAAGTACTGCTACTGCATGTACTGCTGCTAGTACTTTAAGTACTGCTACTGCGTGTACTGCTGGTAGTACTTTAAGTACTGCTACTGCTACTGCATGTACTGCTGCAAGTACTTTAAGTACTGCTGGTGTTACTGCATGCACTGCTGCTAGTACTTTAAGTACTGCTACTGCTACTGCATGTACTGCTGCTAGTACTTTAAGTACTGCTACTGCGTGTACTGCTGGTAGGAAAATGTACTTAAAGTTTCACAAGTATTCAAAGTACAAAAACTTTATAGTTGTACTGAAATTCAGTGCAGGAGTAAATGTACTCAGTTACCTGAGAATACTGGACTGGGGATGAATGGATGTGACTGTTTGCAGGTCCTGAGGGAGAGTGAAGCCTGCCGCAGTGGCACCCTGATGTCCCGGAAGGTTAGCAGGAGGGTGGGGGGGTCAGACAGCAGCCTGCAGGGGTCCTGCAGTGGGCGGATTCTCATCGCTCGGGCCAGCTTTGTGTTTCTGTTGACTTTTTATTGACTGCCCTGTGAGGTTAAAGAAGTTTCTAGGGAGCGAGGGCCGTTGTTGGGACTGTTGCTGATGGGGGGGCACACACACATTTTACTGTACACTGCACTTTACCACATGACAGCTCATTACCAGGATATACATATGTGAAGGCTCAGACTCAGTCAATCAGTCAGTCAGTCAGTCTTTATTGATGTAGTGTCAAACTCCTTTAGAGAATTCAGAGTGAAGGAGGTGCCCAGGCTCAGTCACAGCAGTCACAGCTCAGAGGCAGTAACTGTGTTCTCCTGCTCTTTTCATCAGTAGCCACCAAGCTAACTCACCCAGCCGGCCTCAGCAGTGGCAGTGCTCACCTCCACCTGGCTGACCACCAGCAGGGCGTGGAGGGAGGCGGGTGAGGTGTGTGCAAGCACCAGCTTAGTAGGAGCGAACTGGTAATATGAGGGGGGGGAGAGTGGAGGCAGTTATGTGCTGTTGGTTATTAATGGGAATGTGTTCTTGTGTCCCTAGTGCCTCTCATTCATCTCACACTCATGTTTCTGGATCCTGTCAACTAAACCTGCGGTCGTGGTTCCACCTCAGGGCTTATGTTCACCTGGTTACCTGCACCTCATGAGGCAGCTATCTGCTTTAGTCTGTTGGTGCTGGTGTATCGTGGTGTGTGAGTGGGAGACAGTGAAGGCCACGCTGCTGTGTGGTGTGTTTTCCTCCTTCTCATGTGGGAGAACTCACAGGCAGCCCCTCTCTACGTCTAAGAGCAGGCTGAAAACTGTCCCCCAGTGTGTCCCCTCTGCTGGTGGACACACTGGGGGACAAACTGCATGAAGTGGGCCGTCATCACATTCACATTCACAGACCTCCTCTGCTGTGTGCCACTTTAATATTATCTAATGTGCAGTTGTCTGCAGCCCACTGATATACAGCCCAGCAGGAAGCAATGGCTGGAGAGGGTGTGAGGGGGTGGTGTGTGTGTGGGGGCTGGGGGGGGTAAAGCTCCATCGTCAGTTCCAGCGTGACAGTTGTGGTTCCTGAGCTAACTGATGGACTCATCAGCACGTTATTCTAAATGCTACAGGACAGCACCGCATTTCTGATTTCACTATTCTATTTCCAGAATCATTCCGATCAGTGGACTGCATGTGGAAGGGTTTGTGCACCGTTGACGCTGGACACTGCTGTTTCTGATGATAAGGAGGGAGGAGGCTAAAACCTCTGAGCCACTTTCTCCCAGATAAGACCTGAGTTCTACATTCAGACGAACTGTACCGCACTCTGCTCATCTGCTGCGCCGAGCTCAAGATCAACTCTGATGATATGGAGAATATCATCTTCCCCTCTTCTCCGGGCTCTCCGTGTCGGCTGAGAGAAGAGCTGTGCCTGTTGGATGGGGGGGGGAGGGGGGGGGGGTGGCACATAAACTCACTGTGCTCTCCTCCACATTGGACGAAGTGCACAAAGCTCATCTAAAGTGAAACTCTGGCCTTCAAGCCTGACAAAAGAACATGAAGCAGCACACGGGGAGCCGCAAACATCCTCGTTGTATGGCGTGCAGACAGACAGGAAGGCCAGGACCCCCCCCAGTTGAGCTTGTTTTCTGTGTGACACTCTGTGTGTTCACTCATTCACACCACGAGTCATGACCTGGTTTCTGATTCCCTGCGCTGTGCTTGCTGCAGTTTTCAGGCTACCAGTTCCTTCTGAGTGCTTCTGTGTGACAGCTCACTTCGCTGTGAGCACACAGGACCTCTCCTGCTTCAGCAGCTGGCTGTGAAAGCAGCGTTCTGGGGTCAAACTGTGCACAGTGAAGGAAGGTCAAACATCACAGTGGACTCACAATAAGCAAAGCGCTGTAGGGACTGATGGGGGCTGAGGACTGAATGCTGAGGGCCACGGCTGTCTGTTAATTAGAAACTTTGATATTGCAACAACATGTTTTTCAATGTTAAACTTTAAATACCTCCATAAAGTGTCTTTATATGTTTCTCAAACGTTGAAACTGCTATGTGAGGGTGAAGATGGGAAATGTACAGGTTAGTCTGACCTGACAGACTAGTGTCCCCTCTATTGTTTTAAGAAGCAGATAAAGATGAAATGTTCTTGATTGTAAGAAACAGAAAGTTCTTGTTCTGTAAACATATTCCTGCTAGACACATGCCTATGCAGACAACGCTGACGGCTGGTCGAACCCCCCGGACCAATCGAACATGGTTGCGTATGATACTCTCTGTCAGGACCCTGTACGATCAGTTGGCTAACCCAGCTCAGGGCTCCTCTGACAAGCACCCCCTCCCCAAGGTCTGTCATGAGCCCAGCGCTGCCTGAACCCCAGTGTTGTATTGCATTGTATTTCATCTATGAACCTGAATTAAAGGCGCTTCTGAGACCCGACTGAACCCCCTGGCTGATCTGTGAATAATCTCAGGCTGTCCATGAAAGAATGTGGGTTCTAACAGTCTGCAGTGCAGATTGTGTGTGTGTGGGGGGGTTGATGACGTGATGATGTTAATGTGAACGTGGAGGGCAGTTAGTGAAGTGTACGCTCTTACATCCGCTCTCCATGTTTAATGAGTCTGATTGAGGTTTGTTTCATAAAGGATAAAGATGAGCATGACCTACAGTACACAGTAAGGCCTGCATCCAAATGGGGGGGGGGGCAGGTCTTCAGATCCTAAGGTGACGGCTAAGGTGACCAAACCCTCCACTGTTTCATCACCACTGATGTCACACTCAATTCAATTTTCAATTCAATTCAATTTATTTGTATAGCCCAATATCACAACAGAGTGTCTCACAGTGCTTTACAAAGTTCACTGAAATAAACAAGTGTAAGCGAACAAACAATCTAATAAAGAGTCCAGCAGTCGATGAGGCCAACAGATCGGTCCGATGGATCAGTCCGATGGATCAGTCCGAGGCATCACCTGCCCTTTATGACCCTCCTTCTTCGGGAAGTAAAAACTCAAAAAACCCAGTGGGAAAAGAGAAACCTCCGGGAGCACCACAGTGAAGGAGAGATCCAGCTCCCAAGGACGGACAGGCTGTAGCCTTGGACAGACACACATCCATTGGCTGATGGGGAACCACATCAGCAGGACCAGGACCAGGATCTACAGGAACCCGAGAACCACATCAGCAGATCCAGGACCAGGATCCACAGGATCCAGAGAACCACATCAGCGGGACCGGGACCAGGATCCACAGGAACCAGAGAACCACATCAGCAGGGCCAGGACCAGGATCCACAGGATCCACAGGAACCTGAGAGATGAGAAAGCACAGAAAGGCTCCGGGGAAGATAGCAAGTGTTCCTCAGAGTACCGGCACAGCAGCAAACAGGAATCTCCTTCCAGTCTGGGGTAGTGCAGGGGTGTCATGCTGTGGGGTCACTGTGCTCCTCTTCATTTACAACTCATTTTGAGAGTTGACGTTCCAGAGTGTGTCTACAGGTGTTGGGGAGATGAGTGAAAAAAAAGTTGTATAAAAACATGAAATCATGAAAATATTTGGAAGAATGGCTCATTTCTATGCACAAATTGGTTCTTTACTTTTACTTTTAAGCTGCTGGACTCTCCAGGACGTCGGACATGGCAGCACTCATCATTAGGAAGCTTTACTGTTGGAGCTAAATATTGAAAGTGATGAATGCACTTCTTTACGGTGGCATGTGAGCGTGTACATTTTTACTTGAGAGGCAAAAATGAAGCAAAGCGTGCAAGCGTGGCTCCCACTTCCACCCCTACATGCTCCACCTGTGGAGGTATTCTCTTGCTCCCCAGTCCCAATGCCACCCATCGACATGCCCTCCACATGACGGCAGATGAATTTAAGGACGGTGTCACTGCACGGTGCACGGGAACTACAGTCATGACTAGACAGGTTGAGATCTTTAAACTGTACATTTATTTCCAAAAGGCTGCATATACATTTGCAAATTCTACTGTACAGAAAACATCCAAAATGTCCATAATTATAGATACAATATACCACAAAGCTGCCCTGGCATTACCAAACATAGATGTCCAGCACTAGAAAAGCTCTGCAGCCTCTTCAATATTAGAATCTTAAATACTTTTTCAACTAATACCTTTAAATGTATGTCAGTATGGTTAGTTATTCTTTTTTCATCCCCATCTGTACTTTACAACATTCACCATTTACAGGTTAAACAAGGCACAAGAATAGTGATATGAAGCCCGAGGCCATGCGTGAAGCAAAAGAGCATGAGAGCGACCGACTGAGGTGACAGGAAATCATCATAGACTCGACAGTGAACTTTTAATCTCATGACACACGGTTAGTGTAACACCAAAGCATTATACACAGTGAGGGTATGTGTGTGTGTGTGTGTGTGTGTGTGTGTGTGTGTGTGTGTGTGTGAGAGTGAGCCAGAGAGAGCTGAAAAACACATCCAGAATGAGGGAGAGGTGAGGTGACGGGCTGTAACCACGCGGACAGCCACCGTTAAGTGTTTACAAAAGCACACGTTTCCATTCTGACACTCTTTGCTTGCGGGAATGAAAAGGAGAATCACGGTAGTCACAATTAAGGAAACAATTCTGTTGAGAAAAAGAAATTGCCTCTCACTTTCTCCACTTACCAGCTTAAATTGCATAAAGGATGAAGAGAATTGAATCAGAAAATGCAAAGAGAAGGTGCAGAGAAATAATAAAAAAAAAAAAAAAGAGTTCTTTATGATGGCAGGATGAAACCACTCACATGCATCTGGCCAGAAACACTCAGTGATCATCATCATTCTTGATAAACCACTGAGGGACATCTTCAAAATACGTTCAGCTCTCTTTTCTCGACAAGAGCCGACAGAGAAGAAATCAGAACAGAAACAAAGAATTGTGTTGTAGACAAGAAGTGAGACTTGTGGGTTGAGTTTATTCAGCCGACAGCAAGGACTTCAACCCATCTGTATTCAGGTTCACTATGGAGAGTAATGACGTGAAGGTGGTTTTGTTACAGTGTTCAACAGCAGCCCAAAGTGGGATTAATGACACAAGGGGGGGGGGGGTCGAAGCACAGGTCTGACTCCAGGAGTCACAGTGAGTGAATTGGGAGTCCCAGCTGATCTGAACAACGCAGGGACGGCCTGCTCTCCCTCACCTTCACATACGGAGGAGTCGTGTTGACACAGTAACCTCCACATGGCACCGTGTCTCACCAGCTTCAGCCTGGTTTCTGATGTGGTGGTGATTTACAGTAGCTCCAGGGGAGCCTGTCACACCCAGTGGACCCCCAGTGAAAAATACCTGCATTACACGGTGGCTCCATTTTGGAGCTTAGCTGTCTGTTACTGTCTGTTACAGCCTGCTCACAAGCAAATGTAAAACCTAAAGCAGCCAACCCTGGAGGCCCACATATCCGCCTACGACGGGCGAACATTTACTCTGCTGCGCTACCTTAAAGCACGTGGAGGCACTGGCCAGCATGGTGCGGGGTATACGCTGGTTTTTCCACAGGCAAACTAACAGACATCTGTTAGTTCGTTCCCTTGCTAGTTCATGTAGATAACTTTTCCCTCTCCCAAATGAGGCCAACCTGCATGCAGTGAAGACCTCGAACACCTCACACAAAGGTGCACATGTGGGCTCGGAGTTTACTTTCAGTCTTAGTTGTTTCTTTTTATTTGTCCAGGTTTGGGGGTATGTGCCTCTGAGAGGAGGCAAGGGGGAATTTCAGTCACGGGGCTGTTTTCTACATGTTTTCTACAACAGCCTGTATGAACACTGTAACCGTGTGTCTACGCTGTGGATCTTCCAGAGTGACCAGGCCTTTGTTTGTCCGTGGACACGTCGCTGTTAACTCCTGTGAATTTTGTACGATTTTGTACGATATATAGCACGAGGGGTGAGAGAGAGAATATGTTCTTGCATAATTTGGGTGGTTTTATGTACCCAGCATGCACCTCTGTGGCAGGGTGAAGGCAGGGGGCGGCTGTGACTGGAGGTACAGGATGTGAACCGGTCTGAAGGCAGGAGGTTGTTTCTGAATACGTTTAATGTTCCAGGGGCTCATTAAAAATGTGACTTCTTCTCTGTATTCATATTAAAACTAATTCTTATAGAAATGAAGTTAACTGCTCAGACTGTGTTCACATGCTAAGTTTGTACAGCACCTCTCTGGTCAAAGTGCTTTTACATCACATCCTCAGTCACACACTGAAGCTGCTTCAGGAGCAGGTTGGGCTTCAGTGTCGTGCCCAAGGACACTTCGACACGCTGACTCATAGCCGGGGATCGAACCAGCGTATTCTTGAACTATATCGGGTATTTTATCTTGGCTGTGTGTTTGCTGTGGATGTGAACACGCGTGTGACTGCGTGCCGTGTTTCTGACTCCCGGCCCGTGTGCACATGACCTCTGTGGCCATGAAACGTCGACGTGTGTGTCAGCATGTGTGTGTGTATGTGTGTGTGTGGGGGGGGGCAGTCGGGTGTGTGAGGGCCTGATATGAGCTCGACGTGACGGCTGTTTCTGGTGGGAATTGGGTGATAAGTCACAGCGATACGCTCCCCATGGTGCCAGGAAATGATGTTTTATCACTTCTCTCTCTCTCTCTCTCTCTCTCTCTCTCTCTCTCTCTCTCTCTCTCTCTCTCTCTCTCTCGGGGGAGGAAACTGTAATGCCACGGTTAGAAGTGTCCCTCTGACACGTTATGCCACGCCACACAGCTTGTGGGGAGCTACCTGCTGACTGTGCTGTCCCTCAGGGTTAGACTGGGGCTCCTTTTGTTTATTCGAATGATTTTTCTGTATAAATGACCCCAGAACATTGGTTGTCTATCGGGGGGGGGGCCAAACTTCCAATACACTAGATTCATTTAAAGGGTGAAAGTGAGTGAATATCGACATACTTGGCTTTGAAAGTTCACAGCCACAACATTTAAGCAATCCGCAGCTTCCTTTTAAAAACATTAGAATGGACATCAAAAAGTAGCTTCTGAATCCTCATTCATTTGTTGGGGGGGGTGGGGTGGGGGTGGGGGTGGGGGTGGAGTGGAGCCGGGAGAAATCACATCCACAGGTGTGTTACCTCATTCACATAGAAGTTTTTCTATGTGAATGTGTGGGACGGACACAGTCCCAGGACAAAAAGGAGCCCCCGTCTCTTCTAACAGAAATTCAGAAAATAATGGGCACAAAGGTCCAGGGAACAGCCCCCCCCCCCTCCCTCCCCCAAACTCACCCCTGAGCTGGAACATGAATTTATAGAGGGGCAGCTCTCCCTTAGAATGGGAATCAAATAAGTTAAAAATCAAGGTCAAATCGTGTGAAAAGGCAGACAAAGACTTCCAGTCCGTCCTCAGACTGATCGTGAACAGAGAGGGGGGGGCGTCCTCAGCAGCTCACCTCCTCCTGCTGTGATTGGTCGGCATGTTGACTGCTCGCACCGTCTACTCACAGACAACCACATGACCTTCCAGCGCACCGCCACAGGGTGTTGTCCGTCACCGGCTGTGCGTGTCCACTGATATAACTGTAGTTTGCCAGTCGTCCCTCAGGGTCTCTGTCCTCTCAGCCCGTGTGCTCAGGAGCACAGTCCTCCGCCTTCTCCTTTGTTGGTTTGCCCGTTCCACGCAGACTTTCCGCTTGTATGTGATTGAAGTCGGACTCTGGCTCATCCTGGTCCTTGGGGGAGCTTCTGGAGTGGATCTTGCCAATCTCCTCGAGGGCACTAGCTAGAGAGTCAAGGTCAGCAGTGTCCTGGTGGCGAGCCTCCCACAGGCTCAGTATGACCGCAGAGGGACTCCGCTGCTTTGCGAAATAACCCAGGTTCCTGTGGAGGAGACGCACATTAATGAGCGGCACAGGAGGAGGTCATGGTCAGTGTTGGCCTCAGACGTGGACACCATCTTTGCTGACTTTGTATGTATTTATCTGGTGGAGGTAATGATTTTCCTCCCCTGCGTGGCCCCCAGCCCACTGGTTTACAAATCCACACTTTCATATAAAAGAAAAAGGATCAGTGGTTTCTTCTGTTTCTCTGCTGCTCCCTCAAGTTCTTGTCAAATGTTACTCAAACAGGAGGAATTAGTGCACTTTAGGGGACTATTTTCAGCTGCGGACTAATCCTCATGTGGTGCTCTAGTGAGGTTAATATGAATGTATTTAGCAACTACAAGTAAATACTAAATCGTTTGCGTCGTTAGAGCAGAATTGTTCCTGTGATTATTCTAATCTAAAAAGAGAGTTGACTGTATTAGACACAGTCATCATATCTCACCACACCCTACACATTAGGACTAATTAATACTAATGAAATGACTATCAGGAAATCCACTTATTATATCTGTCTAAGAGAAAATGAATTTGGCACACATTGTCTCGGTGCAGTGAACAAAAGGCTGTAGTTCTACATGCAAGAAGACTATTAAGAATGTAATCAAGAGCACATTACCATCACAAAAGTGGTAGTAGTTTCTGGCAAACGCGTTTGGTTTGAATTTAATACTCAGGTGCTGTCAAATTTCAGAAAAGTGAGCTTGTTGCCATGCCAATACAGTGCCTTTGTGTACCATGCAGTGCTGAGCCCAGGTGGGGGCAGTGTTTCTCTGCTGCTCCTTGGTGCTTCGCAAGAGAAAAAAAAAAACATCAGGCAACATAAAAGGCTGCAGCCATTGGTCACATCAGACTCAGTTCAAAGTCGTCCAACTTGGAGAAGAAAGCTTATCTGGGTAATTTGGAATCCCAAAGGACTCTTGGATACCAGCGTCTCATGAATCATGCACTTAACAGGAGATTACAGGTGCCACGAGCTAAGAGCAGGCAAAGACCACAACCGGACTGGGTAAATATTGGTGGAGCGTCTCATCATTAATGCATGCTTTTATTTGATCGAGAAGGACAAACGGGTGCTAAACAGGAGATGCACGTAACACTTTTCTATTTAAAGGAAGTGGTATGTGAAGGCCAGCACCAAACCACAGTGCGCATGAGAAGCCACAGCACTGAACGGTGGGAGCCGTGCAGGTAAATCACAAGTCCTGCTGCTGAGAGAGGCAGTGGAGATCGACCTGGCACGGGAAGCCACAGTGAGGAGGTTAACAGCACTGACAGGATTGTTATCATTCCTGCCAGCGTGTGTGTTCGTAGCGAGGCCGCTCCAGAGGAGAGGGTGCACTTCATACACTCACCGATCTAAGTGGAGTTTCTGGGCTAAGAGTTGCCAGTCCTTGCCCTTGGCGTTGGCAGTGTCGAAGGTGGCACAGATCCTCTGGCGGATGGACAAGGGGATTTTGAAGGCCTTGGGCCCCGTCTGGGACGTGATGGTGCAGTCAGTCTGCATAAAAAATGGAACTGACTCCTTTTCACTCTGGGGGAACAGGACAGAAACAGACTATAATCAGATCGAGGTCACAAAGGATTTGCGCTCGTTTTAACCAGCCTGGAGAGCCAGCCGGGCGGGGCTTACTGGGTCAGGGCTGTTTAACATTTCCAATCGTCACTGGTAACAAAACTGGCATTCTCAACTTGAAAGCGATACCCACAATCTCTCAACCCCGCAGAGGAGTCGGATCCTTAGGCTTACAGGGGTTGCGGTCAGTGTTGTGATGGATTCCCACAGTGACTGCTGCTCAGAACTACTCTGAGGCTGCTCCCTCATTGGCCAGCCAGGCAAACGTGCTTCAGGTTGTTTACTGCTCTGACTTTTTGTTGTTTTGACTGATGTCACACAGCTCCTGTCAAACTCAAGACAGCTAAAAGAGACAGATTCCACCAGTGTGAACACACACACACACACACACACACACACACACACACACACACACACACACACAGACAGAGCACAGAGGTGGACTCGGACACTGATGCTGACTTGGTGGAATACTACTTTATGATCACATTTGCTAGAATTCACATGGCTTCATGTCCACATGGTGGCAGCAGCAGTTCCATCATCTGATGGATGAGCCCCCCTCATGTCCCACACTGTCCCATATCAGCGTCAGGTGGAGCCTGAGCCTGGGACACGTCCTCCTCATATTCCGTTTCATTTCTACTGTGCCGGCTGACACGGAAACGTCACTCTGTACTTCTCTTCATTTGGCCTGACCATCTGTGTTCACAAGAGTTTCGAGGCATTAAAGCCTTTTGGTCTCTTTCTTCCATCATCATCATGGGAAGCAACTGTGAGTTATGTAACTCACAGTTGCATTTATTGACAGCTCAAGGCCAGAGATGAAATTAACTGAACTTTGCTGTCATAAAACCTGTATGGTAGAAATGCCAACGATAGAACACAGTCCGAACCTGGAGAGTTTTCTTGTTCTCCCTGTGCCTGTGTGGGATTTCTCCGGTTCTCCAGCCTCCCCCCACAGTTTAAAGACGTGCATTCACTGGTAAATTATGTCTAGGTGTGAGTGTGAGTGGTTGTCTGTCTCTGTGTGTTGGTCCAGTGATTGATTGGTGACCAGTCCAGGGTGTGCCCAGCCTCTCGCCCAATGTAAACTGGGATTGGCTCCAGCCCCCCCGCATCCCTTAAGGATAAGTGGTACAGATAATGGATGGATGGATGGATGGATGTTCAGAGTGCAGCAGGATGTGCCTGTACTCCAGCGTGGCATTTGCGAGAGGTGTTCACCATCTCAGCCTCCCAATTCTTCTTCCTACGGAACAGTCCCTGACTGATTATCAAGGCTGGATTAAAACAAGCCATAAAAAAGTAAGTACAAATGATATATGATGAGCATCTGACTCCACCAGTGTTGGTGGCCTTGAGGTAGGACAAACACACCTGTGACTGCAGCACTGAGGACTTTAACTCAGCGGCAGAAAGCACACTGATGTTGCACCAGGCAGCTCCCAGGTGTGAATGTGATACAGACTATTTGCTGGAACACGTGTCCCCCCCCCTGGATGAGTAAAACTTTAAAATCTGTACAGTGACCGTGGTGAACAGCTGGATCTGTGACGTGTGTGCTTAGCATAACTCTGTGAGGAAACTGACTGTCCTCCTCGCTCTATTAATACACAGTGCTAGCTCAGGAGAGCTGGTCCTGCTGTCAGTGGACACACTGCAGGAAGGTTACACAGAGGTTACCCCCCCCCCCCTCCCACACCTCCTCTGACAGCAGCAGAGCCCCACCTCGGCCACAGCCGTGTAGACCTGCAGAATCTGCTCGTGGCCTTTGACCTGGCGCACGCTGATTTTGCAGGAGAGCTGGGCGGTGGCAGAGCTGTATCTCTCCAGAGAGAAGGCACAGTGCAGGGGCTGCTGGTTGCTGCACCACACTTGGGGGAAGGAGAACTCCTGAGGAGGCAGAAGGAAAAAAGGAACATCAGAAAAACACAGTACGCAGCACTGTTAACATATGCTCCGTATGAGATGATTCCGCTCCCTGTTCTACATGTGGCCGCACTGTCACGAGCACACAGGCAGGTAAAAGGTGAGAGCTGGCTTTGAAGGCTGGCTGATGTCATGGCTTCATATAGTAACTAACTCGGTATCTTCCCCGGAGCCTTTCTGTGCTTTTCTCATCTCTCAGGTTCCTGTGGATCCTGGTCCTGGTTCTCCTGCTGTGGTTCTCAGGTTCCTGTGGATCCTGGTCCTGGTTCTCCTGCTGCGGATCATCAGCCACCGACACTTTTTACTGATATTAGTCCTGTTATTATTATTCATATATCAACTATTATCATGTTTTTCAATGTTACCATATTGATCATTATTAGTCACATTCCTTTTGTCAGTACTATGGTTACTTTTAGCATTCTGGTTGCTGTTTGTTTTCTCTCTCTCTCTCTCTCTCTAGACCTGCTCTTTATGTAAAGCCTCTTGAGATAACGCTGTTATGGCGCTCTATAAATAAAGATTGATTGATTGATTGATCATGCAGAGAAAGAACTACTGGTGAGGAGATAAAGAAGAAATCCTGATTTCATTAGCAAAGATGGCCTGATTCCCTCGTACGGTACCTGACAGCAGAAGCAGCGTGCGGGCTAAGTACTGTAAGCAGTACATGCAGGACCAGAGAAACACGGGGCTTTGATGTTTCATTCATTTCCAAAGAACTGGGCACATCTGTTGGGAAACGTCCTTGACCTCTGCTAGACTCCGTCTCTGCCATATCTGCATACTCACAGTGGCCTGTCAGCGATTCTTACTGAACACCTACTGATGGTGGCTTTGATCTGATTGGCTCACAGAAGCAGATAATGGGGTCTGGGAGTGGCATGGACGGGTGGGCGGGTGACGGATGCGGAAAAGCTCCGACACTCTGTTGCAGTAAAAGCTGACTTGTTGTATGGCACAACTCTCTGCTATTACTCTACACCTGCACCACCAAAGCGGGTTGGCGGTGCCTGCCTGCTGTCCAGAGGCCCTCATGTGTAAGGCTGGTGAGGGGGGGCTTTCAGCCTGCATTCAGATCTTTAAACAACAACAGTGTACAGTGGGGACACAGCTCAGCCACGCTGCAAATGGCAACAACAGGTAGAAACCAGCACTGAGTGACTGCTGTGCTGTGCTGTGCTGCGCTCTCTCTCATGCTGTTTGATTCCTAATGGTCCTGCAAGCAAAGCGAACGCAGCACTGCTCGTCTGTGGTTGTGTCTCAGAGGTAGAGTGGTTTGTTCCTCAATCAGAAGGTCGCTGGTTCGATCCCCAGCTATGTCCTTGGCAACTTGCTCCCGCTTCAGTGTGTGAAAGAGTTTAGATTCCTCCTGACTAAATGACGGGTGAATGAGGATGTAATGTAAAAGCGCTTTGAGTGGTCAAAACGACTAGAGAGGCGCTATACAGACCGTTTACCACCTCGAGTCACGTCTGTCTTTATGTTCCTCAAGAAAGAAATGCTAAAAAAGCAGATTGAAAGCACAAAACGGGGGCACACAAACACAAATTTAAAACGAGACAAGACAAGATGGATGAAATGATTTTCATCAGCTTGGCTTGTCTTCTATGTGGGAACATACGTGACGGCGCCTCACACTCTGGAAGGGCTCTTTCTGAAGCCACTGGGGACTGTTGCTGCGTCACTGAACATCTGACCAGCTTAGAGCTGCAGTTTAGAGCGAGCTCGGCTAAAGCAGAACCATCAGGCCTTTAAAACGCAGCCATCTGCTAAGCCGGACCTGATCAGTGGGTCCACACTACCTGAGCATTTCTACTTTCTGACCATAGTACAGAAATCTTGGAACAACACACAGCATGTGTATCATTATCATTGCTGTTATTTACTATCATTATACCTGATTGTTCTGGCATGGTCACCTGGGCTGCTGTCCTTAACAAACATTACAACTTTAAAGCACACTGGGCCCACTGGTTAATCTCTGCGCTCACACTGTGTGATGGAGCGGTGAATCCTGGGAGGAGCACTGCAGGAACACCACAGTAATTAGCTGTTGGCAGCAAAAGCAGGATCTTGCAAATGAACACTTTAGCATGCAAATTCCTTTTGCCTTTGACATCACGTCAGTCGCTGCCATAGCTACCTGACATGTGGTAAAGGGTTTGATGCTCCACAGGAACTGGGGAACATCCTGGATGGACACCTGCAGGCTGAAGGTGTTCGCTCGGAAAGGCAACATCTTTGGCTCCTCGAGGAGCTGACCCCCTCTGGTCCTCTCTGCTGCCACCACCCCCTGGAGGAGAAGAACGAAGATGGGAAGAATGGGGAGGACGGGGAGGGAGGGAAGGGGCCCGGAAAAAAGAGGACATAAGAAAGGAAGAGAAATGAGAAGAATGTGAGAGAAAACCAAGACTAGAAGAAGCCTTTCCTTTCCCTTGGAGCTGCACTACCTTTGCATATCAGCACAAACACCTGCTGCTTCCTGTCCAGTCACATCCATTAACTGACTCCTCACACCTCACGTTAACACAGAACCAGGCGCCCAGTGACGTCAAGCCCCCGCCGAACAAATCATACAACTCACGCTCACATTAGCATCACATTTGCAGCCGGAACATGACAGATTGAAGCTTGAAATGTATTGCCGGGGAGACGTGTGCGTCGGGGGGGGGGGGCAAATGTCCGTCTCCCAACCTAATTGTGCGATGATGAAAGAGCACTTTGATTGTGGCTCGCAGGTACTCATCTGTCAGCGTTGTTCAGTGTCCCGGTGGGATGGCTCCGAGTGTGGCCTGTCTGTCCTCAGCCATCTCAGAGCGGTGACTAATGCCAGGCACATTCTGAGTCACTGTGTGTGTGTGTGTGTCCATCTGCTGCTACACACCGAGCGGCAGGACAACACTACATCTTTGGTTTCCTGTGCAGTGTGTAGCTAACTTGGATGTGGCATGCTGTTGTCCGAACTCTGAATGATGTCACGGCGCCGTGGTAGAAACCGCTGCTGACCTGCTACTCGCACCTGACTGATGTGTCTTGTGCTTTGCCGCTAAGGAAGCGTTGCCATGTCAAGAGGGTGGATTTATCTTTATATGTCAAGTTAATTTTCAAACAAGGAGGAGCCTGTTGCCACTTCAGCCACTTTTTGCACCAGATTTTGGACTCTGAAGACCCCTTTGGTGAATGATTGGGCAGATTTCTCAGTGAATGCGCTCTCATGTGGCTGCAGCTCTCTACGTTCACTGAGTCGGACCAATCAGCAGCCAGACAGAGACATGAATGAGCTGTGAATGTGTATTCCACCAGGTAAACGACCAGTCCCTGTGGGAGTCTCCTTCTCCTTTGTTCTTGTTCTGAATAACTGAACTATATGAGTTTCATTTTCTCTGAACATGTGTTTACAGAGTGAGTTTATTCCAATGTCTGGACCCTCTTTATTCAGGACACCTCAGCTCCACAGTCAATACAACAATACGACAAATTTGAAATGATCATATTATTATTAGCAGCTTGAAAAATAAAGCTAGTTTGAGTCAGTGATGTTTAGCTGGACTTTTTTTTAACTTTAACTTTTCAGAATTTGACATATCTGTGAATAGTTCCATGTGGACATTGGGGTGTGACAGAGTCTGGACAGAGTCGTGCAGACCACTGGTTCACCGGTTAGACGCCTCAAAGGCTCTCCAGTTGAACCATCTCAGTATAAATCAGTACAAAAGATGAGCAACGGCATATGAAAAGATTTGGCTCGATAAAAAGTCTAATGAACAAGCTGTGTACATAAAAACCCAAGGAGAGAAGTTAACTATGACTCCCAAATACATTTCAGGTAAGAAATCCCATTACCTTGCTTGAGATTCTATTGTGTTTGCGGCTAACTGTGAGTGGAAGCTTTGGCTTTCACTTTGTTCCTGTCCAACTGAACCCATTTTTAGTGACAGTGGGAGCAGAGGGGTTTGGCTCTGTTAAAATTAAAATCGCCTTTTCGACACATGAAGGTAACCTCCATTAATGTGGAAGGTATTTGGGCTGAAAACATTGGAGAGAAAGTCTTTTGGTCCCAGTCATGTGGCTGAAGGGAAGCCGGAGAGATTACAACTGATGGTGAAAACATACACGTAAAATTACGGAATTATGCAGGACGTTGATGAAACTGAAAACTGAAAAAACTTTGAGATGCAGCAGCAGTAAAACATTAGTACCGTCTCATGGAATTTATGGGTGTTTGGGGAAGCTGTCACGATGAAGTCGACTGTTCCTCATCCGCTGAGGGACATAACATGTTTTAAAGCTAAGCCAATGTTGCAGTGTCAAACAAAAAAGAGAAATCGGGGGACAGGAAGACAAAATGTCTACTGTGATGACAGCCATTCATGGTTTAAGAAAGCGGATCATGTCTTTTTGATGAGGCCTGCCTGGAAACACCACCACATTAGTATTCTGCTGGAATACTTGTGTCCATGGTCCGTATAGGTGGATCTGCTGGTGGAGGGGCATTATTTGTTTGCCATTCGAACGCATCAAGACCTTCCCTGTCTTTATTCTTACAGAGGACATAAAACAGCCCACAGGAGAGTTGGTGTTTTTAAGAACTTTACTGCTAATTCTAAAACGTCACGAAGAGATCGTGAAATCTTGATGAAAAAGTGCTTCAGTGTGGCCATGACTACTGCGAGAGTGATGACTTGTTGAAGAGGTCCTCATTTAAAAGAGACAGCAGGACTGTGCAATATCACAGAGCATATGAGAAAGCTGCCAATCACAACCCTTCCTGGTCTCCTTCACACCAGTGTTTGTGCGTTGCATCAGGCTTCCTGTTGATCCAGAATTCAGTCTGTGAGTGTGCTGGGGGTTTGGAAAACACACAGCAGAGATGTGGTGCTAACAGACAGGAGCCCAAGGGACGCGCAAAAGACTGGCATCTGCTCGACAGGCTGGGAATTCATAAACCAAATCCAGAATGCATTTTAAAGCCAGCTGCCGCTGACGGCTGCAACATGACAGAAAGGCGGTCGGGAGGCAGAGTCGGTCACGTGCTCTGCTCGGCTCGCCTCAGTTCCTCTGTTAGTCTGCTCTCTCAGGGGAGGACAGGGAGCTTGATTTCCCCAATGTTCACTGATGAGATCTCAATGCTTAAAAACCCTATAGGTCGCTGAAGGATAATCAAATCAAACAAGATGGAAAAAGGAAAGAGTGGTTAACATGTGAAAGGCAGTGATTACAGTGGGGCAGCCTTTGTCTCAGTCTATTAAAGCCTCTGGAAGAGAATCTGTCAGGCTGTTACAGAGTCCCACTATCAGCTCTGCAGTATTGTTTCACAGTGGTAATGAATCTGCAATCACTCACATGGTTTAACTGGTAGAGAGCACGCGCTGAGGTCCCTGCTGCCTCACACAGCCCCCATTCCCCACATACACACAAGATGTGCAGTGAATCCAGGCCATGACCTACAGTATGTACTTCCTAATAGAGGAGAAAGTGCTAAAGTGAAAATGTGCATCCTCACATTTTTGTGAAAGAGGTCGACCAAAGTTGTGATGCCCAGTTGCAGAGAGACTGCTGGTGTTTGAATTGCGGACCATTGGAGAAACGAGGGAGGAATCACTCCTCTTTCTCTCACCGAAACAACACAACAGTGACATTAACGCTGCTCATTGGCCAGTGGGAGAACGAGGCGACATCAAATCACCCAAATGTAGCAGCCTTGTTTTGATGAGCCGTTCCTTTAAAGACTCACTTGCCTCTAGTTGTATGAAAGCCGTGCGTGTAGTTTAGTCTTAATTTGCTCTCATTTTGTGATATTTGCCTCTGAGATTTCTGTGACCATCCCAGAATAATGGCGAACAACGGAGCTTAATCTGTGGTGCTCAAAGGTTTGAGGGGTGACATTCAAAAGTTTTCATGGGACTAAGAGGCAGTCCCTCTGGAAACTTTGGACAGTGTGTCCCGTGGATTGTCCAGAGTAACGAGGACATTGGAGCAACACACTACAGACGCAGAGTGACATTAGCATTCTTCTGAGTCGTGTTTCTGGCATCCTGCCAAATGTCAGTCCAACACTCTCTCTCCTTTTATTTCCAGTTTTCATCCTGTGGGAAATATCCGTGTATTTAGCTGCTACACAGAACATTTTGCTGAATGGAACAAGGCTCATGAGAGCTGCGAGAGTCAACCAAACGGGGATCGCCGTGACAACGAGCTGTAAGGGGCCAAAGCAGAACTGAGTCAGGTGATCATTTTGTGGGTGTCACATCACTCCGTCATTGGATCGGTTCCTAATATTAAATATGGATTAGTGTAGCTTTAAGTCTGCCCTGCGAAGGCTTTGCCACTAGCTTTGCCTTTAGGTTGTAGATTTCGTTTTTGGATCGTTGTTTGATGAGTAGACAGCATGCACATTTTTCACTCTTCTTTAGCAAAATGGGAGGTATTGGAAACACGACGTCAATGTCATGTCATGTCATGCAAGTAACGACAATGAAAGAGTCATTTCCAGAGTAAATAAATGAACTCAAACATTGGCTGAAGGAGTAAATGACCTTTTAACCATTATGAAGCTCTGGGGAATGCAGTCTATACAAGCAGCTCGGCCGTTTTTAAATACACCAGTCTGAAACTGAAACATCTTTTGTTCTGTGAATTATGAATGTAGAACCTCAGACGTTTATTTATTACTCTTTAAGAGCGAACGAGAATGTGGAGAACTGTGAAAACCAGAGCTGCTCAAACTAATCATGACTCAACCTTCGTTGGATAAACAAAGAGCCAGACACCTCACCCGTGTTCCTCCCCCACCTGAAAGGCATGTGGTGTATCGTCCACACAGTACACCCGCAGGCTGTAGCTCATGGAACCGGACTCCAGGCTCCCAAACACGGCCAGTTTCAGCCTCTTGACGGCAGCCTGTGTCAGCGGCTCGCCCACCAGGGCGTACGAGCCCGGCTGGTCCAGCAGCAGGTGGCAGCTCGTCGAGTCCATCAGGCAGTAACAGGAAGTGGACTCCTCCTCTACTGACATCACTTCCTGCAATAAAGAGCAGAGACGGTCCCCATGAAGACAGGCAGCTCCTTGATGTCAGCGGTCTAAATCTCCTGTTGGTACCGCCGATCCCATAACTCCCACCTTGAACACACTTTCTTGCATAACTGATCGCAGGTGAATATAGTTTTACTAAAACATTTTAAAGCATTTGGTCGTTATTAAATGATCCTACGGGCCCGGCACAGAGGGTCAGCACAAAAGGTGTCCCAAGCAGTTATAGTCTGGGGTTAAGGAGGAAGGGGGGTAAGGCGGAGGGTAACTAATGGAGCTGACTCTTGTCTTGGTGTGACCAATAAGGCTCTCTGTTACCTGGTGTTGCCATATGGAAATTGGACATCTCTTGCATGTCTTTCCGAATATAAATTGCTTTCCGAATCCCGAGTAGAGGTCTGACTGTCATTATTCACGCTTTGGAATGACACCAAACATGGCAGATTCTGTTACACTGAGATACGACTACTACACAGTTTCTGGGTGGATAACTGTGCTTCACTCACACCCATCAGGTATGTTTTTAAAGTCCTTTCCAGCTGGTTCTCATCACTGTCAGCTGAAGCAAAGTCATTACCGTGTAAGAAACAATGATGGTAAACAATGATCAGACTTCACACACTTTGAGACTTTAACACACCGTGGCACGTGTGAAGCCCATCGTACAACTTCATATTCATGCCAAGGGCCACACAGATATCACGGCAAGAGAAGTGTGCAAATGAACTTCTGTATACAAGTAGAATGTACGATGGACTGATTCCAGCGTACTGCTGCTGAATAATGGCATACATAACATAACACAGGTTTAAATCACAAAGCAGAAACCCACACAGGTCTCCTGAGATGGTGGGAAACCATTTCCTACAGGAGTGATGGTGTTGGAACACGGCAGAACACAAAATAGTCATTATGGACAATACAGAGTTTTATTTATGAGATGACAACAG
The DNA here is from genome assembly GCF_042242105.1 of Pempheris klunzingeri. Taxonomy (NCBI): domain Eukaryota; kingdom Metazoa; phylum Chordata; class Actinopteri; order Acropomatiformes; family Pempheridae; genus Pempheris; species Pempheris klunzingeri. The sequence goes on from NC_092018.1 coordinate 21,601,300, forward strand.
CAGCCAGGAAGCACTTTGTTATCTCCAAGTGGAATGAAGGAACCTTTTCTGTCCTGTGTTTCCCTTTTTCCTCTCCTCTCCTTTCAATCATCCAAAACTGAACAAAAGACATTATAACAAACCCAGCAGGAGGCGGGGGGGCTCTATCATACCAACTGGAAGTAATGACAAGTCACAGGAAATATCCGAAAGTACAACTTCACTCTGTGTTTTTGGAATGAATGACTGAGCTCATTCCTGATGCTGTTTCATGTGCTCTTGGCGCAGCTCATTGTTGTGATGGGAATCACAATTAATGTGTCACCATTCCCAGTGATCACTGCACATATACTTGGACAAGAACTGCAAATGATACTTCATTGTTGATTAGTAAGATTGTGTGTGTTTTAACCTACAACAGACATTCTATTTTTTTCTTGAGGTTTAAAGTTCATTTGCGACCGCAGCTGAGAAAACCGCACGGACCATTTAGAAGATCTGCTAAAGAGAGCTGCCAAATGACTGTGTGCTGACACGTTTGCTCAGCTACATTTTTCGCACTGTTTTTTTTTGTATATACTGTACATGCAAACATACATATATTTTATATTTTTTTTATTCCCTTTCTTTGTATGTGTGAACTGTATCCTGTATGTGTGAATCAGAACTGCTGATGACTCGAAATTTCCCCATTGTGGGATAAATAAAGGAATATCTATCTATCTATCTATCTATCTTAAAATCAAACCTGACTGAAACCAACGGGCCTTAACATTTAAAGGAATACACTGACATATAAGGGAAACAAACCTGCAGCCAGGAGACGTTAGCTTAGCATAAAAGTATGAATGCAAATGTATTCATGGGTGTAGAGGCAGCCATCAATGGGTTACTTTGATGCTGAAGAAAACCTATTTATATATATATATACATATATATACAGTACTGTGCAAAAGGCAGAAATATCCAAAAATATAAAATTTAATTGTCTATTTTTATCTATCCACAAAAGCAAGTTTGCCTTCATTTTTGAAAGCGTTCTTACTTTACAGCACTTCTTCACACCTGCCTAAGACTTTTGCACCGTTCTCTGTGTGTGGAGCATGAAGGAGCTACAGCTTTGCTGTAAAATAAGAAGACCCTTGAATCAGATGAGGTGATGACTGTACAGATTTGGCTCCACATTGTTTAATAGGGGAGGAGGAGGCTGGGAGGGGCAGGTGAGATGCTGCCCACCATCTTTTTTTTAACATATTGCACCTTTAAGAGGGAGTTGGGGATTTGTTGACAGTGAGAGAACACTAACACCAGCCGGACCCCCACAATGTAAGTACAAAGTGCACATAGAGCAATGTTCCAGCTCAGTGAATCCAGAATGATCTGGGCCAGCCTGGCGTCCCACCACAGTTGTTTCACAGAAAAAAAACATACAAAAACATATGAGGCCAAGTACACACAGCAGCCTGGGCCCAGTAGATTTTCTGTGGGCAAACACAGTTTATCTCAGCTCAGACGTTATAATCAGCCACTATATTGCTCAATGAGATGCAGCATAAAAGTGAGAAATGTTACCACACTGCTACATTTATGTCAGGCGGTGGGATTCCTTCCGTGAATACTTTATGTTTATGCATTTCTACTTATGCTCTCTGCATCCTCATAAGCACAGCTTAACACACTGCAGTATGGTACTGAATAATAATACGCGTGTCTGGGAGCGCTCAGGAGTCGTCCGTGGGTAGTGTGTGTTTTAATGACAGCTGAAATAAGGGCATTTTAATGGCAGCTGAGCATTTGCAGGTATTATGCATCTTCACAACCCTCCTCTCTCTCTTTAGGTAGGTCATTATTTCTCTCCAAGAAGCTCCGAGGATCTCTGTGCCCTTTTAATATTAGAGTAAAATCTCAAAGCAACGTGAATCTTGTATTTATTCATTTCCCCTCCGGTCTCCCTCCTCTCCTCGTTCACTAAACTTTGCACAGCACGAGGAACTGCCCTCTTACACTGAAAAGAAATCTTTTTTGTCACACAGTAGCAAACCTAGAATGCTTATAAAGCAAGGTTAGGTAAACATGAGCCTGAACCCAAAAGGGAGAAGATGTACAAAATGACAGCTGACACCTCTGAAAGCAGATGAGATGTGGGCCGAAGAGCTTGTGAAGCTTGCGTGCGAAGAAAATCAGGCATTACACACCTCAGACATCTGTCCAATGTCACAAGCTCCACAGCAGCAGACCAACACAGTGTTTTTGTACTTTTGACTTTGGATAAGTCAAAGTATCTCACTTATTCAAAATATTTTGTTCCAAAAAAAAATGTAAACTGGAGTTAACCAGCCAGGACCTTCTGCGCCACGAGGTTTAGAGGAGCTTCAGACTGCCTGATGTGTTTGTAAGGCAGGAGGGAACAGCACTAACTAACTGTTGCTGACTCCCGGGATGCTTGTTGAACTAAACTGTGACTTTAGGAGAGAAGTGTTCAGAACGTGAGACTCTATTCACAAGCAGATATGAGGGCAGACCGATAAAGTTCTGTAAGAGGTGTTTCATAGACAACAAACAGAACCGAGCGCTCTCAATATGGATGCCAACGCACCGTCAAAAAGCTCCGAGAGGACGGGCGTGGACACATTTTCTACTGGGCGACTGCTGAAATAAAAAAAATAAAAATAAAAAAGAAAGAAAATATAAATGTAACCAGGACTAAAAGACTTTTGATCTGCTGGCAAACGTTGTGAACACTCTCAGAAGGAAAGTGTTCCTTTAATTGGACATGAGGGCCCATTATGTAGCATGCTGGAGGTTAGACTGTGGCGCACACACAGGCTGCTGCAGCTCTTGAACATTCTTCATAGTGGTGATCTCTATGGCTCAGAAAAAACATTATTCAGGACAAAAGCAGACAATGTAGAAAGCTGACAAATCCGGCTGCTCGTCCTCTAAATAACAAGCTCTTTTAAGCGCTGACAACCAGCACAACAGCCACGAGCAAAGCTGCAGTCTTCATTATTCTGACCCGCGCTCGGCTTGCCAAAACTTTACGTCAGATTTACATTTACATAACCGCCTGACTGAATATTTTCTTCATTACCCCCCCACCCCCGCCCCCATGTCTTGTTATGAACTTGCCGGTTACTGCTCAAAAACACGAGCAAATAATGCAAAGTGACGGCAGCGATTGGGCTTGTTATGCCTTTGGGTTTGGGATTAGGCTCTCGGGACTTCATCCAGACCAGTAGCAGCAAAATTCTTCACTGGAGGGGAAAAAACCGAAGAGCTGACGTCGCTGGAATGAAAACACAAACACATGAAAAGCAGCAGAAACACAATGTGTCCTGTTCCCAAAGCATTAGAGCGAAGCTAACAAGGAACGCAAAATATCGGGGCAGAGTTGCTCTGCTTGGTTGTGTTAGGTGTCCATGGTGGGCTAGGTGTGTGTGTGTGTGTGTGTGTGTGTTGTGGTCAGCACAGAAACAATCTCCATGACCATCCTCCTGATTACCTCACATATAAATTCACCGTGCCATGTCCACTAATCGATACTTCCCTTGTCTAACGGCCCCTTATAACCCCGCCTGTTGCACCCTCAACCGCACCCCCCCAGCACTGAGTGACAGCAGCCATGCCTCTTCCTGGCCATTACATGCTGTAATTGTTTCTTTATTGTCCTCCTGTGGGACCAGCAGCGCTGCCTTCACGTGGCCTTATGTCACAGAGCCACAGAGAGCACAAGGCCGGATCAATCAGCCCCCCCCCCCACAAAGCCCCAACAGTCCTTTACGGCTCTCACATACTTCACCAATCACACGTCACACTGACTAACTGGATCTTTCACCGCACAAAGCATATAAAGGTCAGTGAACAGAGGGAGTCAACAACAGCCCCATGGCATCTTCAGTCAAGGACCACTCACAAAAGTCACCGTCCTCCACGGAGCGACACAACCGCTGACCGTGTGTGTGAGCCACGCCAGTAACAACCCATCCAGTTGGTGACGTCTCGTGTTGACACTGAGGTCTTACAGTCGACAGCTGCCACACTGGGGGGACAAAATGCTGGAAGCCCTGCTCTGTGCTGCTAGCTGAGTTAAACATAATCATGACAAAACACACAGGCAGCTTCCACATGCATATAAGAGGGTGTCACAGGATGAGTTGCGAAATCTCAATTAAAGCTGCATTAATAGATTTTTGGCTACTTAGGGGAACAAGCTAAAGACACTGATTCCCATCCAAGAGGATAGGAGATGAAACGTCTTAAGGAATGACTGACCTGGATGACTGAGAATCTTCACAGACACACAACACTGATGTATTATCACCTTATTTTGGCTGTTGGCCTGCAGTTTGGTGCTGAGCAGGAAGCACACGGAATAGGGATTGTAATAATTAACCACTTCACTGTTATAAGACTAACAAGAATTATCACCAAATAACACCAGGCAAACAGTTGAAAATATATCATATATCATTATTGCGCATTCAGTGTTTTCACAAAGTATCCAAACGATATAAAGCAGCAGAAGAACCGTGTTAATTATCCCCAGTAAAATGACCTCAGGAGAAAGAGGTCACCATGTGGATCTGTGATCTCAGCGCACCAGTACTGGAAAGCAGCAGTACGAACTGTCAGCGGCCCAGAGGCGGCCCCACACTGTCGGCGGCCCCACACTGATGATGGCCCACTGACGGCGGCCCAATGGCGGCCCCACACTGACAGCTGCCCCATACTGACGGAGGCCCCACACTGACAGTGGCCCCAGCGGCGGTGCAGCCCCTCCATATGGGACTGATGGGACTTGAGGTGGACAGAAAATTAGAGATGGTGCAACCAGTGGGGGAGAGCTGAGAGACGTTTTCGTGCTGTGGGGTCTCCACGGCACGAAAACAGACATCACAAATGAGGAGCTCCAATTTGAATTAAATCAGCCAAAAGTTTGTAATTCGTCCTTTGGGAATAATACATTTGAATGTACATGGTTAATGATTGGTCCACAAAGAATCTGAATTAATATCCCTGGAATGGAGCTGCTTTGTTTAAAGCAGGTGCTTCTTCTGATGTTCACTTCGTGTACAAAATCAATGCCCCTGCACTTCAATATAATTTACAGAGTTGTGTCAGTCTGCGGAGAACAGCAGAGCAAATGGAGGTTTGGTGGCTTCCCCCCGCCTTCATCCCTTCTGACATTAGCTACAAGAAACCAATGGAGTTACTGAAGAAAAAGAGCCAAGCGCCATGTCTGGGCCCGGCTAAGATCTTGAAGGGCTCCATTGTACTCGACAGGTGTGGGGCTGCGGCTCTCACCTCCCATTTGCTGTCCTGGGTTTTCCTCTTGAGCTGGATGTTCCAGTTCTCAGCGTCCACCTCCGCACAGTGAGCGATGGTCATGGCCACTGGGCAGAAGAGGTCCAGGCTGGGAGGACCGTACGTCACCTCTGGGCCCAAGAGGATTTCACAGCCTTCCAGTGTTTGGACACTAAACACACACACACACACACACGCACACACAGACAGACACACAAACACAGAATGAGACACATTGTAAAAGATACTCTACATTAAAAGATGCAGAGAAAAGACACATTAGCAGAGTGACCATTCTGTGATTGCACCTTTTGGTGGTTGCTTTTAATTCAAAGAGCTTTACAGCATCATAACGAGGTTTTTTTTGGCACGTGTGTTGTTAGGTATGTGTGTTTCCTGCACTGGTGAAAACTGTGTTTTCTGAATCAAACTAACATGATACTAAATCTGAGATAGAAATAAACCTCTCACTCATATAAAAAAGTTGGGACATGTATGACCCATTGTGCTTCGTCCTCTGCACTGCAGCATCTTTTGTGCTGTAGTCATTGTTAAGATTGTGGGCTGTTATCTTCACTGCTATTTGTGAACTCATGATCACTGCTGCATGGAAAACTCTGGTGAATTCTTGCTGCTCAAGTAAAGGTTATTGCTGCTGGAGTTTGTTCCAACACAGGTGAAAAAGTCACTGTGATGCGCGGACAAGTTGTAGTGTGCTCATTAAAAGCAGCTTACAACAATCAGGTCTTGCCAGTGGATGGTGGCAGCAGCAGCGGTGGATGGTTTTTAGAGAAAAAGGGCAGACGGGATCATGACAGAGGAGATCAGCGCCTGAACAAAGCTTTCTAAGCTCACATCAGTCATCGCAGATCAGACACCTGAGAGTGCTGGTTTGTTCAGATTCCCTCCTTTGAATGAGAAATGATTTCTAGTCATCGAGGTGCATGAACAGCTTTAAGGTACAGTCTGCTACACCATGGTGGAGAAGAGGAATGTCCAAGGAGTGTAGAAGCAGATTAGTGCTGTAAAGAGAGCCAGCATGTCAAATTCTAGTCTATTACAACTCACAACATTGCAATGCAAAGCAGCTTCTTCTGGCAAAGCACCGAATGCTCAATACTTAGCAGTGTGAGTGTGTGCGTATTCATTTGCTTTTCTCGTTTTATTTCTATCTATCTCTGTTTTAATTGCTTAGCCCTCTGTGGTTTTTAGTGGAGCTAGCAGCGTGGCTCCGGGAAATCAGTCTGTTGGCCGATAGTGATGTCGCCCCACCGCTCTGGTCCATGCTGAAACATCTCAACTGTGTTTGGGTGAGTAGCCATGCAATTTTGTACAGATATTCATGGTCCCCAGAGGATGCATCCCAGATGCCTTTGATGATTCCCTGATTTTTCCTCTAGAGCTAGCAGCAGGTGGGAGTTTTTACTTTTCCAGTGTCCATAGACATTTATGGTCCCTAGAGGATGAGTCCCACTGACTTCAGGGACCCCTCAACTTTTCCTCTTCAGCCATCATCAGGTCATGATTTTAATTGTCTAGTATTTTGGTTTATGACCAATGGCCTTCACTTTATGTAATGTTGATGCTAATTAGCAAATGTTAGCATACAGGAATGAGCATTTATATAAAAGCACTGTTGTGCTTAAGTACAAGCAGGCTGTAGATTCTTAATCTTTTTTAATGATGAAGTCTCTTTAGTGATCTCAGCATTACTATGGAAATGATGGCCATAACTACAAACATAATGTCCAAGTTGTAATCAACCAGAAGTAATCCTTATATGTACAGGACAATTCATTTTGCACAGATGCCACTGCTGACATTCTCGATGGCTAAGCATTTCCACATCTCCTACGTTTCCATTCTCTGGAGTTCAGGGATTGCTTATATTCATAACATTCGACGTCCATGGCAAATTTCAGGAGCCCTTGTGGACCACAATTGAATAAAAAATGTTAGACATTTTTAACATGGGTGGGGGGACGACTCATGTCATATTGGATACAGCACAGCACCAACACCACAGCCATTAGGGGTTGGTGCTCCACATGCTAAAAATGAACGCTCTCATTGTGCTGCTTTTTACAGGAGCTCATCTGACGCGAGAGCTGCTTCATGTTCCATACTGCAGCCGTTTGGCTACTGACATCCACTCCATCTGGGTACCTGCCGAGCTGTTAGGTCCTACAGCCACCATGTCATTGCACAACCACCTCAGTCTCTTGGCTTATGTCTGTTAGCTCACAGTCACTTTTTCTGTTATGTCAACAGCAGCCCTGCTCTTGACTGGTCCGGAGAGAGCTCTCGATCCCTCAGCCAACAGCGATGAGTCTGATCCCACGCTTAATGCAAAGTGTAGGCGAGGAGCAGATTACCTGCTCCTTGAGTAAGGAGCAACTCGGGCCTTACAGTCCAGCCACAACCTTAAAGAAGCGCTCGACGCTAGCAGACTCTTCTTCATTCCACTTGTCATCACGCTGAAGGGCTCTATACGGCAGCTTCTTGAGCCCCTACATGAGGTGCCATTATTTAAAGTGAGCGATGACTCACTCCTCGGGGAGCTGTGCAAAGTGGCAGATTGAGGAGGTGGGCTTAATAAATGCACACATTAGCACACTCCATTAGCTTCACCTTTATTTGCTTGTAGTCTCCAACCCGTTTGTCCCACTGTGCTTTTGTCCATTTTAAGTTGATGCAGACGCCTTTTGTGCTGCACGGATACATTAATCAAACAGGCATCTAGAGGTGAAGCTTCGGTGCAACATCCAGCCAAAACATACATTTTACTTCTCCTGCTTTGACCTTTCAGCTAGTGTCTCTTTCAAACTGCAAAACATTCGTTTAGCAACTTTAGCAATCAAGGACTGACAAAGTGAATTGATTGAAAGAACAGCTCTTCAGAACACAATCAATACCTTCAACTAATCACTAATCTGCTTAAGAAAACATCACAAGGCACTGTGCCTTTGATTTCTAATACCATCATCAACGACTGTTCAGCTAACTTTGGTACCACTTCATCTCTAGTCCCAGACCGTGGTGTTTTCAGCCCACTTGACTGGGAAAATAAGTAAGCAACAAGCTAATCACTTGAAACAACTCGCTATGCTGTCTGGTCACTTATCACTGGAGTGCCACTCCAAGAACTAAAGATAGTGTAAATCACGAGGTTCTGTTTCAGAGGCTATTCCATCTCGACTAAAATAGAATTCTCACTACACACATTATAATATATATATATATATATATATGTATGTATATGTGTATGTGTGTGTGTGTGTGTGTGTGTGTGTGTATGGATGGATGTTATCATGGGTCTATTTCAACACAAAATGGAAATGGTGATATCATACTGAAAATCTGTATCCAGTTTAGTCCCCATCCATTTAAAACGTGATATTTCTACGTGATATTGCCCTCCAAATAAAGGAATCAAACCTTTAATGTGACATTAAAACACTGGGTGGGATTGCAGCAATGTTGGACAGTCAGCCCATTCCTTTACACTTTATCCAACAGATCATAAATTAATTGAGTTAATACCCGTGGTCCCCAGAGGATGATTCATAGTGATTTTGGTGATCTCTTGGCCTTTCCTATAGCACCACTATTAGACCAAAATTTGCCCCTGTACGAAGTCTACTGAGCAGGATGCATTACTGCTGAGAGAAGCCTTCAGTTTGGCTTTCACGTTTCATTCATTCACATCCATAGAAACCTGTAAAACATATGAGCTATATAATGAGAACAACACATGAGGGTCTAACAAGCAGGTCGGCAGTGACAACCTCCTCAGCGTTATGTCAGCAGACAGATGAATTCTTCAACCTCTGCAGCAGTCAAACCTTTCAGATCAAGATAGATCTCAGTTTGAAGTTTGACAGCTCTTGTTCCCAAAGTGTAAAGTCACCTTGGCAGGGACATAGGGCTGTGTGCTCTGGACTGCAACCGTGAGCGATGTGTCCATCCACAGATCTGCATTGTGAGATCTATGGACCATGACAGCCAAAGGCTTAAAGCCGGAGCTGCCACTTCCAGAAAAACAGATGAGCTGGGTCAGCCACTGTGGGCAGCCTGGACTCCAAGCAGAGGCCCAGGCATCCAGGCAAGAAGCCACGTCACACCTCTGCACCGGTGCACCCCCACTGACAACCGTGAGTATCAGATAATCATTTTAGCCCTCAGTCTCTACAGAACTGATTCTGCATGCACTTTGTGGTTCTCAAAGTTATTCTTCCTCTGATTTATGAAATAACACTTCGAGACAAGATTAAGTAACATACACACATATGGAAAGTAGTTCCATCATTAAAAGCCACTTTCCTACCAGGACAAAGCTGTTTCTGCCTCAATAGGATGGGAGGATTTATGTCCCAATACAAAGTGCTCCTGCACCTTGGAAGCAAAGGGAAAATGTCTCGCCTAAGCAAAACCACACCTTCAAAAGATTTAAACAAGCCCTTGAGCAGCTCCGAGAACACGTCTTTTAAAAAAGCAGCGCCATTGGGACTCTATCAGGGTGTGGAAAAGTAGGTTGGACAGGGATTGTGGCTGGACGCTGCAGCAGTAAAGAAAGGAAACGATTCTCTGCATGCCCTCTGGCCTGCAGGGATGTCGACAGTGATTGACAGCTGGCGAGATGACAAGCACAACAGACCGCAGGGAGAAATATGGCTGTCTGCAGGAAACATCTCTCGGCTCACACAGAGCAGCAGAGAAAATAAAAATAAGCACTTGAAAACAACATCGGTGGTCAAAACCAAATAGTGTCAGGCTGGAGCCTGAAATATGACATAAGTGTTTCAAAAGTGGGTGAACCAGTGGGAGAGCTCAGACGCTTTCTGCTGGAAGGTAAGAATTTGTAACAGGAGAACTAGAATTTCTCAGCATCATAGATTCATCATAGATTACACATGCACTATACATCCCAACAGCACAGCCTAAAGAGGCCGTGCTGCAGACGCTGGGGTTTCATGGGTTTCTATGTGCTGCATAACACATCAAAACCGTGCTGAGAGCACAGTAGCGCTGCTCTGCATTCTCTGAGGTCAGTACAAAACAGGAATCATAATTCTTTTGAAGGGAAAATGGAGCGACTGCTTCCAAATTCGAAAACTCTCCGTCATGACAAGCGCTGTTTGCACGGGTAAAGACGATCTTCAACGCTGTCATTTCTCCTGCTAATGTGTGCATTTCGTGGCGCCTCTTTTCCTTTGTGACTTTGTTCAGGCACGCTGTCATGAATAAACACTGACACTTCAGAGGAAACTGGAAACCCCTTTTGGCTCCGCAGGGAAGAGCGTGCAACCCCCCCGGAGAGAGGCTCAGTCCATCCAAGGGTCATTACCTAGCTGTGATCGGAATACATAACGCTTGCACTGCCGAGATGAAAGGCCTCGGGAGACGTCTGCGCCCTCCATTCCGCTGCGTCTGTCCATCAGTGCAACACGCTCCATTCATCAGTGCATTCATCATCGTTTAAACAAGCTTCCCGGGTCGTGACTCTCTCCCACAGCGCCACATTGTTGACACCGAGCGGAGTACATAACTACATATTGACTCTCGGCAGAGCAGAAAAAGATTGGAGGATTGGAGGTTTGACTTTACTCCCTACGAGTTTGTTGACCAAATGAAGGACCCCACCACCACCGCCGCCGCCGCCACCCCCTCCCCTCCCCCCGCGCGCAGCGTGAACTTGACTTCCTCCACAGCAGCTGGGACATCAAAGCCCAGACTACCACCTGTGAGGGGCTTCTGGAAATGAACACCCATATCGTGACATCTAGAGGCCTCCTACAGGGAGTGGGAGATGGGTTGCAGTGCTCGCTGGGCCCATCTGTCACACAGTAAACACACAGAGGTGGTGGGGGAGGGAGTGGTGGGGTTCACACATCTACCCTTGATGTGCACAGTCACATTTATTACACTACACTACAGTCATTATCTAGTTATCTGATTATTTTAAGGCCAATCCTGCTGATTCATGTCTGTTCATGTTAACAACAACAATAATAACGACACTACTACTAATTATATCAACTCACACATCAGCTCTGGCCGACATGTTCCTTCATCGCCATGAACACACAAACACACCGGAGGTTATTCTGACTTAGTGCCACACACACCGTGCCGCTGCCACTTCAGCACCTCATGCATATTCATCCACAGCTGAAGATACTTCCCAAACTATTTCCTCCTGTTTGAGTAACATTTGGTCAGAACTCCAGTGAGCAGCTGTTTTAGGAAATGAAGGCGTATACGTGTACGTATACACACTCACATAGAATGTGTTCAAGGGCAAACCTGTGGCAGGTGAAAACGATATTTAACAAAAACATCTGAGAGCAGATTCAAATCTTTAGGTCCCACGCATACATGACATACACATAGATGGGCGGGGCATGGCAGAGACCAGCCGTGTCTATTGGCCTGTTGACTTTGGAGTGACGGTGTGATAAGCTGGTGTGTTGGGCAGCGTGGAGCAGGCAACATTTTCAGGTGGGGCTCCCTCAGCGTCTCTGTAGTTACGTTTCTTTTGGCTGACTGAGGTATCTGTTGTCGTGTCTGAGTCAGGCTGGCCAATCTATCCACAGGTCCAAACACATGGGACAGTTTTACTTCATAGGTAAGCACAATGATCAAAACTGACACTGGTGAACTCTTTGTCATATACTAATTAATAAACGGTTGCATCAGCACTGGTGGTACCTCGTGGTCTGAGAGGAAATCCATGAGCAGAAAGTAATAAAGGCCCACTATGTACCACAGCAGCATGTTCAGGCTGGCCTGCCATCCTCGTTCAGTCTTTTAAAGACAGAGACAATAAATCCTCCAAATTATGTTTAAAGCTTTTCATTTCATAGTTGGAAGAAAGGCTGCGTGAAGTAGGCATGATAAGAAATAACACAGGCTCATTAGGCTGAGCGCATCATAGACAATAAAAACAGATTTCAGTGCACTTGAATTTAATTCTGCTGTAATTAAGCCACCAATGATAGAGCGCATTAAACTTGTGTCTTTATAATCTGCTTCAGTCAGACAACAAAGTGCAGAGAAGTGAAGGTCCCATTGAGTGGCTGCTGACTAAACGCTGCAGCAGTCATGGGAGCACCAGGGGGGTGGTAAATAATTAGAGAGAAACAGGACAGTGAGGACAGAGGATGGAGAGTCAGGTGAGATGGATGATAAGATGGAGGCAGACTGACAGACAGATAGATGCTTGAAATGATATTTGGGTAAACTCTGGCCTCACCTTGCCTCTCCCTGATTGATCACCATGTGCATCTCCCAGGACATATTTTCAGCCACGGCTCCATGAGGCACCAGCAGGCTGACCCCTGGAAAACACACACAAATGTGTCAGCAGCAACATGTTCAGCGGCCTGACGGGCTGCAGGTTAAAATAAGGGCTTACAGCATGTGGCACAGGCAGGGCTTATGGGATATTTCTGAGAGCTTCACCTTACTTCAAGGGCCTGTGGCGTGTGAAAGGACAGAATGAAGCTATACAATGATTTTCAGGAGAAGTACAATTTAAAAAATCACTTGACATGGCGCATGCAATCACTGATCATCTTGAATATATTACAGAGTTTGAGCTGGCAATTTCAACTAAATAGAATCAGGCACACACTCTAGCGTCTACTGACTTTTCATTGGTCGTCTCCAGTGATGTTTGTTGAAGTTAATCTCTGTTTCTCAAGATCAAGATTCCAGACTTCTCAAGATCCGTAGTTTGCCATTGCCTCCCAAAACCTGTTCACATGTCTGCTTTCTGACCAGTAGTGAGGCCTGGTCACACCAGCATGTGAAACTTTTTCTCACTGAATCACTGCAATTGACTCTTTGAGAAGGTCCCCCCCAAAACGGCCTCAGCCCAACCCTTGTCACCAGAGACGTCTGGGACGCCTGTCAGGCTTCCAAGGGGCTCACTGAGTCCACACTTTCCTTTTAGCGCTGAAAGCTTTCACAGCAAGGGAAAAATGCTGAGACGGTGTGAACATGAAATCTAGAAGTCCAACAGCAGACATCCTCGTCGTTTAGGTAAGAGGGGGTGTTATTTAACTTGTCATTTGAAATACAGAATTGTGAACTATGAATGTGAACGCCTTGAGGCAGATTTCTATTTGTTTCCAAATCTTTCACCGCTGCACTGCACTATACAGGAAACACTATCATAAGTAGCCTCTCGTTACAAGTAGTTAAGTTAAAAGATGAGTTGACGAGTTGGTATAGCTGAACCCTAGAGGGTCCTTTCAGCTGGTTTTGGCCATTTAAACAGCCGCCTGTCTTTGCCCTACAACTGGTTAAACTGTCTAGTAGTGGGAACCATTTCTGCTGTTTTTGTGTTCTAAATTGATTAAATTGAACCCTGAAGTTCAATTTAATCTCACATGGAAATGGAGCCTAATGATATGTCTGTTTTTTCATGACTCTTAATGAAACTGTGAACTGTGATTTTGACCTGCGGTCAGGTCTCGATAAATGTTTCTCCCTTTTCTTTATCTGTTCGTTGTAGTTTTCCCGGGATATGAAATGAAATCTCTCATGTATTCACAATGAGAAAGAACAAATTCATGTTCCATCACCAATGGTTTCAGAGCCCATTTGTGAAACAATTGTCTGTGTTTGTTGTCTCATTCTAACTCTGTACAGACTCAGCTGGTGCATACCGAAGGCACCAGGTTTAACGAGAGCGTCCATGGTCAGCTCAACTCTGATTGGCTCACTGCACTGACCGTTCATTCCCTCTTTAGTCCAGTTGTGTAAGCATCATACTTTGTACCCAGGAGTTTTAAAGAACATTTCATCAAATATGTCCAAGACTGACCAGCCATACAGAATAGCAACACATTTTCAGCCTGGGAATAATGGATCGACAATCTAGATCAGGGGTGCCCAATACGTAGATCGTGATCTACCGGTCGATCGCAAAGGTAGTGCGGGTAGATCGTGTGACATTAAAAAAAAAAAGATTTTAGTCCATCATCTATCATCCCTAATTAGGACTAAGCGGTTTAGAAAATGAATGAATGTATGTATCCTCCCTATGGTGTTTGCGACTTGATTGACGTACAGGGCGGCCAGTCTGAGATCTCTTCTCTGCTGCAGGTCGTGGGCAGGGACATGTGCGGTCAAACGCCCTAGCTACTGCAAAACTCCAGCGAGCGTAGTGACCTACTTAGCCTTCCAATCTATATCTACTAAAGAAGGGATACTCTGGGATGGAGAATGGGATAGGAAGGGATATTCGACTCCATTCAGTGCAAGTCATCAGAGGAAGGTAGTGACCATAAATGTATTGAATGTTCCAGTTCCTCTTGTCACTTGTGTGCAATATTGATAGTTCCATCACTGTTTGTCACCTATGTGCATTACTGCTGTCAAGTTTTATGTGTAATACCAAGGGTTACATTAGCTGCAGTTATGTAGCGTACGCCAACATATAGTAGTAATATAGTATAGTATATAGTATAGTAGTAGTTTGTATATATAAAGTATGCTCAGTATATATAGAAATAAATATATGTTTAGCATTTTTAATGTAGGTAGATCATTTGGACCTGGTCATTTTAAAAGTAGCACGCAAGCTGAAAAAGTGTGGGTCCCCCTGGTCTAGATGAACTAAAGTAGGTGTTTCAATAAAGTGAAATAAAAAAAGATTATTGCTCCAGTTTGTTCACTTAGATATTGGTACCTTCAGACAGGACAAGCTTCACCTGATCAGCCTCAGCAGGAATAAATCTATGCAGAACACAGATGGATGAATCAATATTTGATGATATTTGATTTTTGAGTGTCTGACTCTGTCTAGGAGAATTAAAACAGTCCTTCTATTTATTCTGGTCCTCCAACCAGTAGTGCTCGCTACACTTCTGACCATGCAACATGTGTCAAGAGGCAATTTCTGCAGAGCAACACTAGCGCGCCCACTGTTGCCTAACAATAGTCATGTGCTTCTGTGGAAATGGAGAGGGATTCACATCGAAGACAAGACGGTATAGAAAAGGCCTCCTTCACAAATAAAAGGTTCAGAGCAGCAGAGTGGGAGATGTCAGATCACTGGTGTTTGGCAGCTCTGCTCACAGTGAATATTTTGTGACAGTTGTTAATGAAATAAACACCTCATATCGTGTGTTAGTGCAGACTGCTCTGCGGTGCAGGAAGAAACAGTTGACCAGTCTTCTGGGGTAAACGAGTCTACATGATTAGATGCTACTAGAGGTGAGTGAGGAAATATATCTTCTGTAGTTTGTGCGAATCTGCTCTTTAAAATACTGCATTGAAAAGTCACCTGAACGGTACAGATGCAAAGAACGTTGCTATTTTGGCTCTAAGGTGAGGAGAAGGCGTCAGTAATCTGCGGTGAAGTGCTCCGTGCGGCAGACTTTTCAGCCTAATGAATAGTGGTCCCTGCAGACGGGCTCAGTGAGTGCTGCACTTGACAGCTGAGAATGCTCCACTCAGACCTTCAGCCTGAAAGACACGGCAGGAGGCCGATTTCCCTTCACCTCTCCACTGCTACGTAGATGAGGGCCATAGTGCAGCGGTACACACACTGATGACCCGTCGACAACTGTAACGGTCCGTGCAAACTCCTCCAGTCACTCTATTTGTGTTGGTGGGAATGATGGCAGCGTGACCCCTGTTTGCCTGACAGAGTCTGCGAGGACGTGGAGAAATAACAAACAGCTAGCTGCCGTGGCAACGGCACTGATGGATCTTAGCGACAGCTCACAATATGTAGTGTGTGTGTGTCCTGATACAGTAAGAACGTCTTAGGATGGGAACACGGGTCAACTAGAAGTAGAGAGATGAATGTAATGCACTGGTCAGACCACAGAAATGTTTTGTACAGATATTAGGACCCAGGAGGATATCAGGGCTGTAGCTACCGCTGAGGACAAACTAATCACACATTGTGGATCTGAAGCCTCATTCTGACAAAACTTCTGTATTTTTAGACTACAGATAAACTTCATCATAATAAAAAACTCTCTCTCTCTCTCCTGATTTTTTCGGCTCAGTGAACATTTTCCTGCTGAGTTTCTGCTTTAGGGCGGGGCTACCTGCTCACTAGCCAAAAAATCCGACCAATCAGAGGAGGGGGGGAAAAGTTCTAGCTCCAAAACCTAGATGGTGATTCTGAAAACACTAAACTCAGGACTTCAAAATGGCAGTCCACTAGCCAATGGGTGACATCACAGTGGCCACTTTTACAATAACCAGAAGGTGAAACTGGAGGCATGGGTATTACCATGACAACGGTTTTCATGTGTGTCAGTAATGAAAATAACAGAAATGTAGTGAATTTTGAAAGAGCCATATCCGTTGCACCTGGGGCCCAAGCAACGGTGGCTGCATCAGCCGTAATCTGTCATTTTTCCACTGTATCACTGAAACACGTGTTTCCTTTGTCAGAAATACACTCACAGGCATCGGAAAAAGATGTGTGGGGTTTGGATTAAGAGCAGCGGAGCTGGAGATGATCAATGTCCACCAAACACAAAGTACACAGAACAGAGCAGATGAATATTTAGAATTGATTACAAAATAGCTGGTGACATTGATGACACTACAGATAAGCTTATTTCCTAAAATGTCTATTGCTTTGTGGCAATGTGGCCTAAAGTGACTACGGTGGATATAAAACATACATAAAAAACAAAGTGGACGGTAAATGTTGCAAACAATAGAAATGTTTTAGACTTGGAACTCCTCATTATGAAACACATGTTCTTGTGTGGACGTCTCTTTAAGAGAGTAAACTTTGATCCATTTGGCTGCTGAAATCAATCAAAACAATACAAAAAATGATGGTTGTGGACTTTTTTCAAATACTAATAATATTGTCTAGGCTGCAGGGTGGAGCAGCTGGTCCAACGGAGAGCTATGACAGCTCTCGTCTTTTGTCTCTGGGAGGTGCCACGGTGCTTTAGGCCGCCACAATCCAACAGCACAGTATTCAACTCCAAGTGCAATCAGCATGTTGAACTCCTAGTATTTTATTTCATGTTAAATGCATCCCATGCCTTGATTGTTTTAGCCTCTCATTATGTCCTGTTAACGTATTTCCTTTATGTTTCAAATGTTTTGGTGAGTTAAAGAACTTTTCCACTTCATTAAAATACGACAATGAGGTTGTATTCTGTCTTCCATCCGTACCTTTTCTGGAGGCCGCTCACCTGGATCACCTGCTTTAGCTGAGAAGAATTCACTGCACCACTTTTTTTTTTGTGTGTGCTGACAAAACACAACATAGAGGGACTGTACTTTGTTGCTGCATGCACAACAGACGGCTCATGATGACAGATCGGATCGGATCGGATTGGATGTTTGTCGTATTGCGAGACATCTGCTGTACAAAGACACCGAGCCAGTGCTTTTTTCTGTGCTTTATGTACTTCCTGTTAAGCTCACCAGTGTTGGGCACCACCAGTCGTCCCCCGGGGTGGCCGAACACACCCGTGGTCTTCTGCTGCTCTTTGCCGGTGCTGAAGGGTCCGTTGAGGGGCAGCAGGCCCTTCTTGCGTCTGTCTGCGGTGCTGCAGTAGTCCCGGCTCAGGTCCCGCGGGAAGGTCTCGGCGGGGGCTTTGGCGTGGAACTCCGCCCGCTCGGCCACGCCTAGTGAAACCATAAAGGAGCTCTGAACTTTGACCTTGATGTCTGGCAGGGGGTCAAAGAGCTCTTTGTCAGCGCTGTCCTGGAAGCAGAGGGGGGTGCTGTATGTCCGTCCCACTGTTAAGTCAGGCTGCATGGAGGAGTTGAGAAGCAGCGGGTTGCCTGCAGAGATGGAGAGATAGTACAGCCACTCAGTCACCTGAAGGCCCTGCTCACATGGAACTCGCATTATGTAGGGAACTCATTTAATTAATGAATCAGAGCTCAACCTCTGTGTTTCCTGAACAGCACTCACATGCGATAATGAAATCCACTGGTGTCCCAGATACAGCTGAACAGGGTCACCAGGGTTTCTTTTAATTCAACAAAGCAAAAGTTGAAAATTTGAAAGGTCAACAAACTGAACATGCACCAAGAAAATGTGCACTTAGTTGGCATGGATTAAATATTATCAGGGGATCTGAGATCAAAGTCACCCTCAATCTTCAGAGTTGATACAAATTTGTGGACATCCGCGAGTAACATTAATCTGTTTCAAAGCAGGTTTAAGAGCCACACCTCTGGACTCCTGCTAATGAAATTTCCTGCAGCTGACCAGTGAAGCTCCAGCACCAATTAAAACAACATGTCCGGGCAGGCGCCCAGTGCATCAGGGGTAAGGGAGCACAACCTGGACAGAAGGTCCAGGGCTCGGAGCCACGGTCACAGCGTTAGATTTAATTACCAAGCACACACACAGCTTGATCTCCATAATCCATCTGCTGGAGTCAGCTCCTCTGGACGCCAACTTGTCCTCCTGAAGGACAGGAGGGAGGGCCAGGAGGGGTGTAGGTGACTGCTCTGTAAATGAGGGGAGTCCTTCAGCTCCCAGTGTGGACCCAACAGCCTGTGGGGAGAGGGGGGGAGGGGGCTTGCATCTGTGGCTATTAGATGTGACGACGCTGCCAAACGGAGCGAGGAGAGCGCCACATCGATCTGGCAGACTCAGACGTGCGGTGCCCCTGGACGAGCCGTGCCAAGATAACAGTGAAGTCACTGAGTCCTTGCTGCCCAGCTGTTGCCTGGCGAGGGGTGCAAGGCGGGAGGCTAATGTTGTTTTATTTTTAGGGAAATCGTTAATTACCGGGGGCGTGATTGGTGATGAGCATTTTGGGGTGTGTTGGTTTTGACTTGTTCTTCAAAACTCAACTTTTCTGTCTGCTGTTTGTGTCAGATTATAATATGACACGTGACCACCGGGCTGCCTCTGATGATCATGATGAACCACAGCGAAAAGGGATGCAACTCATCGCTCACTTTGTTCATTATTTTCTGGATTAATCGACTAATCATGAAGTCTGTTACCCTTTTGAGTGTTAATGCGCAGATGCTCAAAGTGTTGTCAACACGTTGCAGTGTGGTGAGCGTGCTACAATAGGGTGAGAGGTTTCATGTGAGCATCACTGCACTGGAAGTTATCGGATTTCAGATTATTAGACGTGCAATAAATTCATTGAAATGTCTCATGTTTGACATCCTGAATAAAGATAACCTTATAAATCTGCAGCGGGGTTCAGTCACAGCCCCCATAGCCACTTGGATGAATGTCTGATTTACTGTCAGACAGATTCTACGCCTCATTATCTATATTTACAGTCTTACAACACACTCAGTAAATAAAATGAATGTTTTCAAAAAGCCATTCTTACACTACATCATTTCAAATGGTGACTTCTGCATGAACTGCAATTTGTTTGCTTGTTCTTATTTATAACCTGTCAATTGTTAAAGTACTGATAAACTTCCAACTAGTCACCTAGTGTAGTCCCCCCCCCCCCCCCCCCGTGACAAATAACAAACCATATAAAGGACATTCTCTCACAATAATAGCACTAAGAGTGTAGCTCAGAAGCTCACAAAGCTGCTAAATAACAAAATGATGATCATGTGCAACTGTTTTCAAATTGTGTGCTCTGTTAGATTTTGAGGCTAAAGTACAGGCTTAGTATTTGTGACTAACTCAAGACTGAGTAATTGTAAAACACTGTAAATGTCAGGAAAGAGTGAAAAATCCCAGTTGGAATAACCCAAAGATATTCAGTTTATAACGATACAAAACAGAGAAAAGCACAAGAGAATTGTTGTCCTTTTTCTGTGACAAATGACTCGATAAAAATCGATTACCAAGGAACTTGGCAATCATGTTGTGTTGGTCGCCACAAGCATGAGCCTGAGCTCAGACAGTGAGTCTGTATGAGTCAGCACACAGGGTTCATCCGGTTACCGATGGGACTGAGCCAGTGTGTGCCATGTGCTCCATGACTTCACCTGCATTACAAATGATACAAAGACGAGCAGATATGATGCGGAGCAACATTTTCAAATAAGTGCTCTTAAGATTTTCCGTGGAAAATGAAAAGATGCATCTTTCATTTCTGAGCAGTCTAATGGTGACAGGGGACCTACAGGCGACTCTGCCAATGTTCCAGCTCTCGGTCGGGGCTGCAGCCTGGTGGACATTACCTCTCTGCAGCTGACATTCGATCACTGCTAAATTTTCTCCCCTCCGGTCGAGTGGAGAATGATCTGATTATCGCTTGAGTGTGCATCTTTAAGAATGGCGCCGCGAAAATGGAATGGCAGTGGTGAGATGAGAGAAGTTAATGAAATGTACCTCAGGTTGAATACCTTGAGGGATAGGTTTGGAATTGGGCCTCTGATTAAAAATCACTCAGAGGGAGAAGTAATGCGGGCAGACAGGGTCAGGTCCAAAGACTCATTCAGTGCTGCGCCTTACAGCCGCTCTGGCAGCATTCAGCCATCCGAAAGCATTTAAGAACGTCTTTAAGAATTGAAGGGATTTTTCCTTGTGATTATTAGGCATGAAAAACCTATTGCTTTTCCAATTAAACACACAATTTCAGAGGTGCACCCCCCACTCCCACAGGAAGTGTTTTATTTCCTGCTATGTTTATGAAAAGGACGGTAAAATGTTAAGAATGCAATCACTGCAGAAGCAGACCAACATAAAATGCCTCGACAACTTGGTCCGAAACAAAGTGGGGGCTGAGGAGGTGCTCTACATTTCATGGTGAGACCCGGCCGGGCAGACGGAAGGGGGAGTGGAGAGGAGTGATTGTGGCCGGTGGAGGGCACAGCAGGCAGGCTGAGGGGAGAGCTGGCCTATTTAAATAGGATTGATGACCTGCTGAATGTACGCCCAGCTCCTACCACCTCCCTGCCTCGCGTGACAAGGGGGTGGGGCTTGACCGACTCTCCGGGCCTTGGGGGAGCCGGGGGCACAGTGTGGGCTCCGCATCGGCTTCTCACTGAGCTGTCACCGTGGTGGTGAGGATGGATCACCCCTCGCCACGATGGCTATCACTTGCACTAACCCAGAAGTGTCAGTGGCAGTAATATAAATGCCTGTAGCGAGGCAGCCGCAGCCACATAACCAACACAAGTTATTGCTGTGCACAACAAAAATTGAATTGATGTTCACTGTTCCATACCCCTCACATTTATCCATCAGGGGTTTAGGCCAGTGTAATCTGATGGAAGAGACTGGCTGCCTGGCAGTCAAATGTGTGGTCTGTGAGCAGGGGGTGGAGCGCCACCGGTCTCTATCAGAGATCGATTATCTCCTGCTTCACAATTACGCAGGAGCAGCACAGTCAAAGTAGAATGACAGGTCCTTTCACTGATTTGGAGGTATGAATCCTAGGCTGCACGCCACACAGGCCGTTGCAAACAAATGCCATCAATCACAGTCCGTCCATGTGACTCACGTCTTTGATGATGCTGCCTTTTGACCTTGTGGTCGTTGGCTCGTGTCACCGTCCGGCTGATGGCACTGTCTCTTACCTTGTCTGGTGGTCTTGAAGTTGAATGACTGGAAACCCCCGGCGAGCGCAGAGGAGTCGATGACGTCCACACCGTACTCGCTGTGGCTCTTCCTGTACAACATGACGGCCGCTATGAGGATTGCCACGGCAATGATGCCGGCTCCCAGGCCCGAGTACAGAGCTACATCGTTGGAGCCGTCCATACCTGAAGTACACAAGACACATGAAAAAGAGCAGCTCCCGTAAATTCTCACGTGACAGCCAGTATTCAAATAATAACCGGAATAAATAAAGTCAGAGTAAAAACATTATCTGTAGTCCATTTCCACAGCATCAATTCAGTTTCATAGGATTAATACCCCTGCTGGGTGTTAACGTGTTGTTAACAACAAAGTCTGTCTTCAGGTATAAAATGCGATCTGTGTGAAAAGAGCTGGACAAAGCCTTTGTGTCTCCAGAGAGAGCTCCATAAATCCGACAAATTGTCTCACTTGAGTCAGCGTTGGTTTGGTCTGATGATTAAAATGAAAAAAATCAGGGGGATGGCTACTTTAGCTACTTCTAACATGACATATTGCATTACAGATAATACGGGCATCAGGCTTTGACAAGCTACACCAATTCCATACTTTTGTTTGTCCGCTTCCTGATTTTTTCCCCCAAAAAAGCCTATCTCTCAAGGGAAGGCTGCAAGGCTTTTAATGCGACAATTCTTGGAAAATTGTCGAATTTCATTCATGGTAGTATAAAATCCTTGGGTGAAAAAGGCAAAGCGGAACGAGTGACATGACTCTTGCTGTTCTGAGGGCAATAGTGCTGTAGAAATGCACATTATACTGAATTTATCAAGGGGGGAATTAAAAATGAAGGCCTGGTTGTCTCTGCTCATGAGGTAAATAAATGCCCCTGTTGCTGTCTGAGAATTTACAGTAATGTGTAAAATGAATGTGAAAATGTGTTCATCAGAGGTTTCTCCAGCAAAAGGGTGTAATCGTTTTTACTGGGATGAAGGCAGCATTGCCTGTTGCGAGTGTCACACACGGAAAAGCTGCATTAATAAAGAGAATCAGTAAGGAGGAGACAATACTGTTATTACATACACATTAAAGGTCAAACACAGGCATGAGTTACAATGTGTTAGCAGTGGCTCCAGCGTGGAAATGGAACAAGAAGGATGGAAAGCGGTGAGATGGAGCAGACCATCTGTCTTATCACTCTATGCTACATTATGCACCGCAGATAGGAAGAAATTAACGTGTCCAGCCATTACTCTAAACTGTTGAATATCACACTCAAGCTGCTGACATGGAGGGTGATTAGCCTAACTGCCTTTAGACCCGCCGCCCTGCATCCAATAGCTGTGACGGATATCTCACGGCGCAGACAGTCAGGGCCCGTGCGGTGTGGCCACTGGTCACCAGTTGTCGCGAGGACCAATCAGAGGCAAATTCATTAAGAGCATTCCCACCAGGGTGAGCAGTTCATTCACGCTTTCCTTAAAGCCTGCGAAGACGGCAGTAGGCACGACTTTTACACTAATGTGGCAGGCTGATGAAAGCACTCAAGCTAGCACATGCCAATCACTTAGCCAGGGCAGACTCCGGCAGGTGATTGAAAGCCGCCACAGGAATGTGAGGACAGCGCCGTAAATTGGTCAAATTAGCTCATTTGCAATAATTACAACCCATTAATCCTCCGCAACATAGCACATGTTCACTTGTCACAACCAATATATCTCCTGGCTCAAAGTGGAAACACAGCTGTGATGTCACGGCTCTCATAGAAGTCAGGCACTGAATAATGACATGAATAGCTAATGGGCACTTGCCGGGTTAAAACAGGAGTTGTTCAGGTCAAAGTGAACTAAAGGATGCTAATTCGTGATGTTTCTGTTTCCACAGTTTGCACTGAGAGGATGCAAACACTGCTTTTCTGCTAACTTTAACATTAGAATATATCATCTCTTGCCCCAGAGCTCAGGGCATTGCATATTAGTGGCAGGTGGGGGAGGGAGTTGAAGATGAAAGAAGTCCACAGAGGGAGACTCACTTTGAGGTTTAACGTCATGTAGCAGCTTTCGATCTGCAAAGACAGAGAGATAGAATGAGACAAAGAGGAGAGAGAGTGGCGATTAAAGTCCGAGCCTCTGTGAGGTGACTAACAAGTGTGGTCTCACATCCAACACCCTGAGTAGAGAGATGTGCTGACTGCACACTGTCTGATAATGGCCGGGCAGGCATCATTACTGTTCTCGTATCACCACAGATAACGGCGGTAAGGTGCAATCTGCTCAAAGGCTTGGAAATACCTCTTAGTGGGCTAATCATCTCCCAGCACAAGTCCAAAAAACAACTGTGATTTATTTAGGAGGAAGTCGCACTCTGTTCCACCAGACTCTCCCCAAAAGTTTTTAATGGAAACCAAGATGAACTTTCTAATCCTGCACTGGGGCTGGGCCTTCAGTGGTGAACTTCTTCTATAAGTTAAACTCCTCATGTTGGTCATGATCAACAACACACCTGTGTACCAACCATTAATAAATTCCAAACTTCTGTATTGCAGAAAACCAGATAAGTGATGCAGTTTCATCCTACTGCAGTTCTTTATTTGAAGAATCAGTATATGTGAAAGTGTTACATTTCCATTATAGTTATTGATAACAGCTGCACAGCCGTCTGCCTCTGGTTACCATGACAAGCTGCTGGTGAGTCGATTCGATGTCTTACTGACGACCTGAGTCTGACCTGAAAGCTAACGTTAGCGTCGCTGACAGGACGACCTAGCTCACAGATTCAGCGCTGTTCTGTAAAAGGCGGGAACCTTTAAATGATGTATGTACTGTAAACTGTTCACTATCTATCAGTTGTCTCTCGTGCTCAAGAGCTGGCTGCAGAGCTGATATGTAATGAAAAGACTACATACAGAAATGTTACAGAGAGCTGTTTCTATTTTCTGTTGTCCAGGGGACGGGGGATGAACAACGTGCAGAGAGAGAGTAAACGGTAAATGCTCTGTATCTGTACAGCACCTTTCTAGTCATTTCGACTACTCAGGGCGCTTTTACATCACGTCCTCATTCATCCATTCACACATCATTCATTCAGGAGGAATCTAATTCTAATCTATTCTCACACACATTCACACACTGAAGCTGCTTCAGGACCAGGTTGGGGTTCAGTGTCTTGCCCAAGGACACTTTGACATGCTGACCCACAGGAGCTGGGGACTGAACCACCGACCTTCTGTTTGAGGGACGACCCACTCTAACCCTAACCCTCACCTGAGCCACAGCCGCCCGTGACTTTCCCTACTTTGGCTAACTCACAGAATTAACGTTATTTAGCTGCAGCTGTGTACATTTGCTAGGATTACTTGTCCTGATGGGAGGAACTTATACTGAACCCTACAGCTCGTTTAGTATTAATGGTTACCATTAATGTAAGCTCAAATAAGATCTGATATAAAAACGCTCAGTCCAATATTGCAGTCATAACTCATACTAGCCCTCACACTAGTGGGTAAAACATTGAAATTGTTAAGTCACTGCATATCCATGACGCAAACGGTGCCATGACATTTCATTCAGGAGTGAATGTGTGTCTGTGACAGATTCAGTATGGCATCCAATACGTCAAGTGAGCAGCACACAGCAGAAAGAGCGCTGACATTACCCTGCACTGGGCATCTGTGTCAATGCACACTGTGACTTTTTTCAACCGACACCTCCTGTTCAAACATGCCTCTGATGATTTGACATGTTACCATGAGTGTATACGATGATGATCATGATAGGAATGATGTCAGTGATGATGATCATGATGATGATGATGATGATGATGATGCTAAGCCGGGAGAAAGGCCTTACTCTGGGTACACAGTCCATCTGTGCAGTTCTCAGTGGCCTCGCTGTTCCCTTCGCACATCTTGCCTCGGTGTCTGGGCGCCGGGGAGTTGCATTCCCGACTCCGCTGCCTCTCGCACTGGCTGCTGCATACGGTCCACTGGCTCCACTCGTCCCAGCCGCCATCAACTGCAACACGAGGACGAACGGACAAAGGGATTAACAGATATGCCGCATGTGTGTCTGCACATATAGCAAAAGGACAAACAGAGACAAGACGAGACGAGAAGACAATTACAAGAGCAGGAAGAGGCTACTTTAAAGAGTCAAGCCAAAGAAACACAAAAGGACATTGCGGACCGTCACCTGCCTGCTTGGTGTCCTGACCCTGCTCACTTTGGGAAGGAAAGCATATGAGCACAAGTCCAGAAATGTCAAAGTGTGCCTTTGGGATAAAGATATTAATGTCTACATTTGAACAGAGAGCATCATCTGTTGTGTACTTACTTACATTTTTTTGGTGCTAAATTTACATACATTAAACATTTTAACCCTTTCCTCAGTGGGCACACATATTCAGCATGACATACAAGACACGGGGTGGTGTGGTGGTCCAGCTGGAGAAGACATTTCTCCCCATTAACCCTCGGGCCTGTTTATGTAATGGGATTTGATGCTAGGCTATGAAACAAAGACAGCCTGGTGCATGCTAATTGCTGGGATTCCTCTGCCATGCTCTGTCATCTGATCAAGGAAAAGCTCATCATGCTTAGCTTAACAAATATTGGGAGACCATATGGCGCCTGAAGATTTCTGGCAGCAGTTGTGATGCCCATAATACCGTCCTGTGGGTGGTGGAGAAGGTAAGCTTCCTTTGTGGTACTCCATAGGCCCTACCTACACTTGCTTTTCTTTATGGTTTCTTCTCAGCCACTTGAAATGCAAATGATGTGTTTGCATGTTGCGGAGATTGCCGAGTGCTTCGCAGCTTGGCCGCGGCCGCTGGTGAGTGCGCACATACGGTTCCTCCTGACAGTTCCCCTCTGACTCGTTGCTGTGATTCTGTTGAATGAGATCCTCTGCCTCCTGGTAAAAATAGATACTGTCTGACAAACAACTCCAAAACTCTGCATCACTCTGAGCACTTTATAGATGCTTCCCATAATCCAAGCTTCATTGTCACGGTGCTCACTGCATTCTTCATGTCCACTTTCTTGAACTGACTGGTCACTAGATCCTCGTTCATTTGCTGCTGTGGCAGATTTTTTTCCCAACAAAATAACCTTCTGTGATAAAAAAAAAAGTTTTTATGATCTCACTATGTTACATAGACTGGCTGTAAATAGTAACTCACTGGGCATTTATACATGCAAACTTACCAAAAGGACTGTCACTGTGGCTAGAAACTCTTTTACCTGGCTTCAAGTCTCTGCCTCATCACAAGACAAGTCTGTCTGCAGAGCCCACTGAGGAAGCATCACTGACTGCTTTATCTCTAATAGCTACAGCACCATGATCTTTAAGATCTAAAGAGCCGAACTGAGCCAGGAAACTGAGTGTGCTGCGCTGCTCCGTACATGGACTCACAGTGCTGCTGTGTCATGTACCAATGATTCACTGATCTGTTTACAATATGAGAAATCGAACAAAGCCAAATCTGTCACGCTGCTGTATTCATTGTCCCAAGAATCCAATGAAAGACCAAAAGATGTGAATAATAAAAAATGGGTCACGATATATATTTTCAGCATAGCTGTTGATGTAGCTCACTGATGTGTTTCCATGGTTTTTAGACAACAACCTATAAGAGTGAGAGCACTTGACATTTGCTAAATAACTGTGGCAGTGACAAAGTAAGAGCACCAGTCGCTCATTGTTCTCCACTGAGGCTGTCATGCAACACTCCACCCACCAGGCAACGGGAACCATGATTCCCATGTGCCAGTGTTTGGAGCAAGAAATGTGACTTTGTGCAGGGTTGTGGTGTGTCAGTGGAGTGAGAGCGAGTGGAATCAGGAAACATCGACACGTGTGTCTCCTCGTCTGGTCCACTTGTAGACGTTGAGATGTTTATCTGTGACATGCAAACACATCGTGTAACAGGAGGACAAATAGAGACGAGCCACAGAGGAAGCGGAGAGACGCAGTAACGCAGCACCTTCTTAAAGATAAAGCTAATATGAGCCAACATTAGACGCCACCGGACCAATGAAGCTGTAGTAGACGACCCACTGGACGCATCCACCTGAGCAAGGCTGCATTTTATATCTTGTGCAGTATTTTTTCTTTCAAAATGACAGTTTTGCTTCAAATTATAAAAGTTCATGTTAAATTGTAATTTCCCATAATGCTCTTCATATTACTGCTGCTCCTGGTATGAGAGGTGGCGGTAGCTGACACATTAGGAGGCCTGAGGTCACATCACTGATGTCTAATTTGGGGTAGATGTCAGTGAAACAAGAACAAAAAGTTAACTTAGTGGGACTATACGGTACACAACTTGTGTTTAGTTTTAATTACCTGGTCTCTCCTGGCACTTCCTGAGCTTCATTTCTACCAGTATAGTTCTAGTCGTGGAGCAGCCTCTGACCCCATCGTGCTCTCCCTGCACTCAGACCATCATTAAGATGCTCTGGGCTGGCTTGTCAGAACTGGTTGGGCTTGTCAATCAGCAGCTCAAGACAGCTGGGTTCATCGCAGCCCACGCTGCGCTCCTGTCTGCATCTCCTTCCTCCCACAAAGACCAGGATCAGCCCTGATAACAAGGCGCCACCCGCTTCCCCATCCGCTGCATGCTCTGCTCCCTCAGTCTTTCAGTGAGTCCGCCGGGCTCCGCAGGTCTGTCTGTGTCTGCTTAAACCGGGCAATTCTTATTCCTCTTCTTTTGCACTTAATTATTTTCATGTAACCTGCAAACACACTGTACCGATCCCTCCCCCGCACTTTCAGGCTGACAGCTTTAACTGGCTGTGAGAGGCGGCTAGTTGAATACTTTGATAACAACACCAACATCATTTAGTGTCTAAAAATTTAAGGTTTTGTTTCCAATTACAAGCCAGACAGTGAGTTTTGAAACCCAGACATTACAGCATTTTGGAAAGCAAAAGCTTAGTCATCGTTGATCACCCACCTCAGCGGAGTTTTATGCACAGAAATCCAAGGTGGCTGATTGTGACATTGTCTGTACCACCTTCATAAAAAGATGCACGTCACTGGCTACTTTACTCAGAAATTGTGTACATGAATAAATATAAAATTCAGGTGTAAAATAAGCAAAACATAGGAAAATGGCACCTGCTCACCTCATGGATTCATAGAATGGGATACTGTTAATGTTTGATATACAGCCGTGACTTGTAATCCCACATGGGATGGCCCAAAATGTAAGAATTAACGAAAGACTAAATACACTGTGTGGCTGTCATTTTGTGCCAGTAAGTCATTTTTCCCCTTTAGGTATCCAATAGCAGATGAATACAGCTTAACTTTAACACCATAAATCCTGTTTCCAGCTTCATTTACAAACTTTTAGTAAGGGCCAGCATTCTTTGTAATTCCCTCCAAATGACTTCTGTACATCTCTACCAGTCCCACATCTCTCTCGTGCTGTTCTGGCATTCTCCGTTGCCATTAAATTAGACCTGACCACTGCTCCCCATCTGCGCCTTGGCAGTCTGAACGTACTGGCTCGTTGGATGACCTCGCCAACTACTGAAGCACAGCTTTCAAGCCTCTGAGCTCTTTGGGAAAACAAGACAATATTTGGAGGCTTCCTGTGTGTTTACAGGAAGTGCTGCGACTGACGGTCCACAAGGGCCCGACGTCTGCACACAGGTGACGAGGCCAGTTCCACACCTTCAACTGACATTCGCTTCAGAACGCTCATGCGGAGTAACCCAATGTGCAGGACTACTGCTAAATATACTGTGCAACACCTTCAAGCACTACATGCATTCATCTATTTGTTCATTCATTCATCCATTCATTACCTAGACTGCTTTTCCTTAAGGGTTATGGCCTCCTCTGTTTCTGCCTACTTGTCTTGATTTGTATGCTCACACAACAGGTTGATTAAGCTGGAAAACTCACCTTATTTCTAAAAGCATTGCTTTGGACACATTATAGTGGTTTGACAGGCAGAAAATATGCTCACTGTAGATGAAAAGGCATGTTTAATGTTATGAGTGAGGCATAAAGGTTCAAGTGAAGCCAAAATGACAACCTCCTGCTGGCTCGGCCTCTCTGTGGATTGGACCGTTCTGTACGGCATAGGGAAAAGGTTCAAGCTGACAAAAGCTTGCATCTAGATGATCTATGTTGAGAAAGATTCAATGTGTTGGTTTACGTCAGATATTCAAGCTATTCTAGAAAATGAGGTTTTTGATTGACAGTTTCCAAAGTAGGATTGTAAAAAGATTCATCTATAGAATCTATCAAACACCTAGTAAATGATATACCAGTATCATAGTAATAATAAAAGCTTTGTGATGTAATGCAAAGCAAAGCGCATGTGTTCATCACCATAGCAACAGTCCATGAGGCTCTGGGATATGACGCCACTTCTGCTACGAAAAATGGACAAAAAACGTGATTGTTTTTTTTTTGTTTTTTTTTAAATCGAGGAGGAAATAATTCAGACTGACGGCCTTAACAGTATGTGTTTTTATGTTTAACAGGAAGTGACGACAGTGAGCAGTCGAGCCGCTTTTACTACCAAAAACTGACAAAAACATGATTTTCCAGGATGGAAGCAAAAATAAATGAAAATGGATGGTCATAGCATTAACCGGTCATCTTGTTGACTTGTCAAATGCACGTTTTTGACCTGCAGTGAACCGAAATAGAGAGAGGAGAACAAGGATAACATCTTGTGGTTTAATGTTGAATAATGAATAAAAAATGAGCACATCTTCCGTGCTCCCAGATCCTCCAGAAGTGACAGGAAAAACAGATGACATGAAAAGATACACTGGTTTGAAATTCATGATCAGAGACAAAAAAGAAGAGAAATGCAGGTCCACGGAAACAAATTCATAGATTAAATTTCGTGACTATTTCACAAACTTCTGTGAGACTGGGCTGAAATAGTGTTACTGTCCAGAGCCGCCGCGCTTCGGTGGAAACATGGTAGAAGCTAAATTTGACTTTGGCTAATCTTGTTAGTAATGCATTATGTGAGCTAACCCACTGGGTCTAGCCTATAGTGTGTAATATTAGCATTTGTTATCAGACTGCCGTACTCTGTCCTCATGGTAAATCAATCAGAAACTCTGTTCTTTTACTTCATTTTTGTTGGTATAAAAACCGTCGTATGTCTTTAAAAGGCATGCGGCTTGTGTGTAAAAGCTTGCATGGCTATGGTAGTGCTGCTATAATTTGAGCACACCACAGCATCAGTGACTTTTAAAGTTGATGGCTGTGCTGTACAATACGGAATTGGAAGCAAAAAGACACGGGACGTGCTTTGATCCATATTTCTGTTTCTATATTATCTTCATGGTTGAGAAACATTACAGGTTAGACCATTGAGTTAGAAGGAAACCTCCTGCTCTGTCATCCTCAGCCTGACCCAAACAGCTGCCAACAAGCGCCAGTTGTAAAAAAAAAAGGCAACTTGTGAGTGTAGTTTGCCGGCATGAAGGGAAGAGCGTGACAAAGTGTCCGAGGTGAACCGCACCCTCTGAGAGCAGGTCTCTCCAGGAATCACGGAGAGGGAGCACTTGTCCTCCAGCCGTTTCCATACGGTACGTATAATAATCACACTTGTTCTTTGGTGAGACTTTATGTTATTTACAATATAATGCTTAACTAATGAGAATGATTTAGTGCATGAATTAATGCCGGATGAATCATGAATTCCTTTTGCTTTAGCAAATGATCCAGTCTTCATGTGATTAGTTCAAAATGAATAGATCATCGGATAAGGAATGCTGATTTACAGTGGCTGCATACATTCACTGATATGAATTCAAATTAGCTGGATTCCAGCTAATGTGATTCCAGCCTGGATGTATACACCACTCCCACTACCTGGAGAAGACCCCCTCTGCTCAGAGCATCAAAGTCGCTCTATGTTTGCTCCTGTAAAAACTCCTTTCTTCTAGAACTAGCCGCGCTCACCATGTCCCCCCCGAATCACACAGTGCACCGAGTCACACCCCCTCTCTGCCTCCTCAGGTCACGTTAAATCAGAAATTCCCCATCTATGCCTCACTTCTCTCTCTAGCAGGGCAACTGTGCATCCTGATTATCGGTTGTCTGTGATGCTAATGAGGAAGGAGTTTAAGCACATAGATATCAGCATCGCGCTAGCATGTGGGGGTCAGGCTGTAAGAGACAAAGCGCTTTAAAATGTAAATGCTGGCAATGTAAATAAAAGCAGCTTGTAAGCTGTTCGGAACTGGCGCCCGTCATAAGCACTGACACACTTTATTGACTTTTGACACCTTGAGAGAGAGAGTGTGAGAGTGAAAGTTACTTTTGCATCTATTAAAATCCACGAAGTTATACTTCAGTGTTATATTTCTATACAGAAAGAGAGCTTAAGTACAACTGACCTGGGCAGAGTGCGTTGCAGGTGATCTTCTGAACAGACATGCCCTCGCAGAAAGCACCGCCGTTGAGAGGCGCCGGGTTAGTGCAGGTTCGAGAACGCTTCTGGACACCCCGCCCACATGGCACATTACAGGCCGACCACTCTGTCCACAGGGACCAGCCGCCGTTCACTGGAAAGAGTTCAACAAAGTTAAAGAAAAAGAAGGAGAAGGTAGAGTGAGTGCACAACGACCAGTGTGACTTTTTCAGAACTCGGGCATAGTTAAATACTCTAACAAGAGCCGGGGTTATTAATGATTATGCAGGCTCCGAGGCACTGCAAGGCAACAATGCATAACAGCTGGAGCAGGTTGAGCAGAGCACATTCATTGTGGTGGATATACTGCTCCTTTTTCCTAATTGCCAGTTCAATGTTCCCTGCTCTTGGATTAAGATAAAGACGCGGAACTGTTCAGAAGCAGAGAAAACAGCCATTAAATGGAATTGCCATTTCTAAAGGCGACACTGACTCATACTGGTCGACAGGTTGGAGTCGACCACTTAGTGCTCTGACTGAAGCAGTTTACTCTATGATCTCGCTGTCTAACGTGTGTGGAAGCTAAATGTTTAGCAGTGCTATCAAAGCTGCTGAACCCACATTGCTGGAAGGCTTCTGGCAAATAAATACTTAATAAGCAACAGTCCTTTTAAATGAGATTAAGACACAGTGGCTTATTTCCTTTCATAAAGTACACATTGATTTTAAATGAGACGCAGTATATTGAGTCTTTGAATAATACATTCATGGAAATCAAGAGGAAACATCGCTCTTCAGGGGAAACATGGGGACGGGTCTCTTAATCACTTGTGTAGGGGTGTAGGAAAGCAAACAAATTGATCTGAAGTGCCATGTAAACAGTGTGTCGGGACACAGTAATGTGTTGCAACAGGCAATAACAGCAGCTGGGAGGACGGCGCACCAAAGACTATCACAGTGGCTGTGGCACTGCGTCTCTTGGCCACGATGTTGCTGGCCAGACAGGTGTAGTTGCCCGAGTCAGAGAGTCGCGCCTCGTTGATGATGAGGTTGTGGTCCGCACGGGTGTCGATGTTGTCGTCAGTCATGGAGCTCAGCAGTTCTTCGTTTTTTAGCCATTCCACCTGCAGAGGACAGATAATGAAGGACAGAGATATGCCGTGCTTTAGTGAAAAATACATCAGATATCTGTTCTGAACATGGCATGGCCCTGGTGCTTCATAACAGAAGGCCTGCATGATGAACTGAGAGCGAGCAGTTTCAGGGAGGGTCTAATGAAAGATTAAGTAGCATCATGGCAAAAATCTAGGATTCAGAATGTTCACCCGGGGGGACTAAAAGTCAGGATATGTCAGGTGAACATTTTGAACTTTCCTTTTCAATCTGTCTCCTGTGAGTCCCCCAATGTTACCAAAGTACTGAAGTGACTAATCGTGCCTTTATGGGATGTGAAAGCACTCCACTAACAACAAACTAACATAACAGTGGTGTTGCAAATTTGCCGGGTTTGACACCAAGTACACTTCTGGTGTCAGCTTCGCTGTCAGTCTTCTCTGATCCTCCTCTCATCACTCAAACTTTGTAATTGTTTAAAACTCATCTACTGTTTACAGGTTTCAGATCGCCAATTTTAAACCTGCCGAATTAAAAGGCGGCAGCTTTAACACGTGCTGTCAGTGACAGCTGGAGATCTTGTTTGGTGCACTGGGGTGCCGGTGCACTCAGGCCCATTCTGGACATCATCATTGATGATTTTGGTGTGCATCGTTGGCAGCGAATGAGGCCATGACTGGTGAATGATGTCGGCTGTTTGCGGGTCACAGGTGAAACCGTCCACTTCATACTGCTGTAAGTGGAGCCACAACAACATATTCATATTCTAAAACCTCATTCAGAGGTGGGGTGGTTTTAACATTACATTACCTGGGCTGGTCAGTGATTTTAATACTGTCCAGAGCATATATGTGGGACATTTTTCACCCCCACCCCAGAAAATAAACGACAGCCACAATTACCCACTGTTTGTTGGAGCACTCTTCGTAATTTAAATCCCATCGATAGTGATGTACTCGTACTTCAAGGTGCTTGTGAGTTGCTTGTTATTGTACTCAGTATGAATCTTGACTAATGGATGGTGAAACTGTCTGGAACAGCGAACTTAAGAACAGAGGGCCACAGAGAACAGTTTTTTTTCTCCACCTCACCCTGTAATGTTAATGGGCAGGATTTCGCGTGTTCAGTGCCACGTAGAAGGCAACGAAAGCCTCAAAGGCAGACTGTTGGAGAGTGTGCTCTGTCATCCCCATTTGCATCAAGACCAAAATACGGGAAAAAGACAAAGAGCTGTTGGAGAGCGATGCGGGAGGCGGTGTAATGCAGTGGAGATGAGGCTTGGCTTTTTGCCCCGCCTTTGAACGACACCATTGGGAACAGCCAGAAACATGCTCTCCTTTTGATGTGGTCGGACAACACGCCACACAAACTAGCTTGTTTCAAGCACGCCGAACCCTCCGGTGTCACATTTTCAGAGGATGCAAATCTCATATTTGGATTCTCTGTCCTGTTTAACCACAGCTACCCTACCCACCAACCCTGAAGCCATTAGGCAGTCAAAAGCAGCACTATAGCCAATTACCAGCAACAGAGAGGGAAACTAATTATGAATTACAAACTTAGTGACGCTTTAGTGCTTCTACCCTGGTAAAGGAGCTGCATCGCTGCGTTCGCAAATTACATTCAGAGTGAGGCAGAATGGGCCGGGCTGATGGATTTATAGGAAGCACAGAGGCACCCTTTATAATAAACAACACTCAGGCAGGATGCAAATAGGAGGTGCCTGTGGGCATGCAAACTCTGGGTAAATAGAAATGACACAGAGCCAAGGGATGATGGATTGCAGGTATATATTGACAAGAATAAAAACGATAATGAACATCATAACACAGTAATCTTTTCTCCCATTCGGTATTTTCTCACACTTATTTGAATCAATTGTAGCGCCGTTAGCGGGAGGGGGATTTTTTTCTTTTCCAGTGGAGAGGAGTACAGTACGATTACAGGAGCTAAAGCCTCTTTTCTCCCCGTTTGCCTTGAAGAAAACTTGGAGGCTGATCTTCAAAGGCTCCTAGACTCTTCTCTACAATTAAAAGATAGCCTTTAGCGTGGGTTTCATCAGAGGTAAAGCGCTTAGCATCGTTGATAGATAAGAAAATAGAGACTGGGGGACAGGGTCTAATTTCTCATGATTAAATCATCATAGTAAGTCATCTATCACTGAAGGGGGGGGGGCTCAAGAGGTGGCCCCAGCATCCAGCAGACTCTTAATGTATTTATTTGAATTTTATCCTGGGAAATTTGGGACTTGAAAGAGTCAATTAACGTGTGGCCCTCACATATTGGGGGCCACACTGCACATTAGCTGTCCGTCAGTCTGTCTCTAGCAGCCCTTGGGTAATGATCAAAAGATTCACCAAGCAGAGGCGAAGAGAGAGAGAGGTACAGAGAGAGGGGTGGTGGGGAGGTGGCAGGAGAAGAAAATGAAGGGACAAAATGCAAATTAGCCTGGCAAGTGTGTGGCAGAGGATGTGAGAAATGAATTGCTTAATTGGCACATTTGTTTCAATTAGGATGTGGTCATCAGTGTCAGCCTTCATGGAGGGGTTCCCAGACGGGGGGCTCACATCAGGGCTTCCTCCCTGTGATTTCAATACCCGCACCTTCCCAGAAGGTCACCTCTTCCAGCCCTGCACAGCAGCCAGGTCCTCTCATCTACTTAAGTACACACACACACACACACACACACAGCTCATTCAGATGACATTTGCTGATGATTAGATGCTGAGAAATGTGGTGAGTGAGGGGCAATTAGAGGACAGAAGAGCAATGTAACGGGTGACACCGCAGCCATCATTAAGACTTATGAGGAGAGCGCTGATTAAGACCTTGCCAGCTGATGCATTTTTCCCTGTGCTTGTGAGCCACATTGCCCCACTCCCAGGTCTAATGGTCATTTGATGTCAAGGTGATGCAGAACAAACTGCGCCTCAGTGCGGGACAGAAATCCGTCTGCTGAGTCATGCTTGGGTGTCACACGCCCGTGGCGAAACCAGCACGGCCAGCAGTGGTTTTTAAGTATCACATCTGTGCAATTATATGGATTAAGCGTCTCCGCGAGGCGCACCCTGGGGACTCACCGAGTATCAGAACCCATACCGCCGGGCACGGAGCGAATCCACACACACACACACACACACTCTGAACTCAGTATGGCTCGGTGCGTTCATACGAACAGCAAGCCTGACAGCAGCAGGTAGAGTTCGGGGGGAGCTATCTGCGGCTCAGCTGAGCTCTCCCGCTCCGGAGGTTAATCAGAACAGATACAGGGAGAACACAAAGTGGGACCATCCGCCTCCCCTGTTACTTCCCACACGCCACCTCTCCTCCCCTCCGAGCCATGTGGCACTGCATTACTATTCCACCCCAATCTGCCTTATCTTAACAAAATGAATAGATGGAGCTCCTGGCTTCAGCCTGGGCTTGGGGGAGGAGGGGGGTGGGGTGGTAATTGCTTGCCCTAATAATGAAGCTCATCATCTCCTCTCCAGGAGACTTTCTCTGACCTATGAGGAAATAACAGAGGCGCTTGGCAGCTGCATCGGAAAGTAAAAACAAGTGCAGAGGAGGCAGGAGGTGGGACGGAGTTAAATGCTAACTTGTTTTGTTATAGCATCGCAAATGTCTTTGTGAAGCTCAACAGAGAACAGCTTGTATCACAGTGCTCAGGCTTTTAGTTGATTCCCCTTTGCGCCGGAGCCTGGGCTGTCTACCTGAGCTGCTGTAGATCAAGGGGATTCATCTTGGATTAAAGGCTCTCTTTCAGGGAAGCTGAAATTGGCTTCCAGTTTGGCTCTTCATTTCACACTTTCTCTCAGAGTAACCTCTCAAAAGAAAGTCATTATACAGGGTTCTCATGGACTCCATCCTCCCCGAGTTAAAAGATCTGCTATGCATTCACACCGCTGATATCTGTGAAGTAAAGGTGGGGGACCGGTTTTGGATCCGGAGCACCGAAACGAAATGAAAAATAAGCTGCTCCTACGTTCCATTAACCATAGGCAAATTACAGCCTGTGCACTCTGGATACGTTGTATGAGAGCATTTCTGAGGCAAAGCACTGAAGAGCTTGAATGTTGCAGTCCGCACTCACAGACGCGCCTGTGTCCTAAATTTGAATTAACTGGAAACACTCACAAGTATTTTTCTGTTGATTGATGGCTAAATAGATGTCTGGCCTTCGAAGCTCAACTCTGACTCACTTTGCCTGACAAAGAAATGTTTTGAAAATGCAACAGCTAGTCCATGTACATTTCATTGTCATTGTTATTATTATGATTTATTCGACTGAAATGGTTCACAGTGCGATGCTTCAAATGCCACACAGTCAGCTCCTGCTTCCACAGGGCTGTGGTCGCTAACATTTACACTAAAGTTTAAGGGTCAGTGTTTTACTCCAGGGAAGGTAGAAGAAGAAAATTTGTATCACATTACAAAACTAAGCTGGAAAATGCCAAATGGGATGTCTGCAATAACTGCTTTATATTTATAATGAACATTAAATTCATAATACACTTCTGCAGCGCAGCATGCTGGGAATGTGTTTGCATTGTTACAAAGCAACCTGGGCTCTCAACTAAATGTGTGATTTTATTGGTCAGACTGTAAAATCATCTAAAAATCTTTTCTTAAACCTGCTCTCACTCCCACAAATTTCACTCCACATGCATAATTTGGACGTGAAAACGTAAGAAGAATTGTGTTGGTCACAGACACGAGGACCACGGAAGCAAACAGACTCACACCTCTGACTCTATGAACCTCCACATTGACTCCCAAATTAACTGAGAAAACTACATTTCAGGAGAGAAGCAGAATCAGCAGCTTTTCTATCCTGCAGTTCTCATATTCTACATCAGATCGTTCAGCAGACTCTTCCAGCAGACTCTCAATAATGCAACATAGTTCAGCTCCTGGCTTACACTTTATCTTGGATCCTGTGACGGCCACTCTAGTATCTTCCAGGACTTTTTCTGAAGCCGACCTTGGTGGACTTTGAGGTTTGCTTGGGATCATTGTCCTGTTCAGTGACACCCAAGCTTCAGCTTCCTCACAAGACGGCGTGACGTTTTCTCCTGGATTTCCAGACACTTGACTGAATCCATCTTACCCTTGGGGCAGCTGTGGCTCAGAGGAAGAGTGGGTCGTCCCTCAATCAGAAGGTCGTGGTTTGATCCCCAGCTAGGAGTCAGCATGTCGAAGTGTCTGTGGGTAAGACACTGAACCTGAAACTGATCTTGCTCCTGAAGCAGCTTCAGTGTGTGAATGTGTGTGAAAGAATAGTCTCCTCCAACTTAGCGGTTAGACTTAGATTCCTCCTGTATGAATTGAGTAGTTGAAATTACTAGAAAGGAGATATACAAATACAGACCATTTACCCTCTAAACGCTGCAGGTTTCCAGAGCCAGAAGAAGCAAAGCAGAGCATCACAGAGCCACAGCCATGCTTCACTGTAGGCAGGCTGTTCTTTTCAGCGTCTGCCTCATTCTTCCTCCTTCAGACACACCTCTGATCCATAGACCTGAAAAGTTCCAGTGTTGTTTCAACGCTCCACAGAACAGAATCCCAAACCCTCTGTGGCTTATTTATATGGTTTCTAGCATATTGGAGCAGACTTGTCTTGTCTTGTCTTGTGCTTTTGGTTCAGTAATGGAGTTGTCTTGGAGTTCTGGCATGGAGGCCTTCAGCGGTTAGTGATGCACCTTAATGTAAGAAGTCTTGCTGCAGGTCTTTTGCAGTCACTCTAAGGTTTCTGTCCACCTGCCTCCTCAGAAATCTGGTGACAGCCGTTGATAGCTTCCTCTTTCTGCCACGTCCAGGTAGTGTAGCCAGTGTTCCTTTAGCTGTGAACATGTTAACTATGCTTCTGACAGTATATCCAGGAACATTCAGTGCCTTTGCCATCTTTTTCTATCCTTTACCTTGTTTGTGCAAGGCAACGATCTCCTCTCTTAACTTGTTGGACAATTCTCTTGACTTACCCATATTTCTAACATGCAGCCAAACGTCACTGTGAACAAACCCAGTCCAGGTATTTGATGTGTTCTGTCTCAAGCACACCTGATGCAACTAATGAGGCCCTTGATCAGTCACATCAGGTGTGCTTAAGACTCTTATGAGGGATTCTATTCACTGCAGCAGTCATTAAAAGTGACATATTGTGTTGACTTTGGAGAAACCACCTGTGATATTAGTTGTGTTGAGCTGTTTCAATTGTTCATGTTTGAAAGTTGAAAGTTTGTAAATGTTGCTAGTACACATAATTTGCGATGGGGTTTGAATAATTTTAGGTGCAACTGTATATTAATCTACTTGATACAGCTTGTGATCTTCAGTGAAGACTTCACTTGACCTCATTTGTAGCTTTTTTGATAAGAACTGGCTGGCTCGTACAAAATGGACTGACAAAATGGACTCAATTTAACAACGGACATTAACATTAACACTAAAATTCCTGTGACAATTTAAGATCAGCAAAGTCTGTGTATGATACTGACTCAGTTTTAAGACAACTGGCCAAGTTTCGTCATGGTGGGGGTCGTACAATTTGACATTTGACAGCAGAAGAACATTGGAGCAAAGATGCAGGTGACCTGAGAGATTAAAATTATGAAATAATTTTGACTGTAGTTGCAGATGTTTTCAACATAATTGTTTTAATTTAAACTTCATTTTTACAGCGCCACTTTGAGGTCAATGAGGGTTATTTCATATGTTTTAATAATGGGCGGAATTTGCAGCCCACCTGCCAATTTGCTGTTTGTAGGTCTTACAGTTTTTATACTTTTAATGGATAAAAATAAGAAGAAGAAGGAGGAGAAGAAGAAGGAGAACAAATGTAATTGGGTTCCAGCCGTGAGCATTGCTACATGGACCCCGAATAAAACGAAACAAAATGAAACCAAGAATGAAAAGAACTTAAGGCTGAAATGTAGTATCAAACAGCAACATCAACCGTCTCCGTTTTAGCATTGATTAATGTTCAGTCGAGGCATCCTGTCATTAGAATAATGAAACAAAACTGTACACTGTCACCTCAAAATCAATATGTATAAAGGTATTTTTTTTTTTGTCCAAGAGATCATGCAGAGGAGATGATTTAGGGTCCTGAGTATTGTCTGCAGAGCTTCCATTTTCACCAAGGAGAAGTTAAGGAAAGCCTGAATGTAGCATGAGAAGCGAAACTCGGGCCACGGGATGCTCCATGAATATATCAACATTTTCATCATCTGAGATTTTCTCTCATCTGGTTGTTGGCAGCTGAACAGCAAGCAGATACCATTCAGAGAGTCAATCAAACTGGACTGGAAGACGAGAGAGGGACAAAAATAAGACTTAGTCTTAGACTTAGGACTGACA
The DNA here is from genome assembly GCF_042242105.1 of Pempheris klunzingeri. Classification (NCBI taxonomy): domain Eukaryota; kingdom Metazoa; phylum Chordata; class Actinopteri; order Acropomatiformes; family Pempheridae; genus Pempheris; species Pempheris klunzingeri. The sequence goes on from NC_092018.1 coordinate 21,641,915, forward strand.
TGTCCTCAGAAGAAATCACAGCCACAAGACCACTTGCGGTTTTCAAACTTAGTTTCAAATCCTTCATGAATACGTTATGATACCTTCTTACACTCAGTGATAAAATATAAATGGCTGAGAACCATGAAGCAGAGCATCACATGCTTGATGTTCATGCAGAAAACAGCTACTTCATGCAGTTTTTCACACTGGTGATGGGATTAAGTGCAGCTTCATTACCTTCATTAACTCCCAGCATTTTCACTGGATATTCTAAGGTGATGTTTTGCAGTGTACAATTTTATTTGAACTGCAACGAGTAGCTGATGAACTGATTTGTCAACCTACAACCGCTTTGATAACTGCATAATGGATTTAGTCATTTTTGGGGCCCCCTCCCCTGAAAATGGGTTGTCCTTTGCTCTCACATTCACTTGCTGAGGTGGCAAAGTTTCTCTATGTTCACCTTTAAAGTTTCACAACTTTCCAGGTAGTCAGCTGCCCATATGAACATTGAAACAGGCTTGTCGTGTTGTAATCATTACAAAATGCACAATCCTCTCTCTGTAAAGGGAAACATCCCAAAGTTTATCTGAGGTGTCAGCCGACTGGGTAAATTTCACTGTTTTTAGCACAAATTCCTTTTTATCTCAGTTTAACATGTGCACATATGACATAATTTTTGACATCGCAGCTTGCATGGAAGCCCATCATGGTCCAGTATGTGATTTAAACACGTGTGAAGCAATCTGAAATCTGTGATGAAGACATCTTGGGGCCTGTAATTAAACTTAGTACTCGTAGACTTTAGCTCTTTCACTGAGAAAAACAGACTACGTGCAGCCTTGATCATTTTTAATGAGGTAAAACTGTCAGACCCATATTATTATTGGTATTAGTGATGGTTTTTATATGTCTTAAAACTTGTCTGGATGGGATCTTTAAACTTGAGACAACTATGGGGAATCAAAATGGGAATTGAAAAAACATGACAAATGTTGCTTGAAAACTCACAGGATATTGGGACAAGTGGTAAAATGGAAAGAATTAGATTATAGTGAGAAACATATCTGCTTAAACACTATCTCATGCAAATACACTTCTGCTATGTGTCAGACTCTTGCTTAAATAAACGGTTGGGACCACATGATACAAAATGATTGTACTGAGTGACTGGAGACTCATTAGGTCACCCAGACATCCTCACTGATGGGGAGGGGGGGTTCCTCACAGCCTGTTTGGAGGCACAGTGTTTACACTGCACTCTAAACCACAGGCTCCATTCTATCAGGTCCGTGCTGTGTTTGCTACAGTAACATCCATGCTGCACTCTGAAACCTCACACTAGCGCACTCATGGACGCCACGTCAATATTTCATGGCTGAGGTGCGCTGCTATCGACTGGGCTGAGGATATCTGCCATGTGCTCTCTCCATTATTCACTCCAGTCTCTTGTGGCTGGGCTCATTTGTGTTGACAAAGGACTAGATGGGAGGATGTGATTTGGTCTGTACCGCTCAGATTCAACTATTTTTATCCCCACTGTGGCGCTGGAATGTCATCACTCCTCCATTTCCATGTTGAATCATTTATCCGGCACAGTGCTGGAGGTTGACCTCCACTTTAGTCTGCTCCCTGCACACAACGATTACACATCCATGCAGCTCATGCTGATTATCTGGACCAAATATGGAAGGAGAACGTCCGCCTTTGGAGGAATGTGCAATTGGTGACTCTTTTTCACTGAGACATTAAAGTGATATATTTGCCCCAGAGGTCATTTCCCAGAGGTTGATCACACTGTGAGAAGCACCTATTCTCCGTTCCACTGGGAGCCAACATTTACCTTGCCACCAGGCGTGATTTAAATGCTGAAAGCATTCAAACAACAGTCCAAGATGGGCTGCTGTTAATCAAGCAGACAATGTTAAATACTGCATCTCACAGGGTTCACAGGGCTCCAAACCCCGGGGCTATAGTCCCCGACAACACAGCTCAAACTCCCCCACCACAATAAGGTGGCGATTCATTGGGGGATGTGGCGATTCATTGTGGGAGACAGAAAATGAAAAATGAATTGTAAATCATAGACTCATGTTCATGTCAATGAACTACAGCAATACAGAATTTCAATTCTACAGCAAAGTCATGAGAGAGGACGGCTCACACCAGCTAGATGAAGCCAGGTTGGTATCCTGGTTTCAGAAACCTGGATAAGGCTTTATCCTGGCATTTTTTTGGAGAATTTCACGTGACTATTAAGAACGGCCCCGTCGGTAAACAGCACTCCCACCTCTAATACTACAAATCCCACAATGCACTGAGCAGCTGCCGCGCTAGTCAGGACCCGTGCAGCAGCCCCTCCTCCCGCAGGTATAATGACACACCAATCAGCGCTGTTATAGCAACACTTATGGCGCGTTTCCACTAGAACCTACTCAGCTCTACTCGGAGTAGGTACTAGTGGAAACGCGCCATTAAGCTAGCCCCCCCCCCCAAAATAAATGGGCAAACGAAAAGTGGACTTTGAAAACAGAGACTTTCAAAGCAGGTGGGGGGCAGAATTTTACCTGTTTGTCGATATCGGAGGTGAACCTGTGTGTCTTGTTTGTGGAGCTGCTGTGGCCATAATTAACCCTTCGGAGTCTAGGACCGCTACACGGCGTCAAAGTCACATGTTGCACGTTTGAAAACGTAAAGCTGTGACACAAGCACGCAGGTGCTCAATTCAAAGACTGTTGGAAAGCGGACACTTCAAACTTTTTACAAGTGTTTGAATTTTGTCGATCGGCCTATTAAGACTAAATTTATGAAGAGCCGAAGTCGCGCACTACAGCTCTTCTACGAGTTAGAAGATGCTGAATCTGGGGAAGAACGTTCTGATTCTGAGGAAGACTCAGATTCTGATTCTGATTCTGAAGTGGATGCTGCGCGTCAAGACGAACGAGAGGAGGTGTCCGCGCAGACCCCCGCTCCTCCAAAGATCCAACTAGTTCCTACTCGGATTTTGTGTTTCTTTTGCACTTTTACATACAGTGTGTCCATATATTATGTCAAAATAAATAAATACTACGTAGAATCACATAGGTGAGGTTGTGCTGAAAAGAAAGACACAAAGAAAGGCAAGCTAAGCAGTTTTAATGGGAAACACAAAGGTAAAATGAAAAGTAGTAAAAAAAAACGCCGTTTCACCCCAGACTCTGAAGGGTTAATGAATATAAATATAAGACAACACTATGAGACAAGGATAGTACAAAAAAGAAAAAAATTATTTAAAATTCTATTTATTTTATTGAGGAAAAGTTGTTGAAGTTTGGCTGTTTAAATTCATATTTCTGGTTAAAATATATATTATATACTATAATAAAAGAGTCACTATTAGAGTCTTCACTAAATGTTGAGCCCGTTTGGCCTCCGACTTAGACCGTGTTTTAAATTTTGGCCCTTTCTTCGATTGAGTTTGACCCCCCTGATGTACACCATCACCCTAGCCCACAAAGGCTGATCTGTAAGGTCACTCTGATCTTCCACTGCTGATGATCAGATGTAGTCAGATCCAGCAGAGTGGGAAATGCATCGCAATCTTGGCAGCAAGAAACCAAACTATGCTCATTCTCAGCTCTCAGAGGTTCTTTATCTCAGCTGGTACCAAAATGACAGATTAGCTGGATGAGGAGGCGTCAAAGACAAACCACTACTGAAGCAGATGCTCACAAACCTGGGTGACATAAGAGTCGTGCATTCAGGGGATGAATAATCAGATAGATAATGATCTGTGTAAATATCACTCCACATAGGACCCACACAAGAAAAAAAACCTCCAGATTCCGGATCCAGACTAGTGAAAGATGGCTGGTATCTTTCATGAATCACATCCTTGATACAATTACACATTGTATATTCACAGATGTGGATGTCCATGTTGTAACCAGCAGGCATAATGATGAGATTCCCTTTCATGATGTTCATGTTGTCACCAACCATAGTAGCAGCTGCTGATGGATCCAACTACAGAATCCAAAAGGAGAGAGAGCAATGTCCCACCATACCCGCTGCCTTAAATACCCCTCCAAAACTGTAATTGGACCATTCATTGTGGCCTGACCCACTTTAAACCAGATGTTTCCCTCAGAGTGAACTCACAAGAGTGGCGAGGGCTAATGGTGCTATAAACTGAATGTGAGAAGAGACTCTGATATTTTATTGATACATATTGTTTGGAGACGATTTGATTAAAATTTATGCTGCGAATCTTCTTCCTCTCATGTGGCTACCTCACTTTAGAACTGAGGCATTCACCTCTAAATGTTTATGTGCACTTAGTGTTGGTATCCAACACAACTATATCAGTCTTTCAAAGGTCAGAGAAAGCAGAGCTGAAGGTAGAATCTGAGCAGGTACTCTCACAGAATAACGATGGTCACTCTGATGCAGACCTGCTCAGTGGAGTATAAGTGGGGGGAGGAGCGAGGAGCGGCGGCCTTACCTCTGCCACAGGCACCCCCTCTGGAGGGCGACAGTGCAGAACGATCATCCCGTTGATTGGCACCTCCTTCCCCTGGGGGTCCTGCTCAAAGTTCTTCCTCAGGTCTGTGTGGGGAGATAAGAGGCAGCTGTCAGATATCAAGTGTTTCAGTCAGCCTGGTTTCAATCCTCTTCAGCAGCCCACACGCTGACCTGGCCCCCACTCTCCATGCCACGACCTTCAAAACCCACAACAGTACGCACAAGATAGAGGGGATCTCATGACCTTGTGCTGGGTAATCTGTTGACAAGGCGATTTGGAGGATACAGTGCTCTGATCACCCTGGGCATTCTTGTGCATACAATAGTGATGGATCCCATTCCCGTCCATTTTTAAAATGGCCTTTGATACGCTACTGTGCTGCTGCTATCTGCTGAAAACCTTTACAATATCATCCTTTTTGGAAAGTGGGACTGGGGGTAATGAATGGGTTTCCCGCTCCCTATGATCATGAGAGATTCTCTGCATAGAAGGGATCTACACACAGGAGGAAAACTCTACAATAGTGCCTCAAAACCTTAACGCAGCTGGCAGGTAGCTAAGTGCAAAGTCAGTGAAAACACAATGATATGCTAACCCTCGCAGACGAAGATTTCATCACTACATCATCATCATCATCTTTGAACTCAAATTCTTATTTTCTTCAAATGACAAGAAAAGGCTTCTTCAGTACATGATTGCTCTCCAGGGCTGTATAAAGAAAAATCAACATCAAACTCAACTCATAGGAGGGCTTGTAGATAAGCTACAACACCCTCTGGCAGCGATGCTGGATTTGGACGGCACTTGCTGTGAGCAGCTGATTGTGTCTGAGCTTCATCAGACACCATTAGTTGCTGGGAATCGATTATTTCACTGTTGATAAATCTGATTCATTTTCCGCTAAGACAATGTCAGCTTGCTTTGTTCACACAGTTTCGAGCAGAATTTTTAACGGGTCTGTTGTCTTTTAGCTCCAGTCTGTTCGGGACTAAAATCATACAGGCAGACACTATAAATCAGTTTTGGTGACCTGTCATTCCACATGATCATAATGACACAGGGGACTCTGGGGGAACATTTACAGCTTCTTTCAAGTTACTGACAGCCAGTCACACTTTCTTTCACTGCACTTGAATGCTTTATTTCTTTATCTTCTGCTCTGGTGAAACTACATAAAAGCAGTAATCAGGTCAGTCAGGTCCTAAGTATGTGATTGATGTAAATGTCACTTAATCCTGGACCGTTCTGTGTTGTTAACCATTTAGCATCTTAATGCTAAAGAGAAAGCTACAAATTGGGAGTGATGTAGACAGTAAGGCCAAAGACAAAATACTTTATCTTGTCCCAGCGTCATTTGGAGATGCATCAGACTATTCTGCTTACTGCGACAGTTGTTGCATACTGCCAAATGCAGCTACAGTAAGTTTTGTGACATAGCTGCTCCAGGGCGGCTCACTGAGGTGTTTCCATACTCACAGGCGATGCGGACAGTGGCCTTGCGACTCTTGGAAGTGCCCAGGTGGCTCCAGGCCACACAGAGACACCAGTAGTCCTCGGGCCCGTGGAAATCTTCTACCTGCTGACGGGACACGTTGATCATCACCTCACGCACCTTCAGCCCTGAGACAGCAGAGACAGTAAGACTGTTATAAACTGTATACTGTTAGATTCCCTTACAGTCTTCTGCCCACCCTGATTCCAACAGGTTCAGCGTCAGGTGTCACATCTGGGTTGGGCCATTGTGCTACGTAAAGGGTTTGAATTTGGGTCTTACAGGCATGCTCAGGCCTTGTTTTAGGCATGTGCACAGTTAATGGAGAGAACTGAAATAGGAAAGGCCTGCATTCTAAATAAGGGTCCTTACAGGGTCCTTAATCAATACCTCAATACGTCTAAAGGCTTTCGTCACCGATCAATGGGTTTTACAGGATTAGTTATGCATAAGTTCTTAGGAAAGGCTGACACACTTCCTAAGTCAGTGCATTCTCCCCCTCCTCGCTAAGGAAATTGGCAGAAACATAGTCCCTCAGGGGCCTCGACTGTATGTTTTGAGTGTTCAGTGCTGCTAACAAGAGGGAAGCTAAATCAGCTGTAGCAGAATTAGCATCAATAATTTGGACTACACTTTACCACTTCAAAGAGCATGTGTAGGCTTGCTGTGCAAGCAACATAAGGACAATATGCTATATTATGTAACACAAAAGGCATTCAAACAGCACGCTGCTGAATGCTCCTCTTCTACTGAATGCTTTATAAGAAAAGAAAAAAATACACTCTGTATTTGAAAATCCTCTTAAGCAACACGCTGCAAGACCCCAGTTGGAAGTGTTCGTCACCCTGTCACATAGCTTCAGAAGGTATACAGAACCCATTTTTAATCTGAGTCATCGGCTTAGGGCCTGTCGCAAGTGTTTTCTCACTGCTGCTTAGAGCCTTCTGCCGCCCGCAGGCCTTATACCCACAGCTGGATTAAAGGAAAGGGACATGCAATGTGCTGGGGACTGTAAGACCAGAACCCAAACCCGTCCGCAGCTGGCTCTTATGGCTCTTGTGCATCCACTCTTTCTGATAAATAACACTCTAATCTGACATGCTCTTACTAAAATCAAACAGACTCACACTGCGGCTGCACAGCTTGTGAGGCACTGAGCAGATTTCCGAGTGAATACCAATTAAACCCAAGTGAATAGCAGCGGGGTTACACCAACGGATTCCTGCTGGTGTTCATGGTAAAATTAAGAAATGGAGAACATTTAGTTGCAGGCGGTCTGCACTGTGCTGGGTATAAATGACAACAGCAGAAAAGTGGGCTTCTTACTTTTTGTCACACCAAACACAGTTGACAAGTTGTGAAATGCTGATACAAATTAGGCTGTTCGTCTCAATATGGTGCATTGTGAGGTGTGTGTGGTGGCTGGGGTAGTTTAAATTGTGATTGACGGGCCTGGAGGGGGAAAATGCCACGTTTAAGAGGAGGAATAAACAAAGAAGCAGCTCTATGGTTGGTGCTTCTGAGTCGCAGCCCCTGTAGAGAGTGAGACACAAGCATAATTCATAATTTCTCGAGCGGCGGCAGAGAGCTGGCAAGTGACAGTGTATGTGTGGGAAGAGAGACAGCAGAGAAAATAATGACTAATGACTTTCCATGATGCCCTAGAAAGTGCTAGCCCGTGTTTTAGAGAAACGCAAGTGAAGAGAGAAGACAGACTGAGTGATGGAGAGAGAGAGAGAGAGAGAGAGAGAGAACGGTGGCGGCGGCAACACATTTCCTGGAGTCCAAACCGGCGCCGACAGGTGGTTTGCCAGAGAGACGGAGACGACTGCTGCCACTGTGTCATCTGTCAGCCCTATTTGTTTATAGGCAGAACACTGTTGACAGGGCTCATTAGAGGAAACCACTTGATCTGTTCTACTCCCCTTTCCCACCCCCACTCTTCATAGTTTCCTGAGTCACTAGATAAATCCATCCAAAAACGTTGAATCACTCAGAGAAGACTGGCAAGATGGCTGAAATACAAACTAAGTTTTGGCTGTTCTGAGATCCTAAGGAGAGGAAAGTGTCACTGCTGTAAGTTTTTATCATCTTGGATGTGGATGACAAAACCTTCACTAAAAGGTTGCATTGGATCATCTCTGCTTAATAGGTTTGAACTTTATGGGTTTGAGTTCAGAAGAGAGGTTTTGTCCCATGTCCCATTTTTCTTCTTTTCCACATATTTCCTCTGGTTCTCCTCTGCCAAGCATCCAATAAAAGTAAGAAAGGACTGGGTTGCTAACTCATAGATCTTCTCATAGCATTAGATGGTAATGTACTGGCAAACCCAAAATACTGGTCCACTGGCTCTGAAGCAGAAGGAATTAGACTTCATCAGCCTCACTTGAAAAGCCCTGCCCTCATTTTAAAGGTGGTGTTTCATTTAAATGTCTTAGTAGATGTCATAAACCAGGTAGGGCTGAGTAATATGTCTAAAATCTCACATCCTGACTAAGGTCGCCTCTCTTAGCCCATATGTTACTGTGTTAACTCCGAGTCTGTTGCTGGGCAGCAGCTCTACCTTGTCTTTCAGATCAGTTTCATTGAACTACGGCTTCACTAATCTTCTCATTGACGTTATTTGCAATTAACCCGTGGAAAAAACTTGCTTCGCGTTTGGTGGTCAGGATCATTAATATCTAATAGATATCAACAACTACTGACAACACTTTCTGAGCGTTTACAAGCAAACATGCGCACCAACAAAATGTCTGTGCAAGCAGCCACAGCAGCTACAGGCAGGAACGCTGCAATGGAGAGAGCCAACACAAGTTTAACTGATGCTTATGCCTGATTTTGGAGGCACCCCTACTTTCCACGTGTATTTATGCTTTACAGCAACTTACAAAGAAGGGCCAAGAATTAAAGGGTTAACTGTTTAAACTCTTTCTTTCAGCTTGGATTTTACTAATTTTCAGTCTCACAGTCACCGGATATCTTAACTGGGGCTGCCATATATTCTTCTTTTCAGGATGAGTTAGGCTATTGTAAAAACTCATCATATGGCACTTCAGTGATACTAGACATGTTCAGGTGGACATCAGAGAGAGTTGATCTCTCCTCCGCTGTTAGACCTTCATGGGTCCAGAGAGAGCCACAAAGGGAGCGCTGAGCTTAGCTCAGTTGACCCTCTGAGGTCCGGAGCTGAAAAGAGGAAGTTTAGTGGGGGTTATCTGGTTTTGTGGCCTGAGGTTGTAGGGTGTCCCACTCTGGCCAATGGTGGCTGTAAAGCTGGGTCCAGGGGTGATTTAGCACCTATGTGTGAAAACTTAAGGACTCTGGGAAACTGAATTCAGAGAGGGAGTCCTTTGTTCAACAGACAGAACATGTAGTCCTCACCATTTCTGGTGAAGCCCAACAATGATAACCATGATTCTCCTTTATCTGTCTTGCCTGCCTGCGCCTGTGTGCCCGCCACATGCTGGAAGAGCCATGGCAGAGTTCTCAAGTAAAACTGGGGACACTGAACTCAAGATCTCAGAACAGTGTTAGTACATTAACGTCAGGATGTCGTTATGTCTGCTCCAGCTCACCAAGTAGGGCTTGTTTTCACCCCAGGATGTAATGCTGGCAGAAAAATCTTGCAGGTACTGTTCTGAAAACTTTTGAGTAACCGGAGCACTTAAAGTACTGAGGCTTTGTTCAAAATGAATCCCTAAATTAGCCATTTGACTCTGCCCACATTCATATTGCATACGAGCAAAACTCGTAGGCACACAGACATACACATTACACACACATACGAGTATGTGCATAGAGCCATTAGAGCCTGTTTCACTTTCACTTCCCTTTTTGGGGAAGGATATTTGATTATCATTTTTTTTATTCCTCCCTGAAAGAAGAAACTTTTATCTCCCAACTCCATTAGGCCCTGTGCCCACTTCTCAGCTCTGAAACTGGAGACAGTCCCAACCCACAGCCATGTCTCCTTGAAATGATACTCGATTTCAAGCCTGCAAAATGTGAAATCAAGCCTGACAAACCCAAAACGTACCGCTAACAACTGGTGAGAAGGCAAGTGACACTAAACAGCAATGGTGGGAAACAGCAGCAATTACAACTACAGTGCCTTGTAAAAAAGAAGTTTTGTTATTCCCTGGGTGACAAGCTGAATGCAGATTGATACATCAAGTCGGCCCACTCAAGTGAAAAGTCATCACTAACTTTTATAGTTTTAAGTATTTTCTCTGTAACTGGATTCAGCAGTGGTTTCTGGAGGGAGGGTGCTGGTGTTGAGTTTATGTTTCCACAGTCATCCCTTTTCTGTTTCTGCTTCAGGTAGCATCTCTAAAATGCCTTTTGCTCCTCCATATTGAGCACATTAATTCTAATCACCAGGACTGCAATCCTTTGTGTTTTAGAGAAAAAAGTTGCCTGAATTACAAATGTATTAGCTTAATCTTATCTGCAAGTGCAAGTAATTTTGTTGAGATGCAGCACTGTCAAATGAGCAGAGAGGAAAAACAGTGACAACAGCTGTGTCAAGGTTCTGCACAGGAAGTCAAACGTGTTCTCAGTGGACGTTAGGCTCTAACAGGCTTGTCCCTTGATTCTGTTTGTCATCTACACAGACAGGATCAGCCACAGTGTGGGGGGTTCCCAGCGGGGGGGACCTCAGGACCGCACGCATAGCATCTGTACAAATATTTAGAAAAGAGTGTGGACATTTTATGAGTTATTATTAGTTTTATTTATAGTATAAATCAATCTATTAGCAATGATTCCTCTATTCAAATAACAATTACCTTTTAAAAGTCAGTTTGCCTGCCTACAATATCACAGCATCACATTTCAATAAAAATGATTATTGCATCTTTAACCCCTTGAAGGTCCTCAGAAATAATCACGTTAAAGATCCTTACACACATAAATGTGTATGCATAAAAACAAGCCATAAAAATGTTAAAAATCTTTCTTTTTTTAAAATTTTTTTTAAATAGTTTTTTAGACCAGCATCAGCCCTAATCATACATATCAAATTTTAATTAGTTTTTTAAAAAATTAACCCTTAAATTGCCATGTTTTTGTCATGATGCGCATCATTTTATGGTCTAAAATACACAAAAAATACATGAAAAAAATTGAGAACTCTGAAAAATTCACCATCTTGCAAAATTATAAGCAATATGCATGAAAAACTGATAAAATATGCTAAAAATAAAAATCATAACACACTAGAAAGTGCTGAAGACCCTCAAAGGGTTAAGATCGCACTCCAAATCAGATCCATAGAAAAGAGAGATTGAGGTTTTAAAATTCACTCATTGCTTATGCTGAATAACGGGGCTCAGAGGACAGACATACAGCTCACCGAAAACATCCCTAAATGCACAGCACACACATCTTTTAGCTCTGATAGTTGGTGCTCCTCCATGTGACCACACTGTGTACACACTGCAGCCGAGACGTCCTCTGAATGTGGTCGGAGCGATCAGATCTCAGTGTGTCCTCAGTACGCCTTGGATGAACTGGTGCAACATAAATAAAGATTGATTGATTGATTGATTCACACCTGTACTTCGAGCTGTCCACCTGTGATTGAATCATGAAAGACGTATGCCAATGTGGCAGGTCTGAACAGGGCTTAAGAGGAGGCATGAAAGCACTGTGTTAAACCGCGGTTCTCTCTGCACTTGCACTAATCCATCACCCCATAGCGGTAGCTGCAATGGACTGAGCCATTTTGCACCTGTTTGTACGGACAGGATCGGTCCTGTCGCCCCCTCGGGTGTGTTGTTTAGGACAGGTTGTTGTTATATATAGTTGCATGTCCCCTATGTCCCAAATACTGCTGGTGCTGCAAAGCAAGTGGTTAGCAATAGTAAAGCCAGCAAAGGAGAACAGAACAGAACAAAGAACGGTGTGTGCTTGGTGTATACTTTACAACATGGGCCGAACGTATGTTGCATACTCAGGGTTTGTGGTCTATCCTACTGTTGTTCCTTGTAGTTTGGCCATTTTCCATAAGCATCATATGTTCATATTTAGCCAGTAGCAGGCAGAGTGGTACATTGGTACATTTATTTCTACTATGTTGATTTGGAGAGGCAAAACCTGCTCTTTACGCTATGTTTATATTGTACATTTATTTCATTTATTATTTCATTATGTCTGTATTCCCAGATACCAGTTCAGGTGTCCATAAAACAGGAATAAATCACTGGACAACACAGTGACAAGTGTGGACAGCCATTGTTCACCTTTGACAGACGACTATACCTTGGATACCGGTGAGAAGGGATATGAACCTGAAGGTGAAGATCTTGGTTTTCAAACCCTCACCCACGCTCAACAGCTCTGGATGAAGTCAAGGATACAAGCAGCACTAGCTGGAGGAAGTGGCTGGGGGAGAGGAATACTGTGTAGTATATTCCTAATGTGACCTGCGCCTGGATATAGGCATAGAGTGAAAACAGTGAACCTTTAGGGAGCACTGGTGGCCTGCACACATCAAGGGTACAAGGACATTTTATGATCATCCTAGAGATCCCATCCTATCCGAGATGACATAACCAGAACACCTCGGTTCGAATCCAGCCATGACCTCTTGTTGTTTTATACCCAACTCTTCCGGTCTATCTAATAGAGGCATAAATGTCAAAGCAAAAACCTTCCACTGATTTTGTTCTTCTGAATTCATGCAGTCCTGAGTGGCTTCTGGAGTTGTTCCGCATCTTGGGTAAGTGTCGCCACACACCTTGTCAAGGGTAAAAATTGGGCATTAAAAACACTAGTACTGTACCAGTGTGTAATGTATCAGTGTTTATGTGATGGCTCAGGTCAGCCCAGCCCAGGGAGCAAACATGTGGTAAAGCAAAATAAAATGTAATATTAATCTAATCTAATAAAATCTCTAGGAAAAGGAGAAGTTATAGCCCCTCCTTTCCCCCCCGAGCAGTCTGAGATGGTGGTTAGAGGGTGTGTGTATATGTGAAGTGTATTGTCCGGGACACATTCGGTTAACAACCCCATTAACTGGCTCACAAAGCAACCCCGGGGCAACGATAACATCACTCCCGGCTTTAAAGGCCATTATGTTTCAGCCCAACATATACGCCGCCGTGCTGGAGCAGAGTAGCTACGGGGGTGGGAAGGTGTCACTGCCCGTTTGCCTTGCTCAACCCTCCGTCCACCTGGCAACCCATCCTAACCACACACACACACACAGGCAAAACTTCAACAGGCCCCCCTGGGCAGCTTGGCAGGTGAAGACTGTGGCTGTTTATCTGCTTTAGTCAGGCCTTCAGACACACACACACACACACACACACACAGTCAGACCAACAAATACACTGACTCCACACATATACCTTCTAAACTATGCAAAGACACACACAGTAAACACAATACGAATGTGCATAACCCACATGCATTAATACATGCAAACGCACACCTCGGCGCGCACACACTCAATCATCCTCAAACCAAACCACACAGAAGCACACACACAAACGCTGTCTCATTATGTACATATGCGTACATGCAACACCAATACAGGCAGTACAAACAACAAAGTATGCACATACCCAGATGGTACACACACTGCACACTAACTCTCATACAAACACATACCCCACATGACAATATGGACACACAGATAGATACTTTCTTCCCACGCCCCCACACACACACCCACACACCATCCGCTCACACACGCATGCACACACACACACACACACACACACACGTGATACGGCTTCTGCAGTTTGTGAAGGAGAGAGTTTTGTCTGCTCGCTGCTCACCAATGATAACATTCACACTCCACAGATGCTGGAATGAAAGGTCAATGAATCCCCCCCCCCCCTCCGCCTTCTCTTTCCTTCTGCTCCATGGGTAACCACTGAACACTGGGACTCTATATGGAAACATGTTTGTGTGCAACTCCAAGTGCTTAATAGCCAGTTTCCTCCAAGGAAGGCTTAACTGCCTCAATTAAAATCACATAAAGGAGAACGCACGAGTCCTAACAGCATAAGCACGTCTCCTCTCTTAGAACAAACAAGGATAAAGAGTTTCCCCCTGATAGAAACAGGTGGATGCTGATTTTCTCTCACACTCCCAGGGTGGCAGCAGGAATCTCGATTAGGGAAGTGCCAAGAGAGGCGGCAGTGATGAGTGACAGCTACCCCCACTGTGCTGGACATATGTGTGGGAGGGGGACCAGTTTACGCCCAGCACCCAGGGAATCAGTCAGCTCTCCCAGCAGACACCCTGCAGAGTCTCTTCCAGATCTGGTGAGACAGGGAGGCCTCGATGGCAACCGTGCCAGGAAGCTCTGAGGGTTCTTCTCAACAGGAAATAGGACAGAGTTTACTTCAGGGGACGGAGCCGAGAAAAACCCACCTACACTCAGTCTCCTAATCTCCTGAGGCCGACATGAATCTTAATCATGTGCAATTCTTGGTTTGCTTTACAGTGAGTAGCATCAAGCCGAAGTTTGGGAGGCTGCTTTAATGATTCATTTCTTTTTACAGATATGACCTTGCTGTATGTTAATCCGAAACTGGAGCTGGATTCCATGTATTACTAAATCTTTGTATTTTTCATTTTACTGTGATAACAGAGTTAGATCTTGTTCAAGTTAAAGGGTTCACTCGTACTGACAGACCCACAGTGAATTATCATCTGAAAGTGCCGTCTCACCGGTCTCATCGACCTCATCCCCAAGAGCAGACAGGTGTTTTTACCGAAACGCTCTACGACAACCCACTGCGCACTACCTGCCCAGCACCTAACAGACAAAGTTAGTGACTAGCTGGTGACTATGGAGGAGCGCCTTAGCAAGCAGGTTTCCTTAGGAGTTTCCCTCTGGCCAAAAAGTTCAAACAGTCAGTCACTTAATATCAGTCAATCCAGTGTGAGACACAACTGCTTACAAAGTTAATATAAAGATATAAGTGAGAGCTAATATACACAAATTTGCTACAGAGCGAGAGCTTCAGTCTGAGTTAACATGGACAGCACAAACTGTCCGGTGGTCACATTTTCTTGAAAAACAGTAAATACCCAAAGATGAGTTTACTGCTGAGGGCGGTGTCAGCGCTCACAAACTTAGTCAGAGGATTTAGTGTCAGCAAGCCATGGAAGCAACTAGCCACCTGCCACAGAATCACTATTTCTTTGTCGGGATTGTGGCAAAATGACTACGGACCTTCCAAGGGAATTTTGCAATCCTCCATCGCCATCAATAAGTGCCCAGGTGTTTTACAGCAGACAGCACCAACTGTGGATTGAGCCTGCCAATATTCTGTACATTCTGTATATTCTCCTGTCGATTTCCATTCTTGTGATCAGCATGGGACACTTGAACTCCCCAGTGAATGATAAACTAATGAAATTCTTTGACTGCAAATCCTTATGGCAGGGCGAGGCAGATTAATTTCAGGTGTTACAGACTGACTCCTCAAACAGTGCTGAGTCAAATCCTAATCCTACATTGGTCTCAGTCTTGGTAATATTCTTTTCATATAGCTGCCTTCATATTTCTCTTTTGCTCTCACGTCTCAGATAGATATCATCAGAGCTATCAGCAGAGAAGAAAGCATGAAAGATAGCTGTAAAACATGAGACAGCTGTACCGACTTATCCAAACTGCAACGGCCAGATTCACTTGGCTAATAATGTGTCCAAACAGCCCTCTAGTGAAGTGACTGGCCATCATATGCATCAATAAGTATTCTGAAAATGATTTCAATGAAAGCACCTGTCTCTGTTTTTATTCAGCTGTGACTCAAATGATTCAAAAAGCGCTGCAAAGTCAGAAACTTCAACCAGGAAATGTTTTGAAAATTGGTTCTGCTGTTCCTTTTTCACATTTACTACCGTCTGAAGCTATTGAAAAAAAGATCTGAATGTAGAAATGTCTTACGGTTATCGTGGTTACAGTGATCAACTGCTTATATGGCTCAAAATGGTGATGATGATGGTTGGATCCCTGGCTCCAGTCAGCGTGTCGAAGTGTCTTTGGGTAATTCTACTTGTTTTACTGTACTCCCATGATCCTTTGCTTGGTGGTAACCCATCTGCTGCTGCGTGCACATTGAAATCGTGGCAGAACAAAGTCATTTTCTCACAATGAAAAAAACATGCAGACAAAATGCAGCAGCGATGAGAAACAGTCACGGCTGCTGGTGATGGGCGCGGAAAACGAATGCCACTGCGAGGCCAAGGCGGCCCTGGTTGAAGCCGCCCGCAGCAGCTCGAAAAGCAAAGTGATCTGTTTCATTACTTTATGTTCATGTTATAAATATACAAATGTCAATTAGATGGTAATCTGCAAGAAACAGAAATTGAAAAAGAAGAACTTGGTTAGAATAATCACCTGCTTATAGTGATCAATCTGACCCACATGGACGTGATCACTAGAAGTGCTTTCCACTGGTTTCTAATTCAGTAGCAGCCTAAGGCCAAATTCTTATAGTGGAGACTGACAGCTGAAACATGGCTCAGGACCAGGCACCCGGAGACCAACCAGTGCTCCTGTGCTGAAATAATGGTCCCAAGTTTCCCTGTATCAATTATTTTGAAGCAATTTGATAAGCATTACTTTATTTAGCAACATCCACCACGTGAGCACATCATTAGGTAATTAACTATGGCTAAAGACTAAATTTGATACTGTGCTTTAGTGGTGCAACGTACATGAACGAATCTTCATCAAATCATGTACAACCAATTGATATTAGAAACCAGATTGAGGAATTGGCCAGGCCAATATTGGCTGATTTAAACTTGCCGGTGCGTATATTCGTAGTGACATAAATGTCTTTAAGTAAGAAATAGCAGCACAGAAATCCCCTGGCTTTAGCTGTTGGATCGATTGCCCTCCCCAGAGTTCTCACTTTGTCCAGTGAAACATCCCAACATCTACAAGATATATTGGTTCTGAAAACTTATTCATGGTTTCCTCACAGCGAATTCTACTGACTTTGGTGATCACTGCCTCACTGGCTCACTGGTTGATATTTGTGGTTTGGAGTCAAATGCCACGACAACATTTGAATGGATTGTCATCAGATTTGGGCTGAAGACTTTGGAGATCCTTTGGTTTCACCCATGCATCCACCATCAGGGTAAATTTTCAAGTTTATAATCCAGCCTGATTTGTGACGATGTCGTGGACATAATGGTCAGAGGGACGTGTGCTGGAATTGAGCCAGCCGTACCAATCATTTATTCCAATAATTCATAGAAGCCTTTATTCTGCCAAGTCTTTATTGCTATAATGTATATAAGGGTTTCACAGACATTAACTTTTAGCCTCTGGCCTCCGTGAAAGCTTTTGTGGAAATTTGATCTAATTTTGCCACAAACGGTAGGTTTTTTCTCTTCAACATCCCCTTGTTAGCATGAAAATAGGTGGATGAAACATTTTTAATAACAAGAGGGCATGTACTAGAGACTACATCAGGATATTTCATTGAGTTGAGTCATGTATCGCTGTGCATGCAGCCCTTGAGAGTAAAGGAAATTATCTTGATTATTAATTCTGTCCTCTGCATATCTCAGCCTAATCATCTCTCTGCATTGTTAAGCTGGTGTAATATGTCTGATAACTGATCTGAGAGAACTTGATCACTAGGAAAGAGTCCAACAAAACCTTCTTCTGTACTTCACCCAATTTTCAGGTCCAAGTGTAGAAATTCAGTGTAATGTGCCAAGGCTGGCAAGAAGGGATCATCTACCTTCCTTTTACACTACACCATTATGTATCATTAGTTTGTCAGTTTTATTCCAGAGGGAGTTTATGATAAAGTGTCCTTGGTGCCTATAATATACTTCACTCCTACATTTCCCAGAATACCTTTTAACACTTGGGATGAGCTTGCCTTCAATCTCAGGTTTTTTGTGGGCAAATAAATACATTGTTGCTCGTGAGCTGACCAGTCTGTGAACTCTGGGGTGTGTCTGCAGGCTGCATCGCATTCTGGTCCAATGAGGCCACTGGGAGGGGGGGGGGTATCTCTTCTTCCTCTGTCATGGATGAATGGTGGTTCACACAGAAGGTACTGACTGCACTAAAACCTGAAGTTTACAGTAACAAGTCACAGGGCCTCAACGTGACATTAAAAAATGAATTTACTAAAAATTAATCTGTTAACAGCTGCTGACAATGTTTTTTTTTAATGTTTTAGCTTAATCTATAAGAAAATCCAATCAATATCCATGCACACACTCTGTAGGATTGCCTGTCCTCAGGTGTTGAACAGCTATACACAGTCCTCCCTTAGGCTGCTGCTGGGGAACTCAAGGGCATTGTGGGCTTTATCAGCGCCCAGTGATTCATCAGGCCAGCTGGTAAATAAGAGATGCTATCAGGTGCTCCAGGTGGCATTGAGGGCCCATGTCCTAATCAATAACATTCCAATTCTTCACTGATCTCCTTCTCCGATTAGCTGCACTAATCCAACACACAATGTTGCTGTCTATTACTGAGCAGGACAAAGCCTTCCCGTTAAGACGCCCTTATCTATGGTTTTGCATTTACTGCTGATATAAGGTAGGCCTGTGCCAGGGGCTACAGCGAGGACATCCTCAGGCTCCTCTAATTGCTAATCCACTTGGGCCAGCAAACAGCAGGGAGATTTCATCTGGTGTGGCGGAACCACATGCAGTTAAGCGTGGTGATTATAGTGAGAGGTAACCGGTCAGTGCACAGACGCAGAGTAAGTTGAGGTAAAACGGCTCATAATTTACAATCCTTTAAATGAGAACGAGAGATAGTGGAGCGGCACGGATAATGAAACATGTTAAAAAGAGAGGTGACAGCAGCAGGCACTTACTGACACAGGAATGCTGATGAACAAGCGGAGCTTAATTTGACTTAATGAATATGAAATATGCATCAAATTTCCCTGTCAAAATGATCTGGGATGAGCATAATGGATGGAAGAGGAAATGAATCAGAATGAACCAGTCAGTGTTTAGCTTCTGTATGCTGATTTTACAGTGGATGTGATTCTCAAATGGTCGCGTCACACCCATCAGTCCACCGACCTCTGAATGATACACTCCACATTCTCGGTAGAGGAGGTGACTTTTTTTAGTCTCTTCTAAAGCACCGCCTAAATTGGATAATTCCAGTGAATTAAACTTGAATTGCATTAAAGCCCCTATATGTGGGATTTAAAAAAATCTTGGAAGCTTTGATGACCCCAGTGGTTGTATCAAAAGACACTGTAGCTGAGAGCAAAACAGACCATCGTCCCCACTGACGATGGATCAGTCAAATGTTAAAGCTCCTCTGCTTCCACACTCTCAAATGTGAGGATGAACTACTTTTCTCCTTTTCTTCTCTCTTCTCGTTTCATATTTCCAGTGACTGTCTTTGGTTCATGAGCTGGTTGGAAAAACGAGACGATCAGATCAGAAGATTTCACGTCGGATCACAGAGAACAGTGACAAGTCATTTCTACATCTCCATTTCCTCTCGTTTTAGATTTCAAACAATTGATAAATTAACTGACAAATTAGTTGACTGATTAATCAACAATGAACACGCCTCCCTCCCCTCCTCGTTCTGAGGAGCAGTCGATCTTAACAAAAGCATGCAGCTTGGGGGCGAGCTGTGGTTTCGCTGCGTTTGGTGATGGTGTTAGTTCATCAATAGTTGTGCCTGTGTTCATTTCTAAAGAAAACTTCAATCTCACCAAGTTTCCTGAGGAGGATTGTCATCCCCTGAGGCATGATGTGCGCTATGCTGTTTACTTTCTAACCTGAATGGATGTACGCTGTCTTCAAACATGTCGTTACTTTCTATAAAGAAGCAACAATAATCATTTTGGAGGATTTAAAATTGTTCCTGAATTGTGGCTCAGTGTATTGTCTCCTTCTGTGATAGCTACATTTACATGCACATCTATCGTCTAATAACAACGCCATTAAAGTTCCTTTCTCCGACAACAGGCCTTTTTCATGACATCTACATTTTGTCACTAACATCATTAACAATGTCTCAGCTCCTTTGAGCATTATAAAAATGTGTGTTTGTGGTGCTAAGCGAGTGGATGGGGTACATGGTACACATTTTGATTGGATAATAGCTTAAGAGCAAGATAAACATTAAGAAAAGTAATGACAATACTTAAGGGGAGTCATACTAAACAGGTTTCCTGAGATCAGCTGTTGTTTAAAATTTTATTCTACTGGCATTATGATGAACATTGTGAACAGTAAGAATAAACACACACACACGTGAAGCCTTTCACTGAATGCATAGTTGTAACAGATCCTCTACTTTTTACTGTGTAACATTTGCACATTGTGCATTAAACACTTTATTAAGCCACTCAGAATGACACAACAGCTGTGTTGACGAAAATGAAAAATTGCTTAATTAGAAAATGCAACTTGCTTTTGGAGAAGACACAGTAACCTTCAATAAGACCGCACGGAAACATTTGCAAACCGCCTTTTGAATTTGTCTCCACAGAGCTGAGTGCTACGCGGCTCGCTCCGCCTTCCCAGGTCGCAACGCAGTATTAAAGAGCGACACTACAACACTACAACACATGATGCTCACCTACATGTGACGGAGGTTTGGAAAGCAAAAGAGATCAAGTATACAGGTTCCCAGGGCTCAGCTCTTTAAACTGTTCAACAGCATTCAGAAACACAGTACTATGCATGATTAAGGGACATTCCTCAACCTTAAATGTCAAGTTTGTTCTTTAAAATCGATTTATTTACAGCAAAAAACGAATGAATGAAATCAATCGTTCTCTTTCTGTGAGGCGTGCCGTGCTGCGTCGGGCCAAACACTGAGCCAGCAGGCACGATAACAGCACCTCGGAAAGTAAACCTAAGTGGCACAAACTCCCTCCTTAATGCCGTTAATTAGACGTGTGCTTTTCCTGCCAAGACATGTTAAAATGTCTACTGTGACTCTACATCAGAGCATTCGCTGCATTTCTCATTATTCACCAAGCTCTTCTTGAGTTTTTGGCCGTGCTGCGGAGTCCGTTTACACGCTGATGTGTCTGTCCCTCTGTGTTCAAAGAGAGTGACTCGGTTTAATTGCAGTGTTTGCACAAAAATAGCCACGGGAGTATCGCAGTAGCATCTCGACAGAAGGATCGGGTTTGAGGTTGAATACTGGAGGGAAACCGATGATGTGGAGGAGGTGTCTACATCTTCTGTAGCATGGAAACAGGAATATTAATAGAAGCTTCGTCATGGATACGACTCATGCCTGTGCTGTGACTTAGTGGACTTGTTGTTATTGGACATAATCAGATTATCAAGTACATGTGGGTACTAGTCTACTGCCAGAACCTTGTAAGAGCCTAAGACTCTGACTCATCTGGTTGTATGTCTGACAGCCTGGGATGTGTGTCAGATGGTGTTCTTTAAAACCTGCTACAGCGGGTCACTAAGGCTATTTATCAAAAGATTAAAAGACTATGCATATGATGAGCGGGGTGGCTCATAGACCCACAGAGACTTATCACCTCCTCCCCTGAGCTCTATGGAGCTGTTTTTGGCTCTCATCAGCCTCTTCTCCACCTGCAGGAGGCAGCTGTTTGTCACTGAAGAAGCTCTGATGACCCGACTGCATGCTGTCTGGCCAGCACCAAACCTCCTTCAGCACACTGGCAAAAATGAACAGTGTTTCCATAGCATAGCTAAAGAGCCAGACGTCCCCCCCCCCCCCCCCCAGGAGTTTGAAAACAGAGCTATATTGGACTTGTGTTTGTCACAACTTAAAATGTTGCTCGGTATCTGCAGGACCTGTAAATAGGCAACTGACAACCATAAGAACTCTGCAAGGTGATGATCTGTCACCGTTGTGCTTACAGCTGGTTCTGCTGCTCCTCTGTGCCCAAAACATCAGTTCTTAATTCAGCAATTTTGTCTACACAAAATGAGTACATTCTCTGAAAATAGTAGCAGAAATAAGGAAGAGTCATAAAGTCAGCGAACTGACTTAGTAATATCACGTACGCAGCAATACTAACATTAGCCACAATAGTTAATAGAAATGTATTGAAAAATTCCTGATCCAGGACAGAAATCCTCCAGACTCTCCAGCTGAAACCGAAACAACTATCAAACTAAATTACACACAATATAATTTCCAAAAATTAACAGAAATCAACTCTCTAACCACAGAAACTGTCCTATAATGCATCTCATCTGCTTTTTAAGAGTTAACTGAAGGAACCGCACTGCTTCCTCGAGAAGCTCCTTCCATGCTTTTATGGAGTCTGAGGCCTTTCTTGTCTTTTCAGAGAGACACTTTGGCAGAAATAATGTTAAGCAGTTCAATCTTAACTCATACAAGGCTCAGCTGTGACATCCCATATGTGGGAACAAGCTGCCAGACCTCTGTCACGTCTCCTGTATACTACAGCTGGTGATCGTAATTTATTTAACGTCTCTTCACTTGACATCTCCGTCAGAGCTGAACTTAGTTTAGAAGCTAGTGGTCACGCCAGACCGTTGCAGATTGTGGCAACATAACTGCGTGGTGTAAGGGTGTGTTTTACTCCTTATGAATTCAACTTTTGAATTATTCAAGGAGGAAGGTGTTCTCGCGGTCTCGTTTTAATTCTGGAACCAGGACTCTCAGATTTTACTTTGGCTGTTTGTTAGCGCAGCAGCTGCATGCTGTAGCCTCGAGGCAAAACAGGCTTTTGGTGTAGTTTCTCACTCTTATCTGTGAAATCCACTGATTAGCTTCCCTCCTGCAGGATGCTGGATGTTGATGTGGCAATTGAAATCAGCTGGCAAATACCACCAAGTGACCGTCTACTTGTCCTTTTCCTCTGCACAAAGACAGTTCCAAATTTCATTTTGCCATTATCAAGCTTACAACAATTTCACAGCATAGCAATCACACTATAATGAACTTCCAGAAGCAATTAGAGCCTCTTTCCTGTGGAGGGACCTTCATGAATACAAGAAAGACGACTTTCTCACAGCCCCTAATCACAGAGCATTCAAGCCGAGGTGTCAAAGCAACTTTGTTGTTCGCCAGAAATCCCTTCAGGAGGCCTCAGTCAGGTCTTCTAATCAACACTCTTCCACCTGACAAAAACTAATGGGGCCTAGTTGGTATGGAGCACCACAGCTTCCCTTCCACACTCCAAATCATAACCTCGACCTGAGACTCCAATCAGAATTAGCTGAACATGTATTGGCTGGAGAACTAGTCGAAACAGTGTTCGCACATTATTTGTAGGTTTCCAGCTGGTGTAGCCTGAGGCTCCACAAATCTCCTCAGTCATGGTCCAAACATAGAATTACTTAACACGTACTCAATTACATTTGTGAAAACAAAACAAGAGAGCCAATAAATAAAAAGAATTGCAACAAGAAAGTGCAGATTAGGCTTTCGAACCATGATTCAACTAATTGCAGCAGCATTTAGAAGTGAATGAGCTTTAATATAAGAGGAGGAACAGGCCAATAAAGCAGGAGCCCTGATGAGATGGATAAGGAGCCGTGCTACTCCACTCATTCAGTATTATAACTCTGTAAAGAGATCGAGACATCCTGACGTTCAGTGTCTAGTATATCAATCACCAAAAACACTGGATCCTACAGTTCCCATAATGCAACTTAGTAGCATCCCAATGGAGCTGCCACACTAATGCCCATGTTATGTGTCAGTATCATTAGGTTTTTTTTTAATCTTCATCCCAAATGAAAAGCCGCTCAGTGTAAATGTGAGGAGACTCATGAAATCTTCTGAGGTAGGGTGACCCACAACATCTCCTCAGTGGTAATGACCTCCGAGGTGGCCAACCTCAAATCAAATATTTACATTATTAAGCATAGCTGAAATATTTAATCGCTTTACTTTTTCAGCTGCGGTCACGGAGGAGCGAGTGATGCAGCGCTGTTTCAGATCATAGCAGGAAAGGATCTGAAAATCAGTCCGATGCATTTCAGTGAATGACGATTCATGTGAAACTAGCTGAAATTGTGCTGCTGTGGTTCAGTATAAGCCCATCTAGCACTGCAAGGAGCTTAAAATACACACATTCTGCCAGCTATGATTCCTGAAGCTGCACTGCTGTTGTTGCCTTTTAGGCTTAAACCATCTGAGGCCACCCTGATATTCTTATTGAGGGTCAGTCTAAGGAGCTCTGCTCAGACCTGAAACCTTCTACATGCAGACTGAAATGCTACATTAATGCAGGGTGAACAATCTTTCCTGTATTTCTTAGTGAGGGAACAAACTGTGATACAGACTGAACGCCTGCAGCGCTAATACACTTTCCAAGGATACTAAATGACACAAGCTTGCTGCAACTGTTGTTGTATTTTGCTGCTAAATTAAAACCTCACTTCTCACCTTGCTGGTGAAAGTCGGTGTTAACGGAGAAAACAGAGACTGCACTCTAATAATAACTTCTCATTAGAGAAGGAACAGAAAACTGTTTCCTCAGCACTCGTTATGTCTGACCAGCTGTTAAAAAGTATTTTCCGTTTCTAAAAAAGCAGTTTCCAGACTTGAAATGACGAGCTGTTGGGCACACAGTGATATATCCTAGCGAATTTCCTGACCAAAAAAACATGACTATTGTATGTACACTGAACAAAAATATAAACGCAACATGAGCTGGACTCAAAGATCTAAAACATTTTGTATATACAAAAAAAAAAAAAACATTTCTCTCAAATATTTTTCACAAATCTGTGTTAGTGAGCGCTTCTCCTTTGCTAAGATAATCCATCCCACCTCACAGGTGAGGCATATCAAGGTGCTGATTAGAGAGCATGATTACTGCACAGGTGTGCCTTAGGCTGGCCACAATAAAAGACCACTGAAATGTTCACTTTTAATCACACAGCACACACAGATTTAGACAGATTTGTGAACAATATTTGAGAGAAATGGGGGTTTTTTTTGTATATTGAAAATGTTTTAGATCTTTGAGTCCAGCTGATGAAAAGTGGGAGCAAAAACAAAAGTGTTGCGTTTATATTTTTGTTCAGTGTATAATATAGCTGAGAAACATATCATCATAATGCAGCACTGAAGAAATCCAATCAGTTGGTTCCCTGCATGGATGAGCAGCGTGTTTCGCCAAACACAAATTTCAGAAAAACTGATTTCCAAAGTTACAGAACTTCACTTTTTCTATTCCTTTTCTCATCTCTGCTTGTAACCTCCACATTCATGAATTCATACGACTTAAAAAAAAGCCCACAATTTTTCTCTCAATTTCTATCTAAGACTCTCAAAACACTGAGGGGATGTTAGGATCCTGTTGGTTTCTGTCTCCCCTGCCCTTTCTCCCTCTACCTGCCACCTGAGCAGAGGTTACTCCAGGTCACTCCGCCCACGCACCTGCAACTCACACATACCTGACACCAATCTCCAATCAAGCCACCCACTCCTTCCCCGCCTACATGAGCCCAGCCCAGATCACCACTCTCTGCCAGACTGTCTGTTGCACTAGCTACACTTCAGGCTCCTTTCTCCAAGACTATTTGTGATTTTGCTCGTGTTTGCTCTCTGTCCTGGTTCCGGTTTTTGTTTCCCTCTCCCGTCTGCTCTCCATCCCGCTCCTGTTCCCTGCTCCACCTGGTTGTCTTCCCTGGTCCCCACCCCGGTCCTGCTTCCCGCTAGCCCCCTTTTCCCCGACCTTGCTCCTATCCGTTGGTGTAAATAAACCCATCTGTCTCCCAGCCACCCAGTCATTCTGTGTCTGCATTGTGGGTTCAGCCGGTTTAGTTCCGCACAACAGGGGAGGAGAAATGTCCTATTTTGTATGAGTCAGAGTCATTTTTCATGTTGCTGTTGTTTGTGCAGTTAGCATTAATCATTTCTTAATGAAACATGTATTAAAAAGAGGAAGGTAATAGCTTTAAGACGTGTGGCAGCAGCATAAAAGCTGTCAGGAGGTCAGGTGGGCTGGCCGTCTCACCTGTGACCTCCTTCAGATTTTACATTCATAGTGACTTGTTATGAAACTATGGCTTTGATAAAACTCCGCATCCACGGTTTAAACGAGCAGACAAACACACCGACAGTTCTAGAGATGGTGATTCTGTTCATTTGAAACCTGATTTGGTGTCTCCAGCTCACAAAAACGTCAAAGTTACCAGTGCTTTTTAAAATCACACTTTTTATTGAAACCTCACTGATAACTAGAGGGACAACAACCCTGTGGTGGGGTCGGTGATCACCGTGTGTTAACCTGCTGTTAAAATAAGTTATAAGAATGAAAGGGAAACCCATTTCTACCCATGACCTGAAGCCTTCCTCTGATGTAGGAGTGATCGCTGGAAGATGTGTTGATGGTGAGCGACTTACAGGAGAGTAAAAAGTGTCCCCGCTCTCCCCTTCTTAAGACAGAGATTCATTGTCATTTTAAATTTGTTCTAATTTTTGTGGAAATTGAAGACAAGGTAGTGGAAAATGTTTTTGATTTAGGGCAGATAGATATCAACGCACAGAATGGTTCGAACCTCTTAGTTACCACAGTGTAAGTAGTTCTACTGAAGCACAGGAGCATCTTCATATCACTGACCTGCAGTGGCAGGGAAGGAAAACCTATGGCATGCATCAGTTTCAGTGAGCTGTTTCAGTTGTGGTTGGATGTTCAGCTGTGATGTTGGCCTCAGCCACCTGTGTTTTCGTTGCACTCCATTTCTTCGTGTGTATTCTTAAAAATCTAGACAAGTAATTGGAAGAAACCACTGCAGCTGCGTGGTTGGATCCAGTTACATTACCATAATCATGGCATGTCACAATAAACAGGCAAAAGCTGGGAGAGGGGAGAACATTTGGATGAGAATTAAACAACCCTAATCTGAGGTCCATGTCAGGATGGGAAAGGTCACAGGGCTTTGTCTTACCCGTGTTGAGGTCCTTATACTCCTGGGAGAAGTGCTCATTCTGGTGCACCCATTCTCCATTGCATTTGAAGAAGATCTGTAAGGCGGGCGCGGCTCGACAGCGAAGCTTAATGGGGTTGCTCTTGACAATGTAGGCATCCTCTGGCTCCTGGATGAAGTGCGGCAAGGTGCCCTGCACCGAGGGTATGCCGTCTGACTGAGTGTCCCCCGTGGCACCTGCAAACCAAAACCTCAGTTACTTCATCACTGTGATATTATTATTTTTTTAGAGGAACGGCACAGCAGTCTGACAGAGACAAAGACAAGACAGGTCCTTCTCAGTCGGATACACCATGGCTTTGTGCTTTTTTGTTTTACTAACAACAGTACAACATCAGCTGCTTGTGAATTTAAAATGATTGCTCAGTGGGCAATGTTTTGAATTCCCCATTCATCAAAAGCTAACATATTTTAAAAGGCAAAGTAAACTCAGAGTACAATTCGTCCCCCATTCTGGCAAAACTCTTCTCCTCAGAGCAATTTGCAGATGAATGAAATCAGAGCGGACCAAGTGGAGAGGAATTACGAGGGGGCTGATTACCCAAATTGTGGCTGTGGAGTCTGAATACATCTTATCTCAGGCACAAGGCCAGGATTTCAGTGCACACATAGCCTTTGTGCTACCGCCAACGTGCCACCGTCTTAAACCGCAATTCAGGCAGGTTAACCCCTTTCCTTTCAGTTTGGTGAGCTCTCTGCCCGGTTCACCTCAGCTGTTTGTCGTGGCAGCTCATTGATCCAAGCACAGTTTTGGAAACACCTATCCGTGAGAGTGTGACTTTGTATACAGGATATTTTTTCTTTAGTTTGAAGGTAGGTCTCGGCCTCACATGGCGTCCTGTGCTCGCCTCCTCTGGGTAAAGCACAGAGAGCTCTGTGCGCTGGGACAATAAGGAACAGGATGTTTGTGCTCCTGCCATCCCCGGGATCCTTCTCAGAATTACGCCTCAGTCCCATCAAGGCAGCTCCAGCAAAGCTATTCAGTGCTGTAAAAGCCCATGAAAGCTATTATGCCCCACCATCAAATCCAATTCTGTCCTCTGAAATCGAATCAGCCCTCTCACCACCTCTCTCAATCAATGTTGTCCTTGTTAAATGGGTAAGTGAATGGATGCAGGTGTAAAGAGAGGCCACACACAAAACAAACAGGCAGCCAGGAAATAAATGGAAATAATATGCCGACATTACGTACTGTAGGACAGCTAGATGTCTTTATCATATTGCAACTGCACATGCTCCCTTTTAGCTATTCGTGCCATCATTATTGCCTGTTTTCTTAGTGCTCAATGCTTCCTGGGAAAATGATGCACAACAACAGGGCACTGACAGGCTGCTGCAGGTGAGTTCTGATAGAGTCCTCCATTAGGTGGTATGTGGTCTCGGCGTATAGAGGTATGCTTTGGGCTGTAGGAACTGCAGCGATGTGACTGTACACCAGGGGTACGTACCAATGACATTCACTCTCGTTACTCTTAAGTCGTAATTTGCATTTTTATTTTTTTTTTTAGAGCATTTTTAAATCAATAATTCTACTTTGACTTTTTTATCTCAAGTATTGTACTACATTTCGAGTCACAGCCGTTAAAAAGTAAAAACAAAAGTGGCATTTTCACGTCCTGATGGACCGTGGGAGAGAGGGAACGGCCTTCTTGCTCAACGTTTTTATGGGGGAGATATATATTGCTCTTTTACACCATTTCAAAAGTGAGTATTCATTAAAACAATTCTAGTTTATTGTGCATGAACGCAACACAAATGTTAAACCTGCACAAGACATTCTGGACTGTAACTCAATATAAAAGCTTGATTTTTCACTCAGCGTTGTTGTTGCCTGAGACTAAACATGTGGGGAATTTTTAAAGTGTGTTTGCGGCTGCAGCCTCTTGTCTGGCTCACTCTGGTGATTCTGCACTGAGGGAGGCAGCTGTATATTTAGACTCGATAATGTCGTGTTCAGCGGCTACAGATGTCCTCCCTCTGCGAAGACAGACAGACAGTCCCACGAGTGTTTACATTCACCTGAATATTAAAAAAAGTTCCATTCCTGCCAAATACTAATGCATTCTTTTGAATATGAAAAGATATTGCTCTTTTGATTTCTTTGGGGTTTTCTCCCCTGTCCCATGGTGGAAAGTAACAAAGAACATTTTGCTCAAGTAATGAGCGAAGACGTGTTGGTGTGGAGCCGAGCAGAACTCGCTGCTCGTCTCTGCTGCAGGATAGCAGCTCAAGGCTACATCAGCGGCTACTAGTATAACACAGCCTAATGTCCGACCCAGCTGTCAGCAGCTGAGTTGCATTGTGGGTAATCTAGGTGCCAGGTTTTGGAGAGAAAGAAGAATGACAAGACAGAATTTTCCCAAGTTTTTGCTTGAATTTGTGCTTAAGAAAGGTCCAAAGAAAAGTCTTTCTTCTTCTTCGTTCTTACACTACAAAAGTGTTCACACCTGTGATCATATGATGCTGAATGCCTTTGTCCCAAGAGGAATGCAATAAGCATAGGTATGAGACTGCAAGGCCGAGCTATTAACAGGCTATAATATATACGGGCTGTTAAATGTAGTAGTATGTTAGCAGCGGATACAAGATAACAAAACATGGGGTGCCGTTACCGGGGGGTTCGTGTACATATTTGCAAAGCTGATCACATTAGTCATGTTTCAAACTGATCATCATGGTTCATTTCAGTGATTAGTGGAAGAGTTATGCGACAATATGCAGAGTTTAGACTTTTACTGACTGTGAAATAAATAGTCCTGACAGAGCTGACGGAGCCCAGGACTCCAGCATATCCATCGGATATGGAAAAAAGTACAGAATGTGATCTACCATCCGATCCTGATGTCCTGATGCCTTGATGATATTAATAATATGATATTTTAATACTATTTCAAGCTGTGCGTTTAAGTGTCTATTCTGAATTTGGAGAGGCAGGTACTTTTATGCTGCTGTGTGATGGCCATGGGTATCTAATCATTAACAAAGATAAAGGGACCGGGCATCTTGATGCCAAATACAATGTCAAATGTAAACATAAAAAATCTAATCTTGTTACAGCTGAAATAAACCAAAATGATTTGATCTCATTTCTGACCACAGAACTGTTCATCTATTTAACAATGCTTTGTAACGTAATGAAAATGATCAAATTATAAATGTTATAATAAAAAATAAATCCTAAATACACAAACGCAGATGAATCTCTCCGTCGGAGCGGTTGGTGAATGAGGCCAAATGAGTGGAATAAAAAATTGTATCTCTACTTTTGCTGCATCAGTTCTGAAGATTTGTTTTTAACAGAGTTGCAGGAGTGCAATGCTAAATAGGTGGAATACTCTTTTAACAGTTACACTGCTTTTATTTAGGTTCAGCTCAGACTTACTATGTTGTTGTTCTGAAGATGGAATTCAAATACAAATCATGCTTTATCATTTGTGGAAATGTGATGTTATGTTGTATATTTTGTGAGCAGATAAAGTTTTACATAGATTCATGGATTTGTATAAATGACGGTGGTTTTCTGATGGAGTCACACAGCACCTGCACACAGCTCAGATTATCTTTATTTCCTGATTATCTGCACAGAGAAAGAGGCAGAACATGTGGTTTTGTAACTTCCTGTTTTGAAAGGACGTGCCATATATGAAATAATTGGTTCTTCCATTAGGTGAGATCCGTTTCATGTTGTGTTTTTTTTTTATTCTGCTGTAAAAGCAGGTCTTTGACATGTAAAACTGACCCCTGTCAGATTTTTTTTATTTCGATCTACCCCTGCGTACCCCCATGCTGTCTTTAATACATTTAAAGCCATTTTTGAATCCATGTCACACATGACATTTAAAAAAAACAAACGGAAGAACAAATCAACGTGGCGATGACTTCCTAATGTGTGAAAATCACAGGCAGCCCTGTAATTTGAGCTGGAGCTTTGCTTTCAGAGGGTCAGCGGTCTGTCTTTGTCCATATAAATATCACTACATGTGGAGGCAAGCCATTACACAAGCTCCCACAGGCTGTTTTCCACACACAGGTTGCCTCCAACTCATACATCCTCTGCAGCCTGTTTCTTTTTTACTTTGTGCACCAAATGGCTGTTATAACACCTTACTGGTAATTATCATTCTCATCTTTGGCAAGCATCATATTTTAACTGCAGATAAGATCTGACTCTTTCATTTATTATATCATCAGTAAAAATATCCAACTTTAAAATGTAAATATATGCATGGAGCACTACTGTGATGCAAGTTCAACAAAACAATGAGCTTTAAATCTTCTTTAAAAATAACTCTGAGAACTGTTGATTACACCAGAAGCCAAGAAAATAACATTTACACAATGATGCCTTTCTTTTTTTTATGTCATCATTTAACTTTAATTCAAGATTACATACTCCTCACTGGATTGGGAGGTTTTTGAACCGTCATAATAGCAAGTTAAAAAGGTAAGAGAAATACCCAGAAAACTCATTCATCCTGAACAGTTAACATTTAAGATGTTCACAGCTAAATATAGCTGAGGACACGGGATAAATCCACAGTCTTCTTGCAAAAAAAAGTTCAGCAAAAGCCTTTTGCGGCTCGATGAGTCTGAGTTATCTCAGCCAATATCGTCCAAAGTTACACACTCTTTGGCACATATCACCTCTTTGTGTGTCCAGGGGCTGGATATCCCTGCTGAGCTGCAGTAGTTGGAAAGTAACACAGCGCCAATAGCTTTCAGGGCACATATGGTCATGTGAGTGTTGGTTTAAGGTAGTAGGAATAGCCTAGATTCATATGCTAATCTCTACTCTTATTCTTAAGACCTTTTTAAACCTTAAAATCAATTGACCATCACATCCTATTACAGAGACTGGAACACTTCATTGGCATAAAAGGAACCGCATTAAGCTGGTTTAAGTCCTGTTTATCAGATTGATTTCAGTTTGTTCATGTTAACAATGAGTCCTCTGTCCACACAAGATTCGGTGCTTGGACAAATTTTATTGACCTTATACATGCTTCCTCTGGGTAATATTATCAGGAAACACACAGGAATCACACAGATGATACCCAGATGATCAATAAAGCCAGATGAAGACTTCAAGTCTGCCTTAAGGACAAAGTCCTGGATGAGCAGCAATTTTCTGCTGCTAAACTCAGACAAAACTGTTTAGTTATTGTGCTTGGAATAAAAACAGAATTTTAAATCCAAGGCTCTTAATGTTCAGGCTCCATCATATCTTAAAGAACTCATAGTACCGTACTACCCCACTAGAGCACTGTGCTCCCAGAATGCAGGCCTACTGGTGGTTCCTAAAGTCCTCTAAAGTAGTGATGGAGCCAGAGCTTTCAGCTATCAGGCTCCTCTCCTGTGGAACCTCCTTCCAGTCTGGGTTCGGGGGGCAGACACCCTCTCTACATTTACGAGTAGAATAAAAGCCTTCCTTAGTGGTAAAGCATATAGTTCAGTGCTGGATCAGGCCTTAGACCAGCCCCTAGTTATGCTGCTATAGGCTTAGACTGCCGGGGGACTCCCATGATGCACTGGGCTCCTCTCTCCTCCTCTTCCTCTCCATCCTGATGCTTCATGTCTCTTTAATGTCTGTTACTAACTTGGTATCTTCCCCGGAGCCTTTCTGTGCTTTTCTCATCTCTCTTGTTCCTGTGGATCCTGGTCCTGGTTCTCCTGCTGTGGTTCTCTGGTTCCTGTGGATCCTGGTCCTGGTTCTCTCTGGCTTCATGAATCACTGCTGTGGATCGTGAGCCACCGACACTTTTTACCAATGTTCATTATGTTTTTATTATTCATATTCATATGAGCCCAGTTGTGTTCCAGGTTTCTTCCTGTTAAAGGGGAGTTCTTCCTGCCACTGTTTCCTAATATAATATCTGATGCTGCTCATGTGGGGATTCTTGAATCCTTAATGTTGAATGCTTGAATTGTTGGGTTTCTTTATTAAAGAGTTTGGTCTGACCTGTTCTTTATGGAAATCATCTTGAAATTGTTATGAACTGGCACTATATAAACCCCCCCCCCCAAAAAAAAACAGGTGTCAACAGTACCCACAGTAACCCATTGTTTTATTTTGCCTGCTAGTAAAACTGAAATTGTTGAGCCAGAGAGAAACGCTGCTTCAACATAATTTAAAGCACTAACACATTTAATGGTTCAGGCATGTAATCCTCCTCCACCGAGCACCTTCCTGGCCACTGCTCTAATCAGCTAATTGCTGCTATGATGAATAAAAATAGTCAGCTAGTGTGGAGCCCAGTCGAGCCTCCGCTGTTGCCTTTTTCTTTTCTTACATTGCGCAACAACTAATGATACGCCATGTCCTTTTCTGTTCAAACATTCAGCACATTCAAAGGTACCAGATAATTGGAACAAGGTGACAATACACGCTCCATAAACCTGGAGCCGTGGTGTTGGCTGCTCCACTCGTGACGGATGCTCATAAAAATCAGCCTTAATGAAGGAAGTGACTGAGACGCCAATAAGTCACTTATTTCCTCATTATGCTGGTTAATTTTAACACTGCCTCTAAAATGTTCCCTCACCCTATCTGCTGCCAGTCATAGGTTTCCACCTGACTTAACACGAGGCTCAGTGCAGTGGACCTGCAGCTGATAAACGCCCTGGGTAGCAATCTGCATACAGGCACACCAACAACATGGAGGTGCTACTGTTGGCTCAGGCTGCCTGACAGGCCCCAGGAGCCAGGGGACCATGTTAAACTAAAGGAGATTTAAATCAACAATCCCAAGACATGCCAGGCCAATAAGCACTACCTGGCCTGTTTGGATATGCAAGGAAGGGTATAGGCAGTTCGGCTTTTAATGATGGAGTGTGAGAGCAGCTTTGGACTTTTGGAATACTGACTGTAACCCCGTTCCTGAGGAAACGGGTGGACCGAGATGCTTCCATGTTCACTACATCCCACAGTGTCAAGGTGGAGTGGTACCACAAGCAACCTAATGACAATGTTGGGAAGCTATGTGGTCAGCCAATGTAAACCTGCTGTCAGAATCGCTCTGCTGATGACAAGACTAGAGAGATCTGTGACTCGTGGGAATGAGCGCACTAGTCAACAACAAAAAGCAGCAAACCTGCCCCAAATTTCTTGTCGCACTCATTAGAAAGAAGCTGCTCAGACTACAAGGTCATCTTATCTTAAGTTATAACAAAAAAAAAAAACTAAAACAAATGGGTCTGAAAACTGTCGTAGCAACTGGTACAGTTCTTGATGGGGACCAGGCGACACATTGTGACGGATTCTGTTACAGCTGTGTCTCAAAGCCCCAACCCATTCCTACCACTAGATTGACAGCTTGGCTCGGCATCGGTTCATTGCAAACTCCACTAAAATGGACACTGGAAGAGAAGTGTTCCTGAAAGATCAAGCTGACAGCACTATAAGCTTTTCTTTGCTGGGCCTCCTGGCTGAGTTGGACATTACTATTTCACAGCCGCTCCATAGCCAAAGTCCTTTAAAACCACACATTCTTCCCCTCACATCCGCAAGATCACTGGGGACTTCTCATGGATTTTTTTACAGGAGCTGAGATAGACGGAGGGCAAGGATGAGGAGCGTCAGCAGTGTGAGTATCGGCTTTACGTGGTGAGCACCCTCTCAGCCTTTCAGCAGGAGTCCTCCTCATTTGAAAGGCAGAGAGTCAGGAGATGTCAGACTAATCCTTGACACTAAAGGAGAAAGAGTGGCTGAACAAAAATGCAGCAAAAGGCTCTGCTCACTGCAGGGCTGGAAGACCGCTGAATGAACTCCAGAATAAAGGTGCTGGAGACACTGAAAGGACAGAATCACACACACACACACACACACACACAATAGTGATACTTATGGGTAAATTCACTGACATTCTCTCTTGCTAACCTCTCTATGAACTCTAAGAGAAATCTGATTCGAATCTCCATGGGCCAGTAGGTTTGCATTTCTTAGCTATGCAACCATCTCACATCTCTTCCTACTTTTCAGGCCTCCTATGATTTTCACTTTAAACCAGTACAACATGAAATACAACAGACTTGCTTGAGAGAGGGACAGTAATTCATCAAAGTGCATTCAGTCATGTCATCACAGCATAATTATGGAGACCTGAGGAGAAACGTTTTTTGGTTCTTATGGGAAACTGAGACATTTGAGACATTAGTTGGCGGACTCGAACCGGATGAAGACACAAATTCACATTATCTCATTGAAGATGTCAGATTTTTTTTTGTCTTCCAGCTTAGATTTTCAGACAAGGCTCATAAATGTAATCACAGATGTAAAACAACAGCTAATCAATTAATTGGCAACTATTTTGATAACTCCACAAATAAGTGCTCTGTGAACATAAAATAAACTAAAATCTAAATGAAGAGCCCTTGTACAATGTTAGGTAATAACTCAGGATCACATTAGTTGGTGGTTTATTTGAAAAAGTGAGGATCCTAAGTGTGTCCTTTGCAGCGTTTTGCTTCTACTATTAAAAATATGCTTACTTATTGTCCAACAGCTGCATATGGACACATGTACAAAGGCGCTCACAAACCCAACCAACCCACCAACACACACAGGTATCCATACACTGGATGTCATATTTCATGTACGCCACAATGCCCTCTTGCACAAAGACATCAGAGCAAAGCAGCTGCCCCTGCTAAGTAATTGAGAAGAAAATAACTCTCAGAGCAGCAAGAGATTTTCCATTTTTTCCATTTGCTAGGTGGTCTGTCAAACACAGGCCCGGGGGATTAGACCCTTTGTGGGTGATGACTCAATGCGTGCAGCCTCACTGCATGAAAGAGGAGCCGGCCACGTTGTTTACAGATACACATTTTGCAGCATGACATTGTCAAACAATATTCCTGCTTAACCAACAACCCCCACCCCCCCCCCAAACCCCACTGTACGCTTCTCAGTAAAGCCTCTTTCATGGCTTGCAATCAATTTTAAAAGGTTGAATGGTATGAAAAGCAATTACACAGCACATGTGTCCACTGTCAGGCAGCTGGTGCGGCTACAGTGTGAGAGGTGGGCTCCCCAGTGATTACAGAGCATAGATCTGGAGCTGTGTCAGTTATAGGTTGTTTCTGTTAGATCCTCCCGTTACACCAGAGGCCCAGGCAGCCTTACAGGCCTGATTGACTGAGACAGCCCCTGACAGTTATTGACAGGCTGCTGCACTTCCCAGAAAGGGCAACAGAGAGAGAGGGAGAGAGATTGAAAAGCAATCCCCCCTGTTAGGACTGCTCACATATCCTGTTTCTGCTTAGTCTCAAAGTGGGATGCTTTGCTTTATATCATTTGAAGGTGTTTCATTGACACTCTTCTTCAATGACCATACGTAGATAAACAGTCAGACATTCTACTCTATTCATCACTTTGCAGCATGTGTTGAGATGCATACAGTATATATAAGCCATCGCTGACTGATACCATGCAGCGTGTCTCTTTAGCCCAAAAAGCCTCTTAGGAAGTGGTAGGCTGAATAATTACAGCCTGTCAGACCAAAATTAAGCAGAAGATATCTGGCAAAAGCCAAAACGGAGAATCTAGCTAACAAAAAAAAGTTTCAGAAAAATGAATTGCAAACTTTTTTTTTTATCATTGATTAATAGTATGATTCATTTTCCAAAATGGCCAACTGCTGCCCAGTTTAAGCCTCTAAATTGAGAGGACTGGCTTCTCTCTGCATCTTATGTGACAGTAAAATGAATCTGTGAGCTTGGGACTGTGGATCTGACAAAACAGGGGAGAAGATGAAGATGTCAGCTTAGGTTTGAGGAAATTGTGATGGAAAAACAGACTCCAAGTAAAAGGAGAGCATCCAGTGACCCAAAACAACATGTTTACGTTCCAGTGACAAAGGCCTGAAGTGGCAGTAGTAATTACTTCAGTTGCCTCAAGTGACAGGTCAAGTGACATCACTTGAGGCAACCGAATAAAGAATAAATAAAGAGGCAATTTACCCGACCTCACACAAAACGGCTTTATACAACTTTTTCAATTCCAACCCCCCCAACACCTGTAAACACTGTCATGGGTACAAACAGACAGTATATAATTCCGCTGCACAACAGCAGAGATGGTGGCATCAGTGTACACACTGTTTTAGGGACACCAATGGAAATCTGACTTTTAATAAAGAACTAGAGTTAAAAATAATCAAATCAACAACAACATGGCCAACGCTGTGATCTTTGGCCTCATGTAAAAGTTGGAAGAGGGCAGAGGGGAAAAAAAACAGTTTTTAGGCTAATATGATAAAGTGTCCTATGGAATAACACACTCTCTGGAAAAGATGGAGCAGATTTAGATAGATAGATAGCTAGATAGATAGACAGACTTTATTGTCTGCCCCAGACAGTGACAGAAATTCTCCTTTGACAAGGCTCCAACAATAAAATACAACACATATCACACACACATATGACAAGTGAAATGTTAAAAGCAAACAGCAGCCAATACATGCCAAATATATGTACTGTTCAGTGTCTTATTTCATGTTGTTCAGGGTGGTTATTGCAATGGGAATAAAGGATTTTTTATAGATGTTTTTGCGGGCCAGATCAGGGTGGCTTTCCTGATCACAGAGCGGTTGTACAGTTCGGAGACATGAGTTTGTTTACTGCTGCTGATTTTGCAGCATTTTTACCAACAGTGCAAGTAAATGAACATTTGCAATTTCCCTGAAAGCTAGTGTGGTATATCATTGACTATGCCATTAACGGTCAACCATCACTTGCTGTAAATGTCGATACTCAACCAGCCACACCATTAACAAGCATTGGTCATGGGAAGAAAATGACAAAATACATCACAAGAAGTAAAGTCACAGAGGGACATGCAGCCAAAACAGCTCACACCAAACCCCACATACCCCACATATTCACCCCGTCAACATGCCTCTCAGGTCTTATTGGACCTTATGGTCTCTGTGTTGCCACACTGATGGGTGACACCCTGGAAGGTCGCACACTGTTGCATGAGCTCCATGTTTTCATGAGACAAGGAGAGAGATTTCTCATCAGCATGCGCTCAGGTGCTGTCTTCGGTCTATGAGCCATTTCAATCATCCTTTGCACTCAGGCTTCATTGCTCCATGCAGGTGGTGAAGATACCGTCGGCACCAGCAGCTCAGTTAGATATTGATTACCACATTAGAAAAAAAAAAAAGTGTTTGTGATTGAAAGGCACAACTCAGGCAAAATATGTTTGGATGTTGAATACGGAGCCCTCCACATTGAAACCAATTTCAAAAGCACTATGGGATAAATGATCATGTGAATACTTCTATTTCGTGTGTCAAGTGTAATTTCATCATGCCACGTTTGAAGACGACACATTTTGTGTCATGATGCTTTCCTGAATGAAGTGTTCCATCACCGTTCTGTCACCTTCCAGCCATTCGCATGCTTCCAGATTCAGAACTGCGAATAACTGAACAAATCTGGTAGTTGTTGAGGAACGAGACATGAAAGGTGAGACCACCACTGTCACAGAAAATGGCAAAAAAATTAAAGCATTATTGGGGAAAATGGCTTTGTAAACTATAGAATAACATTTCACAATGAGTTGAGTTTCAAAAATATCTAAAAAGTTATTTGTTTAATATTGAAAACTTTGTGGTTTGACAGAAAAACTAACCTCACCACCAAACTAATTCAACAAAATAATATCCAGAGAAGCTTCTTCAAAGGGTGCTTGCAGCTGTAGATACTTAATTTCCCGGGGCCTTTGGCCCCCAAAACAGAGAAAACAAAGTTTCTCTATTAGCATTACAATTTACTGCGAAATGGCTTGTTAGCATTGTTAGCAGTCATAATGGATACCGATGGCTCCACCAGTAAGCCGCTGGCTCATCAGCATTACATTTGGGCCTCATGTATAAACATGAGCTGTCTGCTGTCCTAATCCTCACAATACTGCTGAATCAATCCGCCCTTTATTAGACTTCAAGCCACTGTAGAAATGCTGTTGCCAGAAATACTGATGACACTGATTTACATATTACTACAAAATCTATCCCTGCCACGGATCCTCTTGTAGCCAAGCTAACCTTCCTTTTTTGTATCACAGGCTCATCAGATTAAAAATTAATCCCAAGGCATGAGACAGACGTGTTGTCGAGTTCTTTGATTTGCACACACCAAAACGAGCCTCGTGTATTAAAGAACTCATATGTTATGAAGTTTTCACGTTGCGGACAACGGCCTCTCGTGCCCGAGGCCGCCACTGCCACAAAAGTGGGGAAAAAGTTGTTTGGGTTCCATGCAACTAAATTTAAACTTAATGTCAACAGACAATTATAAATAATAAGAATAGTAACAAGGAAGAAGAAG
Source organism: Pempheris klunzingeri (assembly GCF_042242105.1). NCBI lineage: Eukaryota > Metazoa > Chordata > Actinopteri > Acropomatiformes > Pempheridae > Pempheris > Pempheris klunzingeri. The sequence continues at coordinate 21,681,118 of NC_092018.1, forward strand.
TGTATGTATATTATTATTTATATATATATTGAATCTAGTTATGAGATGTTTAGCTTCTGTGTTGACTCAAAATGATGTCGCATGACTGAACAATGATGTGAAAACCAAGTTCTGTCTGATTGTTAGGCTGTAAAACACCACGTTCACACACTATTAATGAGAACACCGTCAAACACCCTGTGTGGACCGTCCATTTAGAGTGTGTGACATTTGAATAAAAGTAAACATAAATCAAGCCGCAGAGATGATATCTGCCTACACTGAGACTGTTGTGCGCCATTTAAAAACGCGGAAAGGTCTGCAGCCCCTTTGGACTGGAACGTGTCTGGCTGACTGAATGGCTTTGATCACTCTTTCAGCGATGGCAAATGCCTTAAGCGTCACCTGTGCCGTCTCCTGGTCCATTTAAATTGAGAGGCCAGAAACTAATTACCAACCGCGACTGCCTGACAAAGCTCCAATTCCGACTCACTTTCCCCGTCAAACAGAGAGAAGATGCTGCAGCTTGTCAAACTCAAGACTGGCTCTGCATAAGCCTGGCTCCCTGCCCTCCACCAGCCCCCCCTTTCAACTCTAACTGTCCAGCTCGCTGCTGTCTCCTGATGTGAGATGTGAGAAGTGCACAGCGGCTCAGCGGCCGTGAGGTAAATTGGATCTCAAAAGACGAGAGCCATACGGTTGGGGCTGATTTATTTACAAGCTGGCTGATGAGGGCCACAGAGGGCCCACACTGGGATTCAGGGGAAATGGCCTCTAAACCCGGGCTGAGGCAGCTCTGATAAATCTTATTTAACACTCTGCTTTATACTGCGGAAGAAAACTCAAGGTGCTTCCACCACAGTCACACACAATCACAGATACAGACTGAGAGCAGATAGTTTCTATGCATTAACGCAACCCTCTGGCCCTGCTGAATTTTTATTTCTAGTTTCCACTGTGGCACAATAGTAATTGGAGCGTGCTGTTTTGTAGTCGATGCAACATTTAGTTGTTCAGGGTCACTGGGCTTGAGCATATGCGAGCCTTCACAGGGTGGAGAGAGGACAATCCTTACAGGTCTATCATACAGTTGCACTCAAAACTATTCAACGTAAATATTAAGTAAAGGCCAAAGAGATAATCTGTTTTAAAAAGTGGTATTTTGTGTTGAATTTGGAGAAACCACCTGTAACGTTAGTTGTGTTGAGCTGTTTCAGTTGTTCATTGAACACAGCTGAAAGTTTGGAAATGTTGCCAATACACCTGTGCTAATCAGATGATGCTATCATGTTAACATGCTAAACTTAGACGTGTCAGGTTTTAGCTCAAAGCACCACTTTGCCCAAGTGGCCAACAGAAGGGAACAGACCATTGGTCACGTTTAATGAGGAAATGTCACGGAGTACATTGAGCATAAAATACCCGGAGCCTCAGACAACCTCAACACACAGCTCTTCACTTACGGGTGTCAGAAGAAATCATCACACTCCTCCAAGTTCCAATTATCAGCACATCAATTGTTGCAGCTTTAGTAGCAGTTGCCTTTTGAACTTGACGCACGTCACATGCCTTGTATCACACAGTCGTGCGGTTGGTCTGATCTGTGTTCCAACCACAAATAAATTGCATCAGAAGCATGCGGAGACCGGCCTTTTGAACCATGAGAGCAGCACAGGCACCGAGGACTCATGAAGTCAGCAAAGCTACTCGGCAATATCAATGTCACAGCAGTCTCTATCTAAAGTTTGCTGACATTAGAAGTGTGCTGTTGGTCCCATGACCAGCGATGTCACATCTGGACGGAAATGAGAGAAAACTTGTAACTATGCCATGAACTTTAAAGAACTGGCCGAGATGAAAGAATATCTTAATTTGCCCCACAAGCCAATCTGCCAGTCTCACTGCAACAAAGCATTGCATCTTTCAGCTGTCAGCTCCATCCCATTGATTTATGAATATATCATTTTGTAATTGATTGGGTGGTTTGCTGGAGGCCCTTGTTAATATTTCACTTGACCTCTCACCAAATTGGAGTATATCATCTCTGACAGATGAGTTCGCTGTGTGAAGGAATGCGAGATGTGAAATGAAAGCTGTTGCTTCCCTTCTCCCTTTCATTAAAAATGCAACACAGAACCTGCCAGAGGTGAGGTGTAATGAGTGGAGGCAGGCACCTGGGTCCTCAGCGGGTCCTATTCATATACTGTAGGCTACCACATCCCTTTGTCTGGGAAACCACATACTTTCAGTGCCTCATCACCAGGGGTTAGCGCTTACCTTTCCTGCAGAATATATAATTAAGATCCAATTGACAGAGGTCTGTGCATACACATTAATCACATCTCATTGGCCTTTATAGGAGCAAAAACTATGCATGTGCATGTATCCTGTTTTGTGTAATAAGTGTGAATATATTATAGGTAGCACACCCACATAAATATATAATATGTAGGAGGAATTTTCATGTAATGTATAGGCCATGTGCTTCCATATCCATTAAACGTGGATAATTCAATCATCATTATCATCCATTATGAGAGGCATCGTATTATAATGATGTGGAATGAGATCATATCATGAAGAAGCAGGAGAAGGAAGGGGAACTGATAGTCCTGTTTTGAAGTGTGTCCCCCCCCAGCAGGGACGGGATGGTTACAAGCGGGTAGATATTATCTCCTCTGACAGCCATTGTGTAGCAGACTCCCTCTGCAGAGGCACATGGCCGGAAGCATTGTTGGAATTGATTTAGTGAACGGAGCCCAATCTTTGGACACTTTACTGCTATTGACAGCGGCTTCAAATCAGACATTCGAACAGAACTCGGTCGGGGATTTAATTAAAACTCAAAAGAGGGAATGACTGACATTGCGGACAGGGTAGTTGCAAGAAATCAATTGTGCGATGCAAATGAGTTTCAAATCCCCCCTTTGCCTTCTGCTTCCATTATTTATTTATCTTTTTTTTTTCTCCTCCCAAGCTCCGCGCTGCATTCTTAACTGGGGGCACAGCTCTATCTTTATTCAGCAGTTAAGAAGATAAGCAAATGTTTTTAAGCTCAGCACTAAAATGAGAGTCATTACGATTGGATTGACACCCAATTTTCACGTCATTCAAAACATCTTGTCACAGATCCAATTACTGCCAAAATGAATTTTAAAAAGGGAAAAACCCACATTCACATCATATCATACTGGTAATGTATGTTCCCTCACAGGCTCCATTTTGTTGTTTGCTGGTGTACTTTTCTTATTTCTGTGGATAACCAGCCAAATGTAAATGAGGTGTCAAGATATTTCCGGCACAGCTCCAGCACAGTTTGACAGCAGAACATAATTCAGCTATCCGAAACATCAACAGCAAACGTCGAGTTTTGATCTCAGTTCCTCGGAATGAAAGCAGCAGGTTATATCTGGAGTTGCCATTTTGCACCAATTTTTAAAAAAATCATACAGGGAGAAATCTATCCTAGACAGGTTTGTGTTGGGGGTGGGGGTGGGGTTATTGCTACCATTTTTATTATTTTCTCCACATTGGAAACCACTAACTGAGGACAAAGATCACGAGGAAGGCTCAGGAAGAGTGAGCAAACCAAAAAGGCTAAAATCACTGTCACCTGGCAACACCAGCCCACAATTTTCACTTTGCTTATGGTAGTCTGGCAAGGCTGAATAGGCATATTGCTCAGGAGAGAAGTCATTTCACTGTACAGACAGAGAAGGAATGATTGACAGTTCTCTTCTTCGCTCATCTCACTGGATGAAGGACCGAAGAGACTGAAAGCAAACAAAAGATTCATTTGCAACAACTACGCCTTTTTGAATAGCTGTTGACAAGCTGCACTATTTCATGTTTTGATAAAAACAATGGATCAAATGGCTGAGTTTGATGTGAAGGTGGTGACAAACCCGCAGAGGATCTCCAAATGGTTGCATGTTTTCCTCAGGAGTTGGATGGAGTGGAGACCACCAGAGAGTGAATACTGGATAGAAATGCATTTGGGAAGGGGGGGGGGGGTGTTCAGGTTGAAACGGGGAATATGTAAAAGATAACATTAGACACATTAGTAAATGGAATACTAAAATGTAACTTTCAATGGATCTGGTGATTCCTCCTTTCAAATCCATTCATCAGTTCATTTTTTAAAGAACCCCAAGACTATTGTTCGCTACGTGACTTCATATGGGAATATTTAAATTGCAGTCAGAAGCTGATGCTTTCTTTGCTTTCTCTGCTGCATCATCTCTGCTGAGAATTAGTGTGAAAAAAATATTTACACTACAAAAAAGAAAGATTAACATCAACAATTCTGACATTTCTGATGCATCATTTAAATTCAAATCAATTAGTAATTGCTGTTATAAATGTATCAGTTCTTTTCCACACTCTTAATTCATTCTGTCGGTATTTTCAGTTCTCCGTAATCTCAGGTGAGAGCAGACCTGGCCAAATGTTCTGCATTGACTGGTCATTATACTGGGAATATCTTACGTAAGCATGACTGCATCAAACTTCACTTCGACCAGAATCAGTCGGGCCCTGCTTAGCTGCAGAGAAAGGCACAAAGCACGACACACATTCCTCCATGTTGTTCATGTTGCTGTGCTGGACCACAGATATGACTACGATTCAGTGAGGTTACTGCTGGGGGCACATTTCTGGCTAAATGGTCATTACCATAAATATGTGGGGAAAGTTCTTTTCACTGCTATTACCATGAAGCTTTCTGCTGAATATTGTCCAGTGAAAAGCGCCAGTCTTGACCCTGATCACCTTCCCTGCAGCTAATAGTGCGTAATCATTGATAATTGGCAGCCAGTAGCATTTACAAAAGGGCCAGTGATTAATGCTAATTAGGAAGGGATAGGGTGTGTGTGTGTGTGTGTGTGTGTGTTGCCATGTGCGAGTGAAGAAGTTGTACATTTGACCTTGGCTGTTCTCTGAGCCCAGTCCCAGCAGCTGAGTTCAGCTTTAACAACCAGCCTGCTGCAATCAAATATGCTGCTTTCAAAGGCTGCTGGGCTGCAGTCTGCCTGCTGAAACATGGCTCCTGCATCACACACGGAGAGAGGAAGAAGAGCTGATGGGGGGAGGGAGGGAGGGAGGGAGGGAGGGAGGGAGGGAGGGAGGGGGGCGTCTGCTGGTGTCTCCACTCTCTGAGGACGAGCGCTAGGTCAGCACAGAATTGAATGACAGACGGAGACAGAGTGAAATCTGGTAAACAGTGTCTGGGATTGTGCATCTCAAAGAGGAGCAAACCGACAACCACAACTGTCAAAGGAAGGAGATGAGAAGCACGTTTTTTTTTTCATGAATCCACACTGAAATGCACACAGGTGTAGTCTCACATTTGGGCTTTATTAAGACAACTGAAATATAAGATTAAAATCTGCGAAAAATGTATATGATACCTGTTTTGTTTCAGCTGATTAATACATAATACAGTAAATCTTTTGCGGACTCGAGCTATTTGTTTGTGAACGATATAAGCGTGCACGTCTTGCTTAACATGCTCTTTGCTGTTTGTTGATGATGAGACATCTGGGTGGTGTTTGCATGCAGACAAGGTTTTTTTAAATTTTTTTATTGAATAACAGGTTATTTAGTTTTCTAAAAACTATGCAGAAGTGCTTATCTTGGCTTCTGTACACTGGGTGCATTAAGAGGCACATGAACAGGATAATCCAATCAGTGCACCCCCGTCTCCTGGGTGGAAACATGACGGTTCCTTCATCAACATTAAGAGGAAACACTCCTACAAGAGTTGATCTAACAGTTAGTGTTTTTTGCCCATCTGCCCAAAGTGACAGCTTTATTTGAGCACAAAACAAAGAAAAACAAGTTTGAGAAGCCAAACCAGGGAATGTTTGAAGCTTTTGTTTAACAATTAATTAGAAAAACAGTTGCCATGTAATTTTCCATTGATTGGCTTGTTCTAAATTCAACCAAAAACACAAACTTCTCTGTACTAAGTGCCTCCCAAAGACTTCTTCATTATATAAAGGTGTTGCACTAATTGGCTACAGGACAGCAGATGTGAAGAAATGCTGTAAAGTATGAATGCTTTCAAAAATATAACATTTAATTGTTTATTTCTTATCAATTTACAAAAAGCAAAGTGAGCGAACGGAAGGAAAATCTAAATCAAATCAAATTGACAATAGTGATCTTTTGCATTCAGAACAGCATCAGTTCTTCTCGGTACATTTGCACACAGTTTTTGAAGGAACTCAGCAGGCAGGTTGTTCTAAACATGTTGGAGAACTAACCACAGATCTTCTGTGGATGTCGGCTGCCTCAGATCTTCTGTCTCTTCATGTGATCCCAGACAGACTGGAAGATGTTGAGATCAGGGCTCTGTCACTTCCAGGACTCCTTGTTCTTCTTTACGCTGGAGATAGTTCCTAATGACATTGGCTTTATGTTTGGGGTCGTTGTCTTGCTGCAGAATAAATTTGGGACCAATCAGACGTCTCCCTGATGGATAAGTATCTGCCTGTGTTTCTCAACATTGAGGACACCATTAACTCTGACCAAATCCCCAACTCCATTTGCAGAAATGCAGCCCCAAACTTGTAAGGAACCTCCACCAGCTTCACTGTGGCCTGCAGACACTCATTATTGTTCTGCTCTCCAGCCCTTCAGCAAACAAACTGCCTTCTGCTGCAGCCTGATATGTCAGATTTTGACCATTTTTCTGCACCTAGGTTCCTGTTTTCGTGCACAGTTGAACATGTCTCCACATCGAAGGTTTGGCTTTTTAGCTGCAATTCATACATAAAGATGACTTCTGGCCAGACTTCTCTGGACAGTAGATGGTGTACCAGGGTCCCTCTGGTTTCTGCTGGTTCTGTGCCGATGGCACTGGACATCTTCAGATTTCGAAGGGAAGTAAACACAACGTATCTTTTATCTGCTGCACTAAGTTTCCTTGGCCAACAGCACATCTTGAAACCCCAGTCTGCTTTGAAATCTCTGCCTGGGGGAGACCTTGCTGATGCAGTAGAACTACCTGGTGTCTTGTTGCTGTGCTCAGTCTGAACATGATGACCTGTGACATCAAACTGTCTTCACCAGCCTCACCTTGGTAGCAGAGTTTGGCTGTTCCTCCCCCAGTTTTAAGCCTCCTACACAGCTGCTTCTGTTTCAGTTAATGACTGTGTTTCTACCTACATATTAAATAGATGATCATCATCACCTGTTTGGTATAATTGGTTAATAATGCACCAGACTATGATCCAACAAAATCCCTGACTTTGTGCAAGTGTACCTGGAAGAACTGATGCTGTTTTGAAGACAAAGGGTGGGCACACCAAATATTGATTTGATTTAGATTTTTCTTCTGTTTGCTCACTTTGCATTTGGTAGATCGATTAAAAATAAACAATTACGTTTTATATTTTTGAAAGCATTCTTACTAAACAGTATTTCTGCCTTTTGCACAGTACTGTATTTTAACGGCACTGTGGCACAAACACATAGATTTTATTCATATACACTACTCACAAAAAGTTAGGGATATTCGACTTCCAGGTGAAATATATGGAAAATGTAAAAAGTGAATGCTACAGTGATATTATATCATGAAAGTAGGACATTTAAGTAGAAGCATGCAATGGTACTTTTATTCATCTTAAACAATTTATTGAAAGAAAATCTAACAACAGTGGTAGGTATACCACAACAGTTTTCAGTGTCTCAATAAATTGGGATGTGGCCAAAGGACGTCCACTCCTCTCCTTTCTGTGACTCTTCCAGTCTCTCTGTATCACTGTTACAACCTCCTGATGACACTCTGTGACCCTCTAAGCTCAGTGAACACCTCCATCTGAGGACTTCCTGTTTGAAGCCTCGCAATGGCGAGGTGCTGCTGATCAGTTGTTAGGTGTCGTCTTGGTCTCATGATGTCAGAATGTGAACAGCACGATGAGGAGGACTGTTTAAATACCAATTCTAACTGAAGCAGGAAATGTATTGGTGGATTCATGGATCAAACCTGTTGTGAATGTTGCTGTTAAGCTTCTTGTTAGAGAACAGCAACTTGTGCAAAAAGTACTGAAACACTGAACAGTTGGACATGTGCATTCAAAAGTTTAGAGAAGGTCACATTAAGTTCACCTGGAAAGGTTAGAATGCATTTTAGGTTCATCCTGAAATTTCACCTGAAAGCCGAATATCACTAACTTTTTGTGAGTAGTGTGTATCCAGTTCCACATGCATTTACAGATAAATAGATGGCCAAAAGAAAGGACAATACATAAGAAATTGATAAATTGAACTGTGTCGTGATTTAGCTGTCCTGACTCATCCCTGTTCCAGCCTGCCTAACCTTCTAACCTAACTAACCTTCCTCGTCCCCAGGTCCGACTCCAGACGCGTCCTAGGAGCCCCTCCTTCCTCTCTCTGCTCTGTACTGTCACAACTCTTATTATTAATTTCACTCCATTCCTTTCTTTCATTTTGTCTCTCTCTTCCCACCAAAATACTCACACATACAACTCCTATACACAACACACACATCTAAATTCTAAATCTAAATGTATCTATTGAATTTCACTTGTGCTAATCTGTATGTCTATAATCAGTATGTCTATTCTGTCATCTGTCATTGATCTGAGAACTTGTTGAAGAGCTGTGGCTGTTTGAACTGAACAGGGCATCATGCCACCCCAGTCCACACTCAGCCGCTCTTCAAAGCTTCAACTGACTACTGAACTTTCTCTCCACAATGTCCATCTTGAAGTTGTCATCTTTGACCTTCACACCAGGTCAACTTTCTACTTAACGCCATGAAGAGTGGCAGCGACGCTGTGATGAACAATCTCTGTCTGAAATTGACTTTTAAAGCAGTTTAAGAGCTGAACAGGATTTCTCTACCATGACAGACAAAGATGTTCTCAAGACAAGGCTGTAAAAGGCCTTGATAAAAATATACTCGATTCATGGTGCGCGTGGACAGCTTTGCCAGGTTTGACTCCATTACATTGACACTTAACAAGAGCCAGGAGAGGATCCCACTTACTCAACATTACCTCTCCACTGGCGGCCTCATTATCTTCCTTAGAGAAGCTGCTCAAAGGCTCCAGACACAGATGCAGCATGAGGGGAAGACAGGTTCCAGCTTTGAGTTATTGCTGTCAAGCCAGAGATATAGCTATATCATATATAAGCCGGTTTATGGAGGTACAATTACAGCAGCAACGTCCTCCATGACAAGAAATTCAGTCTGGGCCAATATCAACAATTTAGCAATTCTTCCAGGGTCCAAAAACAAGCCTTTGGTGGACTGAGCTGAGGAAACAAGAAAGGCTACACCAGCGTTTGGCACAGTGAGTCTTGTCTCAGCCCTGTGGAGCTTGTTTGAAGTAGCTACTGATGTGCTGTTATTTATGCAGAGCAAGACCACAGAGACCACAAGCAGAGCGCTGTGTGACCCACATTCGGCAGACTTGAAAGTGCTGCTCATTGCCAAGTTTAACAGAGGGCAAAAGTACACAGAGGGCACGGCTGTTTCATCTTGGCTGCTCGTCCCGTGCAGTCAGCCTGTAAAACAGAGCACCTAAATGTTTCACCAAGAACAGGAAATGAACAATGATCCGGGCAGATATGCCAACCTGCTTTTAAGAGGAAACCCTTGTGCTTTCCTTTTAATTTTGGTGCCATCTTTGGTGCTACGGGATCATTGCTTTGGAAGGCAGCTGGACACTGGACACTGGGCCAGAGCTAACGGTGAAATCTCCCCCATAATGAGAAAGACGCATTCACATAAATCTATGCTATGTTTTTCTTCATTTATCGGAGTGGTGTCCCATCGAGGTGGACTTTGTAATAAGTCCCATTAACCATTATAATGATCTCTGATAATTAGTAATTATTTCTGATAGCCAAACTGCCCCAGAATGCCCCAACATTCTGTAATAGTGATTTATTCCAAACAATGTTTTTGTCACAGTTACAACACTGGGTATGGGTATTGTGTTTTTACTTAGTTTTGATTGTTTTTAATTCAGTCTTAAAAAAATATCAGATGACTCGTGGTAAATATAAAAATGAAGATGTTGTAAAAGTTGAAACGATAATCTTATTCTGTCCCCTCAGTCAGTCAAATCACTCACGTGGACCCATAATTCACGAATTTATGGCCTGGAGGGACAGATTTAAAATTATCCAAAACGATCTCACTGAAACACACACACACACAGCCTTCCCACAGTCACTCATGACATATTATGAATTGAAAGTATCCCGGCCTACAGATAGCTGAGAACTTGATGTAGATCAGAGAATGCTGACTACATTTTATTCGAATTTTATCGAAAGGATTATAACCTTTTCATTTCTTTGTTGGTTTCCATCCCTTTGTCAAAAGGATGAGAGGTTGTCACTACCCTCTGCTCCAAAATGACAACACAAAGATAAAACACAGAGAACCCTCGTTCAGTTTAATGCTGAACACATCCTCGAAGAAGCAGATCAGATTAGCAATGACCCCCAAATGTCCTCTATGACCACCAATGTGTTTGAGATGACCAGTATGTGAAACAAACAGAAGGAAGCCATCAAACTTGGGAGCAGTCACAGCACAGGGAGGGCTCACTTTGCCTTAGACTGATTAACACACTTTGATCTTTAACATTTTCTTCTTCTTGACATACGATGTGCCTTTGTGGGATTGGATGCTGTTATTAAATCTTATCTAACATATTTGTAGTAGGATAGTTTATGTGTGTTGATGTGGTTCTACCTTGAATTGCCCCTTGAGATGTGAATAAAGTATTCTGAAGTGATTTGATTTGAGGGACTGGATCAACAGCAGATACAGTAAGAGTGGTAGGACCCTTGATACCCATCCCTACCAGCTGCTCTGCGAGGCTGCACTGCGGTACTTTCAACCACTTGCTGAGTTGTTGCTGTGATACGTCAGTCTGGATCAAAGTGGAATGTCCCTAGAACCCCGCCGCCAAAATGGCTTTAACCTGTTGAGCCTCAATTTTGGGCCTCTGCTCGAAAATGACATGCCCAAAGTTAATAGGACATATCTCTACAACCACAAGGTCTATTTATATAATAGCGCAACACAGCAAAGGTAAGACATCATTTATGGTTATGGCATCTTAAAACTGAGTTGAATTTCTTGCTGCTCTCTGGCTGTTAGTTTGCTGAGTGTTGGTCGTATAGCGACATGGAGCATGCTTGTGGAATGCTTGGAGTCTCCGCTCCTCTAGCATGATGCTACATACCCGTAGCGGCGAAAATGTTTCGATACGCGGTGCTATGATGGTTTTCATATGTGGCTGTTAGTTCGCTTGGTGTTGCAGTTGTGTTTGGTGTACGTAAAAACAGTTCACATGAGCTTGTAGCCGAGTTTGTGTGCATGTGTGCAACATGCATATGTTGGTACATGATGAGTGTGCTGCTGGCCTCTGCGTGTTAGAAGACTTGCCTGCAGAGCCCAGTTGGACTCCGCACGGGTTCAACAGGTTTAAACAACCTGCCTGTCAAGGATTCTGTGGATGGTGACTTGATGCCAAAAGATTCTTTGCAAAAACGTCTCACCACATCCAAACCGATCTGCAGAGACCTTGCCAAAGACGTAAGCAGAGAGCAAAATAATTCAGCTGAGAAAAGAAACAGGTGTGCATCAGATCTTATTGAGCTCAACATGACGCACACGGACCATCTTGAGCTGTGAGCACACACTCTCTGCCTGCTCTTACATCACAAGTTCGTTGTAGACAACTTGGAAGATCTCCCTCCGCAAGGACACTGACCAGGTGATGTTTGGCTGCACTTTTTACAACTTTGAATTGTGTGTGTGGAACATGAAAGTCAATCAGGGTGCAGCACTGATATTAAACATCAAGGGTTTTCATACAACCTGGCTAAACTCTCTTTCCTTTTAAAAATGTAATCTAAATTTATTTTGTGTGGTTTCTTCACATACCATAATGACCATGACCGTAGATTAATTCATTTGGACTTCAGCGAGAAATGCTAAATTTTAATATAAAAAAAAAAAAACTGAGCAGGATATAAGTCACCACTGTTGTATGAGACAGTGATACTTCTTTCCTAATCTGTCAATGATACACACTGCAGCTCTTAAGTTCTTCAGTCGGGGAGTCACTGCTGCGTTCGCCGCTGTGTCGACAGAGCAAAGCAGACTCGACTCTCCTCCCCGTACGTCAGGAGCCAGTGCTGGCTGGCAGTCAGAAGGGAATTAATTACACACTCACAGATTCACAGTTCTGACTGCAAACACAATGAGTTCAACACAAACAAACAGTGGTCAGCATTCATTCCCGTGGATGAATAAAACAACACCAGTCATTATCTACACCTCTCATCTCTCTCTTTGTCTCTGCTGCTCCACTTTGCCCAGAATTTGCTGACAGCCTTTATTGTGCAGTTCAATATTAGAGACAAAAATGCATCTGAGTTCTTTCTCTCAGCGATCCTCCTGCCACAAGACGCTCAACTATCATTAACTCCCTCCCTTGCTAATGAATAAATACATAATGCATCATTGTAATGTGAGGCATTTTCTCTCTGAATAGCCCAGATTGAAATAAATTGGTTATGATCAAAGCTATAACATCCTTCTTTGTCAGGGTTTGTCTGTGCAATAAACTTAAATGTTTGTTGATGATCAAACAAAAATGCCACTGTGTGATTGTATACTCTAGTTCCATTCAGAAAACGGAGCTGATCATAGTCTTGCAATCATTTGGTGCTCTCATAGGCTGAAACACATGAAGCTTCGTTAAGGAAAGACTAAATGAATACCATTAGAAGTCTCCCAGTTTCACTGTGCTTGACTTGGTGGCAAAAGTGAGCCCTTTGTATTCATCAAGTCCAAATTGATCGTTTGGTTTATTAAATAAGAGCGAATTGGTTCAATTGGCAATTTTTTTCTTTGTCAAACACAGTGGTGCCCCATCAAGGTGGACTTTACAGTAAGTCCCATTAATCAATATAATTATTATCGCTGATGATTCTTAATTATTTCTGAAAATTGGCCCAGAAATGGTGAAACATTCTGTAATAGTGATTTATTCCATTTTGTCACAGTTGCTACTGCGACAACACTGGATATGAAAAATAAAGAGGAGTGGATTATGACCTTAGTTGTTGACGACAACGTTATTATGTCCCCTCTCAGTCAGTCAAATCACTCACATGGACCCATAATAAAAGGAGTTGATAGACTGCAGCGACAGACATCTTTCCGGATTCAAATGTATCCAAAACTACAGAAATGATAATCTCACGGGAAAAAAAATACACAGTCTTCTAACAGCCTCACAATACAGCAGCAATAATAAGCCTTCTTCGTATCAAACCGGCTAGTAAGAATTCATGCAAATTTCCTCGGACGTCACACAGCACTGACGCACAGCTGTGAGTGGCTGAGAGGAGCTGTTGCACCATGCGTTAAGTTATCTGAAACAAATGTGGCGTAAGCTAATAATGACAAGGCAACGTGCTAACCTGGAAACAATGCAAATGAACCACCTAGCTGGGTGCCAATATTGTGGCAATAAGAAAAAATAACATACATCAGAATGTTATCTTAGCAGACCTCCCTGTGATGGATGCTTGCTGTACTGTTAGCTCTGGTACTTTCCTGTGCATGGGGCGAGTCCTCTGAGAACACAGCCAGTGTCCAACATGTATATTCACAAACACACACAAAGCACCTGTTCTGTAAATCCCTCCCTCCCATCTGCCATCAGTGGGTCTGCTCATACACTGAGTGATATGAGTTTGACAATGAGTCAGTGTGTGATCGGACTCAGCAGAAATAGTCTCGAGCTTCAGCCCATGCAGCTGCAGAGCTGCCTCACGCTGCCTCCAGACATGCGGGCACAAAGAGGCCAGCTGTCTCCATCATCTCACTGAATCTGGGGCTCACCACCGTGTTTAGTGCTCAGCAATCATTTGCGTGTTTCATACGGGCAGTTTGACATTACCACAGTAAGGAAGAATAATGTGGACTTATCACATTGTTTTGTTGCCATTGCAATACATTTTTCTATTACTGCTAAAATGGCATAATACAAAAATGCACCCAAGATTGATGGGCAGCGTGGTCGTTTACGTTAGCTGGAAGAGGAGTTGGTCTCGGTCCAGCATTGTTCAGCGTCCTATTCTTCAGGCTCATATGGGATTCCAGTAGGAGAGTACCAGTGGGTTAGCTCAGCTGCCACTGGTTGCTGCTTCTCAAAGATAAGACAGAAAAAAAGAAACTTTCTTGACAGGCCACTTGGTGCATTTTTTTTGCCAAGTTGATTCTCTTCTGCTGGCTGCTAAGTTAACAGCGCCTGCCATCCTGCCTGTCTGTCTTTGGATGTGGCCACGCCCATGCCATAGGCCACGCCCACACAACCGCCGAAGAACGCGAAGCTCCAATTCTCTTGACTTACTGTCCAAATTTTAGTTTCAGTGCACTACTCCCAAATGATAATAAAAGAAAAAAAAAATCCCTTTTTATCTGTTAACCATACCTTTAAGGGTTATAGGAAGTGTGTGACAACCAGTGCTATCAGCACACCATTCCCTCTGCATTGCCCTGCCAAGAAAGTGTGGAGGGGCGGAATCAGAGACGGTTGGGTTTTTTTTTCAAATACAGCAGGGCCTCAGATCCTTCAGCTGAAAAAGCTTTGCTCTCACCAGACACGCTTCCTGCACACGCAGCAATACTGGGGAACTCAAGCCTGATTGGAGAGGACAGGCTGCTCCACTATTGCCAGCAGAGTGTTCAGGATTCGGCATATGTGACGGTGTCCTGGCAGGGACATCGGTCCACTGGGCTCTGATTGGCAGCAGGAGCCAGCATGGCTCACTAGCAGCACACCTGATGACAAGGAGTTTCAGCCAGATAAGGCCGTCTTGATGCTGCACACATGTCAGCCAGCTATAATCATACATCCTTCTTGAAAGTGCTGTCTGTACCCGGGGTATATCTACATCGGGCTGGAGGAAATCACTCTTCAGCCGAACGTGGCCCTTTACAGCTTAGTGGATGATGGACGGCCAAACGAGCGGGACAGCCTAGTGGACAAATAGCTCGCACTCACACGCTCCTCCATCCACGGAGGACTCAAAAGCAATGCTTGACACCCCAGCTTTGGAGCCTAATGGCATTAGGGCTGTGCGCAGACAGCTGGTCAGAGAGGGGTGCACGGAGCCGAGAGTGCATTATTAAGTGTAATGAATGTCAGCGTACCGGGCTCATCCGACACATCAGGTGCCAATTATAGAGGTGGGCCCCGATTTGGTTCTAAACTCAATGCACCGAGGAGGAACTCCTTTGGCCTAAGTGACATCTGCCTCATTAACTCGGAGGAACAGGAGGAGAGGGTTAGCGACCATCCTCGCCTCCAGGCCTCTGTGGGCCTTCACGGGGGCACAGGGACACATTCTCCCTGCTGTGTCTCCACCGAGCTCACTCCTTACCTATTATTGATGAGGTGGAGGGTGAATGGAATATGAAGGGGAGACGACCAGAGTGACATTTGGAGGTGATTAGCAACTCTTGGGCACCATAGCTGGAGTGTCTGGCAGGACAGTTCATTCATTAGTCAACGCTGAATAGTGCTTCAAATCTTCACACATAAAGAGGTAAATAAAGCATTCATGGATATCATTGCCTTGGGCGGCCCGAGCAAACACTATTGATTTTTCTAGAGTGTTCTAAAATAATGGTCACAGATGTGTCAAGACATTCATCAAACAGTCTCTATGAGCCAAATCCTCAATGCAGTAAAAAGCCAATATGCTGCTCTGTTCTCTCTGTGTGATCGGAAATCTGTGCCAGTGTTGGTGGTGACAGTTTAGCTACTTTATACAGTATACTCTCAGCCAATCACCCCCCCCCGCCACACACACACACACAAATCCCACAAGCACCATCACTTTTCCTTTCACTGAAAAACAACATGTTCATGTTTCTTGAACTGCACCGTTCAGGCTCCGGTGTGCAGGGATAGACTGTACACTGGGTAGATTGCAAATTGTAATTTAAGTACAGGCTTCAATATAATCTTGTCCACAGTGCAAAAAAATTCTCTTTAAGCTGTAGAATATTGCACCAGCAGATTTATACGTCCTTCCAGGTCTGCTGCAATCCAACAAGCCTAAAGGTGCGTGTTGTCTACTCTTTCAATAATATATATTCTCTCAAGGCACAAGTCACAATATATATACTCTTGGTTGGCTGGTGGTTCTGATTATTAGGCTGATACATCACAGTGAACAACAAGAGCAGGAGGGGAGGGTGACCATGGGGAGTTTTTATAACTGTCGGTGCTGAGTTTTATTGGAGGAAGTTTAACAGGTCAGCTGAGAGGTGAACTGATAATTTGACCCCAGCTGACCACGAGGGAATGCGCACAAGGAAGGGGCAGTGACTGCTGTAATGGAGCGATGTGTGCTCTGATGTACACAGGTTTGATCGAATAACCACACATCAACAGGGTAATGGACGTGGGGGGGTGCAGCATTAGCTGAGGCACCGGAGATGGTGGTGGAGCGGTTCTAAATCTCAGGCAGCACAATTTAATAATGCCACAAGATTAAATTAATTGTAAAACTTTTATCTTAGCAGTGTTGGAAAAGCGTCTTTTTGCTGAACAAGCCAAACTTAACCTGTAGTGAAATCTAACATTAACAACAACCTGATACTCACCTGGTTGGTGAATCAGTGCATGACGACCCAGAGCCCAGCACATAGCAGGAAGAGAAGAAATGAAAGACATTAGCAACATTAGCAATGTATCAGTAGACTCAAGACTGACAAATGACTCCCAGTTAAAAAAAAAAATCCTATGATCTCATTGAGTTTCTGAGCCTTAGGCACTAAACAGCTGCGTCCATGCAGCAGTATTCTTGCACGGTACTGCAACAACCAACCCTTGTTGCTCCATCTTGCCCCGGCTGTTGTAACATTTGTACCATCAGCACTCAGCAGTGCTGTGACAAGGCCTCTGGAGGTCTACCAATGCTGTCTCTCTGCTGCAGACCCAATTACAAGGCGTCACCTGCCCAGCAGAGAATATTGTCAAAAGTCTTGCATCTGTCAGACCTTTGCCTTCGACCGCCTTCATGTCACTCTTCGGAAATGGCCACTGAGGCCAACAGCCATGGCCTAAAAGCCTTGTGTTTCAATGGCCATCATGGCTTGCTTGAAATGTTCACCACACTTTGACAGGCTGCTGCTCTCACTCCTTCAAGGAAGATACATACACCGTAAATACTGCATGTCAGACAACTCTTGAGTACTCTCCAGTACAAGCAAACAGAGGGATTGAGAGTGGGCGATGGAAATCTCCTGGCAACAGGGAAGATGGAAAATGCTCAGCACAGCTTTATGGGGAAAGGTAGTGGAAACACTTTTCAGCTCCAATATATCAAAACTATATCTGTATCCCAGGGTCCCCTAGCTGTTTCTTTACTTCCTTTTTAAAATTCTGCTTATTAAATAAAGGGCGGGTCAAGCCAGCAGCTAAGAGTTTGCCCACCTTCGAATTCATAAAAGTTTATTGCAGCTTTGAGGCCAGCCCAGCCTGGAAGTGGGGTTTTTTTTGAGTGGGTCTCCGGTCACGACCCAGCAGTGGGAGCCTGCTCCCAGGAGCCCGTTGGACAGTCCTGGCTGGTGACACATTGATGTATGAGCTCCAGTTTTTGCTCTCTCTCCCCTTCAGCACAGAGAAGCAGGTGTGCTGATCAGTGCCACTTGATCTGTCAGTCGGATGGATAAAAATAGCCTTGGAGATTGAGCTGGGAGCAAGACTCGCCTAACTCTTCGGTGGAAACTCAATTGACTTTGAAAGGCTCCTAGAATGTACTTGACCATAGTAAATGAGCCAAAGTCTTTTCAAGGTCAAATGTGTTAAATGTAGCTTTTCACTTGTCTGTCGGGAGGAACGGAGAAGGCTTGTGCACTTGTGTACGTATAAAGCCAGGCTATTATCCAGATAAATGCAAAAGTGCTTTGCAGCTTCCTGACTTTTTTTTCCATCATGGTCATTTACTGTCACATTTACTTGGCATAGCTTGGGCTATGCTCTCTCTGCTATTGGCTCTGAAAAAATGCATAACTTTGCAGGTTTTCTCTGAAGTTCCTGATCAAGAGAGATTGAGGGCAGAGACTATAAGATGGGAGCAAAGCTGCGGCGTCAGCAGCTTTCATTGTGGGGAGCCTGAAGAGGCTCTGCTAGTTGTTTGAACAGCAGGCAGCTATTACACCACATGGATGCTCAGAGTAATTAAATGCGCCTTCATGTTCCTCTCTTTCTTCTCTAGCATGCCTTAAATCTACACAGATAGGTTCAAAGAAGTGTTAATGTCAATGTTGTTTGCTGAAACCTTTTTCTGCTGCAGAAGTGTTTTATTCACTTGTCATAGCCTCAAAGTCACAACAGGGCTGATAAAGAGCACCCGAGTGGACATGCATGTTGGTAAGGTTGGATGATTAAACCCTCCATTGAGTCCTCAAGTGAATTTGTCATATTGTAGTTATGTTCCCTTTGACTGGCTTCACTTTTAATGAGCAATTCTCTATTCCATTTCCTCTTGACACGCTCCTATCTAACTTTGTCAAAGGTACAAAATGAGGTGGTAAGAAGAAGCTTGACTAATTAGCTAGCCACTTGTGGTGGTCCCAACGGCAACCACCATTTCAAATACCGAAGCTATTACTATGATCGCTCTCACCATTAACATAAAAGTAAGGCAATGGGCCATTTAATGTGACCTCCTCTGTAAATACCTTACAAAGCATATTTAAATTACATGGAGATAGCGGCTCACTAGGTGGCTACGTCATGTGTTGGGCTAATACTTGTAAAGTTCATGAATGAGATATCGGGCCGTCTTTTGCATTTTAATCTGATAAAAGCAAGCAGTGGTCATTGCAGTCACTACACCGCTGTCGCTTCCCACCAAATCTGGTGTTCAGTGTCTCAAACGTAACGTGCTGACTCACTAGGTCCCCGAAGCATTTCATTCATGACTTGAAAGGCCACACTGATCTCAGATGAGCTCAGAAAAAAATCCACTCATATCCCTTCTAAGAGGGAGATTAACAGCATCGGTGCAGAGGAAACAATCGTCCGTTTCCTGTTTGAGAAAAATGCTGCCATGGCTGTCGAGAGTGAAATGTCTGGGTTTGTGAGGATAAAATAAGAACCAGTCACCTCAGGCAAGAGGTCACAGCATTGAAAAAGAGGGAATAATATGTGCATCTGTAAAAGAGTGAAGACTCAAATCGATTGAAGCGTGTTTCATATGGGTTTAAAATCATCTCATTAGTATTCACAAATGTCGCCTTACATAATGCATAAAACCCCAGTGCACAAATAAATGCAGTGATTTATGTCTGTAAATCTGTATCTGTGCCTCTAATTTATCTCTCTCTTATCTCATCATTTGGCCTAATGTATACTGCTGTAATGCATATTTATGTATATTCTTTTGACTCTGGTTTCTGTATAATTTTCCAACACATAGATTCAGAGTTCCCCAACCTTTTTTTTTTAAACTCTGTTCATAACAATTATCCAATGTCTGTCCCTATTTGCAAAATAAGAGTTTACAGTCCTGTCTCATTTGGATGCTCAATACTGCAGAATATTGTGGTGAGAGCAATAAATGTCTGTACACTTTAATAAAAAACATGACTGATGATAAGATGTTGATACCTGGCTGTATATATGGACAGAAACATTAAAAACCAACATGACACAAATATTAGGCCGACAGCATCAATGTTTTGATGATTTATTGATCAAGCATCCACGCCGTCGCCGACATTGTCATTTCCTATGGTCCTCGCCTTAAAATGATGTGCAGGTTGGAGACCCCTGTGTAGGAAAATTAAGTAGAAACTAGAATAAAAATGATATACGTAAGTATAGATGACGGAGATGGTTTTCACGGAGATAGTTTTTGTGAGGGATTTTTTGCTTCTGCATTTAAAAGGCAAATCCTGATTGCTATGACAACCACAGCCTCGAATATCACCAGTTAATTCAAACTCCAATTCACTATGCTAAAGGTTCTCCCTCTACAATATCTCAGCAACTAAGACCAAGAAAACATGTGCCTCATCCCTCCCCCACTCCCTGCGGCTGGGTAGGGATGCACTCATCCCAACAACTGGTATCAGATATCAGGCCAGCACTGACTCAAATACGTGGATCAGGAATTGCAGATGGGACCTATCTCTTTAATACAAGTCTATGTTTACATCTAAAATGGCGTACTACGTCATGCGTTAGCAGCACGCCGGTGTTCTCGTGCTGATCAGACCTCTGAACAGAAACCCCTTCACGTTACTCTGAATTAGCTTTTAGCTGTGCTTTAGCATCATTCATTTCAAACAAGCCTGTTTTTAGGCCACAAATGTTGCCTAACTACGCGCCCTTGACCGGAGCAGAACAGGGTACAAACAGGGAGAACAGCTCCCGATGACGCTTTCCAGAGCCAGACAAAAGATTTCGACCATCACACAAACTGTCATAAGAACACACATTTTAAACAAAAGAGCACATGACAACGGTACAGCAAGAACACATATGAACTGCGTGGCATACTTGGGAAGCCTCAAGACAGCGATTGATATTTTTGTAGTGAAGATGCCGACAATTAAATGAATGTTAAAGGAAACTGTTTCCACTGTGGCATCTCAAAAGACACCAACTACTGAAAGTGATAGAGATCGGAACGTAAATGGAACATTATTTCCTGGTTAGTTGATAAGGAGCTTCTTAATAGCCACACACCTACAACACATGTGCCCTCACATCGCCAGTTAATCCAACCAGCGGTTAAACTTGGCAGCTGTGGCCAACACACCGCCTGCTGCCCGAGATGCTGCACTCTCATCACGTTCACCGAGTTATGCCTCTGAGTGATGTTTCATAATAAGAAAAAAAAAAAAAAAAAAAGGCTTCATGATGAAAAGTACATTATTAAAAAGAGCAACGAGAGGACGCTCCTCCATGGCAGCAGCTAGTTAACTAGCCACACTGCTGCCACCTTTCACTTCACAAGCAGGCAACCAGTGACAGCACTTTGGTCTTCTTCTTCTTCTTCTTCTGTTTAATAGAGGTTAGCGTCCATAAATGTTCTCTGCATTCATGAAGTCTGTGTGACTCACATAGCACAGTACATCAGCCTAATTTCCATCTAAAAATGCTAAAGTAATGATTCGCTGATGAATTTAAGGATTGTGAATGTTATTAAGCCATTTATCTCTACAAATGTTTGGGTTTATTCACAACACATTATTTACACATGAATGGTAAATTAGGGCATTTATGAATGTTTATTTGTGCATTGTATCTCATAAGACACACGGAGAGGAGAGGAGATTCACAAATATATGTTGAGTTTACATGGAAATAATGATATACAAGTGGTAAATGTGAGGCACAGATAAAGATGCAGAGTACCAGATAATGTAAGAATTTATTTGTGTGTTGTGTTTTACAAAGTATGTGACTTGATATTTGTTTGTGAATACTAATTAGACTGCATTAAAGCCAAAGTTCCACCCCCACCAGCCCTTGAGCATGAATATGCAGTACAATGTCTTCTTCCCTGTAATGTCCTCATATAAGGAAAGAGATGAGGAAAGTGTTTTTGTATCAAATATGTCGTTTGTTCCATCAGTCTGCTTTGTTTATGTCCTGGAATATTCAGGAAGGACACACAGAAAAAAAACTCTGGCATGGAAACATTTTCACAGATGTAGGAATTAACTGTGAGTAAATAATTCCTCAGCAGAACAGCCTGCAATACCGCAAAGCAAGCCAAAGGCCGAGGGCCCTCCCTCCGTTCAACAATGCACGACGAGCGGGAATGAAGATGGCACCAAAATGGAGAGCACTTAATCTGTGAAGTGTTCTGAATGAAGCTGGGGCTTTTGTCATTGGCTTCTTGGCAAGAAGGCATGTAAATCATGTCCAATAGCTCCTGCATCTGCTGCTTGTTCAGACCCATGCAAAATAAGTCCACATGTTACCCCTGTATGACCAACGCCGTTTTAAGGGTGTTCGGAGAGAGGGGTTGAGGGGGGATATTTTACACGCATCATCTAGATTTCTGTCACCAAAGACAGAAAAATCTGAATGACGTCTGCTGTAATCTCTGCAGACAAATAAATAAACCAAGCATGGCCATTTAATTGCTTCCTCAGACTTGGCCTCTGCACGTTCTCTGGGGAGCTGAGCTGCATGGCCATCAGTGCAAAAATAAAACGGGGGACAGGAGAAGAGATGGAGGATGTGGACACGGTGCCTCAAAGGCTTAGAATTTAACCTGGCTGCTCCAGCATCCCAATTCCACTTCATGCTTCATTCATAGCCATGATTTTGCCTTTATGTGCCACCAAGGGCACCTCTGTCAGCTCAAGATGCAGTGGATAGAGATCTAGGGAGCCCAGCGCTTTGATAAAAGACTGATACTGCAACGGAGACCGACCCTCTGTGGAGAGGGCGTTGAATGAAACGATAACAGATGAGATATTGATTCAGTGCTGATTACAGCCACACAGATGAATGTCAAAATATTGTCACGGTCTCATTCTTCATTATATTATCACTGCAGGGACGAAAGGACGTCCAGAAGCAGATTAATTCCACTGGGAGGAATCCCAAGCAATGGTTTTCATGTCAAGGTTAGCTAAAGTGACTTTACTGTACTGATGATAGACTTGGTATCAGATTGAATTAAGTGGAACATGTTCGCACAATGGTGCGGCCCTGCAGTGGAATGAATAGAGTGTGGTCCTAACATGTCTGGGGTTAGAGGTTCAGATTCCTCTGGGAACCCCTCACTAAAAATGTAAATGCACTCAGCATTTTTATTTATTTATAAAAGCTTCAGCTAAATAGAAGATGTAATATATCATATGCCACTCTTCTATTCCAGTCAGTGCCACAAATATATGTAGATGTCATTTTTATATATATATATATATATATATATATATACACGTGTGTGTGTGTGTGTGTGTGTGTGTGTGTGTGTATATATATATATATATATATATATATATATATATATATATACACATACACACGTGTATATATATACACATACACACGTGTATATATATACACACACACACGTGTATATATATATATTTTTTTATTTTATTTTATTTATTATTTCCAGCTGCTATTGTACTGTTGCTGTGCTACTTTCTGTTTACAAACCATGCTTAATACAGGAGCTCAAAAACAGGTCATTTATTGAGAGACAATAGGAACAGTTCTGACCAATTACCAGCAAGAAGCCTCAAAATATGAGGCAAAATAATATAGGGACTGAAAAACAACCAGCGTAAAAACAGACATGAGGGAAACATGAGCATTGTGAAAGCACATCAGACAAAATGACACGCCAGTGCAGAAGTCTGAAAAATGATGAGTAGGGGTTTGGACGACGCATGCTAGGCAGGAAGTTCAAAAGCGACAAAAATGTGGCTTTCTACAATCTCGGCACATGTCAACTGCAGTTGCTGCCACAGATCTACATGCAGAAGAATGCATTCACTCAGCATTCAATATGTAAGAGCATTGTTATGGCCAGCATGCCCTCAAGTGTGCTCTATTCTGTTATATTAAAGCAGCAGTACAGTACAATTTATGAAACAAGCTTTTTGTCATATTTGCTGAAACTGTCTCTGTATCCTGACAGTAGAACATGAGACAGGTCATCTGTGGAAAATAAATCTGCTTCCTCTGGCTCCTCCCAGTGCTCCTGATGTCCTTCACAAGAATCCATCGCGCCTGAATGACAACAACCAACCAGAGCAGGAGGAGGCTCTGACGCAGTGCCAACCACAGCACGTACAAATAATATATCTAAATATTCCCAACTGCTGCCTTAATTCTCAAAAGGCACTGTTTTGTTGGAGCTTCCCTCAAAGCAAGACTTTCTTAGGACCTTTGCACTAAACCTGAAATTGCTAAGATAATTACGAGAACTCATTTCCTCCCCTGTAATATTAAGGACAAGGTGATTACTAGCCTCATTAGTTATTCATTGGCTCTAATGTCTGAACATCTGGTCAGTGACCACCAGTGATCCTTTCATAACTGCTGCTGTATCATCCTGAACACCAAAAAGTCCATTCAGGCTGAAGTCCAGGAGGCTGGAGGCTGCATCCTTTAGCTGATCAGCAGCTATTCAAGGTAGCCAGGCCTCCTGCCTGCAGCGTATGTGCTGGAAATCAGAGGAATCACACACCGGAAATCGCTTCAATCTGTATGATAATTTGAGACTTTCATTTGGGATTTGATGTATCGGTCCTGTTCAGCGGCTACAAAGTGTCAGATTGGCTGGTGATTTAATCTACATGATACAGTCAAAATAATGTACATATTGTGCAGCAACCCTCTGTGAGAAGCACTCCATAGAAAAAATGATACTTTTAAATAAATCTAAATCTGGTTTCTTTTTTTAAAAATGCACAACTGAACCTTGTTCAAGAAGAAGCCTGTGTGGTAATAATACATGAATTATATTTGAGGAGAGCACCGTCACTGTTTCAAAGAATCCCAAGTAAAGACACAAAGCCAACTGTGAGATACAGCGACTGGCATGAAAAAGGATCCAAATTCTGAAAACAGGGTGAAGAAAAGTGAAAAGATGCAAGGGGTGCACGTCCAGGTGCATCTGCACAAATCTCACCAAAGCACCTGAGAACAGGAGGATTTTCAGCGTACAAGAAAAGCCCATTTGGACTATCACAGTGCAGCTCATTCTCAGAAGAGCTTTCAAAGTCTGCTCATGAGCAGCTTGCAAGTTGGCTGGGAATGAAACTTTAATCATCTCGATGCTTCCTTCACATCCCTACAACACACTCCCTCCATCGGGAGCCACAGGATGGCAGGTTAATAGGGGTGCATATTTGACTGCCAAGTAAATTGGGTGTGTTTCTGTGGGGTAGGAAATCAAACTCCCTTTGCCAAAAGTACTTTTGAGGACAATGATAGGGTGAAATATTTTAGGAGCACCCAAAAATTACATAAAAACCCTCTTTGACATGATTTCTGTTTTCCAACATTTGGAACAATTAATTTTAAAAGGAAAATAAACAAATAGCTCATAATATTCAGTGATTTAAAGCATAACTCAGGTTTATTGCAAATTACGTCTCATTTTCATAGTTTTTGCTATCATTTACTCTCTGAGTACTCACTGAAGTAATGGCTGAGATTTGGGAATGCAATATTGCTTCAATGTAGTCCTGCGGGACAGAAGCATGAGCAGTCAGGCAGATTGTAAATAAGCGTATAGTTTAGTCAGTTTCATAAACATAAACCACTTAAAATCCAAAGTGGGGGACATCAGAAATTTCTGTAACAACCTTGTATTGCACAAGAAAACTGAGACTAATTGCGTAATAATTACACAGCTTGTCTTTATTTTCTCTTCCAATGAAGTAGCAATTGTGAAAGTACTATTTCCAAGGTTAGCCAAGGTCATCCAACCTGGAACACTGTATTCGTAACAGTTGTGTATTTTGGACAATATATGATATATATTCATTAATCCTTGCTGAGAATTAGATGATGAAGATCAGTATCACACTTGTATCTACAGAGTAGAAGTATGGAGGCAAAGCGAGTGTGCCATTAGCCCAGCTTAGGACAGAGACCGGAAGCAGCACCAAACAGCTAGCCTGGCTCTGTCCAAACTTATTGGTGCCTCTAACATTCAGTGAGTAATAAATTTTAGCTCATTTGTTCAAGTACAAAAAGCCAAGTGTAATAACTACAAGCAGTAGTATTACTGCTTGTGTGTGCTAGTGTTTGACAAGAACAATGTCAAACTGCAAACTGCAAACTTTGCCTTGGCGAGTACAACGTTATCAGTAGTAATGGGAAGGACGACTGTTATGTCCCTGTAGTCTAAGGAAAGGGAAGAGCATTAAAATGCAAGTGGTGTCTTGACGTAAAAGTCACCGTTTATGGTCAAGTGGTCAATATGAATATTACAAACAATGAAACAAGACAAAGAAATCAAGCTGTATCGGCTGGTTAGTGGGGAGGAGGGCTGCGTGTGGCGCCAAGCTCAACAAAGGAATAAAACCAAAAACCAACTGAATGCTACTAATAACCAAAGATCACGGCTATCAAGCTGGAAAAACAATGAACCTAAAGAAGAAACAAAATCGGTAGGCTCCACCAGTGAAACAGAGTTACAAGACGGCAGCCACCACTTCACCCAGTGTGGCATACGCAAGGAAACATCACGGTACGTGATGGTGCACAGCGACATGGACACAAAAGAAAAGTAAACTTTGCCCAGTCCCCAACTAAAACAAGTGATTCTATAAGATTTGCCCCCCCGTGCTTGCAGACAAAAGCTCGCTGTAATCACGAGTCAGCTTCGACGCAAAACACAAAAGCACTGGCAGCTGAGTTCAGACGAAATCACAGCCGCCACGGACATCAGCTCCACCATCTTTTAAAACGTTTTTATACCTTACCGGCCTCAAGCTAACATGGTTAGGTGTGTGTGGGTGTAGCTAGCGGTTACAATTCATTGCTTTATCAGCTGTATGGATATGTTGATATATATCCATATGTGTGTGTGTGTGTGTGTGCGTAGTCTTTTGTATTTTCAGCATTACCTCCCACACTGTGAGTGTTTGGATTTTATTCATGATTTTCATTATGTGCAGCTCTGGAAACAACTTTTCCTCCATCGCTGTTATGAACGGCTGTGTTGTTGCACTTTCTGTCACTGCTGCCTTCAGCTTGAGTTCACAAACAGCCCCCCTCTGCATTCCCTGTGCTCCATCATGTCCGGCCCAGCTGCACAATGCATATCCAATGATGATTAAGGTCAGACAATTAGGTTCAGCCAGCCGCAGCCCTAGCGACTTAAAAAGTAAAGACATTGATCTGAAATAATACGACAGACGCTATTGTCTTCTGCTGCTCTGCTCAGTCAGATCTTGGCAGGGCTCCGGGTTATTATTACTGAGTATGCATCCACTGTATTAGTTTGAATAATGACGCTCTCCATACGGCTGTTGCTTCAGAGAGAATGCGATTATTAGTTAGAGGGGTTATGTTCCCAGCTAAATACACTCTCCACTCACAGAACACAGGCATGAACGCAGCGGATGCTATGCCGTATTCACAAATGGGACTCTAACTAGGTTCCAAAATGCTGTGAGCACACTACCTTCATGACTTAGACAGCACAGTTTAAATGGAATGAAGTAAAATAATTTGGGAGACTTCTGCATTGCAGTTTTACACGAGGCATTTTCTTTGTGAAGAGGATTATTCAGAACACTGTGTGGCTTCTTCAAGTAGCTTCAAACTCAGAGGAAATCGCCTCCACAAGTGTGATATTATATATTCAGGTTCAGCTTTTGTAGAGCAATTTGCACTACAGAGTTCACTGTTTTCTAGCAGCTTTAGCTTTTGACACCTGTTGTCACACTGTGGTTTTACCATCTGGCACCCAATAACATTTGAAGAGATATTCCTTGAGGACAGCAACAAAGGTACTGAGGGACATATTGCTGCAGCTGGCTCAGTTTTATAATGAGTGCTGTCAAGGATTTGCAGCACTGAACTTTTGCGCCCTGATCTGTGGCAGGTCACTGCCGAGTTCATATCAATAATTCATCCTGCAGTTCGACTCCCTTCCCCGTTATGAAACAGATCTTGTTAGGAAGTCCTGCCAACACTGTCTCCATCTCCTTACCCAACTTTATTTGTAACCCTCCCAGCTCAGACTGGAAAGGTGGTCTGGGAAAGATTAGCTCAGTTCAGCTACGTGTAGCATTTGTTTGGCAGCAGGTACAGGAGGGAAGCTTGAATCTGGTGCATGATCTCAAGAATGGAGTGTCCCCACAATGGCTTATTTCTCCTCCCAGGGCTGGAATAGATGAGTTCATGAGAAGCAGGGTGTGGCCCTTGCTCTTTATCCTCACAGCGTGGCTCCTTTACAGCCTTCGTCTGGTTTATTGTGAAACAACCTGGAGCTGTCAGAGGCTCAGTCGAGACCTGGGGAGAGGAGGGCAGGGAAGTGGAACGGCGCACTGGATGGGCTGCTCTGATAAGATCCAGGGAGACTCCTCTCCCTCCCCCTCCGCTTCCCCCTCAGCTGGCAGCATGCGACAGTAACCTTTCCCGTCAATGACAGATGCTAAAAGCAGCGGGGGGATTTGGAGGCATTATGTTTGACTTCTTTCAAATTAGCACCATTTTTTCCCCTTGTTGTCTTCTCCTGGCTCTGCTTATCAAGGTGGCTGCAATCAGTCAATGCACCGTGAATAATTACACACCTGGGGATACTGAGCACATGATGAACATTCTGTAAACACTTTACATAATACTCGGGTATTCATAAAATCGAAAAACATGTTAAGACATGAACCAATCAAATGCACCACTTGACACTCTTTACTTGAAACTTCAAACATCGCAGGCCTTGATCACAGTGCTCCAGTTTAAACGACATCCATCCATCAGAGTAAAACAGGTCTAACAGTTCCCCTTATATTAGAGTGTTAATGAGGTCCCAGTGTGATACTTTTTAATGAAACCATCCAGGAGGCCAATTGTCCATTACTAATTATCATATGCTAATTGGAACACCAAAGTGCAGAAGGAGGACTGATTTTGTTTGTCTGCACCTCTCATTTCTTATGACTCTCTGTGCGTGCATTGCATCAAAAGTGCTTAATGAGTGCAATTATGGCTAAAAGACGGTACAACTCAAATGTGTCTTCAATAAGATTAATGCTGCACTGTCTACAAACAACATGGATCTGGCTGCATGTGGGTGTGTAATTTGGAAATGTACAAATTGTTAACATCCAGCTCAGAAGGACCTTTGGGGTGTACCTCAGGGAAAACAATAGCTCTGACTGTTTTGCAGTCACACTGAAGTGTGATTATTATTTCGATCACAGCGTCTCGCTCTGTGTGCCGTGGTCTTGATAACCCAGGTGTAACCAATTCTTCTTGCAATACTGCACATTATCCTCATTTGTCACCCCGGTGCCCTGAGGTATGAAATAAGGTGAAGCAGAAATCTCCGACTGATCCCACTGATCTGAGAAAGAATGAACCCTGATGAATAGCACCGTCTGAAATTACGCTCAAGTAAAAGAAAACATTGGGTGGCACCTGGCAATGGACCATATTGGTTCAGTTCTGGTTCAGCGTGCCAGAAAATGGGACAGGGACTGCAAACAAATACAAATAACAGATATTGCCTCAGAGATTGTGGCTGACCAGCTCTGCAAACCCAGTATAGCAACAGGTTCTGGTTCAGAGCGCAACACAAAAGCAACTGTCGTGCTGCAAACGTGGGGGAAAGCTGCTATCTAGTGAGAAACACAACATCAAGATTGGCATCTTCGTGGCACTGAGGTGGAGAAAATCAAGCATTGTGTCAAAGGGATGCTTGGCAGGCTCGCCAAACAGCACAGAACAACCGACGGGATCATATGGCACCCATTTGTCTATGATCCACGAGTTCTTGTGTGAAAATCCATACCATCCGACTACTCCACCCTGTCTGAGCACACACACATCTCCAGATTCTGTTTTGCTCATTTAGGTGGTCATTAAGCTTGTGACAATTAGCTATGGAACATAAAGCCGGAAGGTAGGACAGGGGTATCGTGCTTGATCCCCATTAGCTCATTTGCGTAGGCTCATTAGACAAAATGCGACAAGAGCCACGGCAGTTGTTTGCTGCATGGCAATGCTCATAAGGGGTCGACTCCAGTGGCTGATGGGCTTCCCAGTTATTGGGGATATTTCAATGTTAATGTCTATGGTGCACAGCAATTCTTGTGAAAAGTTGTTAGAACAGCCAGGCAATGCTCACTGAATTCTTAGTCATCTCCAGTGAGCAATGTTCCAGCTTCTCCGGACAATGATTTTTGTGAGGAAGTGATCGGATATTGTTGGAGATCAAACTAATGACCATGTCTGATTTGAAGCTTTTACATGGAGAAACAAGAGGGATTCTGAGTGTACCTTTATGGAGTGTGACAGCTCATTAAATCAGAGTCAACATGCAGTCCATCACCACTCAATTACATTACCAGAGATGTATGTGAATTACCTTGTACTGCATTAAAATGCATTGAGCTAAATATAGAATGGAAGACTTGCGAAAGTGTCATGGATATTTGGGAAAACTAATGACCTGTGCTGCCTCCAATGAGCATGCTCATTTAAACCCTGAGAAATATTGTCAGTGTACTTGTTCCCCACAGCAATACAGGCGTGTATGAGCTTGATGGATGGCAGCTTTTCATCTGCAATCTATCATGTCATGTCAATACATTCAGGGGAAGAAAACATGTTTATATTGAGAGTGCTATGTGTAATGGAGTTGTTCGATCAGGGGGCAGTGTTTTGTCTGTTGACGCAGACAGTGTTGGACTGTAATTACAGTAGTTTACCATCTCCTGAACCTCAGGGAACCTGCTTCCAATGGTTCCCATTGCTTTTCTCTCACTAGTTCTGTACCCACTCCTCCACCTAGACCCAGTGATGTGGAGCTGTGGCTTCTGAGAACATATTGACTGGCCAATCTGAGAAAAAGACAGGATTTCAAACAGGTTCCTGAAAACCGGAGGCTAAAATCATCCATCACCCTGGGCTGCTTCAAATGCAGACATCAACAAAGCTACCTTATGGATTGATCTTGGTGATCATATAATGGATTTCGCCGGTGCCAGACTGACAGCTGGAATGGGTTTCTATGCTGGCTGGCTATTGGAAGTCTGTCAGTTGCAGCGTCTCTCCATGGAGCGCTCCATACATTTGCCGGAGGCTCCTTATACCTGCTCT
The DNA here is from genome assembly GCF_042242105.1 of Pempheris klunzingeri. Lineage (NCBI taxonomy): Eukaryota > Metazoa > Chordata > Actinopteri > Acropomatiformes > Pempheridae > Pempheris > Pempheris klunzingeri. The sequence goes on from NC_092018.1 coordinate 21,711,951, forward strand.
TGGGGGACCATATACTAAATTGACTTCAGGAGCATTCAAGGAAACGAGAGAAAGAAACATCAGCAACTCCTGTAGGCAGAAAAATATTACACCTCCACATCTTTTTGAAATTTGTATCTACCGTGTACATATGCCGTAATGTAGATTTTCGGCTTTGCTCAATATTTGCAGCCACTGCTCTATGTTCTCCAAAGAGTCCACAGAATATGGCCATATTTAATAGTTTACTTCCAATCTGATACAGAATGTTCACTGAGTCAACAGCAGATAGCTGCAGGCTGTTTTGCATTATAATGAATTAGTTACATGTGAATCAAATTAAGCAAATGGAGCACATGACAGAATTATGTGAACAGCGTTCTTGAGATGGAACAATTTCCTCTGCAACTCTGAGGGCTGATTTTCCAGTTAATTGAATGGCTAGTGCATTTGTCCTGCTCATTGACAGTAACCCGTCATTTGCAGCACTTAATCTAGCGGAGGACAGAGCACATCTTTCAATTAACTCGTCAAATAAGCCAAGTGACACATCCATCATGTGCTCGGCTCTGGTACGATGTGTCTTTTTCCTCTCGTTAAAATATTCAAACAGCAAATTATGTTTGAAAGCACAATGCTGGCCCACACGTGTATTCATCTCAGGAAAGCAAACAGGTCTTAGCAATCTATTTTTCCATACAAGGGGTCGACAGTTTTCAGTATGACGACTAATTTTTTTTATGTCTTAAGATTCGAGAAACAGAGCCACAGTGCAGTTTCACATTGCTGTGGTAATTACTAGGTATTTTCTCTCTGTGACTAATTGTTCTAATCATGTACATCATCACACATCAATCATGCACCTGAGGGAGACGGCACCTTGGATTCCCAAGACGGCTGATTACTTTATACGGAGACCCAGCAGACAGATCTGCTCAGTCCAGCTGGACTGCGAGGCTTCCTGGCAGGCTAGAACACAGAGCATCGCCTCCTTCTGCAACAGCTAGCATCCTCCTTCGTCAACCAATCAGGTCGACCTTGACTTTGCAGCAGAGGGGTACGTATCTCACCTTGGGATGGACAGCATCCCCTGAAATCTGCGGATAGCTGTATCCTCCCTACCGAGGTAAAACCTGCCTTATCAACAGTCCCAGAGTCAAAGCGTCAAGGCCGTTTTGTAGAACGGCTGCCAGCCACCTGTCCTATTTGGTTGGTAAAAAAAAAAAAAAAAAGGTGAGCAATAACATCTTAGCCTGGGGAATAAATAAGAGATGAGCTAAATAAATAAGTGGAGGTGCTGGGATATTGATATTGCCAGGAGTCAGTGGTATAGGCTGGCTTACTAACATACAGCACAGCAGAGCCACAATTAGATCCACTCATCTGCTTCGTCTCGGCTGTGTGTGGGCACAGAGCAATCAGGAGCACCTGCTGAGACCAACTGGGAAGGCTAACAAAGTTTCAACTAATGCCCGACACTTTATTTGAAAAACCGTTTGCATCAACTATCTGCTGGAAGATGAATACAAGATGTCCTACATTAACACGAGACGGTGACTGCTGCAAGCCAGCCTTCTCCACACTGACCGCAAACACACCTCCACCTAGAGTCTCCGCAGTCTTGTTTTAATCGACAGACATGTTTAAGACCATGGCAAAAAAAAAAAAAAAAAGTACCACAGCAATGAACTGCCGATGAACTGCTGATTCTTGATCTTAAAAGTTATGTCAACGCACCAATGGATGAATGGCTTAATAGGACAGATCAAAACAACACACACTCCTGTCAGTTATTTCTAGATTTGGGACTGACATCTTCTAACTCAGAGTTTCAAACTGTAAGGCGAGGGAGCTGCAGTGGGGGGGGTGCAGAGGGAGGGACGTGAGCCACCTGCTGTACAGGTTCATGCCGGTGTGCTAAAAACACCAGCAAGCTAGATGTTGTAGTCTGGCTGCTGATTTGGCTCACCTAGGAACCCGTTCAGCTGATACAGTAGCAGCAGTGGCGATCACACACTTAAAACGTTCGGTGTCCAATCGCACAGTTCGCATCAAAAGTCTCACTCTGTGTATTAAACATAGAGACGCCATACATGTAGTTTTAGAATGAGCGTGACTTGCACTCTGCCAGGATATCATAACAGAACATACACTTGCTTACAATTCATAGAAAGCAGAAGCCCTTTATAACTTCAGAACTTGTGAGAGAGTCATTTAGTATTCTTCAGTATCTGCGTGATCCAGTTATAGCCGTCTGTGCATCCATGGGCACATAGGTAAGGCAAATAGGTAGGCTACTGTGGCTAATGGCCAATTCAGCATATTGGTGCCAGTTTGCCAACATGTAAACAAATATTGGCTAAAAGTCTGCAGCACAGTGCACAGAGAGGAGGGGAGATGGGGTTAATAGGTTAATATTCATGCACACTTGCATGCATTTTCTTCAATCCGGGAAAAAGGCTCATTTACAACCAGTGTAGTATATTGATGAATCAATCCAACCGCATCGTATTCGTCATAGCAGAGCCGGATGACCGACTGGTGTCGGCCTGACATATCGGCGAATACATCAGTTCCGCCCCAGTAGGCAGAGCCAGATTTACAGTTTACAAGAAAAACAGCACTTCATCTACATACAGTGCTTTCAGTGTCAGTATGCATATGCATTATGCATTAGAGTAATATAATTATTATTATTAGTATCTTTATTATTATTAATCTCCCAATGTAGGACCTTCTGGAGCCTTTGACACCTCCTCTTCCTCATTATCCCCTCACTGATTTTCTCTGGTGGTGGTCCGCGGGGTCCGCACAGCTTCTCGCTAAATTGGAAGACTTGGGATATCTGCGAGCCAATTCAGCTTTGATGTTTCATTTAAAAAAAGAGCCAAAGAGAAAGTGACATCCCAGTGGAGAATATTATGCTAATCTCAGAAATGTTAATTAGGCCCAAAGGGTTAATTTCTTCTGCTTTATCAACTCTATACTTTAATCTGTCTCTTAGTTAAAATGCTTGTACTGGAGTGTGCTTAGAAATAATCACTGTTACAAATTTCAAAACACTACTTTTCCTTCCTTATAGCCAAAAGTTCCCATAATCCCTCTTCCTTGAAATGTAATTGGCGCAATCTTACAGCCAAGGAGCCGTCTCGTCAAGCCACAAATAACGTGATCTTCTTTAACTTATCACAGAAATTCAACAACATATCGCAGCATGTGCTCCTGTGCATTGCACAGTGGATTCTTTGTGGTATAAATCGCTAGATTAGACGAAGAGAGAAGATAAAATCTGAATAATACCTGTCAGGGAAACAAAAATAGATTCAGAGACAACTTAATTGCATGTCAATGATTGAATTCTCTGCTGGGATGCAGCAAACAATACATAAATGGATGATAATTGCTTTAATACCGAGGGTGCTATTTTTATCTTGCAAATTTTCTCTGTACATGGGGATATAATGCAGGAGACTCTTCTCAGCACAATGTCAGCGGCAAACAAGCGTGTACCTGCAAAGTCAACGGGGGGGGCACGTGGCACGTGAAACTCTTGATTTGATGTACCGAGCAGCGTCTACTTAAGGGGGAATTCGGCTCGCAGCTCGTTTGAAGAAAACCAACGAGTGCTCTCAAACAAAACGTATCGTCCCCGACAGGCTTGTTCGTTCACCTGCACATTTACCACAAAGCCAGTGTCTCCCTCTCTGCCATTTCATTAGTGTGAATTCCCCCTCAGGGATGAGGGAGGAACATCACGGCACAGGCCCCTTTTTAAGATGCTGAAAAAGAATGAGCAGGTCTCACTACTCACCCTGAGTGATGAACAATGTCCTGACATGGCAGGTAACGGTTATGTATCGCCCTTCTCCCTATATGTGACACAGTGAAATGATAGGCGTTACTGCGCAGAATGATGGATTCTGCTGTGCGGCGGGAGCTTACGTGCAAAGGTTGAATTGTAGAGTAGGAATTCATCTCAAGGTTGGTCTAAAAGTAAAATTAAACGGGTGTGCAGCTTGACTGTTTCAAGGTTATGTTCACATTAATTCATCTCCCAAGGTCTTGTTCTTAAGCTGTGTTAAATGACACCATATACAATGGCAGAATTAAAGGGCAAGATAATTATTTGGAATGACAAGTTTGAATTCCAGAGTTAGATTTGCATAATGTGCTGCTGTATCTTCACTGCAAATCAAAGAACTGCATTCCTGTTCGTCATGATAACATACTCCTGCAAGGCCTAAAAGAGAAAAAAAACTTTTTAGGATGGTACAAAACCTCAAGCCACAAATGACACATGCCAAAATGCAGCACGTCCGCCCACACCTGCAGCAGATAACAGATTTTGCTGATATCTTTTCATATTGGAAGGACTCTAGGCTAAAAAGAGGTGCGAGGGAATTCAATGGACAGATTTGTGCAGCAATAAAAGAGAAGGTCAACTGCCTTATAATGCCAAATTATTTCACACAGCCAATGAAAACAAAATCCTCTGATTTATTGGGTCGAAAGCGACACAACAGCACGTGCAGGAAAACAGTTACACGTCACAGTCTAATAAAGGGGAAAAAAAACAAAGGAAAAAGGTGAAGGCAGATCGAGTAAAGGGTGGGAGGGTCTGAGCTGCCATAGCAGCCATCACTATTCCTACCAGAGAAATGAGACACTGGGCGAACACAGCGCTTCTACATCCTGACGCAGAGTGTGCTTTCATCCATTAAAAATGATGACTGAACCAAACAGCCCCTTTTTTTTTCTCCGCTGCTGCCTAACACTATAATGTGGTTAAGCAGGTGTAATTTGCACCTGTCTCTTCCTGTCAGTTTCTAAAGAGGGACTGAGTGGCAGAGAGGGTAGCGCTGGCTTGGAGTTCAGACACCCCCCCCCCTCCCTTCCTGTCCCCGTGCAGCGCTCAGCTGTAACACACACCGTAATTCGTGAGTGGGAATGTGGAAGCTTGGCCCTTTTGGAGCCTAATTGCTTGACTTGGCCACTTTTTGCAGACCCGCTCTAAGATCCTAGAAGAACATCAATTTACACATCATCAGCGAGGAAATAACGTTCCTTTTAAGAGCTGCAGGCACAGGGACTTTAACACAGCTGTTTTCAAAGATGCTGCATTATTAGTGCCAGCCCCAGCCTTAGGGATTGGACCCTAGCCTTTGTGCTTTTAGGTACACAGATCCTTATCCCAATAATTGATTTTCCCTGATTTTTTTTTAGATGCAGAGCCAGGAACAGTGTACCGCAGAAGGCAGCTGATAGACTTAATTAGAAGTAACTGTTCCTGGATTAGTGCTAAAAGCTAAGGAACCATTTAGGCAAAATGCATAAGCCAATACACGGAGTACAACCCATTTACTAAGTACTGTAACACTGTAGAGTGTGTACTCACGTAGTGTTTATCTTGACAATTAAACATCTTCCACTGATTTAAGAATGGAAATATCCCAGAAGACTCATATCATAATAAGTTGTCTGCCCACAATATAGCATCCCCTGTTAATTATATGTGTATCAATTTCCACAGTGATCGTTTTCTATGCCTTTGTCATTACCAACTTAATTAATGCTAGACTCACACAATGCTCCAGCACATAATCTCAGATTGGGGGTTTTAGGTATCCAAATATTTCTCAGAGGCACTGCTGCTCAGGAGGCAGAATTCATCTCTTTGGTTTCATTAAACCTCAACAGACGCAGTCAGAGAAGCAGTGTTTTTTTTAGGAGCAAGTCAAGGCAGACTTGAATGGCACAGTTTATTCTACGGTACGTATATCATGCTTCATTGCGACAGTTTTCTCTCATCTATCACATCCACACACACACACACACACACACCTTTAGACTGAAACACATGTACAGTATGCCATTGGTCCTCCCTTGTCCATTCTCACCACTCAACCTGTCAACACCTGGGCTTGTGGGACGTGTTGTTCATTATAGGCCACAAAAACAAAAGCATTGAATAAAGAACAACATTAAAGTAGCAGACTGAAAGAGAACAACTTCAGCTTTGGCTTCATGTCTGCCCTCCCCACAGAGGAGGCTGTCATGCACGCACTGCCTGTCCACAGCGACTGAAGAGGCCGCGTATGCACTGGTGGAAAAGTGGAGCTCCGGGCGGAGGGCAGGAGTCGCAGCGTGTGCACGGCGCTGCGTTAGAGCCTCCTCCCGCTCCGATTGGCTGATCTCCTTCAAGCGTGGTGGATTCTTGCGAAGGACATCGGGAGCACTGGGAGGAGCCAGACGAAGCTGATCTCTTCACAGATGGCCTGTCTCGTGTTCTACTGTCAGGTTACTGCGACAGTTTCAGCTAATACGACAAAGATAAGGTGTTTTTATAAAAGCTACTACTACCACAGCTTTAAATTCTGTCTGAATTGACCACCCCTGTCTAATTGTTAATGTTTCGAAAGGTTTCTAGCGCTGTAAATTCACTTTTCTCTTTATCTCCCATTAGGGCGCCTGGAACCAACCGTGTCTCCTTACACTCATGCTCATACCAGATAGGCAGCATTCATATCCCATGTCAACATTCAGTTCATCTCTTCCTCCACCGGAAGAGAGATCCTTTAGGAGTACCACAGTGTAGTAATACTCTTAGAAGAATTAATATGTTCCACAAAGTAAAAGTACAAGAGTGCAAGTGCATCAAAATATGAAAAGTGACAGTACTGATTATGCAGAGAGGCCCTTTTCAGAATACTGTGGATTCAAGTATTTGACTATAATTAATAATTAGCAATGTGATCACCACTTAAATACTGCAGCTGGTCAAGGTGGGGGTCATTTCAATGACTTCATATAGTGCTGGGTAGCTTGTAGCAATAAAGAATTATCTTTCTATATCTTAACATGTAGGGGCAGCACGGTGGTGCGGTCGCTGTTGCCTCACAGCAAGAAGGTTCCAGGTTCGAACCTGGTGTCCTCTCTGTGTGGAGTCTGCATGTTCTCCCCGTGCAGGTTAATTGGTGACTCTAAATTGCCCATGTGTGTGCACGTGAGCGGCTGTCTGTCTCTATGTGCTGTCCTACCTCTCGCCCAGATTGGCTCCAGCTCCCCTGCGACTGAATAATCTGAATCTGAAACATGGAGGAGTTGAAGTATAAAACAGCAACAAATGTAAAGAGTAAAGTTAAAAAAAAAAAAAAAAAAAAGAGAGAACTGTACTCTGTTCTTCTCCAACACTGGTAATATCACACTATGTTGCAGTAGTTGCATTTGACTGCTCTCACCCCGTCTCTGACCAGCAGTTAGCACCAACTCCTTATTAATATTCAACCGTGGCCATGATTTATCCATAACCTCCCAGACCAGACTTTTCCTCTTAGCACCAACAGCACTCAGCTTAATAACGGCAGTGTTTTCTTGTGTTTGCAGGGGGCTTTGCCACAAAACTACAGTTTTTTCAAGTGCACTTTGAGGTCCACTGAGATTAAGATTATTACTGCATCCAAGCAGCCCAGTGTGCCAAACCCGTTCGGAACTGGCTCTGAAACGGCGAAAGGGTGTCGCTAACACTGACAGATGTAACCCACAGGGGTTTCATTCCCATAGAGGTGCACATGCTAAAAATGTAAGCACTAGCATTCTATAGTGAGCGGGGTAAAAGCCTGTACTTCATGGCATATGTAAACTAATGACAATAATGGTGATCTAAATTTGCACTGCGGGAAAAAATTCTGCCTCATTTTTCTTCACTGTCAGGGTGAAGTCTGCAGAGAGCTGAGAGCAACCACGGCCCACTTTACTCACCACAAACACCATTAGAAAAACATTGCTCTCATCATTCAGATCCCACCCCATGGCCGCCGTGATGACAGGCATTGCACCGGAGCGACTAGTACACGAGTGGGGGTATTACAGTCGGCTGGACAGCAACTGCACTGCTTCTCTCGTCTTTAACAAGTCATATCAAAATGGTGCACACGAACAACAGCGAGACCAAAGTTCTGAACGAGCTGTTCCAAAGCATTTCAACAAGTTCTGCCTGGTTTGTGGACAACAAATAGAGGAGATATAGAGAGTAGAGTTATAAATCTCTGTCATTTATCACAGCACAGAGGCAATATTTCAAATCGTTTATACCTAAGGTCAAGAGATCCTGCTACATCTCCTCACCACTGCCTCCATCGGTCTCTCCGGTAAGAGAAACAGGAGCATAATAAAGCGACCAATGCACAGGAGGAATATTAGACTAATGAAAAGCTCTTTCCTGCCTTGGCTGCTGGCCCATCTCGTGTACTGCCTTGCGTCTACCATTTCACTGCTCCATGCTGTGAAATGGAATTCCGTTGGCAAAACAATAAAGCAGCCCCCCATGATTGTGCGTCATGCACTTAAATTCCACAAAAAAAGAAAAGGAAATAACGGAGGCAAACAATGATGGCTCAAAGGGAAGTGTAATATTGTATGTGCATATAGAATCACTCAGTTCCAGGCAGCTCATTTCTAAGTGGTGCAGTGCATTATTCTGCCTGCCCGACAAAAGAGGCTTTATGGTGTTCCAGCAGCATCTTGGCTTTAACAATGACATAAAGAGCACTTGGCATGGGCAGCAGGTCCTGGAACATCATTACAATGTAAATGATGGGAAAGGCAAGTGCCCCTGCCTGTGGCCTGCAGGCTGCCATGAGGTGGCGCTACACCCAGATATAAGGCCACACATGAGACTTTAAGGAATTGTTACAGAAAGAGGTTTAAGACATCTGACAACTCATTTTAGCCAGACCTTTGGTCTTTGGACAGCTTGTTCTATATTATAGGGACCTAATGGACAACTCTTGGCCCCAATGTGGTCCTGTAGAACAGACACACAAACAGTCTGTCGCCTGAGGCCTTCAGTACACCATCTAGCCCCGAAAGGTCATTAATGCCTCTATCTCAGGGGTGCCCCAATACGTCAATTGCGATCAAAGGCAGTGCGGGTAGATTACATTAAAAAAAATAGATTTTAGTCCATCACCAGTCATCCCTTAGTAGGACTAAGCGGTTCAGAAAATGAATGAAGGAACGTATGTAATGAATCGCGTTTGCGACTTGATCGACGTGTAGGGCGGACAGTCTGAGATCTCCTCTCTGCTACGGGTCCCGGGCAGGGACATGTGCGGTCAAACGCCCTAGCTACTGCAAAACTCATCATCAGAGGAAGGTAGTGACCATAAATGTATTGAATGTTCCAGTTCCCCTTGTCACTTGTGTGCAATATTGATAGTTCCATCACTGTTTGTCAGCTATGTGCATTACTGCTGTCAAGTTTTATGTGTAATACCAAGGATTACATTAGCTGCAGTTATGCAGTGTACGCCAACATATATTGTATATATAAAGTATACTCAGTATATATAGAAATAAATATACGTTTAGCATTTTTAATGTAGGTAGATCATTTTGACCTGGTCATTTTAAAACGGGGGTCTCAAACTCAAACTGGCTTGGGGCCACTGACAGCACTGTTATCTTACAGGAGGGCCACTACAAAATTCAAGTTCAATATACAATTTGTCTTTTCAAACAAAACAAAATGTAAACTGCAATTTAGAAATATTACCAAACAGTTGTTTTCAACTTCTAGTACAAGTCCTTTGTTCTTGCTTTTTTTTTTTTTTTTTTTTTTTTTTTTTACAAAAATAAATAAATAAATAAAATAACTTCATTAAAATAATCTAACAAAGCTTCACTCTCCAGCAACAAAGAGAACACAGCCACAGCCACTGTTTGCTGAAAGAAGAAAACACTGGACACAAGATATCGGCAACTTGCAGCATGCAATCCTTCAGTAACTGTCCTTCAGTGGAGGGGTTCCCTGCTTTCATTCATTCATTCACTCACCATGTCACTGAACTTCCAAGGCAGCGTCTGCATCCTGTTCGGCTCTGCAGAGACAGCAGTCCTCTCTGCAGCTGTGGCCCGCTGTGTGCTCTCCTCTCCCTGCTACTCCTCATGTTGATCTCCGTGTGTAGTCCAGTTGAGCTTATATTCCTTTAAAACTGCGACTTTTTCAGGCTGCGTGTCCACTGATCTCCACACATAAACACTGAAATGTCCATCTTTCTTAAAACCGCCTGTGTTCTTCGGCCACTTTTCTTTTTGCCTGGGAAAGCGACACTTTATGACGACCCTGTGACGACATGAGCGCCACCTTTGCCCTTTGACCTTTGCTAGCTCGTCAAAACACGTTATTGTAGAATGATTTATTTTTAAAAATTTGATATGAACGAGTAGTGTACAATGGTTTAAGCATCATTAAAAAAAAAATTAAATTAAAAAATATTTCGCGGGCCTGATTGCATTGTGTTTTTGACATCTGGGGCAGGCCGGAGGGTGGGGGCGAGCGGGCCACAAGTGGCCCGCGGGCCGGCAGTTTGAGACCTCTGTTTTAAAAGTAGCACACAAGCCGAAAAAAGTGTGGGCTCAGCTAAGGATCAAACTCCTTTTTTATCTACAGATTAATTGATAATTAAAAGAATCAGTCGAGGAAATGCTATCTGGGTGCACTTAACCTTTAACACCTATGGCCGATCTAAGCGCATATGGGAGAAGCCGTGCAAATTTAAAATGGCCACTATGCTGGACACAAAACACCGCCATGCCTTTGAAAATCACACAATCACAAGAAAGGCTCAAACTAGTCCTGGCATGTCCTCCACATGTGAAGTATCTGATGTGATGAGAGATAAGTGACATCACTCACTTCACATAATCTGGCCATCTATGAAAAAGTGTTGTCGCACTGATGTACAATGCAGCTGTCCAATCTTCTCGCTGAGATGTGCAGCTTCAGAAGAAATACCACCGGGCTTGCAGTCCTAACGTTAATAATCGTTTCTTGTCAAGGGAAAGCATCGGCATGGTAATGCATCATGTCTTACACAATGTATGCCATTCCAGATCTCAGTGGTGCAGCCTTGGCACTTCTGCTGGTTTATTAGGAATTATCTGCAGTCGATTAATAAATGTCGCACTGGCTCAGTCCCACGGGACGAGGGCCACGCAGCACGCCGTGATAATGGAGGGGTATCCATCATGTCAGCCAGTCAGGACATTGCAAACTGATGATGTGCATGAGCAAAAGGCAACTGTGCTCGTAAGGGTGACACTGTGAGCACCCGGAAATAATCTGGTGATAAATACACTTGATTACTTTGCCCATTACGATGCGGAATCATTAAACTAATCTTACTGAAAATGAACCTTAACCCTAATATTGCTATAAATAACAACAGAAAGCACAGACGCTTACTGGTCTGACCCGAACATTTAGGCTTCCAAGTTTTCAGTACGTGCACATCCCTTTTGCACTCATCAGTCATTTTCAGGAAGTGAAAAGCAACAGCTAGTAGATGCCAAGTATCCATCCCACAGGCTGGTTTCATAACAAGGAATGGGGCTAATTTGCAACAATAGTTTAAACGTCCATCTTCTGCAGGCATACATTGAGATATCTAAAAACCAGAATTGAAATTTATTAGCATGAAAAAGCCTTTTCCCACAAATGAATTCAGTCTAAATCATCCAGAACTCTCAGGGGACAACAGTAAAGCGAGCTGTTTTTCTGACATGTCATGAATAAAAAAGGCCCGTGAGCTCTTAGCGGCCTGTGGCCTGCTGCAAAAACAGAAAGCTCAGCGCTCATTTTCCCCCAGTGCTTCAGTAATAGGCCAGTGGAAATAAATGTAATCACTGCACTTTGTTCTCCCCAGTGATATCATTTCTTCTTATTACTTTTCACCCCCCTCGCCTCTCAGGCCACCATCAGAATCTCATTTGATCGTATTTACATTCGCTCTGCCTTCAAAGCCCGGTGATGCTAAAAAGCAATTATTACTCCAAGTTGCCGTCTGCCAAAGAGAGCCACACAAGATGTCCTTGCCAAGCTGCAGAGGATTCCTATCCAGCGTGCGGCTGACATTTACGTGCTTGTCTTCTTCTGTGAGCACGGTTCACTACATTTAGAAGAAAGGAACTGATAATGACAAACATGGCCTTTAAGGAGGCCTTTGACCGGGACAATCCCAACAAAATAACATTTATCAGAGTTTAACACCAGAGCCAAACAACAGAAGAATATGCCATTTATCAAATGACAACATCATCTGAAATCTCACTGACTGTCTGCACGGGAACCTTCATCAGCCTCGTGAAGTCAAAACCGTAAACTGTGATGAAGTACAGATCCAGCATCCACCGCGTTTACACCTCAGGCTTAGATTGCCAATCATGGAAGGTACTACGCAGCCTGAGAAAACACAAAGGATATTTGTAAAGTCTGAAAACTGACCTTTAATGATGTCACCTGGGGGTTAAGAGCGAAAACATGTCAGTGAGCGGCTCTTTCAATCTCCTCCCCGCAGCAGATGTTTGGTTTCAATCTATTTTAAAAGAGTGGCAAACATAAAGGAAGGGCAGATGCGCAAGAAGACCGAAGAATCCGTGTCCTGTTGTTTTCTACACTGACTGACTCATTTCATCATATCATTAAGTTTAAGCATTTCAATTAACACAAGCCTGCTCTAAATCATACAAACACGATGATGTAACACTCGGTAACAGCTACTGGGTGATGCAACCAGGCCGTGCCGTGAAGTGCGCAACACTAAAATTGAAAAACCTGAATTTTATTACCCTTATTGCAATGTCCATACCATTAAATGTAAACTCTTAAGCGACCCCGTTTCCCATTGATTGTGTTGCTTTGCAAATGGAGATTCAATTACACTGTTCTTCCAATGGAGCGCGGCGATAGAACGCCGTAGAACTATCAATCGTAGGCTGCTCGGGGGACAGATGCAGCGGAGGATAAGCGAGATAGCCGGACCTCCCTTGCAGTGCACTCTTTGTTAAATTACCCAAGGTTAGTGCAGCGTACTAAAGGCGACTAAAGCAATTAGTTTTCCACCAGTTGGCCAACTGTCAGAGTCTGCAGGCAGGAGAACCATTGTGTATACGCTGCTTTAGACCAGATGGCAGCAAACAAGAATCATACCTGAGCATGAGCAGTCACACTCACAACATTTATGGAGTCTTTTTTTTTTACTACAAGCATTAATGGATTGTGTGAGCTAACACTCCTCGTCCATCCTCTGAGATTTGGTGGGCAATGAACACACCTAAAGCCCCCTGATGAGCAGCTATATGCACTTGTCACAGTACAAGTTTGGATAGAGAGCAGGACTCCATCTTATCATCACTAGAAGAGCAATAAAAGAGGCTCTTCCAATCAATGCTGCTTTTACAGTTTGTGCTGCAGTGTATTGTGTGGCACTTTATGCTTCTACGGCAGCAGCAGCTCATAGGGATTACAAGACATGACACAGATTTAAGGTTTTACACTTTATATGTTCTGTAATCCATAATGCCTCTTAATTCTCATCTGAATATTTGTCTTATTATTTTTTTTACTTGTGACTTTTCACTCTTCTCAAACGAGAGGCATGAATTTCTCTATTCCTGTCCTCCCCTGTGGCAGACTGAGGGAGAAATAAATGTGAAATATTTCAGATGCCACTGGAGTGCAACAAAATGTCTAGAAATGGTTTTTCGAGACCTTTTTGTCTACAATTACCATTCTGCTTTCCGTACAGCCTTGAGGGCCACTCATTACTCAAGGACTTAAGGGAGTGATGGACTGCTTCAATTTATTTCTCACAGTCCGCATATACAGCATGTATCTATCGAGTTACAGTACCTCACCGTCAACACTAAGACTTCTCTGAAGAAAATCAGGAGTGCATTTTATGGCATGTGGTTTCATTTCCTGATATCTATCCATCACCTGTTTGGGATCTTTTACACCGCTGAACAGACACTTGATGTTCAAATCCCAACTGAATACACATCTCACTGTTTGTTCCATCTAAATGGCTCCTGTTTGTTTGATGGATTTGCCAACTCTAATCAATGATTTTGCATTAATAAGGCTTCAAAATTCATACTGCTACAAAAAAATAACTAACGGAGTAAGGAGATAAGTGCCATTGCCTATAAATCAAGTTGAAATGCTCCTCTGCCAAACTCACACTTTATCTGGATGCTCACTAATGGCAGAGTGTATCCTTGACCTACTATAGTGGGTGACGTTAAAAGCTTTTTAGTGTTGGGAGGTGATTTTCGCTACTTTGCAGGAGATCTTTGGCGTACAGAGCTGATATGGATTTCACATGCCCTGAGCATGGAGGGGTTTGACGAAAAAGAGATGACTCTTATTTCAGTGTGTGTCCCTCTGCTGAGAACATGGCATTAAAGACCTCCCCTTGGTCTCTCAAGAGACCATCGTAGAGCTCATAGTAGGCATGCAATTATTATTATTATTTACGCCAGATCTCTACAGACAAATGTGACTGATTTTACATGTTTTTTGTTAAGTATAAGTACTTCTGCTGTGGATGTCACTATGCTCAATGCAATAGGACCAGCTGGATGGCCAAAACAGTGCTTGTAATACCTCAAAGGTGACTAACTATTGACCATGCCAAAAGAGTTGAAAAGAAACATTTTGCGCGATGAAAAGAAGGGTTCAATTCTGGCTTTACTGGCAGACGGATGCAGTGAGCGTCAGTTTGCTTCCATTAGGGCTGCAAAATTATGGCCAATGTGATAATCCCGATTACTTTGATCAATATTGAGATCACGATTATAAATCATCTCCAACCCCACCCGCACCTGAACCTCATTTAACACTTCTGGAATGTGATCAAGAGGAAGATGGATGGTCACAAGCCATCAAACAAAGTCCAGCTGCTTGAATTATTGCACCAGAGGTGGCATGAAGTCACCCAACAGCAATTAGAAAGACCGGTGGAGAGCAGGCCAAGACGCATGAGAGCTGTGATTGAAAATCAGGGTTATTCCACCACATACTGACCTCTGAGCTCTTATTAAGTTAAAACATCAGTATTGTGTTGTTTGAAATGACTTTCTTTGCATTATTCGTGATCTGAAAACACCACATCTTTTAGTTTAGTTTACCAGCTGTCATTTTCTGCAAATAAATGTTCTAAATGGGCTTTCTATAGGTATAAGAATGGAGCTTGCTCAGATTTATTAGAACCAAATATTGGGAAAGATCTAACTCGTATTTGTTTGTGGAGGACACTGAGCATCCAAATACGAGGTCTATATCTTCCATTTCAAAGGCGTCAAAGGCGTAACTGTAAATTTATCACACAAAAATATCGACTGATCTCCGTTTGCAGCCTTCCAAATGTATCCTCTGCTTCATTTCATTGTAAATGCAATAGCTATGAGTTGTAAGGCTTTGATATTGCTTCACTAGATCATTTATATAACCAAACCAAGATACTAATTTCAGGGAAATTCTAGATTAATCAGACACAAATGATCAAAACACATTGCTTCTGTTATTACTGAAAATGTGACTTAACATCTTGGATAAATATTTGATTATTAGTAACAACTAGAAGTACTCTGACTGATGAAGTTTCAGTGACACTCTTCATTGATGGATGCAGTGATGCTTATACTGCCAAACATTTTTCATGGTTATATAAAAAGCACACAGTATATTCCACAGGCCCTGGAATCATAAAAGAAACATTCATTAGATCCTTCGCCACAGACGCCAAGGTAGGTCAGTACTTATTCTCAAATGGTATGTTCTCAGTCAGAGTAACACGCAGTGTGTGTCAAAGGTGATGGCCGAATTACATAGAACACTTCAATGTACTTGTAGACAGACGGGTAAGCATGGCCGCCATCATGGCAGAGCACTGGTCACTGCTGATCATCCAATTACTTAAGGAATCCTCTTCAGACAGCGTTCATGTGGATAGCATTTTGTGTCAAACTGTAGGAAGAGACGCTGGATCATACAGACATGAGGTGTTCCCATACAAGCAGCAGCTGCAGGCCAGTGGTACAGTGCACGCCACATTGCTTCATGACTGCTGTTAATTCAAACTAGCGCTAATGCAGCTTAAAATGACACAAACACAACAGCAACAAAAGAACCATTTTCCTGGGATGCTGTGTGGGCACAAGCCACAGCAAATCAGCAAAGAGGCAAACATAGCCCATAAGGTTGAGATGAATGTGTTGGTTCACATGGGAGGGTTGAGTAATCCACAGCGGTGCTGACCCCGAAGAACTCGAAGATTGTATCAAAAGCCAGAATGAGTTTCAAAAGGAACATTTCGAGCATGAAAAGAAGGCAGTAGGAGGATGCCTTAGGCACACGTGGAGCTGAAGAGTTACACAGCCACCACCCAGACAAAGCAGAGAACAATACCGTAATTACAGTATATTCCAAATGCTTCACCAGGTCACAAGCCAAGCTGTCAGGACCCCTCAAGTCAACAGAAAACCAGTGAAACAGCCCCCTGCTTCCCCCATAACAGTCCAACTCCTCAACAAAAAACAGAAAAGAGGCTTAATGCGGTACAACTCAAAGACCAATGCATTAGTCACTGACGAACGAGGGAAAAACATGTGTTGTGAGCAGCCAGTGAGAGGTTGGAGAAGGACCACGAGCCAGGTGTTCCATCATCTTCCAGCTAAGAAACTTGAAGGAATATAGCAGCAACTGTCTGCTATCATCAAAACATGGCTACCTCATTTTCCTGTCCAGAAGTCTATCTTGAAATATGCTGAAACCCATCACCGCACGCTGTAAACTAATGCCTGGCGTCTCGTCTCTGCCACAGTGACAGGCTTTAAATGTATTTTCATATTACCCTCAGTTTCACAGTGGCTGCGACTGCAGAGAGGCTCGTTCTGATCATTCGTCAATCCAAGCTGATACTTGTGGTGAGTAATGCCGTATGAGAAACGTGGCTGATGTGGCCAGTGAGCGAAGAGACTGTCAAAAACAGATCGACCATAAAGCAGGGTGGTGGTGGAGAAGGTGCCTTTGAGGAGGAGAGCAAAGCTGGGAGCTTTCTAAAATATAAAAAATGCATGTGTAGCATTTTTTAAAGCGTCAATACACCACTGTTACATTCACTTGAACACTTTAGTGTAGTGACCACTGAGGTGCGATTGATGCCCTCGATCTTACACCACTGGTCTTCTTTCTCAAGATGGATCAATTATCACAAATACTGTTGCTTCTAACCAGTAAGCGATCCTTTTTTAACGGGACAAATGACTTTTAAGAGGTACATTGTAATGACTTCTCCTCTCGTTTCCAAAACTTTTTAGTGCACCCCACACATTCACACACACACACCTGTCAGCTCTAGCTAGCATGGCACACATCTTCCAGCAGGAGTTGCTGCTAGTAAGAGCAGCGATGTTATCTTCTACACAAAGTGAGCTTTTAGAAAGAGGTAGAAATGAGCTGTGTCCCACACTGTGAGCAGGCAGCATGGAAAGTAACTTCATCACCACCACTGCAACAGTAGCTAGGTCATCCCATCACATTACTTACTTTGATTTTGTGGTACTACTAGAATACGGTTATATGGTTTAATGTTGAAAACACAGATTATTTTCTCATACCAGACATGGCTGCTGCAGCTGTTTCGGCCTCTGTCTGTCTCTTAAAGCCCCCCCCCCCTTCACCATAAGCCCAGTCTGCTCTGGTTGGTCAGCTCCCACAAGCCTTAGCAGGCCGCCAACTTCATCTGCCCTTCTGCTGTGAATATCACCACAACTTAAAAAAAACTTCAGCGTGTCTGTCCAGGAATCTGATCATAAATCTGAAGTTTTCAGATGAATCCTGGTAACATTTTTTTTACCTCTCTGCCACATAATGCTACTCTGTTGGTCGTGTCCAAACTCTTAAGCATATGCTTTACTTTTGCCTTCACAGGTACATTTGTGAGACGTGACCTCCAGAGTCCAGTGAAGCAGAAAGTATAGTTTTGTACAGACTACAGAGGCAACGCTAATGTGTTAACATGTGCATTGAGCACAGTGCCTCACGTAAACACTTGCGGTAATTACTGGGATGTGGGGAAATAATCCCAGTAATAGTATACTGAGTGTTCACTGTCCCCGTGTTACCCTGACAGTACATGTAACACTCACCATGAGAGAGCAGCCTGCTTAGAATAGACTTCATCCCGTACATTACCATGTCAGCATAACTAAAGGAGTTACTGATCTTATAAAGTAACTTGTGTATGGAGTTGGAAAACTGCTCACTAAGTATCAACAGCCACTGTGACCAATATATAAAGAAGTGTTGTGTCCTCTGATTGGTCGGTATCAGTCTGTATAAAGAAGTGTTGTGTCCTCTGATTGGTCGGTATCCGTCTGTATAAAGAAGTGTCCTCTGATTGGTCGGTATCAGTCTGTATATAGAAGTGTTGCTGTCCTCTGATTGGTCGGTATCCGTCTGTATATAGAAGTGTTGCTGTCCTCTGATTGGTCGGTATCCGTCTGTATATAGAAGTGTTGCTGTCCTCTGATTGGTCGGTATCAGTCTGTATAAAGAAGTGTCGCGTCCTCTGATTGGTCGGTATCAGTCTGTAAATAGAAGTGTCGCGTCCTCTGATTGGTCGGTATCAGCCTGTATAAAGAAGCGTCCTCGTCATTTTTGTTTTCAAAAATCAAGATGGCCATGGCCAAAATGCCAAACTGGAGGCTTTAGACAGCAGTCCCAGGACACCAGACTAACTTTTTCACAGGCAGCACATGATGTTTTTGGTACAGCGTTCTATTAATCATTGACCTTGCATGCTGATGAATAGTTGTCTTAGTTTTCACAACCTAGTTTTGCATTGACATAAAGACTTGTACTTTACTTGAGTATTTCTATTTTGTCTATTTCTATTCTTACCATATACTTTTCCTCCACTCCATCGCAGAGGCACTGCACTGTGTGTGCTCCACTACATTCATGTGTCAGCTGTAGCTATTTTGCAGAATCAGATTAAGAACAGAACACCTTAATGCATCAATGATTATAATCCAATAATATGATATACATCATTCTGAAATGAAATAAAGTTCTGCATAAGGAGTAAGTGTACTTTTGCTACTTTAAGTATATTTTGATGCTAATACCTGATTCCTTTTACTTAGTTACATTTTAATGCAGGATAGAGGATGGATAGTAGAGTATTTACAATAGCTCACTACTAGCCTTACTACTTTTACTGAAGAAAAAGTACTAATGTCACCGCTGTGCATTTGCCACTGTGGTTGAAAGTTTTTCTTCTTCACTGGTCACTCAGACACTGGCTCCGTCGCTCTCTCCCTGCTGCACCTCCATCATCAGTGACGTCTGAGTCCAATCTCTGAGCGTCTCTCCCTCCCCACCAGCCTCCATCTCTCTCTCCCTCCTCATTATGCATTTTAAAACAATCAGCTATGGACCACTTCATTTTAGGAACACGGTAACAGCTTAATGGATTGTTTTGTAAGGATCCACGCCGCCACGTACACATGCTTCACACTTCACACGCCGCGCTAAAAGCGCCAAGTGCCGGCGGATCAACGTGCAGTGAAACCCGGTGGAATTCGAGAATTACAAGCAGATCACATTGACATGTTCGCAGTCAGGCTGTTAAATGAAGTTTAAGTTTAAAAAGTGTAATTACAAACAGTGAAAAACAAAGCATGTATACATAAAGCACAGAGAAGAAAAGGTAAAAGGTTTCAGGAACACTGAGATGTCAGCTGGTGTTGGAGCTCCCTAGTCGTCTCTCTGTGGACACAGAGAGACTGCCCCTTTCAGGAGACACGGACACTGACGAGAGGATGTGAAACTCCCATGATGCAAACTGACAAATAAATGATTCTTATGAGGAGAGTTTACAAAGCGTTGATCGGGAGCCAAATTCATGTCTCAAACAGAACGCCTCTCTTTCCAAAGGCCTCTCAGGCTTCACTGTGTGGGCCAATCCATGTGTGACAAATACTGTTTAGTTAGCAATATTTTAGCTACAATTAGACTGAGTTAGTCGTTATTTGCAAATCAGATTGATGTTCCCAAAGCTGCTTGATGCTGAGACATTGTGCTCACTCAAGTCCTGCTTGTGTGGCACTGACAAGTGTCCAGTGTGTGTGTTTAAGCTGCAGTTGATAAATTCGGAGACACAAAATATGCTTAGAGATGGAAAAACTGCAAGTGCAGCAAGACAAAACACCATGCAGACAAGGTGACACAGAGCCGGCCTGCTCAGTGTTTTCATGCTGTATGTTGCATATATTACTGTCACTATTTTCACATAGTTCTGTCCATCATGAGGCGGTTCACTGGCCCAATATGTAGAGTTTCATTAGCAAATCACCGTTCTCCTATCTGTGAAGATAGAAGCCTATTATTAATCCCATCCTCTGGCCTTTTCTGCAGCACCTGTGTGTGTCAACCACCGATCACAAACACTGTGGTCCAATGACTAACGCGCCCAGCAGCGAGACCAAGAGGTCCTCCAGGCAGGACAGGACACAGCGAGCTCACAAGTCCATTCATCACAACGTGTCCTTCAGCACTGTTCTGTCCCGGTAGGCCTGCTGCTGCACCATGGATCAACAGACGACGTGTCTGAACAGCTGACCCAAGGCCATGAAAGTGGATACAGCAACAGCCATCAGAGCTATCAGTGTTGGCATAACAAAGGCCATACATCAGGTGTCCAAGAAAATACCTGCGATCTATGTAATGGTGGGGATCTTCTGCAACGACTGGCCTTGCAGCGGAGTCAGCTCACGTAGCCGGGTTACTCTCCTGGCTGCGCTCTCGGCTTAATGAAATCTTGCCCTTCACTCTTTGTTTCTATGCTCTCTGACTTAATACATTCCATGAAAGATTTCAATGTAACAAGTGAAGAAGAATAGAGACCTGCTCACATCAGCCGGGTTGTGCCTTAATAAGTGAAGAAGAGCTGACAGGCAAAGCAGAACTACGAATACTGTAGGCCAACGAGAGTTTACGGCTGCGCTAGCACCTCTGTGATGCTTTACTAAGACACAAGCAGGGCTTGGAGACAAATGTTAATGTCAGCATGGCACGATGCTCACAATGACAATGTGAACATGCTAATTAACACAATACCTTAACTACAGCTGTGGCTGATGGGGATGTCATTAGCTTTGCAGGTATTTAGTCATAAACCAAACTATCCTTGCGAAAACCATGAAAGTCTGGACCACATTTCCTGGTAGTTCATCTGATAAATGTTGAAACATTTCATTTGCACAAATGTCAACCTGATGGTGGCATTGAGAATCACCAAAGGGTCATCCTCTCAGGAGCACGAATGTCTGAATTCGCTGAGATATTTTAGTGGTGGACTGAGCCACAGAGCAACCTACTGACAGGCCACCCTTGCCGTGCCATCGCCACGGCGCCAGCAAAGCTAATCAAAACAAAGGTGGTTGACACCATGTGGTACGCAGAGTAACGACACTCCTCCACATTGGATGGACTATGAGAGATTCACTTAGAAACTCCAGTCATTCAAAAGGCCATTTACTCGAGATTGGCTGACACAGGTTTCAGCCATGAGCCATACATCAACGGGGACATGTTTTTCAATAGCAATATTGAATTCTCTCCGACGTGATAAGAGATGAGGCCTCACCTTTCACTTGACTCGGATTCTACAGAAGCTCACACCCAGATGCTATCATAACATAGCCAGAAATGTAGTATAAATTAAGTTTACACAGCACTGTCTGTTGGTTTCCTAATTACTAACACACACACACACACACCCCTCAGTGGGCCTTATGGCTGCTTGGAGGTTTGCTAAATAGGATGCTATCATAAAGCAGCCTTGTAAAAAGCTCATCTGGTGCACACCATCTGTAAACACAGATATGAAGAAGTTCATGGAGCCTGCACAACCTGACACCTCTAAATTTGGAGTATATTACGGCGTCGATGTAGTGCCGGCATTTGCACTACAGCAAAGACCAAGTGAATGTGGAAAAGCACACATTAATGCTGCTTTTCCATAAAGACCGTGTTCTACTTGTGCTGAAGCTTGGGAGTAATTGCTTCACAGTGCAAGTGTGATTAATTGCAGCTTGCAGCAATAAATGTGTTTATTTAGAGCACATGTAAGAATCTTCAAAGATTAAAGAAATGAAAACGATATTCAATTAATAGCTATGAATACTTAAGCTCTGTTTTGTGTATCGCTTTATTACAGTTGTGTGTGTGTTTTGGTGACAGCACAAAAGAAGTTACCGACCATACAGAGATGGAGAGACTGCCTTTTCTACATAGCTGTTGTTCCTAATCACAGTTCCTATCTATTATTTATGTTGAATAAATACTCCATCGATATTTACAACAGATTTTGCTCATGCTGTCGAGCGGTTGTTTTGAACCTTGGCCACATTTAGCAATGCAGGCTGCACTGAGGGAAGACCATTCCTGCTCTGTTAGTGTATACAATAAGCTAAATGCCTCAAATGAATAAATGTTTTATGAAATATCAATACAGATGTCTATAAAGCTTATCACACTGCACCTTTATTCTCGCTGTTTATAAAGGCAGTTTGCCCTGCCTTAGTCATTTCTTCCTCATTATTATACAGTACAGTGAATCCTCTGTCTACCACATTTAATTCCCAGGTGTTGTTCACCCTCAGGGGGTTCTTTTGCAAGTGCTGAAACAACACAAAAATCACAGAAAAAAAGATGTGTCCACATGTATCACTCAGGGCTCAAACAGACACTGCAATACTTAAAAAGAAACATGGTCCACTGCAGTCTAGACAGGACTGTGGAATGGAGACGTGTGGCTCTAAGAGTACAACTGATTGAATCTCCTGACGGAGATGGATGACGGCTATCTGCAGCTTTGTTACATGATTTAGCACTGTGACCGAGTGGGCCTTCTCAACCTGTCCTGATTGCCGTCCCCTCAGATTAAGTAAGGCGGAAGCCATCATGACTCAAGCATTTTCAGACAAATTGGTGGTGAAGGAGCGAAAGTGAGCATAGATCACTAAAATGTAAGTATTGCTGCTTGTTATTGACACAGTATCATTACTGACGCGGATCCTTTTCACTATGTTTCTGTGGCTCTTCAGCTGCTAACTGTGGCAGGTCGTGCACAGTGGCTCTAATAGAGCTTACTTCCTGTTAAAAACATGCCACTGAGAGCGGTGAGACGGAGCTAAAACAGTAAAGTTGCGGGTCATCAAACCAAAGCAATGAGCTAAAAGAGCTGAGAGGTAATGCAGAGCTGGGCTTTCCACTAACGTTAACGTTAACATACATCAAAATATTGATTAGAACAGCTTTAATAATTCATGTTCATCAAAGAAAACATGCTGCTTTAAAAGCTGCTACTTCTGTAAGTCGACTGACATTAACTTAACACCTGCATCGATCTCATCCACTCTTACTGTGACTTTGGTCTTTTTGGTCATAGCTTCTCTGGCTCTGGACCAGGAAGGCGACACCAGATGATCCCACCTACAAAGGCTTGGATCCAGGCTGTTAGACAGCCTGAGTGCATCCGGGCCTTTTCACCATAAACCAACAGATACACATGACAAACAGAAACCGAACGTCTAAGCATCATTCAGCCCCATGCTGGCCAGGAGAAGCCACTGAGCTGCGGGGCTGATTGCTGACTACATTAAGCTTCTTAGGCAGCACGTTGATGAATCCACTCGTTGAAATGTGAGGGTAATAGTCTTGACATAGCAAAGACATAACTCAACGACTGTACCTGCAAAGACCCCAAATGACAGCCAGCCCAAGTAGGAGGCAGTCCGATATGAGAGAGGACTTTGCTTTTATTACCATCATCATTACTGTATATCATTTCTGAATGTACAGCCATTTGGTTTCATTTAAATGTAAATCTGGGAACTGCACTGCGCACGTTGTCACCCACAGCAGCCTTACTATGATGATTCATTCAGGGATCGGCAGGGAAAAATATAAGAGCTCCTTTCCTTTCTCTGAGGGAAAATAACAGGTTTGACCTTTGACTGTTTTCATGAAAGCCCTGTACACAGCAAGAAAAAAAAAAAAAACCTTGAGATTTTTATTTTTTTTCTGCAAAACAATAGTAGCCACAGTTTTGTGCATCCTTTCTTCTCTGCTGTGTTTCTTTTTTCCTTTTTTGCTCAACCTGAAGAGCAAGAACAGAGAGGCACAATCTGCAGCGCAAGGTCAAGGGTGAGCTAAAGCCTGGGGAGAGTGGGCGAGCCCTCATGTCAAATCACTCTCCGTGTGCCCGTTCACCGTGACGGGGCACACTCGTTTGTCTGCTGAGAATCATCACGTCCGAAATAAGTACACCTGCACGTCAAATGAAACTATTTTACATATCAGTGCACCCAGCTAGCTTTTTGGCATCTTTAGGTGGAGCTTCACAACGAGACAAACGCACGGCGATGTCTGTGACCTGACCTATAAGGAAGTCGCATCTAATGTCCCCTGCTCAGAAAGCCTCATCTTCAAATGTCCCTTATGTGTTTCATGACCGGCACTGTGCAACACGACTGAGAAGCCTTTTAAAGTTTCCCCTCGGGCCACGCCACGATAACTCACAGCCATGTTGCACGGGATGCAGCCCTCCTCAGTGACCCCTCGCGTGAGTGTCGTTCCCAGCCGACGGGGGGCCTGCAAACATCACTGTTGATCCTTAAGAGCTTAAATCTCGAGCTAGCACGGGCGAGTCCTGCTGCGGTGGCTGCTGTTCGGCTCACAGAGTCAACCTTGCGGGGAGAGTGTCCGTGCGACACCTGTTGTTACATTTACAGCCTCTGAGACTGGTGTGACGTTCAGAGAAACTGCTACACGGAAGGCGTCTGTGCTGTATATGAACAGCTGGGGACAGCATGAGGGTGTCAGCGGGGCGGGGGGGGCAACTGTTCTGTCCTTGCATCCACAGCCAAAATCAATAGGTGATTCATTGGTTGAGTGATCTGTTGACGGACATGCATCTGATCATTTCAATACCAAACATTCTGTGATTTCATTGTCACTGATCTTTCCCTCTATGAAACAGTGGGATAACATAGGTTATTATATCGGAGCAGCTCATTGACGTCTCCCTCCAGGGTTTCTGCATGCAGCCTGTGGCAGCGGGGGCTCTATTGTTTCATTTTAAGGGTCACAAGCCCAAAGTGGTGGGAGCAACTGCTTTAGATGCATAGCTGCGATGCAACTATCTACTCAGTTCTCTTGGTTCTGTTTCCAGAAAGTGCTCTCATTATTGCTCTGTTTAATCTGAACAAGTGGCCTCAACAGTTTTGGCAGATTTTTATATTTGTACAACAAGACATGGCATCTGTTTCCCTTTCATGAAAATCAGCGCCAGACTACACGGCCCTGCCATCTCAGCTCTGGTCCATAGTCACATGCAAGCTGCATACTAAACTCTCAGAAGCCAAGCAAACTTTGGTGTCAGGTGCACACTCTCTTCAGGATACACCAATACACGTATGTAACCCCCCCCCCTACCGCCAGTACGGTGAAAGGTTGGTTCACTCACCATGTTCACTGACTGTAGTGGGCAATGGAGTTGTGACGCTGTGACCTCGATCTATTGCTGAACTCAGGTCAGCTCCCCGGGCTGCCATGCGCCCGGTTTGCAACATGTGGCTCCGAGGGTGGGGGGGGACAGTAATATCACATCACATTCAAATAGCATCACCTCAGAGCTGCAGCAGCAGCCTGAGCCACAGCCTGCTGTGAGGGCTCAGAGGATGAGCACATGGGGGGGGGGCATTTTGTTGTGTAGTTGTGTGCTTATGTTGAACCCTTTGATTAAAATGGGTGAGTTTCAGTTCGGCAGCTAAAACTGATTAAAGCCTCACTTTCCTCTCTGTTTGGGTTCTTTCCCTTCATTGTAAAGAAAAGCATCAGACTGGGACAGATGACCAGTCCTCACTGACACCCCCACCCCCACCCCCACCCACACACAACCCACTTGTGTATTTTTACTTTCTTTCGGTAGACCACCAGCAGTCCCCTGCTCTATAGAAAGATGAGTTCAGCATAAATCCATGCACAGACAGCTCCCCCCCCCCCACACACTCGAATTCTCCCTGGCTCTGTGTCCATTTCATGATGTCGGGGTGTGTGTGTGTGTGTGTGTGTGTGTGGGGGGGGGGGGCTCGTTAGAAAATGAAGACAGGCGTCTTCATAGTGAGCACAGTAAGTCCCAGAGCAAAGCGTTGACACGCCGCCTGTTGCTCAGGCGTGTCTGGATGGGGGGGCTGATCGCCACGGACTCATTAAAGACGACGAGACCTGAGAGAAAATGGGACGATCGCCATCTGAGGGATAA
Organism: Pempheris klunzingeri; assembly: GCF_042242105.1. NCBI lineage: Eukaryota > Metazoa > Chordata > Actinopteri > Acropomatiformes > Pempheridae > Pempheris > Pempheris klunzingeri. The sequence continues at coordinate 21,738,107 of NC_092018.1, forward strand.
CATGAAGCAGGTTACCGGCGTGGGAATCAGCACCAGAGGCTCTGCTGCGCACTGGGCAGCACAGAGCTCAGCCAGTGACCCAGAGTCCGCGGGGTGGGGAGGGGGGGGGGTGAAGCAGCCCACGGAGACAGCCCAGTGTGTGTGTGTGTGCCATGCTTCAGACACATGCAGAAACAGAAACACATATTTACAAACGCGACAGGAGCGTGACAGGTGGTGCGTAACCGCGAGGATGGCACGAGGACACCGCTGCCTCCACCACGCCGGGAGCAGCTCTTACCTTTGGAGGTGACGGACACTGTGCAGTAAACCAGGAGCAGGAGGCCCGCCATGCGCAGGTAACGTCCTTTAGCCAGCGCGCACATACCGACTCCGAGCTGTCCGCGGATGCGCTACCGGGCCGCCGGTGCTCCGGATCTCCGGCGCTCCCTCCCGCCTCCTCCGAGCCGGACGAGCCGCGGCTGCACAAGTTCCTCCTGCACAGCGGGGAAGGGGACACTGTGGCGCTCTGGAAGGAGGAGAGGATGAAGAAGGAGAAGTGGACGGCTTACGGACTGGACTGTTGGTCGGAAGGGAAGAAGCATCTTCACTTCACTTTTGCTGTGCGTGTGTGCGCAGCGGGAGAGACGTGCGCTCCGAGTTTACCCCCCTTCCCAGCATCATCCCGGAGCCTGGCTCCTGTGAACCAATGGCAGAGTGAGAGAGGAGGAGAGGAGAAGGGCGGGGACGGAGGGGTGGAGGGGGAGGCTACACGAGCAGTCACAGTGAGGACTGCTGTTCAGACTGGGATCGTCCAGAGAGGACTCAGCACAGGAGTCCACCTCACTACACATGTGGCACAGCTGGACTGGTGTTCCAGGAAAATATCCAAACCTGCTGATGTCGCAGTGATAGCAGTCAGACATGTGTAACACACACACACACACACACAGCAGAGCTGCACTGCTCCTCCTGACTGCCAAGTATATTCTAAAGTGTTTCTTGGCATTCTTCTTCTGTTATACAGACATCAATAAAAACTATAAAATGCTCTCATTTATTTGGAGCACAGAATGAGCTTAGCGCTCCGTCACTGACACAAAAGTCTTTCAAAAACAGCTTCATGGAAGGAACTCCCACTGGAGGGCTGGATTACCAACTGGACCAGACAGGCTCCTGTCCAGGGGCCCTCAGGGGCTCCCAAAGACTCCAGGATCACAGTCAAGCATTTAGTTTGTGGCAATGTGATCAATTCCACATCAGTTTGGTAATAGCATAGGCTCCATCTAAAGATTAGACTCATCTACAATGTCCATTATCTGTGATAGCGAGTCCAAACCTACTTGGCACGATGAGGGACTTCAGCGATGGGCCACAAAAGCACTGACATCTTGGTGTGTGTTAGAAAAAGAAGGGGAGAAGGAGAGATGAATTAACATGAATTGTCAGCTGCAGTACGATCCCAGACATCCTCGACCCGTACAGAGTGATGTCAGCACTACAGTAAGAAGCGATGGCTAACGATAAGCGCGTCCCTAAATTGAGGAAAGAAAAACAGGAATTAGAGTTTAACACTGAGATTTCAGATAATGGAAGACAGCACACACACTCACACACACACAGGTTCCTTCATCACGCCAATGGTGGAAAGCAGAGCAGCATTTGTACGCCTGCGTAGTGCAGCTCCAAGCAGACTGTAGGCCTCCAACTGAATGATGGACTGTAGGCAGCGCCACAGCTGACGTGCACCTCACCGCTGCACATCACAGCTACGGAGAGTGCAAGGACTGTGATCGGTCAGCCCGGGCTGCTCGTGTTTTCTCAGGCACACATCCGATGGAGGTGGAGTTAAGTGAGAGTCAAGGCAACAAACAGGTTGATAAAGACTCAGCGGGCTTCTAGTCAGTGATACACATCTAGCAGAGCATTCACAGTGATTGCTGCTCTCTATGAATGAACACGACAATTCCTCTGCGGTAGTCTGCCATTCACTGATGAGCCAGGGCCCAACAACATTCAAAGTTACCTGGATGTGACTCCAGTTCTACAGGTATGCAACTGCTGAAACGCCAGAATGTAAATTCAGTGTCCGTGATGAACAGAATTCAACAGACGGATGATATCTGGGTAGGTGCTAATATCTGACACTCCGTTGTTGTCAGGTTTCCATCCAAATGTAGTTAAAATGTACCAAACTTGCAGAGTATCTGCAAACAAATGTGTCTGCAGCCACTCCACTTATGGAAATATGAGGAGTTGGTTGTTTCAGACAAACAGCTGGTGGCGCTAATTCTCCAGTCGGGTGCCATTAAACCACTGCAGAAGAAGAAATGTAGAAAAGATGACGGAAAAGATGCGACACTTGTTTCATGTATCAGTGTGAGGAAGGCCTCAGTCTCCTCATCGCTCCACACAGATCTGATGTTGTCTTTAGTCTCTTCAATGGAAGCTTGAGTGGCGTTTACGTCATGTGCTTTATGTACATCAGGATTTATTCCCTCGGGACGTTTCTCTCGCAGTTTTCTCCTCAGCTCCTCAGTCAACCCTCCAAACTTTTCTGATGTTTTGACTTTTTTCAAATTTCTGAATGTATTAATTTATGAGCGCCGATTGAGAATGTGTATTAAACAGGTTGAATGGAAATGCACTTTAAAAGAGTTCCTCAGGTGTGAGATAGTGGGGATCACATTTGGGGGTTTTGGGAGATGATATCTAAAGTACTAGAGCTAATGCTAGGAAATAAGGTTCCAAGGAGTTAGATGGTACTATATCACTTGGCGTTTCTCAATACCAGATACGCCAAGTACTTGGAAGTTCGGACTCTGCAAGTCTGGACTCAGAAGTCCAGACTCCGGAGGACGCAGGACGGTCACATCGTCATCATCTCAGCTATCAATACGTATCTACTCACTGTCAGAAGTCCACACAAGTCACCACCTGATGCATCCTCAATAAAATGGGCAGAGCAAGAACACATCCGGGCATTTTGACCGTACTTGGCTTGATGCGGACTCTGAAATGGAACAGTAACGATGACTTTTCACAAGAACACAAGTACGGACAAGAACGCATATTGAGAAACGTCAGCTGTCACCCCTCTGAAGTGTAGCAGAAAGTAACAAATATGGTAAAAATACTTAAATTTTCAGAAAACACCACAGGCCGCACGCCTAGAAAAAAGCCCTCCTCTGTCATGTGCTGGGCTCGGAGCTGAGAATTCAGTGTCGTACAAATGGAAACTCGACCTTGACTGAAGCCTTTTGTCCTTCTACTGAATGACAGTAACCAAGAACTCCTAGCAGTGTGCAGTCACACGCGACCACAACCATTTCACTTTTCCTGTCATCATTTGTGCTGCTTGCTGTTTTTCTGTCATCTGTAATTTAGTGTTTGTCTACATAATAACACAATCGAAAATTGAATAATTGCAAGAGAGAGAACCTTGTGGCACATTTCTCACGTACAAAGCTGCAGTTACGGTACACATTGCATACAAAGAATCTCCCGCTGCAATGCATCTGCTTAGTCTCTACCATCTCTAAAGTAAGGGTTTCATATATTCCAAAGAGGAGGCTCAAAGCCAATCTGCTCTACCTTTATCATCACAATTCCCATTAATAAAGTAAAGTACAGGCCGATAACCGATAGAACATCATGCATGCCTTTCATTAATGAAGCCTTCTTTTTGACTTAGCGTTCCTTAGAAATAACTGCAAATAAACACTTTGAAAACGCTACCACTTCATTTCCTGCTCTTAATTTTCATTTAGTCAAACATTTCAGCAACTCTGCTGCTGGTGTGCAGAATATCTCTGTCCCCTCCATCAAGCAAAGCTCAGGGTGTTTCATCAGGAAGTTCTTGACCTGATTCTGCGTTGCACTCTGCACTCAGTCATGTTTTCATGTGACTCAGACGTTCTGTTATCAGTGTGACCAGCAGAACGCTGTGTGGAACTGCTTTTAATTTGAACTAATGCATATAAAGAAAGTGAGATACTGAGGCAGGCGAGCGTCACAGCATCTGATCGGTCCATTTGGAGTCTGTTGGTGCTTCCGTTACAATAAGTATATTTCATTCATGGCAGCTTGACTGAGCTTCTGATTGGGCGTTAGGCTGAAAATGTTTTTCTTCCTATACTGTGCTAATGTGCTTTGCAATAATATCAATGTATTTTTTTCCTTCATATTGGTTGGTCAGCTAAAGGAAAGAAAAAGAAATTGATCACGTGTTCAGAATCAAGTCATTGAAACTGAAGGGCTGTGTGCAGCTTCATCTCAGAGGTCTCCTTAATGTTATTGCTCCCAAACAAAAAAAAAAACCATTCCAACAGAACACTGATATTCTTGAACTTACACACACTCAGCGTTTGAAGAGTTTGGATAGTGATAGTATTTTTTTTTAACCTTTATAAACCACATAAACAAAAGCAAAGTGTGTACAACTTTCACCATCCAAACAATTCAAGGGTTATGTTGGATTAGCAACATGTATTACATTAACTCCATTTTGTCTTTTAATACTGAACTATATTAGAGTAAACGTCTGTCCCGCGGTACAAGAACAATGATGCCGCCTCACTTCCTTGTCTCCTACATGGATCACCGGCTTGTGAAGATTTTTTTAACCTCTGAGATGCAGGTTTAGCCTCGGTCTTTTAGCATTATATACCATCTGTAGCCATCATATGTATATGTAAGGCCCATTAGAAGGGTTCTTGTTTTAAAATGAATCATGTGGAAGCATTAGCATTACTGTCTTCAACAAGTGAGGGGTAAATCTGCCAGCGTTGTGGGCCATCAGACGGCCTTCTCTCCCCCAGAGCACAGCACACCACCACAAATCAGATTTGATTTCACAAAAGATGCTTTGGGTTAAGAAACATTCAAAAACTTAAAGGAGCTGAGAACTCCAAATGATCAGCACCGCCTCGGTTGACCACTTTCATAACATCCACTTGTGACAGGCCTACAATGGATGTGAAAGGTGCACTTAGGGACAACACTTGAAATGATTCACCTCTTGTAGCGTTTTATTCAAAATGATTGGGAGAGCAATCAGTGTAAGTGCCTCCAGCCATGCAGATAAAACAAAGTGGGCAGCCCTTTGTTTTCATGGATGGTGTGAGCTGAAAGAATAGTACACAACTAGTTCAACCATACTCGACTGGAGTGCAGCGGTGCGGTTACTGTGCAGATTAGTTTGAGTTCCACTATCGTTACTGTCGTTGAGGCCAACATGTCATTTAAGAACAATTCTGTTTATTATGTTGTCCAATATGTCTGCAAAGCGTTCACTGTTTTGATGAAGATGTTAAGGCCTGCAGAAAGACACAGGATGTGTTGATTTTTTTTACATTTTCAAAACTCTAAACACAATTAGCACAACATCCGTCTGGAGTGAAGCACCCTAATGTTCAAAACCTCCCAAAAAAATATAGTAGAAAGCCTCAGCATCTGCAACAACAGCAGCCCAGGAGCTCCACAGCTGATGCGCATTTCTGAATGAGAATCAGCTGATTCAAGTTGTGTAAAACAGACCGAGCACAGTTGACTCCAGTCTCCATCAGTCATAACCACGATTACACGGGCATATACAGTAAAAAAAAGGGCACTTTCATTCACTTTTAGACAGTATGCTGCAAAAAACACACACATTATTCAACACTTTAGCCAAAAGTGTAGAGTGTGCAGTAAAAGGGAAATGAATTTGAAAAACGATGAATTTCAATGGATTGTTGTGTGTTTGTGCAGGTAGACCTGAACAACCCAGTCTCACAGAAGTTCATAAAATATGCATGAAATTTAATCTATGAATTTGTGTCAGTGGTCACAGAGCATGATTTTCAAACCAATGCATCTCTGTGGGATTATCTTTTGCTGTCTATATCACGTCTTTTTTCCAGTCAGTAGGACTTCTGTAGGACCTGTGAGCACAGAAGCTCTGCTGTTATTTCTTGTTTTATATTTGTTTTTAACCACCACCAGATCAGTCTGGTGGTCATAGGGTCTGCTGCCAATCAAAAACACGTGTTTGATGAGTCAACAGCACAACCAGTTAATGCTATGACCAACCATTTTAATTCATGGAAAATCATGTTTTTTGTCAGTTTTTATTGTTTCTATGGAAGCGAAGACGCTCCTCTTTTCCTCACTGTCGTCGCTTCCTGTTAAACATCTCCCGACATTAAAACATCACAGTGTCCTTGACAACTCAACAGTATAGTGGGCTATTGTTAATGCCATCAGTCTGAATTATTTCCTCCTCCATCCTCAAAACAATCCATTTTATAACAGAAATAACAGATTGTGAAATGCTGTAACTGACCAGATCAGAACTGAGTATTCAACAAAGCCGTGTAATGGGGAGTGATGGATGCCAACAACTGCAAGATGAACATTCATATTGCTGAGCAGCATCCTGAACCTCAACATGAAGCACTGAAATGCACACTTGAACAATGCCAATCATAGCACCTCCACCCCTCAGACCAGGTGAGATCCACTCTCCTTACCTCTTTCTGGCTTTGTTATCAGTTACAGAGGCCTCAAATCCTGATCAAGTCAGCCTGGATGGAGCTGTGATGGAGTGGGCCACAAACACAAAGACTAACTGACATTTTGCAACAAACAGTCCTCAAAAAAGTGGAACTTGGCACCAGCCCGGAGGCTGTGTTTCATTAAAGTTGTTTTGCTCTTGTATTAGTCTCGATGCAAGTTAAACAGCATCACAGAGAGAAATAGTGACTTTAACCACCCTACCCCCAGGCTACTCAGGAGTAGGAGCTACGTTTCCATGGTAACCATCAGTGATAACTGCTGACCAGTGGCATCAAATGACAAAAAGAGGAAAACATGGCTCATAAGTAGTGGTTTGCTTACAATGTTGTGAAGCGAGTAACGAGAAGGGAAAGAGTTTTAGAGAGCACAGATTATAGATAGATAGATAGATATATAGATAGATAGATAGATAGATAGATAGATACTTTATTCATTCACTAAGGGAAATTCAGGAACTATGCATCAGTGAGGACACGGTCAGTGATTAGTTCCATTTGAGTCAGTAGAAGCAGTGATTCCTGCCACAGCAGCTCAGCTCTGCACTACGCTGAGATGTGATGCTCTCAGAAGGTGCTTTGTTATTGGTGTAATGTTAAGTTCTTCTCTCAAGTCTTCCCAGGAAAATGTCCTGCTCTGTCATGATTCAATATCATGATCTGGGCAATAACTCTAAACCTAGACACACATTAGAATAGGTTCTTTGGGAGGAAAAAGTTCAAGACAGAAGTAAGGGGATTTTCCATCAAGTCCAAAAAGGGCATAGTTTTCTTGGAGCTTGCAGCTACCTTCAGACACCCCCATGGTGGCTTCGAGAAAAGCGTTGCCTCATACAGAGTACGAGTTAGAACTTTAATGCCCCAACAATACAACCACGCTATGCAGTCACAAGCCAGAAGTTAATAATATAGTTACAGCTCATTTCTTTAGCTAATATTGAATTTATGTGAATCCTCTCCCTGTGGGCCATGCTACTGGGCGCAGGCTGGGGATCCCTGAACTACAAACAATAAAAAAATATTAGGCTACAATAAAATATAATTAAACAAGCAATATCAGGATTCCCACCTGGTGAACTGCTGCTGGCATTAATAAAAACATTCACGCATCTGCAATATGAACCAGAAACAATATGGCTAAATTGAATTGAGCTGATAATTGATACAGTGTTGGTAAAGTGCAGGATGATTCCCCGGCTTGTACGTAGGGTTAATGGTCCATTTCTGGAGCAGGCTGTGGAGAATGAGGACATGTGGCACGATATCAGGGAACACATCCAGGAAGAGGCTCGAATATCTGACCTTCAGCAGTGTTAAATTCCTGAGCTTATCTCTCGCCAGCCTCATCAAACGCGCATGAGTCTCTGATGTTTGCACAACACCAGAGCAGGTTATAGTCACGCTCGAGCACAGCGTTGGCGCCCCACACTGCTGTGAAACTTCCATCTTATTGCACTTGGACTGGTGCTGCTGTGCCAACAAGATTCAGTCGGCTGATCCTGCTCACTTACATCCAAAGTAAGTGCTGGCTGGAAATCACACAAATCTAATAAGATTGAAAAGCACATTTTAAATGTGCACTTTAGTCACTTAATCACAGATGAATAACATTTTGATCAAGTAATGTTGTGTTCACACATGGGCTGGGTGGTGGCAAACAGAGAGATTTCCATGTTTGCATTGTATGTGACTGGAAATGTGGATGATGCATGGTAGGGTTAACAAGACTTCAACTGACATCGGACCAACACAATTTGGGGTAAAGTGCTTTGTACCGCGCACACAGGAGAAGTTCGCCCTCTGGGCTTTCGGACAGAAATGCAAGCCTTTTCCTCCAGGGTCAGGATCAGGGTTACCCCAAGGCTTTCTGCCACAAAGCCCTGAGGGCAAACTTCTCCCATGCGCTTCAACTACATGCTTTGACATCCTTGGGATCCTTGTTTGTCAGTTCTATTGAACTGAACTGGAGAGGCAGTTCTCTGAAGAGGGGTTAGAATTTGAAAGATACAGCTCTCCTCTCTCTGTCCCACCAGACAAGCAGCGACATATACAGCTCCTCATACACTTCATACCCTACATACGCATCATGTGCTTTATATACGTCGTACACTTCATACGCTTCACACACTCCATATTGTTTATGCATTTAATCACAATGAATAACACCAATGTGGGTGTGCAGAGCTTTGCTTATTTTAAACAAATCCCGTGAGAAGACTACAATGAATGGAACTTAATGGCAGGTACTGTGTGTGTGTGTGTGTGTGTGTGTGTGTGTCCAAAGACTGATGTATGTCATCCTCTGTGCCATAGAGCTTCTTTGTGTCCACACACTGTAGACTTTTTCTAGCTTGTCAGAGTAGGAAAAACCCAGATGAAACTGTACCTTTAACCCTGGCTGTACTAGTGAGCCGTCACGAATAATCACTAGTGCAGTCTTTTCAGATTTTGGTTGTGCCGACCTGCCAGTGTGTAAGCTATGTATGCAAATTCATGAATGTATATCGAACAGTTTCTTCAGACATGGTGAAAAATGATGAGGATTCATGAGCCAAGACAGTTGGCGTGCTGCACGCGCACATTGTTACGACACACAGCAGTGAAGCTCTGGTTACTGTGGCTCTGAATGCATGACTCATCCTTTATGTCGCACCATCCAACATTATCACTGGATTATCACTGGTTTGAATATGAATATTCCCATCCCACTTACCACTTAGAGCAGCATAAACAAACTAAACTCAGCATGGAGCCACAGATGGTGCAGCGTCCTGCCTGTGGTCCATATGAATGCCACCTCGCTCACCTCGCTCCACCTCGTTCCACCTCCATCTCTTCTTCCTGTATTGATCCAAAATCAAATGTCACTTGCATCCCGTAGTGCTATTATTTCCCAGTTTAATACTCGTATGCAGGTTCATGACATGATACAGAAAGGTTATCTCTGAAAACATGATCTGTCCGAATTCATTCCAGACCGGCATGGATGTGCTGACTGTAACTTCGTAGAGGGGCTTTGATGCACACAACAAAAGTCTTGAAGAAAACCAGGAACATCTAATCCTCACCTCTGAGGCTAAATATATATATATCTAAAAATATATATATACACATACACAAGTAGCATGGCATATTTAGGCAACGTTATATTACATAAGATCAGGTTAGATTCAACAGTAAGTACAGTAATATTATCTACCATCTAACCCTGACTCTTCTGATGAGATGTACAGTAATCTTGCGATTAAAATTTTGGATAGGAAGCTGATTTTTAAAATTTTGGATAGGAAGCTGATTTTTTTAAATTTTGGTCATTTCATGAAATATGCTAATACTTGAATCATCAATGAATGTCTAAATAAGGAGGCTCCCAAGGTGCTCAGTGACATGGTGGTACCTCTCAGTGGCTGAGGGAAGTGGTGCCTGGTGTCCCATGAGGAACTCCTCCAGAAATGTGAATGGATCATAACTAATTTTAAACTCATTTTTAGAGAGGGATCCGTCATGTGCTTGTCATTGAGTTTTATGACAATTTCATTGCACCATTGTCTGTTTCTTGCTCAGTGTACTCTTTGCTGACTTGTGTGTGTGTTTTAAAGGCACATCTTTGGATGAAGAAAGTGGAACCTGCAAAAACACAAATACCTGTACAATGTGATTACAATCCAAAAGGAGCTGTGTGTAAGAAACGGCTCCAATAAAACACAATTATATTATATGTCATCATTACTGCCATTATATAACACTGTACAGGAGTTTCTATTTCAAGGATCATTCTGCAGTTTAAACATCTCTATTTACTACTGCTGGTGTTGCTTGGGCATTTCGGTCAAATTTGGTTATCACATATAATTAATGATTATCGGAGATAATCAATTAATAGGACTTCATGTAAAATCCACCTCAGGGCACCACTTCTTTGAAAGAGTTTGAATATAACAAACTATCAATTTGGAATTATGATTAATAATAGGTTTAATAACTACAACCACAATGACCATATCAGTGTTGAGATTTGAGGAGTTCTTGGCCCCGTAGTGTTTCGCATCATTCACTCTTGTACAACATTAAAGAAGACAGCATCATATTCAAAGGCATTTATTAAAACACGGCAAAGACAAACACACAATACAATATAACTAACTGTACCTAACAGAAGAGAACATGTCTGTGTCAGTGTGTGTACATGTGAATATGCAAAAGAGGGAAGACTAAAGACCAAATCAAGACGGCTATAGGCAAGGAAGCCATGTGATTGTAGGGACAAAGACAACTACAAGAACCGAGAATCCAAATGACTGCAGTCAAGATGGCCACCACTCAGACCCCCTGGTGTGTGGGTCAGAGGTAGACAAAGGCCCAGGCCGTGTGATGGCTGAAATGTGAGTGTGTGCCTACGGCCAAATCGAAGCAGATGTGTAGGAAAGGATGGTTAGCTTGCACGTAGGAGCAGAACTAACTAGACGATAACACATCACGACAGTCAAACTCAGTGAATAACATCAGAGCACATCACCTGTACATTAACAAGGTCAACTGTTGCTGAGCTGTACAGTTATGCCATGCCACGTGTGCCCACTAAAGGTCGGTGTTACCGGTCCTTGGAGGGAGAAAGAGAGAGCTCCTTTGGCGTGCTGCTGTCTTCAGCTGTTGGACGAACCAGGCTGGAGAAAGCCTGCGGTTCTGAAGTCAGAAGCTGATCCTCGCTGTGTTCTGGTTACAGGTTGGAGGAAACCAGTTGCTCCTTTGTTCCTTTCAGATTAGCCACATTTTGATCAAGACAAAGAGAACTTTGAGATGGTGGAGGTTCCAACACTACGCAGTACTGATACACGGTGACGTGGTCTGAAATGGGTGACTTTTGGTGGGCCAGTCCTGTTTATCCTTCCGACCCAGTGGTACTATACTGTAGTGTTTTCCAAAATGCCAGTGTGCTGCATATGACAGCCAGGATTGTATGTGCACGTTATTTGACAAGCATGACAATGTTCCCATGGTGCTGATTTTACGTCTTGCATGCATGTTGTATTAATCAACCTTGAGGTTAATACCGAAAAATATGAACACAAGCCACATCAACCTATAATAGACTGTTAAAAACATTACTAATGAATCAAACCACTGATATGGCAAATTGGAATGAATAAAACCACATTGTTGAGTCATCACGAAGACTTCTTATTGTATTTGGGCAAGTGGCAGGCACATCAACAAGTCCCAGGGGTCAGAGGAGAGCAGTCTTACCAAAAACCTTTCTTTTGTATTCATTAAGGGTATTACTGAGCATGCACTGTAGCTGCACTGAGCTGTAACAGAGAAGGAGCACAAGCACTTGACACTTAAACAGTGTCACCTTAAGGTTTGCATGCTTTAACCAGTTTACCACAAATCACTGATGGATTCCAATGACCATTTTGAAAACCATGCTGCTGTGTTTTAGAAATTTGAATGTGCCTACCACTGGACACCATTCACGTCTGTATGATATGAAAAGTGAGCACACACCTGAAACTTGTGTGTGATGGAATACACAGCATAAGCGTTCTTAGTTTTTTCTGAAAATGATTTTTCATACTGTACTGACATAAACTGAGATAAACCAATGGATGCCTTGAACTGCAGATAAATTGCAGCTTATTAAGGAATCTGTGATTTTAAGGAATCACAGCCTGCACTTGAAAATGGACTTAAAAATCTAAAGAATTTGTACAGCCCAGTACCTAGGAATTACATCCATACTGCACCTCATACTTAATGTTCAATGCCAATATTCAGCGCCAGTGCAGTGGATGTCTGATACCCTAACCCCAGAGTCCTGTTTTGTTCTGAGCCTATATTCCTAAGAAAACTTAAAATGTGATGAGTTTTGGGCATGTTCTAGAGTTGTAAGGAGCATCTTTTTTCAATGATTTCGAAGTGGATTTATGGCGGCATGATGGACATCACTGATAACCTTTACCTGAATCCTGAAGTGCGTGTATAAGGGATCATTTGACCCTAACCCCACCCAGGCCCAAAGCCGGCCCAGTGGATTTTTGAGACTACCTTAATAGCCACCATGAGCTGTGTGTCACAGCCACTGCTGCCATTACTGGTTACAGTGTTGATAAGCTGGCAAAATCAATGTGTCAAACTACAATAACTAACTGCTCGTTGTTTCAAGATCATCAGCATGTACCGGCCCATTTTCCTCAAACAGTGTCACAGTGCTTCAACCCAGCCACGCTCGCACAGTGGGAGGCACGCCTCTGCTGTAACTATACCCAAAGTGTTAAAAAAATGTATCTAACATAATCTAGAATGTTTGATGTTTTTTCCAGAATAGTAGAATAATAGACCTTCTTGTCTGCCAATTGGACTGAACTTGTAGTGTTACAGGCCACTGTTTTGTTATTGTTTTGCATGTGTGTCTTTCACTCTGTCTTCTGTGTTCAAGGTGCAGCTGATGACTAATTGACGACATCTGTATGGACTTGTGGGCAGTCTATATGAGCCGTTCTTCCCCCACACTCTCTCACTCAGCTCCCTGGCACCTGATTCAGATCCCAGCGTGTTGTTTGTGTTCCTTTGGCTAAATAAATGATATACAAGACGTTACATCTTTTTTTTGTTTTTGTTTGTTGTGATAAAAAGCATTAAATATGATGAAGAAACAAGCATAAAGCGAGGACTGCTTTAACTTAAAAGCCTGGTCTGGAGTAGTTTTTCTAATCAAAGGGTGGCCCATCAGAAAACAGTCATGGCAATAGTCAGGGCAAAATCAAATGTATTGTGCTGTTTAGCATTCCTAAATTCTAGAACTCTATAACCTTTAGAATTCTAGAACTCTAGAGCTATGATTGTAGTGAATCATCTGTGATTTGCTCCTCAAACACACCACATTTCTTCTCGTGCTTCATGTCAAGGCTAGTGTTTTGCTAATATAAATGTTCCTTATATAGTACACAACACAAAAGGCATAAGGAAACCATAGAATGGAACACTTCTGATCATTTGATTGTCGTTTTGCCCAACGCAGGAACATCTAAAAGGAAGACAATTCATTTACCTTGTATGCAAGGACCTTTCAATTATTTCTTGAAGGTGCACTCTAGTTGCGGAAATAATGCTACTCTTGGTACGTAGCACTTGAAGTGTGCTCTTCCAAGCACAAGGTGAGTGACACTACTTACAGTATTGTTATTACCGCTCGCTGCCTCTTTGGCGGAGGGGGTATGGAGGGATGCCATTTATCATGCTAGATGTGAGGCTAGGTTTTTATCAAACATATTTTTCTTCTATAGGGAGTTCACAGTGCACATCTTTGATGCATTTTCAAATTTATTGGACATCTTTATTTATATATTTTGCTTTCAGTGTGCAAGTTAGGCTGGAAACTCCCTGTCAAACACAGAGTCAGTGTCCTCGTGACTTTGGTGTCAAAAAGTATTGAGTTGCTCGTAATGTTGAACATCCTGCGGGGATAAACATTAATTTCTTCAAGGGAACATGCTGAAAATCTATAAACAAACCAGCACTGAGAGTGTTTGATAGCTGGACTGCCTGAAGGCTTTGTCTATTGGAAGATTACTGTAGGTAGCCCCAGGAGATTCTGTAACAGATGAGGTGACTCGTGCATGCATGCAGATGTGACATGTGCTATGCTTATGGATTTTCAATGAGAGGTAGACCATGCAAATACTGGGCTTAGGAGCCACGGGGCCTTGTAGGGAAATGTGTCACTTCACTCTGGCTGTCTCACCATCAGGTTGCTCAATTAAATTTACACACATTTCAAGTGAATATTTACACTCCAAAATTTTTCCTGGGATTTCTCATTTCAAATTTGTAAGATAAAGAGCATGTGGTCTGTCAAGCACTGTCTGTTAGCACTGTTGCCTCACAGCAAGAGGGTTGCAAGTTCGAATCTGCCAGCCAGCTGGTTTGCATTGTTCTCTCTGTGCTTGCATGGGCTTCCTCCCACAGTCCAAAGACATGCAGGTTAACTGGTGACTCTAAACTGTCTGTAGGTATGAGTGTGAGTGGTTGTCTGTCTCTGTGTGTTGGCCCTGTGATTGACTGGTGACCAGTCCAGGGTGTGCCCTGCCTCTTGCCCAATGTCTGGGATTGGCTTATCCAGCCCCCCATGACCCTTAAGGATAAACGATATAGACAATGGATGGATGTAGTCTGTCAAAGAATTCTCATTTTGTCAAGCAAGACCCTTCAGGTTATTACCAAGCATCTATTTAGCATCATCTGCTTGGAACAGACGATCTGCTGCTTAGACATTTTCAGGTGGTCTCCTTGAGGGACTTAGAGTTTGTGTGTATCCTCTAACATGCTTGGCTATTGGTTTATGAGGCTCTCCCTGAGGAAAAATATGTACTCACCATTAGAATACATGCAGTACCTGCCCTCCTCCTACTACTATTTCAATTGCTTATCATTCCCACCCTCTAATGGGCTTCGCTGTAGGTCAAAACCTAGATGAAGGGATAAGATGTATTCCCAGCTAGGTCCGGTAGACCAAAACAAAGATTGAGCAGTCCAGCAGCATGAGGCACAGGAGCAGCAGTAAGCAGCAGAAGTGGAAGACCTGGGAGAAGTCAGACAGACATCCTCCACTGAGGTACCTCTGAAAAGCTCCGTGGAGGACTGTTATGGGCTGCCCCATAACTCCTGCAAAAATCCAGTGAGTCATTGCACCCACAGAGGGGTCACATGAGCCTGACTGCTGTGGCAGACAAACAAGCAGTCAGACTTCCTGGTATCTGCCATACACCACCCACATAACATCAGAGTGTGCATACAGCACACATGATGTGGGGATGGTCCTCTTTCCACTGACATGAGGAGGAGAACAGAAAGCCTTCAGGCGAATGACCCTTGACCTGAACAAGAAGGCGATCACCTCGGGCCAGAAGGATGGATGATGATGAAGTCCACTCACCCACTTTGTCACTCACAAACAGCAGGAGTGCACAGGTCCCATTCCATTTGGCCGATGTCAGGGCTAAGATGAGCAGGCATGCCATTAGCGTAAAAGTGAGCAGAAATGTGTGTTAAAATTACGTGCCTCCACCACCGAAACAATGTCATTGGAGATCAACAACCCATAGAAGTTTGTCAACTAGTCACAAAATGTGATAATGGTCTGGAGGGTCCACTGCCAGTTGTTTGAGTCAACAACAAGTCAACAATACGAGTGGTTAATGCTATGACCTTCCATTTTAATTTATTTCTCCTTCCATCCTAACCCTAACCCTGAGTCATCATGTTTTGTGTTGTGAGGTGTAGACGCTCTGCTTTTCCTGACTGTCGCAGCGTCCTGTCAAACATCGCTCAACAAAAAAACACGACAGTACAACAATAATGCGGACTATCGTCAAGGCCACCAGTTTCTTGTGAAGTTACCAGTTATTTCCACTTCCATTCTAAAAACTATTTTTTCGTCCATTTTTCATTGCTGAAGCTGCATCATTATCCATGACGCATGAGTATAGACCATTGCTATGGAGATGAACACTTTTGCTTTGCATTACTATTATATTATAAGCTTTATTATAAGCTTATTATAAGCTTTTATCAATAGTATAATACCATTATATCTTTTACATCCTGAATTTATTCATAGACCATCTAGATGCAGTGTTTTTACTTATTTGGCTGTACTACACATTTGATTGATATATCTATTTTAACAAGTTTCAATAAAAATACAGCAGGTAGATCCAGGGAGATAGTGCTAACTGACCTCTCCACTCTGATCTAGTGTGAATTGTGTAGAAAATATTCAGTTTTCATTTACTTACAAACACAAGTCAGCAGTTAGTTATAAAATACCACAAGAACAGGATCAGTTTCCCCAAAAACTTGCAATGGATTGCAATGCTGATTCTAAAACTATGTTAACATGACCATTAACTATTTTGGATTACATTCATTCGTCTTGAAAAAATGTTTGTTTTCTCCCAGCAAATATCCAATTCTATATGCAACCAGATAACTCCAATTCCATCTTTGTTAAGTTTCCTTGTCTCCTAATCTGTTCCACCATTTAGACATTTAGGAAAGATCAACAACTCACACACATCCAAGGTCTAGAGCCGGAGATTCATAGATTCTTGTCTGTTTGGCCTCACTCGGTCTCTAAAAGAATTCGGCCTTGTTCTCACCCTGCATGGCCTTTGAACTACAGGTGCTCATCCTCGAGGTCTGCTGGATGTGCCAGGTGCATTATTCTTCCTTAAAGATACGACAACCCACTGTCGATAGAAAAAAAAATGAGAGCAAGGAAGGGTGTCATTTATCATGATCAGGACTGCAGCTTTGACTAGCACCATGCGGAGGCAAAGGCATTATATGGAGGACATTTTTCAGGAGGGGGTGTGTGGAGATGTTTTTCTACAGTTCAGATGTGGTGATTGTGTCGGTGAAAAGGCAGAAATGGCTTTAATTTCAAACTTTTCACCATTTTGAGGTGACAGTATTGATGCTGTCTGCGGAGCAGACTAAAATGTTAAAAGGATAAGGTGGAGTTTTAGGTTTTATGAAATGAGAAATTGATAAAATTCTGACTTTACTGTTTGTGTCAACTACAGGCCACTGTAGTTTAAAAGCCTGAGAGTTGGAACCATTAGGACTTAGGAATTAAATCATTACAATATTGGTAGATATAGTTGCCATGATGCATCTTCAACTACAAAGCTGGTCCACAAAACATGAATTAGTCTTTATTTTGGCAAATATTTCAACTGGAGTGAACTTTATCATGCGAGTGAAAAGGTATCCACGACCCTTTTAATACATCACCAGCAGTGTGTTTGTGTGTGTTTCAACATCCTGGTGAAAATAATTGGGATTCATTATATCCCCAGCAGAATCACCTCCCTTGGCGTGTGCAGAATGCTTTGAAGTGCATCCTTGGACCCATGCGCTCAGTATTTCTAAGGTCCTGACTGCAGCCCTGCTGATCACTATCACATATTGTATGTTAGTGTGGCTGGAGGGCGCCCCCCCTCCCTGCCTCTACACGGCACTGTGCCAGATTTATCCCCTTGTGGTCGCTGCAGCCGGATGTGGGAGCCTTTTGGCATGTTGGTGTGATCATAGCGAGTTAGCGTGGCGGTGACTTGTTTGGCCTGGCCGGCGGCGGCACACGTCCGTCTCCATACAGGTAATGTGCTGTATCGCTCCTCTGTCTCAGCTGTGAGTGTAATGCGCATGTTGACACCGGTCTCCCCACAGTCTCCCCTGCTGGTCCCGTGAGAGGCTGGTTGCCCCGCTGTAAGCTTTGGCAGTGCCTTCGGGTCTGCGTGGTAAGTTGCTGTTGTCTGCCTGTGTTCCCAGTCTGCCGCTCGACTCCCTGCTGATTGTCACTAAGCGTTTTATGCTGCTTTATGGTTGAACCATGGACCTTTGTGGCTCTCCCCCTCCAGTGTTCTGTGACGCTGGACCATGGCAGCAGTGTGTATGACTTTACATTATCCTAAAACCATTGTGCATTGTACCATACATTATCACATTTTGCCTCTTTAAAGGCTGTAATTTCGTGGCCAGTCGCCATCCATCCTTGACACACGACTGCTGTTTTGGCTCTTTTTGGCTTCACGCCACTGGTTCTGTGTTGCTCAGATTTAACTCTGTTCTGGCTCCACTTTGACTCCATCTGGCTCTGCGTGGCTCCACGCTGGCTTTTACTGCCTGGATGTTTTGGTGTCGAGTAGCTACGCCAAATGTCAGATTAAGTATTTTTTTTGGATTAACTACCCTAAATCATTTTGCCTCCCTGTATTGGTTAGAAACTTTAATTTTGTTGTTGCATGTTTGTTTGTACTCATTTTGCTTATTTGTATTGTTTTGTATTTCATTTGTGTCTGCACTAACAGTCTTTTTCATTGTATTATGTCTCTACCTGGGTGCTGACTTTAATCTCTACAGTACTTTTAATTTAAATTTTGGTGTTTGACATTTTTATTTTACGTCTGGGTATTTTTCATTTATTTTTTGTGTGTGAATGAACCTGTGTGACCTTGAGAGTTAAATTTATCCTATCAATATTTTACTGTTGAAACTTTGTATTATTTGTCACAAATAGTAATGCATTTGTAACATTTTTTTGTTTTTATCAATAATTATATGTGATAAGGGCTCAAAGGTGCACTTCCTATTGGTCACAACTGTCATCCAGCATTTTAGGTGGATCCAAAGCCAAAGGTTATCCAAGAGCTGAGACTTCCACCCAATATAGAGAATGACCATATGATCAAAGCTCCACCTGTGGATGCTAAAGAGATGCAGTTGAAAGCTCTGAGTCAGTGTTTCTCACCAAAGTGCACCATGTGCATCACATGTGTGTTGAGTCCATTTTGTTCCTTGTAGAACAATTTGGGATTCAAAGCAGCATTTTTTACTTACATCTGTGTTAACGCCCATGCAGTGTTCTGGATGAAACATCTCTGAAAACATCTCTGTGCAGGGTCCCTTTATGTGTCTTGCCTTGATGATTACAGAGCTGAAGGAATTGTGTTTTGTGCAGTTTTTTTGTTTCGCTCTCAGTTACTTATAATGGTCTTCCAACTGTGAAAATGCACATGACCCCATCCTGACACTGCACAGGTTGATTTTCAGGTCAGTTGAACACCTGGTTCTGGCAATCGCAATTAAAAAGCAGTGCACCCGTGCAAACACAGAAGAAGAAACCTCAAATCGCAGATTACATGAGTGCACATCAAAGTTTCGAGTTTCCTCGATATGACAATGCAGTGAAGGCCAAAACCCTTTTAAAGAGCTATTCCACATACTATATATAGCACTGCTTCATGAGCTACATATAAAATGTTAACAGGACCTTAATCCTGCTTGACAGTCAGCATCATAGTCAATTGTCAGAAAGAAACTCACACAACCAATTTGTTTGTCGGATGTTGAAAGACAAAATGGACCCATCTGACAGGCCTTCACTGGATTAACATTGACAGCAGCCGCTTTAACTCTGCTTCCACAAGTCAGAAAAAAGAATTTGGTGGCTGTGTGGTCTCATCTCTGCTGTAGAACACATCAACCATGAATGACTCTCAGAGAGACCCCCCCCTCTCAGACCCTCCAGTGGCTTAATTTATACACACATTTTTTATTAGAGAAAAACCATTCAGCCAACAAACACACACACAGTACACTCCAAGTACCTCAAAACTGCCCTTAAGCACCGTACTTTAGTGGGTGTACTTACACTCAACCGCTGAATGACTGTTGTTAAAAATGTCACTGACAGTATCAAAACTATGGTTTCACAGCAGGACGGTTAGAAAGATTCCAACTTTAAGTGCAGAGCCTCCAGAGTCTGTGCTGTGAATCACTGTTGTACAGTGTTTTATAATGTAATACACTGTGATGCAATTCCTGTTTATTGTTTATTGAGTTTCACTGAGGTGTTCAATTCTCGACACATAACAGGACACAATGTCACATGGGCGTTCCACGTGAGACGGCAGTACTCAGAAACGTCCCAGTCCAACCCAGGTCTGAGACACCGTCTGACAACAGCGGCCGTTGAACATGAGCGCTGGTCACTGTCTCTCCAGACCTCCGTTACACCACGTGAACTCCTCCAGCAATACTTCAAGGAGATAAATTGTCTTCTGTGCTTTTTGTGAAGAGATAAGAACGTTTGAGTTCAGCTATGCCGAGAAGTAAGGATGAATGTGGCTGTAATATTTAATATTTCTCTTGCAGTGGTGGATAGCCATTGTTACAGTTATATGACAATTTAGAGGGGGGAGATGTGGGAACGGCTAATGGCAGTAAACTAGAAGGACAGAAAGACCTCAGATTCCCTTTTAATTAAACCACTTCAAAAGAAACATTATGCTGTGGGGATTCTTGAATCCTTAATGTTGAATTCCTGAATCGTTGGGTCTCTCTCTTAATTAAAGAGTTTGGTCTGAGCTGCTCTTTATGGAAAGCGTCTTGAGATAACGCTGGTATGAATTGGCGCTATAGAAATAAAGATTGATTGATTGATATTGATTGATAATGGACCCTCCTCCCACCAAGTAACAACGCCTTCTAAGCTGTGAGTAAAACTCTGTAGTGCATTAACGTGCCACTGAGCCGGGGCATCTTGTGAGAAACGGAGATGTTGCAACAGATAATGAGCTTCACATGCAGTTTGGTCTGAGCAAGCAAACATTTTTGCATTGTTTACAGCTGGAAGTTATGCTGATGTATGATTTAATGAGGATATTGAATTTGGATCAAAATAAAAAAAAGAGAGCAGCGATAGCAAATTGGCGAAAGGTCTCGACTAGCGGAGGCAGTTGGGCATATTGCTCTGTGGGGATACTTCAGGAACAATGGGATGTGGCTTTATCTCTCACCGCAGATCAATAACATGTGCGACAGTGCAAACTATTTGTGTGCAAACTGAGAGCACCGTGACTCACATTTCTCCGTCTAAATCTAAAAACGGGTTACATTGACTTTTTTTTTTAATTTCATTTCATTTTTACATGACATGACAAACAATTGTAGGGATATTTCAACATGTGTGATGTGGTGATAAAGGATTCAGAGACAGTATTCCTTATTGTGCTTATACCACAACTCCAGGGTGTTCAAGGTATTTATTGTTATATTGGTTGAAACAGCCCTGTAGCAATTAATGAATGAAATAATTTGACAAAAACAGAAAAACACCTGGGGTCTTAGGCTGTCAGGGGACTGTAATAAACTTGTAATAATCCTGATTGGACATCGACCATTTGCATATGTACCTGCCTACCTGAGCCTAAGATAAGATAAGATAACGTTTATTGATCCCTCAGTGGGGAAAATTCGCTGTTACAGCAGCTCAAAGGACAGACAAAGCACACAGTTAAAGAAATAGAAAATTAAATAAACATAATATATACAGAAAATACCTTATATACACAAAGAAACATTATATACACAATAATATAATAATTACAAAGAAACAACAACAGGGTGAGATGGGATGGAAACATGATGTGGATTATTGCACAGTTGTCCATGATTGGGTAATAATAAAGTGCATATTGGTAGTGGTTGTGCTTGTGATTGGTGCAGCAGGCTATAATGCAGCATTGTACAGTCTGACTGCAGTGGGAATGAAGGACCTGAGGAAGCGCTCCTTCTTACACCTGGGGTGTATCAGTCTTTCACTGAAGGAGCTGCTTAAGGCCCCTGTGCTATGATGATAGATAGATAGATGGATAGATGGATAGATAGATAGTCACACTAGAATGGCAGAGAAAGTGTGTCTTAACTTAAAATGTTGTCTCAGCGACAGACTGTGGTGAGTTAGCAGCAGTACGCTCACCGTCTGAGGTGACGACCTCATGAAGCCGATAGAGAGAACGCCAAGAGTGAGCAAAGCTGTCGTCAAAGCAAAAGGTGGCTACTCGAAAGAATCTAAAATATAAAACATATTCTGGTTTGTTTAACACTTATTTGTTTTCTACATAATTCCATGTGTTCCTTCATTGTTTTGATGTCCTCAATATTAATGACAATGAGGAGGTGTGTCCAAATGTTTGACTGCTACTGTATGACGTAATGTCACATTAAAACATAATATAATGCACTTATATTGCACGAGACAAGGACAACATGAAGTCACTGCTGGGGATAACTGAAGCGGAATTAGTTTGTTTCTCAACACTGTCACAACACAAACTAATATCCATTAACTTCCATTGTGTTGAGGTGGAAGCAAAAATCTCACAATAGCCCCTTTTCCATCAACATTTCCAGGAACTTTAATTACCAGCAATTCGAGTCGCCGACTTGAAGTCCTGCTGAATTTCTTCCTCAGCAAATACGCTCAAAAAAGGCTGGACCTCGTTGTCCTTCCACATCTCGTAGCGCGATACAGAAAGCAGAGGAGAATTGTAAACACGCCACCATGTAGACCATGGTGCGGTCTACTAAGTGAAGCTTGTAGAAATGAAATAAACAAGTTTGCAGCCACACTGGCTTTAACATGGCGAGTGAACGGAAGTGCAGAAGACTGCAAGTGTGTTCTACCAATCAGCGTTCTTCAGCACACAGCCCCACCCCACCCCAAGAGTTCTGGGGAATCTGAAAAGTACCTCCTCGCTACTAGGAACTTTTTTCAGGGAAAGTTTGGGGTTGAGGGAAAGTTTTTCCCCCAGGTAATTTCGGTGGAAATGCACCGAGGTTTTTCAGAATCCCAGGTAAATGAGAAAAGTTCTTGCGGTGGAAAAGAAGCTAATGTCACAACCTGGCAACAGACAAAAGCAGGTTCGGTTGGCTCCTCTAACAAACACAACACAAAGAACACCTCATATTTTCATCCAAGTAAAGTGACCCTTTCAGTGACTGTGTAAAGCACCATACCTAGCTTTCAGCAGGTATTTATCACTTTGTTCTTGGTGCTGTTGCCGATCATTTTCTGAGGCATACCACAACTTTAAGGGTTTTGAATAAATTTTTCATGCAGGAACTAATTCATTTGTCCTCAGTACAAAAGTCTCCTTACAGGGAACTGAGACTCGCCTGAGATACAGTCAGTGATCCATTACAGTGAACCACAGGTTTGGTTTCATTCTTGTTAAACTCACCTCACTGCTGGATGGAGGCCTTACACAATGCTGACTTTTCAAATCAGTCTGCACCTCCAACAGCAACAACACTTGAACGACACCAAAGGCAGACGTTGTGCTCATTGTGATGGATTTCTTAACTGATGCAAGTTTGAAATCTCAAGTCTCTGTCTGAAATGATTTTCATACAGTGGTGAAATGAATGGTAAACAATAGCTGCCAAGGTAGGAGACAGACATTCACCATTTTAAAATGCTTTTCACTGCAATCAGAGAGCTCCGCCAGCCAGATGAGGACTTACTGACGAGAGCAACCCACTCAATCATCTTGATGAAATCAAAGAATTCAGCACAAAGGGGAAAAAAATGAAGTGAAGATGGTTTGAGTGCTGGAGCCCAAGCTTGTGCCATTGTAACGTAGAGTGAAACATGATACGCAGCATTTTGCCCTAAAAATGAGATCCATACGTAGACGTTCACATATTGGGAGACAGTGATGCCACTTGGATCTGTTGTGCCCCATTTCTGGGGCAATTTGGGTATCAGAAACAATTAATAATTATGATAGTTAATAATTATATTGATTAATGGGACTTTGTGTAAAGTCCAGCTCGATTGGGGCACCATCTCGATAAACAAGGAAAAAGAGCAAATTTTAACTGATTCTGTCTCATTGAAATAACTAAACTGACAGCTAGTTGAAGGATTTCAGAGTTCTTGACAGAGTAGAGGTTGGCAGTATTCACTCCTGTACAATAATAAAGAAGACAGCATAAAAATCAATTATCTAAATAATGTGAGTACTACTCCCCAGTACAACAAAGACCATGGAGCATCACTCAAGGCAAAACAGGTCAGTCAGTGGCCAAACACCACAGCTTTGCTGTGACCCTGTAATGTCTGCTTATTCTCTGTTTTTCTTGACTGCTTTTCTGAGTTCTTCTGAGAGCGTAATGGATTCCTTTCACGTTTCATGTTATTAACTTAAGTCGTGTCTCTACATCATAACTACACGTGGTTATCATGTTTTTTTTTCATTGTTTTAATCTTTTCTTTATGCTTTCATGACTTTTTTCTATATATGCTCCTCTTTACTTCTTTTTGTGTAACTGTGTAATGCTAGTTTATAAATAGCAACATTTCTTTCCTCCCTTGCTCCTCGTGCATGTGTATATTTTTTATGTGAAGCATTTCGAGCTGGATCCTGTGCATGAAAGGTGCTATATAAATAAACTTCCTTCCTTCATGTATTCTTTAGTAGCTTCATGCTAAACACACAGCTGTGTGTGGTGGCTGGCAGGCTGACGAGAGCCTTGAGACGGGGTCAAAACAAAGGGGATGCTAAAGCCCTGTGTGGAGACAGCAACTCCTTTAACGTAACACATATGTTACATTTAATCCACTGTCGATATGAAAATATTGATTGGTGCATCTTTTAAAAGCGCGGCCATGCAATGCGAAGGTCTCTCTGTTTAACCATTCTCAAAGGTGCACAACAACAAAGGTTCAAACTCTTCATCCAGAGTCCCACACATCCTGTGGTTACTAGTCAGTGAGGATTAAATGTGATGTGGTGATCACTTAAACACCTCTGGATTACCATGTGGGACATTTTCTCTCTCCTCAAATGTTCCTCATACTGCTAAAGAAAAACACATTGTCAAGAGGATGTGGCTTACATCGAGGGTTCTTAATTGAACAGGTGTCAAGTGTGAAAAGGCCTGATGAAAAGCTCTCTGGGACTAAAGTACCTCCATAACCACTGAGCATTTCTCCTGTCTGATGGTTCTCTTGTATCACATATTTCCCATTTCATTCAGTTTAAAACTGACTGGATAAAACTATGTAATCGTGAGTTAATCATTCAAATTCAAATTCAAAAAAACGTTATTTGTCCCCAGGGGGGCAATTGAAAGGCACATAGAGCAGGCAGTGCAACAATGACAAACACTTATAGCAGCAGACAAGACAACAGGCAGTACAGCTGTAGCTGTTGTCATGGCAAATTTCAATACCAAATAGTCAGAAGATCAGGCCAAGTCTGACTACTAATTAGATTCTGCCCAGAAATACATCCAGTGAAAGGGGGCCTGACTGCTGTGCTGAGATGATGAAGCCCATCAGCTTACCTCTGCAGCCAAACTGGGAGAGTAGAAAGCAGAAAAACTGGTCTCCTTCAAACTGGAACCCATCCACACTCGCCGTCGCTGCCTTTTATTCGTAGCATCTGGCAAACACACAGAGAATGTTCTTCCTCCGAGGTGCACCTTCATGAGATAAATAGGACGCATGAGTTCCATTACCAACCACGACTGTGCTGTTACAGCAGTCATTTACCTCAAGTCTGTTACTCATTACCGCTCAGAAATAAAAGATCCATCTGCTAGATGAGCCAAGGATTAACAAAACAGGGCCTTTTGTTTTTTCAGTTTGTTTCACTTCAACAGAAATGATTCTGAAGCTCACACACAGATGTACAGCTATGTACAGCACCGTCCATGCTATAAAAATAACAATAGACCTTTCTAACTAACAGTCCACAAGGTGCTTTAAAAATATAGAAACACAATGCTGGAGTACAAAAGTACAAAACTGAAGAGGTTCTAAAATGAGTTTATGCAAATAGAAGCTAGTAAATGAGCGTGATGAATATAGAAGCCTGCCGGCTGGGACAAGAGGGGCTCGACCAGGTTTGGTCATTTGACATAAGTTAACAGGAGTTAACAGAAATACTATTGGGAACCAGGAGCATCTGACCTTATAAGTGCGATAAATGTGTCAAATCAATGCGATCCAATGTAACTTTTGCTGAACGGCGCCTGCTGTGGCCCCTGACATGCTCTTTTCACTAATGCTTAAGGGAGGACTGATTTAGCTGCACATGCACAAAGAAAAATGAAAAGAAAGGGATCGGGGTAACATTTGAGCCCCAGTGAGAACACTTGGGTCTACGAGATGAAGGCAGTTACAAAGCTCATGTCCGACTGCTGGAGCTCTGGAACTGTAATCCAGATGAGATGGTGAGGACATGGTCAGCCAAGGAGTTAAAGCCATGTTGGACTCAGAGAGAGAGTGAAGACGTGGCGGTCAGGACAGTGGACACACACGTCCAGCTTTCCTGTTGAGCTTGGGGTTAACAGACTGGGCTGTAGATATGGAGTAGGTTTGAATTTACAGCTCAGCCACATTAATTGATTAAAAGAAAACCGCATTAACTGTTGGTCAGAGACGCTTTGTTCACCCCTTCATCCGCCTCGACCTCGTTCCTCTGCCAGCACATGGCTTCTTCCTTTCCACACGGAGTACGGCCACTACAGGGCTTTGTCACCAGCATGTAAAAACATGTCATCCTTGGGTGTTTGCTGAAATGACTGAAAACACTTGTTCTTGGGAGGTCAGTCTCTGTTTCTCTCTTATTGTGAAAATGTCGGCCTTGGGTGCATGAGGAAACAGAGTCTGTGCTTTTGCAACAATATTGATCTTTTTATCTGGCAACATGGCTGGACTTTGACAACCTTGACTGCCTCCTACTAACAGTCATGGTTGGTTTCCCCCTGACCTGCATGTTCGTCCTGCTCATGAACATAACTGTGATTCTTTCCTCGAAATCATAGTAGTAGGTGCTTTGTAACAGGAGGTGCATATTTCCTCTGCCAAGGCAATGAACAGCTGAATAAGGTATTTGTACTGGGACTAAAAGAGAACAGCCTCATCTGCCAAGGTCACACGCTGCTGCCAATGTTTAGACTTTAGCCAAGCTAAGTTTGAGCCACTAATGTCTCGCATTCAACAGGCATCAAGGAATTTGTCACTGAGTATGTATCCATTGAAATGCTGTAGGTGTAGCAGTGGCTCTTCTTTATCCTGTCACCAGTCCTTTCTCTTGTTTTGGTATTTACTCTTAGGAAGAACTGACTGTAGTGGAGAGGCTGCAGTGATGAAGGGGATTAGCTGTATTTACGCTCCCAGATGTTTGTCTGGAAGTGAGTAATCACCAATGAGCGTACTCCAAGATGCCAATCCTGAGGGGAGGTAAGCCCAAGACGGGGGAGGATCTTAGCATCTGCAAAAGAAAAACAAAAAGCTGGGGAGTCTTTGATGGGATTAGAGTCAAGAGACAAACACCAGGAAGAAAAAGCGGAGAGGCTTTATCTTTGCTGTTTCTCTGAGACCACAGAGCTTGCTTTGTACACCTGGTAATTTGTTGATATAAAAACCACATCTTTGGCAAGTAATTATAGCCCTGCCATCACTTTCCTACAGACTGCTCCTCATCTCTGTTAGCTTAAAAGCTCCTCTGGGATTGTAGTCAGAATGTATTTAAATTCTATTAACCCAAATCACGTATCAGAGCATGAACATAATTGTTTTCATGCAAAGAGAAAAAGGAGCTAAATAAATAATTACACACCTAAATGCCAAAGCCTATCGGCACTGGCGAGTTAAGCCCAGCTCAGTCTGATCCAAACCCGCTTCGACACCCGTCAGTTAGCTCTGAAACAGAGGAGGGAGAGGGAAAACGGGCAGTGATAATAAAGAGTTCACGCTGTGCTGTGGATGGTCTATTCCGCTGGGCCCCCAGCTGTCTCTCTTGGTTGATCTGAGCCCCCCAGCTGGGATGACCACCAGGCTGCTGCTATCAAAGCCATCTGATGTCTCTCACAGTCGGGACTATAGAGAGCCTACGTGTCCTTTTGTGAATATGTCCCTTCAGTCGTCATTCAAATGAGATGAGTGTGCGTGTGGCATGCTAACTGCTTCCATTCATCTGGCCTGTGTGACAGATAAAGCTTTAAAAGCTGCTTCACTGACACAAATGCTTTTACTAATCCTGGAGAAAAAGAAGATATAAAAGTACTGCAGCATTTTTAGCGTGGACCCCGCCAAGCAGTTTGACCAGTAGACAAACGTGGCAGTGAAATGTGGATCTTGGAGAATATCTGCTGTCAAAGTAGCATCAGGAGGAGCAGTGCCATCCCGGTCCTTCACCTGCCCTGTAAAGGCTGCGCACAGGTAAGTCAGCAAGACTCGGAAGGGATACTGGAAACTCACCTGAGTTCACCTGAGTTCACCTGTCAACAGCACGAGCATGCATGGCTCATAATTCTCACTCAGTAAGCGAAACAAGCAGAAGGGTTAAGGACAAAGAAGTGACCTGCTCGCTGTAAAAACGGATCGGTGAAAACTTTGTAAGGCTCGTTTTCAGATTTCACAGAGCAGGATCAGATTCTGAGCAGAAGAGCTGGTCAGTGAGCTGCAGCCTGCATTCTGAGCCTCACTCATATTGTCTAAGATTGTTCAGTTGTGAGTGGCTTCAGTCCTGTTACTCCCCCCTGGTTTTACAGCCACGCCAGTAACTAAACAGCACAGGTTGAAGAAGTAATCACATCATACAACAAGCATGACAAGCAACAAGAAATACTCTGTTACAAGTGAAACTATCAAAACTTTACTTAAAAAACATTAAACTTTTTCACAATGTTACAGTGTCCAATGTTAAATCTACTTTTTTATATTATTCGACATATTGTATTTTATTAACATACTAGGGTTAGGGTTAGGGAGGGGGGAGTGATGTTCTTACCTCCATGTTCAACCTTTCCCTCGGCCAGAGCACCATAGTGTATAAAGTATTATCACCAGGGTCTGGGTGAATACTCGACTCTGATTGGCTGCTGGGTGTCCCCAGTTGTAGTTCCACTGAAACCGTCTGCTCACCGTTCTGGAGTCACCATAGCAACAGGCACGTGGACAGAGCCTCTGTTTACAACTTGCTGTGACACCTAAGACACCTCAGAGGCTCATCCTCTGAACACCGCAAGCTGGAGAAACACAAGCTGCAGGACATATACGCTGAACCCTGAGACTGGATCATCACTCTCTGATCGCGTCCTTCAACAGTTCACACGTTAATGGTGGCTGCAAGACGCATGAAAATATAAATGAATGGTCCTGATGCTTTTACTTTGGCAAGTGACCACAGTATAAGTGGGATAATGATCAGGTATTAATGGACTTGGTGGAGGCTGCTTGTCAGACTGTTCTATGCCTCCACATCATCCATTAACTCCTGATAATGGACTTCTCGTTGGGCATTATCCCTTATATTAAGGATAAAGGATATATTGTATTATGTGACCACTGTGTGCTCGTATGCCGAGCTTCTGCACACATTTAGGGCTGATTTGCAATGACCCAGTCACTCTGGCCTGCATGGACTTCACTGTGGCTCTGACTACATGCAGGTAGTGTGCACTGGCGTTATCAGAGCAGAGTTGGTATAAATGTCTGCACGTTCATCATCAGCAGTGACAACTTTTATATTTCACATACACACACACTTTTAAGTCAGATTTGAACTCTTATTTTTTTCAAGTTTGTATGTTGAATGCAATATGTTGAGGCAGGAGATCACCATTAATAAATGTTGAATCCCTCTTGTCTGAGCTCGCGTCGCCCCGGAGAATGCACATGGGACGTACAAGGACACAGAGACCTATGATGCATTGACCCATGGTAATAAAAAACAGTGGAGGCCTCACACCTCACTACCTACCGACTGTCTGACTGTCCTGAAAATGACTGGTGCTGTGACGCGTCGCTCACATCACCGTTTGAGAGACATACGGCTTCAGTCTGAATCAGCAATGTGCGGAAACAAAGCGAGCTAAACCACTTAAAGGATCATCAATCAAAGTGCACTAAAGGAGGATATCCACGACAAAGCCTCAAGACCTCAATCTCCATTTTCACACTCCCAGAAAGGTGAGAAGACGCCGTTGTGCTAACTGAGCCTGGCGCTATGCTGAGACACCAGTAGTATTTCCTCCATGTGGAGATGGATACCGCAGAATGAGACACAGTATCTGCTCTTGCCTACCCACCAGGGCGTCCTGGAGACATTAGTCCAAAGTTAATTTGAAAGACTCGCTACAAACCAATGGCCAGGTGCATAAAACCACAGGATGATCATTACACAGAGGCTCATTTCCTCCTCTCAACAGCTGGTCAACTGATACTGTAGCTACCCAAACACTAGAGGTGGTTCAGCACATGCTGGGCTGAATCAAATAAGCTGCAACATGCACTGGATCTGTGCAGAGGAGAATGTCGCAATGCTTTGAATAGTGAACCCAGTCTAAACTGTAAATTGACAGAGAGTAATCCCACCAATTCCAGGGAAAGATTAATGCAACAGTTCTGTGGCATACTAAGTCTGGCTCTTATTTACCGAACTGCTAGAGCCTGGGAATTATTGCAAAAGTATGAGAGGGAAATCAGGTTACTTTCTGCATGAGGACTATATTTAATCACTGACCTTTCGAGCTCAGAAAAGGAGGCCTATACCATCTCCTCATTCAAATGAACCTGTAATGGAGAGCTCTGCATAAATGATGGATGAGATCCTGCAACTTCACAGGAGGCAGTGCATTGTTCTTTCTCCCTTCCTTTTGTGTGGAGCAAAAAGGAAGAAGAGAATTCAAACGATCAAATGATCATGAGAAATAATGCTCCACTATGAACCTAAATTTTAATATAGAACGGTTTTCCTAATGTCTCTTAATCCTTTAGTACTGGGGTATTAACCCCAAGAATGTCCTCTGTTAGCACAAATTATGGGCTTTTTTCAACATTCTTGCTTCCTATCTTTGGATAATTTGGTCTGCTCTTCCTTCTAAAGCTATTATTACCGTGCTTTATTGCTTTATTGGTGAAATAATGTGACAAAGCAAAAGAATAACACACACAACATACAGATATACAGACAATAACATAGCAGTGACAATATATATCTAGTAACAGAGATTCGATGCAGCTGTGGTCATGGAGGATCACATCACAGCTGACCACACTGATCCTGTCTAACAGTAAAGCTTAAAGGAAAGTGGTCCCATGACAGTCAGATCTTACCAACAAATTGTTAGAGAGGGATCGTAATGAATGGGTTTCAGGTTGAGCCATCTATTGTTGTGCATTTATACAGTGAAGAGTATCACACAAACCCAGTTGGGCCACAGGAGCCAGTGGTTCATCTAGAGGAATGTGACGGCGGTCAGAGGGACGCTGTCTCCGTCTGTGGACAATAGTTTGGCTGCAGACCAAGGCGGCTAATTAAGTAGTCCCATTCAATGTTAAATACAGAAGCCCTCTGCGAAGGTGAGGGGCTGGCCAGTTACTCTGACAACAAGGTCAATGTGCTGAACATGAGCTCTCTTCATTCCACCCTGCTGGACATGGGGATAATCTCATGCATCTTTAATCCTGTTGTACTATGCTCAGACTGAGGAAAAGGATTGAATGTAGAACACTGGAACAGAGAGGAGGGAGCACACACTGCAGAGCAATGAAGCCACATACAGAAGAGCTGGAGATTGATTGTAGAGAAAGGTTAATAAGGTAATTATTGTATGCTCGGCTTGAGCTCCATACATCCATTGAGCATGTGATCATGCTTATTTATGGAGTCACATAAATAAATAAATAAAAGATAAATGTTCCATTAATCCATGGATTGTCGTGAATTGTGTCCAGAGGATGAATTGTAATAACCAAGACCTGTTATGCCAGGAGGCGAACAGAACCAGAACCCACACGCATGACTCAAAAGTATCAAAATAAACTTTATTAAGAAAAAGACAAAACAAACAAGCACGGTGGCAAAAAGCTAAGACTAAGGAAACAAAAACAACTCCGTAAAAGCAGGAACGAGAAACAAAACAAAGTACAATAAACAGAAATACTCAGGCCAAAGGCAATCTATACAAAAATGAGAGACAAAGTGAACAAGGAAAAATATGACTAATCTACAAGACAAAGGTACATGACGAACTGGCCCAGGACAAGGGGGGGCGGAGACTAAAATACACGAGGTAATGGGGAACAGGTGGAAACAATCAAGGCGGGGCCAGACTATGTCGAAGACACTGGAGGAAAGGAAGTAAATGAAACGAGAGGAGGACAGGGAATTTCAAAATAAAACCGGAAGTGACAAGAGACGAGACAACAACTAAACTCGAGATCATAACAAGATCAAACCAACTTTGTTCATGCTGCGCTTTAAACACAACACGTGATCCAAAGGTCTGAACAGCATCCACAGAGAACAACAAAAGAAGGAAACAAACACAACGGACCAAAAAAAAAAAAAGAAAAGCCAGAGTGACGACAACTAGCTGTAATACTAATAGTAAAAGTTAAGGCCTGGTCATACAGAGCCCACGGTGACACAGCCCTGGGTCAGGGACAGTGAAAAAGCTCGAGAGGAGAAGTGTGTTTTAAAATGAGTATCGAAGATGTCGATGCTGCTGCATTTAGAACAAGCTGGAGACGGGATGAAAAGGACTGATACCAAAATATAATGAGATGCAGTAATCAAGACGGGAGGATGACTTTCTTCAGGTGAGAAGTACAGAGAATTGATCTGACTTTGGAGATGAACTTTAATCCTGGATTGAATATGACTGTTACGACCAGAAGCTCACACGGGAAAATGGACTGAAAAGGTCGACACGAGGCAAAACAGATTGTTAAAGGTGCAGTTTAATGTTACACCAAAAAAACAGACTCTACTTAAAACACTACAAACCTGACTAGACTCCAGATTCTCACCAACACTGACTAAAGACGCTCGAACGCTTGACACAAGAGTACGAGATGATCTGACACTGGACGGGGGAAAACATTGACAATATATACACCAGGGAGGGGGCACAGGTGGAAACAATCAGGGTGGGGCAGGACAGGAAGTTAAGGGGCCTGAAACAAGAGGGAGAGTAGAACGTCACAATAAAACAGGAAGTAACAGAAAGCACATGAACTAAACGTAACAAACTTGAAATATACCAGGAAATATACCAGGAGGAACAAAGAAGCAGACTACAGTGCTGAGAGTAAAACAGCACAACCAGTTGTGAGCTGCAGGAGGAGATATGCATGCAGCTGATGGCTCCGGTTTTCGGTTTGTGTTTGGTGTTAGTTTTGATCAGCTGATGTGGCACACGTGAGTTACATATCCCGCATGGAGCATGTCTTCGGGCTTAAAGGGCATGTCTATTATTCAAAAGGAAGTCTGGCTTTCTGCTCCATGGGGGCCACCGACAGTGGAGACGTCAGTACTCTGTGTGTTCTGCCATGTTATTTTCCATGTATGATTACTGACCATTGTTGCAAGGTGTGTTCAAAGACGTCCTTTCTGTGATTCTGAAAGACGAGCGTTTACCTTTGATACCTTCCTCATTACAATATTTTCTGGCATTAAACTCCACTGCTAGAGGAAGCAGTCTAGAGGGAGCCAATCTCCCCGAGGAGCACAAGCAACAAAACGCAAGTTAAATGCAAAAGGCTTTGATTTTAACATGGATAAAATGTTTCAGAGTGCAGTCATCCTGTAACATATGCCATCTGATAGCGGCTTTCATTCAAAGTGCCGGATAGTACCAAGAGTATGCATACATTTTCAGCATATGTGGCCCCGGTGGGAATCTACCCTTAACCCCAGCTTTGTTAAAGTAGCGCTCTCCCCTCCGAGCTACAATGTTTTACACCAACACACTTCAAAAGCATGTCTAAAAGCACAGTCAGGAGAGTGTGCTTTGTGTCTGGTTTCATGCTCCATTGCTGCAAAGGCTTCTTTGTTGAAGTCAGGAGATTGTGGTAAGGATGGGTTTGGGTTGAGATCCCATGGCATTTTATGGAATCTGAATCCAACACTGAATCCTTTCAAATCCATTATCAAAGCTATCACTTTTCATCTATCTGTGATCACAGTTTGTTGTCTGAGAGCTGTGAGAAGATCACAGGTCTGACAGATAATTAATGTTCAGCACCTGAAGCTAACCTGGAAATGAGATGAACAGCAGTGGATATGAAACGGTGACTAAATTAAACCGTGATAAACTATGATTTGACACCAAACACATTATTTTCCCAAGTTACTGTCTCTAAATCCTGAAAGTCCTCATTCTGAAGTTAATTGTAAAAAAAAGGGAGAGCTATGAGGTAATGCCGAACTTTTCTTCTTCTTAGTGTTGGGTCAATAATCTTCATACTCATGTAACATGTGAGATGATAACTTTGAAGCAAACTGTTATTGTTGTTAGACAGTCCTTTGAAAGTGTCATAGTTTCATGATATTGTGATATAGAGAGCACGGCAGCATTTGCTTTAATTGGTTCCAAATTGCAGTTAACTATAACGACAAAGTGCCGAAATGCACTCCAAAAGAGACAGAGACGGCTCAGCTCTCTACGAGTTTACGTCGGGTAAATTCTTCCTCCGATTCTCCAAAAAGTAGTCAGACAGCCATTATTTGAGTTCAAGCATCAACTGTGACCAATATCAGTCAACAAAGGTGAGCAAGTGTTTGATTTACCATCTCTGCGGTGGATTCTGTGCACAGCTGTTGTGGCCACCATCAACTCTCACTTACTCTAAACATACTTCAATGATGCCTTGAAATAGCTCTCCCTGGAGCTCATTTTATTAACTTGACAAATCTTTTGCCATTCCACTGCATCATCACCCTTCATAAGCTCTCACAGCGTGGGAGATCGGGATACGAATGATATTTCCACGTGAAGCACAGGGGTTGCACGGCTCTAATGGTATTAAATGATTCATAACTGGGTTATCAATAGTAATGTCCCTCAGGAGAAGAGTTCATTGCCTCAGTTCTCTGGTAGCTGCTGCTGGAGGGTTGATGCCTGAGAGCAACATGTTGCATGAAGGTGCATCTTCACAGAGCAGAGTAAAGATTAGAGGGGGGCCTGGGCCACAAATGCCCCCAGTATTGCT
This sequence comes from Pempheris klunzingeri, assembly GCF_042242105.1. Lineage (NCBI taxonomy): Eukaryota > Metazoa > Chordata > Actinopteri > Acropomatiformes > Pempheridae > Pempheris > Pempheris klunzingeri. The sequence continues at coordinate 21,773,000 of NC_092018.1, forward strand.
CTGCTAGAACACTACCGAGCCCAGGTTTGTGATCATTTAAATCTAAAGGTGCAGTGTGGAGTTTCCTTGCAAATAAACAAGTTTTGATATGCACTTCTCACAAAACATATGTGTGCATTAGCAAATGCATTGATGGCATTTCCTTACTCAAAAAACATTTTCAGTAGTTTGCGTATATGCTAGCATATATCAACACATATTATATCATAAACTAGCAGTCATCTTTCTCCTGATATTTGCTGGCACAATGCTTTGTTTCTTGGCATGCTACCAAGAGGGATTTGCCTGCTATTCATTTGCATTAAACAAAACTACTTTGCACATCTGCATAACCACAACTTAAATTTGGTCACGTGTCCATTTCCATAAGGTTTAACACCAGTCCAAAATGTAATGTAATCACATGTGACAGCACGTGCAAACTCAAACGCTCAACAATCAGCACTACCATCATTTTTAGTCTGCATGTGAGCAGATCACTGTGATTGAACGGTCCCCTGGCCGAATACTACTGAATACTGGAATGAGTAACACCACTAGTGGTAAAAAAAACCCACTGGATTATTTAAGAATATACACCATGTACCAATAACATTAAGTGTAAAAATGTTGGTGATCACAATCTATACTAGCTGTGGTTTCAACAAATTTTAACCTTTCAAGGGTAAAGACACACTGCTTAAGAGCCCGGTCTGAAGTTACCCTTTAAGGCTTTTTTTTTTATTTTGCTTGAATCATCAAACAAATGTGCAATTAATCTAAATACCAGTAACTAATTGCCACACAGGGGGGAAGTATGTAGGAGTGTGGAGCCTTTGGGGAGTTGCTCGTTGGTGTTCCAGCCTTGATCAAGTCACAGCTTCAGTCCCTTGGCTTCTGATAGGACACTCTCTGACAAAGTGTCACGCCTGCCCGGTGAAATGCTGACAGTGCGGGTACTAGAGGAAAATGCAGAGCTGGTCACATGATGATTATGGTGGTCCATAAAAGCTGAATGCCTCTCCATGATTTCGTAATTATACACATCCCTGCATTCAAGTTCCCCCGGTGAAAATCACAAAACTCAACAGTGAGATAGTTCATGAGGACGATTTCCATCATTGTGGAAGAATTCTGAAATGATCATGAAACAGTCGAAGGTAATCATGTGGTCCATTTGTCTGTTCTCCTCAATTGGTAGACTCACATTAGATTGCGTGGGCACCACAGCAGCAGCCTCTCCTTGCATTGAATATGTATAAATACAAATGCAAACTCTCAGCATGAGTGCACAAGTACAAAAGACATTTGATTGAAGGCAGCATCCACGTCGGCAGAAATGTGACACCGAGGATGATGTGTAGAAAATGAGTGCAACTACGGGAGCATATTGATGGGAAATATTTCTCCCTGCCGGAAAAATAAGGTTATCATTTTTATATTCCTGCAATATAACATCCACAGTATGAAGTGATGGGGAAAGGTTGAGCCTGAATGCAAGTGCGTTAGTTTGCATCCTTTTTTAAAGCAACCTTATTATACAGGAAAATATGAGAGTCATCATGTTCACAAATGACTTCTGAGGACAAAATACTCCTTTAGTTACTGAAGATCCTTTTGTTGATAGCAGCTGTGGACAGGAGTAATAGCAATACTCCCAAGACTGGAACTTAATTTCTAACTTTGTTGAAGAAAAAATGTTATGAATCTTCTAGGGTAATGTAATTTCAGCCAGCATAATGCTGTAGTATAAAAATCTAATTTCCAGAGGTAGTTTTATGCTCCTTTATTGCGTGGAGATCAATAAAGGTGCCAGTGCAGCTCCAATGGTGCGAGGACAGCCACTGTTTACTGGAACACGATGGGAACTATACACAAATATTAGGTATGAATGGCGTTTATGTCATGAATATAGAGCAGGCCTTGAGGCTGGCCGTTTAATAATGGGAGAAAGTAGGTATGAGGGACCTTGGAAAAGCAGTTTAGTGTTAGCTAGCCCACAAAACATCATTCTGCCCCCCCACCACCCTCCCAGAAGGTGACCCTCCAACACAGTGAGAACACTATACGACGCAGATGATCATCTTTTTATGTTCACTGCATGTCCCATCATGATTTGGAAAATACGCCTCCCTCTCTTCTGGACAACTCTAACACATCCTTTAATAACACAAGAGCAAATGAAAGCATTATTGTGTTGAAATGAGTGACTTCTAACTGAAGTAATGTCCAGCAATCACTTCGAACATTTAACGGCCGACTGCTGAGCTTTACGAAAAAATATGTATATTCTTTTTTGCACACAAATATAATATATGTATCACTCACTCATGAATAATTCAAAAGCGCAAAATGCACTTTTGTCCCATTTTCACTTAATTCAGTTCCAGCTTTGCAAAGGTAACTTTGCATTGTTTGTCTTTATCACCGTCTCCTGAAAAAACACTAATAAACTTTTCTGTTTTCTGGGTAAAACAACATAAAAACAACAGAGACATAAAACAGATTTTCTGCTCTAATTTACATAATCCATTTGACACCTTCTGTCTTTTTTCCCTTCTCCCACCACCTGCAATGCTGATGAACCCATAAGACTTCCCAGTCCTACTGAGCATGTATTAAATCAAGTAGCTGTTAACCAAATCAGTGCTTTCCCATGTTCTGCTAGCAGCAGAGACAGCCGAGGTGATGGGGAAGTAGTGAGCGCCTCCGTCCCCAGAGAGCCTGTGCCGATGATATGCTAATGCTCTTTTCACATGTCTGTCAAATGCTGCACGAGTGTACCTTTGCCGAGAAACTAATCTGAGTTTTATTGGCCTGCCAGAAGGAATTTATACATTACTATTAGATTACTGGGGTTGGCAGCTGTACAGTGCGTAGAACTAATGCACTCTGTCACAGATTGTGTGCATAATGAACTTGGGAGGAAAGTAGCCATGGCAAGTCCAGAAAAGCATGCAGTTGTAATAAGACCGTCGGAGGCCTGCTTCTAGTCAACAAGCAAGAAAATAGCATCTGTCTTGATGGCATAAAAAGAACGACATATTTAAAAGCAAAATGCCTGTACAGCATTTTACTTGGCAGTAGGTGGAATCTGCCACCAATTCAAACAAATTGTTCTGATCAACAGTAATTGAAAGGGGAAGAGTCTGTGCAGATACAAGCAAGGAAGTAATTTCCACTGCATAGGGGACGGGGCATGGCATACCGACACAGCCACATCCACCAAATCTGTGTCTGTCCAGCTGCTAAAATACAGAGGAGAGGAGCTCTGAGCTCAGAAAAAGGATGATCCGCTCACAGGTAGTCTTCAATTATTACTACAGACTATAGGCAAAGCAACAAGCTTTATGAGCAGCACCGAGCGTCTACTGATATGTGTTTTGCCTCTCGGGCTTCAGACTACTCTACCCTTTGTCTGGTGGGGGTTGTTAGACTGTATGCTGTTTGAAAAGTAACTATTCTGGCAGAGAAAAAAACCTGAGTACTAACATCTCATCTGCATGTATAGTTACACCAAATGTGTAAATAAACAAATGATACTTTTTCGATTTTCATTGCTTCAGCTGCTGGCCATCACGACTGATAACTATGTACTCATTGGATTCATTTCTGAGAGCGACATCCCTCGAAAGCGATCCAACACACACGACAAACACGAGCGGTCTGATGATCACGCAGGAGGTGAACGAGCCAACATTTTAGTCAGAGAAAACAGTGAAAGTAACTGCACCTGTAATGTCACTAACAGTCTCTCACTGCCAAGGAAAACTGTGTGGAAGAACAGGCGGTCAGTCTGTAAACTGTGCGGCTTTTCATTTTACCTTTCGGTTTCCATCCATTCATTACTGACCCTTAAGGGTTGCGAGGGGGGGTGGAGGGTGGGGGGTGCCGTACTGGTCGCCAGTCAATCACAAGGCCAACACAGAGACACAGACAACCATTTGCGCTCACACCTACGGTGGGCAGTTTAGAGTCACCAGTTAACCTGCATGTCTGTAGGAGGAAGCTGGAGAACTGAGAAAACAGCTCATTGTTTTAGTTCTATTTCGTGCGGCTCCACCATTTTGCTTCCGTGTCGCCGCTCACATCAACCAAGCTCTGAAAAAGCCCTTGTGTACTAGCTGCCCAGTACCAAAACAGACAAAGTTGACAAATAGCTGGTGAGCACAGTGGAGCATTTAGCAGCTGCAGAGCCAGATATTTTCTTAGTAGCTGGTGGAAACCAAAACAGAGCTAAAGGGAAAGTAATAATTCTCCTTACATTCATTGGCCCAGACAAATGTTAATGTCTGCATCTCCTGGTCGTGTGAATAGGCAACTGTTTGCTAACATGTTCAATATTCAAGTTAATAAGCTGGCACTATGTCAGTGTTTTGATGCCTTCCAAGTGGCCAAACAAATCAATTCATATCGCTTTAGCCAAATGTTTTCCCACCAAACACATCACAAAACAGCTTCATGAGGATTTTATAATGGCCAGAAGCATTTTAGAAGGATGTCCTGCTGGTAGGGAAGAAAACGCTAATATGGGGAATTTTTGAAGGCTAAACAACCGCTTTGTTGTTTATATAGTGCACTGATGCTAGATTAGTATGTAGGTGAATACAAGAAAGGTAGCAGTGACACCCATTTTAGTGGAGGTGGTGCTGGCTTTATTGTGTCCCCACTTACCCACACAGGCTTCTGAGACCAAACCTTTGCCCACTGATACAAGCCTGCAGAGAGAAGTCACTTCTTCTTTAAAATACCTCTGTGGCATCTCATGCTGACATCCCTCAGGCAGCAGGCCTTATTACAAGGCTGCCCTAAACACATCAACAATATAAACACACTTTCAGAAGCATAGCAATAGTCAGAAAGAGGGACCAACATCAGCAACAACAACAAAAACACAGAGAGCACATCCTTCTGTGAGGGCACTGGATCATTTTCATAGATAGAGAAGCGGGCTAACTGCCCAGAGATGTAGTCAGCGTGTTGTATCAGCGAGACTGTTCGATGAATCACAAGCTGCACAGTTGCTTCGGTGATAAATACACAAGCATGAGGTCTAACATACAAGATAGGACTCATTGTTGGTAGGGCCTGGCCTGTATTTCATAGCCTCGGCAGCCCTGATGATGGATGGCCTGGCGCTTAGTAATAATTCTTCCACAATCTTGGTTCAGACTTTATGTTGAAAGTGCAGGGAGCACTCCACTGTGGAGGTAAAATAAAGGTGGGCCAAGGAGGGCCCCTGTGAGCGCTGGAGGAAGGAGCAGAGCTCACTCGCTGTGTGAAGCAACCCCCTCCCTGATTAGCTGGGAGAGAAATTCGATTGTTCATGGGTCAGTTGGGTGGAATGCTAAAATGGTTCTGCTTGGTTTCAGACAGAACAACACGCGTGATGTTCCCTTCAACAGCCACCTGAAATGTAACTAAAAACCCAAATGAGTTTTGTCTGTTTGTACGTATGTGTGTGTATATATGTGTGAGTGTGTGTGTGTGTGTGTGTGTGTGTGGTGATCCACTTCATTGTTTGGGTGAGGAAAATTGACACTTTCAGGCAACAAATTGAGCCACAAGGTCTGAAATGTACTTGAGGTCTGAAATGAAACTTGTTCCCTGGCAACACATTCCCATGAGAAAAAAACTTCTTGTACAGTGTTGCTTGTCATGACTGCACAGCATTTGCCTTGCACACCACTGCCTGTACAGGAAGAATTCAGAAGGCGGTATGATGGATGCTAAAGGGGAGCAACATAAATAATGAAGGATGAAAGCAGAAACAGACCCTGAGGTGGGGTCTTGACACCTAGTCCAATTATCATCCTTTTTTAAACAACAGCTGACAGCTCCAATCTAATCACTTGACAAACCTGCGCTGCAACACAAACAGACATGGCATCTGAACACCCACACGCAAAATGACACGTTTGTACTGACAGACTCCATCACCTGTGATTGCACCCAAAACGAAACGGCACTCTCCGTCAGTGTCACTAAAACTCGCCTCTCCATTCTGACGTCAAGCCATGCGAGCGAGACACAGACGCAGACATTGCTCTTGGCAGCACACCTTGTATTTTGCCTCTGCCCATTTATTCGGCGTGTTTCTCTCTTATTGTGTTTCTGTCTGACTGCCCCTCCTCTCATACTGCATCCAACAAATAAATCACAAACCCCTGAAGTGCTCTTCCATGAAAAAAAACATCAAGGTGGAGACTGAAGAAGTGATACTTTGAAGCTCACCATTGCTTCGTTTCTGATAGAGGAGCTAAAGGTGCCTATGTTTGAGTAAACATATCTAAGATCAACATTAAAGGTCCTATATTATGCTTGTACTTAGGGGTCCTACTAGAATAGGTTTACATGTTTTAATGTTCAAAAAACACAGTCTCTCTCTCTCATGCGGTGCATGGCTGTTGCAGCCCTTTCAACATCCGCTCCATTTTAGCTCCTGTCTCTTTAAGGCCCCCCTCCCGAAAGCCCAGTTTGCTCTGATTGGTCACCTATCAAAAACACGAGCAGGCACCGCCCATCATATTTCTGCGTCGGCCCGCCATGTTCCTGAAGCTGTGGAGCGACGTTAGCCTTTAGCTGCAGTCACACCTTCACTTTTTTAAATGTTTGCTTCTATGCACTGAAGGGGCTTACATACAATTTCGTTGTACTTTTGCATAATGTCAATAAAGATTCTGATTCTGATTCCTGACCTTGAGTGTCACCACAACAAACGCCTCAAAACCAAAAACTTCACGACCGCGCAGGCTTGAGCAGGAGTCTGACCCAACTTCAGGGAGAAATGAACATCTGCAATCAAGAGTCAAGTTTTCTGTGACGTTTGACGTTTGCTAAATACTACTAATTTATGTAATGCTTTGTTTCATTAGTCACATTAGGTTAGTCTAAATGCTCTAAACTCTAAATATGCACTCTGTTTTCCGTTTGTTTTCACAGGTACACAAGCATTTGTTTTGAGGAGCTACAGAGGCTGTAGTGAACAGTATGTAATTTAACACTTGTGGTAATCACCAGGATGTGGGGGCTGGAAAGTCCCCTGTGAAACAGATGGTGTAAAACATTAGTCAAGTCATTATCTCTGGTAAAATGATACCTAATAAAGTAAAGTAACCGTGATGATTACTGTAGTGGTTACTGTCTAATCCTGACTGCATCAGTTAACCTACATCAGACCAGTGAGACTCACTAACCTGATGGATTAGACTTTCTCCTGTAGGTTACTGTGTTGATATAACTGAAAGAATTACTGATCTCATAAAGTAACATGTTTATGTGGTCAAAAATCTGCTCTGTCACCAAAGTATCAGCAGCTACTGTGAGGATTGTACCATGTTTCAGAATGACTGATCTTTTCACCAGAGAAGTTTTTACTTGTCAGACTTTTCCATATTTTAACTTCAAAATGTTTGTCAAAGCTGCAGATTATTTGTTTGACACTCTGTCACAGTACTGCAGAGAATACTGCATTATTTGTATTGTATTCTGTCTATTCTGTCATTAAGTCTGACTGTGGAACAGAAATGTCTGGTGTTGCTGCTGGTTGCTGTACTGACTAGAGGGTGTCACTTGACTGAGGGTCCAAGGAACACCTGAGCTCCATCAGGTCACACAGATGATCTGTAAAACATGACACTCAGTGTTTCTGGCTGACAATAGATAGATAGATAGATAGATAGATAGATAGATAGATAGATAGATAGATAGATAGATAGATAGATAGATAGATAGAAATACTTTATTGATGTTACAGTAGCGGCATAGAAAGTTAAAGTGACCACCACCATGAATGAATAAATAAAAATTTTTGCAAGTACCAGATCATCAATAAGAATTAGCAAAATAAATTTGCAAGATAAATAAATACAAAATGCAATATACACTGTAAAAAGTACCAAATGCAATATGCAGAGTAAAAATGAACACTGCAGTGTAAAATAAACTATAAAAAAGAAATGTACTGGAAGAGTAAAGTGACAAACTATCCAGTAGTGGGTGAAGTGGGTGGTCAGGATTGTCCAGAATGGACAACAGTTTGTTCATGGTCCTCCTTTCCACCACCACATGAAAAGTGTCCGGTTTGCAGCCAATCACAGAGCCGGCCTTCTTGATCAGTTTGTCCAGTCTGTTGGTGTCGCCGGCTCTGATGCTGCTCCCCCAACAGACCGCTGCCCAGTACAGGGCACTGGCTACAACAGACTGGTAGAAGATCTCCAGCATCTTGCTGCACACATTGAAGGATCTGAGCTTCCTCAGGAACTAGAGGCGGCTCATCCCCTTCTTGTACACAGCATCAGTGTTGATCCTCCAGTTCAGTCCATTGTCAATGTAGATGCCCAGGTACTTGTACTCCTCCACAGTGGCAACGTCCTCTCCCAAGGATTTTCAGGGGCTGTGTAGCTGTCTTCTTCTTCCTGAAGTCGATCACCATCTCCCTGGTCTTGGCCACGTTGAGATGCAGCTGATTCCGACCAGACCACTCTACAAAATCACCCACCGGAGCCCTGTACTCCTCCTCCTGTCCACCTCTTATACACCCTACAACTGCAGAGTCATCAGAAAACTTCTGTAAGTGACACGACTCGGAGTTGTGTTTAAAATCTGAGGTGTACAAGGTGAACAGGAGACAGCACAGTTCCCTGTGGAGCTCCTGTACCACCGACCACCACATCAGACAGAGCGCTGCCTGTCTGTCAGTGATCCAGGAGATGGTGGGAGCGTCCACACTCATCACCTGCAGCTTCTCTCTCAGTGGGAAAGGCTGAATGGTGTTGAATGCACCATCATCATGATAGCATCATCTACCACCTGAAATTATACAACACCCACTGCAAATTAGGTGTATTAGCAAAACTTACAAACTTCAGCTGTGTTCAATGAACAACTTAAATAAGAACAATTGAAACAGCTCAACACAACTAATATCACAGGTGGTTTCTCCAAAGTCAACACAATATGTCACTTTTAATGACTGCTGCAGTGAATAGAATCCCTCATAAGAGTCTCAAGCACACCTGATGTGACTGATCAAGGGCCTCATTAGTCTCCAGCCAGCGTCTTCTGGTCTCCGCTCCAGTCTGGTCTCCCTCTCCACCAGCCTGCTTCCCCCGGTCTCTTCCCCAGCCCTGTTTTGATTCTTCGTTGTGAATAAACTTACCTGTCTCCTAACCTACGTACCAGTGTCCTTGTCTGCATTGTGGGTTCAGCCAGTTCTGTTCAGCATAACAGGGACAGGACAATGATCCCAAGCAGACCTCAAAGTCCACCAAGGTTGGCTTCAGAAAAAGTCCTGAAAGATACTAGAGTGGCCGTCACAGTCGCCTGACTTGAATCATACAGAAAATCTCTGGTGGGATTTAAAGAAGGCAGTTACAGCACACAAACCCTAGAATATTAGAGAGCTGGAGGCTGTTGTCCATGAGGAATGGGCTGAGATTCCTCAGGAACACTGTCAGAACCTGGTGTCTGGCTGTGCATCACGTCTGTAGCAGGTCATAACAGAAAAAGGGTGCTCTAAAGGACGATGCTGATCAAGAAGGAGCTGAATAATTCTGAAACTGCAGTAGTCATTAAAAGTGACATATTGTGTTGAATTTGGAGAAACCACCTGTAATATTAGTTGTGTTGAGCTACTTCAATTAATCTTGAGTTGTTCAATGAACACAGGTGAATGTTCTATACAGAACAAGGTATGAGGAATTATATGGATACAGTGAAAACATTGTGGACAAGATGAGTACAGTATAAACGATGGTATAAATATGTGAACACTGTGGACAAGATAAATGTAACTACAGCATAAACTACTCTTGTAACTGTACTTGTAACATTCCTGGAGTTTCACCACCTTTTTCACACAAGCTTTCCATGACGTAACAGCAGCAACAGGTGAGGATCTCCACAGAATGGCCTCATAACAACATAGCTGTCTTAGGTACCGCAAAGGCAACATGAACAAACAGTTAGCGGCACTGACCACTCACTCACACTGATCCAGCCTGTAGTGATTACAGTAGACTCTATCCATGCTAGCCATGCAACATGCTAACGGCAAGTTCAACAGACTAACCCACCACATAAACTGTAAAATAGCATAAAAACACAGCAAAACTTACAGCAGCCGGTATCGATCCATCCTGGAGCTTGTGCAGTTAGTGGTCTTTTTTAGAAAGCAGTTGGAGTAAAACACATACAGTGAGGACATTTCTGTCCCATTTCCATCCCAAATAAAGTCTTCACTTCCTCCAATGGTGAGACGACATGCTTTGTTGGTTTTTGCACCCAACAACTGAACAAGTGGCGTGCTACTGCTGATACTGTTCAGGGTTTCGCCTCTCAGGGTGTAAACATGCAACATAATTTAGACCAGAATGACCCCAGTCATTGACCCCAGGACACAGGTGTTATTTTGGGGTTAGATGATGCCATCACCAGTTCATCCTTTGTCCACAGAGGCAGACAACCACTCACACTCACATCTACAGAGTACCAGGAGAAAACCAAAGAATTAGTTAAAAAACATCCTCAATGAAAAACCATAACAAACTGAAAATAAACTGTACTGTCTGCTTTGAGATCCTTTTTGTGGAGTCATGTCAGAGTTGGATGACACTGACAGCATGACACTGTCATTACATTACTTGAGCTGGAACAAAGACAAGCACATGCTCTAAACCAGCGGGCTGTGCCGCATCCTCTTCATTTCTTGATGTTTCTCCAGTCAGACATCCTGAGCAGAGCTGCTGAATGAGCCACAAACAAAAGAATCTGATGGAAAATTCTGTGGTATCACTGATACTGGAAAGTGACCTATTGAACAGATCCTTAAATGTGTTAACATGAATATTCATTAATGTTTGATGTCATGGTCTGTTTATAGGTCCACTGGTAGTGGTGCTACTGCACCTGGGATAGATAATAGATGAAGCTCTGTGGATCCACAGCGAGCTGCACGAAATTATGATTATTACTTAACGGCTGAAATATACAACTCTGAAAATGAAAAAAGCTTGAGATGAGGAGCTGGAGGTGAGGAACTGAAGGTGAGGAGCTGGAAGTGAGGAGCTGCAAGTGAGGAGCCAGAGGTGAGGAACCGGAGGTGAGGAGCCGAAGGTGAGGAGCCGGAGGTGAGGAACTGGAGGTGAGGTGCTCACTTTGTTCTGCTTGCAACAGGGCACGATGTTTGTCCACGAGCAGCACAAGCTGCTGCATGAAAGTAAACGTGTCTCTTTTTTTGAAGAACAGTAGTGACACTTGCGGTCGGCTGTGGCTCAGCAGTAGAGTGGGTCATCCCTCAATCAGAGGGTTGGGGGTTCGATCCCCAGCTCCTATAGGTCAACATGTCGAAGTGTCCTTGGGCAAGACACTGAACCCCAACTTGCTCCTGAAGCAGCTTCAGTGTGTGAATGAGTATAAAAGAATAGTCTCCTCCAAATTACATTCCTCCTGTGTGAATGATGTGTGAATGGGTGAATTATGTAAAAGCGCTTTGAGTAGTTGAAATAACTAGAAAGGAGAAATACAAATACAGACCATTTACACTGGTATACACATACATATATTTGTCCTAAATGTTAACATCTAGGTTAAGAAACAAATTAATTTGTATAACCTACACCCAGAACTGCAGTCAGAATTATTTGTCACTTGCAGTAATGACAACACAGATAGATAATCCCTGTGTGCGTATGTGTGTGTGTGTGTGTAAAGTGACTTGACGCCATGTTTGACTTAAGCCTTCATCAGTAGAGACGCTGGCTCCTCCTTTGACTCTCCCTTCACCTGCCACACTATGTGCTCTCTCAGTGTGAAAAGCTTCTCTGATACTGAACACAGCTACAGTCCCAGAGCCCCGTGGGTTTTCATTTTCAACTTACAGACTTCGCCACAATGTTTGGAGCCCGACCACAAGTCATGTTTACGCAAAGCTTTCCGAGCAGAGCCCCACAGCTGAGATTTAAAATGGCATTAACCCAACGTTTTGTTAGCATGACAAAAAGTGTGTGCACAGCATCTCTGATAAGTTCAACAACTATCTTCTGTATAAATATTATGTTGTATTCTTCAGAAAATATGACTACCATTATTTAAAGAGCTTATAAGTTCCTTCCTCTTATGCAACCTATTAATTTTTGTAAGAAGTTTAAGCCACAAAGCTCAATTCAGTACTGTGTTACTGTGTACTGCAACTTCTGAACACCTATGAATAAGCTCTTTGTGAGTGTGTAGAGAGAGCCCTGCTGTTCCCCCTCCCTACACTATGGAAGCCTCCATGCTATTTTACAGATGTACCCTCTCCCCCAGTGCAGCCGCTCAGGCTTTAAAGAAGCAATTAAAACAAGACATTCTCCTGGAACTTCACTGGGCTGCTCTCCTCATATGTTGCCACAGATAAGCCGCTCAAACAGCGAGCCTATTTTTCTACCTCTCAAGGCACGGGGTGGATGAAAAGGAGAGGAAGGAGGGGAAATAACACCCTCTTTCTATAAAGCGGCGACCCAGTCGCAGGAAAGTCAGGGCTAACAAATTATCTAAATTTGCAAATCACACATTGAATGCATCGCTTCTCCATCACTTGTCCATAAATGAAGTGATGCATTTTACGTCCTTTGTCTACACCGCTTATCTTCAAGGGTCGCAGTGGAGCTGGAGCCAAACCCAGCTGACACTGGGCGAGATGCGGGGTACACCCGCACACCCTGGACTGGTCAGCAGTCAATCACAGGACTGACACAAAGACCACTGTTCAAACCTGGAACCTCTCTGCTCTGAGCCACCAGTGCAAAGCACCACACCACCTTACTGAGTGGGGTGGCAACTACAAAACATATAGGGGTCTGACTGTACGTCTCTCTGACAATGTGATGGTGTAAATGATCACTGACCCAAAGCATAGATAATATTGGCACATTTATAATGATATAATACACTGCAATTCAAACCGGATTCTGTTCAGCTACAACTTACCTAGAATTGTTTCACCTCTGATCCGACAGGATTTGGGCACATTGTTGGCCGGTGTGCACGGAGAGCTATGGGTTCGCCTCAGTGAAAGTCCCACTGGCATTTATAACAACCCAAACATCTGAAAATCCAATCCCATCAACAGTGTGTCACTCACTAATCTTTTAATTAACACAAATGAAGTTGTTCACTATATCTTTCTGTTACTGAGCTACCTTTTAATGAACATCTCCCATAAGCCCTGAATGTTCTAAGGCTAAACATCACGGCTGGACACAAGGTAAGTCAACGGGTCAGCGGAGGTGTTCAGGTCTGCTCACATGCATGCACTTGTATAAAACTATGTCCAGTGATTTCTAATGGGGAAACCCATCACAGTTCAATGCACTGTCAGCATACAAGTCAGCTAAAGAAAAAGTGTACGGCACTATTTTACGTTTTACAGTCTGAATATTCAATGTTAAGATTACGGACAGTGCTGTTGGACATGATACAACACAAAGTGGGCACAGCATTTTGAGGAGGCAGCACACAGAGAGAAATATAGTTAATCTAAAAGGTCTACTGGACACTGTACACAAAGAATTCTCTCTGTGTGGTTTTATCAATGCAGCCACATCTGTGAAATGTAATCTCTTTTTATATATCGGTTATCTTTACGCCCCCTACTGTCATATAGAGGTGACTTAAATGTTGACTTTGGTGCAAACCTGACAACTTCTTTGTTTTCCAAATATAAAAGGCACCGTGCAGCAGTGTCCTGTGGAGGCCATTACCATGGGTAGCCCAGCTGGCGGAGGCAGCTGAGAAATGGCTCTGGGACCTGCCCATCTATCACAATCTGCCCCCCTTTTTCATGGAGAATCCATCACCTGAGATTTGGCCTGGAGTCACTCCTTCACCCAGGTAATTTTCAGCCTGGGAGGGAAACTGAGCTGGGTCAGGACGAGAGGTTTTACTCATAAAAGTGACCTCAAAGGTAAAGTGAAAAGTGGCTGGATGGACAGATTTACCTCTTCTTGTGCCTTTTACTCTGATGATGGTATGAACTGCGATGTGGGCTGCATCTTACTGACTGTAAAGGTGTGATTTTCAAGCGTAAATACAATGCTCCTGGTGGTTAAAACACTGGCTTGGTTTTTTTATCATTGACATTATAAACCCTAATATTGATCTGTCCCTCTCTAAGACTCTCTTTCTCTCACTCCACATCTTCAGCTTGGGTTTAAAATATATAAACCCCTGACCCCACTATCTGCTCCATCTGGACAGATCAAAGATTGCCAATCTTGTTCAAAGAATGTTCCCCCCCAGGCACTGCTGTGAGACCACAGAGACCTGTACACATAAGTTGCCCATGTCACCAAGTGTACCGAAAAACACTTCAAACACAGCATGTTTTTGTGGTCACTGTTGCTGGTCTCCATCTGTACTTTCAAATCGAGCAAACACAAGGAGCAAATTGAAAAAGAGACAGATAGCCAAGACCTTCAGGAGGTTACATTTATCAACAGACACAATCTGATTTAAGTGTCCCAGGTGCCATTCAGATTGAGTACCTAAGTGGTATTAACCGTTAAGGGTTCAGTATGCCTAAGATGAACCAGGTTGTAGGATGTGATGTTCAAGCACGCCATCGTACCTCCTCCTGGCTGCGTGCCTCTGTCGGACTGAGGTCTCGTCCAGGGCTGTTGTAGAAGGTAAACGCAGATAAATTTCACTGTCCCGTGCTAGCTTGCTCTTCTTTGACTGTTTGAGTTAGCTTCACTGTAAACTCCATAGCTAATGTGTTCCCACAGAAGACAAAATGTTGCTGTTAGTCTACAATTCCTGCAATTAACACTATGTATATTTAAGGGCTGCTTTAGGCATGTCAGTTTTGTGAGGAGAGTGAGCAAATGCAAGTGTTACAAAAATGTAAAAGCTCTACCTGACTGAAGATTTCAAAGAAAACGTTTACAGCCCAGGAGTCGAATGATGAAGGGATATACAAATTATTAAAAGCCGGTAAAACAGTTTAACTTCTAGCTGGGCCTAGACTAATCACAGCTCTGGTAAAGTGCCTCTAAAGATGCAATCTATAGTCCAAATGGAAATAAAACAAAAGTTTAAAAAAACAAGAACATGGAACATGACGCATGAAATGACTGTTATCTGATGCTGTTAATTAATTGCTTACTTCAGTAAGTTTTGTAGACATAATAATTTTGACAATAGTTTTGGTTATGATTGGTTTCAAAAGCACTAAATGCTGATTTTTCACCTACCAATCAGCCTGTTCAGTGTATGGGTCTTTGAAGCAAGGGAGGTGGAGGGTCCTGCTATCAGGAGGAAAGCTCCCAGCACAAATGTTACACTGAATTAGGCCCTCAGCACCTACAGAGTGGTCCACAGTGAGGGACTCACCACCTTCCACCACAGCAGCTCTTAGCTCCAACAGTGCTTACACTGAACCATAATGACTGAACGATAACGGGGGATGTGGGGAGGGGAAACAAGCTGCCAAACTTTCTCAGTCAGATTGCCATGCTTCCTTAACTCACTACCAAAGTAATTTTGTTCCACAACCCATAGCTTTGCTTGCGAGTCAAAATGAATGAGTTATTTCATAATTATTGCAGCTATGTAATTAGCACATGTACAGTTCTGAAAGGTAGTATTTATTTTCTTGTAAAAACCTTTTTGCTGTGTACTAGAACAGACTTGGAGCCACTAGCACTGCATTCAGTCTATGAGAACAGAGCGGCACATCAACCAAGCTGCTCGCAGTGTGAACACAAAGTTTACTTGGTGTGCAACAATGCGCCCCGAAATGTCCAACCTTAACCTCTATCTCAACTTGAGCCTTCAACCTTTTGCTTCGAGGCAGAGAAATCAATGCACAGAAAATGAAAAGCACAAACTTGGGGTTACCCGACGAAATGAATGGCCTCTCTTTCCACTTTCTATGGTATTTTCGCACCAACTGTAAACCAAAAGGGGCATAGGTGAGAACTTTACTTTCTCCAAGCACAAAATGGATCCGCAGGGACCCATACATTACTTAATACCCCTTAAAATATCCAGCAGCAGCAATGACGTTGCAGTAACGGGGACACATATAGCAACATCAATAGGTGATTTTAGGTGACTGATAATGCTGACCAAACATTCACCTGCAGCCAACTTTTCCATGTTAATGAACAAGGAATTGAGGTGGCTGTGTTCAGCATTAGAAAAGGAACAGACTTCCTGCGGCTCATTTGTCAACGCGCTTGAGCTGCAAACACACACTCAGACACAAATCATACATTTACCAGCACAAAACAACAGAAGAAACAGAGTTTGGACGTCAAACTCGGATGTATTCACAGCTGTGTTCATTATGAGTTTGACAGATGGAAACTCAGCCCTTTGGAAATGTCCAAACACCTCATAACTGACGACGATAAAACGATTTACTGCCTAAAAATACCAGCAAACACATGTTTAGCTGCCACATGCTGTCAGTCTGAAGCCAAGAAGTCAGACGATATAATCCAGCAGCACAAAAAACATCTATCTAATAAATCACTGTGTAAACATGAGGGGCTTCAAATGCTCCCAGTCTCCATATTGTTGAGGCAGAAATCACCAGTAGTACACCTCTCAATGTCTGCATCATCGTCTGTGTGGATCCCACATCGGGGATTAGGCTCGGCATTTATTAGATGGATTTCTAACCTTGCCTGCAGGCAAATACAATGGAACAAACAATCATAACCCAGGCCTACTGGATACATATCAAAACAGCACATAACAAATAAGCCCGTCAAAGCCTTTCCTAATCTTTGTGCCCCGAAAGATACAGTTGCCTTTGACAATTCTTATTGAGTGATGATGAATTTCATGTCAACATTTTACTAAACCGGATTCAGACGGAGTACCGTGTCTGGAGGAGGGTTTTGTCTGGATGCTTGATGTCCATCTCAGTTTGCCTTATGACACAGTCAGTGATGGGCCTGGCATTCCTACTGTATGTGATTCAAAACATGTGACTACAGCATGTCTTTATCCAAACTGGTTCATAATGGTTCATAATAGTGTCTTAAACACAGTCAGTCCTGCTTTTAAAAAGAAACTAGGGCAAATTATTGTAATTATCATCATCATTGTCTGAGCGATGCTATTATAGATAAGGTAATGTAGGGCCAAGGAAGAAGAATGTGTTGAATTCAAAAATGTCTCTGGTTATGCTGCATTGATTAGTTCTCTTACAGAGACTTAACTGTGTTTAGCAAATAAAACATAATAAAATTGTATATATTCAAGACAAATAGATTCAATTTGAATGAAAAATACCTTATCTCCACCACTGTCCACAACTTTTCTAGGTCTGATGTACAATATGAGCAGCGCCTCCAAATTTGTTCTGCATTGCGCTGTGGGAAAATTCAACAACGGTACACTCCAAATGACTGACACATACTGACATCGCTAAAAAGTAGACACATAAAACAAGCTAATGCTTTACTGGGGAGTGCAGGTGAATGAGGACATACAGCCGGTGAAATAAGTATTGAACACGTCACCAATTTGTCTCCGTAAATATATTTCTAAAGGTGCTATTGACCCCAGATGTTGGTAACAACCCAAGCAATCCACACATGCAAAGAAATCAAACCATGGATGTCCACAAATTAAGTTATGTGTAATAATGTGAAATGACACAGGGAAAAAGAATTGAACACATGAAGAAAGGGAGGTGCAAAAAGCCACGGAAAGCCAAGACACCAGCTGAAATCAGTCAGTAATTAGAAGCAATCCTGCCCCTTGTCAGTGCAAATTCAATGCAAAATGTTCAATACTTTTTCCCTGTGTCATTTCAAATTATTACACATAACTTAATTTATGGACATCTATGGTTTGATTTCTTTGCATGGGTTGAAAATTTCATGTCAATAGCACCTTGTTCAATACATATTTCACCCGCTGTATAGATGTTCCCCAGGGGGAGAGTTTATTTTCATCCCTCTGTGAAAACTGTGAAATCCAAAACGATTACGAAGACACTAACCCCACATCAGACCATCGGGTCACAGGTCAGGCCTGCTGATTTAATACAGCAAACATCCCTCCATGTCTTGGATCTTACACCAAACATCTTTCATTATTAGTTTAAGACTGACAAGAGAGATCTTCTGCTGATTCAAATCATTAACCCAGTGTAGTGAAAGCCAAGACTCATGGCCGTCAATTGCCTGTAGAGATAAACACTCACAGTTAAATGCCAACTAACACCATTTTTTTGATGTGACGCTCCACGGAAAATAAACATTGACTGTTCCTAATGATTCAATAATGATCAGCTGTAAAGTCGGTGTTTGGTGACTCGTTTAATTGGCTGCAGGGACATTATCACAATAAGGTAGCAGCTGACGTCTTCATTGTCAACCGAGGGTTTATTTAACATCTTTGTTATTGGGCTGCACAAGTGGCAATCAGTGGTCATAGTTGAATGAACTGAGCACTGCCTTCTCATATCCATGGAAACATTACAAGCCGTCATTTGCATATCGAAGACGTTATTAATTCACAACTTCTCAGATGCTCCCGCAAACCAGGGAACAGAAGAGGGAAGGCTGACAAGAGCAGACGAGTCAAGGCAGAGGAGAAGAAAGAATGGATTTTCAAAGGTCGGATACAACGAGGCAGTAAAAGAAGTGCAGGGGAAACTTCTTTTACAGATAAGACTCCTCCACCAACAGATAACGGCAAGGAACAGAGCGAGTGGGGAGTAAAAGCTACTATATTTAGACAGAGAGAATAGCTTTCAATGGATTTGCAAGTACGGGGGCTTTATAATCCAAACTGCTGCCAATATTAAAGAAAGTGCCAGCCATCCGGCGCTTGAACTTGGGAGAGATATTATCACAGAGAGAGAGAGAGAAAGAAAAAGTCATACGAGCCACAGATAAAAACTTAAAAGCTGGAGATGAAGTCAGAACACATCCAGCTTGCTGAATCACCGACAGGTGTCTTCAAAAACAAAAACAGAAAGGGAGCTCAAAGCCCATGTAGTTTGAAAATGGTTCATGTCATGCCATTTAGTTCTTTCTGTGTGAACGCTACCCTCCCATCTGTCGCTCCTGATGCTCCTGCTTGGGCTTGTGACGACAGATTATGAAGAGGAACCACGGACGACGACGACGACGTGGGTGATACGACCGGCGTGACCTCTGCCACACGCTGCAGATTGCCTTGCAAAGTGTCACATTTGCAAAGGCCAGTCGAGGTTGGAGACTCAGACGACCATTCATTAGGAAGCGACGTGCCTCTCAGTGATGGGCTCCGTCTCCGCACCTATTCTTTATTTCTGCGACTCTGCCTGTCAACGCCGCCCGCTTCCAGCATCCGGCGTGTGCGCAGGTGGCGCATGAGCCAACGTGAAATGAACAATCAAAAAGAGATCAGAGCAGGTGATATTCCTGTGCCCGGGCCTTTCTCTCAGAATGGTAAATCCTTTGCATATATCAAGTGATCTGAGCTGCAGAAGTGTCTGTCGTGGCTGCGGACCTTTCTTTAGTGGAACATCATCTGTGGTTTATGCAGCGCTTCATATAGAGGCCAGTTTTGTTAGAATGTTAGAGGAGATGTGTGTGTGTTTGTGTGTGTGTGGAGACATGACCATGAATGCGTGTTGATGTTTTTGCCCTGATGTACTCCTTTGCAACAGAGTTTAGGGCCAGGATGTGATTTCCAAGACTTCAATTAGCAAATGTGTGGCACTCAGAAACGCTGCAATGATGTTGATGATCGTGTTGATGATGACGTTTCGGTGTTGATTTCACGTTGTAATTACAGGTAGTGGCTGACATAAAGCCTTGCAGCTCTGATGTGTGACCTGGGGCACGCTGTAACTACTCCCAATTAACAGGAGAAGTTCAAGAAAACTTGTCAGCTTATTCATAAGCCTTTGTCTGTTTATTCTACTTGTTTGCGCGTGAATAACACAAGCAACAATAATACAACTCTGAAGTGTCATCGTTCTGCAGCTGGAAAAATCAAAAAATTTAAAATGTGCTACAATGAAAACACTCATGGATGTCAGGCACCCACCGAGCTGAAGACACCCCTCATCATCTGACGGATACATCTATCCACTGATTCACACTTTGGTCTCCTCTCTGAGTAAAAAAAAAATCATATTCCCCCGGCAAGGTCATTGAGTTGGAGTGGGAACATCACACGTTTGGTTTGTGATGAGACATTAAAAGAAAACTGGTGAGTCAGGGGAAATTGTATTGAGTCTTTCAGAGGGAAACTGTGTTGAAATTTATAAGCGTGAAAATGAGTAGGGGTGGAATAGAGTAGGTGAGAGGGGAGGGCCAGGGTGGGCTAAATGCCAACATTAATGCTGCATAGATAAAAAAAACAAAAAAAAAAAAACAAGTGTATGTTCAAGATGATGTTTTTTGATGTTAAAGGATTACAGCTGACATATCGATATTCTAGTCGCTTCCTGCTGGAGAGACAGAAACACTGTCTTAACAGAGAATCCCCACTCAAAACACTTCCTGCTTGTTCCTGAATACATCAATGGAAAGGTTTGTCTGTTGTGGAAATAGGAGGAGACACATCACAGACACTAATCCACTCCACACCATAAGTGAGAGCAGAGAGTCGTGCCATGCAGATATTTACTGTGGCAGGAATCTAAATGGTAAATGGTCTGTATTTGTATGGCGCCTTTCTCGTCATTTCAACTACTCAAAGCGCTTTTCCATCACATCATCATTCACCTATTCACACATCATTCATACAGGAGGAATCGGAGTTGGAGGAGACTGTTCTTTCACACACATTCACACACTGAAGCTGCTTCAGGAGTTCAGTGTCGTGCCCCAAGGACACTTCGACACTCTGACTCACAGCCGGGGATCCAACCATCGCCCTTCCGATTAAGGGACGACCCACTCTACCTCTGAGCCACAGCCGCCCCCACAGCCGAATCTAAGCTTCATCTCCTGTCAGACGTGTTGCAATGCTTAAGATTTCAGTCGTGGTTGGTCTCAGAGGCTGGTCCAGAGTTTTAGCTGCAAAGTTTGCTGTACAATGAGTTCATTTAAACGCTGCTATCTGGTGTGACTGGGCCTTAAATCATGAAATGGGGGAGGCTGCTTCCAGTATTCTTTGTAAATTCCCATTCTTTTAACATAAACCTCAATTTCTCAACCTTTCTCAGGATGCTGACACAGGAGTCTCTCAGTTCAGTTAAGGATACTATAGGTCCACATTATGGCCACCAATTTGAAATATTTAGCTTCGTTTGTGAGAAATCTGTTTTTAATTATGGAGACGAAGCCAGTCAGAGGAAATAATCAGACCTGTAGAAAATTAAAAAGGTGGTTGTTGGGAGAAATGGAGCATACGTTTTAACTTTGAGGAACATAAAAAACACATGAATATCATAAATTCAAATTTAGATTATTATAAGTAATGATTGGACTGTTAAATACTATCGGTCCACTGATGCCAGTTAAGACTATAAAACCCTTTTGGTTAATGTGTCCGTTCAGCCTCTGAATGGTTCACATGCTGCTCTTAGATACTTCACAAATCTGATCACAAATCTGAAAAGTTAAGATTGTAACTTCAAGGTATCATGAGTTGCTTTGTGACTGCTCAGGTTTCCCCAACCTGACTTGTTTCCTTCAGACAGTGATTCTGTACATTCCTCAGAGACTCTCCTGCAAATGTGGCATCCTGCTGGGTTTTTATTTGTAGGTGGTGGAAGCGGTAACATTCACATTAGTGTCAGTAACAGCAAGGGAGCTGAAAAACACAAGACTTTGTTTTGTTGTTTCCTTTTCTCTTTTCCCTATGTCTCTATGTGCACTGTGGCTCCAGTGCATTCGGGACTGTCACAGAGAAACAGGTGTCTGCCTGCTTTTTTCTGGTGGGACTGTTGAATATTTAGATTTAAGTTGTTGCTCATTGATTCTGAAAAAGGTTTATCGTTTTGTTTTACATAAATAATACATTTCTGTTATTAAACTCCAGCTGGAAATATCTCAGCATAATATCACATTGTCAACTTTGGTCAAGACATATAGACTGACAAAAGATAGACAGACCCAGATATGTGTTTTTAGCAGCCATTTTAGGGTGTACTCTTCCTTTAAACTAGAGGCCACCCTGTCAGACTTGGAGACAATAATATAAACTGCTCATAGATGTTGGGAAAGTAGCTGGGTTTAATGCCATGTTGAATTCAGATATCCAATTCAATTTTGCTTTTGAAGGATAGAGACGGCGGCTGATACAAGAGCTCGGCCTTTCTCCTTTGTGAGTCATTTCAGCGCGGTAAGCGGGCGGAGATCGGCCGGCTGAATGCCTCCATCTGTTTTTTCTGTCTTTGACACAATGGGACTGATTAAAAAGACAAAAAATGATAGCCACTGGCAATGTGCTAATTCTCTGCACTCTAACAGTGAGAAGAATTTCTGCTACCACAGCTGACCTTCTTTGATGTAATTGTGCTCACATGGACACACACATACACACACACACACACGCACAACCTATGGCAAGACAATATCTAGCAGACCTACGATAGGTAAGTCCATTTATTTGGCCAAACAGATTCTGAAAAGACCCTCATATTGCACTTGTGTAATAGCTCTGGCTTAGAAAATTGTCTTTATGGAATAATGCTGTCTGCTGTCCTCGTGATCAATGATTGTTCCTTGATGAAATAGAAATCACCAGTTCAGTTGCAGTCGTACTGAGTGGTGAAACGCTGAGGAACATTTATTTAAACTGTTAATAATGCAGCCACACTAGCTCAACTGCAGTGGCAGCTGTGACAAAACTCAGCTGAATCTGAGTAACTGGGGCGTCAAAACCTAATTTCCTAATTACTGGTACAACAGAATCCTCATGCAGTTTAAAGAAAACTGAACTGGTTTTAGTGAAGATTGAAAGCTGTTCATCAGTATTTTGCAGAGAAAAGCGACACAAAGCATGGCCCACATTTCAAGGTCCTGAGGAAATTGAGTGGAATTGATGTTATCATACCCTTTCTTGCCTGTACAGCCTTGAAATCATTGCGTATGAAACACAACGCTCTGCTCTTGCTGTGATTCTGCCATGTTTTCAACATAAAAGACAAAAAATATGAGGACAAGGCAGCACCCCAGCCGCCTATACACTGGACAAATAGCCAATGTGAAGTCCAAGGGGAAAATATATGCAGCTTTCCTCTCTGAATGTGTGAATTCAGTGAATGCAACATGAGCATGGTCACAGAGCCCCAGAAAGCACAATGGCGGGCACATTTACAAGTTTCATGTTGTTAGGCTTGAGATTAACTATTTCACTTTATATAGTGCTTTGGTCATTAATCTTGGTAGATTGCACAGACGGTGCTTTCCCATTCCATATTATTTATCATAGCTTCACACAGGAGCCTCTGTCCCCCCACCAAGCAGTAACCTTAAGCACAACAGTGCTCCACTTCCCTACCGGCAGCCACACTGCTTGTTTTGTGGTCACACCGGTTCTCATTGGAACTCTGAGAGGAGCTATAGTGAGCCTTCTGATAGACAGTTGACCCCTAAAATGAAACTTGTTAAGGCCAGTGCACAGGGGCAAGGCTTGAGGGGTGGTGATTGGTGTGCCCGCCCCCCGCCAGAGTCAGGTGATAGTTGGCTTACTACTTGCGTGCATGGATTACTGAATGGGCCCGGTGGGTACAAGCCCAGTGCCCCAGGACTCTGACCTCTGTTTGAGACTGTTAACATATCTTATTGGAAAATTAGCCAAAAAACCATAAATAGGTGTAAAATGACTGCAAAGACACACAAAACAGCCACAAATAGACACAAAACAACTACAGAGATGCGCAACATCTGTTCATGGACATCATTTCATATTTTAATATTTAAAGCTGTTTATTTGGCATTCATTTACTACACTGCTACTACATTTTTGTTATATTAATTCAAGTTTGTTCCCGTCATGAAACAGGGCTTTGAAGTTGAGTCTTAACATGTCAATTAAATCATTTAATAACTGTGCCCCAGTCTGGCCCTCCCATTCAGAAGTTTCTATAGCTGCACCTGGCAGTGGATAGTTTCTCATACAGTCTCCAAGAATACGTTGTAATTCCACGTGCGACTGCTGGTAATGTGATTCTGTGGCGGCTTTCGCTTTGCAGGGAAATAAGTTGCAGTCCCGCATAATCAGATTTCTCCTCCATAACCCCAGCACAGATCTGTGAACGCTGATAACCCCAATGAGCTCTGATGCATGGGTCTGTCTCATAATATGGGACGCATACGTTTATCTCTTTGCTGTTAATGTAGGTTGCAACACTTAACAACCAACAGCCTGGACTTACTCTCAGAGGGTCTGTGTGAGGAATCCAAATCAGGATATTGACTTTGGGGTTTTATAAAAAAAAACTACATTAAGTCAGGGGAGGGATGTGACATTGCAAAGACACTAGCTGATGAAACTGAGCTTATTCAGAGCCATCACAGATCAACTGTGCCGCGAAGACACAGACAAGAACCATCATATGCAATGTCGTCTACCAGACAAGTTCTTCAGCTTAGTATCTGTTCTCCAACATGACACGTTTTTTTTATCTAGAGTGAAGTGAGCCTTGTGTTGTTTGGATAGACAGCTTACGGCACCACTCAGCGGTCCCACCATCTCTGAGCAGCGATGTTGGTGACAGTCGTTGTGTCCCAGAAAAGCTGTGAAAGAACAGAATCCAAAACAGAAATCATTTCTTAAGATTTGGACTTTGCCGCCAGTTAAAAACTGTGAGATAAATCACTATTAACTGAGCTAAATCGTGTTTTGGTGATATAATCAATTCCACAGAATTCCATTGTCCAAATAAAAGACTAAAAGATAAAAGCAAAACGAGCAAGTGTTTTTCTTGTGATTTATGGACACTATAGATACCAAAATCAAATAACAACTCAACGTGAGCTGACACAAACAAAGGTGGGTGGAGGAGTGGCCTGTTCACAGAGGCTGATACGGGAAAGTCATATTATGTATTTTCACAGCACTAATTCCATCAGCACAACAACAGAGTCAATCAATCAATCAATCTTTATCTATATAGCACCAATTCATAACAGCGTTATCTCAAGACACTTTCCATAAAGAGCAGGTCTAGACCAAACTCTTTAATTAGAGAGAGACCCAACGATTCAGGAATTCAACATTAAGAATTCAAGAATCCCCACATGAGCAGCATCAGATGTTATATTAGGAAACAGTGGCAGGAAGAACTCCCCTTTCTCAAACAGAACCAGGCTCAGAAGGGGGGGCTTTCTGTCGGGGTCCGTGTTGGGTGGAGGTTAGAGAGAGAGAGAGACAAAACAAACAACAACCAAAATGCTAAAAGTAACCATAGTACTGACAAAAGGAATGTGACTAATAATGATCAATATGGTAACATTGAAAAACATGATAATAGTTAATATTCGGTGACCTTGTGAGCTTTGAAAGACGCCCTAAAAATACAATTTATTATTATTATTATTATTATTAATAATATATTAATAATAATAACAGGACTAATATCAGTGAAAAGTGTCGGCTGACGATGATTCATGAAGCCAGAGAACCACAGCAGGAGAACCAGGACCAGGATCCACAGGAACCAGAGAACCACAGCAGGAGAACCAGGACCAGGATCCACAGGAACCAGAGAACCACATCAGCGGGACCCACAGGAACCAGAGAACCACATCAGCAGGGCCAGGACCAGGATCCACAGGAACCTGAGAGATGAGAAAAGCACAGAAAGGCTCCGGGGAAGATACCAAGTTAGTAACAGACATTAAAGAGACATGAAGCATCAGGATGGAGAGGAAGAGGAGGAGAGAGGAGCCCAGTGCATCATGGGAGTCCCCTTGCAGTCTGAGCCTATAGCAGCATACCTAGGGGCTGGTCCAAGACCTGAACCAGCCCTAAACTATAGGCTTTATCACTAAGGAAGGTTTTTAGTCTACTCTTAAATGTAGAGAGGGTGTCTGCCCCCCAAACCCAAACTGGAAAGAGGTTCCACAGGAGAGGAGCCTGATAGCTGAAAGCTCTGGCTCCATCACTACTTTAGAGGACTTTAGGAACCACCAGTAGGCCTGCATTCTGGGACAGGGCGGGCTCTAGGCATAGGCCATATAGGTGGTCGCCTGGAGCGCCAGCTGCTGGAGGGGCGCTGCCGGTAATAATCTGCATCCCCGAGTGGCGCCCCCCCCCCCGTCCGGCGCTGTTGAGACTCTAGTGGGGTAGTATGGTACTATGAGTTGACAAAGATGGCTTCTTTGACTCCTCTTTCAAACCATTTGTCTTCTCTGGCCAAAACCTGTACATTGCTGTCCTCAAAGGAGTGCCCTTTGTCCTTCAAATGCAGATGGACTGTGTTGGGCCATGCGCTTGTGGAGCAGATGTTTTGTTTCTCCAATGTACTGATCTGGGCATTCCTCACTACATTGCACTGCATACACCACGTTGCTCAGTTTATGTCGGGGGGGTTTTGTCCTTGGGGTGGACCAGCTTCTGTCTCAGGGTGTTGCCCAGCTTGAAATGTACAGGAATGTCGTGTTTATTGAGAATCCTCCTAAGTTTCTCTGATATGCCTGAAACATAGGGGATGATGTTGTTGCGTTTATTGTCCTTCTTTTCTCTGTCCATTGTGTTCTTTTTATGGAGTCAAGTGTCATTCGCAGGGAGCCTGGAGCACTATCGACCAGATAATCAATTTGGGAGGGGCTAAGATTAGCATAGGGGTCTTCTATTGTATGGAAACACGGCATTGGCTTAAATACTGATCACGTCCTTAAATTTGGCAACAGCGCTATCAGATAAGCAATGTCGTAAATACTCAGTTTTTCATTCATTTATTCAACCTTTACTTATATCTCAAGGAATCCTTGAAGGCATGCTGTCATTTTCAGTGATGTTGAGAGTACAGTAACAGAATGACTACATAAAAAATGACAAAACAAACAATTACATTCAAGAGCGCAGTAGTTTGTAATCATGGTTTTCTATTGGCCTATAGCTACAACTGTGTTGAGTTTTATTGGGTGTTGTTAGATGTTCCAAGCATGTGTAACTGTCACAGTTCTGCCCTGCTCTCCCCTGAAGCCACTTCTCAGTATTTTTCCACACTGCCATCAGCCACACCCACCTCGTCTACCACTCTCCTGCTCACACAGGTGCTGCCCATCTGTAATCAACCATGCCACTACATAAGCCTCCCTCTCCTTCCACTCTCTGCCAGATTGCTCTTCACAGTATACAGCAAGACCTTCTAGTGTTTCATGCATCGGACTGATTTCTCTTGTTATGAACCTTCCCTACTCGTCGCTCCTCGGCAACCGCTCTGCTTTCTGCCCCTGACCTCGAGATCTTGCCTTGGGACTTTGCCTTCTGTCAGCCTGTCTTTGAGTCTTTATGTTTACCTGCCCGCCTGAGACCTGAGGAACTGTGATTAAAGAACATAGTTAAAGCACTTCAAGTCAGTTGTTTTGCATTTGGGTCCTTTGCTCACCTTGTTACAGTACAATCTGGCCAACAATGGACCCAGCACACAACCCTTCACCACTGAACCTTTATGAGAGAATCAAAGGTGTTCTTCAGCACCATGAGGCTGTCACGGCTAACAATGCAGAGTAGGCTCGATGTGCTGCATCAGTCCAGGAGCAGGCGCTAAATGCTTTGGTTGCCCAGTTCAAGCAGCTCACCCAGACTCTGACCCCAACTGCAGTTAGCATTCCAGAGCACTACGCTGGAGATCCACCTGACAGGAAGGGTCCGTACTTGGGGCACTGCCCAGTGGGAGCGACAAACGCCAGCCTGCTCTTCGTTTCAAGCCTTTGCTACTGAA
Source organism: Pempheris klunzingeri (assembly GCF_042242105.1). NCBI lineage: Eukaryota > Metazoa > Chordata > Actinopteri > Acropomatiformes > Pempheridae > Pempheris > Pempheris klunzingeri. The sequence continues at coordinate 21,800,823 of NC_092018.1, forward strand.
TTGCACAAGGTGTTCGGCTTATAACAATTTACTATAAGATAAAAGCAGAATACATCAGTCAAAGCAATCTCCATGTAACTTATGAGTGAACACTGAACTTAACTTTGACACAATACTTTCATTTCCATGTTAGCAGAAGAATATCTCAGTCAAAGTAATAACCATAAACTGTAACACTGAGTAAACGTGAACATTGTCGCGGTGCAAATGTACATTTTGGGAATTTCTGTGTTTCAGCGTTAATCCCACCTAATGAGATGGGTGAGCACTATGCGTGGAGCACAGCAAGTCAATTCTGGGTTTAATTTTGGAGACGGCCACTCTCAGATCATCCTCCACGTTTAGACGAGATCTGTATTTATTTTCAATATATGTCAGTACCGAGAAAGTCTTTTCACACAGGTATGTAGAGCAAAACGGCGTCAGTACGTCCATTGCGGCCTTGGATAGCTGTGGATATTCTCTCTTGACTGAAATCCAGAACTTAGCAGGCGTCTTTGAGTTAAGCTGTCTTCAAGGTGCGTCCTCCATGTCGGATGACAGATGACTTGCGGCTGTTACCCAGTCATATTTTTCCGGAGCTGTTTCCTTGGGGAAAAACTCAAGTGTTCCAGGAGGGCTTGAAGGTGGGTAGTGATACATTTATTCACAGTGTCATTTCCCTCCATGAATTCCTCCAGCTCAGGAAACATATCAATCTTGCCCATTTCAACTCGCGCAGTCCAGCAATCCACTTTCCTCTTAGGGTTAGGATGCGGAGTTGTCCAACACTCCAAATGGGGTGTTGGTAGTGCGCTTCCTCTTAGGGTTAGGGTTATTTTATCATTCAGCAACATGATGCTTGTGTTTTCACCTCACAATGACATGTTAAGTCTGTTCAGTCTGCCAAATATGCAAGACAAATATGCTAGCCTTGTTAACCAGTCAGGGTCAGTCAGGTGGTCAGTGAGCTGGGACCCATGCTCCATCAGAAATGAGGCGGCTGAGAACACTTCCTCGCAAAAGCCGCCTGAATTCTGTGTGGAACAGCAGGCCCTGATGCTCCGATCCCAGTTTGTTGCAGAGAGTGGCAAACAGCCTGGTGTTGAGTGGACGTGATTTTATGTAGTTGACCATTTTTATCGCAGTCTCAAGAACACTTTTAAGATCCGGATCGAGCGTTTTACTCGCAAGAGCTTCTCTGTGAATAATACAGTGCATAAAGTTTACGTGGGGCACCACTTGTAAGACTCTTGCTTTTAGTCCTTTCTTTTCCCCAGCACTGCTGCAGCACTGTCTGTACACACACCGATGCACTCATCCCAAGACAGTCCCTCTTCTTTTGGTTTGTTGTCAAGTTTTGTAAAAATGTTCTCGTCTGTGCATTTTCCCTCCAGCTTGGTGCAAAACAGCATGTCCTCGTTAAGTTTCCCATGAAAACTGTATCTGACGAAAACAAGCAGCTGGGCAGAGTTTGATACATCTGTGGATTTATCTAACTGCAAAGCGTATTTCCCTTTCTTTATGTCCTCCTGGGCCATGTCCGTGATGCGCCGGGATATGGTCCCGTCAGACAGCGGCACTGTAGCTCCCGTGCCTGTTTATCCCCATGCATTGTCCGACTCGTAGCGATAGCAGCAGGTTTTATTAGGGTTTCCCCGATTGTGTGTGGCTTTTTTGCCTGTGCAATTAAATATGCTACCTCATATGATGCGTTTTGAGCTTTGGAAGGGATTGTTGTTTGGTTAGTTATGACTTTCTTTTGGCCTTGCAATTCTCTCTCCTTTCGGTGGAAAAAAATCTGCTGGTTTGGCAGCAAGAGAGGAATGCTTAGTGTTCAAGTGTCTGAGCATTTTTTACGGGCTTTAAGCTCTCATGTGCACACTACACATTGGGGATGTTGGATTTCACTGATAACAACGCATGTGAATCCATACTGGATATATTCCTCTCGATACTTGCGACACTTGGGGGAAGGCTGGTCCAACTGCTTATGGACCCCCTTACGGTGGTGGTCTCCTCTTCCTCCTCCTCCTCCTCCTCCCACGCCAGACGTAGACATCAAGAGGATTCTGAAAATCATCTCGCGACCCCCCCTCGGCGTCTCCGGGGGGTCGTGACCCCCACTTTGGGAACTCCTGGTCTAAAGAACGATCTTTTCTACCAGCGACAAAATTATTATTATGTAAGTCCAAGAAAATCCCCAAGCTTTGCTCTTGAAATGCATTATCTGATTCAGCTTTTCTATAAAGACTCACACCTTGCTGACAACAAAGTAGAACTGATTAGAAATAATTAGTTAATAAAACAGTATTCATGTAAAATAGCATGGTGTGTCTGCATGACTGTGTTGTACTGATGGGTGTTAGTGTTGTGGAAATGTATGCTATCATAAATTTATCAGGATAGAATTTGCATTAACACCAATCAGCTGCAAGAGCTGGCTTCATAAGATAAAATGTACTCTTAAATTTAGGAATAAATGCCTGTCTCTGATTAAAGTCTGTTTCAAATAAAGGCCTTTTTCTAGCTCAAGCAGAAATTAGAAACACGGTGATAGTGAAGGTTGAGGTGAAGGTAAAGCAACATCTGTGTGGCCCTTTTATTATGAGCCAGAGAGCAGATTTGTCCTGGAGGAGGCACAGCAGCTGCTCCAGAGAGGAGTCCTGCCAGCTGAAAGTCAATGTTCACCCAAGTGTAGGAAGAGATCCCTGCCTGATTGACAAAACCTTTGGCCAAGGTCAGTGTGTGTGTGTGTGTGTGTGTCTGTGTATGTGTGTGTGTGTCTGGTGATTTTGTAGTTGGTGGTGCTGAGGGGCCAATGAGTAATCACCCCTCTATGTTTTTCATTCAGGCCAGGCGGCGGTGGGCGGTAGTAATCTCCATGCTGGTGTTGAGTCTAACCATTACAGACACATTCTGCTATTGAATATCACCTTGGGAACAGTAAACATGTGAAAAATCATACTGCTTCAACCCAGCAAATGTTTGATGGACAGTGATGTGTGGGAGGCAGCCAAGTTCCACCTCTAGACTTACATGGCATGTCAGCACAACATCAGTCCTAACAAGAGCGAAAAATACCGATTTATTATTGTAGCATGATAAAAACAACTTTAGAGGCAGCGTTCCCTCGTTCTTCACAAAACCCTGCAGGTGTAGATGACTACAGATGTTGTCTGTATTTTCCAGTGTTTTTCAACCAAAGTGGACTGACTATGAGTCATCATAATCTCGCCATCTCCATTTTAGAGATTCAGGAAACGCAAACAACATAAATTGGAATAGGCAGTATGAACTTCCTGAAGCTTTCTCAGTAAACTCTACATAAATCATTTAAAATGCTTTTCTTTCCTCTAGCTAACTGGTGAGCTTTTGGCTGCTTGGTTGTCTGTCTGTTCGTCTGCAGTAAAACCAAACAATTCTTTGTTTCATATGTGGCACGATTCCCCTGCAACAGAGGTGACAAGATGCTACAAAAATGCTCTGAAAAGATCGCCTCCCTGTTGCTTACAGTGTGGACAGACGTTTCCTGAATCCAGTGGCGGACCGGGTATTTCACACCTAGGCCTTCAGTAGTGCTCCGTCTGAATCAATCCACCCCTCAATAACTATTTTATGGTTATAAAAACCATCTCATTATGCAGAAATACAGTATAAAGAGCCGTTGCATCGCAGATAGATAACTCCTGTAGCCACAATAAATGCCTTTATTGAATAAACAAACCAGGGGTGAACAAGTCTCCTTCTACTGCAGCTACAGCCGCGACACACATAAGAAACATCAATAATAACCTCATAAACTTGGAATATTATTTAGGAAAATAGCAACATTTTACTCACCAAAAATTTGGATTATTTGTAAACAAAATCCATCCTCCTCTCTTTCCTCAATTACTCTGTCGTACAGATTATCCATGCGCTTCAGTTCCATCAAGAAGTCCTTTTCTATCCAATCAACGGGTCTGAATACGGTGACGTTGCCGTACGCTTGCTAGAGGGTCCTGGTGACACCAACTCAAAATGTGATTGGTTGAAGCAACAGTTTCATCGACATTCATTTTGTGTTAGAGGGCCTGCAGAACGGATTGTGAAGGCCTTCGGGCAGACTTCTTTGACTTTGACCCTGCCTGGCAACAAATAATGGCTGAAATGTGATTGGTTAAATGCTTTAATATGAAAATACATGTCTGGAAGCAGCACAACCATCGGAAAAGCTATGAAAGGAAGCGGACAGACCATTCACTATTGGTGTATAATCATCGCTGTTCAATGTTTTCTGGGGAAGTCCAGATCAGATCAAGTCAGTTTTTGACTCAAGATTTGAACAGATCATGAATGCCTTTAATTGGCAAACATGGCTGGCTGTAGGTCCCCAAAGCACGGCATCAAACAGCTTGCCCAATCAATAATTCACGCCCACTGACACCTCCCCGTATCCTGGTGTACTTTCCTTACATCATTTGCTTTCCCAGTCAAATGAATTTCATTCCCCTGCATGTTTTATAAGTCTAATAAAATCCTGCCGCTGTCAACTAGGTGTGGAATATTTAGGAGTTCAATTCTTCCCGCTGATACTGAACCGAGGCCAGGCAACAGTTGAAAACCAGGAGGGACCAGTTGGTAGAAAGGTCAGGTATCAGCTACTCTGACCACGCCAAATGTCAGCAAGACAATCTGATATTTTGTGAGGAGAAAATCAAAAGAGGCTATATGCTGGATCTGTAAAAGACCCAGCGCAAAATGTCAGACAAATATATTCCGGGATGAAATGACATGGCACTCAGGGATCAGCGTCAGTATTCAGAGAGCACGCATCAGTAATAGTGATAAAAACAACTGGCAGCGACAAGCTATTTGTTCAGCTGACGAGGAATAAAAGATCGGTCCTCCTTGTCAGAATGATTTGACATTTTTATTTAAGATGCCAGGATAGTGTGGGGCGTTGCATCCTACTGAGGTGATGACACCATGGTTCAGTGAGTTTAGGTTGTAAAACAAAGTACAAGTGGAATATTTAGACAACAGCTTTCTCATTAAAATCCAGGTAAACTAATGCTAAACCGTTCATCTCAATGTCACACAGTTTGTGATGACACGATGTGAGATAATCCTGCCATTTTTTTCAGAAACCAATTAAAACCTGAGCTGAGGAAAATCAGAGGCGAATAAGTCATTTGAAAAATCCCATTAGAACAGACACAGAGGACTCAGCTGTGTTTTTAAAAGCCAAAAGGGTATAAAAAAAATTAATAGGCTTCATAGGTAGAAATAAATAGACTGGGGAAAGGTGTCTCTGATGGGAAATGAGTTTTAATAAAAAGCAGTCCGTTTTCTTCACAGTGGGGTAGACAGAATACAGAATATGCCGGTATCATCAGCTTCTTTGGCTGGTGGCTGCAGAGCCTCGCTGAAACAGCTCAGAGGCAAAGCACTAAAACAACCCAACCTTGCCACAAATGCGGCTTCCCTTGCTGTAGGTCGGATGATCCAATCGCAAAACATGAATAACCTCGGTGCAGAAAAGCAATTACCCTGCAGCCAAGACAAAGGGGCCAAGACACCGACACCTCCAGGGGCAGAGTGGCAGTGTCGGGCTGCCACTGTCTGCGCTACGGTTCAATTTAATTCTCTGTGCACTGCTGTTTAATCACACAGAAAGGAGTGAAATCAGGGGGTTTCAGTGTGGAATTCCCAATGTTTCAAGTAATAATCCATGACGCTTTTCATGTTCACGTCCGTTTTTATTGCTCCCACTTGCCAGATGATTCAACGCATGTCCAGTTCATGAAAGCTTTTATATTTGGTGCTCTAATCACTTGTTGTCAGAGAGGGTTTTTCTCCTGGAAAAAATGAGCTGTTTTACAGCAATCATTTAACTGTCAGGAGAGAGGTGAGGACAAGAGGCCTCAGTCATGTTAGCAGCTGTACTTGCTGGCACAGTGGTGCTTTTGAGCTGAATGCTAACATCAATGATAATGATAACATGCTGATGTTCAGCAGATTCAAGATGTTTATTATCCTGAAATATATAAATAATATAATCACAGAAAACCAGACAGTTACACTGTACAATGAAATTCTTACTTTGCAGGTTCCCCTTTCGCCAAACAATACAATCTAGTACACTATAACTGAACTATAACAACTGTGGCAATACAAACTAAGCAAGTTATAACAATCTAAAATTTAAATAAAGGGTCTAAATACATATAAATAAGGCAAAATGTAAACATTTAAATAAAGAGCCTAAATAGAAAGAAGTAAGCATAGCTGCACCAACAGCAGCAGTGGTCATAAAGTGCACTGTGCATTACGTAAACTTTGGTGGAATAAAGTATTTACAGCCACGATAAAGTGACAACAGCAGTGAATATTAAGTGCATGTTGCATGTGAACGGAAAGAGAACAAGATAACACTCAGTTTAACCTGTTACCATTGCTAATATCTGCTCTCAGGATTCACCATCTGGGGACCATGACTGTCTGTATCAAATTCCAAGGCAATTGTCCATCAACAAGTGACAGACTGGCTTCTTGACGGATGACTGATAAATGACCCGTGGGGAGTGAAGAGGAATAAACCATCACAGATGGAACCTAAGAAAAAAAACCACAGGTCCCAAATTAACTCCACCCAGAAGAAACCGTTCCGTATCATAAGATCCTTCTGCCTCTTTCCTCACCACCCTGAATACAAAGCGAGCGTGGAGCTAAATTTGTGACTGTGATTTCAGAGCACTTGAATTTAAGAGTTTGACCCTTTTGTGAGTCTGCGTGGCCATGAGGAATACAGAAGGAAAGTCAATTTAGAGCCTCTTCAGTAAAAACTGTTGTAAATCTTACACTTAATTAAAAGGACCTCAATTTACTGTTCTTATCTTAGGTAATCATGTTAACCAATAGGGGTGCTAAAAACTCATTAGGGGTATGGATTTTAATTAGCAGCCTTGTAGATGCAACATAAAGTACCACCGCCGCCCCCCCCCCTTAACAGGAATCCTTTAGTAATGGGTATATTCAGGCTGTGCGGTTGTTCAGACAGATAATTATCAGCTAATGAAGTGAATTCTTTTCCTTTTGTGCCATTCAGTGGTTTCCTTTGGACATTTTAACATGACCTGTACTTAAATATACTGCAGTGTTTAAGATGACCACACACCTTAAGCACACTGTAGCACACCTAGACCATGAAGCCTGTTTTGTAAGTACATACATATATAATGTAGTGGGAGTAAAATAATCTGCCATGTGCTTACATCTGCCTTGGATATAAATTTAAATGAAACAGATACGTTCGAACCAATACATTCTTGATATACAGTACCAGTCAAGACTTTAGACACACCCTCTCACCCTCGTTTTCTTTTTTCATTTTCTACATTGTGGGTTAATATTGAATTTAATTATGTAGTAAACAAAAAAGTGCTAAAGAAACCAGAATATGTTTTATACTTTAGATTCTTCAGAGTAGCCATCCTCTGCTGTGATGACAGATTTGTTCACTCTTCATCAGCTTCATGAGGTCGTCACCTGGATGGTTTTCAATTACCCCTTGTGCCTTGTCAAGAGCTAATTTGTGGAATGTTGAGAATTGAGACCATGAGTTGTGTTGTGCAGAGGTCAGGTTGGTACACAGTTCTATACAGTGAATAGTCCTATTTCACTACTGTTCTAATCCATATTATGGCAAGAACCACTCAGCTAAGCAAAGAGAAACGGTCCATCGTTACTTTAAGACACGAAGGTCTGTCGATCTAGAAAACTTTGACCATGCAGTCGCAAAAAGGGAGTTACGAACCTCAGGAACCACAAATTAACAGCACCTCACTTTAGAGGCACTTAAATGCTTCACAGAGTTCAAGTAGCAGACTCATCTCAGCATCAGCTGTTCAGAGGAGACTGTGTGAATCAGGCCTTCACGGTGGAACTGCTGCAAAGAGGCCACTACTGAGGAAGAACAAGAAGAAAATTACTAGGGCCAATATACACAAAGAATGGACATTAGACCAGTGGAAATCTGTACTTTGTCTGATGAGTCCAAATTTCAGATTGCTGGCTCTGACTGGATGGTTTCTACGTGTGTGGTTCCCACCGTGAAGCATGGGGGAGGAGGTGTGATGGTGTGGAGGGTGGCTTTGCTGGTGACACTGTTGGTGATTTATTTATTCATAATTCGAGGCACACTTAACGAGCATGGCCAAATGGATTCTAATGGACAGGCAATCAAAATTCTGAATAAAAAGTAATTAAACTGGGCTCATCTCGACCAGCTATACCGCATTAAAATGCTGCTTAAACATAAATGTATCAATCATTAGTCTAATGCCACAGCAGCCTGAAAGGGGCTATTCTGCATTATGAGTAGAATTCATATTTAATATCAATTTCTTCAAATCAAAACCTCAAAACCTCATAGCTGCACTATATGTAAAGCTTGTGTGAATATCACCATGTAATCTAGTGAAAAGGGAGCCAACTGCCAGGCGTGTGGATGTGTTTTACATTTCCTTAAGGCAGAAATTAAAGGTGATACCATAAGGTCAGGGACAAATCTAGACAGAGAGGTAACGGAGCTGGAAGATTAAAGTATTGCTGGCAGAGCAAGTTCCACAGTTAACCCAGAGGAGGAAACAGCAGTGGGTCCATTACTTTGCTTGGAGTACCAGTATACAATCATGTGCAGCAGTAATCGATTGTTCGAGTGCCAGGCTGCTGTGTACAGCAAAAAAATCCAGCCGATGATACAGAGAAGCGCCGCTGAGGTTGGCTGAGATCAGGTCTGCAGTGGCAGCAAGAGGAAGAGGAGGAAACATTTTGCTTCAGGCCTTTATGGCATGGTACGATGGTGCACAGAAGCTGGAGAGTAGACTGTCAAGGTCTGGACATTTTTGACATGAAATCTGACTGTATAAGATGAAACTGTTGAAGAAGAAAAATCATCCACGCTCCAAAAGGAAACAATGTTTAAGCTGGCCTCATTTCCATATTTTTCTATTTTTAATTCTTTGATCAGTTCAGGAATAATCACGTGTGCAAGGCACAGAGTTTTCAGCGCTGAGGCTTTCCCCAGTGTGAAGGCTCTTCCCCTGCTCATGTCATACTCCATTTTACACTGCAAGAGGGCTTCTTAATGTAGGTATGTGCTGGCTGTCACACAGGACTACTGTTACACTGGGAAATATTGTGGAAAGTAAAGCACATTTAATCAGTATTTCCGTGCTCTGCTACTTTGGACTTCTACTCAACTAGATTTCAGAGGGAAGCATTGTATGTTTTACTACACTACATTTAGCTGATATTTATTAGTCAGATCGTAGATATACATACAATACATATGATCAAAGACAATCCGATGCATTCTTATAGATTAAATACCCAACATCAACCCGACACAACATTAGAATATGAGAATTGATTAGAATATATAAGAATACAACAAAGGGCCCATTTTGCTTAAAGTATCAAAAGTAAAAATACATGTTCTACATCTCGCTATTGTTACTGTACTTTACCTTAAAACTGCACACTTTGGCCCCTTGTGGGCAGCATAACAAGATGTAAACAACTTTGTCATATTATCATCCTTTACAGTGAGACTGACTATTAAGGTCACTAACAACTCATTCTCTCAGCACTCCCTCCATCCTGGTCCTTCAAGTGGACACAGTGGACCACAACACACTATGGATGTACAGATTCAATGGTACGAACTGGAAATGGATTTTAACTTTAAAGATATGACTACATCAGTTGTCGGACTTCTGAATCAATCAAAACGTAACATGAGCAGGTCCATTATTGGTTCTAAGGTGACAAACCGGTTGACTGGGTCTTTGCTAAATACGGCCACTCCAATCTCACGAGACTCCCACGGTGACGTTTACGAGACTAAAGTCAGCGTAATGCAATTTCAGAGGTGGGAGCAACAACATAAACAAAGTTTACTCTGAACAGTCAAATCTAAAGTTTGGAAGACAGATTTTTAAAGAAGGATGGAAAATTGGACAAAGGTCTAGCCAAATGTCTGTAGAAACGGTGACACCTATGTGGCTGGCGAGGACTCTGGAAGGTGCCAACTTGGCGACGTCCAAGGTAATCATAGCATCTATAGCCTGTTTTACCATTAAGGATTATAAGATACCAAGTAGACAGTACTTCACCGACGTTTTATACCAAAGTAAAGAACAAAGTTAAACAAGAACTTTCAAATTCAGAACTAGTGGCAATAACGACCGATGCCTGGACTGGTGACTATCAGAGTGCACCACATCACTTCCAGCTTCAAGGGACATGGCTAGGAGGAAATCATGAAGCACAGAGAGCAGATTCCTTTACCCCTGAATGACAACCCACTACAACAGTGGAAAGCACAGGTGGACTAACCATTGCTGTCGCCTCTCGCAAAAAATACTTCTGTATATCAGCCACCAGTGTAGCATCAGGAAGAGTATTCACCAGTGCAGGATATATTATCTCTGCACAACACAGTGGACTGCAATATGGTCATGTCGATCAATTAATTTTCCTTAAAAAGAATCTTGACAAGTAAAGGCACACATGAACTTCTTCACTGTGTGTAAGATATGTTATATTTCACATCAATATAGTGAGGTGAAAGAAAGTGTGTGCATGTGTTTGTGTGCAAGGATACATTAATGTTTTGTCTCACAGAATAGTAACTAAAAAAGGAAACTGAGTGAAAAATAAGAAAGGGGGATAATGTGATCTTGTTATTCTGTTTCTATTGTTCGTGGAGATTTTTCACTGTTTATAGTACTTGAGATGCATAGTAAATGGCAGAATGGCATTTTGAAAAGTATCATACACTAGTGCTTTCTAAAGCTACTAGTTTACAGTTTGACTTCTGCCGTTAGTAAACAGACCTTTTAATTGGAGTGGGTTCATCCACAGCTTAAATTGGGCTGCCTGAGACTCAGCCCCAGGACATAGCCTAGGAGAGCCAGTCCCTCCTACAAGCTAACATGAATGATGTACGTAGTAGAGCGTTTTGCGAGATGGCAGGTGAAAATATCATATATTGAGACATGAGCCTACTGGTCTTAGTCGCAATGATGCCTGACAGCAGCTTCCATCTTATACAGAAGCAGGTAGTTGGACGGAATTACGCCCTTCTGGGATTTACAAAGGGTGTCAGAGAAAGAGTATCCAGTATGAAAAGCTTGACAGCAGGAGCTGTACCAGGCGAGCCAAGCACCAGCTACTGGTTGATAGGAGGAGGATGAACCTTCTTGGAGGGACAAGATCCTGCACAGCATGTACCACTGACAGATAGAAGACGTGGCTGATATCAAGAAATCCTACCAGTGGCTAGAAAAGGCTGGGTTAAAAGACAGCACAGAAGCACTAATGATGGCAGCACAAGAGCAGGCATTTCAGGGGGATTTGTTTTCCATGTTTTTAGCTGCTTATCCAGTCAAATTCCTTGTATGTGTACGCACTTGCATACAGCTGATTCTGGTTGTAACTCCAAATCAGATTTTGCATAGGGCCACTTAAAGGCTTGGCCAATGTACCCTGAGCATTCCTTTGGCAGACTTTTTCGAATCCTTGATGCACCAAGAGAATTCACAAATTGCTGAACACAGAGCCCTAACACATTACAAATCCCAATTTTAACCGCTGGGTTTAACATGTGGAGTAGTATGCTAGGTACGGGAGCGGGAAAGATTAGCTTCTCAACTGGGTAGAGTATAAAATTAGTATCAATTAGTAACAAATGAATCAAAATCTTGGGTTGCATATGACATGCCCAAAAGAAATCCCGTTCAGAAGAAATACTGTGTACTAATACTATACTGTGCACATATTCAATAAGCACAAGGCTAGTTTTCCCTCAGACAACTTGAATTACAACATGCTGAAAGATTTTATGGATTTTTTACACCAATTCACCAAAATAAACTGCCTACTCCAGCTTTATGGCAAAATCATTATTGTGTGTGAGACTTTCTTCTTTTTTAACCAGCCTTGTTTTCCTCCATGAATAGCATCTGATTACAGACAGTTTATCATGCATTTTCACTGAAGTGACAATTGATTACCTTAAATCTTCAGCAACACTTGAAATCAGAGTATCCATCTTGAGATGTTTTTTCTGGCTGATCTCGACAACAATAACCAGTCGTTTTCAAATCTAACAGTTTAGCTCAACAATCAGGTATTCACTGCATATGAATAACAAAACATTGTCTTATCAATTGGCTTGAAAGTGAAAATCACCCTGGAATACTAATGTGAGGTGACTAGCTGTTTTACACTTTGTTTACACAAATGATAGAGAACAATGTTTTTAGTACAGATACTATTAACCTTTATGTGTCTTTACTTTTTTATGTTCATTAACTTCAACAGGGCTGCAAAGGTGAATAGTGTTTTTGTAAAATGTGATGCTTAGGTTGTCTGTGAGCAACTAATTGCCAGAGTGTGATGAAATTTGTTGAGAATATTGATTGTACGCAGAGGATGGATTGAAATTTTGTGATCCCCTTACTTTTCACCTTCACTTGTCACCGTAATTGCAATTGCAATTTCCATTTGTTCACAATAAATATATAAATACCCATCAAATGTGCTGAGCATATCCATGCTCCCCAGGAAGCCTACTACAAATTAAGTTCATTTATTTAAGCTTATTCATTTACATAGGCCAGAACTTTAAAACACATACAGGTTTTGCACCATTATAGGAGTATAAAGAGATATCCATTATGTACATTGATGTTGGGAAAATAAGGTTAAAAATATAAACAAATCTAAATACAATTTAAATTGAATTGAACAGGGAGCCAATGTCAGGATGCAGGGATGTGGGTGATGTGGTCTTGTTTGTTGGACCTTGTAATTATCAGAGCTAGGCACTGGACCAGGAAGAACCCAAAAGCAGGACACAGGAAACTCTCAGACAGATGAACACTTTAATAACTTCAGACAGGCAAACAATACTTACGGACGTGGGCAATGACAACATACTTTACAAGATACAAAGGTCACAAAAGATTCCAAAGGCTTGGCAAGATAACAATTGGCAACTTGAATGCTCCATGAGACAAGACGATCTGGCACAGGACACAGGGAGACGCAGACAATATATACACGAGGGGAACAGGTGGAAACAATCGGGGCGGGGTGGACAATCACAAAGGCAGGAAACACACAAGGGCAGGAAGTCATCAGCCTGAAACGAGAGGAGAGTTTAGATTTCAAAATAAAACAGGAAGTGAGAGACGAGACTAAACACAAGTGAACACAGACAACTTAACAAACACGACGAGACATAACAGTAATGCACAGTGGCTATGGTCTGCAAAATCTGCCTGATTTTGGAAGTTGAGAGTATCATTGGCATTGCATCATCGGCATAGCAGTGAAAAGAGATGTCATGAGGTTGGTTTTGGTTTTTCCCAGTAGGAGTTTGTAAAGACAGAAAAGCAGAGGACCTATAATCAAACCCTGCGGAACCCCACATTTGCAAATGTGGAGAATTGGCTGCCAATGGAAAAAGTGAAACGACTGTTAGAAATATAGGAACGGTAGCTGGGCGGACCCAGAAATGCAGATCCAACATGTCAAATGATAAGAGAAGAGAATGATGCTAAGAGAATGGTGGTTGACAGTGTCAAAAGCTGCACTGACATCTAGAAGTACTAAATCTGCATCTACAGCACAGAGCAGGTTATTTGTTAATCTTAGGGGAGCTGTCTCTGTGCTATGGTGTTCACCGAACCCTGACTGGAATTTCTCAAAAATATTGTTGTGCTCAATACTCTGCGCACCAAAATAATGTTAGGGTTTGCCCCATTTCTAGGGCAATTTGGCAATCGGAAATTAATTAATAATTATCTAAGATAATTAACAATCATATTGATTAATAGGACTTAGTGTAAAGTCTGCCTCGATTGGGGCACCAACTCGCTAAACAAGGAAAATCACAGCCAATTTAACCAGCGATTCAGCCTCATAAAATAACTAAACTATCAGTTTGGTGTTATGATTAATAATTAACTTAATAACTACAACCAAAGTTGCCATATTGACAGATAGTTGAAGGATTACTAAATTCTTGACAGAGCAGAGGTTGGCGGTATTCACTCTTGTACACTCTTGTAGTCCTCCATCCTACCTTCTTTTGTATATTCACATGAACACACCCCCTCACACATATACACACACACACTATCCCTATTGTTTGTTAGCAATCTTAGTTAGATTGTTTGTATGTTTTAGTAAATGTTTTAATCCACATGCTGTCTTCTTTATTATTGTACAAGAGTGAATACTGCCAACCTCTACTCTGTCAAGAACTCTGAAATCCTTCAACTAGCTGTCAATATGGTAACTTTGGTTTTAATCATTAATCATAATACCAAATTGATAGCTTAGTTATTTTATGAGACCGAGTCAGTTAAATTGGTTAAAAGTTAAAAATCTTTTTCCTCATTAAGCGAGGTGATGCCCCAATCGAGGCGGACTTTACACTAAGTCCCATTAATCAATAGAATTATTAATTATTTCCAAATTGCCCCAGAAATGGAGCAAACCCCAACATTTATTGGTGCCACTGTGTAACGCAGAGTACTGACCACAACACCTGTGTCTGTTTAAGATGAGATTACTGGTCATTCTAACTATCCAGCTTTTATGAATTTCTATGAATTAAGAATGAAAGAAGTAATCACAGCTTTGGTTCAAAAGGCAAAAAACATCAGAGAGAGAGAGAGAGCTATATCAAGGACCAATCACTGTTTAACTGACAGTTAATCTTTTAGAAGTGCACTTCAAAAACACCACACCAATGAGTTCATCTAGCTCTAAGAGATAAAAACAAAGTGAAAAGGAAAAGTGAATACAGAGGGTTACAGCTTTAACCACACAGGACTCTGTAACGCTTTGTTTCTATTAGCTTGGTTCGAGCTGACTGGAGCTGTTTGCTTTGTTTCGTTTCATTTGCATTGCAGCTGATTTGCCAGCCAGCCATGGAACAACAGCACTTGAAAAAATCATCAAACCTCATGCACCTCACATTTTAGTGTCAGCACTAGACTGAGTGAACTGTGAAACAAACATCACGCAAATGGCAGCTTCATTATTATTCTTCACCTTATTGCTGATTTTGTAAAACAGATCTGACTTCAACAGCGTGCTCACCGTTCAATGCAACTGCTTCAGAAAACTTTTTGCAGATCTTTCGGAAATGTAATATTTGGAATCATTTTTCATTCATCTTTTATGAGTCTATAGGTCGGGTAGGATTAAGATGCTTGGCGGTTTTCCAGCCTGAGGGCAACAGTAAGTCTGAACCCTGCAGGGTGTAGACAAAAAAATGATGGCCCAGTCACTGCTCTCTGACAGTATTCTATGATAAGCTATATTCAGCTTGTGGTGATCAATTCATTCTGCTCAGCTCAGTATGTAGGCAGCATTACATCATGCGCTGCTGTAGCAACTTGATACTGCTTGCTGATCAACCGCTCTGGGGTGAATTAAAGTGTTTTACTTATTCATTTGTTTGACTGCATTCCCTTTACCTCTCTATCTATACATGCAGTTAGCACGTTGTGCACCACCTTTCTACGCTACCAAACACTGCTTATGACTGACTGAGCTCACATTGTGACGTCCACCAAGTGACTGAAGAGGTCTAGTTTTAATATAGCTAGGCAACGGCTCCCTTGATGGAGCTTATTAAAATATTAAACGGTTTATTTAAATGTATATATAACATGCACAATGCACTCAGGACCATAAAGCCTTGTAAATTACAGCCCACTTGAGTGTTGTGATCTAACTAAGTTTTTAGTTTTTATCAAATGTTTCTCAAACAAGGAGGAAATTGTGCATTTGTTGGGGTCTAGTTTCAGCTGTGGAATAATCCACATTTGGTGCTCTAGTGGGTATTTGGTGACCATTAATTCAAATTTTTGTGTGCTTTGCTATCAAAACCTAGCATTTTTCACATAGCTTAACTCCATTTCCCCGGTAACACCTGAGGGTTTGTTAATTGTAATTTCAGTCTGTTCGTGGGATTTGGCTCGGTGAACAGAAGGTTTTATTTTCTTAAAGGAATAGTGTGACATTTTGGGAAATACACATATGCACTTTCATGACTCAATGCTCATGGTTTAGAAAGGTTTAGGCACAAATACAACTTGGTTAGGTTCAGTAAGAGACCATGGTGCTTAAGGCTATGGAACAATCATGATCATATTGATTGACGGTTGAAAACAAAACGTTTCCAATGTCACAGTCAGCTAACATTAATGTGCAGACATGGGACTGGTATCAATCAACTCACCTAATGCTGGGCAAGAAAGCAAAAAAGCATATTTGAAGTATTATGAAGTAATAATTACACGTCTCACCTGGGGGCAAAGCAGGTGCAAAAACATTCTCCAATTAAATCTTTATGTAATATGATGCATCTCACAACATTACATAACCATGACTTTTTTTCTACCAAGTCTTAGGAAATGTCTGTTTCATTTCCAGTTAAAAGCATTTTTACTGTGCCTTTGTGATTTCTGCTCATTTGTACTCTACATTTCCTTCTGCTATGACTCTGCCACGTAGTGGCAACAACATTATCTTGTTGCCCGTTTGCAGAGGCACCTTGGGACCAAGGTTGTTCAGAACACTGAGCTCCAGTCAATGTAGGGCTGTGTAGCTCTAATCTCTGTGTGGGAATTGGTAATCATCAGTTGGCATGCCATCGAACACAGATTGCCATGTCAGATAGGATTAAAGATATCATCGCTTTGATTGATATGTTTGTGTGTGTGGCTGATGGATGCTGCTCTGACAGGACGGATATGTTGACCTCTTGTACAAGAGGCGGTTTCAGGCAAACAATCAGATTGTCTAATGCTGTGTCGGAAAAAATGGAAATGGCTGTCATCGCTCTACAACAGCTCTATAGAGGTTTACTTTTATGTGTTGCTATGCAGCACTTTGACGAAACTCCCCAAGATAGCCAGTGTGCATTAGCAACCACTGTGACAGCCATAATGTCTTTGTTGGTCCTTGTAGAATTACTGCACAAATGATGATGCAAAATGAGTGGTTTTCGTCTGATGTCCGAGCACTGTGGAAGCAAACACAAGAGTATTTGGGACAACCTTGTGCAGTAAAGCTTTGAGATTAAAATATTAATTCACTTGCCTCAGGGCATGGAGTACATGGAGAGCATGTAGGGCCACTCACAGTCTGTCCTGAAGAGGGGAAACAGTGTGTCACGTTCATACTGTGTGTACCAGAACAATGTCTGAGAGGAGAAGACCTTCCTAATGGAGGGTGGTCTGAACATGTAGAAGGTTGCGTGGCTCTGGCTGTGCTAAGGGTAGCATTATAAACATCTCAGTTAAGGTCTTCTCCAATTGGAAATGTCAATGACAAGCTATGTCAAAGATATTTGTATCATGCTGTAGCATTAACCCAGCTGCCCACACACATGGTGTCACATTTATTTCAGAACCAGAATCAGAATCAGAATGACTTTAATAATCCCCAGGGGGAAATTGCTTTTTGTTACACACAGCTCCAAAAAAATAAGAATAAACTTCAAACACGAAAGTAATAATAATGATAATAATAATAATAATAATGATACAAATAATACCACTACTACTAATAATAACATATAACAACATGTACACTCAGAGTGAGGAGCTGTATTATATAATAATAATATAATAATAATACGAATAATACCACTACTACTAACAATAATATATAACAACATGTACACTCAGAGTGAGGTGTATTATATAATAATACAAATAATAATGATACAAATAATACCACTACTAATAATAACAATATATAACAACATGTACACTCTGAGTGAGGAGCTGTATCATAAAAAATAATAACAATAATAATAATCAGGTGAGTCCAGAGTCCAGGGTCCTCTTCTCTCTGGTGGAACAGTTCACGTACTGGATGAAGTTGGGCAGTGCCTTTGCCATGGTGACATGGTTGAAGACAGAGATAGCAGTGAGTGCACTCAGGTGTAGAGTCTGTACCCGGGCTATGGCAGAGTGGATGACGTCACACGCCGATGTCGGGTTGGCAGAGGGAGGAATGTAAACAGGGAGGGAGGAATGTAAACAGTCACCATGACAACATGTGAAAACTCCCGTGGCAGGCAACGTGGACAAAGACCAACAGCAAACAGCTCAATGTCCGGGCTGTAGATGCGCTCCTTTATAGTAATATGAGCAGGACACAAGCAACACAAGCTGATCTGTGTGCCAAATTAAAATGAATCATCTCAGACCAAAGCAAATGATTGTGACTTCATTCTCTGCTCACGTCACCATAACTCCACCTTGTCTTTACATAGACAATAGACAAAACGATGGGGGGAACCATATGAAGCCTGGTATGACAACAGTAAAATTCTAAAATCAATCCTGACGGGGAGTCAGTGAAGAAAGTGTCTTTTGGTACGGGCCTTGTTGCAGATTTCTGCGCCAGCTGGAGCAGATTTGCTTTGGCAGGTGGACAAAGTGTTGCAGTTGTTGAAATGTTAAAGCACCAATTAAAGCATTCGTGACTTTTTGTAAGACTGAAATAGTGGATTTATGTTTGTTTAGGTTTCTTGCTGAAAAACACAACTGGTCCAGATTTCACTTGGAGCCCAAAATTTAGGTTTACATCAAAAATAATCAAGATTTTTTGTACAGAGGGTTTAACATTTGAGCAAGTTGTGCATAATAGCTTGAACAGCAGGACTGAATTGTGTCTAGCATCATGGACTGAAATGTTTGGAATGTTTCAGTGTTTAAGCAAAACCATAAAAAGCATGAATCCTCCGGGCCATTTCCACTCAAGTCCACTCCACTAAAAATGCTTATTTCTCCTTGACTGTGATGTCTGAGCTTCCCTGTGCAGACTGATGACAGTAGGAGGTTGTTTTCACATTCTTCTGCTGAACTGTCTCTTTCTCACAACTAGTTTGGAAGTAATATTAATGCGGTTCGGTGAGCAGCTTTCACTGGTGTGATGTGGAAGCTTTATGCCTCGAGCAAACTGAGAAACTGAGAATGGACTCTTGAGTGAAGTAGGAGACATCACTGCATCTAGCAGTCAAAAACTGAAGGGAAAAATATTTGCATATTTTTAGATTGTTGATTTTTCAATGAGAATGGAGCAAAATGCAAATGCAAAAAATGTTTACAAGACAAAGACCATATCAGACACACACCCCTATTGAAACCGAATATTTTTTATATCTTATAAAACAGGAGGGGACCTTTGAAGTTTTTCAGAACAATAATGTAGCAAAGGTTAAAGGTGATGCTTTGTCCTCTGATCCGCAGGAGCCTCAGGCAGAGATGTAACAGAGGTCAAGGTTTTCTTTTGCTCCACTGCTTCAGAAAAACATATTGAAAACTGCCTCAAAAACAAAGGTTTGAGCCAAATGTGTGCTGAATATCACAGGAATTGTAATAAATGTGCTAAATTCAACATATATTGAACTGGATTCAATATTTTTCAATTATTCAATTTTTCCTGATTTAGATCAATAACAAGCAAACTGCAGTTTCTGACAGATAAAAAATCAGCAAACAAACTCAGTCTGATCTTTGGAAAATAGTCTCAAACGGTGGCTCTCACAGGAGGCTCAGTCAGTGGATTATGGTGGGCCGGTTGCCACGGAAACCAAGTGCTCACACTTCATACCTGCTCCAGTCTTCAGCTAAACCGAATGAAAGATCGATTCCAAAACCAGTGAAAAGTGAAACATCTAAACCTCAGACGAACTAAGTCAGTGCGCATTTTTAAAACAGCCTTTTGTTTTCTCCACTTTTTAACTCACTCTGTGGGTCAGACACTGGACTGTTCTGCATGTCTTCTACCTGCTTCCTTGTTTTGTCTTCCTGCAAGGGAAGTAACTTCTGTTTTGAAAAGAGCTCTAGGAATAAAGTTTTGCGTACTTGCTTTATATTATGGAAACAAAAAGCATCTTCAGAGACATTCTTCTAGTGTTATTACTTTTTTCCTGACTGTGTATTTATTTCATTTAACATTACCACATTTGTTGTGGATGTTGCTGTAACGATACAATTTCCCCTCGGGGATCAATAAAGTTCTATCTATCTATCTATCCATCTATCCATCTATCTGCCTGCCTGTTAATCCAGAGGCTATGACCAGTAAAGCCAAAGGGGATTAGATGTTAGAGACTGTAGTTTGAGTTGAGTAATAAAAGCCTAAATAAACACATTGATCCCCCTCATGCTGAACAATGAACATGCTGAACCACAAGTGCATTGTTGTCTGTTCTCTCTTCAGATGTGACTTTTTATGATTTGCAGCACATAAAATTCATGGTCCTTTCACTGCTGTCCTTGAGCTGCTCAAAGTCTTCGCAGCCATTCCTCCCAGTGCGCTGACGGGACCACGTCATCTCCTGCTCTGTTTCATGAACCGCAGCAGAATTTAGTAAAACTCAATTCAGAATACCTCCTTTTGATATGGCTGTAGAAATAGGCCATACTTTATAGTATGGTTGTGCAAGACTCCTAAAAATGCTTTTCCACACAATTACAGTCAAGTTTCCCCATTCCAGGTCTTACAAGTCTTGGAAAGAATATTTTCCAAAAGGTTCAACACCACAATAACATGCCATTTCAAATAAAATATGAGTGTAGCTGTGCGCTGTGTGACCACTGCTGCTGAATAATGAATAGCACACCAACCACTCATCCTTCTAATGTCTCCTGCCATCTTATCTCATGACAGCATTTCTTCCATTTTGCTCAAGAGCGCACTAAAGGTGGCTGACAGCCCTCGGCTTCCCATAGTAGATGTTGAGTTTGTGACAAGCTAACTCCGGTACTAGTCAGCCCCGTTGAACGGAGTGGAACAAGAGCAAGCTGTTCTAGCTCATCAAGTTTAGAGGCACATTACCTGGGAACAGACATCCAGGAAAACAGCTGCTGCAGCAGTCCTTGGTGGAGCTGCCGACTGGTCCCGCACTCTTTTCAGTGAGTCCCCATGTGGCCCCTGTGACACGTCATGCAAATCCAAATGGATGCCCCCGACTTCATGGGAGAAAATTAATGTGAATTTTCTGCATTTTGAGCAGCCTGTGCAACAACACCACATGGCACCATATGGTAGACGCACGGAGCCAAAAAGACGATTGGGAAATGTTAACACAGTCATATTTGTGTGGACAAGTTTTATTAAAGCATTCAAAGTGCCATAAGACTGAAGTCATTTAGCGCAGACAGGGTCTCACATGTAACAACACATGGAACAATCACATGCAATAAAAGGAGGTCTTCAGTGGCGGGCTCTAGAAAATCATTCAAAACCTGCTCCTCAAAAACGAGGCTTCTTCTCTTTGTCCCACATGTCAATGGACACATTTCCAGACAGCTTAACTTGTAGCCATTTAGTTCTATTCATTTCAGATTACAAAGAAATGGAAGGTGACACGCTTTTCCAATTGCCTGGCCTTTCACAACTGATGATACATTTCTGTCTGGAGTTTAAAATTGAGAAAAATATTAAGCAATTTGCGTATTATGTAGCTTTCACCTCCTCTTCCAAAATGCTTTGGCTGACTGATGCACCCGGATTCAACCGAAAATTGATAATGCCTCTGCAGCGTATCATCAGAATCTGTAAAATTAAGGAAGAGTGATGTTTACAAAAAGCAATCTGTTTGATGAGCGCTTCAAAATCAATTTCAAGCAACAAGGGTCAAAGCAGCCTCCCTTGAATTGACAATGGCACTGTAGCTTACTGCTCCCAGCTAAATGGTGGCGAGTAGACGCATGCAATTACCCAGCATAAAACACTCCCAACTCCCTCCTAATTATAAACCCTTGTGAATAATCACAGCCCACTGCAATTAATGGAGCAACTCTTCAGCAGAACAGTGGAGAGAGCTACAGCTTGCACCGACGACACATTTTAATTTAGCAGATTTCATTAGGCCTATCCGTTTTTGAAATTAGACTTATGAAATGTGGCCGACCTTCTGATGCCACAAAGGCAGGCCCTGATTGCAAATTTGTCCCAGCTATAGCATATGAAAAAAGCAATCAACATTTTCTATTTCACTTTCAACAACATCCATACAACCCCCCCCCCAAATGAATATCAAAATCCCATATGAGTACATCGAGATTTTGTTAATATCTGGTGAAATCTAAATAAATCAGTTCTGGTTTGCTTCAGAAAACACTTGGCGAATACAGTCGTGGCAAATAGCTCTTAGAAGCTGCATCTGACCAAAAATATCACAAACAAAACAATAACTGTGGTTTACACAGATCCATTTTTCATCCCTCCAAATGTACTCAGTCCATCATTCACATGATGGATAAACAGCGTAATAAGATAAAATGTCCTGTTTACACGTTCCACAGCCAGCAGTCAGAGCGAACGTGCAGAAAACTTTTTCAACACTTGGACCAGTCAACAGCGTGTCTGAAGGACAATAATCACAGTTGTAGTAAACTTATTTTCTGTCATTCTGCACATATTCTACAAAGTCTGGACGTTACTGGTGCTGAAACGTCCATTGGGAAAATTGGCGTTTAATGTTACTTCTTGATGGGGCAGCGGTATGCTGCACATCCTCATTCCTGCTTCTACATGGGAACTAAATCCATCACGCTCTGGAACAAAAAGGATCATGATTACTCAAAATGTCACTTTGACTGTGTGTGTCCTCACCTCTTCTGCTATCTTCACCCACTGTCATTTGTCTCTTTAATGAATGCTTTACACAGAACACCATTCTATACAGGGAATAGCTTTGAAAGTGCGGGATGTTTCCATAATGTAAAATGTGCATTCATAATGTTAGCCAGCCTGTAGGAATCCTGATAGGGTTCAATTTAACAGCCATTATCCAGTCAAATGATTCGTTTTAGACAAATTGCAGATTGGAATTTACGACACTAAATGATTTTTATTATCATTTGAAGATAATCTAAAATTGATCCAAACTTGAAAATGGTGTTGTCTGTAGCTTAGACAACACGCTTAGCTTATAGCAATATTGATTGATGAATGAATGCATGACAACAGCAGTGGTGCCTCGTGATATCCAATTCACACCAGAGGTCTCTTATCAATTTTGCAGGACTGGTTACTATCAGGTCCAAATGGCAATAAAAACTTCAGCGACAGTATTTGATCAAAGTTGGAAGATTGTAAGGCAAAGGCTTCTCATATGGGACTCTACCCCTTGAGCCAAGATGGAGGGAGTGATAATACCTCACTCCTGGCGGCTCAATGCAAAATGTATTAACGCACTATGTCGTAGTCATATTGGGTCCAGTATGTCCTGCAACTGCTCCTGTTACAGAGGAGGAAATAGAGTTATGGCCGATGTCTTATTGCAGAGTATATTCACCCTCCACACTCAGTGTGGGAGACAATACCGTGGCCTTTGATCTGTGGGGGATGGGGAGGGCTTGGCCACAGGAATGATTGCTAAAAGAGGAGTTTACTTCTTCAACAGAATCAACAAAGCCATGCCCCTTCTTACCACAAAAACCACTGGCAATCACTGTTAATGTACAGTAAAGACAACACCAGTCAAATGTTTGGACGCGTTTTTTCTGTATTATTTTCTACGTTGAAGACATCAAAACTATGGTGGAACACAAATGGAATCATGTAGTAAACAAAACAGTGCTAAACAAACCAGAATATGCCCTTTTAGATTCTTCTGAGCAGACATCTTCTACTGTGCTCACACTTCCAACTGTGAAACTGTTATGCACCTTTATTCTCCCTGACACTTATGCACCTTTATACCATACAGTATTTATATCATATTGTTTATCCCTACTGTTCATACCATCTACCTCTGACAAATTTGCACATTTACTTATCTGTTCGCACAATTAATTCAATTCAATTTTATTTGTATAGCCCAATATCACAACAGAGTGTCTCATAGTGCTTTACAAAGTTCACTGAACCAATTACCCAGATGTTGCACATTATGTAAATATATATATATATGTATGGGATTTTATATATCCTCTTAGTAATAGTAGTTTATATTTTATATTTTAGCTCTTCTTCTCCTGCATGCCACTTTTTTACTCTTTTACTCTTACTTTAAACTCTTATGGCATTCAGTGTGGACGGCAAAGTAAGATTTTCATTGTACAGGGAAACCTGTTTCTGTACTGTACACATGACAATAAACGCTTTGAATTGAATTTGAATTCGTCCACTCTTCATCAGCTTCATGAGGTCCTCACCTGGATGGTTTTCCAGGAGTTCCCAGAGGTGCTACAGCACTTGTTGGCTGCTTTTCTTTCACTCTGTGGTCCAAGTCATCCCAAACCATCTCAGGTGGGTTTAACTGGGGTCATTGTGTAGGCCAGGCCATGTGATGCAGCGCTCCATCGCTCTCCTTCCTGGTCAAACAGCCCTTCACACAACCTGGAGGGTGTTTGGGCTCATTGATCACAAACTGAGCTCAACGAATGGATCCTACTAACAAGTATTACGTGTGTGTCCAAAGCCAGATGAATCTTATTCCTCCACGCATCATACAGCTCACACACTACATCCCAAAAAATCTAATTATGGCAAGTTATAGTTGATACTCCAATGTGCTGTATCATATTCTCCCTCTCTGTCTTGTGCTCTCCGGCTGGCGACTTGACTCGCAGTGCCCTCTGGGATAGCGCTTGTGTTTAAGTCTGCCCTTTAGTTGACTCTGTTTCAGATGGCTGAGCAGCATCTGGGTTTCACTCAATAGGAATTACAAAAATTGAGTCTCAGTTCATGGGGCCGAGGGTTTAGAGAGAGCTTTTAGGAGCGGGGT
The DNA here is from genome assembly GCF_042242105.1 of Pempheris klunzingeri. Lineage (NCBI taxonomy): Eukaryota > Metazoa > Chordata > Actinopteri > Acropomatiformes > Pempheridae > Pempheris > Pempheris klunzingeri. The sequence goes on from NC_092018.1 coordinate 21,825,637, forward strand.
CACTCTCAAGTAAGAAGGGTCACTGGATGCAACAGGTCAAGATGGGATTTAAGGAGGAACCCCCGGGAAACGCAGGAAAATAAGCAAAGGAAAAATTAGTGAGGAAGGAAAGAGAAACCCTGTAAAATGTATCTCCTACAATACACTTAACATCATCGACATATTAAACAGTGGTAAAAATCGTAAGGCAGAAGATAGCGTCACGTTTTATGTGTACAGGCAAATAAGACACCACGGTTACAATACTGATAGGGTCTGTGTTTGTTCTAGTCATTTCAACTACTCACACACTTCATCCTCGTTCACCCATTCACACACATTCACACACTGAAGCTGCTTCGGGGGGGTTCAGTGTCTTGCCCAAGGACACTTGACATGTGGACTTGGAGGACTTGGACGCTCTACCTCTGAGCCACGGCTGATTAATACTAATATTTACATTTAACGTGGAGTTAACACGTGGGTGAAAATCACCCGACATTAGTGTCAAGACATTTAGACTCCAAGAAAAGATTAGCAAGCTACTCCCGTGGTTTAAAAAATAAATGTCGCCTATACGTAAATAAAATGAGAAGGCAATTTGAGTCAGCTGTATAAAATGATCCTACCTGCCCTGTGCAAGGACTTATCATTATATAGCATTATAATAGTGCAGCGTCTAATGATGTTGACAACAGTCTGGCTGTAGCTCAATGTTCTCTTCCTCTGTCCAATCCACCTTTCAACTGAGGACCCCTTTTATGCTCCCTACATGTAAAGAAACAAAGATAATTTCCCATTCTTGAGAAATACACTATAGTAGACTTCACATTACGGGTTCCTATTTGAAATAAATTAAACAATTAGCTATATACAAGGCCCTACTTTATATGTTACTTGTTGTAATTAAGTAGCGATATCCTGCACTATGCCATTGACAAGGCTCCCATTTACACCTACTCACACTTCACTTCATGCGTCTCGGGCACATAAGATTGCTATCTGATCTCAAAAATTGTAAGCACAAGAGTGAATACATCCAAAAAGCACGTGAGGCAAGTTTAAATCTGATTGGATTCTAGCCAGAATCTGAAAAGCTGTAAATGCTTTGTCTGTGCGAGACAAACGTGATTGTTACTCCTTCCTGGGTGTGAGCAGTCAGTAAGCAGTCTGTGGAAACACAACATAAGTTACAATAAAACACTGAGACGTTTGTGCTATCTCATTAGAGTAACAGGAAAAACAGCATGCGTCCAAACACAAGACCCACTGAGCTGCTGTCGTGTTCATCTGATCTCTGATCAGTTCAGAATCAGAATCACCTGTATGGGTGAGGGAGCGGCGTGAGTTAGATCTGGGGTGACAATGCATTTTTGTCTCACTCATAAATACCATTCGATCCTGTGTTTGTGTTGGCATATGGATATTTCTTAAGTTGTTCTGGTGTACCAAACATTGCGTTACCACTTCCTTCTAGGTCGATGGACTGCCGATACTGACTTGCATGAATCATTATCTTTATGAGGCCTGTGAGAGTGACCCTAGTCCGACAGAACCATCAGTGTTGCACAGCTGCTTTTTCTCCAGGCCAAAATGGTGGAACATTGTGAGGACATCGGTTTCTGACGAGACATCATGGACTCCTGTCTGCATCTCATGGAATGATCCCGTTTCTGGCAAAATGACCTTTTAATAAGCTCATCAAGCATTCCTACCACACTAACAGAAATAAGAGTGACTTCCACAGTCTAGAAAAATGCTTTACTCCTAGCCCTTTAAGTAGGATCTAAGATGCATCTGTCTGAGACGTTTGGCCAGTCAGGAGTGATTGCATACTCTGAGACACCTGCTTAATACAGCCCAGAACAGAATCAAAGCATGTGGGAGGATTTTCCTTTTGGAGGAATGGATGGGAGATTTTATCACGCTGTGAACAAATATTCCCTCTTTGGATGCCCCCCTTTTCCAACAACTAACTGGCTACCAACATTTGAGACTTCCTCTCCTCACATGTTGCGAAGCCTGAATGAAGACAAACACAGAATGTCATGCAGCAACTCCGAAAGCTCTCCCTCCTGTGATCCCGTTGCCATACCACAAGAAAGCCTGACAGAGGATCAGAGTACAACTTTGTCAGCCTGGTTTGATGTTGCATATCATACACACTTGAACAGCTTCGTTTCAACCCCCCACCCCACCCCACCCCCGATACACCACAGCCGCGGGGCATTTACTGTGAGACATGAACACGGGGAGGAGGAGGGATCCTGCTCAGTGTAGTTAGGGGAGAGATTTCCCTGCATGTCAGGTGATGGATACATGAGTGAGTGATTCAGAGCTGCTGGGACCAGGGGAGCCTTCAGAGCAGCTTGGAGGTAATTTTACTTTTGGTTCCTCATCTGTCCGTGTTTCGGTTTCACTGCTGCTGTTAGTGGATGCTGCAAAGCTCCTCTGCAGAGACATAAAAGTGCTTTTATTGTAAACGTTTTTCACAAGCTCACTTCGACAAGAATAGCTAGCAAAAAAAAAAAACAGGCTTGAAGAACAAAAGCGGTTTTCCTCTCAATAATTCAGGTGTTGAAGAAGTTTCACTGTTGTTTTTCAAATTTGCAGTGAACTTTCAGAGCCGAAGTTTTCACAGCTAGTTGGATATATCATTCAGATCACCTGCAGGTGAATGCAAAAGGTTGCTTTGAATCATTTTAATCTAATTAATCCTACATTTTAAATGATCTCTACGATAATTATAGCAATGCAATGGTGATATAACAATAATGCATTTCTCTTTTTCTATTTCATTCAAGCAGTCTTATGTATGAATTATACATGCCTCATTTTCCTCACTACTTTTATCATCATTACAAAACACCCCCACCCTAATTGATTTAACATGGTCACACTGATTGGGTATATTTTGATCAGTGTAAAGTAATATTTAATCACTCACTTCATTACCCACAGCGAGCACAATGATAAAACACTGCAGCTACATCATACTATATGCCTGCTCAGTCTATTAGTTAGAAAACATGGCCGTGTGTCTGCAGTCATAACGTTCCTGTACACGCTGCTCTGCCTCCTCCTTCCTGCTCATTTCTGTGTAATACGTTCCCCCGGACTGAGGCTGTTCTCCTGCTACTTTTTGTGGTAAAAAATGAAAGCTTGTTTGTTCACAAAACAAAAATATGTTAGTCTTTCTCATACTATTTTTCCACTTTCCTGTGCTGCCCTTGGCACTCAGTCCTGAGCTCATCATTTCTTGCTGAAGATTGAAGCTGCGGCTCATGTTAACATAGTTCGTTTTTTGAAAGACTTCCTTAAACAGCTGGGCTGTTTTTCCATCCATCCATCCATCCATCCATTATCTACACCGCTTATCTGTCAGGGTCGCGGGGGAGCTGGAGCCAATCCCAGCTGACTTCGGGCGAGAGGCGGGGTACACCCAGCACTGGTCGTCAGCCAATCACAGGGCCACATACAGAGACAGACAAACACTCACACTCACACCCACCCACCTACCAATTAACCTAGCTTGCATGTCTTTTGGATTGTGGGAGGAAGCCGGAGTACCCGGAGAGAACCCACGCTAGCATGGGGAGAACATGCAAAACTCCACACAGAAAGATTCCAGGTTCAAACTGGGATTCAAACCTGGAATCTTCTTGTTGTGAGGCAACAGTGCTAACCACCGCACCACCATGCTGCCCCGGCTGTAGCTGGAGACTACATTAAGCCATTTATTAGCACATGTTTGGTGCTCTACTTAGTATCTCTGGACATCAGGATGCTGTACGCATAGACAGGTTATGTGACAATGGATCAGTGGGCACAAACAGGTATGTTACATGTATGTACGACTGCTGACAAGAAAATGTTTCCTCAGTGTGGCCCTGCTCCTCGATTCCCAAGGTTAACACCAAGACGCACAATAGCCGAGGCCAAATCAACAACAGAGACCTCAGCTTCTATATCAACCAGATGACATGTACAACTATCTGAATGGAAGCCGGTGCAGTCAAAGACTAGATGGAGCCAGCATGTAGCTGCCAGCAATGGCATTGCACGTACACTAGCATAGACAAATCGTCCTGCTGGTTGATCATCAAACAGCAAATCTGATCTGTTCTTTACAACAGGCATTAGTGTCATCTGGTCGCCGTGAATTCTAATGTTCCTCTGTTAGTATTGACACAAGGTGACATGTAGAGAAGCACAGCCTTTCAAAGGTTTATCCATTCCTTCAGGCCATGTCTGACTAACTCTGGTAAATCCATCCCAGCTGGACGTGCTCTTGATTGGCTCTCCTGAAATCCCTCAGATCAAGTCAGTTTGCAGTTTTGAACAGCAAAACTGAGCATGTTTACCTCAGTGGAGGTAAAGGTGTTTCTGCCAGAGACTGTTCGGACTGTGAGGACTTTGTCTTCAAAGTCACTGAGTCAAACTCTTTTAACAGATCCATGTTCATTTCCAGTTTATACCATGGTGTGCGTCTGCATACTCCACTCTGATTGGCCGACAGGTATCCGTTAAAATATAGGACACCTACCAATCAGTTGAGCAGAAACTGTTCACCGTTCTAACTTAATCTGTTGGCTATGTTAAATGAGTAACCATGGCAACAGGGACACAATTAGAGCCTCTGTTGACAATGTAACAAATTAATAAGCAAACGTATTTCCACCAGTGAGTGTCCTCCTTCAGGTCCTCATCCTTTGAACACAGGAAGTACACTGTACCACTGAACTCACTGAGTCTTTGGACCACATCATCACTCTCTCACTGCATCCTTGAACAGTTCAAACATGGATGGTCGCTCCTCACGGTGGTGAATGCATGAACACATGCAGTAGGTTTTATTCAACCAGTCAGTTAAACATATTTGCAAACATGATCTGATTTCATGTTGCACACAATGGAAGTAGTTTTCCACACACCAGCGGGGCACAGGGAAGTTGGCCAGCTTGCTGAGGAGTTGGAGATGTTCAGCTTGTTGACTGCAGCTCGTCATTTAACAGCTCTCTGTGGCTGCTCCTGACTCCTGTATTACTCAGGTGGAAAAATTGTAAATAATCCACTGATGAAAGAATATCAAAACCAACTGATGACATACTGACATTTTTGATGAAAGATCATGTTAAGTGCTAAATGTGGCAAAAAAAACAAGCAAAACTGAGCTCTCTGTGGCTTCTTCACAACAAGTGTCACTTCATGTTTTGTCAGTTGAACACTTGATATGAAGTAGCAGCAGTAGGATGTTCCTTTTGCATTAGCAGTGGTGGTGAAAAGTGAGGGTGCCTGATTGCTGATGGGTAAGGGGAGGTATGCCTGTGAAGCAAGTGCTGATGGCAGAGAGGACTTCCTGTGACTTCTTGTAGAATAAAAGCTATTTTGTTTCTGGTAAACAGTTAAAAAGGCTGAATTCAAAACACAACATACTTTAGCATCCTGTCCTGCTGAACCAAAGTAGATACTGAGATACTGAGTATCTCAGTAGGTGATAACGTCTCCTGTTGCGTACATAGACTGTGTGGTTATGTGCTACATGTGTAAAAGGGTGATTGGGATGTCCAGAACTGATTCTCTGGGAATTGTCCAGAGTTTGTAGTAAGGACGGCCTTTCATGTCTCTGTCAAGTCAGGGCAAGAAATGGTAACTCTATAATCTGTGAAACAGTGGCAATTTGAACTAAAATATCTTGTAGTCTGGACCCAGCATTAGTGAGATAAGATCCTTTATGAGCACCGCCTCCAGGGCATCAAATCTGACCTCTTAGCGCATGCAAGGGACATGCTTCCTGTGCATCATGCAGATCATGGTTCACTTGCAGGCACTGTGCCTTCATGTACAGGCTGCATGTACTAAGAATAATTTTGATATTTCAGTAGTATTCTCTGCATGATTGCACACAGCTGAAAAAAAGCACATAGAAACTGATGCGAATACAATGTTATGTCAAATACAACCTGGCAATGATCAAATGGTGTAATCCAGCCTGGTAAAAACCAAGACATATACATCCAAAGCAATAAGCTTGCCACATGGCAAGCCATAATGCTTGCTTTTGTTCCAATCTCTGTAGTTTGCAAAGGGAATACAAAACGTCAGGCCAAATATTGCTCAAACAACAGAATAATTACAGCAGCAGGGGGCCAGGCTTGGTCTTTCCCCCCCAAACAAAACAACAACACAGCGATCAGTGGCTCTCCTGATGAGGTGGCAGCACTAAAGAACAAGGTATAAACACTACAGGAATGTGTCAACTGTGCTGTCTCTGCACATTGAACCACGCTGCGACGTCTAGATTACTGTATGTGGCTTTTTCTAAACACAGTTTTCATTAGGCTGTTTCAACTTTACACCTCGGATGTGATTTTTTTATACATCTGAAGGAAATGTGAATTTTTTATGCTATACTCTAATCTCATAACTTGACAGGGTGCATGAAAGTAAGCAATATGAGGGTCAGCCTTCAACGCAGCCTCAATCATCCCAGCACCCAGTGGCCGTCTGATAAGCCAAGGAAAAAAAAGAGGCGCCAAAAAAATATCTTCTTTTCATCTTATCTGTGCTGGCATGGCAGTCTTGGCATTCTGTTTGAAGTGTGTAGAGCAAGTCTGTAGAGCAAAGTAATTGTTGCTGCCGATGGCCAATGAAAGCCTTCTCCGGGACTATTTGAGGCCGAGGCCTATAATCACTGAAGCATGCGGACGCAATGCATCTGAGCCATGTTGTGGGGAGATAGCGCTCAGGGATCAGACTGCTATCACAAGCTCCACGGGCCATTCCAGCATGGTGATAATCAAACATCTAATCAAGCAGGTCTTTTGGAGATGTTATATTAAATGACCCACATAAGTGCACAGGCATTGTGGGAGCTGTAGAGCGAGGAGGGAGGGCAGCTGTGTGGGTGCGGTAGGTGCATTTCACTAAGACCAGCTGAGTTAGCATTGGCCAACACTGTGGTGGCCCCATGCTAACAGTAACGCATTTACATCTGTGTTCTGTCTTTTGGCTGGTGCTTAAAGAATGGCGCTGTACATTTACAGTATTACAGCTGCAGATTGTTTGGGAGATTTGAAATGCGTAAATAACTAATTAGACAAAAGCATAAAGTGAAATACCGTAGACATTGTGGCGTGTATTACATTTACTGTCTCGGTTATTATTGACACAAGTATTTAGCTATTTGTCTTTAGTGGCTGAATAACTTTCTTTTCATTTTCACACGAACATTGTCACAGTGAAATCAAATCACACACAGAAAACAAATTAAAGAAGCGTGTTAGTGTTTTCCACAGTCCTTCCAATACTAAATGCAAAGCACTGTCATTCGTTTTCATGAAGAGGTGCTTTTTCTTTTTTGAGATGGTGATTAAAACTCCAGGCGTTCAGCATTTTAAATCTTCTGGAGAAATGAGCACTGGGTCGTACAAGGCAGAGCTGTAGAGTTCAGACTTAAGACTTCGCTCTCAACAACACTGAGGTAGATATTTACTTAGCATTTGCTTGCCTTTCTTAGACGCAAAACAGTCGAATGGGATTTGTACTGATTGTACATACTGACTGAACGGATTACATCGAGTTTTTGTACCAGTAAAATGGAACCGAAGCTGCACTGCTGCAATTTGTGTGTTTGGGCTCATGGAACATGTATTTTCAGACATTCCTGTTTAAAAGTACACAATAAAGCAGGAGGGAGTGGAAATGAACACAAATGCACTCAGCACCTGTTTTATCTCCACAGATGCAACAGAGGGAACTTTAACATCTGAGACAAACAGGAGTAAAATCTGTGGCTGTTTTATCGGGCAGTAAAGGGTGAGAGACCAAAGCCGGGTGGAAGCAGTGAGAGAGTGGCCGACGGGATGGGGGGTGGGGGGGGCTAATTAAGAGAGGCGTTACAAAGTTACTTTAATGGAAAGCACAGCTCTTAATGCAGCAAGCGGTTATTTTTCACACAGCTTTGTCTTTCTGTTAGCTTCAGCTGCTCCTTTTTCTAACTGTAATGGCTCACAGCAGCTCCAGTCCAGTGTTATACAGGCAGCCAGGAAGACCTTTTGGTTTTTCTTTTACAGTCGTATGAAAAAGTTTAGGCACCCCTCTGAGGCTGCATAATAATTTACTCTGTCTGCACAGAAAACGCTCACAGTGACATGCCATTCATTTTCTAATAAAAGCTAAGTAATGGGGTATTTTCCAGACAAAGATTTTTAGTGTAGCAATATTAAGTTGTATGAAATTGTATAAGATGTGAAAAATAGGCTGTGCAAAAATTTGGGCACCCTTGTCATTTTGCTGATTTGAATACCTGTAACTACTTAGCACTGATAAATTGGAACACAAAATTGGTTTGGTGAGCTCATTAAGCCTTGAACTTCATGGACAGGTGCATCCAATCATGAGAAAAAGGTATTTAAGGTGGCCAATTGCAAGTTGTTCTTCTCTTTGAATCTCCTCTGAAGAGTGGCAACATGGGGGCCTCAAAACAACTCTCAAATGACCTGAAAACAAAGATAGTTCAATGTTACGGTTTAGGGGAAGGCTACAAAAAGCTATCTCAGAGATTTCAGCTGTCAGTTTCCACTGTGAGGAACATAGTGAGGAAATGGAAGACCACAGGCACAGTTGTTGTTAAGGCCAGAAGTGCCAGGCCAAGAAAAATATCAGAGAGGCAAAGGCGAAGGATGGTGAGAACGGGCAAAGACAACCCACAGACCACCTCCAAAGACCTACAACATCATCTTGCTGCAGATGGTGTCACTGTGCATCGTTCAACAATTCAGCGCACTTTGCACAAGGAGAAGCTGTATGGGAGAGTGATGCGGAAGAAGCCTTTTCTGCACACACGCCACAAACAGAGTCGCTTGAGGTATGCAAAAGCACATTTGGACAAGCCAGCTTCATTTTGGAATAAGGTGCTGTGGACTGATGAAACAAAGATTGAGTTATTTGGTCATAACAAGGGGCGTTATGCATGGCGGCAAAAGAAGACAGCATTCCAAGAAAAACACTTGCTACCCACAGTAAAATTTGGTGGAGGTTCCATCATGCTGTGGGGTTGTGTGGCCAGTGCTGGTACTGGGAATATTGTTAAAGTTGAGGGTCGCATGGATTCCACTCAATATCAGCAGATTCTTGAGAATAATGTTCAAGAATCAGTCACAAAGTTGAAGTTACACCGGGGCTGGATATTTCAACAAGACAACGACCCAAAACACTGCTCAAAATCTACTCAGGAATTCATGCAGAGGAACAAGTACAATGTTCTGGAATGGCCATCCCAGTCCCCAGACCTGAATATTATTGAAAATCTGTGGGATGATTTGAAGCGGGCTGTCCATGCTCGGCAACCATCAAACCGAACTGAACTGGAGATGTTTTGTAAGGAGGAATGGTCGAAAATACCTTCATCCAGAATCCAGACACTGATTAGGGGCTATAGGAACCGTCTAGAGGCTGTTATTTTGGCAAAAGGAGGCTCTACCAAATATTGATGTGATTTTTCTGTTGGGGTGCCCAAATTTATGCACCTGTCTAATTTTGTTTTGATGCATATTGCACATTTTCTGTTAATCCAATAAAACTCATTTCACTACTGAAATATTACTGTGTCCATCAGTTATTTGATAAATCAAAATGAAATTGCTGATCCAAACACCTCATGATTTAGAAATGAAAATAATGGAAACTGTCAGGGGTGCCCAAACTTTTTCATACGACTGTATCTGTATCTGAAATTATCTAGTGAAAGGAGTTTCACAGTTTAGACAAAAGTCTGCCACAATGATTTTTATGACTCAGTCAGTCACTGATCACATTGTCTCATATAAAGTCCCAAGTTCAACAGCAGAGAGCACTTTCTTTTGGGCTCCATCACTTAACAAGCATGCACCACCCGTGTCAAATCAGCTGCAACTGCAGCTGTGCTATGCTGCCCTAAATAGAAAAATTGCAGTGATCTTGCATCTCCTTAAGCCTTATTTGTGTGTACTAGTATAGTATTTTACTGGAATTCACACTGCCAGGGCTCCGTGCACACTGTCCATTGTAATTAGTTGACTTTAAAAGTAAGAGACCAATTGCCTCAAAATTAAAAAGTAAAGTGGGTCATTCAATTTTAAGTTAAACTGAAAAGAAAATGGACTACACTGAACTCAGTATCATTAATTAAGTTGACTGTAAAATGTGAGTTAAGTCAGCAGTACTCATAAAAAAGTTATCCTCATCAAGTGCAATGGATAAAACAAAGTTATCCTTACTAAACCTGGGGGGTCCAGGGGGGGCATGACTCCTGAGGCTACTGGACCTCAATCTGAGGCCCGAGGCTGAGCGATGAGAACTGAAAGCAGAGAGATGATTTGAGGAGAAAGAGTCTGATCAGCCGTCATCACACAGAATGATCTCACCCACCCACCCTGGGGCGGAGGTAACTGTGACTTCAACGACCGTATATCAAGTCACAACACAGTTTAACTTCAACTTATGTCCATAAACACATCGCCCCAGAGCATGCTGGGAAGTTCGCTGGGTTTTGCAAATGGTTCCTCCTCACTCATGCTTTGAAGTAAATATTAGTTAAGCTCCTGAGTTTACTTTCCTCACTGCAAAATTGTCTTAACTCAAAAGGTGGTTAAGGTCACTAGTTTTATTTCAATAAAGGGGATCAGTTACACATGAGGCTCTTGAATTTTCCCCCAAACTCTCCTTTATAATCACCATCACAGCCCCCATAATTCTCGACCAGAGACAGAGAAAAGGTGCGGAGAGAACAAACAAACTTTCAAAAAGGAGAAAAAAAAATACGATCCCAAATCACAGACCAATATCATCACATGTTGTCCTTGTTGCCAAGGTCATTCGTGGTGGAAGTTTTACTTTACAAATTACAGACATGGCAGATTCACACGGCATCACAGATGAGCTCCATGATGAATGACAAATGACTAAAGGTCATGGGACCTGGTCCCGCGTGAACGGGGCCTGAGAGTCTACAGCCATGCTCAGAGCTCTGTGAGGCCATAATGGTCACTGCAAAGAAAGGCGACGTCCAAAGCTTGTTTTCTTTTGATACTTCGCAGTCCCACAGTAAGTAAATGTAGCAGCAGGCAGACGGTGGACATCTGGGTAAATGTGTTTGGAGACCCGTAGCAAAGGTTTATCATGTAGTGAGCATTAGACGTCTCACCAGGTTTGCCTGGTGGTGTTACACCGGGGGTGGTCAAAGCTGGAAAAGCGGTGTGTTTAGCCAGTGCGATCTGATGACATCATCAGGTCACAACAATACATGTAGTGGGGGACAATAGTGTGTGTGTAATAGTAGCCGAGACACTCCAGTCTGAACTAACAACCTCAGGGGGGCTAAAGTATCAGGAGGATCTCCAAAGTCTCAGGGATTCATCCTGTGGGAACCATGAATGTCTGGTGGCTCCCACTGTATGTTAATGATGCAGTACTCTAACAAGAGGTTCTGACTCATGTCACACAACAGTGCTGATCTGACAATATGTCACTACTACCGCCTGGCAGCCATCTTGGAATGCCACTTATGTCTTTGGCTGATTGGGGAACCCCCTGGATGGATTGACTCTAGCCCTCATAAGCAGTGCACTGCTATATACAGTAACACCAGTCTGTGCATGGAGCCGAAGAGTTAACGTCCGCTGAAGGTCAGATCTCACATGACAGCTCGTGCTTCCTGGGTCCTGAGAGGAAAAACATCCAGTAGTGTTCTGCAAACCTTTCTGTAAGTAAGCTCAGTGTCTCAGCAGATGGTCCTGAGCTCTTAGACCTGTGAGGCTGGTATCAGGCCACTGGTCTCACTGGTCTGTGAAACGATCCATCACAGAAAATGAAAGACTGAAGCTCTGTGAGTGAAGATTTGATTAGAAAGAAACACTACAGATCTTGATGCTTATTTCAGGTTGTACGTCAAAAGGTGATGAGCATTATCAAAACCTGCTGACAGGTTTACAGATAAACACCTGCCAGTTCACTGTGACCTGACAGGTGAGAATCCTGTGGGCGTAGTCATCACTGCGTCTGTCTGAACGTGTGCACTTCTGTGTCTGCTCCACATGAGCAGGCAGAGCTGCGTGGCCAGAGGAGGCTCCACTCAGCAATGACTAATCTTTGTGCCTCTGCAATCCCGTTGGTTTCCTTTGAAATAAAGCATCTCGGCCTGCCAGGCTGTTCAACACTAGCATGCCAGCAGAAGTTTACTTACATAACTTCACAGGATGTCTGTGTTTTGCACCTTTCTAGGGCCTTGTTTCCCAGAAGCAGCTTAAGGCTGAGTTCATCTTTGCCCCGGGCTGTTTGAAAAATAACGCAGACACTAAAAATGGTTTGATTTTGTAGAGAGAGCACTTCAAACAGTGTGCAGCTATGTGTGTAAATCGTCTTTGTTACAATCATGCTCTGATTTTGTAAACGGTAGAGCCCTTATTTTGGAATTACGATCATACATCTTCCTGTCATAGAGATTTACATATTATTTACCTCAGCAAGATTTACAGTCGGGACTTTGTTGCCCAGACATAAACCAAACTGAACTGGGACTCAGTTATATAGGGACTGGAACGCCCTCGGCTATAAATTGGATCACAGTGCAGTAAGTGAGCCAGCCTGAAGCTATGAGCAATAGTGAAATCATTAAGACATCATCTCTGCTGAACATGCAGTGTGAATGTTTGCAGGCCAGAAATGGTATCTTGTATGACACTAATCCATAACATATTGCCTACCACGCTCCTGTCAGCAAAAGCATCCTCATTACAAGTCCGCCAGACCCTCTTCTCCCCATACTCGCCCTCTTTTCTTCGTTTCTGCCTCACTTTGCTTCTTCATCGCTGCAGTTCTGCTTTTAAGCGAGCGGCGCGATAAGGCAGTGAGGTATTAGCAGTCATCTTAACGCCAGATAAAATGATTTTAATTAAGATGTTTGTGTACAGTTTCGATTAGGCAGATCTTGTTAATTAAAGTTCAGGTTATTTAAAGCAGCTAATTAAATCTAATTTCAACAGAGGCGGGATATATTTGAAGACAGATAAGAATTGTCAATATCTTTATTTACAAAGTTTATTGTTTGCTTCATTATAATGACGTTTGGAGGTTCAAGCGTGATCCCATCACAAACAAGACGTGAACCCTCTGCTAACACACAACATGGCTTCTCAAACATGAAACCCCCAATGTGTTTTTCTTTGTATACAAGCATGATTTGTAATGCTTGGCGGCTCCAATATGAAGGCATCTGATAATTTGCCGATGAATTATGAATTTAAAAGTGTGCAATAACATATTGCAAGCAGTAAATACACAAACAACAGTGAACTACAATAACACATCCCATCGTGTTTCCTCGGCTGTGTCTCACCAAGCGAGTGAAGGTGAGGTTGGAATATATGAGGTGAGAAGTGTTTTATTATTTACAGGAAATGTAGTGGCCTGAAATTTAGTGCTGCACAAAATTATTCATGGCTGCATCACAAGATTTGTGTCTTTGAATCAAGGTCATTATCTGGCTTCAGTGATAAAAGTCGACATGCTGCAAAGTATGACCTCATCTATTCTATTACATCCATAACAACAGCTAATGTTGAAACAAATGTCTCAGGTTTTCATTAAGGACTGTCTCACCCATCACCTCATCTTACTTTCTAGGGAGAATACACCCGGAGGTAAAAGAAATATTCAAAAGCATCACTGCACTCAAAGTAACAAACCCACAGTGTCACGGTAGCAAGGAGGTTTATTTCAAGTAGCAAAGCTTAAAGTAGACCCACTCACTCAGCAGAATGTCTGATTTTAGAATGATATTATGTTAGAAACTGAATGTGCAGGTGGAGGGTGGACGTCGGAGAGGACAGCTCCTTCAATTGCAAAAAATAAAAAATGAAAATCCATTTCTACATGGATTCATATTGATCTAGCAAATATCACACAATGAAATTGGTTATCATGTTTTTCATGATGCTGCCAGTTAAAAAAAAAGTAAGTGACCCATAACTATAGCTCTAAAGTGTAGTGCAGTGAGAAGAACATTTACCTCTAAAATTAGTTGAACATAAAATGTAGAAACCTTTACAGGTCTTCAGGAAACACTCTCCAGCACTGTGTGTACCAGAGCTTTGCATGGCAACGTTCTTTTAATCCCGTTCCTGCAGGATTTCTGATTTCTGACCACCTGCATCCCCATCGTGTGTGTGTTCCACTCCCACCTGCTCCTGCCATGTATTTGTTCCAGCCCCCCCTCACCCCCTAGCAGCAAAGCTTCAACTCGCAGGACCCGCAGGATCCCAGTTCATGCCCCCTCCAATGGAGACCTGTCGGTAATAACATAACAAAATGACACTCCCCTCCTCTGCATTTAGACCAAAAGCCCTCCAATAAAAGCTCTGTTGAATCAGACCATGTGGCTGAATGATTGTCCTGTTTGGTCATTATGAGCCACCGTACCTCATATGAGTATCCATGGCAACACCGGTGGACATGTTCTGGTTCAGGCCATGTCGTCCACCGTCCTGTCAGAGGTGATTAAAGTCAGATCTGTTTATTCTTAATAAACCACTGGTTATTTCAAGACAATGACTCACACATAAAGGAACTAATTCTACATGTTTGCATCTTAACTTAATGCACATAAATGTAGCATCGTTCCTCAAGTCTGACTTCTGTAGTGTGTAAGAAAACATATAACGTGGGTTACTTAATAGTCAGATAACGGTGATTATAGTCTATCCCCATATTCTATTCATATATCTATTTTTGGTTGAGAAACATTGAAAGGCTCCAGCCAACATGGGAAGTGACATTTGTATCTGCAGATCAAACTCAGGATAGGACAATTACAGAAGACTTGAACTGACCGTTTGATGTTCTTTGCACAGACATTAAATGTACAGAACAGTCATAAATAAATATGTAAATCATATTAATCATTGAAACTTTCTCCAAATGACTACCTGTGTGAGTGGGTGCTTTCATGCTGCCATTCAACTCCGGAGAGATTAACATCCTGTTAAAAAGGTAAGCGCCAAGCAAAATAGAAAAACATCAGGCTGTGAACGGTGGGCTTGCATTCAGCTGCAGTAGTGCACATCCATAAAACATGGCCTGTTGAGACACTGGCACAAGCTTTATCAAATCTTCATTTTCTGTCCTCCATTTAATAGAGCTCCAACACACTAATTTGAGCCAAATGGGAAGAAGAGAAGCTGGGGTATTAAAGCAAATGGCCATTCCCAGCGGAGCAGCCAGGGCCTTCCTGCTTAAAGCCAAGGCTCTCCTATTTAATATTTACCGCTGTGGCCTGTTCATGGCAATCATGTATGCAGCACACGTTAGAAAGCCTGGATTTTACTGTAAGCACCCACTTTCTGCTAAAATAGTACCGACGGCAACATGCATTTTCAATGACGAAAAAAATGGAATACATACAAGTTTTGTCCAGCAGATCAAGGCTGACATGAAGTGGTGGGTGCAAGTGAAGGCGGCTGGTGCACACTAACACAACAGCATGTTTGTTTACAGCCTAGCCCTAGCATACGAAGCGGCAGGAGAAAAACAGATCTGTTTAGCACATGACAGCTTCCATCAGTCGGGTGTGAGCCCCAGAGGGAGACACTGGCGGGATCAAACGTGCCTTTGTGTCTGTCGCCTCCACACTGAGCCACACTTGAGTGTCCCAGGCAGGTAGAGTTTCACGCCCCCCCCCAACATCTGACATCCGCCACGCTCTCTGGGGACTGGAGAGCCCTCCACCACAGCACACACTTTCTTTAAGAATTTATAGGATGGAATGAGATATAATCCATGAAATTCTCTGAAGTGGGAGATGACATTCCACATGTGAGATGTGAATATATGTTGTATGTATGTGTATGATCCCATTTTAGCACATATTTATTCATGATTAATCTCCATGTTTAAGCACATGCTACATCAAGGGTTCCATTAGTGCCAATGTTGGCACGTGTGCTATGTGAGGCCAAGGCCGTACATGTAATTTAGACTGTCTACTTGATGTGGAAATGTGATGATGTGGGATATTTCTAATCTTTCCTGTTTCTCTCCACAGCCAGTTGACAGACAGCAGTTTGTAACACTATACACCCACATCTGCATTATTTGGTCACAAATGAGAACTTCAACCAGAGAGATTGGTTAAAAACAAAAAAAAAAACACTTTCGACTGCTTTTAAGTTACTCCCCCTAAAAGAACGTGTCAAGAAATGGTTCAACATTTTGGGAAATACTTGCTTTAATGCTGAGAATAACATAAGATCAGTGCCACCCACATGTCTGGGCATTAAGTACAGACTAGGGAGGCCATTAGCTTAGCTTAGCATAAAGATGGAGACCAAAGTTGCCCAAAATTCAACAAATCATCTATCAACACATAAAAAACATGAGTATTTAACACATTTTCTATACTATTATTATACTATACATATTCTATCTATACATATTCTATCTGAGTGAATACTTCATTGTGATTAGTAGTACACTAATTAGGAGTACACTTCCCCTCTGAACTCTCTGAGAATTTCCATTGGGGTGAGAATTCACATCCCCTTGGCTGTTCAGCTTGGCTCCGCATGGCCAAGGACATGGCTGATGATCAGTGACGTTGGAACAATTTTCTTGACCCTGGACAGCACTATCCAACGTGTTAATTCCACTAAGGCACTGATCAGTCCAATCAAAGGCTTTCATTTCATTATTTGAGAAGTTTAGAGCTATTAAGAAAACTAGAGTAAGATTTAGATGTTGAAAAAGTATCTTTATTATTATGAAAAAAGTGATTCATATCAAAGAACTCATAGCATAACACATCACATTGGAACATGAGGCCAAACAAAAATAGGCAAAAACATGAATGTGATTTAAACAACACTTTTTAGAAGTGTACTTTACTTTTTAATTACTTCTTTTTTAGCATTTTTACTTTTGTTCCATTTACAGTCTCATGAGTTGCCAAAAGTGAGCCTTCTCTCAGTTGTCCAAATAATTTCATAATTTCATAATAAAATGTCATTGTGAGCGTTCATTATTGCCCAGTGAGTGAGTCTCTCCTGCGCCATGGTTCTGTACAGGCAGGTCATCAGCCCATGCAGGGCTAAGAAAGGACATGGACACACACCACACACTGACGAATGACAGAGAGAATATACACTGGAATGGCGCCTAAATTAAATGCTGTCATCAACACCAGGAAGTGGGGCTGTACATGCACAGTGTCAAACAAGTGAGTCTGCCTAGTTCTGCCTGAGTCCACTTTTCGTCCTCCTTCACCATTCCCTCGGCTGTATATGCCATACTCCTGCCATCCATCATCCACTCACTGCCCTGGTCGTCCAACCCCAGGAACTCGTCTGAGCCATGTACCGGAGGTAACGCTACTTTTCCCGGAGCATGCGCAAAGCTGTTCATGAGTGGAGAGGTCTCACTCAGTTGGCCTGCCTGGACTGGATCCTGCGACTGACCTAGACTGTGGAGGGGGCTTCAGTTTGCACTGTGTGGCACTACGGGGTTTGAGCTGAGGGGTGTTTGTATGTTGTTTTGTACTGTCTGAATCTTTTATGAACTGTCTGTATAATACACTGTGGGGACACTGAATTTGGCTGTGTGTGTGTGTTTTGTACATGCGATTATATTTTGTGTGTTGTGGTAGGTTGAGGGACAGGTCAGACTAACAACTCTGGCACCCCAGCTCAATAGCTAGCGACCACTACAGATGCTGTGACAGAGATTGAGAGTGAAAGGCATGGCTTCATGAGCTTCTCCACCTTCGATAGAATGCTTTGGGTTTGGGGCTGGAGTTCCTGGAGATGGATGGTGGTGACTTGTCAGCCCTTACACATATCGCCCAGCATGGCTTGCTCCCGGCTTGGCCACTCTAGCCACTGAGCCCCCACAGTAACGGCCTGCTCTCATCATTCACTGACTCGGACTCGGATTCCCTCCTGGTATAAACGCTGCTCCACCTCTGAGAGGAGCAGGTCAAACACCTCCCCTGTCCACACATTTGGATATTTTGTAATATGAAGCCAGAAAAATCTTTACATCTTGACATAGTGAAAGGTACCTGTTTTACACTTAATGATTTGAGTTCTCAAGTAGGCTAATTAATACTTCTTTGGAGAGATTATGCTATTCTTTTATCAATCAATCAAATCAATCAGTCAATCAGTCAATGAATCAATAAAGAGCAGGTCTAGACCAAACTCTTTAATTAAGAGAGAGACCCAACGATTCAGGAATTCAAGAAGAAACCTTGAACAGAACCAGGCTCAGAGGGGTTGGGGGGGGTGGAAGTAGAGATGCATAGCAAACAACCATAATAATAATAGTAACTATATTACTGATAATAGGAATATGATTAAGATCAGCATAACTAGGGGCTGGTCTAAGGCCTGAACCAGCCCTAAACTATATGCCTTATCAAAAAGGAAGGTTTTTAGTCTACTCTTAAATGTAGAGAGGGTGTCTGCCCCCCGAACCCAGACTGGAAGGAGGTTCCGCAGGAGAGGAGCCTGATAGCTGAAAGCTCTGGCTCCATCACTACTTCAGAGGACTTTAGGAACCACCAGTAGGCCTGCAGTCTGGGAGCACAGTGCTCTAGTGGGGTAGTACGGTACTATGAGATCTTTAAGATATGATGGAGCCTGACCATTAAGAACCTTGGATTTAAAATTACTTTTTTTTTATTCCACTAGGTGTTTAGTCAACTGATTGGATTCATCTGGCTTTATTGATCATCTGGGTATCATCTGCATAACAGTGGAAATTAATGGTGTGTTTTCTGATAATATTACCCAAAGGAAGCATATATAAGGTAAAGAAAATTTGTCCAAGCACTGAACCTTGTAGAACTCATGTCTAACTTTAGTGTGGACAGAGGACTCATTGTTAACATGTACAAACTGAAATCGATATGAGAAATAGGACTTAAACCAGCTTAATACTTGCAGCTTTCGCGGATTTTGCTTAAATTTGCAGGTCTGGGAATTATACCAAGGAGCTTGTCTCTTTTCTTTAATTATCTTCTTTTTTAGAGGGGCGATTCATTCATTCGCAGTGAGCCTGCAGCAGTATCGACCAGATAATCAATTTGGGAGGGGCTAAGATTACCATAAGAGTCCTCTGTTATATTGAAACATGGAATTAGCTTAAATGCCAATGGAATTGCCTCCTTAAATTCGGCATTATTAGATAGGCATCTAGTGGAGACATTTCTGTTGCATGGCACTTAGTCCAGTAATAGGACTATGTAATGGTCCGATAAAATGGAGCTTTGTGGAAAGACACTTAGATGTTCAATGCCATATGCCATTTTTCATTATGCGACTCTAGTGACCCTCTGGTGATTTTAATGTCCAGAGCACTTTCATGCAGTTTTTGCTGCTCTGCAATGGCGCCTTAATGCACAGGCTTCAAAACACTGTTTCAACTCTTTTCCCCTGCTGATTTTAAATGATTTTTGTGAGTATTCTGATAAAAGCTTTCATTCAATAGTACATCCCCATCATCGTTATTGAGCCTCTCTAAAGCTACTGCATGTTCAACCTGTCGGCTGACCTGTAAATAGGCTCATTCGACATCAACAGCACCTTACCTGTAAAGCGGACGAGATCTTACAGAACGAGACGAGAATTTACAGGAAGTCTCAGAAATATTTACATCCTGTTAGATTCATCATAACAATAAATCTTCTTTTCATAGCATATTAATAATAAGTACTTACAACACTGCTCATCTCCTTTTTGGTGCTCCAGCACCGCAAAGATCTCTGTAGCTTCCATTGGCCCCAGGGCTTGGTGCCCTGCAGAGACCTCTACTAAATTTTATGAGGAGAGTACATCAACACAGGTAAGCAAGGTAAAGACTGTGCACATGTTACTGGCTTCATTGAGCAGTCCCACAACGCGTCTCCCCTTTTGACAGTCTTTTTGCTCTTCACAGTCCTGAAGGTCTGTTGGTGCACTTTTCTTACCACTTCTTGCATCACTATTCCATGAGTGATTTGCGCAGTGGACAAACACAGAGTTGGGACACATTTTCTTTAGTCTAGCCTGAACTCCCTTGAACCTCCCAGACATATTGCTCCATCACAACAGTAGCCCTTCAGCCTTTCCATGATTGAGGGGCACAAGAACGTCTTTTATACACAAAAAAAAAGCCCAGAAAGAAGTTCTGCACTTCAAGGTTCTCATTGGCAAACTGTCACATGAGAACTATACTTTGCCTATGATATCTCTGATCCCATCAGCCGTTAGGCCGAAAAAGCAGCTTTGGGATGCCTTGGCAATTTGCCTCTGAATATCAAGGGCTCCAGCTCAAGGATTTAATTTTGAATGTTGTTAGACATCCAGTTGTCTCTTCTTTTCAGCCAGGTCATCGAGTCAGGATCAATCCACACCCTTTCCATCATCAGCATCAACACCCCATCCTCTTGTGCAGCCCCTCTCAGTGGGAGTCCCTCATGCCACAGGAATCTTCTGCAGCTAAAAAGGAGCTCCAGCATCATCCAGTGGATCCTCTGTTCTTTTGCGATGGCTGGAGTTGCGAGTGAACTTCTGGTAGTCTCAAATCTTCTCTGTTGCTTTTCTCCATGTGGAAAAGCATTTCTCCTTCAAGAAGAGACACCAGACACGAGATTGCTTTTAGTAGCTGACCTGCACACACAGTGCTGTCAGTCACTACAATGAGTGTGAAAGAATACTCTCCTCCAAATTAGATTCCTCCTGTATGAATGATGTGTGAATAGGTGAATGAGGATGTGATGTAAAAGCACTTTGAGTGGTTGAAATGACTAGAAAGGAGAAATACAAATACAGACCATTTACCATTTACAATGTATTCTAACCACTGCTACTCTTTGAACCAGGCGTGTGAAGCGTGAAACTCTCTTCAGTGAATTTTCAGAGAGGGAATGTATAAGTGTGCCCTGGTCGGAAAGACACTACACCTGCCTTTTGTTTTGCCATGTCCTATTCAAGATTCATCCTTTGGACTGGACTAGTGAACAATTGTTTCATTGCGTAAGAGCCTTTTGGGATGGTAATGATAGTTCCAGGTATTGGTCAGATTCTCAGGTGTTACCAGGGAAATTGAGCTATGTCTTGTGAAAAACATTAGATTATGATTGCCAAACACATGAAAATATAAATTAATGATTTTAATCTTTTTCTACGTCTGGTAAGCTGGATAATGATGTGTCCATTATCAGGAATTAATGGACTACATGGAGGTAGGTTTTTGGTCTCCCAGTCATCCATTAATTCTTCTTTATGGACACTTGATCTGGCATTATCCTTTAGATAACTCACTGGTTTGATCTGTATAGCGTAGCTTAAGCTGGGCATGCACTGTACAATTTGAGCCAGTTTCTGACCCAGTTTTTGAGGTGCATGACTCATTTTAGAGTTGAACTGAATTGAACTGAAGCTTTGTTTGCTCGAGTGTACAATGGGAATGACGACAGATCAACTACTCCTGAACAGCCGCTGTCGTCAGGCTCTGACACAGTTGAGACAGGGCCATGAATCGGTTCCCAAAGGTCAGAGCCTTTTTTCTCACTGCATCTCCTCAAATAGATAAACAGCATCTGACAGTGCCGTGGCCACAGCTGTACAGTAATCAGAGCATAGCTGTTAACAGCAAGTTAACAATGTACAGTCTATACAGTAAAACAGTTAGCTAACCTCCAATTCGCTCTGTATTATGGAAAAGCCATACTGTCCCAGTCTTCCCAGCCACGTGCCAGTCCAGATACACCAGTGCCTCTTTTTCTTTTTAACACACAGGATCCAGGCAGCACGTTTCTGCCTTCTTAGTATTTTTGCCAACTATAAAACCCTTTCAAGCAACTCTTTAAGTTCAACTGCCAATAGCCATAGCACGACTGCTAAAAAGTCTGCACTGGAGTATCTGTGATATCCCACCCCACACTCACGGATGTTTGTGAAATTTCTAAATTTTTTCGTGTCCCTGAGCATGAATTTCAGACCAATGCATTTCTATAGGATTACCTTTTCGTGCCAATATAAAATTTTTAAACTCTAACCGCTACATTACTCAACATTTAACCGTGTGATTTTATCCTTGTTTTCCTTTGTATTTCATCAGTCCATATCAGTCCGTGGCGGTCGGAGGGTCCACTGCCGGTCAAAAACATGTTTGATAAAGCAGTAATACGAGTGTTTAATGCTATGACCATCCATTTTAATTCATTTCTCCTTCCATCCCAAATAACAATGTTTTTTGTCAGTATTTAATAGTCAAAGCAGCTCGACTGTTTCTGTGGAGGCGAAGACGCTTTTCCTCACTATCACCACTTCTCGTTAAACATTTCTCAACATAAAAACATGACAGTGTCCTTGACAGCTCAACAATATGTGGACTATCGTTAAGGCCACCAGTCTGAATTATTTCCTCCTCGACTTAAAAAACAATCAAGCGTTTTATCCATTTTTCATAGCGAAAGCGGCGTCAGTATCAATGATCCTCATCGACTGTTTATATGAAGACGAACACATTCGCTTTGCATTATGTTACAAAACATTTGTTATTGTAATGCTATTATATCTTTTACATCTTTTGTCTTTTGTCTCTTACACTGAATTAAATCATAGGTCATCTGTATGCAGTGTTACTAATTTGGCTGTCTTAGATATTTCATATATTCACTAGATTAGTCTCTTGACAACCCTACTTTGTAAACTGTAAGAACGGCCATCCCAAATCCTCATTTTTTAGAATACTAGCTTAAATATCTGACATAATCCAACAAATTGAATTTTCCTTAACATAGATTTCATCAAACTGGACTTTAGACATGCAGCCAAAATGAAATGCAGCCAACCTCCACAGTTACACAATTTAATTATCTATCCACATGCCACATTTAATATTTGCTTTTGTCACCTTCATATATTTCATAGAGCTACTCCTCATGTGTTTATCCATAGTACTGTTCAGATTTCTTTTGTAAGGTCCATATTTCATTTCATGTTTCTTCATCTTCTAACTACTAGCCTACTATTCCACTCAGGAAATACATTTGAAACTTTCAATTCAGTTTTAATATTGGGCTACTTTATTTATTTCCTTTCATGAAGTGTGTCTTCAGAGTGCTCTCTGAAACTAGACCTTGGTTGCCTTGTGTCCATGAGATGAAAGAAATGAAAACTTTGTCATAGAGTTAAACTAAATACATCATTAGAAAGGTGTCAGCCTGGAGGGTGACAGAGGTCAGTATGAAGATTCTACATGGCTCCTGCTGTGTAATACTGACCTTTGAACTTTGACCCCGGGCATGTTTGAAGGCTTATAATTCAGCATGATAAGAGGTTACACACATGGGACCAACTGTTATAGAGAGTGCCTATCAAAACCTCTCCCTAATTCCCTAGAACCATGCTGTTTGACTGACAGCTGACTCTCCAGACCACTGCAGAGCGGTAAAATTTCGTGGTCAAATGTTGAGTAATGTAGCAGTTACAGTTTAAAAACAAATACAGCAGAGCTTCCATGCTCCCAGGTCCCACAGAAGTTCTTCTGACAGGAAAAAGACATGATATAGGCACAAAAAGATAATCCCATAGAAATACATTGGTTTATGCTCAGGGACACGAAAGAAAATGAGAAATTCATGTCCACAGACAAAATTTCTTGACTATTTCACAAACTTCTGTGAGATTGGGTTGGTTGGGCGTGGCCAGTCTACCTAGTTTTAGTGCTTTCAGCAGACACGCTCCCAGCGTTTCAGAGCAGAGGGTATTGCTGATTTTTTCTCAATTCTGAAACACATACTCTAATTGCTGTTTATTGCTTATCCTGATAATACTTTTAAAGTAAACTTAATGAGATTTGCCTCTGAATTGATGATTCTGTGCCACAATGCCCAGAATCCTTCAGAAATCGTCAAACTGGATAAAGCACTAATCTCTTCAGCCTTTGGGGACAGCTTCTTCAGTTTTTGTATTACTATAATTAAGGCACGACAGGACAGCATTTCAGAAAAAAGTGAAAATTTTGCTTTGGCATTTTCATCAGACCTGATGATTTTTGTGCAAAATGTTTAAACTGCATTTTTAGGTGCACTGGAGGTACATGGCTACGATTACTCAGCACAAGACTGCTTATTAGCCGGAGGAAGTGTTGGCTTCTGGGGCTGCTGCAGTAAAACTATAAAAGCCATTTGGTAAGGCAAAAACAGCAGTGTAAGAGGGATTCAGTCACGGCTGCTCACCCAGTATTTAGAGGGTAAGAGAGACCTTATATGATAATGTACATTTGATGAGTACAGCACTCAGAACACATGTACAATGCACAGCTTAGAAAAGCATATTTTCCCACTGTATAGGTACATACAACATACATGTATGTTCGAGGGCCTCTGGGATGCGGTGTAAGGAGCTACTCTTGTGTGCACCTTGCATCACTGTTGCAATAATTACAGTCAGGAAGGGAGTCACAGTGTAAAATGATTGAGGAACGGGACCAGAATTACATCAGTCTATTCTTCTTCGCAGTGGAAACAGCAAATTATTTTCTCCAGCAGTACAGCACAAACCACCACCCACCCAGAGCTCTCTTCCCATCCCAATTACTGCGGGAGCACGTGGCGGCTCTGACATGTGAAAGCAGAGCCTTCGGGAGGGCTGTGGCTCTACAGTGGACGGCTGGATTAGAGTGCTGGGTTTCATCTTTAGCACAGGGTCCACTATCAACCCAGCCTGGAGAGCTGTTAACTGATGAGTGTGTATGCGTATGTGTGTGTATTTGGGTGTGTGTCTGTGTTTTAGGTGTGTGCGTCTGTGTGTATGCATGTGTGTCTGTGTGTGTGAGTGTGTGTGTGTGTGTGTATGTGTGTGTGTGTATTTGGGTGTGTGTGGGTGGGGGGGTATGTGTGTGTGTGTGTGTCTGTTTGTGAGTGTGTCTGTGTGTCTGTCTGTGTCTGTGTCTGTGTGTATGCATGTGTGTCTGTGTGTGTGAGTGTGTGTGTATTTGGGTGTGTGTGTCTGTGTGTGTGTGAGTGTGTCTGTGTGTAGGTGTGTCTGTGTATTTGGGTGTGAGTGTGTTGGTGTGTGTGTGTGTGTGTGTGTGTGTGTGTATGTATTTGGGTGTGTCTGTGTGTGTGTGTGTGTGTGTGTGCTTTGTGCCATGCCAGAAAACACCATCGATTCTCCAAATGCAACACTGCCAGCCTGCACACTCCAAGAGCACCTTGCAGAATGTCAATTCCAAAACTCTTGTCTTTCTCAATGAATGCACAAGTCTGTAACCTGGCGAACACAAATTGGATCAGAATCAGTGGAGGTTTTATTCCTTCTGGCGGTGCCTGGAGCCTTGTATTTCACTGCAACAACTGTCAGTCATGGGGAGGAACAGAGGTACACATTTGGACAGGGGGGATTTGTTCCTGCTTTTAACTCTGCATGTCTCTCTTCCCAGTGCAAGCCACTTTTGAAGTAGATTACCAACCAGCTCCTCTATAGCTCTCAGAGCAGGGCAGCCTGCCAGTGTATTATCAGTATTTGGATTGTCTCACCCTTCTTACTGTACATCTATTACCATCTGCCTCACCATGCTGCACATCTGGTAGAATTGCCTCGAAAGACACACTATGTGAAATGAACTATGTAAAATCAAAATCCAAAAGATCTATGGTTGGTGTGAAAATGAGCAGATATCACAGTACCAAGGGTTTTAATAAAAATGAAATCTAATGTAAAAGCAAAAAGATTTTAAAAAAAACCCATCAGATTGGAAAATACATGCACACAATAACAAGGTTTGTTTTCAAAAGATCCATGCCGTGAATGAATCTCACCAGTTACAAAGCTGTGATGTAGTTACTCCATTTAATTTGTGGCAGCACCAGATTCTGCTTCAAGCCCTTGGGAGCATGGAGCATATATTCCCTTATCTGGAAGCCATTGTGATATTTTTCATTTCGGGTGACATTTCAAAAGCTATCTCCCTCAAAGTTCCAAGTTCACCCATCAAGTGCTGGCCTTACTGAGACAGATTAGGTAACAATTTATTTAAAATGTCATCCTGTCTTCCAACAACACTCGTACACATGTGGGTCTTATGGGACTTGCAGGTGTATGGGAAACTCATCCTGAGCTGAGTCAAAAACTGAGGGATGTATGAAATGTGACGACAGTGCGGTAGGTCCAGGGGAGCATGGCAAGCATACAGACAAGCTATTGTTATCTGGTAGTTAAGGTTCTACCTGTACCATAATAGACATCAGTGATTGTTACACCTGGCCTAGGGGAAACCTGGGCGCAACACAAGGGAGATGACTCCCCTCTTTCCCCGCTCCCAAGGATGACCCTCAGGCAGGGAGGAAACACAACAGAGTCATCCCCAAACCATTATGACCTGGGTCATAACAGTGATGCATTAATGGACTGTACTCGTATAGCGCCTTTCAAATGGAAGCATCCATTTGTTGAATTTGAATGTCGCTCTTGAAAATAACCCGTGGTTCCTTATTAAATGATTGAATAGGACTGCTAGTTTCAGTTTATTAACGCATAAAACATTTCAGTCCCAGTGTGGTTTAAAAATGTGTTGTAGTGTTTGAATAGAGTATATATTATCTTTGTGGTGAAGAACACTACTCTGCAGTGTCAACTGAATAATACATTCACATGTTATGTTACTATTATGAGTTATTAATGTCAGTGCTTATACTTTGGGTGTGATGATTAAGTACATACAAACCAATTTCAATCTCCAACCTCCACCCAACACGGACCCTGACAGAAGCCGCCCACATTGAGCCTGGTTCTGTTCCAGGTTTCTTCCTGTTAAAGGGGAGTTCTTCCTGCCAGTGTGTCCTAATATAATATCTGATGCTGCTCATGTGGGGATTCTTGAATCCTTAATGTTGAATTCCTGAATCGTTGGGTCTCTCTCTTAATTAAAGAGTTTGGTCTAGACCTGCTCTTTATGGGTCTTGAGATAACACTGTTATGAATTGGCGCTCTATAAATAAAGATTGATTGACTGATTGATGTCCGCTGAATGTCTGCTACTAACTTGCTATCTTCCCCGGAGCCTTTCTGTGCTTTTCTCATCTCTCAGGTTCCTGTGGATCCTGGTTCTGGTTCTGCTGCTGTGGTTCTCTGGTTCCTGTGGATCCTGGTCCTGGTTCTCCTGCTGTGGTTCTCTGGCTTCATGAATCACTGATGCGGATCGTTGGCCACTCGTCATGTTTTTCAATTTTACCATATTGCTAATTTATTAGTCACACTCCTATTGTCAGTACTATAGCTGCTGTTAGTATGTTGGTTGCTGTTAGTGTTGTCTCTCTCTCTCTCTCTCTCTCCAACCTCCACCCAACACAGACCGCGACAGAAAGCCCCCCCCCCGAGCCTGGTTCTGTTTGAGGTTTCTTCCCGTTAAAGGGGAGTTCTTCCTGCCACTGTTTCCTAATATAATATCTGATGCTGCTCATGTGGGGATTCTAGAATCCTTAATGTTGAAGTCCTGAATCGTTGGGTCTCTCTCTAATTAAAGAGTTTGGTCTAGACCTGCTCTATATGGAAAGCGTCTTGAGATAACGCTGTTATGAATTGGCGCTATATAAATAAAGATTGATTGATTGATTGATAAATAATATAGTTATAAAATTTAGAAATGACAATTGACTCTACCTTTTGTTCACTGAAATAAACTGAAATTGTTCAGTAAAACTTGTTAACGGGATAAGTGGTGTGTCAGTGGAGTAATACTGTATCTGTGTCCTACCTACCTACCGATATCCCATACAATAAAAATGTATTTTTATGCTGCTACAACAGCTTTTTTGTTTGAAATCACCCATCCACCCACCCAATATCCTTATCCTCAGAGGAGGGGGAAGGGGTGGTGCAGGCTGGAGCCAATCCCAGCTAATCTGCATGTCTTTGGACTGTGGAGAACCTGCAGAAAACCCTCACAAGCGCAGGAGGGAACACACAAACTCCACACACACCCAGAGGCTTCTTGCTGTGAGGTGATAGCGTTAACCACCTCTGTATGAAAGCAGCTCATTACATTTATACAATACAAAGCAAATGCAAATTCAGTTTCAATACAATTTCTATGACACTAGTGTAGCTTTAACAGGTAGAAAACACTTTACTTTTAAAGTGCATCAATTGTACTTACTATTGATTCAACATTATCACATTTACTTCACTACACAGCCCACTATCCATCCAAGGAACTGAAAGGAAACTTTGCTGCTGCTTAACATTTTCCATTTGGCAATGGGATGAAAAACGTTATTGTCTACCACTAAAATAAACAAATTATACATTGAACACACTTTGCTAAACTACGCTGTCACCCAGCAGAAAAGATGCATCATTTTTGGAGTGCCTCTCACTGTGGGGAGAGACAACAGCTGTGTCCTAATTCAGGGCCGAGAGTCTCAGAGGGACGTGGCCCATGAAGGTGGGAACTTCAGAGGACCTGAAGGAAGGACTGAATCCATCTCCTGATCCTCAATGAAACAGTTTATCCTCACAGAGACCAAGACCAATTGTGCATCCAGGTGCTCCCATTAGCATGTAGAGAGTGATTCTAAATGTATCTACAGGAACAGTTTGTGGGGAAGTAGGGCAAGTTTCATGATGCCTCTTAATATTTTTGATAACTCAAAAATAGTGAATCCTTTAATGGTGAATACATTCATATAAAGTCTCCTTGTACATTATGGAGAGCCAAAAGGGACACGTTTCATCACAATAACTATAAACGCCACCTGGCATTTATAAATGCTGTTCTAAATGCTGTCAGGCATTTTATAACACCTGCTGTGGTGTTTTCAAAACAGCAGCCTGGCTCTATATTGCACTATACAGTAGCTGCCTTTCATGCCAGTGGTTACTGGCACAAGACCCATTTAGGGCAAGACCATGACAACATAAGAGTGCTAAGATTGTCACTCAATTGAGAGATGAATCGTTCCCACAATAATGATATAAATATAAATATTCAATCAATTTATATCTTAAAAAAACAAAAACAGTACCTTTTGGCTTTTGCTTCTTTAGGCTATTATTTTGCTCAAAGAAATCATCAACATTTACTAAAATAACAGCTGTGCAGGTACTGCTCCCAGTCTCTAGACAATACAAGTATCTACAAGCAAAATAACAAAAAAAAAAAAGTTTTATTGCAAATATCTAATTCATGGAGATTAAAGCATTCATTTTGCTACATGCTTATTAATAATTAGAATAAAATCACTTAATCTACCTTGTATTGGATTTGAATATGTGGTTTTAATGGTAGCTTAACCACAGCGAATCATGAACATGAATTCTGCAGTTTCTAAGAAGCTGGTTTCTAAAAATGAAATTAAGATACAGCAAAAAAAAACAGTATGCAAATTTAGTTTTAGAGCATTAAAAGAAACAAAACCTTTCTCTATGGCAGCATGTCCTCTGGCAGTGCAGTGAATATCTTTGGGTGTCAGACTGTTGTTCGAACAAAAGCACGTATTCAGCATGCACATGCTTGCTATGCAGCACTTTGCAGAGTAGAAAACAATATTGTCAGTGAACACAGAGCTGGCACTTCGGAGAGCCAACAGGGTCACAATTTGTCACAATTTCCTTCGAGTTTGAAGTAATTAGAAGCACAACTCGGCGTTCATAACCACCATTCGAAGTGCCATCAGGCGTTATATAAAAAGTCTGGTCAGCCAATAGTCTGGTTCTGTAGTCTAATGAATCGGTTGACTTTTTCATTACTCTATAGAGCCGGCCAGCCAGCCAGCCAGCCAGCCAGCCAGGTGACCAGGCGTTTATCGAACACCGAATGGCGATAGCATTTTGAACGTTATCGGTTACTTAAAATACTGGCTAAATAGTGAAGAATTGTGATCCTTTTTGGCTTTCCACAGACAATAATCACATTCCCTCAGAACATATTCTGAAAGATGATTTCTGGGCAACAAGGTCTGCAAAGGACTCACAAGCTGTTCTTAGGATTAACCATAAAATCCTAAATGGAGAATTTAAAGAAGTAGTTTATTACATAAAGTAATACAGTTGTAGCAGTCTGGTTCCTTCAGGCAGGTTAATCCCCAAAAGCCTGATTGCTTTGTGTTTTTAATCTTAACATGACAGAATGCAGACAACCTGGATGAGTTGTGAGAAAGTGAAGCTGCTTTCTGTAAAGATGTAGTGTCAGACAGCCACTCTGTGGTTATAATGAGCATGTTTGCATGGCATGGGCGGGCCTCAGTGTGACACGACTGTAGCAGAGACACCTGTCATACATCAGCACAGTTGTTTCTTCACAAACCTGACCTCTGCATCTCCAATGTTCCCAGAGGCATCTGCCGCAGAGAGGTGAATTGAATTCTCAGCTGCTTTCTCCGGGGGAAAACAAGGAAAGCAGGATTACATATATGAGCAGTGCATTAAGTGACTGGTGCGCTCTCATGCATATGCCCTTCCAAACATCCGTCTGATCCTTCTTCCCTGAACAGCTGCAGCTGCTTCAACCTGTTCACTTTATGGATTGCAATGTGAGATAGTGTTTTGGCCTGAACTTTGCAGCGGGAGATGAGCAGGCTGAATTCTTGAATGATATTGTTTTGCATTTAACACCTTGGCCTGTGAACACAAACATATTTGAAGACATTTGAATGGTTTTGTATTTGTTCTTAGGGGAGCACATCCTGGCAAACACACCATCCAATTATTAATAAAAAAAAGGTTCATCTCAGAGCAATCTCCCAGCTCTCACCATCCAGTCCATTCCTCTAATACACTAATACTTCACAGATATGCATCATCACACCAAAGCCATGATAAAAAGCGTTTCAGGAAATTCCTCTGTGAATAGCTAAATGGCCTTTTAGAATAATTACTCCCATTTCATACAGATTTGATGCATGTATTTAGTCAAGCAGCACACTTTCCTTTGAGTAATGGCAACATTAGATTGGTCAGGCTCGTGATCGTCAAGGCAGTAAGCGGCGCTGCACCGCAGCCCATAGAGACATGAAGGACAGTGTGCTCAGGAGATGCTGCCTCAGTGCCAACATCACACCTCCAAAGGCTGTAACCCATTCTGAGACAGGAGAGAATAAGGCTGTGTTGGGCTCCACCAGAAATGGTGAGGACTACATGTTTCCCAGAGTCCTTTAGTTTCACCCTAATCACACCCCTGGAGCCAGATTTACAGCCACCATTGGCCAATGTGTGACACATGACCCTACAACCTCTGCTCTCTCTCTCTCTCTCACTTCTCGCTTCCCTGATGGTCCAATTCCAGGCCTGCAGCTTTCTCCTCCAGCTCCAGCCTCAGTGTGGCCTGTACCAGAGCAGAGCACCTTTTTCATGGCAGCAACACAAAGCCCTGCCACAACCTTCCTCCAGCCTGGACCACCAACAGGCTAAGAAGCAGCACACTGAAGGATCTTCTTCTTCCCTTTTAAGGACTGCTAACAAACTCTAACTGGGCATATAGACAAAGCATTACTGTATACATGGCTAAGCAATGGTGTAACTTTGTTAATGTATTGGTTTTGATTTTCTTTAATGATCACTGAGTTTGATTACCGTGATGTGTTGTAGTTTACTGTGCAGCCATAAAGTTAAGTTGAGGTTAGCTGCTCAGACACAGGGTCTACATGCAACTAACCATCCTCTCCTAACCTGCACCTACAGTTTACAATAGGCCTCGACTGAGAGACAAAGCTAAGCTAACAGCTACAGCACTTAGCTTTCCTTTCCTTGCCTTTTGTAGTCCTCCATGTTACAGGCTTAGTCACATGTACACCCCCCCTCACACTCACACACACACACACACACACACACACACACACACACACACACACACACAAACACTCTCCCTATTGTTTGTTAGCTAATCACAGTTAGTTAGATTGTTTGTATGTTTGATTTTGTTGTGTTTTAATAAATGTTTTAATACACATGCTGTCTTATAATTGTACAAGAGTGAATAGTGAATTGTGCACCTATACTTGCCTTTTGCGTGAACTGCAGTTAGATGCAGCAGGGTGAATGTGCAAGTCAGAGGTCTGTGCCTGTATTTGAATTTTTTGACAAATATCAATGTTGAGGTTGATGACTGTACAAATGTATTCTCTTATTTATATATATATATATATATATATATATATATATATATATATATATATACACATATACTGAACAAAAATATAAACGCAACACTTTTGTTTTTGCTCCCATTTTTCATGAGCTGAACTCAAAGATCTAAAACATTTTCTATATACAAAAAAACCCATTTCTCTCAAATATTGTTCACAAATCTGTCTAAATCTGTGTTAGTGAGCACTCCTCCTTTTGCCGAGATAATCCATCCCTCCTCACAGGTGTGGCATATCAAGGTGCTGATTAGACAGCATGATTACTGCACAGGTGTGTGCAATTGGCATGCTGACTGCAGGAATGTCCACCAGAGCTGTTGCCCATGAATTGAATGTTCATTTATCTACCATAAGCCGTCTCCAAAGGCGTTTGACAATTTGGCAGTACATCGAACCGGCCTCTCAACCGCAGGCCACGTGTAATCACACCAGCCCAGGACCTCCACATCCAGCATGTTCACCTCCAAGATCGTCTGAGACCAGCCACCCGGACCGCTGCTGCAACAATCGGTTTGCATAACCAAAGAATTTCTGCACAAACTGTCAGAAACCGTCTCAGGGAAGCTAACTGCAGTTCATCGTCGTAACCGACTTGAGTGGGCAAATGTTTACATTTGATGGCGTTCTCTTCACGGATGAATCTCAGTTTTCACTGTTCAGGGCAGATGGCAGACAGCGTGTGTGGCGTTGTGTGGGTGAGCGGTTTGCTGATGTCAACGTGGTGGATCGAATGGCCCATGGTGGCGGTGGGGTTATGGTATGGGCAGGCGTATGTTATGGACAACAAACACAGGTGCATTTTATTGATGGCATTTTGAATGCACAGAGATACCGTAATGAGATCCTGAGGCCCATTGTTGTGCCATTCATCCACGATCATCACCTCATGTTGCAGCATGATGATGCATGGCCCCATGTTGCAAGGATCTGTACGCAATTCCTGGAAGCTGAAAACATCCCAGTTCTTGCATGGCCAGCATACTCACTGGACATGTCACCCATTGAGCATGCTTGGGATGCTCTGGATCGGCGTATACGACACCGTGTTCCAGTTCCTGCCAATGTCCAACAACTTGGCACAGCCTTTGAAGAGGAGTGGACTAACATTCCACAGGCCAGAATCAACAACCTGATCAACTCTATGCGAAGGAGATGTGTTGCATTGCGTGAGGCAAATGGTGGTCACACCGATACTGACTGGTTTTCGATCTTTGAGTTCAACTCATGAAAAATGGGAGCAAAAACAAAAGTGTTGCGTTTATGTTTTTGTTCAGTGTATATATAAATTCATGTTTTGTGGTTGAACAGTTTTAAATCGTGTACTTTTAGCATGACCTGCAACAACATAAAATTGACCAGATTAATTTATGTTAACACAACCTTATTCTAATGGATTTAGATAGCAAGTCACTCCTGCTTACCACTCCAGAGCAGTAGGTGTCAGTAATGTGCCAATAATTATTCATCAGTCAAGGTAATGACCCAGTCAAAGAAGAGCTGTTACATTGATTTGGAAGATCGCTGAAGGTAAGCTGAATCGGCAAGAAAGGTGGCGTTCAAGGAAAAAAGATCAAGAGCATCATTGTCCCCATAACCCAGGTATGATGATGGGGGGGAAAAAATTAGAAACTGTCAAACCTGTACAGCAGGGGTCGGGCAATGAAGTTTGGCCACGGGCAGAGCCATTTTGGTGCCCTAGGTGAGATTATGGTTTGGCGCACCCCACCCTCGGCGTTCACGCACCACCCCAAACATTAATGGACAACTGCCGTGTGACAGACCTTAAAGGTTTAATTGTTGGTCAAACACACCAACACACAAACAAACACACACTAAAATAACATAAAATAACAATAAAAGATAATTAAATTAAATAACATAAATAAAACCAGAGTTGCTGTTCAGGTTTTGTGCAAATATTTAGAAAGTGTCATGACCCGTCCTTGGGCTTTGCTGTTCGTTCTTCTTGCTGCTTTATTTCCTGTTTTATTTTGGTTTCTTACCCTTTCCCCTCGTTCCTCCCATTGTGTGTTTTCCCGCCACCACTGATTGTGTCTCCACCCCTCCCACCTGTGTCTCGTTACCTGCCTGTCTATTTAGCCTGTGTCTCCCCTGTCCTCTGTGCCAGTTCGTCTTTGTTCCCAGTGACAAGCGTTCCAGCAGTTTTTCTTATGTACTTTTTCTTGTGCAATGACTGAGTTAAAACACTCAACAAAAGGCTGCTCCCAAACTTGATCTATTCCTCTTCCCAGTCGTTCTCTGTTTTATTTCATTTGTCTTCTTTCTTTCTAACTTCTGTTCTGTCATCAGATTTACCTTAAGAACGCTGGAGGATTTTCACGCAGCATCGTTTGTGCATATTTGACCTCTGAAATGATTTGATTTGCACCAAACAGCCACTGTTCTGACATTAGCTGATATTAGCTGCTGGTTAACAATGTGATATTCCCTTTTGAAACCGATTCAATGCCTATGAAACAGATTCATCAAGCCTCCTCTGACCCCAACTCTAACCCAAATTCAATCTGGCTCATCCCACGTCTGCTGGATATGTAAATGAACACTAGTTAATAGCTCAAAATGAATAGCTATGTAAAGGTAA
The DNA here is from genome assembly GCF_042242105.1 of Pempheris klunzingeri. Lineage (NCBI taxonomy): Eukaryota > Metazoa > Chordata > Actinopteri > Acropomatiformes > Pempheridae > Pempheris > Pempheris klunzingeri. The sequence continues at coordinate 21,860,379 of NC_092018.1, forward strand.
TAATGTGTCAGTGTTGTCTTAGGTTTGTTCTGCTGTGGGGGCAGCAGAACAAACAAAAACAATTCACTCCAACTGAGTTTATGAATATTACCAGCATACAGTGACTGTGCTACTATATGTAGGCATGAATGTAGTCCACATGAACATGCCAGAACACCAGCAGGATCTGCAGAAAAAACTGGTAACTGGGTAAACATGACAAAAGATAGTGATCGCACATCTGACATGATGAAATGATCAAAAATATAATACCCCTCTATAAAAATGGAAATTGTTTATAATTTTCCCCACTTTTAAATCTTACCAACTTAGACGATGAGGCTTTTTCCCGGGAAAAGACTAAGAAACTGAGCCAAAAGAAAATTCCAAGATTATATACACATGAATTATATCAAGAAGATGAAAAAAGAAAACAAGCTCATTTTTCATCTTTAAACAGCAGCTCCCTTGTTATCTTGTCAGTGGATGTGCCATTACCATTAACTTGCATGCAGGGAAATATGAAGGAGCAAACAATGAACATGACAAAATGTGAAATTCCCTAGCCTCTCAAGGTCTCATTTCCCTGGCAGCTGCTGGGGAGCGGGAAAGATAGATCCTCTATCAATAGCAATTGGGAGGAGGGTTGCGCAATTTTTTCCCCAAGCAATTTATCTACATTCAGTCAGCCTAAGTCATATGGAAGCTTTATCCCTCCAGAATATATCTAAGAGACAAAAATGAATAAATAAATAAATAAAAGCTCAAACTGTGTAGTCAATTTAATCTCAAGTATGGAGACCATTAAAAGCAACTTGGAGTGAATTACGGCCCGAATGAATTACCTCAACTCTTGCTTATGAGGAAAGCTGCTGTGTGTGGGTCACCTGTCATGCTGACACTTTCACGTGCTCCATCACAGCAGCAATGATCCACGTAGCTGCTGCAGTTGAGTCACAGGCAAGCAATCTCCAATTCTAATAACCTCCAGATTTGACTATATCCTTGCAACTGGTGACTAGAGCTCCATCTTACAAATTGCTAGACTTGGGTTGATAAATTTCAGTGTATAATTTCACATCTAAAGACTGATGGACTTCATTTCGAGTGCTATTCTTACATTGCAGTGTTGGGAGCAGGATACAAGGGCTCCTCAATAACACTACAGTCTGACTCTGGGTGCAACATACAGCAGCAGATATACTGCGTTCCTCAAAGCTATAATCACCAGTGATGGATCACCAGTCAATCAAGCAATAATGTGATGTTGTTCTCCTGAGTTTCTGATGCTGGTGCTGTTAGGTTTGTCAGTCCAAATGTAACGATGACAATACTACTACTACTACTAATGATGATAATGATAATGATGATAAACAGCTACCTTCAAAATAACCTTTACAAAGTGCTTCACAAACAAGAACAAAATGAATCAAATGTCCCAAAAAACAGCTGGTAAATAACAATAACAAATCAGACTGCCAATAGTAAGGAGAGAATAATGGGTAAAAGTAAGACATAAAACCAGGAGAATGAATAGCAGATTATTAATTACGAAGAGGCCACGTGGTAAAAATAAGTTTTGAGTGATGATATAAATCAGGTAAGCTATTCCAAAGGGTTGGGATCCTCACAACAAAAGCACTGTCACCCTTGGTCTTTAGCCTTGACCGGGGAATAGCTAATGAGGCCTCATCAGAGGATCTCAAGCTACGGACTGGTGAATAATAATTTAAAAGATCAGCCAGGTAGCTCATTCCCAAACTACAAAGACCCTTTAAAGACAGGAATGCCAAAATTGTAAAAATCCATTCTAAAACAGACTGGTAGCCATGAAGGGAGGCCAAAATAGTGGAGATATGATCTTGCCTTTGTGATTTGGTCAAAGGTTTTGGACAACCTGTAATCGTGTTTTGGCCGAAGCATGGAAACATGGTATTACAGTACAAGCCTGGATAACTCTCTGAAGATCAGTGAAAGCAATAAAATATTATTATTATATATTTCTCAACACCGAGATGACCTTTTGAACATGGGAGCCAGTACAACATGCTGCACTAGAGCGCCAAGACGAGGCAGAACTTGACCAAAAGTGTGCTCAGGGCCTATATTAAGGATTTCTGCTTTAGAGGAGTTACGCTGAAGAACATTTTTGCCATCAGTGTACTGCTGGAAATACTGCTGTGGGCTCCAATTACTACGGGTTATGGGGGGACAATTATCTGCAATTCTGTGTTCTTCCAACACAGAACCTGAAAGAGAGAAACTACAATTTAGCAGAATGTTTTGGTTTTTTTAAAGGGATTTTACATTTACACTCTATTAATAAATCTATACATGTATTAAATTAATTTCCTGAAACACATCTCTGTAGGCTATCCTTCCTTTTTTGCTCTGATCAAAAACCTCAGATCCCAGGAAGAACTTGACCAAGGACCTATATCAAGGATTTACGAGTTACGCTGAAGAACATTTTTGCCAGGAAGAAAGTTTAGTTACTTCACATGGTTTGCAAGACAAGTAAAGTCATCTGTGAAGCAATGAAATGAAATGTCATGCTTATTATATTTTTTCATATTTCTAAAAATGTTTATTACAGATCAAGCCATCCAACAATTAGAGAGTGTTTTCTCTAGGGTTTTCAAGAAGTCTTTTAATATTTAGAATCATCATCTGGGTGACTGAAAGGTAAGGGGCTGCATTATCTAGAACCTTTAACAGGAATTTAGTAGGTATTATTTCCAGTGGGCTAGAAGTAGTCAGAAAGAGAAGTGGGTGAGTGAATCGCTGCAATAGGGACACCAGGAGAGCCTGCTGGGGTTGACTGGTGGATCAGTAGTCATAAACGAGCCCACCATCCTGACCACGAGCCCTTGGGGAGTTGACAAAATGATAATCAGGGGGGGCATAGCTCTTAAAACAAGCTGTGTTGAACTGGTTTGGACCAGGTGTTAGTAAAAAGGTCAAAAAACAAAGATTTTCAGACAAAATCACCCAAAATAAGTGTTTTTCAAAAGGGATTGTGCATTTTAAAAGAGCTAACTTGACCCCAGCCCCAGTAACCTCTGGGCTGGATTTCTTTTCAAGGGGACTAATAAGTGGTTCCTATTACATCCTAGATGTGGTTTATTGTTGCCCTTTGTACCATTACACTAGAAGATGGTATTATCAATAGAATAAACAGAAGGAGACAGCAGTCCAGAGGAATAATTCAGTTCAGAATTACATATGCAAGGAGAGGAGGTAGTTTTTAGAGAAGGGAGAAGATTGCTGGTGGTGATGGAAAAAGACCAGGAGTGGATGAGGACATGCAATGGAGGATAGTCGGGGTGAGGGAGAGTTCCAGATTGAGTAAAACAAATTGTCAGTTAAAGTGTGTGATCCTAGGCCATTTGTGTGAAAGCCATCCCAGAGGATGAAGGCTGAATGTTTCCAGATGAGGTTAGAATTGGCAATAAAACATAGGTTTGGGGCTGTACAGGTTAAGTGCAGCCAGGTGTGAAGGTTATGAGGGGACTATGAGGGAACCAAGGGGTTTTCTGACGTCCTGTTTTTAGAATTTCAGAGGACTGAGAAGAAATGTCACTACAGCCTACATGGACGACAGCATTTTGGTCAAGTGGGTGTTCGGCAAGGGTGCTGGGAATCTTACCCATCATGTCAGACACCTTGCAGCCAGGAAAGCAAACATTTTCAGCAATTAGTTATGTTCCGTACAATTGAATCTCCGGTAATGAGCCTAGTTGGTTAATAGAAAAAATTACACCCCTGAAAATGGGAGGATGGAGACGGGTGGACAGAGAGGGGGGCTGGGTTTCCCTGGGTTGAAGGAGTCAAATCTTGTGTCGTAGTAAGGAGGTGTAACAGAGGAGTATTGACCAGGGAGCAGCGTTTATGGTTAGATGGCATGGGGCCAACTTGGGCTATAGGTCCAACCCTGAGACAGACTCCACGTTCATCTGGGACGACAACCAGAGGACACAATACAGGGAGCAACAGCGTCAGGCTCTTGGGCACAGACTGGTTTGTGCTGCAGCAAAAGTGATGTGATGTCCATGAACTGTTCAGCTAGCTGGATCTGGTCAAACTCTAGCGTTCTGACACCAAGTATCTGCAGTCAGGCCAACAGCTTTAGAAACTTTTGAATGGTGGGATTAGGAGTATAGACTGGGCCAACCCACCGTTGTAAAGAATAAGTAGAAATTTAGAGCCAGCAAGAATACACAGCACAGAACTTTAATTTTTCCAGAATGAAACTATATTAATAATTAGCTGCTATTTGTTACTCCAAATAGCCACAACCATTGACAGATTATGCAACAAATGACACGGACATGTAAATCTGACGAGTCACCCCATGCAGAGGTTTGGGTCCAAAAGTGACTTTATTTTAACTGTAGATTGCAATTTTTCAACTTCATTAGCATTTTATTAGCACTTGTAACAGAATTTTAAGCTCAGCGATTGGATGTTGCTTAGTGAAAGGCAGCTTGGGAAGTGTGCATTTTTTTTTTTTTTTTTTATCAAAGAAACACACATGTTATGACAATGTTGATTCCACCACGAGAGTCTCATGGCCATCCAGCTTTTATCTTGGGGAGCCAAGGGATTCAAAATGTTGGCACCTCAATGAAAGACACTACTTAAATTATATTATGGGGAGTGTAGGATTTAGTCCTAACTTGAAGCATATGAAACACTTTACTTCCCCTTTGTAAAGCACTATGAGACACTCTGTTGTGATATTGGGCTATACAAATAAAATTGAATTTAATTGAATTGACAGTAAAACAGTCTCCAAATATTTGTGTGATCTGTCCTTTTTTTTTCCCCTCCGGTGTTGTTTAACCGCTTCACATCACTGGCAAGGCCAGAGATCATCACGGGTAGCTCCACATTTCATCTACAAGAAATGTCTCAATGTCTTGGAGTGATTTGTTAATGCCTAACCCCACCCCCCAGCTTTAGTGCAGCCAACGACACAAACTGTACTGAAAAACAGCCCAGATGCAGCGGCCACAGCATTTTTGTCACTTTTGGATAAAGACCAGCAGACAGTCAGCATCCAACGGGACCAAATGCTGGTGTGTCGGTCTGTCAGAATTACACTGACAGGCACTGGAAAGGAAGCGTGGGGCTTGGACTGAGAGCGGTGGACCTGTCAGTGGCCGCCCCCAGCATCTTATCTGTGCATATGATAATAAACATCATGAATCTTATGACCACCAGCGAGACCAAACGGGACCGTCCCAGAGGAGGGGGCAAGATCTAAGCTGAGGTAAGCTAACCCAGCTGGGACCTGGCTGCTGTCTGCTCTGACCGTGCAGAAAGAGCAGAGGGTGGGGGTTATGGTGCCGATGGGACAATAACAGAGGGCAAACTATTTATTATCACAGGCTGTATTGTCACAACATGCTGTTCTTCCATGTACTGTGAGCAGCACAAGCCTTAGTTTGTTTTCCAGCAACATCTCTACTGTATAATTTTCCATAATTTGCTGTCACTGATAAAGGTGTCTCTCCATCACATCAAAATGTGACTTTCAAATACCTGAACAGTCACCTCCACAGGCCTCGTTAAATATATCCACCTGTGTGAAAACTAGTCGTGCTTTTCATCTCGGCAGAATCGCCTGCTGTGATTCGGCATCAGTCATCCGTGCAGACATTTCATGTGTCTGTTGCCTTTAAAAGTGAAGAACTGCTCACAGAGTATGATTGTGAGCCATGTAAAATGTTAAATGCCAAATGGAAAATGGAAGTCGCAGTGAGAGGCTGCATTGTTCCGGTGGTGTTTTTAAATGAACTGGCCATGACAATGAGTGCGCCTACTTATTTTAAATGTATCAAAGCATGTGCTTCTCCCTCGTCTGGAAGAGAGAAGAGAAATGCAAATGCAATGATTTTACACCCAAATGATGTGAGCAAAGGCATCAAAAAGAAGTCATTAAGAGGCCCAAACCACAGCCATTCCTGGATAAGCTACACATCAGGGTATAAGGCCCCCTCAGACCTTCCAGCTGTGACCAGAGGTTAAAAAGTCCTGTGACCTCAGTTATATCAGATGAGTCAGGACTGACCTTTACTGAGCATTCGTTTTCTTCATTGAGCCTGAAGCCTTCATCACTGACTCATCTGTCAACTGAGTCTTGAATTTATCCTCACTTTCATGCGTTTATCTTGTTATATTGAGTCCAGCATATTCCAATGAAGAATTCAGCCACCTGCATCAAAGTAAATTGACACAGATTGAATGAAACAAAGGGGCCAAAGTGGGCACAGTGGGCATGTGAAGCATCAGTAACTTCCAAAAATGACATACAAGTGCCAAGTGATTCACAGGATCTAGAACAGGGAGACCAAGATTAAACCATATAGTTCACATCAAGCCACAGCGCACACACGATCCAGAGGGGGATTTTGGCGCCCAAGGCAACACATTCAGTTTTTGTTCTAATGCAAACTCATTCAACCTGTGTCATGTCATCAACACAGATTTTAGACTTCACAATATCCCAGGCATCCCAGTCTGTGTTATTTCTGTTCTGAGGTGCAGGAATTATCGGTATCAGACCACAGTTTATGATCCAACATTTATTTTTGTTGTATTTACATCATACATCTTAGAGTGCACGTTTAGCCTCCAATATACCTGCACTTTAGATGTCTTGCATCTCAGTAGCAGTACTGAATTAAGAAAATCTGCTTTTCTACAGTGGCAGCATTAACAAAATACTGAAGGTCAACCAAGTGGCACACCTGCCTTTATAAACTTAATCCTTACGGATGCTCAGTCTTCCGGCTACGCATGTTTCTTGGGCCACAGTATCAGCAAATGAATTGGTCATAATACAAGCAGCAGCCAGCAGTTTCAGTTAACAATGTGACCACAAGCGTCAGCATCTCAATAGAGTGACCCCTATAGACTCATCTCAGCATCAGGTGTTCAGTGCAGAGCAGTGGGTTTGTTTCAAGAATCCCTCTGGACATGTTGTAAGATATAAAAATGCTTTGAATAGCTTTGAATTAAAATTTGTCTCTGATACAGATACAAGAGAAGCTCATTTTTCTCGTTAAAATTCTTAAATGACACGTTCTATGACCTGCAGGACCAGAGTGTACCATTATTACACTGACAAGAGGCCACGCTGGTTGTGCTTCATTGTTATGTCAATGTTCAAGATAGACACATTGTAAAAAGAACAGATGATTGAAACTGAAGTTTGTTGTGTTAAACCGAGATTCAAGGTGAGTAGTTCTTCCTTCGGCAGATGAATGTGTACACAGCTTTCTACTGTCAAACTCTGCACAGTGAAGGTCAAACATCCAAGTTAGGTAACAATAAGCAAAACACATTTTCAAGTAGAGGACTTTAATGAAAGTTTGGTGTGAAATTATAAAAAATCTTCATGGCCTAGCTCTTGTATGCTAAAAAATGGCCCTGAGTGGAGCAGCTGTCCACGACCCTGACGATCAAAGGCCCTCAAGGATACTGCGGAACTGTGCTCCTACTTGTAAAATTCCTTGTAAAGTTATTCCAATTCATTACAACTTGGTCTTACTTTCCTAGGTTTGGCCATAATTTCTCTTGTTTATGATATTATCCCCAACAAACCACAATGACATAAGTGACCTGGTGATATCAAAGTTGATCATAAGATATTTGTGGCCAAATGATCACACAGCCTGTAAATATGAGCAGTGCTTCACTTCCGCTGTGAAGCAGATAGCGTGTGCCTACTGCCCTGAAAGGGACACAGCACCAGATTCAACGAAATATATCCAGAGGTCTGTGAAAAGTGAAGCAACTTAAATGGGTTCTTTTGGTCTGATAAATGATGTCTGTGAAGGCTGGTATCCTCACACAAGCCCTCTCCAGGGTCCCTCCTTTCTCTTTAGAACGGAGATAAGAGCACTGGAATGTCCTTCGTGATAGTGGGCCAGATCAATTTGCGGGTCACACGAGGATTAAGAAGTGAAGAACAATCAAGCCTGGGAACAGGGATGTACCCATGGATTTGTACAGCAGATAGTTTGGATAATAACGTTCCTGCTCCCCTTTGGGTTCTCTCCCAGTGACTTAATCTTCTGTAACTGGCACGAGGAGAAGATCCAGGTTGTATTAAAGCTGAAAGGACCCTGAACCTGTAGGGGCATCAGCTCCAGAGAGTCTTACAAACCTGCAGTCCTAACGAGGTCCCCTGCTCTGCTCTGAACCAGCCTGGTGTACAAACCATCTGTACACCAACGCTGTTTGGGGAAGGATTTTTGTATGCCGTAGCCAAGTGCTGCTGGATTTCCTGATCTCCATATTGATTTATGTCTCGGGGTGAGCAGGTTAATTAAATGTGAATGGTGTGGCAGCAACATTTTATCGAGCACAGAGTAAAGCCAAGTGCAGTGACTGTTTGAGTTGCTACAAGAGCAATCAATGCAGAATAACGAGGGAGTATCTGTCATTGCGCGGCAAATAGATGAGATGGAGTGTGATGTGCAGACAAATGAAGCAGCTGCTATTTGGCGCTGGGCTGTGTTTGAAGTTTAGTCGTGCATCAGCAATGGGTTAGTGGGGAGGATCTCTGACACCCTAAGGTTACTTCTGGAAAATGCCATCACGAATTACAAGGACTCTAATGGACAGAGGTACAAAACTTGAATGTGAAAACAAAGTATCTAACATATGTCCTGCACTCACACTGCCGATTCATTGATGTCTTCCGAAAAACACAATCTGGATCTGGTGTGAAGAAAAGTTCGCGAAATGAAAAGGGATTCCAAACCACACTATCAAATTAGATTTTGTATCTGCCTCCTGGCATGAGTTTCATTACGGCATCAACAGCTCACTGAGTTTTCTCAAATCTGCTTCTCAGCAGGTCACAAAGTGTGAAATTTGTGTTCTCACATGTTTGACAAATCATCTGACAGCAAGAGTGCAAAAAGAATTGGAGCTCTTGTATCAGAGATGGTGATGGTGGTTTTTTTTACCTCACCACACCAGAAAATTATTTATGGATTTCAAACTGCAGGCATGGCATGCTCTCAGTCAACCTTCATGATTATAAAGTGTCAGTTGGATTTATATGACATCTGACTGCTGGGGTCTGTTCTCTTTTTGTGGATAAATGAACCAGCCTGATTTGATTGGAGATAATTTGACAATGTTTGGCCTGGATTTTTCAGAGCTGGCTCAAACATTTTCTAAAAAGCTGAATCATCAACAAAGACTTTGGTTTGGGTGAACCCCATGGACTCCTTTTCAGATACAAATTATTATTGGATTATTTGATCATTTTGAATTGCGATTATTGCAATTCAAATTTCATAATAAAGAGTTACCTGTACCATTACATGATGACTTGGTGATCTATGCCGACGAATATGTCAAATATCGGAGAAGAACATTGTGAATGGATGCTCGTTACACAGAACAACAACGGGTGTGCTGATGACATCATTGTTTTTCAAAGCAACAAATGACATGTTCATATGAATACACAGAAAGAGCCGCGGGAATGTGCACAAAAGAAGGTGTTTAGTGACCTCAGACACTTGAGTAGGGACCTTTTGCAAAATATTCATATTTGTATGGACCACGGGGGATGGGAACATATTCTGCAATAACACGATTTAAAAGATGTCTTGACGATGTCGTGGGACTGTGAGGGTATTACGTATTACATGCCTACATACGCGTGAAACAGAAATTCTACAGCGTGAGTGCATCAGTTGTTGTCTATCAGCTGTCACGGCTGGCACTGCATAGTAATAACTGGTACTGTAAAAGTGTTGCTCACTGCTGCTATGTCATTGGACATCGTAGAGAACACAGGTGAGTACTGAAATAAAAATTAAAAACCCACTAAAAATGTATTCTATTCTATTTATGTTAGTTCGGACAATGTCATTTAATTAAAAATTTGATTCTAGATTAGATTCGAGTGACAAACCAGTGCAATAGCATATCACCATAAAACCTGTCTCACTCTTTTAGTAAGGTGTTTATTAGTGAACTTTGTTTGAGGCAGACGGAGCTCTAAAAGAAACTAATTTAGATTTTGTGGAATTGATTTAGGGGAATACCACTTCTCTTCATGTGGATATGAAAGTGCTTTAAAATGGAAGCATGCAAATTAAGTGCTTAATTAAAACATTTCATAGATGATGAGTCGTTATATGATAATAGAGTCAAATCAAACAAATTGTTAGTAAGATATATCCAAAGATAGTATTAATTTAAAATCCTAAAAAACAACACAGGAGGAGTTTTTAACGAGTGAATTAATGAATATTTTCCTACTGAATAATTTAAGAAAAGAATAAGGACAAACAAATGGAAACGGATTCATTGCTAAAGCTTTTCATTAAAACCAAGTTTTACAAAGGGGTTAAAAATGTGGGGGAGACAGAAGAAACAAGCCCCCGAGCCTTGAAGCGCCTCCCTGTTGTGTATCTCTGTCGTTCTGGTTCTTATTTCTACAGTGAGTTCAGATCACGCTGGCAGTCCCTCAGCACATCACAGCCCTGCCTCGCCCCCTCAGAGTTTGTCTTCAAAGGTGTCAGACGAGGGAGGAGGATGGGGCCGGAAGGCTGAGAGGTGGTGGTTGTTGGAACCCCCTGGCCTCAGCGCCCAGAAGAGGGTGCTGGGCGGGTACCTAGGGTGGTAGCTGGTCTTATGGAGGAGTGCGTGGCTCTCAGTGTCTGTGTAATAAACTCTGGTGGCCTGTGTTTTGTCAGAAAGTCCTGCGGTGTGATGTCCCAGAGGCTGAAGATGTCGTCCACATAACAACAATACAGGGGGGCTTTAATGGGTGTTTGGGTGGGCTCTGGGCATTCATGTTCGATGGCCGCAAGGCTGAGTGGAGGTTCATATCATAAAGTTAAACTTCTTCATGTCTTTTGATTACTGTTGGTTCTTAAATCAGAAAATAGGATCTTTACTGCTCACAGCTGGTTTGGGTTTGGTGTGAGATTCTCCCACTTCATGTTGGCATTTGTCCAATGTGGAACACATGTCTACTACAGGCCAACTTTTATAACTTTTTATTGAAAAAATAGAGCACAACAAGAAACAATAAAAAAGGAAAAGGAACTGGAAAACATCTAGAACAGAAAATTAAGCAATTAACAAATAGATATTCAAGCAATCCCACTCAACAAATACAAAATGCCAACTGTCAGCTCGATGAAATCTGATTCAACAACTAAAATATGATAACTTCAAAATTGAATCCGGCAAATATTTAGCTGATCAGTTACAACACAAATTTATTACATTTGATATTTTACCCATCAGAAATACAGACTTTGTTCAACAACCTGGAACTTCCTAAACAGGAACACCTGAGGAGCTCCACAAAGCCCTACTCAAGATGCCAAACAATAAATCTGATGGCTTCCCTGCTGAATTCTATAAATACTTCTGGCACTTACGATCCATGCTATATTAGAAATACAAAAAAACCATCACAAATTCCTTCACACATGAATACAGCTGTCATTTCAGTGCTACTCAAACCCAATAAAGATCCAGCCTAACCTACTAGCCGCTGCCCCTAATTAACAGACTTAAAAATCATCGCTAAAGTACTGGCCACCAGATTAGAGACAGTCATCTTCACCTCGAAACACCCCGACCAGACAGGTTTTATCAAGAAAAGACATGGCTCAGACCATGGGCGCCTTGTTGTCATTAAAAGTGGTGGGCAAGGGGAGGTATAGCAGGATACATTTAATTAACACCAGAAAATGGTTCAGTGATTGGAAACCAACCACACAGATATTCATAAGGTAATTATTTATCGTGTCTTAAGTGTTTCTCTAGTAATTTGCTTGGATCACAGTGGGGTAACTGTTAGTTTTGACTGGACCTGAACACCCAGCTGCGAAACCACCCACTGGTAAACACTTAAAAACGGCAAATTACAACCACAGCGCAAATTAGCATCATGTCCAGTTATTCCTGATGCCTTCATTTAAGATTAATCAATGAAATCTCAAACCAAATTAGCCTAATGTCAGTTAACAGGATCATTTTAGCGAACCCCACGTTAGTTAAGATTAGTCATGCCACCTCCCTGATCAGTGGACTCCCTGCTGTGTTTAGACAATGAGCACTGCCTTGGAGAAAACAGGCAGGTTGAGCCAAACAAGACTGACAAAATCTCTCCCAGAGTTCAACTGTTGATAAATGACAGCAGAGGATCAGGGAGTGGAAATTCCCTCTCAGTGCGTAAAATCTTAAAATCAGTATCTGCTAACTAGTCTGAAGATGTTAATTGCAAGATATGTGATCTGTTCGCCATGCTTCAGTTTAAATGTGCTGCTGCTGCAGCTGCAGGAGGAGCCCCACATTTTTAAAGACTGAGGCTGAAATAGCTGATGATAAAAAAAAAAGGAGCTAGATAGAGTGAAAAAAACAACTTGATTTTTGATTTTCCTCGAAACAGCAGAAGACAGAACGCCCCTCCTGCCTCTTTACTTGCTCCTCAAAAGTCAAGTCACTTCTACAAATCACCTCCAGGTTTCTGCTCACTGACATTGCACTGGAATGCAGACTACTGCTAAGATGATTTTAAAAACAAAATCCTCCATGAAAGTGTCATCGCTCCACTGTTTCTTCCTACCTTGTGAGCAAGCAGCACTAGAACAGATAGAAACTGCATTATCTGACTCAGAGGACTTTTATGCTCCTCTACATACATGAACATGCATGAAGCACGACACGGGACACGTTTAACCAAAACCACGACCTTTCCCTTACTCAAAAATGGTTTTGATCTGACTCCTCATAGGCAGGACAGCTTCATCTGTCTGTACATTTCAAAACTAAATCACAATTACAAAACTATAATCATTGTCTGATCACACAGCAATGGCTGGGGTTTGCTCAGTTTTAGGCACTCATCTTACTTTTGCGAAAGTTCGTAATTTGGATTAAAAGGATTTAGCTAAGATTATGGAATGAATATGGCCACGCTTCAAAGACAGCAATGGTGACAGCGCGTAGGAAAGAGCAAGCAAACAGTGGTGTCCCGGGGTGAAGTGGGACGTTTGGTTGAGGTAATCAACTGCAGAGTTTTCGGTCCTGTATTTATATGTCCTGTGCTTTGTCCTCCATAGTCCTGTGCCGTACATGCCCACCATCAATCTTCCACCTCCTTACGATGTCTGTGTGGTACAAGAACATAGCACCTCCTTTACTGGAAAAACCATGGCCAGTGAATATGATGTAGCAAGTGGGGCAGCTTGTGCTGTAGTGCCACTAAACCCAGGCTCTCCTACAGGAGGAAATGACATTTTCTTCAAAACACATTTGGCCAAACAAATTAGTAGAGTGAAAATGCAATGTGTTGGAATCAAGGTTGCTTCTTTAGTTAGTGATTTACAGTATATATTTCTTCCAAAAAAAACACTCAAAGGTGGATGTGTGAACAGAGTACATATCTGGTTGTTGAAGGAAGGTGTGTAATGAAGGTCTGTGGGTTTATTTAGCCAATACATGCAGAGAAACTGAACTTTCATACTCCTGTTTGAAAGATTTCTCTCTCGAACTGTTGAATCTGCAGTTTTTTTGATTCTGAGATTAGATACCAAGTGACAAAAAAAAAACCTGATGATTGCTGCCAAAGTTTTATACAGCTGAAAATGTTTCTCTGCAGCTACTGGAAATATCTCAACATGACAACATCACACCATCTGTTTAGCCAGTTATCTGTGAGAATAAGAAAAACAACAACACAGAAACAGAAAATGCGAGGTATGTAGTCAGTGGCTGTGTTTGACAGTGCTTATGTGTTATGGCGGCCAGCTGTCTCTGGCCCTGAGCTGATTCTCTGAGAAATAAGAGGAACAGGAAAAACTGCCCCTCCATCTCAAATAAAGGATCAGGCTTTGAGGCATGCTGATCATCATTAATTTAGTATTATCTTATTAGTAGTGGCTGCCAGTGTGGTGCCATCAATGAGACATTCTAGACCCAAACTAAGGTAAAAGACATCCATCAAGTGGCCAGACCCTAGACTGTATAAAAGAAGTGGACGTAGCTACAATGACGTCACCCACGCCGTCATGAAGCCTCGAGTTCAGCTTTCCAGGAGTTGCCATCTTGGTGTTTTGGAACCAGAAGTGCCGTTCGTTCGACAAAAACTGGCGCTGATTGGTTACTCACGACGTGTTCCTGCCCAAAAAGCATACCCTGCTTTATCGTAGTATTTTCCTCTAAATGGGACCACAATGTACTAAATGACACACGACTCCAAATGAATGGTCATGTCACCCCGTGTCTGCCGGTCATGTGAAAAAAGCACACGTGTGCTTATCAGTTTGCTATCATCTGTAAGTTCATGCTGTGTGAAATGAATGGAAACTACTCAAAGCTCTCTTCCAATGTGTGCCGTACCCAGGTCAACGGTGCAAGTTGTAAGGATAAAACACATGAAAGTAATGTAAAATTATTTATTATTATTATTTTTCAAGTGGGTTTTCTCATTAGTATACATCTGTCTATTGTTTCTTTGAGTTAAACTAAAAACAGCTGTGGGCAACAGTGTGTGAAATTCCATAATGCAAGATTTGAGTTTTAATTTATTTCCCACCGTTATTCTGCCACAGTTTAGTTTTCTCTACAGAGCCTTCATACCAAAGACTTGCAAGTCTCAATTGCTTGTTAATTTATATTTTTACTGAGGAGGCAAAAGACTATAAATTTTACTCACAACAAAGGAGTAAATCATTTTTGAAGACTACACCTGATGCCACTAATGCTAATGTTCTTTTTACCCTACATTTTTTTAAAACTGCTTAAGATAATCCAGCACTACCACAGTACTACTGCTACAACACTAATAGTACTACTACCACTACCACCACTACTGCTAATAATGATAACAATAATAATGATAATGCTGCCATGATCATTATTTGAGTTGCTGCATTTCTCACAACATCCAAATCTGCGCTGACTATCAAGCTTGTGGGCTCTGACAGATCAATGGGAATCTGAGTCTGTGAAATTCAAGTACAGTTTTACCATTGCCCTGGGCAGTCAGAAGAGTTCATGCCAGACAGTGATGGATATAGATTTGAAAAAGGTATTCATCTCAAAGCCATTTCATGTCTCACTGCATATAAGACATGCAAAAGGCAAGTGGATGTTCCAATTGAGATCAGCTGTGTCTGATCAGGGTAAATGTTGCTTGAAAAGGAGATCTTTCTGCGCTTGAGGTGAGAGAAGTGCGAGCTTCCTGCCAAGAAATATCACTATGTGTCATTCCTATTAAACCTGTGAAGATTTTCTGATCTGCCTTAGCCAATTAAAATGTGTGTACTACAGAGGAAGCCTGTGCAAGTGTCAGAAGTTAGATTCAGTTATCATAGGATGGTTATGGCATGACGACGGTGAAAGTGGAAGAGGGACCACATGAGATTTAAGCATGTATGTAAAAGCAGCATTAACGAGCCTGAGTTATCTTCACAACTTAGGGAACAGTTAATTTAGTGGCAATGCAAAACATCAAATGTTACAGTGGAAACAACAGGTGTCACAGCCCACTGGAAAAGCCAAGTTTGAGTGTGCTCTCTTCAAATGCTGCATTATATTCCCTTTTCATGGAGGGGCTCTCGCTACAGAATAAACACACAAGACTATTGGACCAAAAGGCCCAATCACGTACTCCTCAGTCCACTCACTGTTAAATTGCCTGTTTTATCAGGTGGCTATGGTCTGGAACCCAGCCATCCACAGATTACAGTAGACCAGTGGCTCATCTGTGCTGTTTGTGGTGACTGGCTGTGTGTCCATACTTAAATATATCTTTTTACTAATCCAAAACATGATTTTCTAGAATACTAACTTAAATATCTGACATATCAATCAATCTTTATCTATATAGCGCCATTTCATAACAGCGTTCTCTCAAGACTCTTTCCATAAAGAGCAGGTCTAGACCAAACTCTTTAATTAGAGGGAGACCCAATGATTCAGGAATTCAACATTAAGGATTCAAGAATCCCCACATGAGCTGCATCAGATATTATATTAGGAAACAGTGGCAGGAAGAACTCCCCTTTAACAGGAAGAAACCTGGAACAGACCCAGGCTCAGAGGGGGGGGGGCTTCTGTCAGGGTGAGAGAGAGAACACAAACAGCAACTATAGCACTAACGAGTGTGACTAATAAATTAGGACTATGGTAGTATTGAAAAACCACAGGATCCACAGGAACCAGAGAGATGAGAAAAGCACAGAAAGGCTCTGGGGAAGATACCAAGTTAGTAGCAGATGTTAAGCAGGCATGAGACATAATATAATATACATATAATAACATAGATCTAGATTCAGTGTAAATACTAGTTCAGGTGTACTAGATATGTGATATATTCAGTATATACTTCTGCGATGACCCTATTGCAACAACCCTAAACTAAGAACTACAACTGTGGAGCTGATTTCTGTCAAATTGCATGATGCAGCTCTAGGCAACTGTAGTTTTTGATAAGAGCTCTCTATAACAGTTGGTCCCATGTGTGTAACCTCTTATCATGCTGAATTATAAACCTTCAAACATGCTCTGAGGTCAAAGGTCAGTATTACACAGCAGGAGCCATGTAGAATCTTCATACTGACCTCTGTCACCCTCCAGACCGACACCTTTCTTTTTTCATTTTTTTCATCTCATGGACACAAGGCAACCAAGGTCTAGTTTCAGAGAGCACTCTGAAGACACACTTCATGAAAGGAAATAAATAAAGTAGCCCAATATTAAAACTGAATTGAAAGTTTCGAATTTATTTCCTGAGTAGAATAGTACACTAACAGTCAATGAGGCTCGTGGATAATGAAGCAGCTTAAACAGATGGAAATACATGATTGTTTTTAGAAACAAGGAGGAAATAATTCAGACTGATGTCCTTGACAATAGTCTGAGCTGTCAAGGTCACTATCCTGTTTTTATGGTGAGAGATGTTTAACAGGGAGCAGTGACCGCGAGGAAAGGCAGAGCATCTTCGCCTCCATAGAAATAGTCGAGCCACTTCCGCTATTAAAGTCTCACACAAAGCATGATTTTCCAGGACGGAGGGCGAAAAACATTGATGGTGTAGCATTAACTGGTCTTATTGTTGACTTATCCAACACACATTTTTGACCGGCAGCAGACCCTCCAGACTGTTGCGAACTCATGAAATAAAGAGAGGAAAACAAGGATAAAATGTTGAGTCATGTAGCGGTTATAGATTAAAAACTACAGAAGTCCCACAATACACCAGTTTGGAAATTGTGCTGAGGGACAAGAAAAAAATAAGAAATCTGTGTCCATGGATAGGTTTTGGTAAAACTCGCAAACCAACTCAGAAAGCTGGCCTAACACTTTGACGCCAACCCTTTGTGCCATTGTGAGTGTTCAGATCCAGGCCAGTTACATAGTGCTCCCTCTGGAATACAAAACCAATCCCTGCATGGCAGCTTGACAAATCACCTATCAATACCCACCCGTGCAATTTGCACCAATGTGGAACATCAAACAGGATGTATCAGGACAAGCCTTAATATGGTCCCGTGTTGCAGAGACAGAGGTTATCACTCTGCAGTCCAGCTGCAGTCCAGTGTCTGACGACCCAAAAGGGCAGTTGTTGTGTGTCCTCCCTGCTCATCAGCGCCTCAGATGCCCATGCTGAGCAAAGTATTACATCCCTGAGAGTGGCTGCTGCTGCTGATTCATTGGAGAAAATTCACTGGGCGCTGGTATTGATCTGTGACCCAGACCGGTGCCCAAGAATATCATTCCTCCCGTCAGGCGACAGTTAGACGACACCAGCCTCAGCAGCACGGCACAGACTGACTTTGATGAGTGGATCTTTTAACTATATGCTGATATTAAAGTCAGCTGCAGTTTCAGCTGTAAGGCTACACCTGCAATGGATACAGCATCCTGCCTCATTAATAAGATGAGATATGATAGTGTACATAAAAAAACATGCAAAGCTAAAGGATAACAAGAAACAGACAAGTATAGCAAAGTGCCTATTCTATACATTTACCAATTGCATAAAAAGGTTAAAATAATTGATGAATAACAATTAAAAAGGGTCATAGAAACAATAGAAATTGTACTACTTTAATCACATAAATAATGAATTTTGGTACATGAAATGGATGTGGTCGGGCAGGCCATGAGCAGGCACGTGTGGCTCAGCGGTAGAGTGGGTCGTCCCTCAATCAGAAGGTCGGGGGTTCGATCCCCAGCTCCTATGGGTCAACATGTCGAAGTGTCCTTGGGCAAGACACTGAACCCCAACTTGGTCCTGAAGCAGCTTCAGTGTGTGAAAGAATAGTCTCCTCCAAATTACATTCCTCCTGTATGAATGATGTGTGAATGGGTGAATTATGTCAATGCGCCTTGAGTAGTTGAAATACCTAGTAAGGCGCTATACAAATACAGACCATTTACACATATAAAGCACCACTACTAACCTCCATCAATCAATCTGAACATCTCAATCAATCGTCTGCACTACAAAATGCCAGAAAACACACACACAGAAAGTCCTGTACACACACAACATGCTAAAATATAAGAGGACAAACACCAACCGTCACATTGCGTTTGCAATGTAAGAAACCCAGCATTTTTGTTTGCATCCAAAGGATTTTTAACCACAGATCATGCATACTTACAATTTACTGGCTATTCTCAAATGCAGGCTGTATGGTTTTAATCATTGGATCTATTGTTCCTGTTCTACTCATCTCAGTGTGTTATTCAAATAAATCAACTGATGATTTCATTGAATTGTGTCTTCCATCTCAGCGAACATTAAATCTCTAATTTAAATTATCGTTGTGTGGTAATAAAGAGCCTTTTCGCATCAATCTGCAATTCAGTTGGTTTACCAATGATACAATGACAGAAGAAGCTCACCTGGCACTCTCCAGAGGTGAAACAGTCTGCCTACCAGCATCTCAAAAACCCTTACAAAATAAGGTTGCCAGGTAACTGATGATTAATTATTAAGAAATTAAAACTGCCCTTTTCATATTTGCTGTGTTGATGTCCCATATTAAGCAGAAAACAGAGAATGAAAATGGAAGACCTCAAAATTTGTTGATACATGTGTCACCTGCCGTCACTGCAGATGAGTTGCTTTGGATTATATTCACTTTTGGGTTATTATTTTTCCCACATATCGATATCAAGATGGAAGTAACCGAGAAAACAGTTTTTGTTGTTGTGATTGCACTGAAGAGCTGACAGATGAATGATTGTCAGCATACTGGAGAGAGACGGCAGTTACAAAAGCGTGAAAATGATGAGAGCGTCCTTGTCCTTCTGTTTGAGCAGAGCTTTTGTTTAAACTTGTAAAAGGAAAAAATGTCTGCTGTTGGTTGATTGACAGGATAGGCAGTGTCCATACGTAGCCTACTGTAGCTTCACCACATTGGGATCATCATGAACAATACATGTCCATCAAGCTCTGCAAGTGTGCAAGGGAAGGTGACAGGAAGTCTACCACTAGGACTCAATCAAGGGGTGGGAAGCTCAGCTGGGCCTGAAACCCACCTGAGGGTGACAGACTGACACTCAGCTGCTGTGGGGGGAGAAGGGCTTTGAGTGAAGCCTCAAGGGCGGGGGGTATTTATTCTTTGCTAGTTTCTTCAACATTACAGACCCTGCCACAGAGAGAGAACCTTTAAATTAGCATGTTCACGTAAAAGTTGTCCTTTCACAGATCATTTCCTCCTAAAGAGCAACGTGCAGGTTATTTGGACATTTTATATTTAACCTTGTCTGAAAATGACAATTTTACAGGATACTGCAGGATTTAATGTTTTACAGGACATTAGGGAGAAACTCAGAGAACAGCTCATCGTATGACGTAACATAAGGGAGTCTGAGCGGCTGGTACAGTCAGTTGGTGTGTTTTCTTGTCGGTTTTAGAGGCATTTCACCATAAATCATTATGGCCAGTGATTGTGCAGGTTACACAAACTCTAACCTGTCGGGAGTCCACAGTTTCCAGAGCTGTTCGCTTTGTGCACGGGTGCGTTTAGTGCAGGTGTGGAAACAGGACTTCACTGCTTCATCCGCTTCATCCAGAGGATTATCTTCGCGGCAATATGATGGAGTTTTAAAAGTGAAAGCTGCTGCTGTTCCCTCAGCACTCACAGTGAGTGGTGGTCACAGACCCATCAGAGACTCAGCTCAACCAAAACGTGCTCTGTGCACCGTAAATCTGGTTTTCTAACTTTTGCTAATCTCTCTCTGTCTCTGTCTCTGTCTCTCTCCCTCTCTCTGTCTCACTCTCCCTTATGCTAGGTCACTTCTGGTTTGGCTTTTTTCAGATGCAGAAGAAAAATTCTCTCCCAAAAATGATTCCAGAAGTCACTGAGTATATTTTTATGAAAATCAGAATTCCTTTATTGTCATTGTGCAAGAAGCACAACGGAATTTAAATACAGCAGCTCTCATGGACAGTGCAAAATACAGAATAGTGCAAAAGAAATACAAAATAGTGCAAAAGAATATATGTAAGAAAATATATACAAAAATATAAAGAGGTTCACATTTAAATCTAGTTCCTAGATCATTTTCCCACATATTGATCAGATGGTGTCTAACCTGCAAGGTGCTCCTTAAAGTAGCTGACACCTACTGTGATTTCCATCTCTTCCAAAGAGCAGAATGATCCGTGTGACATTGTGTACCGCACTGATATCAGTAAACTAGTTGGATCTCTTATGTATGTTCCTTCATTATTTAGCCATTACATAACAATGTTCAGGAATGGTACAGTTGTGTCTGCACAGCAGGAGCAGGGGAGTCAGCCTCACAGAGCTGGCAGACATAAACTGAGATGAAAGTTTGTTCCCCTGTCTTCCTTCTGTAACTTCTGACATCTAAGGCACTCAAAATCCTCTCCTGGAGAGCATCAGATTGCCCTTCAGGATAAAACGTGTAGCTGTTCATCAGCACTGTCAGGATCTGCATGTTTTGAGCTCTGGCTTCACAACATGCAACTGCACAACAACTCGCAGTTGTCATGGGGAGTTTTGGCTCCTTTATCTTATTCAGAGCGAGGAGATGTTTTCTGACAGCTCTCTGAACACTCACAGGATGCTCAAAATAAAACAGAGGTGTGACAACGGTTCTGTCGGCTCTCCCACATCTTTCAAATGCCTGTTTAACTGAGGTCGTCGGGAAGGTTCAATGCATCAGGTGCTAGAAAAAGCTCGGTGTCTGAATGCTGCAGGGAAGGTTGCTTCCTCCAAACGAAATCAGCCTTTCTGCTGTAAGATTAATAATAATTCATTTCGATCGCTTACCAAGACATTTCAGAAGGAACCTCCATCAGCATTCTGTGACGACTGGTGATCACTTCAAACAAGGCTGAGTTATTAACTGGGCAACAAGGTCTCACTGTGAATCTATATGATTAATAATAAATACAATCAAATCCTCTGAGCTAAATGACAAAACTGCTCCTTTGTCATTGCTTGCCAAACTGAAAACATGCATTATGGGGTTTTTTGATTTGACACTGGATCGGCAGGTAACCATCGGTGCCTTGTAAAACCACTACAGTCAATATAATAGAAGATCAGTATGAATGTTTTATGACCTATGGTTTGGGTTTGGTTAAGTTTAGGCAACTAAAGCTACATGGTTAAAGTTACTGGTTATTTGGGAGAAAATTATGTTCTGAGTTCTGAGTCGACAGTTCCCATAATGTTATGATGGAAACGGGAAATAATGTGGCCCTATCGTACACTCGGGGCAGAGCTGCACAAGTGCTATTGCAGTTGTCGTGTCCACGCCAAGCGCCCACTGCATTCATAGCAAATGTGCTTGTGCTTATGTGCCTGAGGGCGTGTTGGTCTTGAAGGGAAGTGTTGCTAGAAAGTGATTGCACCAACCTGCAAAAAACCTGGTGGGAGGATCAATGGTGCTGTATTTTCCTGCTACTAAATGGCACATTATTCAGATAGTAAGATATATATTATATATATATTATATCCACTGGAACTGTGGTTAATTTGCAAATCCAGCAGGTCAGGTGATAAGAATTAGTGCTCTGATTGATAGTGGGTGGGTCAACTGATACATAATGAAAAAGGGCTTTCACCATCACCATGGTAACTATTCCTTGCAGCTGAGGACACACAACTGATCGGTGTAGTTTGACATACACACAGGGCATTCATAGTTTTTCAAACATTTTTCAAGTCTTATCTAATCAGTCATTCATTCAGGTACAAACTTCATTCACCTTAAAATGTTCCATGTCTGTAGTACAATCTGGGTATCATTTGTGTTTTCAGTCCCATTCGCAGTTAGTAGATCCGGCCATTTCCCATTATCCATCAGCTGCTTCTTCAAGAAAATTCAAGGCAGTAATCCAGTTTAGCGTCAGCCTTTCAACGGCCAGCATTCACCACACAATTCCCTCAGAGATTGCATTGTCTTGTTAATGTTCTTTGTTCTCCTACAAGCAAACGGTCCAGGTTCATACAGTGAAATTGTTGTTGAGTAAAGCAGCCATCCTGATAAATCCTGAGCTCCATCACAGCTGCTTTGCTGGGCTTTAGAAAAGAAGAAAACGCTCTAACATCACTAATAGGCAGCTTCTGAACATTCATACACTCTGGACGCAGCACCCACTGTGTGTGTCACAAGCAACCGTTCACTTCTCCAACTTGCTGCCATTTAAACAGCAATGCACCAGGTGCAGGCATTGATTTAATTCATGTTACACCCAAAACACACCTATGATTAATTAGTCTCTCAATTAATAAGTACAACCCATTAGTGCCTTGTACATTACTTGGTGAACTGGGGTTATACACCTTTTAACAAGCTAAGTGGAGCTGGTAATGCCTTAAATACACTTGTGCTGTGAACTTTCAACCATGACTATAAAATGTTTAAATCACACCAGTGAGTTTTGGTGTGAGCAACAACTGGAGCCCCCTTTTTTTTGTCAACATTTGTTTACATTTTGGCAAATTGGCCCCATTAAAAGTATACTGAATGAGCAGTCAGCAGCTCGTGTCCGCAGTGTATCCATGGATGTACAGACAACTGGGTTATCACTGGGTCACTGTTCAGCGGAAAACTTCCAAACGTGATGATTCTCAGGCAGGTTGTTGAGTTACTCTTCTAGTTTTAGGATTTCTCAGTGAAACTTCTGTTGTATTTACCTGATTCTCAGGCGGACAGTCTCCAGATTTGATCCATGGAAACACACACTGCTCAGGGGATTACCTGCTTCATAGGGTGCTGGAGGCAGTGGAATGAAATAAGCCCATTCCCAAATGCCACAATCAGAGCTGAGAACAGAAATCACATGCTACATGCAAACACACCTGTAAGCTTCAGCCTGATGAGAGGCGGGAGAGAGCCTGCCTCTTCCTGGGGGTGTCATGTCACGTCACGCCCACCTTTATTTCTGCCAATGATCATTATTCACAGAGGGCCCATGTCAGCGAACACACTGCAGGTCATTTTAAGAGTTTAACAAAGGAACAATACTGTCCGTTGTCTGGTGAGGGCACCCTCTGTGAGCAGGACCCTTTTTATTATGAAACCATTATTTGAGTCAGTGCTTCTGTCATATGTAACTCTTTTCATCCTGGGGGGGTGCTTGCAAGTAAACCCATCCATGGCTTCACCCTGAAGTTATCTACAATACAAAACACATTAAAAAAAAAAAAAAAACTGTTTTACACACTAAAGTCTCCACTCCACTCTGCAGGTACTGGCAGCTCTCCATGTGGGTGGCTCAGCTCTTATGACGTCTTATCTTTTCAACAGCACAGGGTTCAGCCACTTCACTTTGTTGTTTTTCCTTTACAATAAGTAATAAAACTTCTAAAAACTAAAAAAAAAAAATAGGGCATGTCAGTCTGAGGGCACGCATCCAAGCAGCACACGGTGGAATATGTTTAAAGATTCGTGCTGGCTGTGATCATTCTCAGTATCTTGCATTATTCAGCTACATGAGTAGGTCTCTGCTTCCCTGATATCCTTTGAACAAGCACCATTTTGTTTACATCAGACTCGAGTACACGTTTGAAGTATCTTATAGCACCATTCAGCCGAGCTGTTATTCAGGTCTGTGTTTGGGCTCCACCGGTTGAGGTCTTAACGGTCTTTGATGACAGCAATACCATAATAGAGAATGACTGTGTTAAAGTCTGTATGCTGAACTGCTCATAATGAATCCTCCACACAATACACCAGTAAAGTATATTGCATTTATATGCAAATTGGAAGCTGGTGATACGACGTTGCCAGCAGGTATTAAGAAATAAGCACATCTTAATGAAATACCTTCTGCTGGCTGGCCATAGTATTATATAGAGCTGCTCACTATTCAGCACAAAGAGGGTCAATTCTAGTTTTAATGTTGCTTACTCACCTTTGACAAATTTGTTTAAAGGAGCAGAGAAAGTGTGCTGTTTTTTCCTGCAGCAGCAGGAAGGCAGAGGGTGGAGGCTGTGGCAGGATTTGATGTGATGCCAGCGGGGGCACAGAGGAAAGTTTAAACTGCAGAAACAACAACTGAGAACATGACACTCTGCAAACTTAACTGATGCTGCTGCTGTGTTACTGCCCAATGCTACTGTCTCCTAAAAATTACCCGCCTGGAGCTCTTCGACTTATTCCACTTAATATTAACTTAATATTGTTATTCTGCTTCTCCATATTATATGTCAACATTGACAATATAGGAAGCGCCTGGAGTGTTGCCATGTTTAGTTATGTTCATGTGGTGCAAAATCACAGGTTCTCAAGGAGGAGCTTCGAGTGTCAAACAAGGATGGTTTGACCCTGATTGGCGTGATGGATACAAAATTCAATACTTCAGGCATACACAAAGTACACAGGAAAGTATATCTCATGTCACAGCTGCATGTCTACATGAAGGTTTTGATGAAAAGCGAACACCAAGATGCCTCCAGGAGTGTTCTGGTGCAGCGTGGTCTAATCCATATGAAGGACAGAGGCTGTCCTGCCAATATGTTGTCTAGAAAGCTGGACTACACACTGACTTGACTTGACTCTACATACAACTAATTTACATTAGCAAATGTGTCTTTGGCCAGGTTAGGTTTTTTTATCACCATAATGAGGAAGGTTTATTTTCAATGTATCCTAACGCAAAATGATTCTACTGAACATATCTCTTACATTACAAAACATTCAGTGGCGGTATGTTTGATTTGAAAGCCATTATCTTTCTCTAACCTTCACCATGTGTGTACGCCTGAGAACATCTGGGAGGAGGGTCCTGCACTTTGTGCCGACCACCAGTCTGCCCCCTGCATCTACTGTGGGTCACACAGTAAAAACTGTTGCCATTGAACATATCCCAGAGTGCATACACCTCATTTCAGAAAATCAGAACTTCATTAACATATCACTTATAAGAGCTCGGGCTGCAAGGCCATGTGGTGCATAGGAACGGAGTCATCCTCTGTTTACAATGGTGATGATTCATGTGCTCATCTGTCTAATCTCTTCTCTTTCTTGGTCTGTCAGTAGACGGGAGGGAGACGACATCACCTACTCATGCCCGCACTAACAGTTTGGCTCTCACTTGACTACAGAGGAAGGTTCGTCTGCAGCTGTGGATGTGGAAAGATACGTAAGTAATGACCAACCAGTTGCAGACGAGGTGCCAAATTCAACACGTTTTTTACTTATCAGGCTAATTAACCTATGTGGAGCGAGGCTGTGGCTCTATATCACCAACCATCTGCTGACGCGCTATCTGTGCCATCACTGTCTCCTCCACCCACGTCTCAGCACACACGCCACCCATCAATCACAATCTGTTGCTCTCTCATGATTAAAGAGTGCTGTACCGTCACAGGCTAATTATTAATGAGGGGGACATGAAAGGATATACGGCTGGACAAAGACATGACATCTGCTCGTGCTACATTTAGGCTGGAGGGGAAGGATGGTTAATATGAGTCTCCTGCTTGAAGATAATGTTATGTAATAAGTCATGTCACTGTGCAGCTGGTAAACCCGGCAAAGTGCTTTTCCTCCACAGCGGTCACATTGTAAATATGACCACAGTTCTGCTTTTTCGCATGGTGGGAGGAAAACACCCTTCATCTCAGCTTAAAGAATCATTCCTGTTCATTAAAACACAGCGACAGTGAGGCAAAGAAAAGAAGCACGCTCCTAACTCACGTGCAATTCTTTATTTCAAGTTGACATGTGATGTTTTTTAGCGCACTGCTGTCTTCGGGATAAAAGGGACGGGCACTTGTAGTAACTGGAGGTCAAGTCAATTTTATTTGACTGTAAGGTTTAAGTAGATCAGATCAGTCAGAGGTTTGTAAGTCGTGAGAAGCACCTTAATGTCTGATCCGACATGGACAGAGAGTCGATGAAGGGAAGCTGAAATTGGTGTGATATGGCCAAACTTTCTAGTTAGAATTCCAGCAGCAGTGTATTCCGATCCGTTTAGAGGCTTTTTGTTGACAGACCTGCTGTACCTAGCAGTACCAAATGTTACAATTCTCCAGTCAGGATGTCTTAATGTCCACTTATACTTGTAATAAACTGGAATTTTCCTTTAAAATGGTAAATCAGTGGAAGCACTGAAACTTCACACTTGTAACATCAGATGTGTTTGAATGTAAATTCAAATTTACTAAGATCATTTACAGTATGTTGAAAATGTCTGTGCTCATGAACAAGACCCCAAGATACTTAACCTCCCCCACAGGCGGGGGCAATCCACCGTTTTCCGGCAGAGAACCATGGCCTCAGGTTTTGATCCCAACTGCTTAACGACTCCAAATGTTTCTTCGTGTCTGCTGGACAACTCGGGGTTTTGCTCACAAGTGAGGGTAGAATGAAGCACGACATGGACAGACAGATTGGTGCGACGTCAGCAGTAATGCGGGCGCTGTACTGGCCCGGTGTGGTGAAGACGTTCCAACCGTCTCCTGTGGTCATGAGCTCTGGGTGATGACCAAAATTAAAAAATGAGTTTCCTCCGTGGGGATAGGGTGAGGAGTTCAGACACCCAGGAGGGGCTCAGAGTAGAGCCCCTGCTCCTTCGCAGTGAAAGGAACCGGTTGAGGTTGAGGTGGTTCGGGCATCTGGTCAGGATGTCTCCTGTACAAAGGCCTGTGGAGGTTTACCGGGTACGTCCCACCAGGAGGAGACCCAGACCCAGAACCCGCTGGAGGGATTATATATCTCATCTGGCCTGGGAGCACCTCAGGGTCCCCCAGGAGGAGCTGCAAGGCGTTGTTCCAGAGAGGGACATCTGGAGTGTCCTGCTAGACCTGTTGCCACTGTGAACGTACGCTGGATTAGCAGAAGAATGACGAATGACGGCGAGTATGTGTACCAGAGACTTGAATGTAGCATATGTTAGCTTCACATGTCTGATAGGACTGACTTCCTGGGCACAGATGGGGCTCTTTAAGGTGGATGGCATGACACCAATGTTTACTAATTGGATTTTAAGCTATTGCACATGTCCAAAGCCTCTTTGCACCAAGCCTAAAAAACCAAACTGTGAGCAGATCTGATCTGAACCTCTGTCATTATTTTCCTAAATAAGTTAAGGGTTTTGAAGCACACAAACACCAAAGAGCTGTCTTAGAAGATCAGCTCTCATCCCACTGAGCTCAGCATGTGGTGTTTCCCTCCTGAGAAAGCTGGAGGAGGACATACACGAATCCTTGGTCTGTGTAGCATCTCTCTCTGTGTTTTGTGACACCCTCAGATTTGCCTTTTTATTGCTGATAAACAGCGCGCCAACTTGCTGGAGTCGCCTTCTCTGCACCACATCGCCACAGAGGCTTTTCATGTTGTACAGCCGTGCCCAGGAAGGCCGCGTTGTCCTTATGATGTCCCTATACAAACAAACTGTCAGACACCTCCCCCGCGTGTATCCGCACTTTGCATGTGACACGGGGAAGGTAACCAGCGGGCTGCGCTGACAGAGACCAGTAAAAAGTAAAGGTTTGAGCTATGAAATATTCATGACTGTATATCCAGTGCAAAGCCCTCAGCAGAGCCCCTCACAGCCTGCTCTGCTCCGGCGTAAGAAGCATTCACAGGTCTCTGGGAAACTCATGGCTCACACTGGAGAATCCAGACATCCCTGCAAACTAGCTTCTCTTCTGATTTTAAATGAGAACATTGTCCTGCTGCTTGCATTAATCTAAACACCTCTGTGTCAAACGCCTGAATAAAAACCAGTCAAACACAGATATAAAGTGAAATGCACGTGGTTATATGTATTTTATATGGATTATTATTGTCTTTAACACTGTGGTTGATAGGCTCCACCAGTGGTTCTGCCCCCAGCCTGTCACTGGACAAATGCTTTACAACTCTGATTCGAATGTAGCATTTATTGAAGAGAGGAAACGAAATGACTGTCCCTCTAATGTGCTTCATTTAATCATGAATCTAGAAATGTACACATAAAAAAGAAATCCACGTAACAATGTATATTGTATTTGATGCTATTCCTTTGTCTGGTGAATTTTTCTGTAGGTATTTTAAATCCTTCACGGTCTGAGGTGTGGCTGGATGTGTCGTGCTACACAGTTTGGTGCTGGCGCGTCCTGAGATTTGTTGGGTTGAATTTAAGTCCACAGATGCACTTGATGACAGATGGTAGTTATCAGGGAGACTGTGGTGAGAGTGCCCTCTCCACAGGGGTCAAGGTAAAAGCACATAATATAAAAAAAAATGATGGAAAACATTTGCCAGCAGCTATTTCTCTGGGTTTTTGCAGATGCTCCGCTATGCCTCCACATTTTCACACTAGAGTAAACTATCTTATTTAGATATACAAAAGATTTTAAACCCCTTCCTGTTCAAATGCAAAATATATATTATAAAGTGCCAAATACATTCTGCCAGCATCAAGTGTACCTATTAAAAAAGTCATTCCAACATTATCACAATGGCCTTCAAGTGCACAGTAAAGGGTCAAACGAGAGGAAAAGTTATTCAAAGTATGAAGATGACTTACTTTTCATTGCATGTAGATGAATAACAAAATATCTAGCTACATAATTAGAAATGTGTCTTGAGGGAACAAGTTATGTTTGTGGTTATGTTTTGTTCTCTCCCTTTCCTGAGAATTAATGCACCACATGAATTGAATATCATTCAGCTCAAAGAAAACACTGGTAGGATAACACAGAAATGTGGGAACTTCACTTCCAATGAAAGGAAACGTTTTATGTGATTCTTCAACAGTCATCGTAGCTAATTGTGTAATTCCTTTGAAATGACTATGATTAGTACAAATCCCTGTGTATAGAATAGTGATACTACAAAACAGCCTAGGCCAGCATGACAACTTTATTGTAAATCAAATCTAAAATTAAAATAAAACTGCATTTCCTCCAAACACACCTGGCTCCAGAACTCTGACTCTGCACCCAAGTCACAAACCTTTCTCTTTTTTCAAATAGGTCTGCTGTTGTGCCCTAAAACTGCTGAGATCTGCGCAGCTGTGAGGCCTTTCAAAGGTGCACTAATTAGTTTAATTTGTATGTAACTCTGGTCAAATCACTGTGTGATGTGAGAGGGGTCCCTCGTAGAGACAAAGCCAGAGAGAATTATCACTGATTCTGCGTTTGCCCTCAGTGCTGCGTAGCCCATTTAGTATCGTTCAGCCTCGCTGCTCTTATCTGCGTCGCTTCTAGATGCGGCAGGCAGCTGATCCCAGTGAGAAAGTTCAGACAAACTCGTCAAACTCGGCACCTGCTCAGCGCCACGCGGCAGACAATCAGAGTTAGTGACCGGCTGGTGAATGTAGTGGAGCTCCTACATTCAAGACATTTCACTCAGGAGTTGGTGGAGACCAAACAGTTTGTCAGGTCACAACTCCAAATGTTTCTCTGAAACAAGTGAACAAGTGCTTGCTGGCCTTCACGATATACTTTATGATATCTAAATGTTGTGTTTACACCACATTCTGGCCCAATTAACGCAGTCTGAACAGAGATAACAACTACATTTGTATATTTCTTTGACACAAACCAATGTTTGCAGCTTCTCCTGAAGAGTATCAGCTGGAGATGCTGTCAGCTGGATGGACATGTCAGTCATTGTTGGGTAGTAAAGGTGGAATACTGCCTCACAAAATGGTCTCCATGAGCACAGTGTTGGACTGAGTAATGACGTTTAACACAATGGCAGCCCGGTGGGATTATTTTCACAGCACAGCAGGTTTGGTAGAGGTTAGGCTTCAGTGTGGCACAAACATGTTGCTTAAGTGCAGAGAGACACATTTTATTCCTACAAGAACCTTGAGATGAACTTTGAAATGAAACTACTGTTACTGTCACATTTTAGCATCAAAGTACTGATTCTTGTCGTTGCCACAGCTTAGATGAGGTTTCCAAAGGGCCAGACTCTTAGAAAGTTGAAGAGGTCCTTAATGTCTTTGGAGAAGTTGGTATAAACGCATAAATAACAACTAATTCAGCTGCACTTTGATGGGCTTCCCTCTACATCTGCCTGACATTCACCATGTCCACACCGACACACACACTCGTGTCCTCTCCCAGCTGTCGCTGCTGCCTGTTCCCCAGGGGTAATTGCACCGCCAAATCATTACTGTGCTCTCTTATCAAGCGGCCACCAAATTCTGCGAAGCCAACGGTTCAGAGCCCTTTCACATAAAACAAAGTGAATTTAATAAGAAGCAGAACAACAAAGATGAATCTCCTCACAGACTTCAAAATGATTCACGGATATAAATTCCCTGTAAAGGTCCTCCCTGTTTTTCTTGTAAATTTCTAAAGGCAAGCTGCAAGTTAGCAGGCCAGTATTTCTTACATGGCCATCTCTCAGTCCAGCTGGCAGTAATAAAAGTGCCCAAACACCTTTGTTGCCTCTGGTGTATTTCACATACATGATTTGCTTCTGGAGTTCTAATACAGAGCTGAAGAAGAAGTGGAACTTCCAGGATGTTTTCCAGAAGTAATAAAGTCTTGTTCGAAACCACGAAA
Source organism: Pempheris klunzingeri (assembly GCF_042242105.1). Classification (NCBI taxonomy): domain Eukaryota; kingdom Metazoa; phylum Chordata; class Actinopteri; order Acropomatiformes; family Pempheridae; genus Pempheris; species Pempheris klunzingeri. The sequence continues at coordinate 21,891,368 of NC_092018.1, forward strand.
AGCAGCAGTGGAACATAGATTTACTCGACAATATGTCATCACGTGGTTCACTCCATATGTCTAGATGAGCCTTTTTTTTTTTTTTTAATTATCTAATAATAGTACATTCTGATGTTAGCTACCTCAAACGAACACCATTACCCATAAACCCTGGACCATCAGACAGAAGAGGACGGGACACCTGAGATCACAGCTAAAAAGCCGAAGGTGGAGTTGATGGGTGTCCTGACGGCGTACCTGGAATCAGTCTGTAAAACTACACACACCTTTTCTGTCCAGGTGTGTCAGTAGTGTTGCAGCAGTCTTCTGAGAAAAACACACGCTCCTGTGTTTTCCCATCCATATTCTAAGCTAAATGAACATCTAGTGTGACTAGAAGTTAAAGGCTTAAGGGTTTTAACGAAGCTAAAAACAGAGTTGCCTCCCGTGTGCACATCCAGCGTTGCCGTCCTTCTTCTGCTGGGAGCCACTAAGTCTGAGCGAGCTGTGGCCAAACGGTGGGACATGTTTAACCAGAAAAGGTTTAGGGCTTGGACAAAGGAGTTCATTAAAGGCACAGCGATGTCAAATAAACAACCATGCTAAAATCATTTTCAAACATTTACAGAGCTTATCTAGACATATGGATGAGAGAACACAGCACTCTGTTAACCAGCACAGCATGTTCAGTGTAGAATAACTGCCAAGTTGTAACTAGTAAGTTTCAAACCAAACAAGGACTATGATCAGTTGCACCGTCAACTTCACTTTGTACTTCACTTTCCCAAAAAAAAAAAAAAAAGACAAAATGACGGGAACATGAGAAATAATGTTTAAAACCTCAGAGGGAAGCGTCACACAGTACTGACGGCGTGTCGAGAAAAGAGGGCTGAAACATGCCGAGATTTCAGACTTTTTAAACTCACTCAAACTGTGCAGCCTGTTTGTTACTGAGCTTTACAAAGTGTAACTCCTCCTTTACACCGATACTGATGCTTCGCTTGCACTTACACAGTGAGCCAGCCCACTGGGGTGACTCAGGGAGGAGGTTGGGGAGCGATTAAAATATGTCTCCCGAATGGCTTGGTGATGACTCAAAACGTCTCCCTTATACTTTCTAGTGTTAGGAGGTTGTGTGAAATGCTCCTCTATGAACATGGCCACTGTGTGTTTCTCAGCTAATGAGGTCTCCCAGATCACAGCTGACGTTGTCTCTTGATGCTGTAGCTTGACCGGAATCTCCTGACATTAAGAAAGCTAATTCTCAGACACTTCTGCCCTCAATTTCAAACTAGTCCTAATCCTCTTAATAGATTATGCGCCATCAATCAGCACACACAAAAGAGAGTGTGCGAGTTAACTCAATATCCATGACCAAGCTTATTTGCCCACGTGGTGATCTGACAGCAACCCCCGAAGAGGGGGTGTTGAGATGCACTTTGCCACCACATTACATCTCATCCACAACAGCAGACAAGGCTAATGAAATAAGATATGGAGAGTTCCCCTCAAACAGCCATGGCTCTGACAGTTGCCATATGGGACCTTTAAAGAGCTGCATCTCATATAGTCCAGAGGGACCGTCACTTCGCTTCACTTTCATTTTCAGCTCGGCAGAGGCAACCCATAGCCAATTAGTCCAGCGGTCATCAGCGGAGCAGGAGAGGGGCTGCGGTCAGTGCCGGTCCTCAGATGGCTGACCTTGGGAGCAGCAGACCTTCCCTGATGCATCTGGGTCTACAGAGGCAGTGGAGCTTAAAGGCCTTCTCCCTGCTGCACCCCCTGCCCCAAATTAGATATGAGGCACTAGATTACACACAGCATGAATCGTGGATCACCTCTGCCCCCTACTGGCAGCAAGGCAACATTCAATCCCCTTTACCTTCTTTCCAGAGGCCGGATTGAACTGTACCCTGGTGGTAAAAGACCAGACTCCGGAGAGGGCTGGAGAGCTGCACAAAGGCTAGCTCCTAGGGGCAGCGTGACAAGTCGTGGCTACGTGGAGTGTGCAGGAAACCCTTTGTGGGATCTGAACCTCCAGCACACGAGGACAAGCCCACTCCTTTCAAAGTCACTGAAAGAATCTCTAGAAGTTGGAAGAATAAACGCTTTTCAGACTGTTCTTGACTTTCAAAAACTAGGCCACTCCTGATCAGGAAATTGCACAAAGGACGCGCGCAGCCTCTTTAATTCACACCCTCTGTAATGAGCTTATGAATTATGAGTTTTCCGGGGGAAATAATGGATTTGTATGCTGAAGGAGCAGCCAGAATGACAGCCGCTATAAAAGAGAAAAAAAACGACTCGTGCAGTTACAGTCAGCCATTATGGAAATGTCAGGTCATTTCTTTTGCCTCTGATGTAAGGCGTCTTAACTGCTCTATGTTAAATGTAATCCATTTACCATGTGGACATTCTGTAATTACAATCATGACAAAATAATCAGGAAATTGAATTCCACCACAGTCTGCCATTATTGCGTCCCACTTTGGCCATTATGCAGTCAGCTGGAGGAGAAATGTGATGTGCTTTGAAAGGTCCATGTCGATCTCCGCAGTCCTCAACGTGTTCAAGTGCTGCACAAGCCGAAGGGAAGAAGCGTGGTAGTGTGTGTGTTAGCACCGTCAACGTCTCACAACAAGCTGTCACTAAAGACTTACAGTGTATGACCGACTGTTTCATATTCATTTTTCTCTTTCACTGCAACTGTCTTCAACACAAACACAAACCGTGTCACAGGCAGAATGAAGCAGATGCTACGCTTTAGTTCGTCTGCTCTCCATCACCACGGAATGGAGCCCGGAAGGCAGTCGACTCATCATATAACGCCATGCAGTTGAACTCCAGCCAAAGGGTGAAGCATTTGTAATGCCAGTATCATTACTTTTACCCAAACTGTTAGCATTATCATCAAGACCTCGTTAAAGGCAACGCTGGTCCATATGTTTAATCAGCCCGTCCAATTACTGTCACGGTGTCACCCCCCTGAGGTGTGTCTAAGACAGATGCGACAGAGGTGACACCAAGAGTAAGACGAACTGTTTATGGTGTATGGCTGGACACGTGTGAGGGCTGAGCAGAGCAAAGAAAGCATATAAATCAGGACAGGCATATCTCATGTTCACGTTATGCACACGTGTCTAAGCAATGGAAGCAACAGTTCTGTGTTATCACCTGGTTTGTTTGTTACAAGGCCATACAAGATATGAACATCCATACACTGAACTGAATTTTCACATGTATAGACATGTATTCGGATGAAACACAACGCTTTTAGATATATTTAACACTGTGTGTGCTGATTCACAGAAGAATTGACAGAGAATGCTTTATAAAAATTCAACTCAAGAGATAATGTTTTATTTCTCTCTTGACAGATCTGACAGTTACTGCATTGTTTCTGACAGATCAGTTCTAGTGTCTTTTTAGGAGAATCACCTGTGAATAAAATACAGATTCAGTGAACCAACAGCTTGAAAGCAGCATCCAGGCAGGGAACAAAGGAATTGAAGGGAGTGTTTGATGAAGGACTGAGGTGTGAAGGCTCGGGCGACCGCAGGGCTCATGAGAAGCAGGGAAAAGGCGTCTGGGTGGGTGACGTAGTCAGGTGATGAGGAAAGCCTGAGGGCATCTGGACTGGTGGAGAGAGACTGAAGGGCTTTGGGATAGTGGAAAAGCAGCTGCAGGCGGGCTGAGAGGCAGATCTGAAGTACCACACAGTGTGGCTAGAAACAAAGACAAAAACAAAGTTGTGACAAGAAAACCAATTAAAGAAAAAACACTTCTGTTGAATTCATGTAAGACATCATAACTAGGGAATTAGCAATTATGGATACAAGCTTCAGTGTTCTTTTGGTATGACATAAGTGAGATACTAATTAACGAAAACAACTTTTGTGCATGCAATGTAGCTAGACGTGATACAATTATCAGCAGGACGACATCTAAAAAGCAGGGATTCTGAAATTCAACCATATTCTTCATTTGCTTGATCATTTGAAACATCAACATGGTTCGGTCTGCATGTCACACAGCAAAGATCTTCGACTTTAGTGATAACAGTGGTTCATCTGTGGTGATTTAAGGACCAATAATTGGTCATGTAAAACAAAGAAAATAAGATTAAGTATATTTCATTCATCCTTTGTTTGTTTTTTATAGCAATTTAAAGGGAACATACTGTGCAAAAATTCACGTGTTGAATGTCTTTTCAACATTCAACACGTGTGTGTCCCCCCCCCCCCAGTGAGTCCAGAGGAAAGATCGTCCCCTCTCGGCTTCTGATCCATCTTTCAGGAAATGTGTGGGACCTCCTCTCGTGGGATCTGTTGGTCATGTGATCTCTTCAGTGGGGTGGTGGGCTTCCTGTCCTGCCCCGCCCTGATTGCTTCCACCTGTGCCCCCCTCCCTGGTGTATATATTGTCAGTGTTCTCCCCTGTCCAGTGTCAGATCATCTCGTACTCTTGTGTCGAGCGTTCCAGCGTCTGTAGTCAGTGTTGGTGAGAGTCTGGAGTCTAGTCAGGTTTGTAGTGTTTTAGGTAGAGTCTGTTTTTTTGGTGTAACATTAAACTGCACCTTTAACAACCTGTTTTGCCTCGTGTCGACCTTTTCAGTCCATGTTCATCAGCAACAGTAATATCTCTTTTCATTGCACGTTCCATGATCCATGGAGTTTTGCTTTTTTCTGCACTTGGTTTCTGTTTGCTGACTCCTTTGTTTAATATATGAACTGCTCCCGTTTTCACCCCGTGAGTGTGTGTGTGTCATAAAACTTTACAGGTGTGAGTTCAGAGGTGGGTGTGGTCTGAGCAAGCCTACCAGAAGGAGGCCGTTGCCCCCCCCCCTCCCACGCTCACACCCCTGGCCCACATTCATTTGAAGTGTTGGATCACTGTATCTGTAGTTTATCAATCCCATCCACTGATCCAGCACAGCGTAGGTAACATTCAACCTCTATTTTTACCTATCAACTTGGATGTCATGAATAACAACTCACTGCTCTCATGTCACATCTTCCAGTGCGCGCACACACACACACACACACACACACACACACACACTGATGTGGTGCTGAGGCTGCTGGGATGCTCCCTCGTTCTGTGTGTGATTGACTGTCCTCTGGTACTGATTGTTGTGCCAGGAGAAGTGTCATTTGTGTTTGTGCATGTATTTCCTCTGGCACAGACAGAATGTACATTAATGTGTATTGTTAAGCCAATAGACGTGTTTCACCTGTTCAGAGTACGCAGCACGTGTTAGTGACACACAGTATATGTGTGATATGATTAATGTGATGTCAGCTGGCATGAGCGACTGCTGCAAAAACACATTTATGTTCACTTCTTCGTGGAGAGAGGGGGGGGGGGGGGACATAAAACACCCCCATGCACTCAGAGATACATGTGATTTATGGTTGTTAAAGTGGAACTGTGTTGGCCCTCAGCTTCACCTCAAACACAAGGTCTAAACCACAGACCGTGTCCATGTGTGGGAGGCAGACAGCACATTGCCTTTGGGGAAAACCATAGAACCGAAGGTGCAGAAGCTGCATTCCTCAGCGGTTACATAAAGACACAGCACACAGGAGGATGGAGGAGAAACCAGCATCTGCATGCTGCTACTAGAAAATACTGACTGGCCCTCTGCCAGTCCTATAGGCTATGAAAGCAGCAGCACCGAGGCTGTCTGGTGGACCTGCGTGAACTTCATCAGTATGGACAGGAGCACCAGGACATCATAGTCACCCCCCCACCCACAGAGTCCACAAGAAGGAAGAGGGAGGCTGTTGTCAATCGATTTTAGGTCATGATGAAGTTGGTGGCTTACTTCGCCCTCCTCACCTCCGCAGTCCACGCAGGTCCGCTGAGAAAAGCGCACAGCTGCCCGCAGGTGTGCGCAGCCTCCCGGTGCCCTGCGCCGCCGCCGGCCTGCTACTACGGCCAGGTGAGGGACGGGTGCGGCTGCTGCGTGGTGTGCGCGGCCGGAGAGGGTGAAGTCTGCGGGGAGCAGGGCGGCGGGCTCTCCTGCGGGGACGGGCTGCAGTGTGACTCCGTTCCGCGGAAGCGCGAGGGGGGGCACAGCTCCTGCGTGTGCGCCTCCTCCGGCCCGGTGTGCGGCAGTGACGGCAGGACTTACCCCAGCATCTGTCGCCTGAGAGCCGAGAACAGGAGGGCAGAGCTGGGGGAGACCCCCCCGGTCATTTTGATCCAGAGGGGGTGGTGCGATTCAGGTGAGCTGTGTGCTCTCTTTTTGTCTTTGGGTTGCGTCCTGACAAAGGACACCTGCTATGACTGTTATTATTAATACTGTAACCTTCTACTACTAATAATAACCATGATAACGGAATTAGAGCAACAACACGTCATCCTCAGGACACAGAAGCAAAATCATGGAGACCATTTAAAACGACCATTTACTACTTTTCAAAAGTCTAGAACTGGTTCAAATATAGCCTCCATACCAGCTACAGCAGGGGTGTCCAACCCCATCAAAGAAGGGGCCAGCATTTAAAACACGGTAAAAAAAAAAACGGGCTCAACATTTACTGAAGACTCTGAAACGGATTATAATATAATATAATATATTTATTCCGAAATATGAAACAACTTTTACTCAGTAAAATAAATAAAATTAAAAATGTAACTATTTTTTTCTTTTTTGTTCTTCTCCTCGTGTTTTGTGTCATAGTTATTCATTTATTTAGGGGGGGGGGGCTAGCTGAAGTGTCGCTATAAAGGCGCTGATCGATGCATCGATCCGCTGATCGGGGTGTCATCATACCTGCTGCACGGGTCCTGACTAGCGCGGCAGCTGTGCAGTGCATTGTGGGACTTGTAGTATGAGAGGTGGGAGTGCTGTTTACCGACGGGGCCTTTGTTAATAGTCACATGAAATGATCTATCTATTATATATAATTGTATCGCCTTGAGTTTGACACGTCTGAACTACAGCATTAAACTGTTGCCTACATCTGTTACTGCGTCGGTAGTCGTCCCATCATTGAATAATAGTACAACGCTGACAGGGACCAATGAAACTTGAACTACATTTGCTCATTATATGTATTTTTACTAAAGTACAACTTCAAGTTTAATGAGAAAATCAGCACGACTCTCAATAAAGATAAGACGGAGCGGCGATGGGGACGACAGCTGTCAGTAAGTCACTGCTCCTGACCAAGAGGTAGTCCGGTTCAGACGTCCCTGTGCCTGCAAAGCTTAAACTGTCCTGCTGTTGTTTCAGTAGGCCTTCAGAACACGTCTTCTACTTCCAAGAACAACTGCTCCAAATTTCCACGGAAGTCATGAGAAGTAGTCTGTAAACAGCGGTTTATTGTCCTTGGTGGCTCTGAAAGAGCTTCGTAAGGTCTCAAAGTAAACCCTGATGATGTCATAGTGACGTCATCAGGGTTATCTCAGCCAAGTGTTCAACAGAGAGCAGCATTACAAATTGACCGTATATAAGAAGTGGACGTATCCACTGTGACGTCAGCCGTTAGTTTGTGGATCACTGATTTGAGGCCTCATCTTGGTTACATGGCTGTCGCCATCTTGGGTTTTTGTAACCAGAGGTCGTTCTACTTTATCGTCTACTTTTCTCTAAATGGACCATAATTTACTAAATGAACATCCTGCCGTGCTGAAGAAGACTGCAAACTAGAGACTGAGAGCAGAAACTCACTGAGCTGATAAATCAGGAGAGAAGTCGGCTCATTTTCTCATTGACTTCCATCCAATCAGACTTCTGTTTGGAGCCTAATGCTGGACATTAGAGAGGATGCAGCTTTAAGGCTCCTCAGCATCGGCTTTACTTACGTGCACTTCTTCTAAACAGTCTAAACATGTCAAGTTTGAAAGACATGGGCTTTAAGCAGGCAGGGTCTAATAATATTGCATTGTGGGAAATGTAGGATCCAGTGGGTTTGGAGTTTGACCCATACTAGAGAGTAAAACTCTGGATATGTCCACCTCTGCTGCTTCAGTTTTGTCCATTCTTTTTAAAAACAGTCTCTAATGTTGTGGAGATTTAATACTGAATCGCTGGAGTTCCCTTTTAAACCTCAGCTGTCCTGTTGGTGCCCCTGACAGACTGAGGTGGTCTCCACCAGGACTGAGGATATGATATAAAAAGAGCCACTTGTGCCGTCTAAACAAACCCCAAACAAATAAAGGTTCAAAATATGGTGCGATTTTTCCATTTCCCTGGTGTGCAGCAAATGAAAAACTCCACTCGTCTTCATCTTTAATTTGACTCGAGAAGCTAATAAACCATTCTAGGATGTATATCTGGAAAACGTTCCTTCCCAGAAAGCTTGATAAAGTTGTGTCTCCAATGTTGTGCATATTTATGCTCAGCGGAGGAACAAGACAAGATGCAGACACAGATTCTCCAGAGATGGGGTTAAATTCTCCCGAAGGAATCCCAGCACCACACTGCTGTGCAAATATGTCCTCTTCATCTCCCATCTATTTCACATAATGTGCAGTTTCTTACCATAGCCGTCGCAGAGGAGAGAGAATTCATCATGCATTAGACTTCCTGCTGCTCTCCTGAACAAGCAGGCATGCACAGCTCACAGACATACGGTGCAACGTCGAGGGCACCGTAAGATATAAGATAAAAAGTACGAAACAAGCGTCCCCGTCAGGAAGTCTGCTTGTTGGTCACAGTAGTCACGTGACTGGAGGAAAACGATCTCTGTCTAGAACATTTGTGTCACGCTGGAAGTGGAGACGTCCCTGCTACAACCATAGATAGAAAAACACTACATTCACAGCAACGTGTGCACTTATATGGTAACACACAGCAACACTGGTGTGTTTCTGATCTTTTCAGCCACTCACATTCACACACTGCTCATCAGGGGCAGACTAACTGCTCACACACACACACACACACACACACACACCAAAGGGTTCAGAGTTATAGTTCAACAGGCGGAGAGAAGGAATGGAACCCATTGATCTTCTGCTTGGTGAACGACCTGCTCTGAGCCACAGCCACCTGCCCACAGTAGCCAGTTTTACAAGGGGCTTATGTGCTGGGCTGTTATGATTGGTCGGGACTAGTAACCTCCTAGAGTCTGGTTCCCCGCTCCAAAACTAGTCCAGATAATTCCTTGGTAAACAACATATTGTGGTTTTCCCACTGTGAGGTTTAAAAAAAAAAAAAGACACGCGACGTGTTATTTAGTGAGTTTTAGAGGTGCTGATAGGTGGTAGGTAGGATTAAAGGCGAGAAGTCAGTTAGGCCTAAAGATATGAAGACGCTGTGTGATTACGGTCACTGTCCGTATGTATCTTAGAAATTCATTTTGTTCAGCTTCATGTTTCATTCAAATCAAATCACAGCAGCTGTCACATGGCACTAACGTTAGCCCACACTAACGTTATGATAATGTCCTGCACACTGTGACCCTGTATGCACCGACTGCTGTGTAAAACATGAATGGGGTATTTCCATAATGCATGTGTATGTGTTTTAGCATGCCGGTTGGCTTTCTGTTCTTTTAATGGGTTTCCAGCAGAATGCTGATTAGCTGTGTCAGAACGTATGTGCCCTTCATCCGCCACTCATCTCACCAAATCCAGCAAAAAAAAAAAAAAGGCCAGCTCTTTTTCAGGGTTAACATTAAAGGGTCACTTCAGCTAAAACACAGTTTGGTGGAATACAATCTAGCCATGCAAATACTATGCTTGAGATCATAATCACTTAAATGTGTCACCGTGGCCTGTAACCCTGTTACACTGTACTTACTCTCTCCAAAGTAGATTCTTTGCAGCCCAGAAAACAGTTCTGGTTAACACATCATTACTATACCGTATGCACCCACATCCTACCTACCTCGTGTATATAATGGAACCTGTACAGAGTCAGTCCACATTTCTTCCAGCATCTTTGCACTACTGTCTTCTTCACACTCTTTGTCGTAGTTTTTGCTCCTATACTTATATGTACACCTTTAATGAGAGCAGTGGAAAAGGGCCAATTAAAAAAAAAAAAAACCTAACAAACCCCTGTGAGCCGTGCTGCCAGTGTAGAGGAGGTACAATGAGGAGATAGCAGTGTGTCTGTCAGGAGGCCTGTCAGTACATTTCATCACCTTCCACTGCTGCTCAGTAACCGGGGTGATCAGGAGACAGACAAGCCCAAAGTGTCTCTGTGCACGAAGTGTTCTGAAACCCTTGTCATCAGCCTGTTGGTTGTGTGCTCGTTCATCCATCTCTGGTTAATGTTTTTGAAACAATATTTATTCTGCAATTCCAGCTTCATTTATTGATCTCTGTCTCAAGCGGGGGGGGGGTCACGAACGTGCCCCGATGAAACTTCAACAGTCTACATGCATTTGACTCCATGCATGTAGACTCATCTCTTTTTATGGACTGGGGGCAATGTGCACGACCCCATGCAGAGAGCATGCCTGAAAAGGAATACATAGTCGTACCTAAAGCCACTCCTGCATTGCTAGGAATTTAATTACATCCGCCATTTACAGGCCACGTGCTGAGATCTATTTTTCTGCTGCTACCTTCCTGGGCTGGAGCCACCTGGAAAGATCCGGTTCTGAAAACCACAGATTCTTTTTGCTTGACATACTTTTATACTAGGTGGCAGGTGGGGGCTCAGCTCAGTTTCGGCGTTACTCACAAAACCACAGCGTGTGTATCTTTAAGCCCTAACAAACGCATTGAATGCTTCCTCATTAATATTTGCAAAGCCAGTTTTCCAAACATTGTATATCATGAATTGTTTACGTCGTTTTTTGTTTTTTTTTACCAGCTTACGCGTGTCTACGGCTGAGGGTAAACGTGTAACCCCTTAACCCCTGAAATGACACACATAGATACGCTGAATCTAGTGCGTGATCTGCGCCGCGTCCCGTAAGCAGACTTACATTTGTGCAACTCAGAGACTCGATAGCAGATTGGATGACATGTCTAGTCTAAGTGGGCTTCATTGGATGGATGATCCACAATCACACAAGCTGGCAAAACCATACACTGTAATTGAGGGGATAGTGAAAGCCCCAGGATGTCTCTGCCAACAGGGTGGGGGATGTTGATTTGTTAGTAGAGCTTTCTGACAGGCAAAATAGTTGGTGTTCTGCCACAGTTGCTCTTGGCGATAGACACGCTGTCATTTGCATTTAAGGCCGCTTCTGCCGAGACAAGTTCATTTGTGCAGCTCAGTAAACAGCATCAGTCGGAATGAGGTGGCTGCAGCAGAGGGACCGCGTGTTTACTCAGAGAGTGGAGGAGGACAGCCTGCTCTGCTCTCAGTCCACACAAACACAGGTGTTTTAAATGATACCCAGCCTGTTCCAAGCCCTCATGCTTGTCTTTCCATTTCCTCTTGTAGGACCCAACTCTACAACTCTCTTTTGAAATCAGATCAAAAAACAGCTAAACTCTTCGGGTGACAGTGATGAGGATGAGCAGATGGCGTGTGCTCTTTAATTGCTCTGTAATTTGTTTCACAAAAAAGGTTTGTTTGTGCTTGCAGTGCGTGATCTCAGTGAAATGAACCAATCAAATGTCTCAAAGCAACGACTTGCCACTACTTGCCTGAGAAGTAAGACGCGGTGAGTCATGCTCTGACAACACAGCTTAGTATTTACTCGCGATTGATGAAATTAATGGCAATTTGATCTCCCAAACCTCTCACTGCTCTCTGTAGCATCTATTCCGACTCACAGCTCATAATTGTAATGATATAAAACAAATACGTTTTAAGGTGGACAAAGCAGACTGAATACATCAAACCTTTCAGCACAGTGGCTTCATGATGATCAGGTGCACAGGTGGGTGTGGGAGTGACGGCTGAGACACTGAAGATGTGTGCAGGCAGGGAGAGGGTAATAAGGGAGAGTGGCAAAAGTGGATGGGTTTCCGGTGTCGTCCAGCCGACCAGCTGATTGACACCGCCATCCTGGGGGGTCTGTCACATTTTAGAGAGACCTAACCTGTCTTCTACCATCCTGTGTCCTCAAAGGATCACTCCATCCAGGAAGCATGCGCTACAAGTTCAACTTCATTGCAGACGTGGTGGATAAGATAGTCCCAGCCGTGGTGCATCTGGAGCTTTTCCAAAGGTGAAACCAAAACCAAAGCAAGAAAACAAAAACCTTCAACCTTCAACTCTCATGTTCTTGCAGATATAAGATGATGATTCCCTGTTGCTTGTCGTCTTTCCAGAGAGCAGGTTCCTGTGTCGAGTGGCTCTGGCTTTATAGTGTCAGAGGACGGCTGGATCGTCACCAATGCTCACGTACTCACCAACAAGCAGCACATCAAAGTAGAGCTGAAAAGCGGCTTGCAGTATGACGCTACAGTCAAGGACGTGGACCAGAGAATGGACATCGCTCTCATCAAAATCGAACCAGATGTGAGTGTCCAGTGTTCCCCCTCAGCCCCCCAGGGCCTTAGACTTAATGCTGTCTGTTGTTTTCCTCTGGCCTGGCAGCTTGTCATTAGCAGATAACACCAAAGTGTATTCATTCTTCCATGGAGGAAATCCAAAGGGGCTTTTGCCCACCAAAATTAGACTTTAGTCTTTAACATGGATAATTTGTCATGTGACTTCCTCTGGGGAGGGGGGGGGGGGGGTACTTGGTCTTGTCCCCTAAACCCAAAGCCTTGGCTGTTTTTGTGCAGTTGCAAGTGCTGTTATGAATAAATCATGTCACTCAGACATGCTCTTACACAAACAGCTGCTTTGCATAGTAGAGAGACCTCAAGCTCTAAAAACAACAATACCTCAAGATCACAAGGAGTAACCCGCCATCACCGTCTTTGACTGCTCAACAGGTAAATGTCTTAGGCAGGCAGGTTGTGGTGACAGCTGTACTTGTGTCCTTGGAGGAGGAGCTCTAAAGCTTTCCCAAAAGGCAAATTTCTCAGAAGGCTCCATGCCCGGGAGATGTGGCTATAAATTTGGGAGCATTCCAGTCCACCCCAGAGATCAATGGCTTCAGTCTGGAATAAGAGGAGGCAGGCAGAGACAAGCTCAGGCTTTTTCACTTTCTGTTAAGGTAACATAGGTTGATGAAAAACAAACTCCCATCCAGCCTTCAGTTCAGCCAGAACAGTCCACACTTACTTATTGATTTTAATTACCTGTAATAATAATCGGAGGTCATTGTGTTTTGATGGGAAAAGTTTAGTAGTTACAAGTTTCCTAGAAAAATGATCTAGGATATTTTCCAAATAAGAATCAAGTTCCATAATGATCTCTCAGAGGAGCAATTCAGTAGGAAAGAATTTCATTGATGGAAGTAAGCCTTATTATCCTTATTTTTAAGGGTCGTGGGGGGGGGTGGAGCCTATCTCAGCTGACACTGGGTGAGAGGCAGGGTACACCCTGGGCTGGTCGCCAGCCACTCACAGGGCCAACACACAGAGAAAAGCAACCATTCGTGTTCATTAACCAAAGCTGCACGTCTTTGTGCCGAAGTACCCGGACAGAACCCCCCCTGCTGCCTCTTATCAAATGAGTACTCCACTGATTTAGCACTGCCCTCCTTCAACTCAGCAGAGCCACGGGTATCGTCGCTATCGTCGACATTACCCACAGTCAACGTGACAGCCGACAGTCTGTGCTAGTCCGCTCAGCTCTCCTCTTTTGGACTCCACCGGCACATCTTTTTCATTTTCACACTTGCTGTCATCAGCTTTAACCAACATTGACTCAAATTACATCAGTTGAGGCAGTTTATCAGACTTCACACCAGGGTGCCAGATACAAGACGCACTTTGGTTTTACACCATCATTGTGAGGACATTCCTGCGTGGTGAGGACATTTTGCCCGGTCGTCGTCAGCTGGTCCTCATAAAGAAGAAGTGGAGGAAGGAAGGCTGTAACAAAAGTTAATATAACCTTAATCTAATAAATGGTTAAACTAACAATAAGCATAATGTAAGCAAATTAAATCACATTATGTAACATTAAGACTAGCTCAGGTCATTTTTACTCCCTAACAAAACAGTGCAAACAGGTCATTTATAGTTCATTTGGAATAATCAGTCAAATTTGACAAAACACATTTTTAAAATTCAGTTTGTGATGTTTATTCATTTTACAATAATGTCTCATGTAACTGCAGATAGAAGAAATCAAACACCTGCTTAATTACATTAATAAAGAACATTGACTAAAATTAATCCATTTATTTTTTAGAGTACGAGGGTTATTCTGTTTAACCCTTATGCACCCCTCGGTACATTTTTTGCATTTTTCAACTAAAAATACTCAATAATTTTGCCAATTTTAATGATAATGGGACAAAATTTTGCAGGGATGTCAGTCTTTTACCACATTTTAAGATTTCAACTTTGAATGTATTAATAGAATTATAATACACTGTGGAGAGAAGAAAGTTCCTCTCGTCACCCTTAAAACATTTTTTGCACCATTGACTCCCATTAAAACATCACTTTTTGATCCTACTTTAATTACACCATAAAATAATGTTTTACTTATGACTACCTTTTCAATCTAAGCTTTTGGCTTGAAAATTGTAGTTTTTTTCATTATCCATCATTTGACATCATTTTCCACTATATGGCTGAGGGCTCCATTATATGCTGTTTCAGTGAATCCTACTTCCGTTGCATTTCTCACTATTGCTCCCCAGCAGAATGCATGATTCCAACTAAAATGGTCTGAGTGTGTTGGCAGTGATGTAAAAGTGTGGTATGAATGTGTGTTTTGACAAATTATTTGATGAGTGTGTGTGTGTGTGTGTGTGTGTTTGTGTACAGGGAGTTAGAAAGTCATTTTTGCTCACCACATTTTGCACATCCCTATCGCTATCTTTCTTATGACTACAGACCACATGCACCCACTCACCCCCCCGCCCACAAACACACACCTACACACACACACATACCTATTCGAAGCCCCCAGACACACTACAGCACTTGTAAAAAGCAATCAAGGTCAAAAGGTCAAAAGGTCAAAAGGTCAAAGAATCTAAGGAGGAGCACCCTAGCTTTTTTTTGCCTGGAAACGTTTTTTTTTTTTTTTTTTGACCAAAGCAGTCTTTTTATTGTTTTGGTTTACAGTGCAGCATGTTTATACAGGTGCTGTGTCTGCAAACCTCAAGCTGCACCTAGCTGGTGCTGGCTGGTCATTTCCTCAGTGACAATGAAGAGACACTTTTGTGTTAGAGGAGGCTCTGACTGCTGTCCTGCAGTCGCCTGAGAACGAGGAGGAGATGTCCGGCACAGACACAGGCACTGAGGACATATCAGGGGAGGCTTCACCTGAAATTCATCCAGATGGGTCTCCAGCTCAAGTGAGGACATCCATGTCCTCACTTGAGCTGGAGCTGGAAGACCCATTTCCTCACTTGAGCTGGAGCTGGAAGACCCACTAGTGCGGCTGCTGCTTGGACCAGCAGCAGCCACACTAGTGGATCATGTCAGAGGAAATGGAAGAGCCAGCAGGAGAAGCCAGGCCCTCAAAGAGGTACAGGCAGTGCACATTTTGCATGGGACAGAGAAAGGTCTGGACCCATTGTGCCAAGTACAGCAAGTATGGATGCAAAGTATACATGACAGTGATCTGCAGGTCCTGCTCCACTGAGTGACCTTTCTCATCATTTGTCAATATATTCCCAAAATACCATTAAAGGGTTAAAATTAATTCATAAATACATGTAAATTGAATAGTTATGATCTGGACAGAGGTTGTTCAAAAGATTTAATGCATTGAAAGTGAAAAAAATATTAATGTATAATATTTTTAGAGCACTTCTTAGGAACAGAGTATTTTTTGCACAAAGGATAAAAGGTGGCATATTTTGTACATAAAGTCAAACTGCTCAAAAAATAATGATGGATTCAAATCAATGTTGTTGTCAATTATTGACATACCCAAGGGTGTAATACCCCCCCAAAAAAATTCCAGTTTGCAATTAGTATATGGAAAATATTTCATATTTTGTGTTTTACCTCATTTGAAATTTTTGGTTTTATATTCCCAAAATGGCACTAAAAAGTTAAAAATACTTAATAAATCCATGAAAATGGAATAGTTATGATCAGGACTGAGGTTTTTCAGAAGATTTAATGCAATAAAAGTGAAAAGAATATTAATTATAATATTTTTATAGCACTTTTTAGGAACAAAACATTTTTTTGCACAAAGCATAAAAGGTGGCATATTTTGTACATAAAGTCAAACTGCTCAAAAAATAATAATGCATTCAAATCAATGTTGTTGTCAATTATTGACACATCCAAGGATGTAACTGCCCCCCCCCAAAAAATTCCAGTTTGCAATTAGTATATGAAAAATATTTCATATTTTGTGTTTTCTCATTTGAAATTTTTGGTTTTATATTCCGAAAATGGCACTAAAAAGTTACAAATGTTTAATAAATCCATGAAAACTTAATAGTTATGATTAGGGCTGAAGTTGGTCAAAAGATTTAATGCATTGAAAGTGAAAAAAAATATGAATGTATAATATTTTTATAGCACTTTTTAGGAACAGAACATTTTTTGCATCGAGGGTAAAAGGTGGCACATTTTTACATAAAGTCAAACTGCTCAAAAAATAATAATGCATTCAAATCAATGTTATTGTCAATTATTGACATATCCAAGACTGTAATACCCCCCCAAAAAAATTCCAGTTTGCAATTAGTATATGAAAAATATTTCAGATTTTGTGTTTTTCTCATTTGAAATTTTTGGTTTTATATTCCGAAAATGGCACTAAAAAGTTACAAATGTTTAATAAATCCATGAAAACTTAATAGTTATGATTAGGGCTGAAGTTGGTCAAAAGATTTAATGCATTGAAAGTGAAAAAAAATATGAATGTATAATATTTTTATAGCACTTTTTAGGAACAGAACATTTTTTGCATCGAGGGTAAAAGGTGGCACATTTTTACATAAAGTCAAACTGCTCAAAAAATAATAATGCATTCAAATCAATGTTATTGTCAATTATTGACATATCCAAGACTGTAATACCCCCCCCAAAAAATTCCAGTTTGCAATTAGTATATGAAAAATATTTCATATTTTGTGTTTTTCTCATTTGAAATTTTTGGTTTTATATTCCCAAAATGGCACTAAAAAGTTACAAATGTTTAATAAATCCATGAAAACTTAATAGTTATGATTAGGGCTGAAGTTGGTCAAAAGAATTAATGCATTGAAAGTGAAAAAAAATATGAATGTATAATATTTTTATAGCACTTTTTAGGAACAGAACATTTTTTGCATCGAGGGTAAAAGGTGGCACATTTTTACATAAAGTCAAACTGCTCAAAAAATAATAATGCATTCAAATCAATGTTATTGTCAATTATTGACATATCCAAGACTGTAATACCCCCCCAAAAAAATTCCAGTTTGCAATTAGTATATGAAAAATATTTCAGATTTTGTGTTTTTCTCATTTGAAATTTTTGGTTTTATATTCTGAAAATGGCACTAAAAAGTTACAAATGTTTAATAAATCCATGAAAACTTAATAGTTATGATTAGGGCTGAAGTTGGTCAAAAGATTTAATGCATTGAAAGTGAAAAAAAATATGAATGTATAATATTTTTATAGCACTTTTTAGGAACAGAACATTTTTTGCATCGAGGGTAAAAGGTGGCACATTTTTACATAAAGTCAAACTGCTCAAAAAATAATAATGCATTCAAATCAATGTTATTGTCAATTATTGACATATCCAAGACTGTAATACCCCCCCAAAAAAATTCCAGTTTGCAATTAGTATATGAAAAATATTTCATATTTTGTGTTTTTCTCATTAATTAATTGTAGTTTTATATTGCAAAAATGGCATTAAAGGGTTAAAAATATTTGACAAATACATGAAAACTTAATAGTTATGATTAGGACTGAAGTTGGTCAAAAGATTTAATGCATTGAAAGTGAAAAAAAATATGAATGTATAATATTTTTATAGCACTTTTTAGGAACAGAACATTTTTTGCATCGAGGGTAAAACGTCATGATTTTTTTAAGGGGTGCACAAGGGTTAAGCTGCTGTGAGCTTAAACAGAACAGAAAAGACGCACACAGAAGAACATTGTGACACTGGGCGGCTGTGGCTCAGTGGTAGAGTGGGTCGTCCCTCAATCAGAAGGTCGGGGGTTCGATCCCCAGCTCCTATGGGTCAACATGTCGAAGTGTCCTTGGGCAAGACACTGAACCAACTGAACCAACCAACTAGCTCCTGAAGCAGCTTCAGTGTGTGAATGAGTATGAAAGAATAGTCTCCTCTAAGTTACATTCCTCCTGTATGAATGATGTGTGAATGGGTGAATGAGGATGTCATGTAAAGCGCTTTGAGTAGTTGAAATAACTAGAAAGGATCTATACAAAATACAGACCATTTACCATTATTAAATCCCAATATTAGATCCCACAAGCCATGTGCCTCCCCAAGACACTGTGCACATTTACCCATGAGGCACAGAAGCACAGAGATCAGTCAGCATCTGATGTTAATGAATGTCACACACACACTCACACACCCATAGAGCCCAAGTTCATGCAGTGAGAGTAAAACGGCCTGATAAATGCTGAGCTCCATCACAGCTGCCGGAAAACACTGGATTTCAGGATCTAAACATTTATTTCTGGACAGAGTTTTCCTCCGTCCTTTCAGGTGTTCATCTACAGTCTAAAAGTCCCAACATAATTGCTGCAGTGACATTACTGTTACCATTTACAGATGGAAACATCCGTCTCTCTAAACTCATTATCAGAAACATTCAGACACACAATAAAGAGATCACGTGGAGAGCTTGTGCTGCTCCACGTCGGTTAAAAGGCAGCAAAGTCTACAGGGAGCGCACAGGTGAACGAAAGAATCCACAGCTTTGGATGATGAAAGAGCCGATCACACACTCTCCCTCTCCTTCTCCTTCTCTCACACACTGACACACACACACACACACACACACACACACGTTCAGCACACACTCCGTAGGCTTTGACAGTTGGGTCTGTGCCCGCCACTCTCCCCATACATGGTCCCGGCTGGATAGCTGACCGTCCCATGACTGTCTCATACATAAGCAAGGATGTGAACTGGGGGGGGGGCCCTTGGAGCCCTTGGAGCCCCTACCTCACTGGGCTTTCTCTGGAGTGGCCCCAGCTCCGTAAACTGTTACAGTTTGAAGTTTGAATAGTATTTAGGCCCTTGGTTTCTTCCCCTGATTCTGTGTTTGTCACTACAAAGTTCAATCAATCGATCTTTGTCATATAGCACCAATTCATAACAGCGTTATCCCAAGACGCTTTACACAAAGTCTAGACCAAACTGTTTAATGAAGAGAGAGACGCAACGATTCAGGAATTCAACATTAAGGATTGAAGAATCCAGTTTGATCCAAAGAAACTGCCCTTTACACCTCTCAGCCAGAAGGCTTCATTCACTCCGGAAAGCCATCATGTTTGGATCAAAGCACTTGTTAGCACGGGGTCGGCTGTGTGTATTTAATCTATATGAGCCTATAACTACTGTGTCTAGGGGGGGTCAGTTAGCCTGCTGACCCTAAATAATCTCACAATGAGCTAATGAAGGACTTTATTTCACCCAGCATGTGTTCTTGTCCCCCCCCCCCCCCCCCGTGGGTCGCCATGTGCTTTGCTGCAGACTCCACTGCCTGTGCTTCGTCTCGGCCAGTCCTCAGACCTGCGCCCCGGTGAGTTTGTGGTGGCGGTGGGGAGCCCCTTCTCCCTGCAGAACACCGTCACCACGGGCATCATCAGCACCGCTCGGCGCCACGGCGTGGAGCTGGGCTTCCAGGACTCTGACATGGACTACATCCAAACAGACGCCATCATCAACGTCAGTGGCAGCCGCTTCTGTTCTCAGCTCTGCTTCACATTTCATCTAGTTTGACAGTTTTTGTTCTACTTTAACAATGAGTAAGATTGTGTTTGTGCTGCTCTGTTGATTCACAGTATGGCAATTCTGGCGGACCGCTTGTCAACTTGGTAAGAGGATTTATTGTGCTGTATCTCATGACAGAGGGATAATACCACTCAATTTGCATATTTGTTATGCTCTCTGCTACGTAGTGGATCTTCCTTGTTTTATTTATGACAGGGAGGACTAAGGTCATGATTTTGTTTTATTAAATACCCAAAGTCTCCAGTCTGCTCCCCCAGGTGCAACACTAAGCCTCCCTCACTGTATTTTAGGACGAGACCTGGTTATGGAGGCGTTTGCATTGTTACTGTGGACTAAAATCACACAGATGCTACATTCATTTATCACGGCTGCTGCTGCCAGCTCCCTGCAGTTCTCTCTAAAGGAGACGGTGCATCTTACAGACCGCCCTTCACTGTGAAAAAAAACACATCAGTGAACACCTAATAGGCCGATCTATGTCGCGTGCATTGGAAGAAAGAGAAGCACAATACTCTCGCTGCATGTAACAAAGCTATGAGATCAGCACTTCAGAGCACAGTCTCATGGTTCTCCTCCCATTGTGTTTCACAGGATGGAGATGTCGTAGGCATAAATACCCTGAAAGTAACAGCGGGAATCTCTTTCGCCATTCCAGCGGACAGAATTCGACAGTTCCTCGCTGAATCCTACGACAGACAAGTCAAAGGTGAGCCGGATGAAATGTCAGTGTTGGGTGTAGTGACAGTCTGAAGGACTAACAATATGACCCTATTCACACGCGCAAGTAATCCATTCAGTCACTCATTTGCTTTCAGGAAATACAGGGCAAAAAAAGAAATACATCGGCGTCCGGATGCTGCAGCTCTCACCGTCGTGAGTAAACATCAGAGCGCTCATTCCCCAAAATGCCTTTTTTGTGATGCAAGTCTTTGAGGAAAATTGTTTTGGGGCTTCAGGAGATGATGTTTTTGCTGCAGCACAGTGAGTGCATGCGGTGTGTAATGTGTTACAGGTCTAATGATGACGATCATACAAAGTGTCTTTAATGCATTCACACTTAAACAGCAATCTGCCATCCTTCCAAAATTAGAAGCCAACGTTAAGCCCATGGCTACAACATACGGTGGCCTGCAAAAGTATTCAACCCCCGTAAAAGTTATTAGATTTGTGTGAATTACAAATGATAGAGATTTATTTCTGCGTAATGTGACATCAGTTTAATGTTTGAGAACATTTTGTCGGAAAAACACGTAACTGAAATATGGCGAAACATATTGTCCTCACGAGGACACAACTGGCTTAAACCTGGCCTCCACCTGTGAAACCCCTGCAAGTTTAGTTTAGTTTAGTTTAGTTTAGTACGGATCATTGGTCAGACTGTGTGAAAGGGCAAGATGGAGACCAAATGACCTTCTGACTGTTTGTCTCCACTCATCCAGTTTGATCCAAGAGCTCAAGCAGAATGAGGGCGAATTTCCAGATGTGAGCTCGGGGGTTTACATTCACGAGGTTATGCCCGGAACAGCTGCATCCAGGTGAGAGTCGAGCTTCGGCCTTTACCTCTCGTGATGGAAGTTAACTTGTTGTTCAAAGATGACATGAGATTAGGATTTTAGATTAAGATTTGAAGGTTTCAGAGTCAGATGCAGTGAGTCTCCCTACAGTCTTGTGGGTGTTGTCGCCGGCCAATTTAAGATCAGACGCCTCAAATGACAAACTGTCAGGCAGTGCAGTGGATTACTTGTTTACTCTGGCTATGAAGGGAAGGAACCTGACACAGGAGGAGACTTGTCTAAAGGTCACTGATGTTCCCCCGAGGGTGTCACACCTCCAGCCGGGGTGGGTCTGTCTCAGTAGGGCTTCATGTGTGATTGATGTGAGACATTGTTTTCTCTGCAGCGCTGGCATGATTGATCATGACGTCATCGTCGGCATCAACGGCCGGCCCGTTCACACCATGCAGGAAGTGAGCGAAGCCGTCCAGAGCGGCGCGGCGCTGTCGCTGCTGGTGAGACGTAAGGACAAGGACATCACGCTGACTATCATTCCTGAAGAGATGGACTGATACCACAGCCTGGAAACGTCAGCCAAGAAGGAAAGAATTTCCTTTACTACTCTGTGCCGCTGTTAAAACAGCTGTTGGACATGAGCCCTGCATTAGTCAGATCAATCATCTAAGGTAAAGACACAAATATGTACACCCATGGCACGAAGCAACAAGACACACCATGTTCCAGCAGACTGAGGGAATGAGCCACAGCTGCAAACACAGGACCTCTGACTTAACATGACATCTTAATGCCCACACACACTTTTCTTATGGAAACCAGGAAATGAAGGAAATTAAAGGCATCTGTTATAAAATAACTTCTGGAATGCAAATAGTGACACAAACTCCTGGTTAAAGGGTTGGTTCACCCAAATCCATGCAGATTGTGGTGGATTTATTTGCTCAGGTGACAGAAACCCATCTCTGAGCTTTCTGCCTCCGCTCTGATGAGGTGGTGGTGAGCAGCATTCTGTGGTGAGTGCTCACACCACTGAAACACCAGCTTGTAATTCAACAGACAATGTGTCTCTCATACTCTTGTCCTGAACTTTTTTTTTCTGTGAGGTGTACTCCTACCAGTGTTCCAAGTCACATTCCCCAGCCTCTCTCATCGGGACATTGACGTGGTCCTTTCAGCCACACGAACACCACCTGTTTAAGAACAAGCGCGCATTTGAGAGAATTCATCATTGGCGTAATCAGCACCCCTAAAAACTGCCACGTCTACCTGTTCCTCTCCACGTGGCCAGGTTTCATCCACAGAAATGTGGCCAAAGTCCCGCTGCTGGACGTCCAGCAGAAGAAAAGACATTTAGCTCAGTCCGTAGTGGTGTCAGACAATTAATATCAGAGCACAGCACAGCGCTGCACTGTGGCAGGAGTGTAAAGAGGGTTTGAGTTTGGCCTTAATAGATCACGTGACAGTCACAGACCCATCAGAGGAGACAATCAGTATAGTGGGTGATGCTCCAACAGAGGATGATGATGCTGGGCAGTGGAGGAAAGCTTGTAAGGCAGCTGTCACAGAGGATCTTCAGACAAACCGCTGACATGCTCACGATGCTGCGTCACATTCTGCCAGTACAAACGCTGCTGAAACCCCTCAGTTCGATGGCACGACGCTGACAGAATTTTCGTTTTGCACTTCACTTCACTTAGATAAAACCCATCTAAATATTTTTTTTTTCCCCTGTGAAGAGAGCCGATTGTTGTGTGACTTGTACGGCAGGCCAGGAGCCCTCTCCTTCGTACAGGAGAACTAAAAGTAGGAGAAAAGTGGTCAGTGTCTGAAATGCTTCTAAATGGCGTGTAGCCGATGTGTTAACCTGTCACTTTGTGTAGACACTCTGGTGGTATACGACCTACAGCTGAACCCTCGGCTTGTGGAACATATTGATGTGTATGGTGGTGTTTTTCCTGTTGCGAATATCCACTGTGTGTGTGTGTGTGTGTGTAAATGGTAAAATAGTCTGTATTTGTATAGTGCCTTTCTTGTCATTTGTAACAGATTTGATAAAAATGGATGCGGGTGGGGGGGGAATTAAAGGATAAATCACAGGAGTGTCTCTGTCATCATCATGTCAGTAGTTTAACACTCTTATTCAGGTCTTTGTGTTTGAGGCAGCAGACTGAGGACCAGCGGGACAGTCGAACAGCTTCATAAACTGATCTGTCCAATCTGCCCTCCTCTGTTCTAACTCGTGGTCTGCAGCCTTCACACAGCTCCCTCCCGATGCCTCCACATATACAGCGGCACTTGCAGTAGCGTCCCTTTAAAATGTTCAGTGTTTTAACATTTACCGTCGCAGTATCGGCCTACGTTTGCGAACGCTGGCCAACGTCAGCCACCACGAGCCGCTTGTCGCACCGGACCGAGACAAGGTTGAGTGTATTAAATGGAAGAAGGGGCGAATTTCATTTCCACATCTCATCTGGGAGAGAGAAAATGTCCTTTCTCCTCTGAAGAGTTTCACTTACACGGAGGACACCGGTGTGGAGGGATCGGTTCTTGTTTGGTCATAAATGTATTCGGATTTGTCTCAATCCAAATGTTGATCGTGTGCCGCATCACTGGAGGAACTCAAGGACCCCGCTCGATCCAATCTTGTCGATATGTTGAAGCATTAAGTAAAGGCAACAAGCTGTCATTGACATTCTGCACATTACATCTCATCCACAAACAGCGGAGTCACACCGTCCCACGCTGCGTCACGCCAACTGTGGACACAGCATGACACACGCCGGGTTCCCCCTCACCGTCGCCACGGGGGGGGGAAAGCGGGTTTTCCATGTAGCTTTAATTAAAAAGCAGGAGGAGCACAGGAAAGAACTTCAGAGGGCCAATCTGGTATAACCTTCATTAACTGAGGCCCCAGATCTCTCAAAGTCATCACACGTAACACATTTTCCTTTTTACAACTGTGTTTTACTTCAGGAAGGAACCAGCCAGTTGAGATCATTTGAAAAGGAAACAAGAGATTCGGGGACGTTTCCAGGTCTTTTCTGGCTCAACACATCCAACACACGAGGCAAATACATAGTAGAGCAGATTCAAGTTAAAGAATATTAAACAGCTTGGGTTGGGCAGATCAATAATATATACAGTATCTGACGAGGCCGAGAGAACATTGAAGTGTTCAGAGGCACGAACACTTTTTATACTAATGTGGGACAGATCTGCAGTGCTGGATTCATGAAACAGAGCAAATAATTACATTCAGATTAAAGGAAAGGATCTTATGTATGAAACACTCTCTGTACAGATTGTTTTACAGGTGTGGAAGACAGCATACAAATCGCCATTTTGTGAAATAAATGGAAAACTGCAGTACATAAGCAGTGTCTTAATGCCTCCCCTTTCGAAAGCTGTTTAGCCAGCTGAAAATATATCGCTGCTGCTGCTGCCGGATGAGACGAGCAGACACATTGACGATCATGTCTTCCTCAACTTTTTATGACCCAAAAGGATTTTATGGATCCTTAGGTAATGAAACCTGCTCCGTCTATGAAAGAGCACATAAACCTTCAGCTCAGGTGCAGGTGAGAAATTTAACAAAGTGGAAAATGAGGATCTGAATATTTAACGCGACGCCCCAGTCTACCTGGAGAAAGTCAATGAAGATCAACGTTTGTCTTAGTTGGAGACATTTGGACGGGTCACACTCGACACCTGATTGGTTAATCACCTGCAGGACAGAGTGAGCACATTAGAGCGGCGGCAGAGCGGCGGCCATCAGAAGGCCTCCAGTGACAGCGGAAGGTCACAGCTGGGCTGCCTGCTGCACAGTGTTTCTAAGATCACTTGAAGCGGACTGGAGGACTAAATGTAACGTATGAGAGCAGTGACTCTGCTCCACAGAGTGTGGTCAGTGGGTGGAAGGAGGGGTCAGACTGTGGCTGCAGAAAACCTGGAGTCCATTTGGAGTTGGATTTTCTATCATTTGACACGAGACATTCATTAAATCCCCCCAAACTGACTCCTGAACTGCAGCCACAGACCCTGACGTGCCTTAAGTTCATAAGTTCAGTTCATTTGGTTCAGCCAACCAAAAGCTCCATTGTTGCCTTTCAGTTGTGGTCCTGTTTGTGTTCACGCTGACTTCTGTCACTGTTTTATCTGTCGTGATATTTACCGTCACAACATTAGCGGCTGCTTTGTTTTGCTTTCCAACCACAAATTAAGCAGTTAAGAGTCTGCTTGGAAGCAGACCACGACCCTGCTCAGACGGTCTCAGTCTGTCCAGCCACAGGCCATCGGCCATCAGTAGGAAGCAATCTGAAACTAACGTATATATTTATGCAAATCACTTGGTAACTGTGGTAACACTGAGTGCCACTGAAGGAGCGCAGTGATCTTCCCCAGTGCATCAGTCAAACAGAGGCGTGCTGTGGCGGCGTCCTACTGCGTCCGTCAGTCAACTCAAATCAGTGTCAATGTGAAGCAGACCAGAACTAAAAGGCCACAACGTGTCAGGACCACATGAACTGAGCTCAGGGTGTGAAAAGTCACGCAAGTGGACAATTTTCTACTAAAAAAAAAACAACAAAAAACAGTGCTGTCATCACTGTTGCTCTGTTGAAGTGGGAAATTTCAAGTGAATTAAATTGGAGTGATTTTTGTCAGCAGTGTCCTCAGGAGGTCCCTGGACCCCGCTCTGCCCCGCAGACCGAGCCAACCTGCAGATTCATAACCGCTCCCTGAAGCTGTCAACGTTTCACTGATAGTCCTCAGCCGGAGTCCTCGCTCCTGCTCTGCCGTCCGTCTCAGTAGTAGGTGCACCAGTTGCTGTAATCGCTGGGCATCAGGCCGCCGGTGATGAGCAGGATCAGATCCACAAACCACCAGATTCCCAGGCCTCCCAGCGTGAGCAGCTTCCCGACAGCGGTGCCCGTGTGACCCAGGCAAAAACGATCAACCCCAAAACAGCCCAGGAAGAAGGAGTACAGCAGCGTGGTAATGAAATAGTGTCCGGTGTATCTGTGGAGATCGGACAGCAAAAGGCACACGAGGACATTTATTATTTATTCCTCAGCTGGAATAAAACATGAACAATTGTGCAAATAGAATAAATCATTCACTGTTACAATTAATTTCAGCATCGTTTAATAAATGATCATTTCTGAACCTGCAGCTGTCCAGTGTAAACTTTGATAAGCTACAAATCAAACATGTTAATGTTTGAGCAGTAATGGGAATACTAACATGATAATCGTGAAACAAACCAAAAGAATTGAAAAGCCTCTGTACAGCATCATGTATGGACACATTACAGGTTTCACACAAAGGCATTTATCCAAGAACACTGCAGCAGTGTCTTTGTACAGGCTGTCCGGCAGAGATACTACAGAGATGAACCTCCTGTGCTGACCAATGCAGACATAACATGGTGTAGTGAGAAAATAGGGCCCAAATGAGCTCCAGTGGTAGCTCTGTACATTAGGGAACACTGTCCTCTAGTGGTGAAGTCCTGGTACTGATGGGACCTGCATCAGTCACTGTGTATCTGGGTGTGGAGACGTGCACAGCCACAGTGCACATCTCCACTGTGTGGGCAGAAACACCTCTGACAGTGAACAGTCCGTTTGGTGTTAATCTGCTTTCTTCTATGTCTTTAGTGTGTTTGTGCATCAGCACTTGTGTCTCCTGTGTGAACGCCGTATTCATCCTCTGCCATCACCGACTCATTTCCATGCACTTCAACTACTAGCACGCATTGATTGTGTACAGGATGGGCCTCCTCCACCCCCTCTCCCTCTTCCTCCTCATTCTCAACAGCGTCTGTGTCATTACATTTCACTGACAAATCATAAAAGAATTGTAAAACTGTGTCATAACAAATAAGAATTGAAGGAAAGAGCAACTCAATGTAAAAAAAAACACAAAATACCGTTGATACAGGACACCAAAAAGTCTGAGGTTTACCAAAGTTATTAGAAACCCTCCTGAGGAGAATTACAGCATGTGTACCAAATCTGATATCTGATCTATCCAGTAGTTGTTCAGACATCAGTCACTCAAAACCACAAACGTCCACCTGCTGATGCCGGCCAAAAGGTCAGGGGGTCGCCACGTGGGACACGTCATCTGGGGACCGTGAATGACTGTACAATAAGTGTTGAGCTTTTTCACGAGATAAGTGAGAACTTTGACTGGCTAGTGGCGCTGCATGAAAGCCAATTAGGGTTCATCTTCTGGGCACCGTGACAGTCTGTCCATTCAATGGTAGTTGAAATATTTCACTAAAGCCAAAGATCTTCCAGTGTAATGGCACAGTAGTAAAACCTGCACGTAACCTCGTTTGAGAAGCTCAAACTAGAGCATTTTTGTTTAAAAAAAAAAAAATGACTTCATGAGTAACTAGTAGAAAATTAAAAGATTATTAAAATAGCTGCTGATTGATTTTCTGTACATTAAAACAATGGATGGTTGAGGTCCAAGTTGGTCTGTCACTCAGGTTACCATGTGACCCTGACCACCCTAGGACAGACAGGATCACACCTGAATCAATGAGTTCTGGGCGAGACCTGCACCACAAGACCGGTGCATAGATACAATAATACTCTAACTACCTCTACTACCTCCACCTAAAACTAATAGCTGGACAGGGAACAATCCCACCGTGGGCCCAGCGGACAGACAGCTGCTGATTCGGCTCGGTCTACAGCCTTCCCATGTCAACTTTCCATCTGCTAATGAGTGTAGCTCCTGGCCTCGTCCTCACACAGACACAGTGCCCAAAGAAGACGCAGCAGCCCACTGATTTTCATGACCTTTCCTCTGGCACAAGCACCTGGCCTAACTTTTGCTCCTCTTATAGAACTCCTGTGCCACCTAACCCAGCAGGGAGACGATGAGGCTACAGCAGAGGTCTGCACTCTGTGGACTGAGGTCTCGTTATCAGTAGCTGTCACACAGTCTCAGACACATACGCGGACCTACAGTTGGCCAGTGACTTTTTGACGTAACCCCACAATGACACACGCCAGGTTAAGCCGACAGGCAGGGGCAACAAACAGCCCTGAGTCTGAGACAGCAAACTTTTTCCATTATAAAGCAGGCTGCGTGAACAAATGCCTCTGCATTACTTCACATGAGAGAAAACCGCTCTGCCACTCCACATGTGAAGGATGGGGGTGTGACCTACTCACTAATGTGCCATGAATTACATACCGTATTTACCGGACTATAAGCCGCTACTTTTTTCCCACGCTTTGAACCCTGCGGCTTATACAACGATGCGGCTAATCTATAGATTTTTCTTCGCTAACGTTTCAGTGACGGTTTCAGTGCACAGGAGGAGGATGAATAAAAACATTAATGATTTTTCTGTTTTGTTCGATCAGCCGTTTTACTGCCGTGTTACAGGCACCGTTTGGAAACAATTAAGGTATGTAAATAAACATTTACAAAATCTTTCTGTGTAAATATCTCATTTCACAACGTATATATCTGCGGCTTATAGTCTGGTGCGGCTAATATATGTAAAAATATTTTTTTCTTTTAAAATTTAGTGGGTGCGGCTTATATTCCGATGCGCTCTATAGTCCGGTAAATACGGTACTTACACTGTAGACTCTCTGTCATCTTCTTTTTTCATTAATGGTGACAAGACAATCATATTCCATATTTGGTAGTCGGACTGACTTTGTTCAGTCAGACTCTCATCATTATTTTCATGACTGACTCATTTGTCTACGTGCACGTTCTTCTCCATCAAACACTATCCCAACATCCACTCTCCTACTTACACCAACAGAGGGTTAAGTACCCATGCATATAATACAATTAACAGGGTATTTCTGAATGTAAGATAGATCTGAGATTCTAAATTTGGTAGAGAGACCAATCATGAGCTGGTGCTCATAATTATTATCATATAATACAGCTCCTCACTCTGAGTGTACATGTTGTTATATGTTATTATTATTATTAGTGGTATTATTTGTATCATTATTATTATTATTATTATCATCATTATTATTACTTTCGTGTTTGAAGTTTATTCTTATTCTTTTGGAGCTGTGTGTTACAAAAAGCAATTTCCCCCTGGGGATTATTAAAGTAATTCTGATTCTGATTAATGTCAGCTCTGTTCACAGAATAAAGTGGGCCACGTCGACCTGCCCGACATGCTAAAATGTTTCCAGGATGCCCGAGAACACCGTTTATGCCTTTGGTACAAGAAGCCTTTATTGCCTTATAACTTGTGGTGAGGCACTTTTGACAGATGTACATCAACACAGTTGTGTGTCCCTTACTTGATGCAGGGAACTTTTCCTCTGGGGAATTCTCTGAGTCCAGAACACTCGATATCATCAAGTGCAGTGCAGATAACCGGAGTGTGGTTCACCTCTTTCTGAGTCTGGCCACCCCACTAAAGATTAAAAACAGTGAATAAAGTAAGTGCTGAGTGATTAATGACAGAGGATGTCCTTGAAACAGAACACTTACCCCAACACAACCATGGCCCGCCTCCAGAAAGGCACTGTAGTTGCCTGCATGGTCTAAGGGGTCTTGACAGTAGACGAACTCATCCGGTCTTCATCACAGGTCAGGAGCATAGAGAAAGACTCAGAGTGAGGAATGTAGAGTGCCACTGCAGTGGAAATGACTAGCAGGCAACAGTAGTTTCCACCATTTCCACTTAGCAGAGAGCCTCTGCCAAACTCCACTGACAAACCCTGACATTTTACAATCGGCTGAATAATTTGCAAAAACACACACCGGGTAGAACATTGTTTAAGGCCTACCGTTTATCATTATGACCTAAAAGTAAAATTGGCATACAAGGTGTTGCCATTTATTTTAGCTGAATTGAAAGACAACACAACAGCTACTGTTCAACGCGGCAGGGAGCGAAAGATGCTCCATTTATCTGGCCTCGTTTTAATCTGATTTACACAGCAAGTACTGTTAGAGTTTCGAGTCAGCGCTGCCTTGGGTATTTGGTAGTGGTTGGAGCAGTGAACCAGTGAGTCTGATTTGTAATTCTGCGCTGAATCTAAAGCAGCTGCGCCTAACGGGAGTTAGCATTAGCTAGCTAGCAAGCTAACGACAGCCGTACGACTGTCAGCTGGATACTACTTACAGATAGCTGCAGAGGACCACTGGTGACGGGGGTCTGTACTCATAGGGCTCCGTGTAGTTCGCACTCTCCACCGGTACTTCATATTTCACTATCTCGGGCGGCTGCTCGCTGAACGGGGGCGCGGTAGCTCCCTGACCGGGAGAGGCGGTGGGAGTCTCCGTCGTCGATGAGTTTTGGGAGTGAATTCCTTCCAGACATTGTAACAGAATCACCGTGAGCAGCAGCAAGAACTGTCCGCACAACAGAATATAGCTCAGAGAAATCATTGTCGCCCTCAAAATAGCGCATTCATCCTAATATAACAGCCGTTCATGGTTGACAGCGGCCTTTGGCTAAGTTAGTGTTTGTCTCGGGCGTGTGACGTCATCACACAGCGCCTGGAGGGCGACGATGGGGCAGTGACGTCACCGTGCCCCTCTGACACGTCGCTCACTAATTGAAGGTGACGTTTGGATGAAGTAGGACTGTCATATGTCAGCTCCACGTGCATCAGCGGATTAGACTCCTGTTCCCCCTCAAACTAAAGACATGTAAAATAAGTTCAGTAAGTAAGATTCACACTGTGGACCAGAGTGGGTGCAATCTGTCTGTATATAAACTGAATGGCTCCACACAGCACCTCCTCTGTGCTCTGATGAACCCCTCACAGTGCCCAATCCAACTAATAATGTCAGAGTCTCTCCCCTTCACTTGTTCCTATAAAATGTCATGTCTTTGATCCAACATTGGAACCAATCAGCTCTTGGCTCAGAGGACAGCTGGGTGTTTCCCATCATGCACTGCACTACTGGAGATCACCAGCATCATCTGCCTCCAGTGAGTGTGTGTGTTAAAAATGTTTAACTCTATCCCATAGTGTAAATATTTATTTCATCACAGCCATATATTTATATTTATATTTATTTTGCTATTGCTATTTTTTCTTTTACTATTGCTTCTTTTCACTCTCCCTGTTCAATTGCTGCTGCTGTAACATGAGAATGTCCCCCTATGGGGGATCAAATAAAGAAAAGTCTAAGTCTAAGTCTAAGTCTAAGGTCACCTTTAGGAAAACAAGCGCCTTTGAGCATCTTTATTTCACAAATACGTAAAACCCCAACTAGAAATCTGAATCAAAACTGTCCGCTTCTGTTCTGATAGGTAGACCAAGATCCCAGCTGCCCTCCTCAGTGGACCAGCCTGTTCATCACAGCTGAGCTGGTACGTGTGTTTGTGTTGCGGAGACACACACTCAGTTGCCAGGTAAAACTGATGCAGTGTAATACATCAGCCAGGACATGACCATGAGATCTGACCACTTTAGAGGCTGCAGCCTGTGGCTCTGTGGAACTGGATTGTGTTGAACTGACAGCTGTTTCTATTATTTTGTCCACCCCGTCACTGAGGTTAGGCTGAATAAGAGAGCCCCCGCCCCCCCCATCCAGTTTTGTCAGTGACATGATGAATGCTGAGTAAGTGAACTGATGCCTTCCAGTATTTCAGAAAACACCTCAACTATTCATATTAGTTGGGGGGGGGAGCACAGCTGGTCTGATCTATGTCTGGTCTGGTCTGATCCATGTGTTCTTATGTCTGCATGGAAAACGGTTCTTGGGCCAGACAGCGAACCCCAAATACCGGAGTTCCACAGCAAAACTGTGCGAGGCTTTAGAAAATGAGCCCAAAGTTAGTCCTTTAAAGGCCTTGAAAACTTGAGTGTGTCATCACAAGGGGACACATGGACAGAATACTTTCTGAACAGATTCGGTTCCCTTTCTGCACTGATCTATGTGTTCGGTTTCTCTGAGCTCCTCTCATTGGCTTGAAGATGACGTGACATGCTTCCACGCACCAATCGGGATCGAGCAACATTCGAATCAAAATCTGACAACATGGCCGATGAAAGTATCCAAAAGATGGTTTAGACTTTTTGCTGAGTTAGTAATACATATTCAAAGTTATTACACAGAGGAATAAAGATCATTGTTCACCATTTATTGGATCAGTCTTTGAGAAAAGAACCGCACAATCTCCTGGACAAATACGCCGACTCTTTGAATGCAAAGACAGCTGATGTGTTTTCATTTCAAATGTGTGTGTGTGTGTTTGTGTAAATGGTACAAAAGTGTGTTTTTTTGTTGTTTTATGTCTGGAGTTATTTGTTCATTTACTTTCTATTCATATTTTATACACCAAACCTCATTCAGAAATCAGCTGAATGTTTCTGGGTTCAAAGGTCAGGCATTTTCTGAATCCTGACGAGCTGTAGATTCAGCCTCCTTATAATCCGCCGGGCACTCACAGCTGTGTAGGTTGGTAATAAACATTTGTTGAAATAAAATACTCTCTGCACCACAGTCACTCAGTCTTAAGGCAATAAAATGCAGGCGCACCAGACTTAGATAAGATACATAAGCTGATTTTGTCTCGTGTCACTCCCACGAGAGAAGAGTCTTTGGAGTGTGTGGGTGGGAGTGGGCAGACAGCATGCAGTAACTGCTCTCAGGTCAGTATATTCAGCCTGTCTGGGACTCGTCCTGACCGTGGTCAGTTTTAGCCGCGTCCACTGAGTTCTTCTGTTCCATATGTGGAAGAATTAGCAAATCACGTGCGAGATATTTCAGTCCACCACCAGCCACGGGAGGAGCAGACGAAGATATGACGGGAGAGCTGAAGAAGTCCTGGCCGTGGACGCTCGGATAGCCTCTGAAATCCACTCTGGACCGAACTGGGGGGACGAGGTACTGGGCGGAGAAGCTGGAGTAGGGATAAAACAGCAAGCCTCCAACGTGTGAAAGGCTCACCAGGTCCTGTTAACACAGAGAAAATACATACAGCACGTTATTTATTATGCAATGAAAGTGACAGCTCGGATGTGAAATAGCCTAGAATAGCCTACTGATGTAATAGTGATGGTATGTATGTTAAAGAAATGTGGCCACCTGAAAAAGGCATCCTGTCCATTAGATGCTGAAAAACTCTATGAAACGGACAATCATGGCACATCCTTTCCACGGTCTAAATTAAAAACATCCTAACATTATTTCTTCTTATTAAAGCCCATCTACTTTACTTCATGCTACTTCCTACGTGTGTTTTCATCTCCACTACATTTAGTGAACAGCGAGTCCAAATTAGCTCCAACAAATCAGTGACAACATTAAAATGCTGCTTACATATTAAAGGGTTGTTCCACCATCTTTCATAACTCAGACTGCAGAAAGCTTTGGAAAACTCTGGAATATACAGTACTCGTAATTTACTCTTTTCCCTCTTTATATTTTATTTATAATTCTACATTTCAGAGGTACGTGTACATTTGACTCTTGAGCTTTTTACTAACACCAGTTACTTGGCAAATGAAGACAATACATAAAAAAAAAACGAGTGCTTATGGATCCGTTAGAATGAGCTCCAAGTCGACCAGCTGCAACGTTAAAATGCTGCTTATAGATGATGATGATGATGATGACAGTAGTATCAGAACACTCTAACATGTGTAACAAGTCTGACAAATCCACTGTATACTGAGGGTTAAACATTCCCACAGAGTGCTGCTCCTCCATGTCCCTCCAATCTGAACTGGTAAAACTGTGTGTGTGTGTGTGTGTGTGTGTGTGTGTGTGTGTGTCACTGGTGTGGGGAGGCGGGCTCGCCGTGTACCTGTACCAGCAGGTGCTGCTGAGGGCCGATGGGAAACCCTGGACTTCCTGGAGTCCTGCCAGGTGCTGCCAGGCTCAGTCCACATGGTGCCGCTCCGTCCATGGCGGTGCAGCTGTTCCAGGTGTTCACCTGAGCGGGGTGGAGAAGGCTGCTGGGGATCCTGGCACCCTGCGCATGTCTGTGTGATCCCGGCGGATAAACACAGCTGTGTGAAAACCCGCTGCTGCATGATCTGCACAGCAGCTCCTCCTCTGAGCGTGAGACTCCACCGGCCAGTGAGCTGGTGGCGTGGCTGTGCCGCGGCTCCAGCCCTCTCCGCGAGCCGGCCGGACTCCGCGCCGTCCTCTCTGGTTTCACGGAGACCTTTGGCTCTGCTTTTGTCTCCTGATGGGGTTTTTTCCCCTCTTGTCCAGGAGTGTCCTCACCACTGGTGTCTTTGTCACTGTCACTTTCATGAGCATCTGGAAAAAAGAAGAAAGAGAAATGGGAAGATCAGCTCTACGGTCACGTTGGCATCAAACAGGCTGAACTCGTGCGTGTGGAAAACACAGTTTCTGCACCTGAAGACTTGGATTTGTCAGAAGATTGTGCAGATGAATCTTTCACGGGCTCAGACAGCCCGTCAGTCACACACAGCTCCTTACACTTCTGTGATGAATGCTGTAGTTTCCTGATGGAAGAAAAGAAGGGAAAAGCTCACAATCATTTCCCAGGAGAAAAAAACAACCAATAACGACACAGAGATCCCTGATGATTCAGATCAATACTTTAGAATAATTCTTGATTGTTTCGTGATGATTGATTCTTCAAAATAAAGCCAAGTCTATCTTTTTCCAGATATATGATTGGTTGAAATAATTCATTGACTGACAGAAAATTATAATTTTTTTTAACAATTGTTGATCATTTCGCTATTTTTTTTTAAGACACCACCCTGTGATGGACCCCCCCCCCCCCCACATGTTATAGACCAAATAACTGAAAACTTCATCAATGACATTGTCATGACATCTTATTTATATGATTTTTAATGAACAATTCCTTCACTTTTTGCTTTAGAATAACAGAAATGTCCTCCAACATATGAAGTTTCCCGTCAGGACACAGACATGGTGAGTGATTATTATTGATTATTTTATTTATTTTTTTTTTTTGGTTGGGGGGTATTTTACAGGCTGATTCCAGTTTTTAGACTCAACATAGGCCCATTTAAAATTGATTACTTTTAGTACAATAAATAAATGATTCGGTACATTTTGGCACTATAGGCTTGGCTTCTTGGCACAGAGGAAAAGGCTTTAAAAGAACATCTAGACCTTCATGCAGCATAAACATCTCCAGAAATGATGACCCAGCATTTAGCCGAATAAATACAAGAATATAATAATAAAACTGATGATAATAATAATAATAATGTGGTGTTGTGCCAACATTAGAGCTCTAAATGTGTGTTTTTTTTTTTTTTTTTTAGCTCTGAATACCGCAGAAAAGGAGAAAGGCCTCCACTAGAAGAAAACAAACACAGGCTTTGACGCCCTGTAACAGAAACCCAGAGGCTGCACTTTGTAGCAATGAAAGCGTAATTCGCCTCTTTTCTCTTCTTCCGTTGCCGGTGTCTCGGAAGCCCTTGGCGAAGGGATTGTTGTCTATCTTCAGCTGTGTGATCTGAAAATGAAGCAGACAGGAGCACAGAGGTGAAGCGACACGGTGGCTGCGCTCTTCCCGTTCTTCCTCAGGCGCTCCTGCTCACCTGGTCGTTCTGGTAGGCCGTGACTGCGATGAACTCGGTCTCCGAGAACACGTAAGTCCTGAAGGTGCTGTAAGGCAGCTTCAGGACGTCGTTGGCCTTCACTATGTGAAACCTCGGCTGGTATTTGTGCATCGAGTTGAGAATTGTCTGCAATGAAAAAAAATCACAATGAAATTAAAACCATATTTTGGCAACTAAATGCGTGTGGAGAAAAAAAACAAACACTTGTCTTGTTTTGTGATTTTAAAAAGAAAAGGTTATAGCAAGAATACAGCAAAAGCTAGAAACATGTGAACATCGTGTTAAATTCTTCATATGAAAGCGCATCCATTCTATTTACGCGTCTCAGATCCCCTTCTTGGAGACTAAAAGTCGTTTAAAACGCTGAAACCCGAGTCCAGACTTACAAATCCGTGCTTGTCAGACAGGTTGTTGGTCAGTTTCAGTTTGTGGAAGTTGACCACTTTGGACATCCACTGCTCGCCCGTGGCAGGGCTGTCCGGGTGGATGTACATGCGTCTGGGCATCTCCGGGTCCGCCTTCCCCGCCACCATCCAGCGGGAGTTATGAAACTTATATCTGCAGTCATCAGCCGCCACGATGTCCATCAGGAGAACGTACTTGGCTCTCCTGTCCATCCCGGTGCACCTGGCCTGGAGCGGCGGGAACATGCGCCTGCGGGGAGGAGATGGCGGTGATGCACGCACTCATGAAAACACACCAACACTCTCCGTCCGTGCGTAACCATTGAACATTCACCGTACCTCCCGGATTTTGTGATGACCATTTCAGTGCCGCACTTGTGGAACTGTCTCCAAAGGTCGCCGGCTTCCAAACAAACTTTGGGCTCGTCCTCTGTCACGTCTCCGCCCTCCAGACTTCCCGGAGGCCCGCGCAGCATCGAGGGCTCCGGTGGCTCCGTGTGAGTCACGGGGTCCGTGCGGGGGCAGCACAAGGCTGAGAACAGCGAGGGTCCGGCCAATATAGCCCCGTGAAGGGCCGCCTCTCCGGCTCTTGGAAAGGCTTGTGGCACCGAGAAGCTACGCATGGTCTCCCTGAGAAATGGTCGGGTCACACGTTCACCTGCGGGATGAAGGCGTCTGCATGTTTGAAGTCACCACGACACATTAAAGGATGAAGCTTTAACACTATTTGTTCTGGATGTTTTGTCCCAATAAAGTCCTGCCCCACCGTCCAGAGCGCACTAATGCCTCCCAGCTTGTGTCCAGGCTGACTTGCTCCTTGACACGTTCGGACTCTGTCTGACACCCAGCAGTGGGTGGAGTTTCCCCAGTGCTGCACCAAGTGTTCGGGAAAAATGCTGCCTGACTTTCTTCAATGGCTGATGAAGCTGAAATTTGGGATTCCTGTCTTGCGAAGTGTCACAGCTGAACATGAACCAGTTGTGAATGTGGAACACTAGAGAACACAAGAATGAGCATCTCTGACTTTGTCCCCCCCCCCCCAGGTTATATCAACACATGAGAGTCTCATGTGTGTTGCCCCATCTGAGGGTCCCCCATTAGCACTGTGAAATCATGAAATCTGAGTGAGAACCCGCTTTCTCTCTTCCCACATCATTCCAGTGCCCTGTGGTGTAATTAGCTGCACTGATGGGGTCTCTGCTCTCATGCGGCGCTGCATGTGGACAGTCTGCAGGGATCCGGCCCTGTGGAGGTGGGGGGCCTTGCCAGCGATTGTCCCGGCTGGATTAGGCTCTGGGTTTGGTTACAGGTTTTTTATTGCTCAGTGGTCCATGACAGCGTAGGAACGTCCCGGAGAACACTCTGTGTGAGTGAGTGCGGCAGGTTCAGGATACATCTGCGCCACCCGTGATGTGCAGCCCTGCAGGAGCATTACAGCATGTCCTCATGATGGGGGTGCTGCTCAACATGAAGCCACATAAAAAGTGTGAGGAAAGATGTTTTAATACAACAAGATGAGCCACGCTACTCAAATTGAAGTTTCTATAAAGAATTGCTGCTGCATCGTTTGATCGGATTCAATAATGATTCAACTCGTGTTCACATTCGTTCTGCATTTGACCACAGAAACGCATGACCGCTGTCACATGATCACATCATCAGTCTAAACCAGGGAAACCACATTTTGACAGAAATCATCTCATGGCCTTCCCTGCTTCATTTATCTCCATGTGAATGTGACTGAAAGCTCGGAGAGAAATCCAGTCAGTGGACCAGGAGTTAAGATTTGTTTTGTTGTGTCATATCACATTACATACATTTAGAGCGTTACATGAACTGTTTTAAGAATGCGACTAG
Organism: Pempheris klunzingeri; assembly: GCF_042242105.1. Lineage (NCBI taxonomy): Eukaryota > Metazoa > Chordata > Actinopteri > Acropomatiformes > Pempheridae > Pempheris > Pempheris klunzingeri. The sequence continues at coordinate 21,929,556 of NC_092018.1, forward strand.
TGTGCGACTAGCAGCGTCAGTATTGAATAGTTTCTTACGTCCAATACCAACAGTGACACTTTGTGCAATGTAAAATGCACATGCCAACAGTGGTATGGTTCCTGGTTCCACACACACACACACACACACACACACACACACACACACACACACACACACACAGCACCACCAAAAGCAGGAGGTCTGTTAAATCATAGACATAATAAACAGGACGACTATCAATGACTTGTGATAATGAAATGCATTTAGTTTCAGTAGAAAAGCCAAGAGTTGCAGCCACTGAGCCAAAGGTCTGGTGTCAGTGACTGTTCACTTATTTACAGCTCGATACAACTTGTAAGTCATGGCCTTTGATGAAACAATGGTGAGGGGTAACAGCAGTTTGTTCTTAAAGCAACACACTGTGGCTTGTATTTCAGCGAGGACTCTGCTGTGAAATCAGGAAATACCTCACGCTGGACCTTTTGTTGCAGCTTCCCGACAACTCTGTGATCAGATGCCTAAGTAAGCACACGTCTTATTCAGAGGTCATTCAAGATATGTGGTGGGTGGCAGAGTTGTTGATGACCCAATCTTTTTCTGGCAGAGAAGCAGGGGAAAACCCTGCCTGTCCATCAGCCAACTTCAAAGAGCCAGTCAGTAATCTGAAACAGGCCCGAGAATGATGGCAAACAAGACGCCTGGCTGTTATTTGTGGGTTTGGCCCACAAGCTGCGTGTGAAACCTGTCACTGAGGATAAACCCGCAGATCTCCACTGGGTCACTGCCCAGTGACACATTCTCCCTGGTAAAACGTCCACATTACTGCATGGGCCCTTATGGGTGTGGGGATATGGTCCATAATGCAGGAGCAGAACACCTTCCGTCCCTGCTTGGTCACTTTTTCTTTCTGTAAAAGCACAGCATCCGGTTGTCTGGCACACAATGGACAGTTTAGTATCAAAATCGATCCAGCGGCAGCAGAGATATTGTCTCTTTTATTCCACTGTTTCTCCTTCCTCGTTAAAACCTGGCTCCTACACTACCCACGATGCTTCTCAACCACCGACAGTTTGGTCAGAGATTCAGGTGTGTTATGCTGGTAGCTGCTAATGTAGCCTTGAGTCACTAGCTTAAAGCACATGAGCAGCGTGCTAAAGAGTTCTGGTAAACATGTTTCAGACTTGTGATCTTCAGATCCAACTGAGGCCTAATTAATTGTTTGCTGAAACGTGATTAGGTTTGCAGATCTTTGTAATCAAGCATTAGACAAATTCTAAGTTTGACTTATCGAAGGTGCTACTGGAAAAGTCAGAGGATAACTAAAGTCATCCATGATGTACCAAATTGAATGGAAATTACATTAATCAATTACTTAATTAATGGACATTTCAATCTGATCTAAAAATGTCAACCTCATGGTAGTGCTAGAGTCAGAAGAAAGTCAGCAGGGTTCATCTTCTGGAAACCATGAATGTCTCTACAATTCAATTCAAATACACGTTACAATATGATTGATTAAAGACTTTGAGCTGCTGTTGGTAGTAGATGGAAAAGTCAGGAGATGAATGAAGTCAGTAGGATTCATTGTCTGGGGACCATGAACGCCTGTACAAAATTCGATCAGTCTATCCAACATCTTTGCTGAGATGAGTAAGTCTGGACCGACCGACCAACTGAGCGACATCACCACCCTTAGAGCTGAAGAGCTGAAGCAGAAGAACATGCAACCACTGACTCAAAGTCATTGGTCAGTCAGCTTTGATTTCTCCTCCAAGTTCACCTCCAGCCTAGATAAACCCATAGTGACTCATATGGTCATTACAGAGGTCATGTATGTGAGCACAGTCTCATCTGCCGCCTTTGATAGAGTTTAGAGCTTTACAACCTGTTTTTGCTGCCAGTATTGGCCAAGGGGTCTGTGTTAAGACCCCCCCCCCCCCACCACAGCTAAACCACACATAACGTGCAGTTTCAGAACTGTAAATCCTCCTGACTTTGGCAAACTCATGACTCCTTCTCTATCAGCACAATGAGATGATGACACGACTTGTGGTCTGAACAAAAATATCTCTTTAACTTATTACACGTATTCGAGATCCCAGGGGATAAACGGTAAGTGGACCGGACTTGCATGGCTCCTTTCTAGTCTTTCCGACATTCCATCAGCCTCAGCTCTACTTTGCGTTAAGTGCTAATCAGCAAATGCTTGCATGCTGAGACGCTATAGCAACAGAGTGAACGTTGTAAATACCACACCTGCTAAACATCACCGTGCCGACATGATCATTGTAAGCACGACAGCGTGCTGATGTGAAATTTTCTTACTGTTGTTTGTCTGAGGAGGAGCAGCTGAGAGTGACCAGAGACACTGTCAGTGTTTATCATAGTTGTTTATCATAGCTGCAGAGAATATTTCAAAACCAAACACCTGTGGTGAGGCTTTCAATATGATACCATTAATATTTTTGAGTGAGTGCATTAATTTGCTATCCAAAACATCTCTGATCTCTCCGTCCTTTTCAGACTTTATGACTTCTGACTGGAAATATTCTCCATAGCCAGGGTCACTGGAACGCTTCCAGACCGCTCTGGCCGCGCTGTCTCCCTAACACCTCTCGTGTTTGGACAGTTGAACGGTGATGAATGGCTTAATGGTAACAGGTTAGTGCGAGTGGGCAGAGCCGGGCTTCGGAGGTGGGAGGAATGTAGTTTAACTACAGAGCTGAGGTGCTAAAAGAGACGGGCCTGAGACGATATAACACACACACACACATGCACACACACAGAGCAGCCACATGTCTCGAAGTGGCGCAGACTGGAAGAGGAGTCATGAGAAAGACAAGTGTAACCCCCCCCCCATGTCATATTCAGTCAAACAAAGTGATGGAGCTCTCCTGTCACCATCTCTCTGTCCATCAGCACAATATTCATATCACCTGCAGGCTGTAGTGTTTTCATATCTATACATTTCAGTCATAGTTGATGAAGTCAAAACGGGGAAATATTATGTAATTTTGACAGAAAATGAAAATCATTTTTTTCTAGTCATATGTCTGTCAGCATACATTCAAGTCACTCAAGTGTGCCGACACATATTTCAGAACAATACTTCAGTGGTGTCTGATCTCATACGTGGTATGACCACAACCTCTTAACACAGTATTCCAGCAATGTCAGTGGAAATTAACAACCCATGCAGTGGTCTGCTGGGGAGGGGGGAGCACGGAAAGGGACAGAAAGAGACTGAACAGACTGGTCAGGAGGGCTGCTTCTGTCCTGGACTGCTCCCTGGACTCCATAGAGGAGGTGTGTGAGAGGAGGACACTAACAATACTCAAGTTCATCATGGCCCTCAGCAGCTCATTCAGCAGCAGGCTGAGGCACCCACCCTGCAAGAAGGAACGCTACCGCAGGTCATTCCTCCCATCAGCCATCAGACTCTTTAACATCAGCATCACTGGCTGATGTTAACACACTGTTTTTCATTCATATCATTCCATTCCTTTCATACTCCTGTCCATACCTGTACATCTTATGTCCATAGTGTAAATATTTATTTATCATCACAACATATATTTATTTGCTATTGCTTATTTTCTACTGTTGCTTTCTTCACTCTTTCTTTTCTATTGTTGCTGCTGTAACATGTGAATTTCCCCCTATGGGGGATCAATAAAAAAAAAAGTCTAAGTCTAAGTCTAAGTTTGTGAAATAGCCATGAAATTGAATCTATCGATTTGTGTCCATGGTCACCTTCATATATTTCATAGAGCTGCTCCTCATGTGTTTATCCATAGTACTGTCCAGATTTTCTTTGTTCGGTCAATATTTCATTTCTTCATCTTCTAACTATTAGCCTACTATTCCACTCAGGAAATACATTTGAAACTTTCAATTCAGTTTTACTATTGGGCTACTTTATTTATTTCCTTTCATGAAGTGTGTCTTCAAAGTGTTCTCTGAAACTAGACCTTGGTTGCCTTGTGTCCATGAGATGAAAGAAATGAAAACTTTGTCATAGAGTTAAACTAAATACATCATTAGAAAGGTGTCGGCCTGGAGGGTGACAGAGGTCAGTATGAAGATTCTACATGGCTCCTGCTGTGTAATACTGACCTTTGAACTTTGACCTCAGAGCATGTTTGAAGGCTTATAATTCAGCATGATGACTGGTTACATACATGGGACCAACTGTTATAGAGAGCTCCTGACCTCAGGTATCATGTGAGTGTAGGCAACAACTGGGTTTGATGTCAAATATGGGTAAAATATGGTTCAAATTAATTTTCACCGGTTTCCAAAATAGATAGTCTAAATAGTCTAAAAGCTGATGACACTCATGTGTTTAGTATATTTGCTTAAACTCCTCAGTTCAGTATTTACAACTTCCAATTGTAGGGGAAGAAAACACACACACACACACACACACACACACACACACACACAAATTCATCAAAAACTACAATTCCCTTGAGCCACAGTTCTAGTTCTCAGTTTAGGGTTGCAAATAAGTTCATAAATAGATATATCCACTGAATATATCACATATCTAGTATACTCAAATGTGTAATTTCACTGCATCTAGATGATCTATGTTAATAAAAATTAAACATGATGGTTTATGTCAGATATTTTAGCTAGTATTTCAGAAAAAGACATTTTAGATTGGCAGTTCTTACCGTTTGCAAAGTAGGGTTGTAAAATGATATATGTAAGGAATATATCAAATATGTAATACAGCTGAATTGGTATTAACACTGCATCTAGATGATCTATGAATATATTTATTAATGCAAACAATATAATAGTATCAGTAATAGTTGTAACGTAATGCAAAGCGGATGTGTTCGTCTCCATAGTGACGGTCAATGAGGCGCTGGATTATGACTCCACTTCTTCCTTGAAAAATGGATGAAAAAACTTGCTTGTTTTTTCAGACGGACGGCCTTAATGATAGTCCGCCGCATTGTTGAGCCGTTAAGGACCCTGTCGTCGTGGACTGAGGTGGGCTGATAAGACAGAGAGGAAAACAAGGAGGAAATCTTGTGATTAAATGTTGGGTAACGTAGCAGTTATAGTTAAACAATGAATGCAAAATGAGAAATAACAGCAGAGCTTCTGTGCTCCCAGATCCTACAGAAGTCCTTCCTCTACACAACATCTCAGCACGTCAGACCACAACAAATGTGGAGCACACAGTAAACTACACAGGGCACCTTTAACACTGTAACTCAGATATAAAATGATATTAAAGCAGATCAGAATAACAAGAACAAAGGCCTGACATTACAAAGCTAACTAATAGTGCACACTACTGTTGTTGTTGTTGTTGTTGTTGTTGTCATCTCTTTTCTGGCTGCTCCCTTCCGGGGTCGCCACAGCGGACGATCTGCTTGTAGATTTTGGTGTTAGTTTTTTTTACACCGGATGCCCTTCCTGACGCAACCCTCGCCCATTTTTGGTAGCCGGGACTGGGAGGGAGTCGAACCCGGGTTCCCCAGGCCGATGGCATGCGCAATTATCCACTGCGCTACCGGCTGGGTATTAGTGCACACTACTGTACACCTAGAAAACAATGTGCTGTTAAAACTAAATACAAAATCAAGCAAACTCTTTTAGCTGTTTACAGTACGACTGTAACTGAACATAACTGATATGATACTGATGTGTTTGTAGTCGGCCATCACAACCATTAACACTGTGATGAACTGAGATCATAGGTGTCGTAACACAACGTCTGCATTATTACATCATGCTGAGTTTCTCAGGCCCAGTGTTGTAGAGGGGGCTCTGAATGAAAGGGTTGTAGTCCAGCTATCCATTTTCTACTGCGTATCCAGGGTCGTGTCGAAGTGGCAGCAGGCTAAGCAGGGCACTCCAGACGTCCTAAGCGACATGTTCCAGTTCAGAACTGGTCACAGGGGAGAGCCCTGGAGGAGTCCGACGCCCACTGAGAACACGTTTGACTTTTTCCAGAGAGGCTCGCAACAACGTACCCCACATTCCTGCAATACCCTCACAGGATTAACCGAGGGACGCGTCCACGGGCCTTCGCCAAGTCCACTACACACATGCGGACTGGATGGGCACGCTCCCATGACCCTTCCGACAACCACGCCAGGGTAGAGAGCTGGTCCATTGTTCCACAAGCACGACGAAATCTGATCTTCGACAACCAGCAGGCCATGGTAGCTGTAAGGACTTTATTATTACGTCAAAGCAAGCAATACCGTTGAGCCAACTGTACCAAATCATGGAGATCTGCATGAACTCGGCCTGTTGGCTTAGGCAGAAATCTGCGTTCTCTGAGTTTGATATTGTTCTTAGATGGTGAATTTCATTAAATAAAATTGTGCTTTATACATGCATAATGGACAGAGCCAGAGGTCCTGAGGATATTATTTGGTTAGCATGGCCCTGCCCTCGCGACCTCAGTCATGGAGGGCATGTGGCCTCTTCTCCTCATTAAATGATACTCACTGTTCCGCCTCTGTGTGATAACTGCATACATTCTGTGATCACAAACACTACAAGCAGCCAACAGTAAAGCTCGCGGGGGGCCATCATCACCGCCCTCAGTGTGCTCTTGGTGCATTTGAGATGTGGCTGCAGGACATGATTCACATCAGCTCAGTTCAGTACAGAAATGTGTACCAGAATGAAAGCGTGTGTGCAGATGAGGCCAGCGGCAGATAACCTTTGGGCTGCAGGGGTGAGTGGGGGGTTTGAAGCCGAAGATTCACAAGGTGATGCTAAGCATTCCTCACATTTCCCAGCTCCTCAGATCCACTCTGGAAGAAGTCAGACACACTTGAACATATTTGCCCAGTAGTCACCCATCACAGCTGTAGGAGCATGTTGTCTGAGGATTAAAATGTTAGAATACCAAGACACATGCTCATGACAGGAGGAATTACAGTAAATCTAACAGCAGTGGTTCCCCATGAGGAATTTACACTACACCACACAACAAAGAAGGCTGCAGAGTGCAGAAATATGACGTGTCCAGTACATATTCGTGTTAACGCATGTCAACTAAACTTAGAGATACAGAACAAAGTTAGCATGCTAACCTCAGTAGATATCACACAGAACACAGACGCCTTTAACATAATGTCAGTGCTGATGCGGTATTTTCAGTTCATTTTTGAGTGTTTTAAACTAAAACTTCAGGTACATCTTGCACATCGCTCCTCCAAGCATGATGAATCACTCCGTTTGGCAGGAGAAGAGAAACAGAAATGACAACGCCGTCCGTGATAAGTGAGAGTGGTGTGAAAATGGGCGGCAAAATGCACTAACTTTTGTTTAAAGTTTGTGTATCCACCGTCCGTGGCCCTCTGGTTCCCTTACTACCGCCACCTGCTGGTGTGGAGAGTTATCTCACTGGAATGGATTTACTAGTTGGCCACTGTGTCAGGGTCTTTGTAGAAGAAGCGTCCAAACTGACCTGAAACAACTTGTAACAGCATGTTTGATGTCTGTTGCGTCAAAACATCTGAGCATCAACACATAGAAAAGTCACGCCAAGTCCCAGCTTCAGAGCCAGACGAGACACGGCAGGATCGTATCCTGTAAATAATACCGTCTCAATATGCTTTTGTAGGGTTTGATCGTTGACTGTTGAGTTCCCTTTAGCTTGTTGATTTGTGTTTTTTGGAGTGCGTTCAATAATTCAGGAGCATCTCTCGCCTGAACTCATGAATGAACAATGAATTGATGCTTTTCTCTTCTATTCCACACGTCCTCCTGTCAGGTTTACTATGAAACTCTTGCACATCATAAAGATTGACGCGCGCCTTGAGTGGCAGACTGTGATACTGCAATATCGCGACGAACCTCTTTTTCAACCACTGAACGACTTCTGGGTGAATTTTATTTTCCAGTTCATTCTGCTCAGACAGCAAAACTTTCCACCAAACAAAGCTTTACGCAGAAATCGATGTGTTTTTTTTTTCCAGCACCAACAAGGCTGTAAATCAGTCGTATAGGATGGCGAGCAAAGAGCTGTGGGAGGAGGAGGAGGAGGCAGAAGGCCCCTAGAAATCAATTTTGACACATTAGAACTATTAGCTTATTGAGAGGTGAAAGATGGATTGACATCTCAACATTAAAGAGAGCTGTAAGTGTAAAACGGCTTCTCCGCTGATGAGCCCGGTGGAAAGTGACGCTCTGTGTGTGTCTGAAGCCGCTGTCAGACACTCAGACTGCAGAATGAAATGTCCATTATCTGAACAACATGACTGACATAATGATTGGTCATTTAAAACAACCTCTGGATGACTGATGAAAAAAGGAGAATTTGGCAGACTGGACGCTTTATATTTAACAGGCATCAGCAGCTAAACTAAATACATTCTTGGTAAACATATACCAACTTCTCCAGTGCAACTTTCAATTTGTCATTTGTTATTTGACAGTTGAAAGTCAAAGATGTATATATTATCATGCCAGGTTCTCTGCACAGTGTGGAGCTCCTAACAGCATCACTCACTGTCTAATATAATAGATACATTCTAGTTGTCATGTTGCAGCCCTCCAGAACTGATTAATGTACGCGAGGCTTTACCACACGACATGGTGAGAGCATCCACCAGTCTGGATGGATGACTAATGTCAGTGTACAACATTTAGTTTTTAAAGAAATAGACAGAAATAAACTGGCTTTAAATCTGTGATGTCTGATCTGCAATAGATTTGTTCCGTATTTCTAATATGAGTCAGTTCTACGGAGAGTCTTTCTGGCTGGACTACAAAGACAGATTAGCGGGTTAGCGACGTATATCGAGCCTAACTTATCTAGATCACCGTGGCAACTTAGGCTGCACACAGAGCCCGGTCCAGTCCAGAGTTTTCAGCCTAAATCGGCTGTAAAAAAGTGCCTCTGATGATATTCTCTCTGCTGACGTGGCCTCGTCGTGCAGCCCTCAGCTTTACTGTTTGGGTCCCACAGCTCTCATTAACCTCAGGAGAAGCAGCAGACCTGTGTGTTCCTCTTCCCATTGTTTACGGTGGTTTTAGTTCATTTCGTGTGTGACTTTGGGCCACACAAATACAACTGTACATTTGCCTGTGAAATATAATGGAGCGCTGCACTTTGTAAATGTGCCTCTTTCCACCACTGATATATGAGAATGAAAAAGTTGCACAAACACACAGCAGAGGCTCCATGGCCCTTTGGCCCCACAGGAGCTCACGGTGGTACGGTACGACCTTAAGGCGACGTGACGAGCTCTGAATATCTCCTTTCACATGGATTCATCCTTCCATCCATAAAATAAGCAATGACAAATATTTTCGGTCTCTCAGAAGTGTGGTAGTGACGGACACCTCTCAGCACTCCCCCCCCCCCATTGGCCGTTCATCCTCCTGTCTTTCCTCCAAGCCTGTACTCAAGTTCAGTGCCCCAAAGTGACCACCGGTGCACTTTTCAGGCTCTTTCACAGATGCTTGGCAGACTGTTGCTAATTTTCTGAAGTAGGTTTTCACCAGAGATGAAGTCAATCTTTTTAAGAGGAAGTGTTCTCTGCATTTACGAATCTGCTTAGAAACTCAAACGGCTTCCTGCTGTCCATCTCGCACCGGTCAAAATGTGGCCAGTGGACAATATCCACACAAAGGGGACAGAAGGACTCAAGTTTAATCGCAAATCTTTATTTATATATGTCTTTATTCATATTCATGGAGAGATTCGTAAAAGAACCATCTGCGTGTCATCCCGGTAGCTGTGAAACGCGTGCGTGCTTAACACATCCCGAAGGAGATATTTAGGAGATGAGTGTTTCAATTAAGAGGATGTGTTTTCCTTTTTGTCAGCACAAAGGGCTGGCCCGCTGAAAAGCCCATTTAAGTGCGTCTGAAATGAGCAGACACTATATCTCACGCCGCCGGCTGCTCTGACAACATTCTCTCAGGCCTGATGATTTGAATAGTGTGAATGTTTATGTGCAGAGGTGTTTGCCTGTTCTTAATGTTTGCGCTCTTTAAGCAGACAAAGAGGACAGTTATCGTCCGCCGTAAGTGGTCGTATATTAAACGGAGCCGCGGCCTGCCAGAAGAAGCATTAAGGTCTCCTCATTACTTTGTCATTCGCTGCTTCACACTGTGGCCTGTCAGGAGGCCGGACACACCCAGTTATGTGCAGCATAAACTCAGCTCACACGTTTATCAGAGAAACTGCTGGATGATGACTGCTGAAGCTCACATCCAGGTGATGTCACCATAGCAAACCCTCGACAAAGCTTTCAATGTGCACACACTGTTTAAATAATGCAGTTTTAAAGTGAGACCAGAGTCTGGGGGAGAGAGAGAGACCTCTGAGGGCAATCATGAGACCGTGGTAAACACTAGAACAGGGGTCCCCAAACTTTTTCCTGTGAGGGCCACATAACTTTTCCCTTCTCTGATGAGGGGCCGGGGTCAGTTTGTAACAGAAAAAGTGTGACGATCGCAGGGGTGCCTAAACATAAACATTTATTGTTTTCCAGAAAGCCACACATAACCAAATATTAATAACCCTTTCCGGGATCTTCACAGAAAATAAAGTCAGGAAATAAATAATAACACTATTTCTGAAATAAAATTACACTATTTCTGAAATCAATAAAATGTCAAATCAAAGATTTTTTTTCGGGGGAGGGGGGTTCAGATAGGGGCACAGACTGCAGAAGGGTGGAATAGAATGTCACGTTCTATGCGTGTATTAGTCTCGATCGTGTGGCCAGACTGAAAAAAAAATCAGAATGCGTCTCTGGCATTGTTCAGGGGGCCGGGGTTTGGGGACCACTGCACTAGAACATGAAGTGTTAGTAGCTCAAGAGGAGGGGCGGGTGAGGCATCGTGGCTGTATGTCAGCCAGGTAAGAAAGAAGAAAAGTACACTCAGGCAGTTCAAAGGTCTCCTGACTCTGCCTCACAGGAAGTGATTTAGAAGTGATTTGACTGACGTCTGGTCGGGGCGTCGCTTCCCCTGACTTGGGACCTCATGCTTGCAGTCCCACTTCGCGAATTTGCATATAACGATATCCAATCAGGATCCAGATAAGGAGAAGGACCCATGGAACAGGTGGCAAAACTGTATCCAGAGAGACATCACATGTTCAGACGGTGTGAGCAAATGCAGCCTCACCCACTGTCGCCCAACCCCACCGACCACGAGATGAGTCACGGCGGCATCTCATTCAGCCTGAGGGACAGAGGTGGATCGATCATGACGTTGTGTGCCATCGCTGTTGTGACTGATCGAGTCCCGCTGTAGCCCAAAAACTCATTCTGAGTTTTACAAGTGAACAGTGAAGGTAGTTCATGATGGACGGATGAACAGGAATGAACAGATGCAGTGAGCTGTACTGACACTAAACTGTTTCCCTGTATGCACTGTTTCTGCTGACATCGCAGCGCCTGTGGATGCGTAAAAGCGATGTCTTGTGTTCCCCCTGGGAAACATTCACTCCCAATTGTTTACACCAGAACAGGTGTGGACGGCTTTCATGAGGATGAGCCCTGAATCTGACTGTGACCAGCGGATATTAAAATATCTCTTGACCTTGCAAACAGGGATTACAGTGGAAGTCTGCCTCGGTGGGAGGCGGCTGCACGCAGCATGCCCTGCGATCCTCTCCACTCAATAAGCTGAGGCCGACTTTATGGCCCCGCAGATGGCCCCCGTGCTCCAAGTGTTGGTCTCCATCCCGGATTACGGGATACTCACATGGTGCTGCGGGGGTGTCAGGAGAGGTGCTAGACGCTGGTGTTTCAGGTTTCAAGGTTCAGCTGGAGTTGTGCTTCAGCTTTCTCGATGTAAGTGAATAATATCTTCCCAGGGGAGGCATACAGGAAACACTAAGGGCCCCGAGTCACTGCTGGATCGTAAACACCCTCGCGTTTGCTCTCTTATTCCACTCTGTCTCTTTGTCTGTCTCTGAGGAGCAATAGCATCACCCCCAAGTTGACTGCATTTCTGTAATTTCTCCCGTGATCCTGACACAAGCCTGGCGTCCGCCGTGTCGATACTCGGCTCTGCCCATCAATCGAACCAAGCGCCATTCTGTTACGAGACACAACAAGGCCGGGAGAGCGGAAATCGTCCGTCGTTCCATGTTTTCTGTGATGAGAAATCATGAAAACGAATGCAGGGTTTGTTAGCGTAGGGCTGCTGGCTGCCATCAGGTGTCTGATTAGCCCTTACCCTCCAGCGCTGCCTGTAGCAGCTAGCTCTCCGCTCCATGTTGGAGATAGAGATTGGAAAACATTATTATAGAAACTTTGGATAAAATCCTGTTGTTTAAAGAAAAGGGCTCGTCCCGAGAGCACGAAGGCCGACGCAGCGCCTGAATTACATCTGAACATCTCCATGTGTTCAGGAAGCTGCTCCTTGAGACAGGACAGCTTGTCAGTATTACTTTGGCTTTGTAGCATCTGTCATTTTGTTTGCACTTTACATAGCGACACCAAACACAAAAACTAAAATCCCAGAATCAGATAGAAAAATCTGATGATGACCAACAAATATACCAGGGTTCCTACTCAGTAGAACAGATTATTAGTAATAAGTAGCTAGAATAAGATGATGGATTGTCCTCGGTCTTCATCGGAATATTAATGACATGTATGTCGCTCTCATCCTCTCTCATCTCTCTTGTGATGTTTAATTCTAAATCTGCACCACAGCCTCACCATCTTTTTTCTGTCATCTGATGCCAAACACGACCACCTATTGTCCTACAAGAAAGGTCCTAGTGGGGACTAAAACGGCACTCCCACCTCTCATACTACAAGTCCCACAATGCACTGCACAGCTGCCGCGCTTGTCAGGACCCGTGCAAGCAGGTATGATGTCTGTCTGAGGTGAACCTGTGTGTCTTGTTTGTGGAGCTGATGTGGCCTTAATGAAAGAATATAACCATAAGACGGCACTGTGAGACAAAACACGAGGAGAAGAACAAAAAAGAAAAAAAATAATAATTATATTTTTAATTTTATTTATTTTATTGAGGAAAAGTTGTTGAAGTTCGGCTGTTTAAATTCATATTTCTGGATAAAACATATCATATCATATCATATCATATCATATCATATCATATCATATCATATCATATCATATCATATCATATCATATTATATTATATTATAAAATAGTCCGTTGGCCCCTTCTTTGATTGAGTTGGACACCCCTGCTGTAGAAAGTCACCAGAGGACCAATGAGCACTGAAACTAAGGAACTTTCCTTTAACACACTTGCATGTCCTTATGCTCAGTTATCAGGTGGTTCGGCTCATAGAGCAAAGAGAATGAGTGCCAGCCAATAGAAAAGTGACGAGAATAGCAGTTGTGGGATTTCTAAAGATAAGTCAAGCTACATAGAGTTATTATACTACAATGAGAAGTAAGTCCAGTGTTCCTTCAAAATAAAAGCAGCACACGTTCGCAGAGGTGACGGTAATGGTGTTAGAGGGGCTGAACCTGTAAGACTCTCCGATATTTGACTGAATGCTAATTAAGAAAAACATGGATGTCATACAAGAGGACATTGACATCGACATGCAGATTACCATCACCAGAACAAAGCCAAGACAGGCCGTCAGCATCGTCATCACAGAGGCCTCCCCTGGGCCCGCACTGCTTGCTGCCACAAGTTCAGGATATAAAATCAGCATGTTTGCCAAGTGCAAAGCTCGACAGAGAGCCTTACATTTCAACAGGATCCACTGATGTGCTTTGGGCCCACATTGCCCCAGGTGTTCATGAATCCAGGTTAAGATCAGATCTGGCCCAATGAAGACCTATGTGCTTTTAGCATAATGAGGTGGATCACTTAGACGTGAAGCCCCGCTGCCAGAGGATGGAGCTGTTCTTCACCAAATGCCTCTGGACCCCCGGCAGAGGGCGAGAGAAAACCACCAAGTTCACTCAGGCTCACTCATGCCGTGGATGTGGGTCACCATCACTCCTGCTACATCCTGGGAATTTCATACTGAATATGTGATTCACTACTTCGATATGGACTGAGCTATTTGATTTCTTTATGGTGCTTACATTCCAAGTCTGACACTGGTATGCCTACAATGATGCCCCCCCCCCCAACCTGTGAGTTTTACCCCCCTTCTCCCTTGTTGTTTTTTCCTTTTTTACCTCTCTTTTAATTAATTTAATTTTCTAATTCCCACCTTCCCACCTAAATTATTCTCAAATTCTCAGTAACTCATTTGAAAAAGGCACCTCCCCCCAGGGACTCACATCAAGCATCAAACCTGCTTCACCCACAGCACCATATTTGAAAAGGTCAAACAGAATACAGACACATGGATGTACAACAATATGCTCATTCTCCGGGAACACTATGACCAGATTCTTGCTGTGGAGCTGCAGAATCTTAGTAATCTAACATTACTGAAGGAGCTCAGTGCCCATAATCACTAGCTTCCCCTTGATTATTGAGCCAACATCCCATGTAGTATTTCTAGAACGCGCGTTCCATCATCAACACACGGTCTGACTTAAAGCATGAACACTTTTAATTTGGAAAGCCCTAACCGGAAGTATCCTTTTCCCCTACGCGCTTGTTTGAAACCACGTGACCGGTTTGAAGTGGGAGGGAGAGTAAAGATGGTTGCCACCGTTACCAAGTCCAGTCTGGACCGGTTGAGACGTTTCTGGTTTTTCTATCCAATGTTTCCTCATAAAAACATAGCAGTAGTAACATGTCTGCTAGCTGCCGTGGGGGCTTTGCTCGGCCAGGCGCTGGCAGACGACCAGGAGTTCATGGAGGACTTTCTGAAGCGGGAGTTCTCTCTGGCAAAGCCGTACCGGGGTGAGTTCACTGTCAGCTAGCGTCCAGGCGAAGCTCCGCCAACAAGTGCAGCAGAGCCAAACTAAGTGAGCGTTAACTAAAGGCAACGATTCCTGCTGTCGTACGTTAGCGCATGGCTCAGGCTAGTCCACTTGTAGCCAGCTTAGAGCTGCTGAGGGTGATGATTGAGCAGCAGACAGGAAGTGTGAGCACCCCCCCACACACACACACACTCGGTGCCACAGTGCGGGACATGATGGCTGCTGGTGACAGTCAGTAAAGTCGCTCTCTCAGCTTACACCTCACGGCAGCTGTCTCTGCTCGGAGAGGACAGGTGCAGCTCTGGGAGGGGGGGGAGTAAAATGATCACATGTGAGTTAGTTGTTATCAGAAAGGTGTTGTTATTGTGTTTCCTGTTCCTGTCAGTTAGCAGAGCACCCGCCATAGTCCTGTACCTGTACTGTGCAGAGGGCAGGGGGTGAACCACCTAACCTAACCTTAACTTAACCTTAACCTAAACCTTAACCTAACCTTAACTTAACCTTAACCTAAACCCCGCCAAGCCTCGATCTCAGCTACTATTTTATCCAGCAGAATCATTTGAACATAACCCCTTAAGTGGGGCTTTTATTTTGTGAGAGGAAGCTCTTATATTTCCCCTTCCTTTCTTATTCATCCCTTTACTAAAAGAAAAGAAAAAGCCCTGCCTAACCTAACCTAACCTAACCCCCTAACCTGACTTGACCCCCTAACCCTGGGGTGAAAACTTAGCGGTGCAGTGTTTGTGGTGGATCCACAGTGACTGTGATTATCTGATGTGTAACTGCACTCTGGCTTATGTGTCTTCTGCCGCTGAGCAAGATCCAGTTAGATTCAGAGACTTTAGGAGGCCGTTTGGACATTAAGCTGTGCTGCAGTGGTCACTGACAGAGAAAGGCTCTGTGTCCTGTTTGTAGCTAACAGGTGTGTTACTGCTTTGCAGGGTTGGGTTTCTCCAGTTCCTCACAGTGGGATCTGATGGGCACCGCCATGGTTACACCTGACCACGTGAGGCTGACCCCAGACCTGCAGAGCAGACAGGGAGCAGTGTGGAGCCGAATTGTACGTCTGCTGCAACAAACTGCCAAACCAAATCACACTCACGTTCACTGCATCATTATCAGACATCCCACCCCTTAACATCTCACTTCCCGCCTCAGTCTCACACAGCTGCTCTGTAAAGTACACACTGACAGGCCCTCTCACCATCATGTTTGATATACAAGTTTGAATGCAGAACGTTGCTCATTGCTGTTGTCAAGTGCACACTACATATAGCAGAGCACAAGAATAACCTGCCTGTTTTCATTCCCGATGCTCTCCAGCCTTTATACTTGCGGGACTGGGAGCTGAAGGTGCACTTTAAAATCCAGGGCCAGGGAAAGAAGAATTTGAATGGGGACGGACTGGCTATCTGGTTAACCAAAGACCGCATGCAGAATGGTAGGTAGAGACCGCGGCTGTGTTCTCAATGCCATGCTAATGTTCTGCCTGCTGCCTACTCAGTGCCCACTGTGCATACGGCCTGCTAAATGAACGACCAAGTATGCCATTGCCAGCAGACTGTTCATACTGAAGTATGCTCAGCAATACGTCCTGACTGTATTAATCGTGACATCACGGCCCGCAGTAAATCAACATGAGCTCTTCCACTCGATACATCTAGAGAGCTGCTGTGCACATTTCCACACGAAGCGCAGCAGCTTAACATGATTGATTATTTAAATCTCCCAGTCAGGATCTAATGTTAATTAGTGTTCTTTGTTCTTCTGCACACCCCAAAGGTCACACTCACACAGCCCAGGTTCATACAGTGAGTTTGACGGAGTAAAGCTGTGTCCTCCTGATAAAGCCTGAGCTCCACCACAGCTGTCTAAAATGTTTAATCTCAAGAGCTAAACCTCTATTTCTGTTTCCTCTGAGTAACATTACTGTTACTGTGGGGAAACGTTTACGTCCACTGAAAGCGGCCTCTCTGATCTCTAAAGTAAATCTGATCCCTAAAGTTACAGGAAGCACTCAGACATACAAGAAGCAATAAAGACACACCCATATCCTACTGGGACAGATGAGGTGGAAATGTTTATGTGAGGTCTCTAATTGGAGAAAATAATGAATCCTGATGAATGGCGATGGATGATTTATACATACACAGTCCACACATCCGTCCTCGCCATCGCTCTGAATGAATTCATCCAGCCAGCCTCTCAGCAGCCACACTGTGGTGCAACAACCGTCGGCCTCACGGCGCATACTTAGAAAGATTTGCTCATATAGGTTACATCTGAGAATCCACAGACTATGCAGCTGAAACGCACTCCGGACTCAGTTTGATACTTGAATACTAACAGTACAATAGCACGTCAGTATGTCATCTGGAGCACAGCCTGGGTCACTCTCATGTCTCTCACAATGACCAGGTACTCGTTGCTACAGATGATGTGGTGTAGAGTGAAAGAACAGGAAGGACCCCAGCGAACAAAGCCTTGCGTTAAGAGTTGGCTCCTCTGATTCCTGATTGCTAGTTGTAGAGCCTTTGTCAATCTGAGCTGGGACCCAAAATAATTGACCCATCCCTTGTAGTCTTGAGAGCATTCCAAATATTCCCCACAATGACTTCATTTAGTTTAATTCTCCTTTCCGAGGCAGAAACTTTTTTTGTTGGTGTTACAGCTTTCCCAGCGTTAGCTCTCCTTTGAAAATCAGTGGTTAGGTTCTTTCTCAGTGTTTTACATCAGTCAGTTCGTACAAGGAAGGTAAATGTGAAAACACCTGCACAAGCTCATCTGTGTCAGTATTGTGTCTTTACAGGCCTACATTTATACAGCTGAGCTGATTGTTACACACTGATGCAGACACCAGTCCCTGGTGGAGATACATTTGCATTGTGTGTGTTCTGTGTGTGTGTAAATTACAGATAAATAATCACTCAGCTGTCCATGGTGAGTGTACGTGGCTTTCCTGCAGCACGTCATTGTTCATCTCAGCGCCAGCTTCTGTAACTGTCATTACAATGGAGGATGGGTCATATTTAATTTCCCACCTCCCCCTGTGATTTTATTCCTGTCTGAAACAACTATGAGCACCTGACTGTTCTGGGCTGTTTGTTGATGTCCGTCACTCTTCTTCTTCACAGGTCCTGTGTTCGGCAACATGAACCAGTTTGTTGGACTTGGAATATTTGTGGACACGTACCCCAACGCTGACAAGAGCCACGATGTGAGTGTCAGCTGGTAGCTTCTGTCTCATGGCTGTCTTATTGAATTTTTCTAAAAAGGCCAAATGGGATGACTCCCCCTCCCCAACAAATGATTGACAATCCTGACACACAATGTAAAAGTCTTGTCTGCTGCGTCCTGTTGTCTAGAGCGGCCCCCTGTCTTCAGTGTTAAAGTGATCTAAACAGCGTGTCATATTTCTCTGTCTGCTACCCTGTTGAATGTGCAGAGGACACAGCCTGGAACTCAGGTAGATCATGAATGGCTGTTTATTCCATGAGCTGAGAGGGTTCATCCATCACCTTCACCAGCCCTCCATCCTATGTGATCTCATCACATACACGTGTGTTGATCCATCAGTGCTGCCTGGCGTCAGTGTGAGGGTGTCTGCACTGTGGCCACACTGTTTAACTCCCCTGTCTGTCTCACAGAGGGCTTTCCCATATGTGTCGGCGATGTTGGGGAATGGGACTCTGTCATACGAACACGATTACGATGGAAGGCCCACGGAGCTGGGAGGATGTGCGGCTATGGCTCGCAATGCAATCTACGACACATTTCTCCTCATCAGATACTCCAAAAACAGACTCACGGTATGAAAGCCTCTCATTAAGATGGGATTGATGCAGTATATCCACGTGTTGGCATTTAGACCGCCACTTATCTTTACATGTGAAGTAAGGACTAAAGACCCAGGATGACGACGATGATGTTGATGATGATGGTATTAATGTGTGTACATTTATGGTAAATGTTGTCAGGTTCAGCTGTTCCCATTGACATCTACATAAAGATAACCGTAGCCCTCGATGATCCCTCAGCAGTGTCTCATACTGACCCTTCGTCCACCCTGCAGGTCATGGTGGACGTAGATGGTAAGCAGGAATGGAAAGACTGCGCCGACATCCCGGGAGTGCGGCTACCTACAGGCTACTTCCTTGGTGCGTCCTCCGCCACGGGAGACCTGTCAGGTATGAGGATGATCTGCAGGCTGCTTAACCACCGGGAACCTGTGTTTGATTAAATTATGTGGAATGAAACTTTATTTCTATCTCTATGAAACTGGGTTACAAGCCCTACAACCAAAGCAATTCCAGGAAGTTGGCAGATGAGACATGAAAGCAGTGTCCCTTCCAAACACCACCGATGCTACATGGTAGAAGAAACTCTGAACGGGCGCCACATGTTTGTGTCAGTCCTTTCTTCAAGTGTTTTCGTGTGTGTTGTTCCAGATAACCACGACATCATCTCCATGAAGTTGTACCAGCTGGCAGTAGAGAGGACTCCTGAGGAGGAGGAGGAGGAGGAGGTCTCCATCCCCAGTGTTGACAACAGGGAGCAGTTTCATGGTAGTCATCAGTTCATATATATATACATATATATATATATATATCCAGAATGGATCAATCTCCAAAACCAGTCCAGCATTTCCCATGATGCAACTCAGTGGCATTTTTCAATAGGCTTCTTCTTGTGAAATGCCCATATCCTTCAAGGAAACTAATGAAAAGAAAAGACCACTGTAGACTTCAAATGTATCAGATATTGCCTGTAATGGTAGCTTTGTATGGTGCACAATCACTGGTAAGGACTTGGCCTTGTCTGTACGACCTATACACCGAGAGCATCATTGGTCAGTAATAATAATAATAATAATAATACATTTTATTTATAGGCGCCTTTCAAGGCACTCAAGGACACCGTACAACACACCGTTAAAAACAAACAGTGAAAAAGCACATTAAAAAGTCAAAAAATTTAAAAAACCAAGGGGTGGAAGATCTGCAGAGTGATGTTACAGTGAGTAGGCTTGTTTAAACAGGTGGGTTTTGAGGTGAGATTTGAAGATGGTCAAAGTGTTGATGTTCCTGATGTCCGGTGGGAGGGAGTTCCAGAGGCGGGGGGCAGAGCGGCTGAAGGCTCTGGACCCCATGGTGGTCATACGGGCAGGAGGGATCGTGAGGTTGGTGGAGGATGATGATCTGAGAGTCCGGCTGGGTGTGTTTATGTGGAGGAGTTCAGTCAGGTATGGAGGGGCGAGGTTATGGAGGGCTTTGAAGGTTAGGAGGAGGATACTCCCCTGAAAACTTAGGCTGGCAAATAATATGTAAAAAATGACCTTGATGACAGCAGGAGCACAGGACATGATATACAGCTGTTTTCACAGGCTGACTTGCACCCAGATTACAAAGAAACAAATTTCAAAGTTAGTGGAGCACTCCTTTAACTTTGAATGATACAACACATCAATTGGTCTGTAGTCAGATAGCAGTGTTTCTAGGGCAGTGCTGTCTCAGGTGCCCTGTTGTCAGAAGGACTCTTTCTCAGCAGTGATGCTCATGGTGCCACAGCCACATGTTCCTCTCTGGAAGTAGTAGTTTGACGTCTATATCAGATTTGTAAGTGCTTGTGTAAACTATGGCTGATGTTTGAAAGTGAACCTCTCACCTTTTTGCTCTGCAGTGGAAGTCCAGGAGGAAGAAATGAGCGGAGTCCAGTTCTTCTTCACGCTGCTCTTCTCCATCCTGGGCCTGGGCGTGCTGGCAGTGGTAGGCCTGATGGTTTACGGGCGCTGGAAGGAAAACAGACGCAAGCGTTTCTATTGATCAGAGAACAACTGATCCACACAGGCTTTTTTTTCTTAATCAACATCCAACAACAAGAACAATGCAAAGACTGCCATAGCTTTACCCAACAATCGAATAAAGCCAATGAACAGCCTCGTGGGTCAGAAGCCCAGAGATCATAAAGAGCCGACATGAACAGCTGTGAAATACATTTTGTTTGGTATTGTGGAAATTAGACGAGATAAAGCTGCTGTAGCAAAGTGTTTGTGTTAGAATGCGATCATCTCAACTTAAAGCCCAGCGGGTCAGCAACATGTGCACTGACTGTGACTCTGACGGGTTCCCGCTGCCAGCTGTGGTCACAACAACTGCTGAATCAATCACCGATGCTGCGTGCAGTTCACTGGCCTCGTGGTAGCCCCACCTTCACTGACCTGTAGTTACCTCCAAGCACCACTGGTCGCTGCCCACGTGCAGCCGTGACGTGACTCGTAGCTGCTGTGTGAAGACCGGTCAAACTGTGGATCTTTGGACTCTTCTTTTGCTGCACTGAAAAAGTCCAAGAGTATTGAGCTCCCATGCACACGAGACACCTTCTAATCCAGGCAAAGCCCTCACATCAGAGTGGATTTATGCTAACGGTTTGTAAATGTGTGACAGATGATGTGTTGTATGTTAAAGGAGGGATTAGAGAGTTAGCATTGCTGTTTGAAGTGCCTATCTAGGACCAATACAGACGAGCTCTGTCTTCATGTTGGGGCCCCTTCTCCAGCTCCCGTTTTATTTTAATCTTTGATGCCATTATCTAGCATCGTTGACTCTCTAAGGTTACCAGCAGTTCATCAGTGGATGTGAAGCTTCATCCTGAATCTATTTGGTTCTGTTCTGCACCAAACAGAAGCTTTAGCACCCTTTTTCATGTCAACAAAAGTTCTCTATGGCACTGAACTGAATCAACAGAGCCCTGTTAGTGGAGGCATGTACTTCACCAACTAATTCATTAGTGATCATGCCACTTGTGATTTTTCTAGCTTGCACTGAATTTAATGCAATGTACTAGCCGTGCGCACGATCACAAAGTCAAACCTGAGTCTGAGTAAACAGGTGTAAGTCAATGTGAATACTGTTTAACCTGTAATATAATAGCTGCCTAGTACAAGCTGCGCCCCCCCCCCCCCCCCCCCAAGTGTCCAGTGGAGACCACAGCGTCTCTCCACTCTCTACAACCCATGTCTCTGCTGCCTGAAATAGTTTTAACTTAAACGGATGTCAGTATTTGAGGTCTGTTGACATTTATTTGATATTTAAAGATCTAATTCCCCCTAAATCCACTTTTTGAGTCGATTAGGTAACTTGCATGCACTGCCATTGTGTGAAACGCTGTGGACGATAGTAGAAACAGGGCCACGATTACTAAATCCACCTCAGTTAGTAAATGACATGTAATTTACATGTAAAGCTAGAAACTGCTCTTCAGGCACGTTTGCAGTGGACATCTGACCAGAGGTGACACAGCCACATCCACTGGACACAAACAGGCCTTTTTCTCTACACACGTTTGCACTTGTCATATTAGCAGAAGTTACTAATGACCTTAACGATGGCTCTGTTCTGTTCAAGTGTCCCCGTCCGCCATGACAGTGAGCCAGCATGAACAATACCGGGCCCTGAGAGTGAAGCAGCTACAGGGAATTCAGCCATTCAGCCCCCCCAACTAATGTGTGGACCTGTAGTCACTAAAGGGGAATTCCACATAAATTGATGGGTTTTCACTTTGCTTTGAAGCAGTGAGATGTTTAGATGCAGTCTATTGTATTCTAAAGTTATATAGTTAATAACTGCTTTAACGTTGTCACACTCATGATGGGACAGTTTGTAAAAACTCATATGCAGCACAACAGGTAATATCCTTTTTTTTTTATTCCACGCATTCAACACCTGGTGCTTGCATTACCCACCATGCAACTGGTCTACCATGCGTTCAGTCAAAGATCTAGTAGCTAATGTAGTCTGGAGGCCTACAGAGGTCTGTTAACAAAACTTCATCTCCAGTAACATCTACTGAGGACATTTCTCAGACGTCACACAGCTGCCTCTACAGGCTTTCTACTGTTCCTACACCAGTTTTCACATGTGCAGCAGCACTGGACTGGACAGTGGAATTCCCCTTTAATCCTGATTTTCCCCCCTGAACAGTAGAAAGTGTGGACTGCTGTCAGTCCACTGTGGTGGTTCACTCCTCTGCACTTGTACATGGATAGTGGTGTTGAGTCTCCAGAGGATACAAAGTGAGTCTGAGTCAGGATGGTTTGAGCTGGAAGTATCAGCAGTGTGTTTTCTGTCCGCTGGCCTGTCCTGTGGGACATTTAGTAACACACACACACACACCTCCTGCTCACACCAGGGGCAAACAATGGAGAAAACACGGGCACAATTTGATGGAAAACTGCCGCCGAGTTTGTTCTGTGTTCCTCTGGAGAAGCATCAGGCTACACAGCACATTTATGTATGGATGGATGTAAAGTTCACACAACTCATTAAGTATTCAATTAAGTCCGCTCCTTCATTGGGAGCCGCTGGCCGACAAGCACTCAGCTTTGACTTTGAGTCCTTTAAAGACAGTCACATTGCTGCTGTGATGTGTGAAGGAGCTGGGACATGTAGCTCTGCCACTGATCCTTGTCAGTAGAACCTCCAGTGGTCTCTGTCCTGCTCAGAGAAAAGCTGCTTGTGTAGACAGACAGCCGACATTGTTGTCCCTCATGAGGTTCACTGTCATCTGCCTTCTCCTCTCATTTGTCCATCTTGATGTGTTTTGTGTCTTTACTGTGTGCCAACATGTTTGTTGTCATTAAAGTCCTAACGAGCTTTCACTGGGGTTAATGCCGCTGGTTAAATGTAAAAAAAAAAAAAAAAAAAAGAGAAGGCAGTTCTGCTCTAAATTTGCTAATCAAAGCCCTTGGCTGTGAAGTGTGAGGGAAGAGCAGATGTTCCCGTCACGCTCCTGTGACTCCTGTTCTTTCCAGTGAAAGTTGCTATGGTGATTTTGAATACGTGGTAATGTGTGTGTTTTTTTTATTTTCTGTCTCTGTGCAACTGATGTTTATGAATACCTATAAAGCATAAATGTCTGGTTGGATCTTGAGACATCTGTGACTTTGTGGTCCAAAGGCTCTAGAAAGTATTCAGACCCACTCACGTTTGACACATTTTTATTGTGTGATGAATGTAATTTCAATAGGATCCACAAGCAAAAACATAGACATAGACAGAAGTGGCTGAAGTCAGTGAACTCATTTTAGTGCGACTTGAGCTGCCGTCATCAGGACAGACAGGCAGACAGACTGTGGATGTACTAGAAAAAACAAAACCTTTTTTTCAGACTGCTGACTTCCAGAGTGCACACCAGCACGGCGTTACTTCAGGCTTACGCTCCGGATCAACATTTTTATATCAGTTTGGTTTTTAAAGCTCAGGTTAACTCAAAAGCTCACTCAAACATGAGCATTAGCACCCGGTGGATCCATAGATCCATATTGTCTCTTCCTCACAATGTGGAGCTCATTCACCTCTTTGACATCTGAGTTCAGAGTTGAACTTGTAAATGTTCCTCAGGCAGTTTTCCATCGGGCCTCTCTGCCTCACTTATTCTGTCACCACGTCTCTAAGCCTCGGCTTCGTGTGGACGAGTGAATATGTCACTTTGTGGTGCGACGGACGCTTCATCCTACAGTCTGATCCCCAATGACCTGTCATGTCGACCATGGTTACAGCCTGTTGCTTTCCAGTGGAAGTAGAACACAGGTAAAGACAAATTTGACACAACAAAGCCGACTTCTTGTCCCACTTGTCTCTCTGTCAGCAGCTCTTGTTGGACTAAATGCTAAGTGTGGCCCCCTCCTCTCAGTGTCCCTCATGTAGGCACGTTCTGACCTACAGAGGCCCCACCTGTCGGTCATCAGCGAACATTGGGCATGCTGGGAACAACACCAGAATACCACTGGCTGCATCTGTCACCAGGATATTACAGACAGGTGAGCTCTCACATATCTAATCACCACCTTGGTGAGTCAGTCCCAGTAACTGCTGTATTTGTGAAGTCAGTGATGAAGTCAGTTACAGGTGACATGTCAGGGCGTGTGTCATATTGCTGGTGTTATAAAAGCAGGCATTAATCAGCATTCGTTTAAAAAGTCACTTTGACATGTAAAGAAATATTGAGGAACACATGAATAATGTGGAAACGGTTTGTATAGCAAAGACTGAGGACGAGGAGGTCCTAACATCTAGTTTGTCTGCAGAAAGGACAACAGGGACGAAGCACACTGTTGGACATTTAGTTGAAACTTGTAACAAATGGTTGATGTGGAGATAAGAGCAGGTACGAGCGATCAGCTGGAGCCTGAAAAGGTCACGGGTGTCCATCGTAGCTGCCGACTAAGTGTTGCCATATCAAACAGTGGTGTCCTGTAAACACTCAGCACCAAGAGGAGCGGCAGCGTCACTTGTTTGGGAGGATAACTACCAGGCTGCCATTTCATCTGAGATCTTACCACCCCTGTCATCACCGTCGGCAGCTACTGTCATAAACCAACTCATCTGCTCTCCCAGAACGGACAGAGGGAGACCATCGGGAAGGATGAATCGCTCCTGTGCCAACTGCTTGAAAACTGTGGTGACACATCTGCACTTCCTGTGCTGGGTAAGTGGACCTGGATACACTGCAGCCATCACACACACACACACACACCGTCAAACCAAACTCTGGCTTCTCTTGTGAGTGTGTCGTACCTGTTACTACCAATAGAATAGAATAGAATACAACCTGAACTGTGGACTGTGAACTCAAAATGCCAATGTTGATGCTGAAAGCCCAGTTTTTTTTACAGTGCTGGTTATCTAAAGCTGTCGTTTAGAAGACAGGAAGCTTCTCTCTTTAATCAGTATGATGTTTGTCTTCCTCTCACACAGTGATGTGCACATCCACACTAAACGTCTAGGCAGATATAGCACCAAGCCGGTACTGGCTGCACTTTAGCCTGTACCTATGGGCAGCAGGCGACATGTTCAATCCAATGGGTCATTATGCTGAAGGGGGTGGGGGCTACTGCCCTGTTTTGACTCAGTGCTAAAGTATTGCACTACGGCTGCCATGATGCCACATATTCACCACACGACGTCCAGAAGAATTCACAATAACCTCATGATGGTGGTATCTATAGAAAATATGAAAACGATAATGCTGTCAGTCAAATTCATCTTAATCTGAAACAGTTTTGTCTCATTTTGGCAATGAATTTGACTGAGAATATGAGTGTCCAAGTAAAGAGCGGTTATGCACAATGGGCGACTGGTCCTTCCGGTCTGCCGCTCCACGCCTGTGGAGAGGCCCCCCCCCCCCGACCACCTGAGGGCGCCTCAGACGGTGGACTCTTTAGAAAGAAAACTACAAACTCATCTCTTTAAGAGGGCGTACCCCTAATCGATCTATTTTCCCTGGAAACAGCACTCTGCTGCTACGTCGTTCTTTTAGGCCGTGTCTTAAACGTTGTTGTTTTTAAATGTCTTGTGTTTTTTAACTGTTGCACCGTTTTTATTTGTATTCCAAATGAAAAGTGCATTATAAGTCAAATGTATTATTATTATTATTATTATTAGTTACACTCAGTGAAAAGGCAACCAGATGAACTGATAAAGATCCACAAGGCTGAACATCTGCCATCAGTACGCTGTCAGCTGAGACGTAGCCACACAGTTTGTGCATGTTGCTGTTAGTTACACACACTGTATCCAACATGTCCACAAAGGTGACAGAAAAGCGTGTGCGCAGTTAAATTGGTCGCAGGCCGTTAAGTCCTCTTTTGAGCTGAGATGGCACTTTCAAATGTTAAATAAGATTTATCTTCTATTGTTAATAGAAACGAATAATCAGATGTAAATGCAGCCACCTCCTCCTGCAGTGTCCTCTGGTCCGTCACCTCTGTAAAGTTGGAGGACACGGTGAGAGTGACGTTCTCAGTAAAACAGGTGGAGTGCGCTCTCTTACTAGATCACTCCAGAGTCTGTCTTGTAGAAATAAAGGAAATGAATGTGGCGGAGGTTAGTCAGGAGTCTGGGCTCTGGACGTGTGAGCTTATTACCCTGGCTCTGGAGTGTTCTGTCTGGTTCGTGCTGAACTCACACACCCAGAATAACGACGTCTCTCTGTGCCTGCTGGAGCTGTGCGGTGCGTTCGTGGTGGCGCTCGGGATCTTCCAGATGATACACTCCAAGTTCGCCTCCCTCATCACCACCTTCTGGCCCATCTACCCCGCCAACACCCTGGTGGTCACCGGCACCATCGTCACCTGTGTGTGTTACCTAGGGGTGTTAGGAGGCATGAGGGAGAATCGCTGCATGCTCATCACTGTGAGTATGAAGTATTATATTTCCATCTACAGGCTGATGTGTATAGTTCATGGTACTGCAGTAAAGCCACTTTGGGACGTTTGTCTAATCTTTATAAAACACTGGCCTACCTTTGCTTTAATGAGCTTTAATGCATCAAAATGCAGCTCATGTTAAGATCACATAGGGCTGAATCACTGGATTGTCTGGCTCACATCCAACCTCACTCCTTTCCGATTGCAGTTTTTCGTGCTGCTCTTCATCCTGATGCTGGTGGAGCTCGCCATGGCCTGTGTGTTCCTCGTCTACAGCAGAGAGGTGGGAGAGTTTCTGTGTGACCTTTACAATTACCCATTTAATACACGGCCATTTATGGGGACCACCCACACAACCGGCCTTTTCCCACCCTGTACCGCGCACTCATCAAACTAGAGTATTGCAGTTAACGTAGCTCGTGTGTCTGTGGTGCAGATTGACACATACTTTGAGAAGGACCTGATGAGAAGCTTGGAGATCTACAGACAGTCCCGTCAAGAGGGCAACAAGACCATCAAAGATGACTTTGATGCTGTCCAGCACCTGGTAAAAGATCCGCCACTGTTTCACCACCTGAACGCTGTCCTGTGTCGGTCCCACCCCACCCACGTTTTACCGCTGATATCTTACACACCCTCGCATAGACCAAAGAAATGATTCCATGAAGAGGCTCTTTTTGTCCAGTTCAGGTGCTGTGGAGTTCACGGCGCGGCAGACTGGAGGGGAGATGTCCCGATCTCCTGCTGTGTGGAGGACCCCTGTAACAGCGTCCCCCACGCCAACTGGCAAGAGGTGATCGATACTGTGTTAGCACTGCACAAAACAGCTGCTTCTCACGCGGACAGCAAGCAAGACACGCAACACTCTGCAGTCCCTCATTGGATCAGAGCTGCATTCTGGCTCTGATCACACATTTCAGCTCGTGTTTTATGTTTGCAGTTGAACAAGCAAAAAAAATAAAATACACCCAGTATAGAGGTTAACATTCTGAACGACACTCCGACGCCAAGCTCGTTTCAATTACACACCAGATAAATCAGTACATGGATACGCATACTTGCACCTGTATGTACTGTGCGTATGTTAAAGTGCATAGATTTGTGTTTCCCATGCATTAATAACCGTACCGCTTTTGTCCTCCAGGGTTGTCTTGTGAAACTGAGGAACTGGTTTGCCAGAAACTATCTAAGCACAGGCGCTGGCGTTGTCACCATGTTTATCATACAGGTACGGAACATTCAGCCCTCGTGTGGTACTCATTAACATGCCCATGTCAAACTTTCACACGTGTTGCAGCTAGTGATATCCTAGCAGGTGCTGGCCATTAGCTCATCACTAGCTCGTCCCGAGGGTTTTATCAGTGCGAGCTGCGCCGTGGCTCGGGTTCTGTGAGCCGCAGCTGGCAATAGCATGTTTAAAGTCTGAACAATGTACAGAAACACAGTCAACTCTTTGCTGATTTGTCTGATTGGCTTTGATAATTCTGCTCTTTAGTGTCATGATTCGATATTAGTTGAACTGTATTTTTCTTGTCTTTGTTTGCAGTTCATTTGCCTGTCTATCACCATCCCTCTCTTTTGCCACTTCAGTCGACGTGGACTGGGTTACCTGTGACGAAGGGCGACTGACACTGTATCCGCTATTTACAGCCCCTCTCTGGGTGCCACCAGCTTGCTTTTCCCTCTGTTATCTTATGTATCGATCCGATGTGAATGCCTGTATGGTCGGCACGTGCAGTCATCTAAAGGTTGGACCAGGGATTAGCAGGGCATCAGGTGACCGAGCGCTGAATGTGATGAAGCAGAATCATACATTTTAGGGTTTTCAGTTTTTCTATATGTTGTTTTGTTTTTGTGATTTCACTTGTGTTGTAGAAAATTAAGAAAACTGTCAAATCATCTTCAGATATGTGCTTGTGACACCACCGAGAAGCGTAAAGGTTCCTGACACCGTGTACATGCATGCTTTCTGAGTTGTCACGGCATGAGTTATTAGGCTGGCTACATGCTTGTTAGAGCATGTCGGCTTTAAGAGAACCAGCGTCCTTCTGGCCACAGCTGCCGTCGCAGTGCTGGTCAGCTGGGAACTTTGTCAATCACATTGTTTTCACTTCAAGGAGGTGAATCCGTCCCCAGTTCAGATGTGTCAGCAGCCACTTCAGTGGGACAGACATGTGAATGTCATTTGATCAAAGTGTCTTGAGCCACATTAGAGGGAACATTATCACGTGACCGTGAATGGCTAAACCTGTTCTGCCATGACGCACGAAGGTGTGTGCCAACATCAGTCATCATGAGACACAAATGTACTGTAATACTAAATAAATGCATTCAGCAGTGTCTCGTCAATGACATCGAGGTGAATGAAAGTTATTTCAACTTTTAAAACGATCCCAAATCTGATCGATGAGCACAAGCCACCAACGGTTTTAACAAATGTCCTGTTAGGAACATGTTAGTGGAAGTGGGCTCACACTGGGGATGGTATGAGTCCCTGAGCTGTGCTACATGTGCTATGTGCACATGCTACATGTGATCTGACATGTTGATGTGAGCTGGCTCTCTTCTGAGCAGCCGTAGCAACAGTAACCAGGGGGACAGGGTTTACTGAATCATATGAAAACACAGCTAGTCCACGTTAGCTACCAAAACACTAGCTTACAGCCGGTTAGCAAGCTGTTAGTTACACAGAAGACATGGATTTGAATTCCTCCTCAAAGAAGAAGACGACTCCAACTCCAAGGCCAACCAAAACCTCAGGTGAGTCAGTTAAAGCTAAACTAGTCAGCACAGATTAGCAGGTCTTTGGATTGAAGAGCGGTAACACCCCACTGTGAAACAAAGCTAGCTAGTTAATCTGTCAGAAAACACATTGAAATCAAAGGTCCCTGTGTAGGAACATTAGCTTAGCTGCGTTAGCACGGCTCACACTGTCACCCAGTGCATGACGTCAGACACAGCACACACAACATCTGACTGGTGTGAAAGCAGAAAAGGCCCCCACTAAACCACAGGAGGGAAACTCACTGTGAACACAGGATACATGTTCTCTGAAAGCCTCCACAAAGCTGCTTCTTTATCTCCAGAGAAAGAGCTTGACACTCAGCACAGCCGGGACAAACTTCGCACAAGACACAGGCCGGTGTCCAAGCCTGGACTGTCCCTGGAGGTAAGGCTCGCCCTGCTGCCCCCCTACCCTGCTGTCCCCCCCCCTGCTCCTCTTTGCTTTAGAGCACATATGTCAAACTCAAGGTCACAATTATATACGGCCCGCGAGATAATTTCATGTGACTATTAAGAACGGCCCGTCGGTAAACAGCATTCCCACCTCTAATACTACAAATCCCACAATGCACTGAGCAGCTGCCGCGCTAGTCACGACCCGTGCAGCCGCCCCTCCTCCCGCAGGTATAATGACACACCGATTTTCGCGTTTCCACTAGAACCTACTCAGCTCTACTCGGAGTAGGTACCAGTGGAAACGCGCCATTAAGCTAGCCCCCCCAAAATAAATGGCCAAACTATAAGTGGACTTTGAAAACAGAGACTTTCAAAGCAGGTGGGGGGCAGAGTTTTACCTGTTTGTCTGTTGGAGGTGAACCTGTGTCTTGTTTGTGGAGCTGATGTAGCCATAATTAAAGAATATAAATATAAGACGACACTATGAGACAAAACGTATTATTTTATTGAGGAAAAGTTGTTTGTTTGGCTGTTTACATTCATATTTCTGGATAAAATATATATTATATACTATAATAAAAGAGTCACTATTAGAGTCTTCACTAAATGTTGAGCCCGTTTGGCCCACGACTTAGACTGTGTTTTAAATTTTGGCCCTTTCTTTGATTGAGTTTGACCCCCCTGATCTAGAGCCTTTTAACAAGGCACTACTGAGTCCGAGCCCCCTGTTTTAGTCTCTACCTAAACCATAAAAGCACAAACCTGCCAACTTCACTCTGACTGCCATTAACCTTTTAAACTGGGCAACATTTGTCTTCTCAACAGTTTAATTTAGTTAAAGTAAATGTAATGAATTAGACTAAATGTAAAATGTTTTTTTTTTTTATTCAGAAAAAACTTGAAGTTGAGAAGCAGAGGAGGCACCTCCTGATCAACGAGCACAACAGGCTGATGTTTGAGGTGAAGAAAAAAGAGGCTAAGCTGACGGAGCTGCAGGATGTACTGAAGGCAAATAACCTTCAGCCTGCAGATTACAGCAGTGAGGACACGTTAAAGCAGGTAAGTAGCATTCGGGACATTTCCTACACCACTGTACGTGATCCATGAGATACTTAAAGCTGAAGGCACTGATTTATTTCTTTATCTTTTGCTACAGAACAAGGTGGAAACAACATTTGACACCTTTAACTCTACTCGATTGATCATCAATAGAAAAATGTCCATTAGTGCGGCTACATCTCACCATCTAAACTATAATGCGCACAGTTTAACACACTTAAGAGTCTGTCATGATGACTTTCATGTTTAACAGAGGTCCCACCTTCTCTGACCTTATTATCCTACTACTAGTTCTTTTTTTTGTTTTATTTGCTAATGTTAGCGTGTACGACAGCTGGAGAACAACGTAGACAAGATGAAGGTGAAGATCAAACACGCCATGGGCATCCAGACCGTCTATCAGGGCATC
Organism: Pempheris klunzingeri; assembly: GCF_042242105.1. Classification (NCBI taxonomy): domain Eukaryota; kingdom Metazoa; phylum Chordata; class Actinopteri; order Acropomatiformes; family Pempheridae; genus Pempheris; species Pempheris klunzingeri. The sequence goes on from NC_092018.1 coordinate 21,961,219, forward strand.
CATGAGCGCCTGCAGGAGGTGAGCTGGGCTGTCCACCACTTTAGAGAGGTAAAGTCCTAGCGGGTCAGATAGGCGATGACAATGACTTCATGAAATAACATATAACAATAATTGAGGTTGAATCATTTCTTCAGTCATTTCACAAATTGTTGCTTCAGTTATATACTTTGCACAATTTATTCTTTTATTAATTTATTATCTAATATTGAACACTCCTCCATAAATCCGAACTCATACAATCTAATGTCGTCAAATGACTCGGTGTCCCCTCATAAGGAAACCAGAGGAGCTCAAAGGAAAGTTAGCCAAAGCCAAGAGATATGACTAAAGCTGTAATGTAGCTCAGCCATCAACAGCCTCCAGCCCATAAAGCCCCCACTGACAAGTTGGCCCCGCGAGCCAAATGAAAATGAACGTTAAAACAAGCAGCAATGTAACCTGTCAGTACAGAGCCCCCCCACATGTTCTGTGTTATGTGGTCAGGAGCTCCATGATCTGTCCAGGGTCCTGGACCAGAAAGAGCGTGCAGTTATCATCGGACAGGCAGAGGTGGACAAAGCGACCAAGCAGCTCCAGTCAGCTGCAGCTGCTGCAGACAGAAAGCTGGTGAGACTTCAGCACCGTTTTCACACCACCAGTTTTTACCTTTCTCAGAACCCGCAACCTCTCTAACATGCTCGGTAAGACTGAAGTTGTCATAGGAAAAGACACATTTGCTATCATGAACACTCACCACCCCAGAACATATCATCTCATGTATTACATGCCATGGAAGAGTGGGACATATTTGTTACAGTGTCCATGTCCCACAGTCCATATAGGAGAAACATCAAGGACAATTAAGAAGAAGAATATTAGATGATGAATCCACCAGCAGAACCAGCAGCCATACTGACATGGATCATTTGACATTTGACTGCTCTGACTTCAGCAGACAAAAAAGGAACGTGTCATTTCGCCATCAGTGGTGAACTTATTGATGAAGTTAAACATTTTGTGTTTCGCTGACAAAATGCCGTCGAAAGAACCCTCTCTCTACGATGTGACACGTGATCGGCTCTGTTCTTTTCTTTTCTCCAACCAACCAGGCCGAGATGGTCCAGGCGGAGCATGAAACAATGGAGAAAAAAAGAGAAATGGAGAGAGAGCTATGTGAGCTGAGTGCAGAAGAGAGGGAGCTCAAAGAGCCCAGTGAAACACTGGGGCGTCTCAGCCTGACAGGGCTGAGCAGGCTGAAGGAGCCGGTAAGAGCTGGACTGGATGGACACAAGTTCAATCAGTTTGTGGATAAGAGAAGGTTGTTGGTTTCTTTCTTCACGTGTAGGAAGAAGAAGAAGAAGAAGAAGAAGAAGAAGGAGAAGAGGAAGCACACTCAATTCCTTTCAAAGGTATCGCAGAACATTGTTGCTGTGCTATCGACCAAATGTCTGCCATTGTAGCGGCATATCGTGATTTAGCCACTACAGTCGTATAACATAGGGGACATGAAGGGAAGTAAGAATGGAAATCGCCAAAGTAGGTCAGTGCCTTACAATGAATCCATTATTAGTATTATCACAACTGAACCAGAATCCCATAACATTTGGATCCAAACAACACAAACTAAAACCTGCAGCGCTATAACTGCTGACCAGCCCTTTCACAGGTACATATTATGGCTGTCCTGTTTTTTCCCCTCAGTGGTTTCACGTTTCACCATCCACACAAACTCTTGTCTTAAATCTTATTATTGTATCTTATCTCTACCTGTGACGCATCACGTAACTCTAGGCCCATATTTATCAAAATTGTCATGACTTAGAAATGCTTTTAAATGTTAAGACTGTCCTAAGGTCTGTGAAGCTGGTTGAGAGGAGATCCTAGATGATGATTGCAGCACACACAGAGGCAGAGCACTCCTCCTGAGACACGTTATGGCGCACAACTGCTGACTGCCAGCCTCTCTTAGCATACGTTCTTCTGTGTTAGCTTGGTGTCTCAGCTGAGTCTGTTGCTGCGCAGCGGCTCTGACGTGTTTTTTTTTTTGCTTGGTTTCACTGAGCCACGGCTTCACTCACTGAATGATTCACAGACTCACATGAAGTCACATGAGTTAACATGCACTAACATGCGTGCACACGGTCAAACTACTTCCAAGATTTAACAGTGAACTTTTCATGCCGACAAAAACCTTACTTTTACAGAGCAATGTGAGCTCTACACTACCTGCCCCCCTGTGTTTAATGCACCAGTATGCTGTAGGCGTAAATACTTGTTTGAGCTCTGTGCGCCTCTGCAGATCATCGGCGTTACAACATCTGTGGCGCTTCCCCGTCAGACGTGAGACGGGTAGAGGACATGGAGGCTCTGAGAGAGGCTCTGGGCTGTGCTGACTTGCAGGTAGTCACTTTATATTGCTGAATATGAATTTAATGCTATGAATACATTATTCTTCAACCCTTCTACAAATTGTTATCTCACCTACTGTTTATTTGGAATGCTTCTCCATCGACATTTTTCAGTGTGGAAACATTATTCAAACATCAAAACATCCAGCTCAGTTAGGCCGGCTATCGCTTTTCTCGTTCCTATCTTTAATACTTTCCAAAATATTCAACGTTTTTTGGCAATTTAGCTCCACTGAAGTGTATTGGCAAAATTCAGCTGTGTTCAATGAACAACTTAAATAAGAACAATTGAAACAGCTCAACACAACTAATATCACAGGTGGTTTCTCCAAAGTCAACACAATATGTCACTTTTAATGACTGCTGCAGTGAATAGAATCCCTCATAAGAGTCTCAAGCACACCTGATGTGACTGATCAAGGGCCTCATTAGTTGCATCAGGTGTGCTTGAGACAGAACACATCAAATACCTGGACTGGGTTTGCTCACAGTGACGTTTGGCTGCATGTTAGAAATATGGATAAGTCAAGAGAATTGTCCAACAAGTTAAGAGAGGAGATCGTTGCCTTGCACAAACAAGGTAAAGGATAGAAAAAGATAGCAAAGGCACTGAATGTTCCTGGATATACTGTCGGAAGCATAGTTCACCAGTTCACAGCTAAAGGAACACCGGCTACACTACCTGGACGTGGCAGAAAGAGGAAGCTATCAACGGCTGTCACCAGATTTCTGAGGAGGCAGGTGGACAGAAACCCCAGAGTGACTGCAAAAGACCTGCAGCAAGACTTGGTGGCAGCAGGCACTGAGGTTTCAGTTCCTACATTAAGGTGCATCACTAACCGCTGAAGGCCTCCATGCCAGAACTCCAAGACAACTCCATTACTGAACCAAAAGCACAAGACAAGACAAGTCTGCTCCAATATGCTAGAAACCATATAAATAAGCCACAGAGGTTTTGGGATTCTGTTCTGTGGAGCGTTGAAACAACACTGGAACTTTTCAGGTCTATGGATCAGAGGTGTGTCTGGAGGAGGAAGAATGAGGCAGACGCTGAAAAGAACAGCCTGCCTACAGTGAAGCACGGCTGTGGCTCTGTGATGCTCTGCTTTGCTTCTGGCTCTGGAAACCTGCAGCGTTTAGAGGGTAAGATGGATTCAATGAAGTATCTGGAAATCCAGGAGAAAACGTCATGCCGTCTGTGAGGAAGCTGAAGCTTGGGTGTCACTGGACCTTCCAACAGGACAATGATCCCAAGCAAACCTCAAAGTCCACCAAGGTTGGCTTCAGAAAAAGTCCTGGAAGATACTAGAGTGGCTGTCACAGTTGCCTGACTTGAATCCCACAGAAAATCTCTGGTGGGATTTAAAGAAGGCGGTTGCAGCACACAAACCCTAGAATATTAGAGAGCTGGAGGCTGTTGTCCATGAGGAATGGGCTGAGATTCCTCAGGAACACTGTCAGAACCTGGTGTCTGGCTGTGCATCACGTCTGCAGCAGGTCATAACAGAAAAAGGGTGCTCTAAAGGACTAAAGATGCTGGTCAAGAAGTGACATATGTGACATATTTTGTTGAATTTGGAGAAACCACCTGTAAAATTAGTTGTGTTGAGCTATTTCAACTGTTCTTGTTTGAGTTGTTCATTGAACACAGCTGAACGTTTGCACATTTTGCCAATACACCTAATTTGCAATGGGGTTTGAATAATTATGTGCAGCTGTATTTTTTTTTTTTGTCTTTGGCCATTAAAGGAGTCCTTTTTTAGATGCTTTCATTGTGTGCTTTTGCTTTGCAGTATTGTAATTGTTCCTCTCTTGTATTGACACACACTGCACACAAGCCTTTGGCTGCATTCCACAGTACAGTAGATGGGTAGTTAAAGCTCACAACCAAGCTCATTATCATTGTATTATGTGACCAGAGAGCCAATTTAAACTGCTGTTTTCTGGCTGTTTGATGTGGTGTCTGCCTGTCTTATTAGGATCTAATTACCAAGGTGGTGTCACAGCAAACGACTAAGGAGCAGCTCCTCACTGAGCTCACCCAGTGCAAGGAACTGGTCAGGCAGGATGCCAAAACCATGGCTGATCTGGAGGTCCGGTACGCTGAACTCAAGTTTGGTGCGAACTCTGCAACTACAAGGTGCATTTAAGCTCTGCTGCACAGTCAGTTATCCAGAGTTGTTGTGAAAATAGTAAAATATGTGAATGTGGTAGCCACTGAATATATCTCAGAGTTTGATGTTGCACACCACCTTTCATGCAAAACACTGACCTTTAGGTTGAGCTGCAACAGAGGTTGAACCGGAGGAGACATATTGACCTCATGTGTTTCAGCAACATGATGTGCTCTGAGTCGTTTATTTGACCTTTTAACTTCCTGTCTACACCTGAAGTGGGAATTCTGTTGGATTGTGGACAACTGTTGTATGTTGTGTGATGTGCTAAAATTGCTAAAAGTATAGTGAGAGATGCTTGGGTTGAAGATGAGGGCAGGGCTCACTGGAAATGTAGCTTTAAAATGTAGTATGAAAGAAGAAAAGGTTCGGACAGTTGAAAGTTGTTAGTTATTTGTACAATCTGATAGAGTTTAATAGTAAATATGGGTCAGTAAGAAATGGAGCGTCTCTTGTCATCCCACTCAGTCTATTCTAGATGCTGGACTTGCCAAGTGTTATGAACCATCAATCCACTTCTGCATCTGTCTTTGAACTGACACGGCAGGCAGTAGTTTAACGCCTGTGGCTTGATAATGAGGGTGGTGATTATTTGAAAGCGGTGCTGGCAGCCCTGATAGGCCGCTCGTGGCTGAGATTTATCAGTGTCGCTCAGCGAGGAAACCTCTGTTAGGAGACATGGTCTTGTGGGGTGATTGGGCCTGATTGATGTCTCTGCTGATTTCTCCTGAGATGTTTTCACAATCCCTTCTCCCGACACCTCGGGCCATTCTCAAAGCGTGTCGTTGAACAGTGACATATTCAGTATCTGATCCCCTTATTGCGCTCATCACTTCATCCCCTTCAAACAGCTGGGACCGGGACAGTTAGCACTGAAGAAGAACCGTGGGACACCTTCAGATGGGGCCATTAAAATGAGAGGAGATGAGATGAGATGTTTTTCTGCCGTGTTTGGTTTTATAATATGAGGAGAGAAAATAAAAACTCCATCTGTTTATTTTAAGGTTTGACAGGCTGCAGGAACAACTCCAGGCGAGGCTAAAACAGGAAAAGGACCGTGCTAAAGGACTGCAGGCCCAGCTGAAGCAGTCTCAGCACCTGCTGGACACGGTTGATATGGGGGTCAACAACCTGTACTTCTGGATGAGCTGTGTGCCCGTGGAGGTCTGGACCAAAAACCGTCCGTTCTTAACTTTCCCACTCATTGTTCCATCTTTTAGCATCTTTTAGCATGTCTGCTTGTTTAAAGGACAGATTCAACTTATTCCAAGTCTATCACCAGGTCTTAACACAGTGCTCCCATCCCAGTGTACGCCGAACAAGTCCTAGGTTGCTCTAATCATTCCTCCAATGATCAAGACAAGATCAAGACATCAAGTGTTTCTCACGAGTCAGCGTCTGATCACTCTGTTTGTTTGTTCATTGTTCGCAGACCTTTTTCACAGCAGACATTTTGATGTTTTGGGAGAGCGCAGGTGGAAGTACTGACATCAACGCTGACCAGCTAATGTATTCAACAAGTCTTTGACTCTTCCTCAGGGGTTGCCAACTGTGTGTGGTGTCGACAGCATAGACAAACTGAGGGACATCAGAGCCCGTCTACCAACACTGCAGCAAAGAGCGTCGGAGCAGAGACCTGTGATCAGCGAGCTGGACCGAGAGAGGGTGCTGAACTTCTCTCATACTTCCTAGTTGTGTTTTATAGCGATACCCAGCTCAGCATCTCTAAATTGGACTTTGTCAGTTTCCCCTAATGCATTAAATACTATAAGCATTATTTTTAAGTTACATAAGAAGATAAGATGATTTTAAAGTCATCAGAAGTCTAATTTGGTTTAAATCTGCTGCCCATTTTCCATTTAATGCTCTTCCTGTAGCTCAAAATGACTTGACTTGACTTGACTCTACTTGAATTGATGCCTCATGTGTCTCACTCTTTTGGAAAAGCATTCAAGTTGTTTAATAGGTGTGACCATAAGTCTGTTGAGTGTGGTTATGGATTAATCCCTACATCCTTTTCAGATTTACAGTTTGCTGGAGCAGTGCAACACGATGGAGCCGAGGAACGTCAAGAGGCCAACCACCCCTGCAGGTGAGCGTCCAGCAGCTTATTATTGTTGAGAGAAATACACAAGAAAGGTGGGATCTGCTAATAGGAGTTTGCAGTCCAGTTAAAAAAAAATCTAAGAAGGACCATTTCATGTAAACACAAATGTCTGTAGTTGTTTTGAATACATCCTTTGCGGTGGTTCCCAACCTGGTAGTCGCAGCCCCCACTAAGGGCTGGAAAAGCATTATGGGGTGCTCCACATGATTATGGGGAATGTAAAATGTAAAAACTTTCTTTTTTTTTTGAAGGCTCAAAATGTCATCTTTGGTTGTCTGATGTCTTGGCTGAGAAACTACCTTTTGTTTCTTTCTCCCATCTCTCACAGATATGCCCCAGCTTAGTGATGATGACGAAGAGACGTGTGCTCCATCCCGCGAGGAGATCAAACGCAGTGGCTCCAGACTGATCGAATCCAAGCAGAACAAGAAGTCCTCGAGGAGAGCCAGGAGGAAGCAGTAGTGATCCAGACCACGCAATGGGTATAATAATAAACGAGAATACAGCAGCAGTCTTCTGCTTGTGGTGACTGCTTGTCAGTGGTCCGCTGTGCACCAGATCTGCAACCCACTCCAACTAATGACGATGAAGGGAGATTTGATCAAAATTCAAAACACTGGAAGTGGAACTTATATTGAACCACTAGGTGGGAGTATTGTCCTGCTGATTTAAAGAGAGCAGAAGCACGTGTTGATTTATCTAACTGGAGGATGACTGGATTGATTCCCAGCTCCCAGCAAGCCTGCCCAGCAGAATTACATGGTAAACAGGTCTAGTCTGGGCACATGGAGATGAGGAAACAGACCGTCCCCTAGAGCACTGATTAGGAGGTGGAACATTTCACACATTTCTCAATGCTGAGTTCACTTTTTCTAAACTCACCATAGCAGCAACCCAGGGTTACACATGACTTGATTTCAAAGACTACACGTACCAAATGCTCTCCCAGAGCTCTACTATCCACTGATCCACACGATTACATTCCCCTGGTGAAGGCCTCCAGTAGACCTGGCTCGGGCGAACAAGGTGGAGCAAAAATGTGCCACTAATTGACGTTAGTGGTTTTCCAGTCAGTCCACTACAGTTTCAGTGATTCAAGAGGCTCTTTTATACTGTCAGTACAAGTACAAGTGCCAGTAAGGTTTTAAGGCTGGTCAACAGACTGGATCACAGACTGGATCACAGGCTGGATCACAGGCTGGACAATAGACTTGGACAACAGACTGGATCACAGGCTGGACAACCGACTGGATCACAGACTGGACAACAGGCTTGGACAACAGACTGGATCACAGACTGGATCACAGACCGGATCACATACTGGATCACAGGCTGGACAATCGACTGGATCACAGACTGGACAACAGACTTGGACAACAGACTGGATCACAGACCGGATCACAAACTGGATCACAGACTTGGACAACAGACTGGATCACAGACTGGATAAGTCCTATGGCAGTGTGTACCTGGGGCATGATGTGACTCGTGACAGGACTTATTTTCTTTGGACACTACAGACACTACAGATTTCCTCTGTTGGTATCAGGAGCAAGGGGGGGTGATGAACAGACCCCACTTCAGAGAAAGATGGAAAAAAAAGTGTTTTTCATTTTACAACAGCATACACTGCTGAAGCTATCTTTCTATGAAAGTGAGATATTGGAGATCAAGTTTCGCACTGTTTTAGGGCCAAAGTGTGTCATTTTAAACTGTCACATTCTATTGATGACAACAATGCTTCAGATGGTTTACATCCATGTCAGAATAATCATTAGACTGAACATCTTTCTCCGACCACTCACACTCACACCTACAGACAGTTTAGAGTCACCAGTTTACCTGCATGTCTCTAAACTGTGGGAGGACGCTGGAGAACCAGAGAGAACCCACACAAGCACAGAGAGAACATGCTGACTCCACACAGAAAGGCCCCATGTTCAAATTGCAAACTACATTTAGCCTGCCAGCAGATTCAAACCGGGAACCTTCTTGATGTGAGGCAACTGTCGCTAGAGAAAAAGTCAGGGTTAGGGTTATCACCAAAGTCTGCACGAGTCGTCCTCTGGGGATCAGGAATGTCTACAAAATCCATCCCAGAGTTAGTGAGAGCTCCGTGTCATGGCCCCAGCAGTCAGCTGGCTTGGGTGCTCAGTGGTGAGCACACCCTCCCAGCATGAAGGTCAGAGGTTCAAGACTTGGTTGGGTTATATGGGGTGTTGACTTCGAATAATTCAATTCAATTCAATTTATTTTGTATAGCCCAATATCACAACAGAGTTGTCTCACAGTGCTTTACAAAGTTCACTGAAATAAACAAGAAGTGTAAGCGAACAAACAATCACACAAATCAAATTTAGAATAATTGAATTCCCCAGCATTAATGGATTTATGACTGAATGAACTGCGAAAAAACACTGAAATGGGCTTTTTTTCAAGACTTACGGTTGCTGGACATTCTGCCTTATTTTGATAAATCTTATTCACTTAACTTTGATGGGGTATTTTGGTCTGTTGAGGGAAAATCAGAGAGATTCACACATTCACTGTGAGCAGCTGTCCAGTAGAGCCACCGCATCGCCCCTTTTAACTGCTAAGAAAGAAAGATGAAAGTCAGATACTTAGAATCGCAATTCTCTCCCCTACACATGCACCACCACCCCTCCGTGGAGAAATTATTGATTTCATCTGTGTTAGTGGCCTGTCTCTCCTTCTGTTTGCAAATTACTTTTTTGTTCTGGTGTTTTTCTTCAGCGCCATCTTAGCACTCCCCCTCCCGGTCTGTTCCTCAGGGCTTCTGTGTCATCCATTTTTAACGGTGAACAAAGCGGGTCACACAGGTAAGTAGGTCATTGCACAGCTGAAGCTGTGAGTCCCTCTGGTGTCAGCACATGGTTGTGTACTGTACGTGTTGCCAATTCCTCCCCTCAGACATCAGACATGTGCAGACAAGGCACGTTTCCCTACAGGAAGCACGATCAATGTGCCAAGTGGCCTGTTCGCCTCCCCCCCACCATCACCCCCTGCCTTAATTGAAACATCACTGGGAAAAAAAATCTATCTATTTCTCTTCTCTATTTATTTTCTTTTCATTGTTTGCTTTTTTTTTTTCATTTTACTCCAAACTGTTATTTAGTTATTGCTTTACATCTCTGGCTGCTTTTTTCTGTTGACTGCCTGTTCCAGCCTTTGGTCTGGACAAATATGTAGAGAAGAAATCCTCTCCTCTGTCCTGAACGTCAGCCTGATCTGTACCTTGAGTTTAGTGCTAAACAGTAAATGCTGTGCTAACGTGCTAAAGTAAAATAGTTAACACGTTAAATATTCTACTTATTCGACGACACGTTAGAATTGTGTCACTGTGCCGCTGTGTGTTAACATGAGCACCGCTGTGCCAAAGTACATCCTGACAGAGCTGCTAGCATGGCTGTAGACCCTTACTCTGTTTAAAATGATTATTTTGCTTGATTTAAGTGTGCAAATAATGTGATATTTATATTACCTCTGGTCACATTTCAAACGGAGGGATTGGAGGTCAGTCACATGTGAACTTCATTATGAGATGTAAGTATTGGACCCTGTTTTTTTTCTTTGACTTGGCCCCCACTGCCATCAGAACTCAGTCTTGGCTTGATATCAAAACTTGTCTCAAACATGACACAGGTGGTCTTGATTTATCAGTACAGTAGGACTGATGTGCAAATTCCACGTCAGTCCTTTGGACTTTTTTTTTTCTTTTCAATTCGTCTTTCTTCTTCTGAGAAAAAGTGTAACAGTAAAAAAAACTGAATGCAGCTGTCTAACAGCAGCAGAGAAGTGCTTTACTCTGTCAGGCTGTGGGCACACAGGCAGGACTTGGAAGTAGCATCACATCATTGTTTATTTGCTCTCCTATGGGGGATATTTACTGATATTTACCCCCCATCTTATTGTTTAAGTGCACCGACCTGCACTGACTTGACCTGACGTTCCTCATTCACCAGAATCCCAGATGGATTTATGAGCTTTTTTTTTTTTTGTTTTACAAAATATCCCATGCCTTATCCGATTAGTAGGGCAGAGCTTAACTGACTCAGTCTGTGACGCTGAGAGCTAAACAAATGTGTCTGTGCAGATCGTCTCACTCAGACACTGGACCAGTCAGAGCTGTGTGTCAGACTGAGGTATGGGCTCAGCCTTGGCACATCCCTGAATCTATTCTACCAGCTCTGGCTCAGTTTGACCCATGGCCAATATTATGTACATTAGGGTGTTTTCTTACGTATTTATTTTTGTGTATACTCGTACAGAACACCACCCACCAGCAGCATCAGATACAAAGATATCAGTCCTGTAAAATCCACAGTGGTTGAAACAAAAAAAAATACAAAACATAAATGCACTGTCGCATGTCTTCTTGTCCCCAGACATTTCAGGGCGTGTAATTAAACCCTGCCGAGACAAAGTGACGCACGTCTGTGTCGGATCAAGTGAAAAGTGAGATGCCAAATTGAGTTTCCTTTACAGAGGCTTGTGCTCCCTGGTGAGAGTTAATAATAACCTGCTCTAAAACACAGGGGCTGAATGGGGTTGCTGAGCACACACACGCTCTCCTTTTATCACTTATGACCAGGACAGAGGGATCAAACCCAGAGCTCCCTGTGCCCGAGGTAAGGCTGATATACCAGGCTCCAAACCACCTCCTTTAGGATCAAAGTGTACACGAGGCCAGTTTGATTAACTGATTATTACGACTGATGTACAGCAGCAACAGTCCATAGAGAAAAGTCCCTTTGTGAATCCGCGGGGAGAGAAGAGTCAGCTCTCCGCCATGAAGCCCAAGCCCAGGTGATATCCTGCACAGGCAGCAGTGAAACATTACGGTCTGTTATTGGTGCAGGTTCCAGCTGGACAGCTCTGATAGGAATGTATGGTCATTTGGTAGGATTTGCATAGTAATAGGCCAACTCCCTCTCTAGATGCAGGGACATTACTTGATTGACGGGTGGATAGAGAACACGTTAACAGCTGAGGAGGCTTTGCTTTTGACTGTCGCCGTCTCCCGTGACTCAGAGCTGTCTTTGAAATCTGACAATTAAGATTAAGATTAAGATGCACCTTTATTCATCCCCCAAAGGGGAAATTCCCATATACACAACAGCTACATTCAGAAAAATTTACAGTGAGAAATTCCAGTGAAAGAAAAAGAAATAAAAATAAAGAAAATTAAGTTCAGAAATAAAATAAATAGAAATATACAAAATATAATGCAAATGTTCAAAAAATACAAAATAAAAAAATGTACAAGAATAAAATATAGTGCAAATATACAAAATGTACACAGGTGAATAGTGCAAATCTACAAAAATGAGCTATTGGTGGTTATTTATGATAAACCATGGTAACAGTAGTAATGTTTGGAACAGTGCTCAAACTTTCTATCCAGAGTGAGAGATACAAGCCACATGACCCACATGTCACTGAAACCATTTACAGTTTTATCTTACAGCTTTTACAAGCAGAAGTATGTTGTTTGGATGTATGTGTCACCTCAAAAGTCATATTCTTTGAGGCGCAGTGCAGTTTTGTGTTTACAAAGCCCTCAGGTAACCGCTGCCAGAACAACAGAGGAACAATGACCCACAGCTACTGAAAGTGGAGGAGGAGCTCAGGGACAAGAGGGAGTTCAGGACTTCAACCCCTTTACAGGTGCGCGCACGCACCCATACGCACGCACACACACACACTCGTTCATATTTACAAAGAATGACGCAAATTTATTTAATATAGTAGGATCACTGCAGATACTGTTGGATAGAAAAAGCAAAGGACATGAGTCTTATTTTTTTACTTCCATGCAGTGAAAGCGGGATGTCATTCTGCCCCAGCTGTTTTTTAAGAACAAAGCTTTCGATTCTCAGATCTGCTTTCCCTCATGAAACTGACTGAGGAAGTGAGGAACTTTATTCTTGAGTCTTCCTGCTTATTGAGGCACTTTATTGGACCAGTGCTGTGTATCACACACTGTTGCAGTGTGACATACAGAAGAAGGAGCTAAACATTTGATGTGTGATATTTATATATAGTCGCAGACTGCTGGGTGTAGAAGAATGGTAAATGGTAAATGTCCATGTTGAATGGGGGTTCGACAGAGAGGGGGGGGTGATGCACAATAAACAACAACCAGAATGCTAACAGTAACTATAGCACAGACAATAGGAATGTGACTAATAATGACCAACATGGTAACATTGAAAAACATGACAATAGTTAATATATGAATAATAATAACAGGACTAATATCAGTGAAAAGTGTCGGTGGCTGACGATCCACAGCAGGAGAACCAGGACCAGGATCCACAGGAATCAGAGAACCACAGCAGGAGAACCAGGACCAGGATCCACAGGAATCAGAGAACCACAGCAGGAGAACCAGGACCAGGATCCACAGGAACCAGAGAACCACAGCAGGAGAACCAGGACCAGGATCCACAGGAATCGGAGAACCACAGCAGGAGAACCAGGACCAGGATCCACAGGAATCAGAGAACCACAGCAGGAGAACCAGGACCAGGATCCACAGGAACCTGAGAGATGAGAAAAGCACAGAAAGGCTCCAGGGAAGATAGCAAGTTAGTAACAGACATTAAAGAGACATGAAGCATCAGGATGGAGAGGAAGAGGAGGAGAGAGGAGCCCAGTGCATCATGGGAGTCCCCTGGCAGTCTAAGCCTATAGCAGCATAACTAGGGGCTGGTCCAAGGCCTGATCCAGCCCTAAACTATATGCCTTATCAAAAAGGAAGGTTTTTAGTCTACTCTTAAATGTAGAGAGGGTGTCTGCCCCCCCGAACCCAAACTGGAAGGAGGTTCCACAGAAGAGGAGCCTGATAGCTGAAAGCTCTGGCTCCATCACTACTTTAGAGGACTTTAGGAACCACCAGTAGGCCTGCATTCTGGGAGCACAGTGCTCTAGTGGGGTAGTACGGTACTATGAGTTCTTTAAGATATGATGGAGCCTGAACATTAAGAGCCTTGTAGGTGAGGAGAAGGATTTTAAACTCTATTCTAGATTTTACTGGAAGCCAATGAAGAGAAGCCAGTACAGGAGAAATGTGGTCTCTTCTCTTAGTTCTCGTCAGAACATGAGCAGCAGCGTTCTGGACCAGCTGGAGAGACTTTAAGGACTTATTGGGGCAGCCTGATAATAATGAACAGAAATAGTCCAACCTAGAAGTGACAAATGCATGGACTAATTTTTCTGCATCATCTATAGACAGGATGGGCCTGATTTTAACAATATTATGTAGATGGAAAAAGGCAGTTCTAGAAATCTGTTTAATGTGGGAGTTAAAGGACAAATCCTGATCAAATAAGACTCCCAGATTCGTAGTTATTCGTACATATTCGTAATTTCAATGAAACTCAACACTTCCTGCACCAATGTCCCTTAATAAATGACTTGCAGCAGCCAAAAGGGCAAATCCCTTACTTTCCTGGAAGGCTCTTAATGCGAAACATCTACAGGGAGTGGTGATTTTATTAACGGCAGCTTAACACTGATCAAATAACAGCAAATTAGATTTGATTGGAATAAATGAGTAAATGAAAAACAAATTTCTGTTCAAAAGAAAAACTCAAAGCAGCACAGTACTGAGCGTGGCGAGACTCTTTTTCCTGATGGAGTCATTCTTTGGTTGGCCACAGTTACAGTAACTGCTGCCTGAAAAAAAAAGTTAATATAGTTTCAATCTACATCTATATTTTATGTGGGCAGATCAGAACAAGATCTTACTGAATACATGAAATACACGTCGGATATTAATGCTGGGATTTAGAGCAAAAATGTAAAAACGTATTCATCATTATTATGACTTCATCACACACCGGAGTTTCTCATCTGTAGGTTCTACATGTGCAGCGCAGACATACGTTGCATATTTTTTCTTTATGTGCAACCCCAGAGACCAAATCCTGTCTGATCTTCACCATTATGAGTCTTTCACCAGTCCCTCTGACCCTCTGCCTAGCATTCCTAACCACAAGTGACCAAGTCTGATTCTGAGCATCCAACAATTCAAGTATAAATCTTGTTCTGTCTCATCTCTCCTGATAGAATCCAGACGGGACGCACATGAGTTCCACTGCCTCTGGCTGCCGGCAGCTGCAGTACGGTAGGATATTCAGGCCAAGATGATCTAGTGTGGGTCTTTGGAGACTCAACACTAATCAGCTAATGAGAGGTCTGCCTAATTGTCTTAGCATCAGTCAAAAGCGAGACTGATGGAGACGGCAGACAGTTCGGTCAGAAAGTTCACAGTGAGATAGGACGGCAAAATCACTCTAAAACAAGACTGGGACTTTTGAAAAAGCATGTGGGACGGAAATTGAACAAAACATTTATCAAAACATTCTGAATCTCTAACTGACCCAGTGTAGATCATGTCAGTAAGTTCGCAATAATAATTCCTTCACATGGGTCATCATCTGTAGAGCTTTGCGCCCTAAAGTATGACAATAAACCCTGTCACACTGTGCCCACAATAAAAACTGATCACTGCGTCAGCGTGTGTGCATCCTCTGTGTGGGGTCAGTCCTAACACAGGTGAAAGTGATGCTATGGAAATAATCCCCAACTCACATATAAAACAGACAGACAAAGATAATCAGCTCGAAGCAGTGGAAAACAGAGATCCAATCAATAAATAAACTAGAATGCTATAATTCACTGGACAGAAAATTTCAATTAGCCCTATATATAACTCAAATAATACATCCTAGAAAAAGACACACCCTCACTAGATACAGACTTAGTGACCATAAAGTCACTGTTGAAACTGAATTTGAGAAAGAACAAAGAGTGCTGTCATCCGTTGTGAAACAGGAGACATTGAGACAGAAATTCATTGTCTCACAAGTTGTCCAAAATACAAAGAAATTAGAGAAAATGTTCTCTTCAAATTCCGCTTAACCACCTAGAACTGGCAGGAAAAGATGTTTCTGCACCTCACAAAGCAAGACACATTTCTATGTAACATCCTTTTTTTTTCTCTTTGATTTCATTTTATTGTGTATTGTTTTATATTCTGTTGCATACATGTGACGTGTTGCCTCGGCAACACGTTTGATCAAACCGTCGTGCATGCCAATAGAGACAAGTGATATTGTAGAGAGAGGGGTGGGAGGAGGGGGGGTTGATTGGTGCACTGACAATGATGGCTTCCAGACTGGAAGGCTTATCCAATTAGCCAGACCACACTGAGCATGATCAGGATAGCATCCAGCACCTCAGCCTGTGCACGTGTCTGTCTTCCAACACTCACGATTCCTCTCCCAGCACCCCCCCCTCCAGTCATCCTCCTCCTCGTTCCCCTCCCCATCTCACCATTCCTGTCCTCCAATCCCATCACCTGCTGTGATTGTTAAATGGCAACAAACTATCGGAGCGTTGGGAGTGTGTGGGAAGTCATCGGGGCCCAATCCATCACCAGGAAGTGTTGGCTCGGCTGGGAGTAGAGGTGGTGGTTGGGGGTGGGCGGCGGGATGTATTTAAATGTCTGCTCATAATGTTCACCTCCAAGCGGCTGACTTATGGAGATTGGATTGGACAGCGTATCCTTGAGCAAGGTCAGAATCGTAATGAGCCCGAATATAAAAGCACCTTTAATGTGCAGATGAAAAGACAGCAGGGCTGTGGAAACATAGATCCCTCAGCATGATGTGTATGTTTCTCACAAGATAAATGGTGTTGGCTGCAGAAAATACCGGGGGTGGGGCTCTAATGGATAGAAATGATTTGTAACTCAAGGTACATGGTCATCTAGTCGGTAGCAATGGAGAATGCAGAGTAAATGATTATAAAGCATTTCTTTTATTGAGATTTTATTTGATTGTAGAGAGAGAAATAAGAAATGACAAAAAAGCAGAATCAGCTGGATCGAATCAAGTTTTGGTTATTTTGGTTATAAGTAAAACCTACATTTAAGACACAGCAAATGAATCTCACATGCTAGTTCTATTTCTTATAGCCCTTTAAGAGCTGGCGCTATTGGGTTTATCCCCTCGCACTTGCACAGTCCTGAAGATTTCTTTTGCGCCCTTGTGCCGTGCACGGACCCCACCCCAGTCCGCAAGAGTGGTATATAATACCTGACATCTGCTCCCACATCGTGTCCTCTCCTCTCCTCGCCTGTGTTAGTGCTTATGGACTCCAGTGGTCCAGTGGGGCATTGACTACATCCAGCAAGCCTATACTAAATAGAACGTTGGTTACTTTCTGTAACCCCAGATTCTATGATCTGCTGGGTCATTTGGTGGAGCAGCAATTGCTCTATTAGGGTCTGAGCTGCATGAATCTGATGCCGGCTGTACACCTCTAGTTGTGTTGGCACTGGCTGATGCTGCCTGGATGTCACCTGGATCTGCCGTCATGCTTGTTCTTGTTTTAAAACTATGTGCACCTATGAGAGGAGTGCAGTCATGCTGCTGCTGGAAAGTGTGGGTTTCATTTCATGAACCCTAACAATAACCCAAACCATTTCCAGCTGGCGTTTAAGTGACTGACCACAGATACACCAAGAGATGGACTGCCCAGCTGGTTAGCAGGACGGACTGACGGACGGACGGATGGACAGACAGACAGACCCTTTACCCGATTGCTGCTCCTGCAATTCACGCTCTTTGGTGTTTTTTCCCCCTCTTTTCGTGACCAGAAGGACAGTTCCCCTCATCCTCATCCAAGTTGTAAACACTGACACCCTCTTGGACTTGTGGGGGTAATTTGCATAATGGGAAGGGCCTTAAGCAACTTGCATAGTGAGTGTGTAGGGCTGCCCGGCTCTAAGCTCCTGGCTCCTTGGAGCTGGTGTGGATGTACATGGCAGCTGTTAAGTGTGAAATTACAGAATGGAACTAGATGTCAAACAGTAGAGCAGTGACAGTTGCAATCACCCTCTCTACATTTCAGAGTAGACTAAAAACCTTCCTTAGTTATAAAGCCTATAGTTCAGGGCTGGATCAGGTCTTGGACCAGCCCCTAGTTATGCTGCTATAGGCTTAGACTGCCGGGGGACTCCCATGATGCACTGGGCTCCTCTCTCCTCCTCTTCCTCTCCATCATTCTGCTTCATGTCTCTTTAATGTTACTAACTTGGTATCTTCCCCGGAGCCTTTCTGTGCTTCTCATCTCTCAGGTTCCTGTGGATCCTGGTCCTGGTTCTCCTGCTGTGGTTCTCAGGTTCCTGAGGATCCTGGTCCTGGTTCTCCTGCTGTGGTTCTCTGGTTCCTGTGGATCCTGGTCCTGGTTCTCCTGCTGTGGTTCTCTGCTCTGCGGATCGTCAGCCACCTTACTGATATTAGTCAGTAAGGAACTGTTATTATTATTCACATATTAACTATTGTCATTGTTACCATAACCAGAATAATTATTAGTCACATTCCTATTGTCAGCACTGCTGCCTAATCTAATATCTGATGCTGCTCATGTGGGGATTCTTAATGTTGAACTCCTGAATCGTTGGGTCTCTCTCTTAATTAAAGAGTTTGGTCTAGACCTGCTCTTTATGGAAAGAGTCTTGAGATAACGCTGTTATGAATTGGCGCTCTATAAATAAAGATTGATTGAGATTGACAGCAATCTTACATATCACTAACCCTTCCACGGTAGATAAAAGTTGTGACAAGACACATGAGGTGAACTGCATTTTACTGCAAACATGGTAACCTTTAACCTTTTTACAATGCAGTTCGGTTTGCACTAAGAAGTTACCAGAAACTAATGTCAGAGAGCTGGAAAGGGAAGGATACTCCATGAACTACACGTAATAAAATGGTTTTCTGTTAAATCTGCATTAGAAACACCCCAGCCTTATTCCAGTATGTTGTGCCCTGATTCCCCTTATGCACAACCTGTACATTCACCAACACTTTTCATTACCGTCCTCTCTCACATGAGCTTTGCATTTTTACAGCCCTCTATACACCCCATAACAGCATGGTATATCACAGCTATAAACTGGTTTTATCATGGGAGAGAGTTGTTCATGGCCACAGAGCATAAGCATGTCATTACTTACTCCCCTGCTAACACCCATTTCCATGTGCAGTATTATTTTGCCAGGGTTCATCCACGTTGTTATGGCCTGTATGGGATTTTAGATGAAGTCACTCCCAATACCGCTGCTGTAATGTATTTACACGATGTTGGAAGAATGGGAACAACAGGAAAACCCCCTGATACTCTGACTTGAGAGTATATATGTATTACTGTGTGTTCAGACAGAGGGTAGTGTGTCTGCAGATTAAGCAGAAAAATGTGATTCTAATATCATTAACCTTTCTACAACAATATCTACTTGACGTTTGCTTAATTCCCCGAGTGATTTTGAGGTTATCCCCTCTCAAATGTCTAGCACCATCCCAACATTTGCACAACGGTAATATTCTCCATTTAAATCACTATAACCGAATTCATTTTCTATCCTGTAGGATGGCAGCGAGGAGCTGTTCTAAACCTTGCAATGCAATGGAGAGGAGAGTCGGCAGGATCGCACTGAGTGTTGCACAGCTGATGCAGTGTGCAGCGGCATGCTAAACAACTTGAGCCGATTTGTAATGGAGAGGTTTATCGGGCATGCACCGGCATCCCTGCGACATGTGGAGCCCCCACTGCCTGGTGCTGATAAGGGAGGGCTGTACTGGAAGAGAAATAGGGTCCATTTTTAGCTGGTAAAAAGGCCTCTTACAAGTAATGAAAAGGCAGCTACTGAGCTTACTGAGAGGATGAGCCCTACTGACCCCCCCCCCCCCCACCTTTCCTCTAGCGGCACCAGCAGGTGGCAAGTATTCGCTTGTCCTGTGAATTTTCTCTGCTGCGCGGATTGGCACAAAATATTGTACAGTCATTCATGGTTCCCAGAGGATGAGTCCTGAGGACTTTGATGATTCTGACTTTTCCTCTAGCACCACTTTGAGGTTGACATTTTGTAGTTGTGTTTGATATTTTATGGTTTAGGGTTATTTACATGCATTCATGGTTCCCTCAGTATGACTACTAAACACTTTGGTGATCCCTTCACTGTTTATGCATGTCCAAATACTGCAAGACTCAGCCTATACGTTGAGTTTAGAGCTTATTAGCATGCTAAACTAAGACACTGACCAAGAGAAACATTACTCCTGCTCAGTCGGCATCAGCCTGACTGAGCTGGTGTCACGGCTGGAGACTCCAACCTTGTTGCTTTGTCTTTGCTGTCTAATTTGAACTCTCTAATATTGTATTATTAATAGAAATAACGCATCTTACCATGCCCAGCTGATGCCCATATCATGATCCCATGGGTGTAACACGAGGCATGCCGTCACTGTGCTGCTTACATCACAGTGTACAGTTTAGATTTCTTCCTGCTTGTAATGTGTTGGCAGGCACGGGCACAGGAACTGAAAACAGACTTAACTTAAATTTCCAGCTACTGTATCGGTCATTCTTTCATGATGATGAACCATTTTCATACATGATGGGATTTTGTGACTTTTCTTCTGGTTAGTAAAGTACATAATGTGAGGCCTTATACTGTGATTGATTTGCAAGCTCTCCAGGCTGCTCTACTGATTCACCAGAGGGCATGAATTTGTTTTACTACAAGTCCACAGCTCAGACATGGCAGGCAGAGGCCACATGAAGACACTGATGAAACCTGGATTCAGGCTACTGTCTTTTTTTAACTGAACTAAGCCTTCAGGCAGGACTTCCTCCAGGCTGTCCACAGCCCACAGCACCCTCCTCCAGTCAGACGAGTAAGGCTTGAAAGAGGGTCTGCCAGCCCGGGTTGAAAGTATGCGGCCTTCCTGTGGGCTTCATCCTTCGGCTATGAGGTACCTCTGGCACTCTTTTCTCTCCTCTCCATCCTCCATATGTGCGTTGCTCTACATAAAGCGTCTCCTGTGCTTGTCTGTCTGCTGCCGTTCCCTCCCTTCCCTCCCTCCTTTACCTGCTTGCGGGTGGTGTGGACTACATCAGTAACACCTGATCAGCACTTTTTGGAAAGTGACTTTGAGATGTGTTACATTTCAGCTACAGCCACAGGTGTTAGATGCTTCAGTGTCTCTGCTGACTTTCTTCTGCACATGACCCATGTCCTACAGCAGCACAGTAGATGCTGTGTGTGTGTGTGTGTGTGTGTGTGGAGGAGCACACGCAGACACCTGTGTGTGTTTGTGTGAGATGGTAGTGAAGAGCTGTCACTGTGGATGGGCAGGAGAGCCACACACTCGCAGCAAAAACACAGATGGCTGCTCAGATATTCATGCGGTTGATTTACTGACGGGCTCTGCTCACCACTGCCTGACCGGCCTCACGTGCAGCAGGAGGGGAGGAAGGAGAGGCGGAGTGAGGGAGAGCAAAGAGGAGGAGGAAGGTGGTATAACAGGGCTGGGGTGTTGTGGCTCCTCGCACGCAAACGTCTGTGCAGTGAAGAGTGGAAGTGACCCTGCTTCATGGAGGCTCAGGTGGACTAGTTCTCTGTGCTGCTGGAAAACATTGGGCCTCATGCAGGAAGACATGTACAAACAGATTTCCTCTTATTTTAGTTTGTGTCCACAATTTGTTCTTATTCTATTAGTACCCACTGATTTCTGGGATTCACCAAAGGTGTCTTGTTTTGGCTCCTTTCTTAAGAGAAAAAAGGAGGAGCGGTGGAGACACTGAAAGCCGACAGAGCACAAGTTTTACATTTGAGGAACATAAAAAGCACATGAATATTTTCAGATCAAATTTAGATTACAATACGTTCTGGAAAAATTCTGTTAAATCGCTGGTTCGATCCCCTGCTCCAGTGAGTCAGCGCGTCGAAGTGTCCTCGGGCAAGACACTGAACCCCAACCTGCTCCTGAAGCAGCTTCAGTGTGTGACAGAACAGTCTCCTCCAACTTTAGATTCCTCCTGAATGAACGATGTGTGAATGGGTGAATGAGGATGTGATGGAAAAGCGCTTTGAGTGGTTGAAATGAGTGGAAAGGAGAAATACAAATACAGAGCGTTTACCATTTAAATGGTGGGCTGAAGACATACTATTGGTCCATTGACGCCAGTGAAGACTATTAAACTCTTTTGGCTGATGTGAGCTTTCAGCCTCCCAATAGTTTCCATTCAGACCGACTCAGCCAACGCTGAGATCTATTTGACGACGCTGTTGTCTTTCCAGACATCATTTAAGTCAAATCTTTATACTTTTTTTTACTGTTTCTTTATCGTTTCTTCTTTCCTACAAAATGTCTTATTTGCTGTTTGATTAGTTTTTTTGTCTTTGTGCTTTTTGTTTTCTATTCTTGTATGTATTTCTTAAGTCTTTCTCTATGAAAATCTGCTATAAACTTGCTTTTACTTTGTATCAGTTTATTTAGCAGATTGTCGATTTCACGACAGTTGAACCCGTTCTGCGGCCTTTCACTCCAGTTCTTGGGCAGATGTCACAGTATTCGCACGCAGCCCCACACCTGCCCTTCGATGATGTTTAGGAGGCGTTAATGCTAATAATGCTAATAACAAACCATCGGCCGCACACCTCCAATTTATGACCGAGTGGGATTCATCATTTGGAGCACATTTGGTTTCTCTTACTTCTCTTATCAGAGAATGGAAAAAAAACATGAGAGAAATCTAGGAGAAGTCGCTTCATGAGGCCCATTGTTATTTAATTCGTACCTTCTCACCAAACCCAAGCCAGCACAAGGAGGACCATGTAGTCCAGGCAGAAATAGGTGCCCTCTTCACGCGTTCATCAGCCAACGTTCGTATTATTTATAAGAGTGCAAACCCTCTGTCCCGGGTGACGCTGTGGGTTTGGCTTCTGAATCTATATTTTGTTTGCTGTCTGGCAGCCGCCTCTCTGAATAAGATGTACCTGCTGCTGTCTGACTTCTTCAGATTGCGACTATGAGGAAGAATACTGAAATCCTTAGCGCTGCACTTCACCGGTTTATCCCTCAAATAAAACGTGGCACTTAAACCTGTATACGACAGCGTGTGAAGGTGGTCCAGGGCCCTGACATGGATGAAGAAAATGTTTTCAGCGCAGGTATAACCTTCAGTGAACTTTTTGTTGTGGTCCTGACCTTATGAGAACTTCCCAGTGAGAAAAACGACAGCACTGGTCGTTTTTTGGAATGCCGAAAACAACGTTTAGCCGCCATCAGCACAGGGCATCACTGGGGCTACTTCATAGATATAGAGAGATTAAAGAACCGTGAGCGTATGTCCGGGTGGGGGATTTGGCCTTAAAATAGTACCATGTTATTTTATTTCAGGGTATTTCTGTGATATTGATTTTATTGACAACGTGACAAAATACTGAAAAAAGATTTTCTATTATACAGTCAGCCTTTGGTTTGTAAACAGCAACAGTACCTCAGCCTGTTAACGCTGGTTTCAGAATGATTGAGCACCCAACACTGACACACGTCAAACCTGCCCAGCTTTTTAATGCTCTGATTTTCCTCTTGTTCACAGGGATCTTTGTCTCTTTCTGCACCTCTCTGTTGTCTGTCTGGTCGAACTGTTGGAACGTTACATTCCACGGCCACCGACCACGTGTCCATGGTGCATTGGTGTAACGTGGCGGTCTGCTCGTGCGTGGTCCCGAAGACCATGCAGGTTCAGAATCGCGTTGCTTCGTGTCGGCAGCACTGCTCTCAGCTGCCGTTTCTACCCAAACCACTTCCACACAACTCCTCCGCCGCGGAGCCGGTAGCCATGTTAGTTGAGCTTTCAGCCATGCTTGCTGTTCCCGTGTGTAACATATGAGAATGTTGCCATTCTAACGATCAGAATTTTTTTTTTTATCATATTAAAATCAATCAATCAATCAATCAATCTTTATTTATATAGCGCCAATTCACAACAGCGTTATCTCAAGACGTTTTCCATAAAGAGCAGGTCTAGACCAAACTCTTTAATTAAGAGAGAGACCCAACGATTCAGGAATTCAACATTAAGGGTTCAAGAATCCCCACATGAGCAGCATCAGATATTATATGACACCAGTACTATTGTGAACAATGTAATATGGCACATGCTGTTTGCTAGCTATCCACAGCTAACGTGTACAGTCAACACATTTGGTTCTTATGGAGCCACAAACATGGAATGAACAAACGGCCCTAAATCTAGCCAACAGATCAGTGTGGATGAGTGTGACAGTGAACGCTGCGATGAGAACACACAGTGTGTAATGCTACTGTATGAGTGAACTCTTCCTCACCATCCTCCTCCATCTCCCGTACATCTGCGATAATGATGCAGGTATGAAGTCTCTGAAGTCTAATCCAGTGAGACGGATCTCATTTCCATGGCTGTGATGACAGATAGCACGGTACCCTCCCCGGTGCTATTCTTATCGTACTGTCACTAGAGCTTGCCGCTGTTGAAATCACTGGTGGTTTTATGGATCAGATGACTGAATTCTTCAGCATCCTTAAACCCTGCTAAGTATTTTTTTTTTTGAGTTAAGCTTCCTCACTTGTGACCCTCTGGCATATATCTGTTTTGGGTTTATTTTCCAGAAGTTTGTGCCCGTTACTTGTGTTATACTGTCCTGACTGACCCTGTCACTATGTGCTGAACAAGTATACATTCAAGCTGAGGGAATGTTTCACACAAGTCGGGCAGAGTGCACCTGGTTAGCACTGACATTCAGGGTATTTTCTCATATTAAAGTTAAGGGTTCACAGCCTCCTTGGTGGACATGGTGATTATGATAGGCCCCGTGTCAGACTGGAGCTGTCTGTTCCTGCAGTGAGTCCACAAGCTTTGCTTATAGTGGCTAAAAGGAAGAGCTTTCTTTACATTGATCGTGTGTTGACATGTAATTGATTTCGTTTTCCTCAGAGAGGAAAAACTATTCTGCATGATTCTCAGCTCAGTAGAAACCCTGATGGGACTGGAAATGAAAGTCAAATGATCCTCTCCGTTTTTTCTTCTCATCAATCTTAAACTATTCGATGGCGCTAAAGGTAGAGTGGATTCAGTCTGTGTGAAGTTATTAGTAGTTATTAGTAGTAAATGACACCTTGAATGGGAGCGAACGCGGGGAATGACGTGATTTTCACCAAATATGAATCAACACCGGCGCTAATTACTCAACAGAAGTGAGAACATGTGTGTGTCTGGACTGTGGCTGTGCAGAGCATTTAAGATTTGACAAGCTAATGATTATTAGAATATTGATTGAACTGCCACAGTGCTGTGCGCCGTTAACACTCCATCTCGACCAGTTCCGTTAAAATTCTGCTCACACTTAAATGCATGTGGTGACTAACCAATAATTTATGGAACATGGGATAATGTAACACAGATCTTTACTTTTGATACTGAAACTCGATAATTCCTGGTAGTAATTATGTACTTATACTTGAATAATGTATTAAATGTAGTACCTTTAATTGTAAATGAGCATTTTTGCACAGCAGTCTATACTTTCACCTGAGTAACGCATTGAAATCATTCTTCCAAGCCTGCCTTGGAACATTTAATTCCATTTATACTGACACATTTCATATTGCTGTTTGTTCAGTATTTCAGTTTTACGCAGCGTTAAATGTTAAACAACAGAAGAAGAGTTTGTAGTTTGAAAATATACCTTAGAGAGCAGTGTGGGTGCACATCGGCGATGGGAGTCACGACTGGCAGCACACACCGCACTGGTCAAATGTCGTGCTAGGTGTTCTTCGCCATGCAGACAGCAGAGTCAGTCAGCTGGTCGCCCACCGCTTTGGACTGAAATATCTCAACATCGATCTCAAAGATCGCCATGAAAAACCGCAGGAGCATTTGTGGTCCCCAGAGGATGAATCCTAAGCCCCTTGTTTTGGTTGCTGATCTTATGCTGTGCACAGGATGAGTAGTAACACTGGTCAGCTGTAGTTGTGCAGTCTGTTGCATGGCTGACATGGCTACTGCTGCTCTTCTGCTGGTGTGAACACAGAAACAGCTCCGCTCAGCTCGTTGATGAACAGATGACAAATGCAGCTCAAGGAAAGGTGGACTCTGCCACTCCAAATACATGACAGAGAGAAACTTCTTGGGGAACACGTGTGGAAAAGAAGGATTCTACCTTCAAATGTTCCAAACACACTGATGCTTTAAGTGAATGACAGCGCTTTGCTTTCCTTCATCACTGATAATAAACTGCAGGGTTACACGTGGACACCTCCCTCCATCCAACACGCACCCATTTAATGAGCCTGCTCAGTAATCCTCTCCTGTTGGTGCCCACCCCGCACCTGGCCGGGGGGGGGGCGCCTCCTTCCTTTTATGGTCTCCGTTTCCTTCCTGGAAGCCTGAGCTGGATGAGGAGCGGAGCGCAGCTCGTCCATCCTCTCTCCATCCTCTCTCCATCCTCTCTCCGTCCTCCCGCAGTGTCGCCGCCTCCTTCTGGAACATTCACTGTCTTCTATCAGCCCGGAGCCGTCGTCGGGCTCTCTGGTCGGACACGGAGGATTTGTCTCTTTTCTCGTCTCTTCGCGTCCCCGCCGATCAGTCAGTGGCATGGTCCGCCTTTTCCGTCCGGGGTGGTGTCCACTTCAGCATGGGAGCTGCGGTGTCCAGGAGGAAGAACCTGAGGAGTGAAGCGATATCTAACGTGGCCGCAAAAGTTCGGTGAGTGTGTGTGTGTGTGTGTGTGTGTGTGTGTGTGTGTGTGCGTGCGTGTGTCCAGACCCGAGGATGAGTTCACTCTAATTACAGAACCTCCAAGAGCGCATCCCAGGGACATTAAAGTAATAGGCTGTGATTGAAGTGATGCTCCCCCCCCTCCTCCTCCTCCTCCTCTCTTTTTTGAGCATCTCTTTAACTTTAACTTCCTCCAGCTTTTAATCAAACTGCTGCGCTTGCTGTCTCTCAGCGGATTCTTTGAAGTAAACTATGAGTAAAATCCCTGGACCTGAACATCTCCCTCCTTCCATTAGTTTCCCTCTTGTCCTTCAGTCCAGTGAGGGCCAGCAGCCCACATGTACAGTGCACCAGTGATCCTCGGGGGAATCAGAGGTGTCCCTAATGTTTGGCTCGCTGCATGGATTCAGATGGGAACAACAGAGCCTCTTTGACACACTGTCCTACTATTAGAGTCAGCGAACATGTGTGGCTGCAATCTTATTTGAGTAAAGCTTTCATTTCATCATATTTGGTTTAATCCAGCCCATATATTTGTCTGAATGATGGCCGTGACACGATGATGATACTTGTCGAGCACTTTGCTGGGCGGAGGCAGCAGTCACACAGATGACCCGAGGGGAGGCTGAGAGCAGCAGCTGCTCTGCTCTCTCTGAGATCTTGGTGAAGGGAGCGTGGTTGGGGGTTTGACTGATGGGCAGGCAGCGCATCAGACTCTTGGAAACTGCGCTGGACATCTTTTAAATGACTAAACGATTATCTGTCGATGAATCGACAGTGAAAGAATCTTTAGCTGCTCTGCACAAGCTGAAGCTGAAGATAGTGAGAGTAAGAACGTGCTGTGCGTTCACGAGGAAGCCCTGTGGTTCTGTCCTTTTGTTGGAGGCTGCAGCCACAGTGTTGATGTGCTCTGCTGCAGTCCACTAACGTCCACCTGGACTCACTGAGCGTGTGACTAATTCTAATGACATTTAACTGTGAGTGTATGAGTCATGCCATGAGAGGTCTTGGTGTCATGTGTGTCTGATCATTGTGTTCTTGGATCGCTTCTGGGTGACTAATTTTCTGTGGAAGATGCGGCCTGTGTCGCCCACTTGCTGCCCTCACTAGGCCGAACGCGTACACCTACTTTCAGCTGCTCCTGCAGTAAAACAAAGGCATTTATGCTTCGGTACACAGAGTATGACCTTTTCATCGACTCCCCTGCGCTTTGTGCACACATTCTCCATTTGTCTTTGTCATCCTTTTGCTGTTTATCTGTTTATCGCCTCCATCTCCGCCTCACTCGCTTTTTCACACCTCACGCTTAACTCTCCATAAATCGAGCTGATCGCAGCCAGCATCCCAGACACACATGTGGACCGCAGCCAAGGCGCCTGTGCTCATGCACGCTTCCCTCTCTATCAGCAATCAGATTCAAGATTCGAGATTTCCCTGTACAATGAAAATCTTACTTTGCCATCCACACTGAATGCCAAAGAGTAAAAAAAGAAGAGGATAGAATAAAATATAAAAACATATAAATATAAACTACTATTGCTAAATAAACTGCTATTGCTTAACATATAAATATATTTACAAAATGTGCAACTTAACATAAAGTACAGTCAATGTGCAGATGAATGTGCAGATTAGAGGTAGTTGTGACTCCTAAGGAGCCTGATGGCGGAGGGAAAGAAGGAGTTTCTGAGTCTGGACGTCCTGCATTTCAGACTCCTGTACCTCCGGCCTGAGGGGAGGAGGTACAGGGGGCTGCTCTCCAGTTGACGATGAGTTTAACGGCTCTCGGCGAACAATAGCTGTTTCCCCTGAATCCCAGGCGCTCCGTCTGAGCCCCAGCCAGGATTAGTGGTGTCACGACTCTGCCGGATGATCTGAGTTTATCAGTTGAGCAGTGAATGAGCAGGGGCAAAGCTGTTTCACCTCTGCCTAACAAATCCAATCCCACGTCTTTGTCTTTGGGGCGAGCGTGAATAGCAAAGCAGTAGAGCGAGATTATCCTGGAAGTCTTCTCCCAGCACTCTCCTGCTTCTGAGCCTGGACCTCACACACGTCACTGCAGAGATCAGCTATGAAGCACTTGGTCGTTTAGCTTCAGATTAACAGCTAATGCCTTTGCGAGGTTTGGTAAAAGTGTGTGGGGATAAAAAGAAAACGCTCAGCCATATCAATATGTGGACTTCAGTAACATCTAGACTCATGATGTGATAAAAGAGAGAAGGGCCGAGCTGGATGGAGTTCAGTAGTTGGGAAAATGAATCCCGGTGCTACTTCTGACACTGATGAGGTAGAAACTAAATATTTATGCGACTTGATGGACCACAGCCTGATAATTATGAGCCATCTGGGCCTCCAACCAGGAACAGGCGAGAACGAGGAGAGGTAACAGCCAGGGATAAGAGCAGAACCGGGAGAGAGCTGGTCAGGAGTCAACACCTGTAACACCAGTAACAACACCTGACTCTGTAAATGTGTACCAGTACCGGGACCAGTAGCCGTCACTGACTGCAGCCACATGTCACACTGCCGGGCCCCGACTCCACACCAGGCTCGTGGTGCTCTGCCACAGGCGGAGTGGAGGAGAGAGAGGCGCAGCACCTCTCCACCTTTCTGCTCTACAGATGCTGCAGTCTTGGCTGCGCTAAAGCCGCCCTTCCTTGTGTTGTTAGAATATGGGAGAGCGGCCAACACTCACTACCATGTGGAAAAAAGAGGCTGTTTTTATTTGTGTTGCTCAAAACGCTTCCTGCTCTGAATTCTAGCGTGAAAAAAAAAAAACACATGATATCATAAAAATCATAGTTTCTGCCAACCCTGAGCTGTAGATGCATAATAGAGCTAGATTAAACCTACAGGCTGCTTTTGATCAGATGAAAACTGGGTGTAAGTGTGGTCACGCATCTCTGCACAAGATCACGAGTGTCTCAGGGAGCTCTACGTCCTGAGAAAGCTGAGCACGAGCCATGTTGTTCCCCTCCTTCGGTAGATTGAATCACGCAGCGGCCAGATTGGCAAACAGTAGCATGCTGTGAAGAGTTTACTGACAGCACCTGGTAGGATTTCAGAGGAATCATCAAGATATTCAGGGTTAGAATTTTCAAATTCTAAATCCGTTGACAGCACAAGTCGGCACTTGGGGACTTGCTCACGTGGTCAGCGCTGGAGTTGGTGCAGATTAGATTACAGCACTGAAATTAAACGTGGAATGAATCATTTCCAGTACAGCCAGGCCATCCAGCTACTTTCCATTATTTCGAGCGTTTGTTTTGGCCGCCTGGCCGGCATCTAGCTGGCCGAGCTGCAGTCGATCAGGACGACGGAGGGGATTGGCGTCTCAGATGGGATGAGAAGAGGGACGGTGCCAAAAGAAAATCTGCATTCACAAGTGGGCTGATTTGAAATAGAGTGTCTCTGTTGGTTAGTGTTAGTGATAATGTGTGGACAGTCTGAACACTGCGCCAAGATGACTGAGAGAAGAACGAAAGGGGTGAAAAGGCTGACGGATCTCTTTGTCTTTTACTGTGCACTTACTTGTGTGTTTAATGTCTCTGTTTTTTGGGGAGTTTTGAGGGGAAATGAGTTCTCTTTCATGCAATGTGCCTGAAGCACGTAGCCCAAACTGCCTCCCAGTCTTTGTAGCAGAGCCCCCCCCCAGAGTCGGGCCGTCTGCTCCGATCAGCCACTTGATATGAAAGATTACGAGCACTTAAGAGTCAACGTCACCTTTAATATTTCAACAAGATTTGAGTCACGTCTGACAGGAATTGTGCAGCACAACAGTTTTGGGCCAGTAATAGTTTCCACTTTGGTGAAAATCTGATTTCACGGCCTCTTTCCCACAAAGAGTGGGTGAGCAAGCCTGCCCCCCCCCCCCCCCAGCACAGCACAGATTAGCTCCAGCCACGGTCCAGTGTAGCTATTAACTATAAAACATCTGCCCCCCCAGCCCCACCCCAAAACATGAACCTGTCTGAGTCACTGGTGGAAAACCAAATATGACGGAAGATTTTTTAAAGCGCCAGTGCTCAGTTATGTGTGATGTATCTTCATCACTGAAGCCGGGGACGAGAAGCAGAACGGCCAGGAGGGAAGCCAAAGGCTAAAAGACTTCTCATGGAGCTCACTACTCCATCAGAAGTGGGGTGTGTCTGCCTGCTGCCCCCTCAGCTCGTCAGTGAGCCGTGCCGCCGACAGGACACTTCCCCGTAGTGGAGGGTGGGGTTCAGTGTCTCAATAAATTGGGATGTGGCCAAAGGACGTCCACTCCTCTCCTTTCTGTGACTCTTCCAGTCTGTGTATCACTGTTACAACCTCCTGATGACACTCTGTGACCCTCTAAGCTCAGTGAACACCTCCGTCTGAGGACTTCCTGTTTGAAGCCTCGCAATGGCGAGGTGCTGCTGATCAGTTGTTAGGTGTCGTCTTGGTCTCATGATGTCAGAATGTGAACAGCACGATGAGGAGGACTGTTTAAATACCAATTCTAACTGAAGCAGGAAATGTATTGGTGGATTCATGGATCAAACCTGTTGTGAATGTTGCTGTTAAGCTTCTTGTTAGAGAACAGCAACTGGTGCAGAAAGTACTGAAACACTGAACAGTTGGACATGTGCATTCAAAAGTTTAGAGAAGGTCACATTAAGTTCACCTGGAAAGGTTAGAATGCATTTTAGGTTCATCCTGAAATTTCACCTGAAAGCCGAATATCCCTAACTTTTTGTGAGTAGTGTAGATGGATGGATGGGTGGACAGGCAGGTAAAGAAAAGGAGAAGAAAGAGAGCAAGGAAAAAGAACTTTAGAGGAAGAGGGAGAAAAAGGGGACAGACAGGACAGAGGGGAGTGTGAGCAGGAGTCTGATGGACTGAGTGAGCCTGTAAAAGCAAAATGAATCTGAGCATCTTTCTGAAATATTTTCAATGAGAGGCCAGCTGCAGTGCTTCGTAGAAAAGTGCTCCTAAGTGCAGTCTGTTTAACAGCCTCACTGTCACTGTCGCTGTGTGCTCCCTCAAAGGTCAGCACCGTCACCACGGCAGAGTTTGGCATGAAGTTCACCGAAGTTGAACGGATTTATTTCACCACTGGAATGAACTGAACTTGCTTGGAAGGAACGTTGCCGTTCAGAATGCTGGTGTGACCCGACGTTAACCATGAAGGAGTCACAGGAGTCGGTGGAAGGCCACAGTGACACCGTGGTGTAGGAAAGAAGCTACATGAGCTTGATATTTTACAAATGTCACAAATCCACTTACTGTCTCATTTTCCCATCTTTGAAAGTGCACAAAAACTCATACTTGTAAACTATAATGAATAATAAATAATGTAAATAATTTAATATAAATATAATACATGTGAGGGCAGCATGGTGGTGCTGTGGTTAGCACTGTTGTCTCACAGCAAGAAGGTTCGAATCCCGGTTTGAACCTGGGGTCTTTCTGTGTGGAGTTTGCATGTTCTCCCCACGCTAGCGTGGGTTCTCTCCGGGTACTCCGGCTTCCTCCCACAATCCAAAGACATGCGCGTTAGGTTAATTGTTGACTCTAAATTGCTCCCCCGCGACCCAGCTCCCCCGCGACCCTGACGGATAAGCGGTATAGAAAATGGATGGATGGATGGATAATACATGTGTGCTCAAGGTTCACAGAATACTTGGCATGTACTATCCACACAAAACCTTTCCGCACAAACACACTCCAAGACACATGGACAAAAGCAAAAGCACTCAGCCAAGCTAGCAGACGACGTCTTTATTCTTGTGTTTGCTGGTCACCACTGCAGCGTCAGCTGAGAACGTGACCCCCCAGGCATCTACACGCTGCACCATGTCACACACTCCTTCACACACAGAGAGGAGGAAGGCATCCGATCAGCTCATCAGAGCATAACATCATCCACTTTCTGGATCACTCCCCCCCCTTACTATTGTGCCTCCCTTCTTCATCCCCCCCCCCCTCTCAGTTCTTCCTTCCTTTCTATTTTGGTCCTATAAACACATCTCCCTGTTGTCACCATGTTTCTTCTCCTCCCTCCTCCCCATCCTCATGTCACATGGCTGGAAACATGCCGGAGGATAAAACTCCCAAATCGCAGAGAAAAGCTGCTGCACGGCGAGATGAGGCACAGCCTGACCGCGCTCAGCCGAGTCCAACTGCGATGTATAATTAATGTGTTAAAAATGCTCCGACACACAAGTGTTGGACAGCGTGTTTTGTGTGTCAGAGCCTAGTGGGGTAAAAAATAAATGAGGGCACTTTAAGCTAAAGCTTATCAGATGAGCACTTTGGCCTAAGGAGGATGTGGAGCCTTCGCCGTGGCTGTGGAGATACTCCACAAGGGCTGCAGGGAGAATGTGTCTTCACTCTGTGTGTGTGTGTGTGTGTGTGTGCTTTTCAGACTTGACTCCTATCCTTGCGAGGACTGAATTTCTCAAAGTCTGTGTAAAGTTAGGCAAACATGAAGATTTCCGATAAGGTGAGCAGAATGACCAAATTAGTTGATGGTCAAAAATTGCATGAATGTTTTGACATTTCATAGCCAGAAAAGTTGAGGTGCAACTAATAACATTAATAATGGCTTCATTCCAATTAGCTGCTCCAGTTCCAGGGCCTTGGTACTGTGCACTGCCACAACACGCTGTGGCACTGAAATAGAGCAGCGCTTCTGTTTCCACCTGTTTTATTTCTGTCAAAACGTCTTTGAGGAAACAGCCCTCAGGGGACCACAGATCTCTGCGTTTGTCCCCAAGAAGAAAAGCGTGATTGTCTTCTCAATAAGCTAAGCTAAAGGACTAGTGAGCTTGCTAACACGCTCAGAGAGCATGTTCCAGGTTTTAGGTGTTGGCGGTCAGCTTGCCAGGGACAACGAGTAGTCACAAGGTCATCAGGTCCAAAACCAAATATTCTGTGCAGATTCATTCCCCTGACCCACTCTGTTTTTTTACCGAGCCAAAGGACTCGTACATCACTCACAGATTGTTACCACATATTCCAATGGTTTTAGGGTACGAGGAGGCAGAGTTTCACATTTCGTAACCTGCTGATACATGATGCTTAGGAAGCCGTAGCAGAGCGGACTTAGCATCGGGCATCATGCACAGCACTTTATACTGGAGCTGGCAATAACCGTTCAGAAGTGTGTAACAACTACTAAACGGCAACTGTTGTCAAAATCAGTGAGTCTGCTAAGTTGCAAAAGTTGCTGAGAAAACAAAGAAGTGTTTGGTCTCTCGTCAGGTCCAGCTGGGGGGGGGGGCACAGTGCAGTGACACTGCAGTCCTGGTGAGACTTTTTCCAGAAGCTGTGCCTAAAGGAGCTCAGCCTGTGCTAGCCTGGGATCCTGCAGAACTTTGTCCTCTGTCAACCGACGTGTTTTCACATTCTTTGTCCCTCAGCGGAGCATATGGATTTTTTATTGGAAGGACTCAAGCAGATAGATCAGAGATGATTGCATTTTCTTCCTTGTGTGCTCTCCCCTCCTCCTCTCCCGTCATCCAGGCTGGGAAGGAGTTTTCACAGGGAGCGGGGCCGCTGCACGTGCAGCCTCATATTTAATTACTCAGAGTGTCGTACCAGGAAGGCATATAGGCTACAGCAACAACACAGCAATTCCATTTCACCGCAACCCCCCCTGAGATTTGGCCCTGTGTGCATGCAGACATGTGTGTGTGTGTGTGTGTGTGTGTGTGTGTGTGTGTGGCCTATTTATTTTTCTGCATGCCGCTCCACATGCTCACTCTGATGTGTGGGAGTCTGTGTGTGTGTGTGTGTGTGCAGATGGCAGGAATGCCAGGTCGGACTGAGTGGGAGGAAAGTGATTATAGACTGTACTGTTTCTCTATAGGTGTGTGTGTGTGTGTGTGGGGGGGGGGGGGGGGGGGTTCAGCAGGAGAAATCTGTACCTGGCTATTAAACAAACTACTACATGCCATCGTACACCTGCTGATTGTACTTATTTCCTCCCATTTTGGCTGAACTGGATGTACTGTCTCTATGTCCTAATACAGGTTTTTGTCAAAAGTGAATTTTAATTTCAGGTTACCATTTATTGATGATTGTACTCACTAATCAATTCATTTTGCATGGTATTTTCTTCATGGGCAGCACAGTGGTGTGGGGGTTAATGCTGTTCCCTCACAGCAAGAAGGTTCCAGAAATGTAGTTTGGGCCTGGGGCATGTTCTCTCTGTGCTTGTGTGGGTTCTCTCTGGTTCTCCAGCTTCCTCCCACAGTTTAGAGACATGCAGGTTAACTGGTGACTCTAAACTGTCTGTAGGTGTGAGTGTGAGTGGTTGTCTGTCTCTGTGTGTTGGGCCTGTGATTGACTGCTGACCAGTTCAGGGTGTACCATGTCTCTCTCCCAAGGTCAGCTGGTCAGCCCCCCCCCCACCCCTCTGTGACCCTTATGGATAAGCAATATAGACGATGGATGGGTGGCTGTTTTTAAATTGAAATAACTATAATCATGTGTAAGTGCCTGCGTGTATGTCCTGGCTTTATGGTTAACGCCACAGCCCCCTATAGGATCTATCAGCTGTGCAGCTGTAGTTGCCAAGCTGTTTCCCAGCCCTCCAGTCTCTAGAAGAACACACTGTTAACCTAGTGGGAGACGGCTGTTAGAGAGTACACATTCAGGACACTAACAATAAAATGGGCCTCTCTCTCACAGCCTTCTGTGGTGCCGTGATGTACTTGACTGGTAGCGTGTAATGACACTCACTCATGCAGAGGCCTTGTGGATAAAAAAAAAAAAAAAAAAAAAAAGCTCAGACTATTTATGCGGAGAGAATCCTGTGAAACGTGGACTCTTTGTGACTCACTTCTCTGTTTGACAATAGCAGCTGTGCAGTGGAGCTCGGGGTTAACTGCTGCGCTTGTTGTGTCTTTACAGCGCAGCTAGAGCGTTTGGAGAATACCTGTCCAATACCAACCCAGAGAACCGCAACGGAGCAGGTGGGTGTCACACACGCCGTGGAAATAACAAATGGACTAAGCATTAACAAGGAACATGCCAGTCTGTTCTGTTTCTGCAGCTTCATGCAGGAGAACAGGTCATGCAAAAAAAAAAAAAAAAACAGGCTTAAAATATGTACAGAATAAATGGTCTGTATTTATGCTTTCCATTCATTTCAGCTATTCACAGCGCTTGTACATCACATCCTCATTCACACATCACTCATACAGGAGGAATCTAGACTATTCTTTCACACACTGAGGCTGTGCTTCAGGAGAAGGTGGGGTTCGGTGTCCCGCCAAGACGTGCTGATTTAGAAGGGCCAGTGATCGACCATCTGATTGATGGATGACCCACTCTATCTCAATAGTGCAGCATAGTTCAGCACAGTACAGCATGACCTCACAACTGGAAGACAAACTTTCATTGAATGAGCAAAACATCCTCATCGCTGTAGTTGTGACTTTGTTAATTAGATGCATATATTCATTTGCACTTAGACCTCTCATGTTAGTAGTGTTGTGTCACACGAAGAAGGTTCCATGTTCAAATCCGCCGGCAGGTTTGTGGTTTGAACCGTGAACCTTGTGCTTGTGTGGGTTCCTCCCACAGTTTAGAGACATGCAGGTTAGCTGGTGACTCTAAACTGTCTGTAGGTGTGAGTGTAAGTGGTTGTCTGTCTCTGTGTGTTGGGCCTGTGATTGGATGCTGACCAGTGACCCCGCCTCTCACCAAAGTCGGCTGGGATTGGCTCCAGCGGGAGCATCTGTCCTCCATGACCCTCCCTCCCCTTTTGTGTCCCCTCATGTACTATACCAGCTCATCCATTTCCAAATCTTTCATTATTTCCCTCCTTGTTTTTTCCTGTCACTGAGCCACCGCTCTGCTTTCCTTTCTCATCGTGGAAAAAGCTTTGCACAACAAACAAACTCTCTCTCTTCATTTACATTGTAGGTGTTCATCAAAATACATTGTTTATCTGTTGCTTTTTTTGTTTTCTTGT
Organism: Pempheris klunzingeri; assembly: GCF_042242105.1. Lineage (NCBI taxonomy): Eukaryota > Metazoa > Chordata > Actinopteri > Acropomatiformes > Pempheridae > Pempheris > Pempheris klunzingeri. The sequence continues at coordinate 21,997,477 of NC_092018.1, forward strand.
TACTTATCGCCCTCTTCTCTCTATTTCTGTCCCTCGAACTCCAGATCATCTATTGTCTGACACTTTTCCCGGCCAGGACTGCGACTCTCCAGACGTCAGCCGATTGCATAACAACAATCTGCCACCACAGAGCCGCTGTTTGCCCACAGCTAAACCCAACCAGTGCAGCCCGTCCGATCCCAGCGCTCATCATCCGTCTCAGCCTCGGGTCAACACCCCCCAGGCTCAAGCGCCTTTGGGCCCCTCCAAACGTCGACTGTCCACCGAGCACTGCCTGTCCACAGAGGACCCATCTGGTCCCGGAGGTCCAGAGGGGTGTGTGGAGGTGAAGCCAGCCAGAGTGTACACAATCACCAGGGAAGGAGGGATGACCCTGGGAGGGCGTGGCGCTGAAGAGAGCCTGGAGCTGGAGGTGCTGAAGGGCTCCAGGGAGCAGCCTCTGTCCCAGGCCCCTGCCTCTGCCAACCCCAACCTGTCCTGCATCAGCCAGCCGTCTGCCACAGCCCCCCGTGGTGGCCATCACCGCAACAGCCATCACCGCAGCAGCCATCACCACGCCCCCCAGCATCAGGGAGGGCCACCGTCATCATCGCAGCCGCTGCAGAGCTCAGGGAGCGCCAACAACATCCGGGACTGGGGGATGAGGAGAGGGGGGTCGCGGGACGACTACACCCCAGACTGCGTGGCTTGCATCCGGGCTCCGTGTCAAAGCCAGCGCTCCCTGGACCTGGACAGCTCACCGCGGGATGGAGGGAAGCAGCGCAAGAAACTGGAGAGGATGTACAGCGAGGACCGAGCGTCTGCTGATGACAGGGGTAAACACAGATGGATGGGGGGAGGACGGGGGCTTAAATTGACGTGATAGAAGGAAAGACATTGTAGAAATATACATCTGTCATGTCAGCTGCTTTGTGGGTCACGTGCTCACTCACAACTTGAAAAGTGACAGGTGTGAAAAGATATCCAAATATACCCGAGCTTTGAAGTGATTAAAAGAGGAAAGCGAGGCGTTTTTTTTCACCCCATTCACCCTCAGATGTTTCACTTCGTGCTCTCTTGTCATCAGGCATTCACTAGCCTCCTCCGCTAATTGTGAGGCCGCGTTTGAATGTTCTGCTGGCTGATTCCACGCCTTCCTTTTGTTTTCTGTTTGCAGAGGACAATCCTAATAGCTGGTTCCCCAAAGAGAATATGTTCAGCTTTCAGACAGCCACCACCACCATGCAGGCGTGAGTATGGCACAGAAAAACTAGCCCTCTCTCTCACTCTGTACATCATAGTGTCTCACTGCTCCACCACGATGCTGGCAAGATGTGGCTCAGCCGTTTCCTTCCAAGACTCGCAGCTCAAATAAAGTGTTCTACTACAAAATCTTAATGAGCTTTCACACATTTCTTACACGATGTCTGAAGCCAGGACAACTTGTTAGAATAAAGTACTGGCCAGTCAGAGTTATCCACTTCTGTTATTCATCTTTTTGTTTCTTCTCTGATCTATGGATGGAGGAAAAGGATAAATTCAATTAGCAATAAAATCAAATGTTCATTTTCATGTTTGACAATGTATATTTGCAGAAAACTGAAAAAAAATTTGAAAAGATGAAAAACCCCATTGATAAATAATTGTCTTTGTATTCCTCAGCATCACACAGTCTTAATGATAAGAAACTGAATGTTAAATAGATGTCTCATATTCGCTCCAAACAGGAAGACGATGTGCAACCTGCACTTTGCATTTGAATTTGAGTGCTGTAACAATTTTAGCACATTTAAAAGGGACATTCCATGGACTTTTTATGGTTATTTTCTTGATAGCTGACTTTGGTACATGTCACTAAGAAGGTTTGGGAAAAAACCCAATATTATGACAGTTGTCATGTTCATTTGAAATGATCAAAAGTTGTGACATAATTCAAAATCAAATGCAAAAGTGCATCTTGCAGTTTTATTTTTAGGTTTAAATGGTAAATGGACTGCGCCTTTCTATTTTTTCTGACTGCTCAAAGTGGCTTCTGATTGGTGGGCGACCCGACCCACTCCCACCACCAGACATTGTCAATATGAAATCCTCTTCTTGGTCTGTTTCTTTGTGTAATACTTGGTAGTGCACTGAAAATGAGTATAGGCCCTCTGTAGGTTTAAGAATGTGCATCTCATTGACAGCTTTTAAAAGAACTCATTTTTGTCTGTAACTCATTTTTTCAAAAACCTATTACATTTATACATTTAATGTATAAAAGTTCTACAGTTTTCATAATGAAAATTGGATTATAAAATGTGAGTTTTAATTTTGTTCTACATTATGTGCACACACGGATCCGTTCATTGTCCACGCCGCTTATCACACTCGCACCTTCAGACAGTTTAGAGCCACCAGTTTACCTGCATGTCTCTAAACTGTGGGAGGAAGCTGGAGAACCAGAGAGAGCCCACACAAGCACAGAGAGAACATGCAGACTCCACACAGAAAGGTTCAAGGCTCAAACTGCAAACCAGCTGGCTGGCGGATTCAAACCTGGAACCTTTTTACTGTGAGGCAGCAGTGCTAAAAGATTAATTTGACGTTTTTATGATATTTTCCCTCACATGCTTCCAAACTGATCACCTTGATCAGTTTGAAAATATGTAGCAGAAATACTGGCACCAAATGTCAGTGTATCTGATCCAGAGGAAAACCTTCTCTCCCTTACTGACATTACAGACGTCAGCGTATGTCCTGCCTCCAATATCCAGGGAAGTGAAACAGCTAACACTGATTAATTCATGCAGACATGACCTTTATACACACAGCACAGAGCAGAGCAAAGACATCATTCGATAACTAACCTCCAAAACATACAGCACGTTTTATATAGTAGTGACTGTGTGTTGATCTAGACAGTGCATATGCATACGCCAACACACAAACACACACACACACATTGGTGCCCTCCACTCCTCGTGACCAGTTAATTAGCACCCATCACCCAGATCTTATAATTATAACGCTCAGACAGACAAGGCTCACCCACCATGAGCTCTCCCCTGGTCTCTCCCACGCTCCCTCCTCCCTCTCCATATGTCAGCGTCTCTCCTCCTTTACCGTCCGTCTCCATCCGCTGCATCTCCATCGGGATCACACTGATGTATGTGCCTGACACTGGCCTTTGACTGAAATAGCTGGCCAATCAGTGTCTTTCACCTCTGATATGATGGGTTTGTTGCACTTGGATTAATTCCACTTTTCTGTGTGTGAGCAGTCCAACATTGTTTCACGTGTCCTGTGCAGTTCCTCGTGTCTTTTCCACTTTCGTATCCGTGTTTGTCCCAATTAGGCCGACAAAGATTCTTTCCTTGCTCATTGACAGTTTGAGTTTATAGTGAACACTTTTTCACTCCAGGTGAGTTTTTTGTATCTAGTATAGAGTGGGAGCTGCAACATAAAGCACTCCCTGATGTGTGTGCTGTGTTTGGCTGGCCCTGTTGCTAACTTCTCTTTCATTTTGCCCTCTCTTCTTCCTCTCCCCTCCATGTGGCGGCTGTCCAAACCACGACTGTAGAATATCGTGAGTAACTCTTTCAACCGCCCCCACTGTTCTTCCTCGTTGCTCTTCCTTTTTCTCACTCTGTCAGTTAGGTAACATGTCTTGAACTCTTTTCCTCGTGTGGCTTTGTGCTATTCAGTCTGCTGTGTCCTTAACCCCCCCCCCAGCCTCAGTGTCTGCTAGACTGGGTGTTTGAAGTTACAGCATCTCTCAGTAGTCAGCTGAAGGGCAGGCAAGGGACTGGAGAAGGAACGAAGTGAGAATCAGAAGTACTAAATCCACTGATTGCACAGGAAAGCTTTACATTTGCTGCTTCAAGCAAGGCCATTAAATCTCCAGATAGATAGATCAAGGTGATGAAAACAAACATGGAGCAATATGGTACTCCTGTGTCCGGCATCAGCGACTCATTCAGCATTACAAAAGAGCTGAATTACATAAAAGAGACTCACGGACAGCAGGATTCAGATAAGAAGCAAATAGTGCTGAACACGTAATCATTTTGAAATCGTTAGTGCAATTTGAACAAGTGCAACTGTCAAATCTTAAGATTCCCTGAGTGGAAACTCTTGGCTGTTATCTGGTTAATAAGCTCCCTGCATGCCAATGCTGCTTATACTCAGCAAAGACCATAGCCTCTCTCTCTCTCTCTCTCTCTCTCTCTCTTTACACACTTCATTTTCTGATCAGCAGGTTGTTCATGGTTTCATTTAAACTTCTGACATGGGTCAATCAATCAATCAATCAATCAATCAATCAGTCAGTCTTTATTTATATTACGCCAATTCATAACAAGCGTTATTTGTAGACATTTTTCGTGAAGAGCAGGTCTAGCTCTAACTCTGTAATTAAGAGAATTGAACTGAAAGTTAAGGACTCAAGAATCCCACATGAGCAAGAAGCAGGAGACGCCGTCGAGGAAAACTCCTGCTCTGTGTGGAAAGTGAAACAGCCCCTGGCTGTTGGCAGGGAGCACGTTAACTTATTAACTAGAAACAGTCAGGCTGCTGGAGCGCTTCATGGCACAAAAAGGAAGAAGGCGCTCTGCTTTTCTCAGAGTTTCTGGTGACAGAGACACAGCTATGACGACTTGTGGCTAATAAGACTCCCAGAGCTCATCAGCTGTCTGTCTGTTTGTCAAAGCCAGACTGCAGGACATGGCTTCATTTCTGACACATGCTGTCACTGATGATTCTCATCACGTCTGACATCCTGTCAGAGCCATTACTGTCCCCTGTGGGAAAGGCGCACACCCCCAATGACCACCTTCCACACTGGCAGAACGAGAAACAGTACACAGCAAGACTGGCACGCGCGAAAGATAACGCTTTAACGTGGATTTAATGAAATTATATTAGAGAGTCAAAGACGGCAGTCATCATTTAGTACTAGGAGCTGCTTGGCTAATGCTGATAACAATACAGGTAACTCACAGGAGGCAGACTCCTCAGTGTGCATTGTGGTCCTGTGTGTGTGTGTGTGTGTGTGTGTGTGTGTGTGTGCTACTTGAGAATATCCACATGTGTTCTGCTCCCAGTGGATGAGACGTCCCTGTGCTGCAAACCGAACCCCTCACTAACCTGTATGGGCTTTAACCCCTCACCTTGAACCCTCTACAGCTGCTCCTCCCATCCTGACTGGAACTTTATATTTATGCCCGAACCCAACTCGACCCAAAGGGCTGAAATGTGGTGAATTTCTCCCAACTTAGTGCTAGTCAGGCCTTGTAAAAAAAAAAAAAAAAGATATATATATATCTATATCTATCTATCTATCTATCTATATATATATATCTATATATATCTATATCTATATATCTATATATCTATATATATATATATATAGATATATATATATATAAGAAGACTAAAACTCTAGAGCTCAAACCCAGATGTAACGTTTACGTAGCCCTTTGGTCAGTTTGGGTTCAGACAAAAATTCTTTGGTGTTAGGTCAAACACAGAAAAACCACAAAACCTCTTACTGCTTTGACGTCCTGGCAGGGCTTTCCGAGGCATTGCTGAGAGAAAGAGACGGAAAAGAGAGCAGGAGGCAGCCACCATGATGGAGAGGTACCGTGTCCTGGCCGTCCTGTCCTGTCCTGTGCGGTGCTAAACCCTCCCTGTTACACTGCCCATGCTACAGAGAAATATCCTCATGACAAGTCTCACCATCAGTCTAAGATCTTAGAATCTCTTTGGTCTTAATGGACCACTTTTGGACACGTACACTACACATACTGACAGTCAACACTTCCTGCACAGATGTTTCACTCTAAACGCCTTTCAGCAGCTCATCCTGCTGCTGCTGGGCGGCTTTCAATACAAAACACTGCAGCTAATACTGCGTTTCTTTGACAGTAATTTAACATCACTGAGCCTCTCACACTCATGCACTGATGTTTCAGACTGCTTTTAATGATGCTGCACACACACCATCATACTGCACTATGGCCATGGAAGTACTCAGTGGTCTAGGTGAGCAGCAGCACATTTCAGAAGGCTCTGCACGCCCTATTAGACAAGGCAATGATAACGGTAACCATCGTCATCACTGTAATCCTTCAACACATTCATAGTAGCAGAGCTGAAAGTCCCTGTTGTCTCAGAGCTCTGCGTCACATCTCAAAGTCCTCATCATGGACAGACTGATCAGCTGTCCAGGTCACATGATGAACCTGATTTAAAACTTGTAGTTAAGTGGTGCGTAACGCCAACAGTCGGATACAAAAACATTCTGTAACCAACATTACTGCCAACAGCAGGACAGAAAAGTATTTAATATTCAAGGCTTTGGGAAATGAAACTTGTGCATGTGTGCATTTCAAGCAAGATTACTATTCGTTAGTCAATTCAAAATATTGTAAGGTTCTTTGAATATTTGAATGTAATTCTATAACACGACAATAGTCGTTAAACTATTTGATGTTTTGTAATTCAATGACTAGAATATTGGAAAGTCACGACCCTTCCTTTTTATAAACATCTTCAAACTACATGCTATTTATATTGTGTACTTATGGTTCAATGTGAAAACTTAAGACACAAGATGAACAAAATAAACGATTACTAAAGAATAACTTCAGCTTTGAATTTAAGGTGAGATTAGAAAATCTAATTTAGCTCGTAGATGTCGTACAAATGCAGGTGAAGTGATGACACATTTGAATTTGAACACATGAATTTATGAAATGTACTCATCGCTATTATGGCTATGGCAAACATAATGACACTAATTTAGATCCTCTCACTGCCAACAGTTTGATACGCTGACACACACACACACACACACACACACACACACACACACACACACACACACATCTCTGGAAATGGAAATGCAGCACATTTTTTTGTGTACTTGTGTTTGCCTCCGTGCACACAGGACACAGAACAGTCCCTCCACTCTCGTCCTCAGCTCATATAGATCACTAACAGTACAGTGTGGTGTCTGTGTGTGTGTGTGTGTGTGTGTGTGTGTGAGGCTGCAGGTTTAATCGCTGTTCCTCGCTACACAGTTACTCGTAAAAGAGAGATCTATCCGTCCAGGACTGTAGCTCTGTCAGCCAAAACCCCTCCAATCCACCAGGCTGAGACATGCCATGTGCTGTTTGAGCCCGCGTGTGTATTTGTGTGTTGCAAGTTCTTCAAACAGTGCGGGAGAATTATTTTTATGTACGTGTGTGCCTGCAGGGCTGTGCCACGTATTTTTAGAATGCAATGGTTTTGATGGAAAGCTACACCTCGGTTAGTTTTGAAAATCAAATTAATCACGTTTGAATGAGCGAGACATTTCTTCGCAAACCCTCTGGAAAGGTCACATGTGGAGTGAGAGGGGGGTGGGTGGGATAGCTGCAGACACGCGTATTCATGCGCACACAACATGAATTTGACTCGGTGGTCTTGATGCGCGGGTGTGAGTGATTTAAAATGCTCCTGTCACTGCGTAGGAAACTAAAACGCTGGCTGACGGATGGCTCCCCGTCTCCTCTGAGTCATCCCCCTATTTTAGGCTCTGCCTTCACGACTCCTGCAATCAACACTGACATGTCAACATTGGTTTTTTTTGGAATGCCTTGAAACTGCACTCTGTTTCTTAAAGTGCACGTGGAAGGGTGTGTGCTGCGCTCTAAGGATTAGGGTTACAGTAACAGATCAGGTTGATTTGGGCTTTTTACTCATGAGACTTCAGTTTGCCGCGATGTTGTTCACTGTAGCAATAATTAACTGCAGAGGTGGGTAGTCACTACACATCACTAGTTCTTTTGTTCTCCACAGAGCTCAGTAAGCCTGTAAACTTGTGAACTGGTTCCAATTTCATCTTCATGATGAGGAAAAATATCTTCCACTTCAGAATAGCAGTTCAAATCTCTTGTAATTTTACCTGATGAATGATTTCAACAACTAGATTAACAAGACTGACACTGATTCTTTATCTGTCTAACTGCCAGTAAGCCATCGAAGGCAGCTCTGAGACACGGCCCATACGCTTTTCTGTTTCTAAAAACAGGATTTTAATGTCGTACTTTCTGTGTGCAAAGCGGTTGTGTAAACAATAAAGAAAACCCCACGCCACTTTCGAGACTTTCACGTTAAAGTTTTGCATAGTTAAAAAAAAATACAGGTTATCCCAAATAATACCCTGCATCTGGTTTAGTTTTCAGTTTCTGCACAGGTAGAGCAGGACACAGATTCATCTGTTGTTGCTGTTTGGGATACTTCCAGACAGTTGGCTAGCTACCACTAGCCTACCTTTCCATGTTACAGGGACAGCCTGGATGAAGTAGAATCCATATTCGTTTTTTTTTTTTTTTTGAATACAAATTTAAAAACAATCAATCCCAATTTCCCATAATGCTACTCTATAGCGTCTCTTTGATAGATCCTGGCTGCCTGGTAAACCCCCATGTCATTCAAACTCTGTGCTCCCAGTTTGTTTAAAAGGCGCTCCAATAAGGATGCACTCACACCTCTTCTTTTCAGGCCAAGACCAACTGCTTAGAGCGCAGAGTACCGATAGAAATGTGTAATAATACCATTACAGTAAACCATTTCCCTTACAGTCCCATCACACCTCAGAGCGCCACGACACATCACAGGGGGAATCGTAATAACTGCACGTTCCTGCACATGTCTACAAATTGCTGTATGAGATCGTGTGGTCTAACCACTTACACTTCACTTAAAGAGACAAATTCAGGGATAAGTGACAGAAATGGTACTGGCCCCACACTGAACACCACAGTCAGCCAGGCCTTTCTGAATAATAAAAAGCTGAGTGTTAGACCACACACTGTTCCACTCAGGGCTGTTTCTCTGTTCTGGCTTGTCTTTCCTCCCTCTCCTCTTCTTCAGTGGTACTTGCACAATGGTGCAGGTGTATCCAGGTGTCTCAGGGCATAACTCTTTGCAGAAGAAATTCCAGGAAGGCACTCAACTGAGCAGGGAGAGAAAGGGAAGATGAAGACGGAAGAGCACAAAATCCTTTAAATGAGTGTAAAAGCTGCTCGTACTTTTAAAGGGTTCTCGTCCTCTTCTCTCCTCTCACTCTCTTCCTACTTCTTTCTTCTGTTGGTCTCTTACGGGCGTTTCATTAAAAACTTTGATGTGACGTGTGCGAGTAACTTCAAACACTCAGTGAAAGCACTACACCGGCTTCTTGGGAGTTTGGGCCGAGTCTTTTGTGTTTCTCTGTCAGATCATTGGGGAGCTGCAGAGTATTTATTTTTCAGAAAACATTCATTTTAAAACACGAGTCTGGAACTTTGAAGCATAGATATAAAACAACATGATGCGGTGTTACATCGGAAGTTGTGGGATTACCCTCCACTATCTTATCTAAATCTAAAGTAAACATACAACATGTTAGTGACAGTTCTTGCATATTTAATTCAGGTGAAATTGCAAAAATATGTTGTGTGCAATATAAATGCACAATTTGGCACCAGTCTTCTTGTGTTTTTTTTTTTTTCTTCATCTGTTTCTGTTGGGTACATTGGTTCTCTGGTTCTGTCCCTCTGCTCTTGATGTCCTATTCTTGATGTCTCTTGTCTTCTCCTCTTCCCTAAAATGGTAGAAACTTCCGCAAACACCTTAGGATGGTGGGCAGTCGCAGGATGAAGGTCCAGAGTGAGTATTTCAGCGTGTCTGTTTGCATGTATGTGTGCCGCATGCAGTCATGAAACATTGGAACTGAGATTCATGTTTGTAGAAATACTGTAGTAGAGTGCTCTTGTGGATCAGCATCTTGCATATGTGTGCTTCTCATTATATTCCACCATGTTTAGTACTTCACAAGCCTAACTGGTTACAGGCTCTATGACTCTAACCTAGGAGACTGAGATGAGTGTGCTATTACAGTCCCTAAGTGGTATGAACATAGACCCCGCAATGAATGGAATCAGTAACATTAACAAGAATGTTTAATGTTGGTTTTGGCTGACACATGTCATCCTATAATAAATATTCAGTCAGAAGTATCTGCATTAGCTGTCTTTGGGTTTTGGACATAAGCAATTTGAAAACTTTTAATTGTCTTCAAATTGGTTATACACAACATTTATACACACACACACAGGCTCGGCAAAACAGAACCCTTCATTTCTGTTCGATGATCCTTTGGAGAGTGTGTATGTGTGTGTAAGTGACTCTCTTCCCCTCATCAGCCTTCGCTGACCGCCGAGCCAAGAGTTTCAGCCGCTCGTGGAGTGACCCCACCCCCGTCAAGCCTGACTCACTGCATGACTCCAGAGACAGTGAGTACATAGGATATACACGCAAGCTTTTATAGACATCCATAAACACACACACACCTTCTGCATGCAGCTACATGCTGTACACACACTACACACAACATGTGAGCACATCACAGACACAAAGAACCCAAACGCACCTGCATGGACATGTGGACCCAGAGAGATCTAGAGACACACACACAGACTGTGTTGTTCTAGTTTTTGGTTGTCTGTCCACAGAGTGTGTCCACAGAGTGTGTCCACAGTGTGTGTCCACAGTGTGTGTCCACAGAGTGTGTCCACAGTGTCTGTCCACAGTGTGTGTCCACAGTGTGTCCACAGTGTGTGTCCACAGAGTCTGTCCACAGTGTGTGTCCACAGTGTGTGTCCACAGAGTCTGTCCACATGTGTCCACAGTGTGTCCACAGTGTGTCCACAGAGTGTCCACAGAGTGTGTCCACGGAGCGTGTCCACAGAGCGTGTCCACAGAGTGTGTCCACAGTGTCTGTCCACAGTGTGTGTCCACAGTGTGTCCACAGTGTGTGTCCACAGAGTCTGTCCACAGTGTGTGTCCACAGAGTCTGTCCACAGTGTGTGTCCACAGAGTCTGTCCACATGTGTCCACAGTGTGTCCACAGAGTCTGTCCACAGTGTGTCCACAGAGTGTCCACAGAGTCTGTCCACAGTGTGTCCACAGAGTGTATCCACAGAGTGTGTCCACAGTGTCTGTCCACAGTATGTGTCCACAGTGTGTCCACAGAGTGTCCACAGAGTGTGTCCACAGTGTGTGTCCACAGTGTCTGTCCACAGTATGTGTCCACAGTGTGTCCACAGAGTGTCCACAGAGTGTGTCCACAGAGTGTGTCCACAGAGCGTGTCCACAGAGCGTGTCCACAGAGTGTGTCCACAGAGTGTGTCCACAGAGCGTGTCCACAGTGTCTGTCCACAGAGTGTGTCCACAGTGTGTCCACAGTGTGTCCACAGAGTGTGTCCACAGTGTCTGTCCACAGAGTGTGTCCACAGAGTGTGTCCACAGTGTCTGTCCACAGAGTGTGTCCACAGAGTCTGTCCACAGCCATCCTCATCTTTGAGCCTGTCTCCATCAGCCTGTTGTTCTGTGTCGTATCTGTCTGGGCGAATAATGAGGGCAGCGTTGTGTTTTGTGTTGTTTGCTGTCTGATTTGAACTCCTCCGTTCCTCCCCTCTGAGCTGGAAAAATAACAGGTGCACCACTTTTAAATGGAGCACCCTCCTCTCTAATCTTGTTTGTGTGTTATCCTTTCATCTTGCCCTTTGTTCGTGTGTGTGTATGGAGCAGGTGGTGAGCTTCAGACCTCCTCAGGGACACTAGATGAAGGGCTGGATGAGGATGCAGACTGGGAGGAGGAGAGGGAAATGGAGAGAGCGGCCTGTGAAGGAGAGGACTTCATCCCACCTAAAATCATGGTGAGGATCCTGGCAACCCAGTTTTTAATTGGCTCTGGCATTGAATATATCCTTCAAGTCATCCACGCTGATGCAGCCAAGGGTGGTGAAGTTTCTCTCCTCCTTATTTTCCACAGCTGATATCCTCCAAGGTCCCAAAGGCTGAATACGTTCCCAACATCATTCGCAGGGACGACCACTCTATCATCCCCATTCTTTATGTGAGTAGCACATGAATTTAGGTTTTAAGCATTGTTAACAGAGTTCCAGAGTTGGTACCACAGCAACAATACAGAAATCTCTAGCACCTCACCATCCACATTGCATCTGGAGTGCAACGGCTCCAGTGCCATAAGTTCCACCTGGGGGCATTTACCGTTTCTCTCCATAACACATATGAAACATAAAATAACATGACTGTCACTCGCATTATTGGGGATAGCGCTCGGCTCTGGAAATCAAGAAAATGACTGTCCAGCTAATTGAGTTATAGATGCACTAAAGTGGTCACAGCATTTTGGGGTGTACCACGGCGCTGTGGGCTGTACTGCAAAGAAACAAATAGAAAAAAGGAGGTGCTGGGAGCCGACGTCTGGGAGCAAGAATGTGAACAAACATTGGCGTCTAAAGTGGTGTGGATGATTCTGGCTGTGCTCAGAGAAGCCTAAAAAAAAAGGATAAAAAAGCTACAAATGTAATGGATGCATGCAGGTAAGAGAAATAAAATCCAGAGAACCTCATTACAATGACCCCAGCCAGTATTACAATGATCTCCGTCTGATTATTCAGGTACAGTAGCTACAGTTAGGACAAAGTCAGTGTTTAAATGAGGCCTACCTCAGCATCGACTGGTTCTCACAGAGAGTAACCCAGAAACTGATTTCACTGAGTACTTTTGCTGACATTTGATAATATTTGATGAGCAGCCCACAATAAAACAGGAAATAAAGAAAACATAAACCAAACTTGACGAGACAAATTCAGGTCAGGAGGTTTTAATAAAATAATGACTGTGTCATTCTTCCTTTTAAAGGACCATGAACACGCCACCTTTGACGACATCCTTGGTGAGTTGTTTTTTTTTTAAACATGAGCTCAAGTGAAATTAGCTTTTAAACATTAGCTCTCTCAGTGCAAATGTGGAAAAGATAAGGGTAGAATGAGTTTCAGCATGCTGGAGTGCAGAGATGACTCATTGTTTCTGTGTGTGTGTGTGTGTGTCTTGAGGGACAGCCAGTTAATATGTGTCACCGTACTAGCTGAGTCTCTCTCTCTCTCTGTCTCTCTCTCTGGCTGTCTCTCGCCCAGAGGAGATAGAGAAGAAGCTGACTGCCTACAGAAAAGGCTGTAAAATCTGGAACATGCTCATTTTCTGCCAGGTGAGTGACAGGAGAGGCAGAGAAATATTGTGACATAATTGGGTAACGTTGTCCCTGAAATCAGTCGGTGCTGTCTAACTTATGGGCTGCAGGATAAACTAACGTCGGCTGCTAAAGACATTAACATGTTGTAGTGAGTTTAAGTCACCTTAACATGCTGTATGTGGATGATAAATAGAAAAGGACAATACAATGCAATGCCAAGTCAAGTACTGCTCTTTTCTTTAATTTTGCTTTCATATCTTCACAAATGTTAGTAGTATTTCTTTCCTGCATCCTGCATGCATTTCCAGTCCTGCTGAATAATGCTGCTGGTACCTCGAGGAAATACATTTGGCGTAATCAATATCAGATTTTGGCTTGTTATTCCTATGCACACGGTTTACACATAATTTCAACCACACTCACACAGTAGCATGCTATTATCAGCTCTCCACACCTTTTCAGTTCTAACAGAATCTATAGTAACACAAACTCCTCTCCCCAGGGAGGTCCAGGACATCTGTACCTGCTGAAGAATAAAGTGGCTACCTTTGCAAAGGTGGAGAAGGAGGAAGACATGATCCAGTAAGGCTCACTTCATCCCTGTCTGCCATGAACTGGATGGATGGCTCAGCTTTTTCTTCTAACCTCTCTCACACAAACATTTGTGAATGACATTTAAATGATTGTAGGTGGCATGAAAGCATGCAGTGGAGATCACCAAACATCGAGCTCCTCCAGTTTCTGTTTGGACTGTTACTCATACCTGCTCTCCCTCTGACCTTGCCCCTCTGTCTAACTCACTCTTCTCATTTCCTCTGCAGCTCCTACCCCCCTTTGTTGTTGGGTCTCTTAACCTCTGGCCTCTCCTGTGTGTCCAGGTTCTGGCGGCGGCTCAGCAGGCTGATGAGTAAGCTGAACCCGGAGCCCAACCTCATCTACATCATGGGCTGCTATGTGCTGGGGAGCGCTAATGGAGAAAAGGTAGCTGCCCCTGTATTCTGAGTCACAATAAGCCTCAAGAACAAACATGACTCCCACACTCCACCAGTTAGTGCAAAAATATGCATTTACATTTCGGCATATGGATATGTAGCCATCCATCCATCGTCTATATGCTTATCCATAAGGGTCACGGGGGGGCTGGAGCCAATCCCAGCTGACCTTGGGAGAGAAACATGGTACACCCTGAACTGGTCAGCAGTCAATCACAGGCCCAACACACAGAGACAGACAACCACTCACACTCACACCTACAGACAGTTTAGAGTCACCAGTTTACCTGCATGTCTCTAAACTGTGGGAGGAAGCTGGAGAACCAGAGAGAACCCACACAAGCACAGAGAGAACATGCAGACTCTGCATATGCTGCATGCTTACTCATAATCACAAATATGTACACACACACACACACACACACACATACGCACACACACACACAGCCATGCTGTCTTGCACCGTGCAGATAAATCATGTAGACAATATCTGTTGGCTCTGTCTTGCAGAGTCTAATGAGGTGGAGGAAAGAGCACTTTTTGCATATGTATGTTGAAATAATTAAAGCAGGAGCAGTGTTGTGCATTTGAAAGCTACGATGATCTATTGCAAAGTGATTTTTTATGAGTCATAGGGGAATTGAATGAATTATGACCTTATCAGCACCTTCTGTTGCCTGGCTGCAGCTCTGAGCCTGCTGTCAAGCTGCTACACAGCACGGGGGGGGTTGGGGCGCGCTATAAAGAAGAGGACACACACACACACACACACATACACAGCACTATGGAATGACAGGAAAATAGACTCCTTGGCACCAACTTAATTAGGCTTCTCTCTCACACACACACACACACACACACACACAGTTACTCCCACTGCAATGACACGCTCACACATTCACTCACACACTCGTGCCTCCTCCAGTACCCCTGCCACGACCCCTCCACCCCCACAGAGACTGATACACACTCGCTATATGCAGACACACTCACACACAGCATATGCACATGAACATGCCCACACACTGAAATATTCATACTTTCTCATGCAGCTCCATCTAGATCCACTGTCGTGCTGCGTCTCATGATGGTTTACAGCGGTACCCGTCATTGTTCTGCACTTTGGTGCTAAAACCTCATGTAGAGCTTCTTCTGCCTGCTTGTCTAAGACGCCTGAATCTGCAATGACCAATTTTCCAAGAATATCAGAAATAGATGCAGAGTAAAAGCCGTTGAATGAATATTGTATGATTGTGTACCGCTTGACCTTAATGCTTCAGGCGGTATGAAGCTGTGAGGGCAGTAAAGAGACAAGGAGAGAAAAACCACTGAACTGATGTTGGCTTAGGAACCTTATGATGGTGTCACATGTTATTAAGTAGTAAGACGAATTTGATTAGAAGAGAAGAGAGGAGAAGAGAGGAGAACCTGCTGGGTTTGTGATGGTCACGACCTCAC
Organism: Pempheris klunzingeri; assembly: GCF_042242105.1. Lineage (NCBI taxonomy): Eukaryota > Metazoa > Chordata > Actinopteri > Acropomatiformes > Pempheridae > Pempheris > Pempheris klunzingeri. The sequence goes on from NC_092018.1 coordinate 22,012,972, forward strand.
AGAGACAACACATGATGCAAACAAAATCCAACACCAGTCTCCAAGGGACACTACAAGCTTCTAAACACACACTTTATTAGCTAAAGACTAAAGCTAGGATGTTAGAAAACATCAGCTTTGTTAGTTTGCTAATTTTAAATAACTTTTCATAAAATTGGCAAAAGAAAGACCAATAAAAGTGTCTCCTTCCCTGAGTGTTAGAGCACGACAAAATGATTTGTCTTGTCTCTTCAGTGGAAGTTTGAGTGACAGATGAGTCACCTGCTTCAAGCTTCAGCTCAGCCAAGAGTAAAAACTATTTATTGCAGCATTTCAGCTTCTGGATTGTCTGCATTTCTTCTGGTTTTCTTTTCCTGTGCATTGAGAAGTCTGTTGTTGGCAGAAGGAGCAGCACCGAGCGCTCATTAGACGGTCATCTGAAGCTCAGCAGGGGTGTCCCAGTCAAAGGTTTATGATTATAATAGGAATCTTTTAAGCTTGTCCGCTTACCAGTTGTGATCTCAGATTTACACTAAATGGATTACACAGCTTGTGAACTTGTCACACTGTTGGCTGCAGGTTGTGAAAACTCTAAACTGTATTTCTTCCTCTCCTGCCAACAAAACGTGATTAAAAGTGATCTTCGAGCTTTAGTCATTCATGATCTCGGTAACTTACCAATGTTCAGAGCTGAGTCTAGTGATAATTACCAATACTGACTGCTCCTTTCAGTTTAAGTGTCCCTGAGCCATCATTAACAAACAGCTTGAATTGCACCTGTACTTTTCCTATTATCACATGTCCAGCTGCAGGTTCTGTGTCTGGTGTGAACGGCCTTTGCCGCTTGGCTACTTCTAATTACAGTCTTTACAGTATGACGTGAACACGGCCTGAAAGAAAGTAATGGGGTTTCTGGGAAATGTAGTTTTAATGAGGAAGTGCTGTTGTGCTGTTTATGGCACGTTTACAAAGGGCTTTGTTTGCCTGTCCCCTCCAGGAGGAAAGACACCCTAGCAGTGCACCGTGACATCTGGCATCTTCTCCATAGTGATTCAGTACAAGTCACACGAGGATGAGAGGGGGTGGACCAGGAAGGGCTTACTCGCTGCATTTAACAATTTTCCCCCTGCTGCGTGTGTGCGCTCCTACAAGCTCAGCTGGAGAGCCACTATTAATAGACTGAGTGAGCGAGCGAGCCACCTTCAGATGGTCTGGTCCACTCCATACAGAACAAAACAGCCTGACCTCTTCAGTGAAAATCACCTGGTATTTGGAGCTTTGCGCAGTAAAGTCACATCGACTCAAAATAAGCCGAGCTACCTGCATTATTTCCAAAAAAATCAAAGGTGTGAGAGATCAGCGGCACTCACAATGACAGCTGAGCTGATACTGTATATGGCATAGCGGGGATATCGTACTTCCACAGTTAAGTGCACTTTCTTTTTTCCGACTGCTTCCCACAGTGGCTGTTAGGTGACTTGGCTGTTCTGGCTTCTAGACTGAGACTCGGAGTTTGCAATAAAAGTCACACATAATGTTTTTACAGTGCGCTGTAATGTGTGATAACAGCCTGATCAGACCCAGTTTCATGTTAACATCTCACACATGGGCAGATATGCTGTGGTGTAAAATGTATTCAGTGCAGCAAAAGCATTCTGCTGCCATGTCAGCTGATCCATCCCAGTAAAGTATCACAGTAGAGTACTTTCTGATCAGGACCAGTCCGTCCATCGACCGCATTCAGAACCATGAAACACCAGCAGCTGCTTGAAAAAAATCTCCATCTCTCCACAAAGCACTTGACTATAAAAACAGCATTGATGATTTCACACTGTACACCCATTTTAAATGGTACAGACCTCACACATGCACAGTATAACTGCAAAGCAGGACGTTGTTCCTGTAAACACCACTCAGCCTCCTTTCCTCTGACGCCTAACTGAGCTCCTCAGCTGCTCACTGAGTTCTGCAATAGCGCAAAGGTTAATCACACTGCCTGCGCTACTGAAACATTATTACTTGCTAACAGCTTCCTCGCATTAGCATATGTGACGCTGACCTCAGCTGTGAAAAGTCAAGCTCTGTAAATCCTCTGGTAAACGCCAGAGCGGGCGGTGTTAGCAGCAAACGTAATCTGTGGCAGGTTGTGTGACCTTAAGGTGAAAGGTACAGCAACATACAGCAGCATTATTATCAGCAGACCAAGCTAATTTAGAATATGACAGATCCACATTTTGGCGGATAAAGACCCTCTCTCTCTCTCCGAGCCACAGGTTTATTTATGGCTCCCATCATATTTCATCCTCCATATGTCAAGAGATACAAAAACAGTACTTGCTGGTTGCCTGGCAACCTCACAATGACAACGAGACTCCAGGAAGTGACTTTGCCAGGCTAAGAAATAGTCTGTTGTTTTTTTACACATTGTGTTCATCGGGGAGCTCTGGAGGCGCTGGCAGGTGGATTCTGTTATGTTTGTGCTAAGCTAAGCCAAGCTGCTCCTGGCTGCAGATTTAACGTACAGATGCGGGAGTGGTTTCAGTCTCCCCATGTAACTCTTGGGAAGAGAGTGAGTGAGAGTATCTCCCAAAATGTTGAAGTATTTATGAAAGAAAAGATTTGATTGTCACACGAGGAGTACAAAATCTTGACAATAATCCAGCAATTGGATAACTTTACCTGTCCTCAAAACTCAAACTGTTGCAAAATGTCGGAGAAAATAGGTCCAAATGTTCAGAAACGTTCCCACAGATCACAGTGAAATTCTATGAAGGTAAAAATTGTGATTTTGAATTGTTGATCGAGGAATAGCTGTGTTATAATGTTTAACATTTTCTTCCCAAGATAACAAAATACATTTTCTTTGCACAACAAAACCAGCTGGTATCCTACATGTTCTCTACATGCAGAAAAACACGTGGCATGGCACAGAGGAAAGATGGCCTCTGTAATCAACTTTGATTTAGTGAATAAAGGCAGTATGTTGAGTTATCTGTCAAGATCTAATGCATCTTTAATGGAGTGAGATAAAAATTCTAAATTAATTTAATGTTCAATTTTAGCAATCATAAATGAAAACTGTGGCCATGGATTCTCATCTAAAGCCTTGTGAATGCATTTAGATGTTCTTCTTTACTGAGCGTCTCTGTGAAATCTTCTATTTTCCTTGAAGGAAGCAGACCAAAAAAAGCGTCAAAACCCCTTCCCTTTGCACTGACGCATTCACAGCAAAGCTTGTGAATGCCATTTGGCTGCTAGGTTCCACATGTGTGATGGCACACAAGCTGGCACAGGACTGGACCCCAGGGAGTGAGAGGAAGGACAGGCAGACAAGCTGGAACAAGAGGGAGGTGGAGGCTGTGAAAATGTGGAGAGGGCCAGAGGCAGATGTGTCATCAGGTCAGACAGGCGTCCTGATGCACAGATAATCATGTGTGCTGCAGACACACGCAGCAGGTGATCAGGATACCACCGATGTGTTCATCTTGTGGTTTTCACTGCCGGCTTGGCCACAGTGAGGGTGGGGATTTGGGAACATTTGGGATGCATAGAGACTACTGTGAATGCAGCAGAGAGACTGCTTTGATGCCCAGTCCCTGGGTTCATATTAAAAAGTCACCCAAAGATTAAAATGACCACTCAGCATGTCATTCAGAGACATTAGATATTTCAAAAGCTCCTCAAATGCAGCCAAGAGAAGCCACATGAGACAGGTGTGGTCTTTGAGGTTTGAGGCAGCAGCTGATCATGCTGTGATGAGGCCTCTGTAGACCGTCCCATGATGGTGGGAGCACCGGCCCAGCCCGCTGCAACTTCCTAGCCACAACCCCTGAACTGTCACCGCTGAAACTGGCTAGCTAGCTGGCTTCAGCTTTGTGGACAAGTAACCGTCGTCCCTGACGTCTGTTCAGTCGATGAGACAGAAGCCCTTCAGTCCCACACCTCGTCACATAAAAGCAACGGAAATGTACTGTGTTGGTCACGTCCCGTAACATTTCCACTGTAGAGCCGAAAGTCATGCTTTCAGCGCCGCACACGTCTGGATGAAATGTGAGACATTAGCTGAAGGCTGCAGCAGCAGAAGGTTCAACAGTGCAACACAAAGAGACTGAATGTCCATCATGGTCAGCCTCCTTAAGAGAACTAAAATACAGTGATAACATGTGAAAAAGTTTAATAAACCACAAAACAGCATGAATGAGCCCATTTTGTTCACGTCATCGCAGCGAGGACGTGAAGCCAGCTCTACCTCCTGAGCCACAGGAGTGTGGACAGGAACATCAGCAGAGGTGCCGTTTCATTTTTACTCAGCTAGTACTCAGTGTAAGTGGCCCTTTGACCTGTTCACATCCTGTCAGCTGCATGAACAGAGTGCCGCAGGGCCTCCTCTGCTCTCTGCATACAGCCACACCTCTGCGTCATCGCTGCTTTGTTTGGTTTCATTTCAAAATGCCTGATGGCATTCTCCCTAACACTTCCTCTCTGGCTCTGTTCTTCTTTCCCTGCAGCTGATCCAGACTCTGAAGAGGCTGATGAGACCCACCTTGGTCGAATTCAAGTCCCCACTAGAGCTGTCTGCACAGGGTGAGAGCACCACGCTCACACACACACACACACACACACACCACATGATTGTTTTTTCTGCCGTCTTTACACAGATAACATGTTTTTTTCCACCTGTGCCACAAGAGTGTTGCACGCACCACAACCTGCGCACACGCTGACAGCATACAAACGGTATTTGCATTGATTCTGGCCTCACCAGCACACTTGCTGAATGTTGATAGTGGGCATTAATCACTGCCAGTAAGTCACTCAGCAATAAAGAAAGCACATTAGGGAGTGTGAGCAAACATACAGGTGTGAACTCTGCTGAGCTCAATACATCCCTCATCAGTCATTTTCCCGACATCTATCGATGCCACGCTAATTATTTTCCTATTAAAGTGTCATTAATGCCTCTATGTAGTCCTGATCCTTCCCTCTGCTGCGTGTGCAGCAACAGGCTGAATGCTGCCTCAAAGGGTTTAACATCTAAATACACCCAGCGTGCCCGATCAGAGGCATCTCCTTTATTTTGAAAAAATACCAAAGCAGTGACTGATGACGTGACAGGAAGCCACTGACTCCAGCTCCATGACCCAGATCCTGCTCCTGCCACAATCACAGTTTCATCAGCAAATGTGATTGATGTTTATTTCCAGTGCAGACAGTCATTAAGTACATTCAAGTTTAATTTAGGTGCATGACCTGATTCGGTGCACATAATATATTATGTAGGAAGCAGCGTGTAGTGATCACAGTGATCACTGAGTGCTTTTCTTTTTCTTTACGTCGCGTCGTTTCTTTACGTGCAGATTACCATCTGATTCACATTTGTATGTTTATTATATGAGTGTAAAGTAATGAAACAGACTCTATTATGTTACACATTATGTGATTGAGTTTTATCAATCCTAGTGGTGGCAGCGTCAACCACAGGTGCTTTCCCCCGTGCTGTGGCGCTTCTCACTGCGAAGCCCACGGGTGCTCTGGACTGATCCACTGGGCCGCTAAAGAGACAGACAGGGGGCAGACAGCCGCTTCTGACGGTCCACCAGCCTGCTGATGCAGTGCCCCCCCCCTTCTGGAATGATTACACTGAAAACACAAGCCAAATGAAAGTATCAGTATTTCAGAATAATTCATGTACCAGATGTACAGGTTTGAATTATTCTGAACCAAATCTTTTTTTATCACTGCTACCAGTGATTGTTTCCTTGATAAAAACGAGTTACCCCTGGTTGACTTCTAATAAATAAATATAACAACGAGCCAGTCTTTTGAAAGGAACGGCTCCTCAAGATCCGGATCCCTTCAAAGAGCCATAAATCCCATCTCTAGTACAGAACAGACCAACAAAATCACAGTATATACAGATTAGGATGACGTGGATTATGAAATATATGTGAAGAATGTGACAGACAGAAAGAGAGGCTTAGAGAAATGCAGCGCTTTTTGGGAAGTTCACAGTTTTATTCTTGTAGGCAGGACAAGTTTGGACTGTGAGTATTCTGGTTAAGAGATTCATTGAGACTGAGATGGACCCGCTGAAGGGTAGGTTGGTGAAGTAACAGGTGCGAGGTCTAAACCAATCGCAGAGTGAACACTAACTGAAAGTTAAGGTGAAGAAATGAGGTTTAAATTGGGATTTAAAGGCCTCAACAGAGAGTGTCTGCTATCAGCAGGGAGGTTATTCCAGAGGAAAGGGGGGGTGATAGGAGAAGGCTCTGCAGTCTGCTGACTTCAGCCTATGTTCTGAGAGAGGAGAGACCGAGACAGGATACTGTATAGGGTGTAAGGAGATCAGACAGGTATCAAGCCCATTTACAGTTTAGTAAGTCATCAGAAGCGCACGCAGGTCTGATCTGGCATGAGAGTGGCACAATGAGACCAGCTGCTTCCTCCGAACCAGATGACCAGTAGTCGTCAATGTCAAACTAAAATGTCAGCCCCGTGTCAGGCCGTGATGAATGGTGATGAATGAACAGCCAGCCAGTGAGACAAAAATCACTTATTGGCGGTCAATGCAGAGCTCAGTGGCGGGGGGGGGAGCCCACCTGATAAGGAAGTGCTCACCGTAGTGGGCTGTGGGCTGGTTCACCAGGGGACGACATGAGCTCCAGACAGCAAAACACTACAATAATAAAGTCTGGAGGAAACAAAGGTGTGAACTAGGACAGAGCTCGGTCAGCTGTGTTACTACCTAAGTGGAAAAAGGCGAGTTAACGTGCTGCCCCAAAGAGAAGGTGGGATCAAACTGGAGGATGAAGTCAGGTTCGTGATCCTAACCTGGCTCTGTGTGTTGTCTCCTGGCTGCAGGCAAAGAGATGATCGAGACGTACTTTGACTTCCGTCTGTTCCGCCTGTGGAAAAGCCGTCAGCACTCCAAGCTGCTGGACTACGACGACCTCCTGTGACTTCGCCCACCTGCTGTTGGCTTGTCGTCCAAGTTATCTCACATCTGAGCCCACTGTACGGTGATGGGGCGTTTGGTTGGAGGGCCCCCCTCCCCCTGAGAGGCTTCTAGAGCGGCTCTGCGACAGGGCTGGAGCAGCAGAAGTGCAACTGGGTCTCCCCCCCCCCCTCTGAAGCAACAGGGTGGCCCTGTAGAATCAGCCAGCGCTGTACTTTTTCTCTCTTATCCGTTTTAACTTTCTGCCTATCTCTCAGAGAAAAGAGAAAGAGAAGCCCAAGAGAAAGGAGGGAGAAGCAAGGGACTCATCGTGCTAGCCTAAATGTGTCAGAAGACGCTAACGAGAGTTCCTGAGTTCAGAGAGGATGTTGGGTAAAAGAGTGAAGGCAGAGAACAGAAAGAACTGACAGATTTGAGTGGGTTTTTTTGCCTTTAGTCAGACCTATCTGCTCTTTTAAGATGGAGGCTGATCAGGATGGAAGTATTTTCCTTGTCAGGTGTGGAAGTTGTTCACAAAAGGATCAGAGCTTATATGTAAATAAACCAGCGCGTACTGGAGCAGTAGAGAATAGAGTTCCAGCATCTCTCTTCATGCTATCACGTGAAAATCTTTGAAATTTAAGTAGTCTCATGAAAACCTAGAGTTGTCTCTTTAACACAGCTTTTTTAGAACTCTGATAAATGTATTAGTATTTCGTACAGACTGTTGTATTAACTCAGGTTAAATCCCTTGTTTGATACTAAGAATTGTACTCACTGTTGGCAACATACTGTAGATCTGAGTCCAAGGCCTTCATACTCCACACAGTCACCTACAGTGGAACGTTGTGACAGTCAGGGATGTTATATCTTAATGTGTGTGTGATGTGGAGGTTTTCTACGTGCTCATAGTTTAGAGTCAACCGTAGCCAGACAGGTGTATCCCTGCATGTGTCGTAACATTACAGCATTACCTTTGACCCCCGCTGAGCACAACACTAGCTGTTCTCTCCTGTTCTGTTGGTCCGCAGGCGCTGGTCCTGCTTAAGTGTGTTTGTTTCGCATGTGTGTGTTCCTATCTTCTCGCGTTTTGTCACTCGGTAAAGAGATTGCAGATGGGGACTGTGACACCAGACCAGACACCAACATACAAACTGGATATTTCATTGACTTCAACACTAAAGTCGTAAATTAGACTTTTCTTATTTAAGACTTGAATCGCTTAGAGTAGCAATGGTGGTGGTAGAGGTGATACTTTCCTTCATGTTAGTTTTGTTTCTCCTCACCACTAAATGTTTTTTTTTTTCTATGTTCATGGTCTCTTAAAACCAGTGCTCTAACAAAGTCATCTCAGTTAATGTCACAATATGAAGGAACACTGAACACTGTCCTTGTGATACCCGTTTCTGGCCTTTATATCCACTGTAAAATATCAGTGCTAACTTAAACTTAAAGGTGCGCCCCAGCAATTTAGTATCGCCATTATGCTGGCCTACTTTTGGGAGACAGAGTAGAAAAAGAAGCGTCAGAGCCCGTGCAGCAGACTGACTTTTAGTCCCTACTATGACTCAAAAACATCTGACATTTCCCATAATGCTTTTATTACCTTCTCTGCTCATGTCTTACGAAAAGTACGACCTCCAACTTTTTGTTAAAGATGCGCAGCGGGAAGCCCAAACTGAGAAACCCTGAACACATCATTAGAAACTACGGCATCATCAGCGGTATGTACTCCCGACTTTAAAGTGAACTGATCTTCACGTGTGCTGAAAAATGGTGGAGTGCCACTTTAAAAATTCACCAGGCACTTTTCACACACTTGTCCTCCATTATATCACTCTTGGGCTATTGTAACCCATCTTACAACGAAGGCCATTATTAGTCTGATTATTGGCCTCGCGTGTATTTATTAAGAAGTAATTGTATTTATTTTTTTAAACAAGGGCTCACCCCATTGTACTGTATAGCTAATAAACACTCATACTAACAGTAAATAACTGCTCTGTGGAGGTACTTTAAACTAATAGTAAAAGTTTTGGAGAGTGCTTTGGAACCGTATCCTGTAACAGCTGGTATCAGCAGTGAATATGTGTAGTGTCAGATAGGATAAGTGACATTTATATTGCTCCATCTCAAGCTTGTGCTGAGGTGGGCAAATTCTTCTGTTATATATTTCCTCTGCCTATATGCAGCTTCAGCATTTGATAAAACTGTGTGTTCTTCAACTTGTATCTTTTTCTTACCAAATATCCTCACAAAGATAGGAAATTAAGACTTTTTTTTTCTCATCCATTTGGATTTTGCTCGAAGGTAAAGTATGGCTGAGGGGCAGGATTTCAAGTATAGTAACACAAGATGCGTCATTTATTCACGTATCTTTCCATCCACGTGAGTGTGCGTGTCATGGTCACGGCTGGCTGAGCCCCTTCACTCCTTTCACGTGTAAGATCACGTCTTGTGTTGTTGCTTTCTGACCCATGCGAGTCAGCTGAGCCGCCCGTTGTGTGCAGAGTAGCTCTTAGGCTGCAGGATCAGGACGGGGGCGGGGGGTTCAGATGCCGACACTGATCAGCTTGATCCATCCGAGAGGATCAAGGGCCTCTTTGGTCCGGAACGGCACATTTCTAGACATTTGTAATTTCTCCTTGCTGTCAGTGAGGATGTTAGAATGACTATGATATATCAGTGACGTTGGCACTGCTTTATAGTAACCGCATTGTAGAGAGGGCAATAATCTAATAACCATTTTGTCAAACAGGAAGTTAAACTGTTTTATCCACAAATGGCTTAATTAGCTATTTTCCTCAGTAATACTGGTACTGTTCCCGTTATAGGAGTGTTTTTTTTTCTGTATTAAATCTATTTAGTCAGTGTAAAGTATTGTTCATGTCTGTGCTAGAATTGCATAAAGACGCTGAATCATTCATACTGCTGTCAACTTATCGTTACGCCACAAAGTAGCATGTATCACTAGATCAACAGTGTGATCATTTAGTTTAGTCACTGTCAACACTTGAGGACTTAGTAGCGTACAATATGCCAGATAAGACCAGCGTGTGGTGGTGCTACCTGTGCTACAGGTTTTAGCACTTTAAGAATAGCACCATCCTCCTGGTGTGTGTGATAAACCTCCACCACACTCTGCTGCTTTCAGTTTCTCTCAGTAACAGAAATGCTTTTTTTTCATTTACTTATTTCCAACAGCTTCCACTTATCCATTCTCTGATCACAGTTAAGCAGCTGTCAGTGAAACTTAATGGTGCCCGGAAGTAAAAGCAATCGCATGTTGTTTCGTTACTGATGGAACTAGTGTTGTACAAATGTACGTTCTGCTCAATGAATCGTTTGAACTAGAACAGGTTATTCCACCCCTCTTCAATTCCTCACCCATATTTAGTTGTTTAGCAGGCAGACAGCGATTATTTGAGACATTTAGGGGGAGAGGGGATGGTTGTCTCGTGTTTTGGTCACCACAGCGTTCATTACGGCCAGACTAGAGGTTTGTTTCATCATGTTCATATCAAACATTTGGCTCATTTCTATCTATTAATTCTATTAATCATTTCTTAATGAAACGTATTAAAAAGAGGAAGGTAATAGCTTTAACTTTTCAGTAGCCAGCTGAGACGTGTGGCAGCAGCATAAAAGCTGTCAGGAGGTCAGGTGGGCTGGCCGTCTCACCTGTGACCTCCTTCAGATTTTACATTCATAGTGACTTGTTATGAAACTATGGCTTTGATAAAACTCCACATCCACGGTTTAAACGAGCAGACAAACACACCGACAGTTCTAGAGATGGTGATTCTGTTCATTTGAAACCTGATTTGGTGTCTCCAGCTCACAAAAACGTCAAAGTTACCAGTGCTTTTTAAAATCACACTTTTTATTGAAACCTCACTGATAACTAGAGGGACAACAACCCTGTAGTGGGGTCGGTGATCGCCGTGTGTTAACCTGCTGTTAAAATAAGTTATAAGAATGAAAGGGAAACCCATTTCTACCCATGACCTGAAGCCTTCCTCTGATGTAGGAGTGATCGCTGGAAGATGTGTTGATGATGAGCGACTTACAGGAGAGTAAAAAGTATCCCCGTTCTCCCCTTCTTAAAAATCTACTATCTTATCTTACTTTTGTACAGTTTTGTATGACCAATAGATGCTGCAGCTCTTGTTAACTATCTTACTCGTTCACAGTATTTATACCAACCTCACGATTAATGTTTTGTCCTTTCACGTTAAAATCACTTTACGGTTCAGTGCTCTTTCTGCATTGTAGCCCAGCAGCTTCCATTTCGAAAAACGTGATGTGCTGTTTTGCTTTGGACTTATCAGGTGAGCGTGGACCTCAGAGCCTTTTGGTGTCTTGTGTCTTGAATTATCTTGTTGCTTAAAGGTAGGATCAGGTCTTTGTAAGTCATGTTTTCCTTTCTTGGTGATAAACATGTGTTGTAATATCACCTACTCTCCAGACCTTTCCTCTGTAGCAATATCCTGTGTTTGAATATTTCTATATGGCTATTTAAAGAACTATCAAAATATAATAATGTACCAGTCTGTAATTTATATGGATTTATACCGACTGTTGGTTTGCAGCGCTGTGGATGATGGACGGAAACAAAGTCTGCTCACTGCTTGGCTCCTTTATGTTCTGTTGGATGGCAGATCCTGCTTCTTCCTCTGCTGTGAGTGTAAGGCCAAACCCCAGAGCCGAATCACACGTCTGCTCAATTGTTCTAAGTGAATCTCAGGTCAATGTATTTAATCCTGCTGCTGTGTTTAACTGCAAGTTGAGCTTGACGTATTTCTAATGAATGATCTGATCCCAAAGAAAACACAGACCCCTGAAGCTCAGATGATACATTTCCTCTCATGCTGAAACACAAAGTCTAAAAAGAAACATGAAGCAAGAGCTCGAGCAGTGGAGCATGTTTGACGGCACCTCGGCTGTATAATTAACAGTAGCTTTTTGCTTTGGAGGAGCTCAAAATGACATCAGTATGATCACACTGCAGTCAACACACAGTTCTGACTCTGGATCTGTCTCTCTGGATCATGGTCTGAGATGTTTAAATCTTTTTGGCCACTTGCTGGCAAAGCGAGCTGAAGACTTAACAATCGCATACTATCAAAAACATTTTCCACACCCGGCACACAGAGAGCAACATTAGCGTTCATGTTGGCATAAAAGTCCAGTTTTCACACTCCTTTTAGTTCTGTTTTGGTCCAAATGCCAACTACCGAGGTAATTATCTGACACTTTAGCAACCACTGCGTTGCTAACTTTTGTCTGTCTGCCATTTGGTGCTGAGCCGGTAGCAGACAGTGGGCTGAGAGCGTTTTGATAACTGCACTGATTGGAGTGGGATTACTGGATCGAAAAAACCAAAACAATGAGCCAGAAGAGGCTAAAAACCTCCATACAGCGGACAGGACCACAGAGTTGGCTGATAATTCTCCGTGGATTTGCCACTACGAGAGACCATCATCATTTGATCCACTGGTAATATAAAAATATTGATTGTCGCAGCCTTACGTTCGCTGCTGTGCATATAGCTCGAGCACTGGAGAAAGCAGGAGTCCTCATCTAACATGAAAGGAGCTGAGCTGAGATACCTCAGAGTCAGGTCTTTTTGGGTGCTGGCAACTTTGAGACAGCCACACAGATCTCAGATGTCTCAGAGACTCTTTAATGAGGACTTGGATTCATATTAGCTCACATCCATCATGCTGTAGTTGAATAAGGCACACACACACACACACACACACACAGTTTGACTTGGCTGGCTTATTGAAACAGCCATTTCCATTTCCCCCCTCCAGGTGAAATCATTAGTAAGCATTGTTGTGCCCTCCCCGCTGCTCTTGCTGGGTTGCAGTGAAGATTGCCAGGCTCAGTTGGGAGTGTGATTGAGTTTGATGAGTGTGATGGACTGATGCTGCCTTGATTGCCCCGACATCTCCAGTTGGGCCGTGATTGTATTTCGGGGCGAGTGGAAATAACGTGTTTATATCATGTCTGTTTCACTTTGCATCAACTTCTAAGTCATGACTAACTGAGCACTACATTTTGGAACAGCTTTCTTAGTCTAACACACAGTAGAGACTGTAGGAGTGATAGATTGTTACAATATAAGGATCAAAACAGGTTGATCATCCACGTGTCTTGATAAAGAAAATCTTGTTTATTATGAAAAGTATAATAGCAAATAACACCACTGTATTTGGTGATTTTGATACCTGTAAAAGTTAAGAATATATCTGGGTAGCTTTTCAGAGTTTTTTGGGCTCTTCCCTAGACTAGACATCGTACATGGAACTGTAATCCAAGGGGGCCCATTTGTTGCATCTGAACTACTAGCAAAGAAATGTTGTTGCATTGCACAATGTTGGTAATAACCCGTGTGAAATCTGATTGTTTTTAAAGGTTTTTTTCCCAGTAAAAATCAGTTCTACACGACTCGTTTCAGTGTCTTGTTCTTGACTGAGTGATGACATGGATGTAGTAGAAGAGGGTTAGAGATCTGAGTAGCTACTAAGTGACCCTGCGTTTATCCATCTGGACTGACACACTGTAGTGGTGTTGGTGGTGGTGGTGGTGGTGGTACCACTTTACTTGAGTAGGCACAAAAAGGGAGTAAAGGTCAGTTAATTATGAAGTAACGAGGGATTACGTGGTACCTACTCACTTTACTTTAGCGCACAAATAGAGTAACTAATGGTTAATTATCCAGGAACTGCTCATCAGCGACCCATTAATGATCCTCACTGCTTTGTTACTACCTGCTCTCATTTTGTGTCCCTTATTGTAACACGTTACCAGTATAATACCGCCGTAACACGTGCAGAGGCTGCAGATGCACATTGTGAGCTCACGTGATGCTAAGACAAATGTCCACTTCAACATGTTAAAGGTTTCCGAGCAAACAAAAGCACTTGTCCTGCTCCTTGGAGGCCCACTGCCCTGATTCTATGGGCTGATTTTGAATTGACAGGAAGCTTTTGTACAGTGACACACACACACATGCAGATATACACGGACACAGTAGCCCAAAGGAGTCGGCGATCTTACTGTAACCAGCACGTGATGAATAATTTAAGAGAAGATGGAGCAAACCAGACCCGAGTTAGTGCTCAGCACTTGTGTGGAAAAAATGGGGGAGGAAGTTATGACCATGTCTTACCTCTGTGTATTAAGCCCCAAAGTATAATAAATAATAGTATATAAATACTGACACGGTGACAAACGCTGATTAAAACATCAGCTCATGGGTGGATCGTATCGAGCTTAATGCACTCTTTTGTGTTACCTCCCATTCATGAAGTGCCTTAAACATGAAGTCACTTTGTGTTGATCATTCTGGATTCAGGACGTGAGATGGATATTTCTCTACAGTAGAGCGTTCGTTCTATCGGGTTAGGGTTAGTCTCTCTGAGATTAAGATCTCTTTTGCACCTGAGGAGAGCAGAGAGACAGAACATAGACAAAATAGATGACATGCAGCATCCAAAGACCAGCACAGACATCATGAAATAAAGTCAGTAGGTAAAAATAATGAGCTGAAAATCAATGGGATAAGACAGTCAAGTGTTTACTTTACATTTAACTCACATTTCTCTGTTTGAGCTCCTTTGACTAAAATATGCACAGCAGCAGTCAGCCTGGACAAACTGTGGATCACTTTTATTTCACACAGAATGCATCCAAAGACCGCATCCTCCAGGTGTTGACTCTCCTTTTTGCACGTTCACATACTTCTGCTAAAATTGCTCGACTTGCACTGGTTGTTTTTATGATCTTATTTATGATTTTCACCACAGTACAACTGCTGGCACTGAGGTTTGTGGAGGAGTCCTTGGTCCGGTCTCCAGGTCTCTGATTGAAAGTCTGTATCTTCCTCACTGGATGAGTTTAATTCCTGCTGCAGATGGCTGTCAAGGGCTGTAAGAAAGTACAATACACTTTACTGCAGCCCTGACCTTCAACCCCCCCCCCTGTCAGCCCCCTCCTCTACTAAACTCATTCCTGGGAGCGGGTCACGGAGCGGTTTTATGGATTCTATAAAAGGCCTTTACAATAACGCACTGTTTGCCCCGTGGGGCACAAATGGAATTTCCACTGTCCGCATGAGGCAGTGATGCAGCTCCAGTTTTAATGAACGCAATCTCCATATGGATAGTTTGACAACAGATGATTTACGTTTGTCTAGAGCTATTCTGCTCTGGATAAAAAGAAAAAACACAAATCAATACATTGAAAGAATTCCATCATGAATGTTTTATGCAAGACGAGGAAAAACATGACCATCCGTCAATATTACAGTTCATGTAAAAATGTGACTGTTGTAGTCAGTAGATCCAGGGTGCTCCTTTTTTTCTAGTTGTAGTTGAAATTAAACATGAATGCTTTAAAGTCCCCACTGTTAAGTTCATCCACATGCTTGCTCTTATTCAGAGTCAATTTCATGTGACTTCAGTTTAAAAAGATCCTGCATGAGCACTGATCTGTCCTCTCTAACCGCACACTCACCCTTTAATATCTGCTGAACTGACTTTAAATGATTGGGAAATAGGCTTATTTCTTTCCAAGCCTTTCACAACACCCGTCACGCATTCTCATGGCGGCTTCCCTTACCCTCCTGTCTCCTCTTCACATCCTATACATATTTGGTAAATGGACTCAAAGCTCTTTTAACACTTTACACCATCCACACACTGACAGCAGGTCACGACTGCTGACACACACACACACACACAGGCTCAGTGTGACACTGGGACACTTGTTGGACATGCGGACCGGAGGAGCTGGGGATCAAGCTTCTGACCGGTGGAGCCCGTTCCCACACTCATTCCCTTTCATTATATGCTGGATTGGGCCTCCTGTGCTTCCACTTGCTCTGCCTGCCTGCCCTTGCCTCCTCAACCTCCTGCCTGCCCATCGGACCGTTGCCTTTCTGCCCGACCCTTCTTGCGTCAACAGTGACAGTGGATTCAGGAAGCTGCATCTTGTTTCTTAAGAAATTGTTCGAGCAACTGTCTTCAACTGTAACTATATCCCCTGCTCTCAGTGTCCATGCTAAGCTAGGCAAAGTGCCTCCCTGCTCCACTTCACTTAAAGACAAGAGAGAGAGGAAGGTATCTCATAATGTGTCCTGCTGATGCTGACCCTAGTGTTGCAGCAACAGACTCTGAAGGCTTTCTGAGGATGTTTAAGGATACGCCTCATGTTCCCTCCTCCTCTTTGTTTCTGTTGCCTTCCCTCCCGTCTTCCTTTGCTTTCTTTTTAGTTGTCTGCTCCTGGTCCTGTTCATCCTCACCCGTCTTTACTTCCACAGCGATAGCAATGGCTGAATGTTTTTTTTAATGGGAGAACGGAGAAATATGAAGAATGCAAAAACTGTTGGTGTGAGCAAGGCCAGAGAGGAACGCTGCATGATAAGTGAATGTGTTTCTTTTCCACTTTATTTCTACCGTAGCAGCTCCACGTCGTAGAGCTCTGATTTAATGCAGCAGGTTTAAGCAGCTGCCGATAGACTGATCAGTTTGAACTAATCAGTGTTATGTTGCTCCACTTTTCTTCACGCTTCAAAATCAAACACGTTTGCTGTTCATGTGTGTGTGTTCTGGCTTTCTACAACACTTTTTTTTAACTGTTATTCTGAAGCTGCAGCACACTGCTCCTGCAGGGATGGTTATGGGCCGTCGGAGCACGTTTGCCCTCGACTACCGCAGGTCTGACTGTAAAAAAGGAAGAATTGTGAATGCTGTCAGTGTGATTAACCTTTTTCCTTGTTTCCTTTTCCCCTCCAAGCACACACACACACACACACACACACACACCTCCTGACACTCCACCCTGTTTGAAGGTTAATTGGGTTGAACCCCAGCTATAGATCATAGAGTTAAGATCAATCAAGGCGCTCTTACATCATTGTGTGTGTGGGGGAGGAGGGGATGGGAGGTTGGAGGGGGGTGGAGGAACAGAAGGAGTAAAACAGGACTGCAGAGAGATTGATAGATTGCCTTTTTCCATCTACGTAATATTGCTAAAATCAGGCCCACCATGATGCAGAAAAACGAGTTCACACATTTGTCACTTCTAGGTTGGACTATTTCTGTTCATTATTATCAGGCTGCCCCAATAAGTCGTTAAAGTCTCTCCAGCTGGTCCAGAACGCTGCTGCTCGTGTTCTGACGAGAACTAAGAGAAGAGACCATATTTCTCCTGTACTGGCTTCTCTTCATTGGCTTCCAGTAAAATCTAGAATAGAGTTTAAAATCCTTCTCCTCACCTACAAGGTTCTTAATGTTCAGGCTCCATCATATCTTAAAGAACTCATAGTACCGTACTACCCCACTAGAGCACTGTGCTCCCAGAATGCAGGCCTACTGGTGGTTCCTAAAGTCCTCTAAAGTAGTGATGGAGCCAGAGCTTTCAGCTATCAGGCTCCTCTCCTGTGGAACCTCCTTCCAGTTTGGGTTCAGGGGGCAGACACCCTCTCTACATTTAAGAGTAGACTAAAAACCTTCCTTAGTGATAAGGCATATAGTTCAGGGCTGGTTCAGGTCTTGGACCAGCCCCTAGTTATGCTGCTATAGGCTTAGACTGCCGGGGGACCCCCATGATGCACTGGGCTCCTCTCTCCTCCTCTTCCTCTCCATCCTGATGCTTCATGTCTCTTTAATGTCTGTTACTAACTTGCTATCTTCCCTGGAGCCTTTCTGTGCTTTTCTCATCTCTCTGGTTCCTGAGGATCCTGGTCCTGGTTCTCCTGCTGTGGTTCTCTCTGGTTATAAATAAAGATTGATTGATTGATTGATTGCAGGCATCTTTCTCTTGCTCTTCAGCTTTTTGCTCACCTGCATCATCATCATCATCATCATCATCATCATTTATGATCTGTTACAGGTATGTCCATCAAATTGAGACCCTGGAGAGAGAAACCAGGTCTAAGGTATGACCTTTAGAATGCGAGGGCCCTCTAACAGATCGAGTAAGATTAAAAGAATCTATACAATCTAAAAAGGGAGGTGGGGGGTGAGGGACTGGGAGGGACAACAGATGTGGATATTGAAATCACCAGGAATAAGCACCCTGTCCAGGTATGACTATGGAAAAAAGCTCAGAAAACTCAGAGATCAAATGTACTGTTTTAGGGTGTTTAGGAATTAAAATACAGAGAGAGAGGGGGCGGGGTCAGTGATTTAAAAAAAATGAAGTAAAATTACCAAATGAAACAAGATGGCACTAAAGATCAGACTTAAAAAACACAGTTAGACCAACCCCTTTCCACCTGGGGATATTAGAATATGCTAAACGTGGGGGCCTTGTCTTGATCGGTGGAACAGTGTCACCTGGAGCAATAGAATCAATAAAATGATTATTGATGAAGGGCTTATTCCTGCCACCTATAGAAGAGGTGTGTGAACGGGAGGCTCTGTGCCTGGTAACTGCCTCTATGGGAAAACTCTAGGTGAGAGTTAATGAGGTTAGTTAATGGGAGGTTAATGACAGATGAGGCAAAAGCATGTGCAGCATGCGTCTGCTGGGGAGGCAGCATGAAAGACACTAGGTGGCTAGATGAGCTGGTGAAAAGGGCTAGTTCAGCGTTTGGTGGGAGGATGTATGTAGTAAGGTGCAGGCCGTCCTAGACACATCGGTCCTCCCCTCCACAGCACCCAGCAGGCTGAACGGCTCAGGAGATCCTTCGTGTCCACAGCCATCAGGCCATACAGCTCCTCCTGCTTTGAGGTCATTTTATTGTTTTATTTAACCCCATGCATGCTATCTTCTTTTATTGTGTCTTGTCTAAAATTGATATTTTTCTGCTGTTACAAATATATGAGCTACTAGACATTACCAGACATCCCTTAGAAGGATGAATAATCCTTCGGTTATCTATAACGCTTATCCTTCAGGGGAGGTGGGTAATAGTCAGTCCAATTCAAATGTGAACTATAACTCATGTGCTGAGATAGGAGACGTATGCTTTCATTAAATTATACATAGATACGTCCCAGTAAATTGTTGCTATGTGTCGTATACTCTGAAACCAAGGTCTCAAGGGCCCTAAAAGTTGAAGAGAATAACTTTTGAAATAATGTCAGACAGTTGTAGTTTCCAAACTAAGCTCCTATAATCTCAGTAAGTCACCAGCCCTGTTGCATAAAGTCCCCCTCGGGGGGTGTAATTGAAGTAACCTCTCCACTGCCTCTTCCAGCTGAGTCCAGTTGCTAATTCGCACTCTTGATTGCAGTGCTCATTTGCCTAATCAGGCTGTTTGTAATAGCGGCGGGGCGGGCAGGAGGAAGGTGGAGGTGGGGGTGTGGCAGGGGCCGGCAGGGCAGAGGGAGGCAGCACAGTGTGAGGGACAGGAAGACCTCCTGGGGGCCGGCAAGGCTCAGCCCTGCAGCAGAGGGATCAGGCTGGGAGGCTTTTACACATCCACAGTGCTCGCAGCGGCAGCACAGAGGACTGGGAGCTTAAATATAGATCCGTTTAAAACTATGTGCATGCACGCAGTGAGCTGAGTGAATCCTACTGTGGATGTCAGATAGTAAACAATGTATTCTGCTAATAAAAATGGATTTAATTAGGTTTGACTCTTCGTGTTTCCCCGAAGCACACTCCGAGCTTTTACAACATTAGAAAGCATTATTAGTCATGTGGTTTTAGGTCTTCGTTACACACTGGGCATGAGAAGGAGAGCCATCTCACTCTGGGCTCTCTCATCACAGCTCCACACAGTCGTTGTGGTGTTAGGTCACAGGATAGTTTAACTCCATCTAGGATAGGATAGGATAGGATAGGATAGGATATATTAATAAAAAAATATTGATAAAAATATATATTAATATATAATGACTATAATTCTGTGTTTCATAATGAGAGACAACTGAATATGACTTCACTGAAATCATGTCCATCAGTTTTCTCTGACTGCTTCTGAAACTCAAGCCATGCTGCTGCATTCATCAGAAAGCTACTATCACCGACTATCTAACGTGTGTTAGCTATCGACCTGAGGATCTGTGTTTAAAGGAGCTATACAAATACAGTTACTATCATTCTAATTCTTACCATAGTATTAGCATCAATAAATAAATCATAACGGCGTTATCTCAAGACTCTTTCCATGAAGAGCAGGTCTAGACCAAACTCTTTAATTAGAGAGAGACCCAACGATTCAGGAGTTCAACATTAAGGATTCAAGAATTCCCACATGAGCAGCATCAGATATTATATTAGTTAATTATAACAGTGGCAGGAAGAACTCCCCTTTCAGTGCCTTTGCTATCTTTTTCTATCCTTTACCTTGTTTGTGCAAGGCAACGATCTCCTCTCTTAACTTGTTGGACAATTCTCTTGACTTATCCATATTTCTAACATGCAGCCAAACGTCACTGTGAGCAAACCCAGTCCAGGTATTTGACGTGTTCTGTCTCAAGCACACCTGATGCAACTAATGAAGCCCTTGATCAGTCACATCAGGTGTGCTTGAGCTCTTATGAGGGATTCTATTCACTGCAGCAGTCATTAAAAGTGACATATTGTGTTGACTTTGGAGAAACCACCTGTGATATTAGTTGTGTTGAGCTGTTTCAATTGTTCTTATTTAAGTTCATTGAACACAGCTGAAGTTTTGTCTATACACATAATTATGATAATTAATAATCTTGAGTGCAATTGTATTTATTTTATTTCATTTTTTGATTGCAATGCAATAACATATACAATGTTACCAGGAATGTAGAGACAACTACAACCTTATTATTCTGATAATGGTAAAAACTATGAGACTATGATTTCTAAGTGGATTTAGATTGATGTGTCTGGGACATGTAAGTCACACTGAATGTAACAGTGACTGGGTTTTGACTCTGTCAGTCAGTAAACACTGAGGGCTAATTTTCCCCTTTTACCTCTCATCACTTTTAGCCCCCCTGTTTCCCTGTTTTTTTCCCTCTCCTGCCTTCCTGTCCTCATCCTTTTCTTGCTTCTGTGCTGCTAAATAAAGTGACCTCTGACTGTGACAGAGGAGGTTTGGGCTGCGAGACAGTCGTGACTGTGGGATGGAAGCAGCAGGACACACACACACACACACACACACACACACACACTGTTTTGCTCATCAGCCGCTGTGGTATTTTTTATTGCAGTCTGATTTCGCTGTTTGCCCTGCAGGTTCTTCACAGTTCTTGTAAACTCAGCTTTGAAAAGGCTCCTCTCCAGAAAATCACCTTCTCACAGCTTCTCTCTCTGGCTGGAGATCATTGGGGACAGATATAAAGCAGGGCAAGCTGTGAAAACAAGAATTACAGTGTGCTCCAGTCAGTAATCCACTATGTCCGTACACGTATATATCAGTTTAATGGTGGGACCATAATGCTGGTGTTTAAAAAGAACAACACTGACCTTTTTTGGTTCACTCTCAACAGCACATATTGATAAGATCTCTTGTTTCCATACGTCCCTTCTCACTCCCTGAGATCTTCTGATTCATCATTCTTTGTTGTTCTGAGGTCCAGACTGATTCACAGAGCCGACAGAGCCTCCGCAGTCAGGCCTCCGATACTCTGGATGACTAACCTGCACACTCTGTCTCATCATTTACATCATTCATGTTTGTTTACATGTTTTGGTTTGTTTTATTCAGCTTGTGTTAAAAATCGTGTTCTGTCTTTATTGTGAAGCACTCAGGCGTTATTTCAAAAAACTACTACTGCTAAAGTCTGTATATATTTGTCTTCTATTTTTCAGTCCTTTTAAGGTAATTTCAGCCATTTAATATCTTGAAACTGACTTCCTTCTTCCATTCTGGCCTCATGAGGACGGGCATTATCCTGCACCAGGAAGAACCCAGAGCCCACTGCACCAGCCTAAGGTCTGACAATGGCTCTGAGGATTTCATCAGCAGTCAGGGTACCGTTGATTAGCACATGGAGGTCTGTGCGACCCCCCCAGACCATCACTGAACCTCTGACCCACTTTATGCAGGCAGCATAACGTTCACCACAGCATCTCCAGACTCTCACGTCCGTCACATGTGCTCAGTGTGAACCTGCTCTCATCTATGAAGAGAACTGGGTGCCAATGGTGGACCTGCCAATCCTGGTGTTCTCTGGCGAATGCCAGTCCAGCTGCACGGTGTGAGCGCAGGTCCCACTAGAGGGAGTCGGGCCCTCATGCCACCCTCGTGGAGTCTGTGTCTGACAGTTTGGTCAGAAACATGCACACCAGTAGCCTGCTGGAGGTCATTCTGTAGGGCTCTGGCAGTGCTCCTCCTGTTCCTCCTCACACAAAGGACTTGGTGTTATACTGTATATGTATATATATATATATATATATATATATATATACACTGTTGCCCATAAAGTTGGAATAAAATGTTTTTTACCTCTTCTCATGAAATGATTGTGACAATGTGATTTATTCTTGATAAATAAAGTGTATATCTTCTCAACTTTATTGATCAAACTCTTCCAAACATATCACAGTGAAACTTAAACCACAATTAACCTTTGCAAACTGTCTATTCAGGCTTTAACAAAATTGGGGGTATTGAACAATTTTTCCAACTTTATGGGCAACAGTGTGTGTATATATATATATATATATATATATATGTATATACTTCATCCATTCTACTACAGTGCAATCTCTTTGTTATATTTGTATATAATGCATAACTTTTTTTATTCTATTTATATCATATTCTACTTATTTAGGCACCTGTTGTGTGCAAATTTCCCCAATGTGGGACGAATAAAGGTTTATCTTATCTTTTATGGGTCGGACTGAGGACTGACACAAGGACAGAGTCAGAGACAGCACACAGGCACCGCGCAGTCTGTGTGTGTGATTAAGAGAGACAGTGAGTAAACTAAGCAATGTTTCTCTAAGTTATTAATGACTCATTCAAAACGCTGTTCAGAACCCCCAGGGGACACCCCTGTCCCCTCCCTGACGTTCCTTCGAGGCGACCTGACACATTTTCTTAAAACTGTAGCAGTAATTAATCCAGATTTCTTCTCCTCTGATGCCAAACTTTAAAACTGAGCGGCAACAAAATGAAAATGTGATGTTGAACTTTTAAGAGCCCTGATGGAGGGATCAGCAGTGGTGAAAGGATCTGGGTTAAGGGGAGGTTTCTCTCCATCCTGAAGGTCGTAGTTTGGTGCAGAAAAACAAGCTACCACTATAGAAGTCTCATGCCATAAAGGCAGTTCAAACGGGCCTATCACCCAGAGACCCTTGTTCCATTGAGGGTCATATTAGAATGATGGTTAGGGTTAGTCAGTCCACACATCGGGATTATTTCACTGCCATAACATCTGTCTCCACCTACGGTGCCCTTAGAGTCTGTGCAGCAGCTTCCTGTACACCTGTGTGCTGTCTGACAAACTCAGGTGTTGAACACGTGTTCTGAGAAATTCCTCTCAGTACTTAATCAACTGAAAGTGATGTGAAAAGAACCAAAACTAAGTACATATTAAAGTGAATATTAACCTTCACAGAGTCAGTCTCGTGTTTCCTGTGTCTGTTTTTGGACACGTGTCTGACATAGAGATGAATTGTTATTTGGTGTTTAATTTTTGTCATCTAAGTGAAAGTGGGAGAATTGAAAAGACATCAAAAAGATATTTTTGTGAACTTGACAAGTGCATAACTAATAAGAAATCCTGCACACTAGAATTCAGTCCCTGAATTTCACCTGATGAGGGTCTGAGAACTGAAACGTTGGAAATAAAGTGAAATAAAGTGTAAGTGAGTGGTTTTGATCGTTCCACAACTACTTACACACAAGAAAAACCGTCCTGCATGAAAACATGAATGTGTCCACAGAATCGCAGATGCTGACGATGCATTAAAGGTCATTTCCAGAAAGCTGTCAAACACCGTCACAAAGCCAACCTGCTGCTTCATGATGGTTTTAATATATTTGCTGTGAGCTCATTTGCAGAGTCCGACAAATATGCAATAAACAGTTCACTGTTTAGTTTAAATGCAAGGTGATCATAGTGTGAAGTAATAACTGATGGGCAATCTACAAACACCATTTTGGTGTCTCCTCATTGCTCTCCTTCCTCCACCATCTCCCTCCTGCTGCAGCCACTTCGAAATCCTTCTTGCTGGCACTTCATCACTGTTCACTCCCATTTTCCTTTGCTGGAGTCCTTGTGCCGGCATTGAACCATCTTTGGCTAGTGGTCAGGGGATAACAAACGGCTCTGTCACAGAGGCCCAACAACAATCTGCTGCCGCTCTGCCAGCCCTGATCTATCTTCTATCGTCTGCTATTGGCACACCAGTAAATCCCCCGTCAGCGGGCGCACTCCAATTACAGAAAACAACAGTAATGTACAACCCTGTTTTACACCTACTGAAGGCACAAGAGAGCTTTCCCAGAATACTGACGAGGCTCTTCGGGTGTAGACGTGGGGATGTGGGGTGTCATCAGCACTGTACGACCTCCAGGATTGGCCAGACTCCCTCCTTGCCCTCCCCTCCCTCCCTTTACGCTATTGTTCTCATGGATATGTACCTATATGGATATTTCCTTCCAACTATCCATTAACAGCATGCCCCTGTGGTCAGGCTTTTCCCCTGCCTTCCTGCTCTCTCAGCACTTTAAGGGTCAGCCATTTGCAAGGAGACAAATGAAAAGCCGGGGCCCTTGTGGGACCCCTGAGCCATTAATTGAATTAATTAATTGAGGGGCTCAACACCAATGACTCTCCCTGACCTTGTTGGTCAGTTCTTGGGAAAAACCTTCCTTAAGGGAGTTCAAGCACAACAGATCTGTTCATTAACTCTTTATGAGCTGACAGTGGCTGATTACAGGCTGGTGCATGGAAACATTTAATTTACTTTAATTTGATGGTAGCTTCCCAGGGATGCACAAATGAGACTTTTTCTCCTCTGAGACCCCAAAGGCAGTGCCAACCTCTCTGGTAGTGTCGGTCCTCGTTTCCTGAGCCGTTCTCCTCATCCAGCTTTGTTTTCATGTCATACTTCGTGTCAAAATGTAGGTATTGTGAAGCCCATTCAGAAAGTCCTGTGTAGCTCCACTACTAAAGTGTCATGCAGAAGAAGGACAGCTTTAGGAGCACTTTAGCAGATGAGCCTCATGTTAGCACACTGCTGCACACGGAGAACATGTTCAGCGTGGATCATGTGTCTCAGTCCACTTAATGTGATCAGTATGGGCACACACTGCTATTGATGTGTGTGGCTAAAATGCAGTTCTGCATTTGGTTCTGAAATAAATGGATTGGAACATCCAGCATGAAGCTTTGGCTTTGAGACATTTTTTGATGACAACAGAGGATCCAAAGAGCCTATAAGGAAAGCACGCAACCTACACTGGAGCCACACGCACATAACTGTGAATACAGAGGTAATGTGTCTGAGTATTTGGTACAGTATAGCAAATTACAGTGAAGAAAAAAAAAGACATTTCTGAAAGCCATTGGTGGGATTTGTTTTGAATTTATACTTGGCAGCTCATGGAGATTTCAGTTAGATCCCTGTGGGGAAAAGGTTTGGAGGTTTGGGACCACGTGCCTCTGCGTTTGGCGCATTCCAATTTAGATGGATAGTGAGTTGATCCCATCGCGCACTGGTTTCCTTTCCAGAGGGATTTAGGCTCACACACTGCTGGCGTGTCAGCCTGACACCAATGTCCTTCCAAAAATCCATCGTCCAAAATCAATTTGAGCTTCATGCTTTATTATTAGGTCACCTTTGATGGTTCCCTCGCTGCAGACTAAAGAGCCTCCTCTTGGCCTACTTCACTCTCACACACACACACACACTAGCAATGTGTGACTCTTGACTTTGAACTGAAATGAAAACTACTCAGGAAGTCGATGTGACAAAACAAACTGCTGGGCTGTTAAATGGAAATCTGAAACACTGTGCGACATGTTACATTTCTACTCTCCAACTTGTGAAACTCGTAGGCTCATGAAGAGGACATGCAGATGCACAATAAAGCCATCCAATCCAGCGCCGCAGCACGTTCCAATCAGCCGGTAACTTATCGGTAGCATCACTGACACAAGCAACTATCGATCTGAAGAGTCATCACCCACAGCACGCCTTCATGCACTACTTCACAGACAGCCCATCCGACTGAAGCATGCAGGCCATTCATTGTGAATCTGCGGGGAACTCATCTGATGCCGCGGCCAACCCGGCTGCATCCCCCTGGCCTGCTTTTTCCACGCCTGGGCTCTGACATTTCCAGGCTCTTCATCGATCAAAGGCTCCATGTGTTGGTTGATGTGTTGACGGAGCCAAGCGCACAGGTGGACAGACTGCTGAAATGTGGACATGCAGGTATTCAGGGAAATGTTGACGCAGTTAAGCTGCTAATGCTGGATTTTGGCAGCGCTTGTTGGTGAGACTGGATACGTCCTTTTCTTTTGGATCCATTGCCCATGGATTCATATAGATTCACTGCTCATAACGGAGAATATGTTGGACATATTGGGGGTCTGTGTATTATATCAGCAGTGATATACAGAACATGAAAACCTTCAAGGTTTCTTTTACCTGTGTTCACAGTTTGCATCATCTAAAGCAGAGATCAGTAGCATTCGTAGCATGCAGGCCTCCGTCTTATCTTTGTAATTACTGGCCACATGCAAACATTGTGCAGAGGAGGGGCGCAATGTGGGTTCTTGAGGTGTGAGCGGAAGGTCAGTGTGAATGCACCGTACTCCTCCAGGAGTAAAATGATCTGCTCCAGACTCATCACCTCCCCTCTTGCACACAACATTAAACTGTACGACATTCTGTCTAGTCTGCAGTGATAACTGCACTGATATCGTCCCAGAGCAGGAAGACTCATAAAAACCTTAACAGTGCCTTTTAAAACAGCAATCTGACTTCAGTCCCAGGTCCTTATGGGACACATGAACACACACACAAACACTCACACACACGCAGCCAAATTAAACACGCTGAAAGCGTATGAACATGCTGTGCACACAGTCTACACACACAGTGGAACAGACAGAGCGAACGATGCTGACTCACAGCTACACTCATTTATTTAGGTGACACAAACACACGTCACAAACAAATGCTCACACACACAGACACAGATGAGAGAAACCCTCATAGTGTGTGTGTGAGCTCTGTTGAATCACTTGGGGACACAAGCGAGATTAATCTTTATGGTCTCTCCCACAAGTCCAGAAACTCATTATCTCACCAGGTGTGGGTTTATCACTTAGAAAAGTGTCAAAGAGCAGTTCTTTACCTGCACACACACACACACACGTTTTGCGAAGCTTAACCACCTCAAACACCAGACTCATCCCCTGTGTTCACCAGCTGCTCTCTCATCGTGTCTGTCTGCTGTGTGCTGCTGGGACGCTCGTGCACGGTGGCGCCTCCTCCTGGTGGAGGACGGTGAGAGCACCAAAACAATAAGCTAAGCAACACTAAAATGCTCCAAAGTAGGTGAGCACTTCTTCTCTCAATGTTCTCACCACTTGTCCCTGGACATTTCTATTTTGTTTCTATGCGTGTTTTGCTTTAATCAACCAGGCT
This sequence comes from Pempheris klunzingeri, assembly GCF_042242105.1. Taxonomy (NCBI): domain Eukaryota; kingdom Metazoa; phylum Chordata; class Actinopteri; order Acropomatiformes; family Pempheridae; genus Pempheris; species Pempheris klunzingeri. The sequence continues at coordinate 22,040,447 of NC_092018.1, forward strand.
GGTGTGGCCACTTACTGTCCCGGGTGTGTGTGTAAAACTTCAGTAAAAAACACAGTCATTTAGTTCAATTATCCTTTTATTAATTTGCAGGTTTAATTATGGTTCAATTGGTCATTCCTTTGTTACACTTACCTTTTGTTTGTTCTGACTCACCATGTGGGAGGAGTGTTTAAGAGGAGGCCGGCCCCACACACACTGATGTCAGCATGGTGTCATTGGGTCAGACTATGTGGAGGTTTTTTTTTTTTGTTTCCTTTTGACAAATGGTGGTTATTAAAATACATGAAGTGTTTTTTTTTTGCTTGTTTAGTTTTGAGGAAATGGATAAAGGTTTAGAGGGCTGTAGTGTGTGCTGTGATCCTTTATTTTTGATTTGCAGATTAGTTGCAACTCAGAGTACACACGGTCCCCATGACACCAAATGGTGGAGCTGAAGTGAGCACAGGGGGGATTGGAAGCGCTATTTAAGGAGTGAGTACTTGGATGCCGAGGGAACTGGAGGCTGGTTTGAGACAGGAGGGCTGTGCTGTGACAGTAAACAGTTTTTCAGTAGCTACAGTTTAATTTTGAAATTAGGTTTTTTTTTTTGTAATTTAAATGATTGAGCACTGTGAAATAAAAGCACCTCTTTTTGCATTTGAGAAGTCTGCTGAGTCTGCCTGCTACCACCTTCCTTTGGCCTGACTATTCTACAGGTGGTACCGTCAGGTGATCATTCTTCAGATAATTTTCACATTGTTATCATAAAAATATGGATTAGTGCAGCTAATGTTTGCCTTTTTTTGTATACATATTTTTTGTGTAGCACGTCACCGAAGCAGTTCTACTACTCTCATTTGGAGACAGTCATTTTGATTCCCACAAACATGTAGGAGGCTTGCCACTGAAGTTTTCATTGTGGGCTTGCAGGTTGATCACAGTGGGCCATGTTGACTGTAATCCTTCCCCCAGTCCACACTGGCTGTGAAGAGATCTCCCTCCATCACGACTACAGTGTAAGTGATGGGAGATGAGATCCAAAGTTCTTTTTTTTGCATACATTGTAAAGTTCAGCTCAATCTAACATGAGGAAGTTAGACAAAATCATGTGTGTGTGTGTTCATCCTGATGGTCAACTGTAGGCTGTTGTCAGTGTTTTGCCGCAGCAGCGAACCTACATGTGACCACCAGGATGTTCCATTCACCACAACCAAAACCAAAACACTTGGAAGAAACATTTGGAAGAAAGATGATTTTGTAACTCAGACTCTTGAAGCTTCACATCATCTTTACCTGAAGTTGAGAACGCGGCCTGTCCTCCATGTCTTATGGTGTAGTCGTCTTACTGTATGGAGGGATCACCTCACAGCCAGTATGAACAGGAGGAATGCTCTCAACCTGCATGTAATGTGTGTGTGTGTGTTTCACGTTCCATTTAGAAAAAGATTTTTTACTTGAGACGGTTCCCTTCGGACTCTGTGCACATTCAATACTATATCTGACTGTAGTGTGGACATTCACTATATTGTTTATAGTGCATATATGGATAAATATGTGCATTCTACAGGGCTTAAACCATGAAGCATTCAGAGATCAAGGTGAAGGAGACCACAGTGGGAACTCGTGGATCACTGACCCAGATCGGGACCGTCCTCAAGGACAAGACGAGGTTGATGAAAACTACATTTGCTGCTGCCATATTGTTTGAACCTCAACTACATTTACATTTTTGATTTTGTATTTACACACAGTTAAAACATGGAGCCAGTGTCTACAATACATTTGGGTAGAGTTAACTTTAAGAAATCAAGCTAAGTGGGGTACCAGGAACATACTGAAACTGCTTTAAAGCTACATAATATCTTTGAATAATATTAGCATTAAGAAATCAAGTTGGGGTTACAGGTGAATCATTAGACAATAAATTGGTTTTAAGGTAACTGACAAATTTGTTGAATCAACATGATTCTTTTAAACAGTCTAATGTGAGTGAAATGTTTTGGTTTGACAAGCAATAATTAATAAAGAGGAAAATAACATCAGTTGGTCACATTATTCGGATCATGTGGGACCGATGCACACAATAAAATCAAGTAAATTCACTTTTTTAAAGTAAAGAACTTTGTGTGTCCACAGGTACCACAGTTTAGCAGGGATTTAAAAACTCTATGTTCTGCAACATTAAAAGCAGAGCCTGTCATTCACAGTTTGGGTTTTCAGCTTTAACGATGTGTACTGGTGATGCCGCTATCGTCCTGAGCCTATACTGCCTCCATCCAAAGCAAATAAATCAGTGGAAAGAGAGGCAGGGAGATGGACTCATCAACAGTTAACACCATGCGGTAATGTTTGTTTGCAAATAATCACAACACATTTTTGGTTTAAGAGTTTATTTTCCTTGATTTACATTATGATATTAGTTTCCAATTTGAGTGCACGCATTTTGGTTAACATTTATCATAAGGTTATCAAGTTAGTTTGAGTTAATATTACCTTCTCTTTGTTTCCTCACATGTGCCTGAGTTCCTGGAAAAGGGGGAGGTGCCATTTAAGGTGCCCTTTTATGCTGGAACCAGGAACGGGACAGTCTCAACTCCCAGCGCTGGGCAGGGGTGCTCAGAGTTGCAGAATTCTATTACTAACATGTTGTATTATGTAGTGGTTAGTGTTTCTTTGGGTTTTGGGTAGTTTAGGTATGTATATTGGTATTATTTGTGTTATGTATTTAGATGGCAGTTGGGTTTATTTTGAGGTGTTAATTGTAAGTTGGAACTTCCCCCCTCGTTTGTCTGTCGGCTAGCCCATCTCTGTATATATACCCCTTTCTCCAGTCTCTCGTCAGGTCAGGTTTGTTCATTTTGGATTTCTGTTGACCTCAGTTTCTTTAAAGGGCCCTTAGTTAAATATTTGGTTGATACTTTTTCTTGTTTATGTATTTTAAATCAGTTTGCAATATTGATTTTCCTTTTGTTTTGGCAAAATAAAGCCTATTTGTTGGAAATGTACTCTTGTGTCCCTGCCTTTGCTGTTTGGTCCCTGACAGGCAGGGAGAGTCTTGGTTGGGCAAACACTGCCACTATGTGGACAGTCAGATTTGTACTCACTTTGCAGTAGTACTGTTAAGTAGTAGACTGCAACAGAGTCTAACTCTTTCCTTCTAAGAAGACAAAAAGGTTGGTCAAGTCATCTCATTTTGTGCCGTCTGATGGTATCGTGTGTTCTGTCCCGACATGTTCCAGCCCCTCACTTATATTATATATATCAAACGGGAATAGTAAAGCTGTTCTGTGTATTGTTTTATTCACGTTTCTCCTAAATTCGACGGACGTGTTCGGGGTCTTCAGAGGCTGGATCTCTGTGGGTTTGGACAGTGTTTGGCTGCACAGCCTGGGTTTGAGTATTTATTTCCTGGATCTTGATGGACAGTGAAGTTGGACCGAGAGTCAGTATTGTAGTTTTATCACTTGGTGTTGTTGAATTTAAGCCATCAGCATTTTTGGATTTATTTTTGGAGGGAAAATAATGGCAGTACATACAATACAACAGCCACAGATGGGAGCAACAGTTTCCATTTGAACCCCCCCCCCCCTCTTGCCCTGTCTGACCTCACATTGCCATTGTCATCCTCCCCATCAGACCAAACACATCCGCAAAACCACAGATCAGCGTCTGCATAATTCATTCTCATCAAGCCCATTCTTCCTATTCTGAAGTGGGGGGGTGGGGGGTCGGGGCAGCAGGAGCGTGTTGTGAAAACCCTGAAAAGAGCCTCTGAATCTTTCATGATCTTTTGATGTGTTTGTGTGATACCTTTGTGTCAGATAGCCGCCCCCCCCTCTCCCCAGGTGGAAGGGCGGGCAAAGTGAGGTAGGTGAGACAGTCTTGAGAGGCAGGAGAAAACCTGAACAAGTGGGTGTTTCACAGCAGCTCAAAGGACGCCTGCTTTGGTCCAGTAATTGGAAACATCTCCATTATGTCTCCACACTGATTGTTGGAAAAACGCTCGGCTTCAAAGACACTCCATCAGCAGGAAGCTGCTGAGCACTCCGCTGCGGACATGAAAGCAAACTGCCCACAGCTGAATATATATCGCAGCAATGATTCATTATATGAATGATTAATGATGCCATGTGGTTCAGGTGCTCTTGTTTACTGCACACAGGACCCTAAAAGCCCCCGACTGACTGTCTGTTATGTGGTCTGTGGTCATTTCATTGTTAGGGAATTGTCACCTCTGAAGTATGTAATTTAGTGTTTCTCAGCCCTGGTCCTGGTCCTGGTCCTGGTCATTATTGGGCTGCGAGCTGGATGATGAGCTGCTCATTTGAATCAGGTGTGCTAGAAACATCTAAAACATGCAGGGCAGGGGCCCAGACCAGGACCAGGACCAGGTCTGAGAAAAACTGCATTTACTTTTAGCTCTGTTGTCTGACAGAGTTCTTTGTGGTCTTTCAATCATTTTGGAAGGGTTGTTACTTGCAGTGCATTGTGCAGCTGAGGCCCGAGCTCCAGGGTTATGATACCTTTAGACCCGATGGACGGGGTCTGGGGTTGTGCTGGGCTCAGCTGGTGGAGCTGAGGTGATATGAAGCCTTACATGATGATGATGATCCTTCATGGAGAGCATTTTCTTTCTGCTCTAACATGTTTTAAACTGGTTCTCTGAGGGCTCATTGGACCGTTTGATGACCCAACCCAGTCTCGTCTTCACCTCGTCCTCGTCCCTCCAGGAGACCAGTCATAGGAAACTGGATCAACAGCTTCATGTTGGTCTCTGAGTGGCGTGGGGGCTACAGAGGGCCAGTGGAGCCCCACAGTTACTAACTACAGGGTGCTGCTCATTTTACTGAGGGACCTAGTTTGCATACAGAGAAGTATTATATAAAATCAACAGACAAATCCCTCTACAGGTGGGTCATATCGATCATTTAAAAACTGGAATCACAACAGTAATTTAATGAGCCGTTTACTCTCTCAGAGCCATAAACACTTTTATTTTTGATGTGAGTGAAGAAAGTCTGACAATAAATTAGACACGGGTTTTTAAAACGGGACCGAAGCTTCATTTTTCAGATTTTATTGAAGGAGATTAAATGAAAATGGTTCCATTAGTGGTGGAACGTGAAAAGTGAAACAGCGACTTGTGAAAAGCACTCTGAATGCAGATTAATATTCATACAGTCACTGAGCAGATGGTTGCTTTCTGCCTTTTCAGACATTCTTCTTTCCCAATTCACTTTTAGTTCTGGATGTAAAGGCCTGCCAAGTTGTCTGTGGGCCACCTGGATCTCATTGTTCTCCCTTAGATTTGTTCACTGCTTCATCATTCGTGTGTGAAAGAAAACCAACCTGTTCTCTGAAGTTTGAGAGCCAACGTCCATGTTTCCGGCCCAGAACGGCAGAATAAGTCAACAGGACGGAAACCAAATGTGGCTTTTGTGAGAGTTTTCGTTTTGTACGGTAGCTTCCTGAAAAATCACCGAGATCACACACAAACCAGAGAGGTAAAACTTCAGAGAATGTCGACCCAGTCAGTCTGAAAAAGGTGAAAAAAAACTGTGAGCAAAAGAGAAAAGCGGTAATATTTACATGCACATGTTCAGTTCAGAATCTCTTAATAAACACCAAAAAATAAGACCAAAATATGACAAAGCAAGAAGAGATGTGGACATTGAATCATGCGGATTGCTGTGGAAAGCAGAAAAGCTTTTGTGATTTCATTGTTGAGACATGAGAGGTTTCCAGTGTCATTCAAGAAAAATGTAATCTTATGGAATCATAAAAGGCTTCAGATGAGAGCAACGGGACTAAATGTGAGCTTGAATGTGATCTGTGAACCTCAGCCTGTTGGAGGTTTCTGTTCAGTTCCCTTCAGTCCTGGGTGTACACGCGGCCGCTCTGCTGTCTTAAAGGGGTTTGTGTCCGACCTCACGTGAAGCAGAGAGCACACTCGGTCAACTAATGCGAGCAAAAAAGAGGCAGGAAATACATCGACAGACTCGATCATCTGTGTCGTCGGTTGCAAACAAAACCACTCGCAAAACCAGAAGGAGGCAAGGAGGGAGGAGAGGGTACGACGTGCTGCAAAGACACAGACCATACTGTAAATTCACTCCTAAACTACTATTCATATGAACATATGAACGTGTCAAAGCCAAGCGTCCCATGAGAAGTTAGGAGAGTATCCGCCGCACAGCCAGTATATCTGCGCCGCCTCCGTTAAGACGGGTTCAGCCGTGGTCATGTGTGGTGCAGTGGAGGACAGCGATGCCGCAGGGGGCTCAGGTTCCGAGCGGCTTCCCGTCCACACGGCCACCAGTAATCCCAGACGCTCCGGTCCTGCTGCTGGAGGGGCGGCCGTCCCGGGCGGGCGACTCAGCTCGCGCTCGCGTCAGATTTTGCCGGCGGCTCCAGACTCTCAGCGACTTCTCCCAACTCATCCAGCAACTCTGTGAATGCCGGCCGCCTGAAGGACTCCAGCTGAGGTGGGAGGGGAAAGAGACCGCGTTGGTAAGTATTAACATCATATTTCACTTAAAGCAAGTCAACTCTCAAACCAGAAAAGAATTTGACTGTTATATTAGTTACTTTCACTGACTGTTACTATTGATGTGTTCATCAGTATTCACAGGTTTAGGGTTGGTGTTTTTAACAGTGTCACACTTTAGAAGGCTCATCATATGTTGTATGAGTGAATCTGTAAAGCACATGTAAATGAAACTGCAGCTGTAAAATACAGTCCAGTATCTCCCTCTGAAGTGTGGTTATAGTATAAGACACAAGTCAGTTAGAGAAACACCTCAGTGCTGCATCCAGGTGAATGAGCATAGTCAGTGTTCATCATCTCCAACATGTGGAAATGTTTTGTGTGCATGCAGACATGTTAGTGTGCAGTATGTTAACTGGCTGATAAATGACCTGCTGCTTAGCTGTTTTACCCTTGAAAATATTGCATTAAAAATACCAACAATTGCTGAAGTTGTACATTTTCAGTGTGGAATTTTCAAACTTTAGAGCTGCTACAGTGACAATAGTTGCCAGTCTGAGGGGCACTGGACCTGCAGTAGAGCTACGTGTCCACCAGGGGGCCCTAACTGAACACAACACAACACAACCACTGAGTCGACATGCTGTGCAGCGGAGGGGATAACAAATATGGAACAGGACAGTCTAATTAACGTTTGATTAACCCTTTGAGGGTCTTCAGCACTTTCTAGTGTGTTATGATTTTTATTTTTAGCATATTTTATCAGTTTTTCATGCATATTGCTTATAATTTTGCAAGATGGTGAATTTTTCAGAGTTCTCAATTTTTTTCATGTATTTTTTGTGTATTTTAGACCATAAAATGATGCGCATCATGACAAAAACATGGCAATTTAAGGGTTAATTTTTTAAAAAACGAATTAAAATTTGATATGTATGATTAGGGCTGATGCTGGTCTAAAAAACTATTTAAAAAAAATTTAAAAAAAAGAAAGATTTTTAACATTTTTATGGCTTGTTTTTATGCATACACATTTATGTGTGTAAGGATCTTTAACGTGATTATTTCTGAGGACCTTCAAGGGGTTAATGTTGCATTTATTTGTTCAGCAGCCATGAACAGTTCTGATACCATTTGTATCACCACTGTGTGTGTGTGTGTGTGTGTGTGTGTGTGTGTGTGTGTGTGTGTGTGTGTGTGTGTGTGTGTGTGTGTGTACCCACCATACAGCAGCTGGCTGCTAACTCCAGGAGACGCTGAGGACAGTCAGGCACCAGCTCCCTGAATGCACTCACATCCAGCCCATAGTCCTAAAACACAGGAACACAATCATCAGTCAGTGCACACTTCATGGTGCACTCTGCACACGTGTGTCATGGTCATCACATGCTTGAGAGTTGATGACAACACGTGTGAGCGTGATGTTTCAGGTTGGGTTTGACTCGTGTCTTTTTTAGGTCAGATAGGTAGATAGATAGATAGAAATACTTTATTGATCTAGGTAAATAAATACAACATGTAATATAGATTATAAACAGCACCAAATGTAATATGCAGTAGTAGTAATAGTAGTCAGTCCTGATGAGATGCTATTATATTGAATATTCATACATGTTAGTCTTTCCATGTTCTTAAATTAAGTAAAAGCAATAAATGGACATGTTGGGACGTCCAGGTATTCATTGTCTCGTTAGCCATTAGCCTAGCTTAGCATAAAGCCTGGAAACAGCTCGCCTGCCTCTCTCCAAGGGTCAGTGACCTGCCGACCAACATCTCTAAAGCTCAATATTAACACACTGAACCTTGTTTGTTTAACGTGTGCATACTGTGGTGGAGGTGTTGAGCGCTGGGATTTTTTTCTGTGTGAACAACAGCATTGTTTACTTTTGGGATTCAAACCCCCCCCCCCAAGCCTAGAAACCATTGGTAGAACTGTGAGTCCTGAATAAGGATGCACTGTGTTTCTGAGGTTCGCCACACTGTTTCCAGTCTTTATACTAAGCTCAGCTAACTGCCTCCTGACTGCAGGCCTATTTTTAAAAATGGGAGCTGAGTCAATCTTCTCATCTGATTCTCGCAGGAGGGCGAATAACATATTTCCCACAATGACAAACAGAGAAAAAAACAAGTTTTTGTGGCTGCTTTTTAAAAAAAATGTATTAAATTAATTTAATTTAAAATCTTGCATCACTTTTAAAATGGTAATTTCTCAGGAAAGATTGAGAATGAATTTAGTAAAACTCCCTTAAACAACTAGAACCTTCTATAGTCTCCTCCCAGCAGCAGAAAACAGTAAGTTCAGTGGATTTAAACAGGGACGCCGCATCACCGACCACTCAAATGATTATTTGATTTACTGATTTACAGAAACAACTACTTTCATCTATGATACTCTTAACTCAAGGTTCACTCACTAGCTTTTTCAGGAGCTTTCAGCCACGACCGTGACCACAGATGGCTTAATAGCAGACAGCTCTGGAACAAAGCCAGTGAGTGAGTCATGTACTTAATCACTGACCAATCAAACATGCCAAACACCCGCTGGTCCCAGCTTCTAAAACTTGACGTGACTGTTTAAGGTTCTGAGGATCAGTACAGTAGAAAGCGACTGATGACGTCACCTCCAGCCTGGGGGGGCCTGCTATGGTAACTCCTTTCTCACTGAGCTCTACCTGAGTCCTGGGTAGTATCTCTGGGTCAGCGGGGATCCTGGCCAGGATTTCACAGAGCACGATGCCAAAGGAGAAAACATCCACCTGGAACAATGAGAAATGATGAAATGATTCAGGCTGATGCCAAACAAACTGGTTGTTTTATGTAATTTACTTTTTAGAGCTGAGACACAGTGTTACTAGGATATGATTATTTCGTAGTCTCTTTTTCAGCACCACCATGGTCGGCTCTCTCACTTCTGAGCATCAGCTGTGTTTTTTGCTTTTGTCTGTGAGAGTGAATTGATCATTTTGGGTTTGAGACAGGTGATCACAAGAGATTCCAGATGTCACCTTGGGCTTTGGGAAACGGTAACAGGCTTTTTAAAAACATTTTATAGACCAAGTCAGTAATGATGCCCATCTTTTACACTCTTCATAGCTCATACTATTTGTCAACCTTTGCACATTTTCTGGTTCGTATTTTGAGCTTCCATGCACGACTGCACGGCCTGTATGTACACATGTTTTATTTTGGTTCTTCCTATTCTGCACTGTAAATACTTTCCTATTTTATGCTTATGTTTCCCGACCTGCAGTACACTGTTTTATTTACTTCTACCACCTTATGTTCCTCTATGTTAACTGTGAGCACTGAACAGACCGACACAAACTACCAGTCATGTAAAAATGGCTTGGCAGTAAACCCATTTCTGGCTCTGGTTCTGACAGACTAATCGATAATGACCATAATCCTTATTTTTTTCCATATTCTAAGACTTGATAGCTGCTTACATGACTATTTAACACACGTGTATAAATATTCTTTGAAATTATTGTAGATAATACAATTCAGTCACTCCTGTCCATCTCTCATTGAGCATATGAAACGTAACAGCAACCATGTGACCTCCATGTTTCCAGAGCTAGCAACAAGTGATATCAGTGCAAGAGAAATCAGAATTCTGCTGATGTGGTTCCCTGGTTCCTGTGGATCCTGGTCCTGGTCCTGCTGATGTGGTTCCCCATCAGCCAATGGATGTGTGTCTGTCCAAGGCTACAGCCTGTCCGTCCTTGGGAGCTGGATCTCTCCTTCACTGTGGTGCTCCCGGAGGTTTCTCTTTTCCCACTGTGTTTTTTGAGTTTTTCCTTCCCGAAGAAGGAGGGTCATAAAGGGCAGGTGATGCCTGAGACTGATCCACCGGACTGATCCATTGGCCTCATCGACTGCCGGACTCTTTATTAGATTGTTTGTTTGCTTACTCTTGTTTATTTCAGTGAACTTTGTAAAGCACTGTGAGACACTCTGTTGTGATATTGGGCTATACAAATAAATTGAATTGAAATTGAAATTGAATTGAAGAAATGTGTGTCTGGTACCTTGCGGTCGTAGGGCTCTCCACGGAGCATCTCTGGGGCCATCCAAAAGGCCGAGCCCACCAACGACAACTTCCTGCCAGGGTCTTTGACCGGCAGCTCCACCACTTCCCTGGCCAGGCCGAAGTCAGTCACCAGGGCCTCCTGCCCCCGAGGCGTCACCCGGATCAGACAGTTCTGGACACACACACACAAACAGGGGATAGGGGAATAATAGTAACGCAGTGCAACATTTTACCAGCAGAGGGCGGTGTCGCGCTGAGATGTGAAAAGGCATCAACAAGTTTATTTCGCCCACTTTGTCTTTAACTTTAACAAGTCTTGATCTTTTAAATGTGCTTCCGCTGAGTAAGCGTGTGCTCCCTGGAAGGTGAGCATCCAGCTGCCAGACTAACAGCCTCCCTCCTCCTATCAATACACTCAATAGGGTCTGATGTCAGCACCTTTCCGGTACACTAAATAATTCACCTGAGCCCCATGTGAGGAGTCTCAATGCTCGGCAGAGACTGAGCGTGCAATTGTTCAGGGTCGCCTCATCCGTCACGCTGACGGGCTGTTTTCTGACTTCTAATCAAAACTTAATAATCTCTGTGGAAAAAGACTAAATCACAACTCACTGATTCTGCAGAGCTGAGAGCTGTGGTGAGAAGCAGTGGGAGAGCTGCAGTTGCATAACAACAGTGGGCGGCTCGAAGTGTGTGTATGAGTGTATACTGTGTGTAATGCATGTGTGTGATGCTGGTGCATGTTTGTAAATCTGCTATTGCGCAAATTTGCTAAAAATGCAATCTGTGTGTTTGCATGCATATTTACATGCATGTAAATGTCGTGACATGTCGTGAATTTCTCAGTAAGGATCTTTGGTGTGTGTGTGTGTGTGTGTGTGTGTGTGTGATGTCTCAGCATCTGGCTCCCATCGCTTCGTACTGTAGCCACAGTCATTATGTGGCTCTCATGGAAAAAACCCGAGTCTCAAACTTCACCTCTAAATTTAGCCGTGGTCTCTCTGCTGAGGGAAGCAACAGTTAGGGGAACAAAAATGGAAGGTGTTAGTAGATGCAGGGAGAGAGAGAAAAAAAAAAAGCAGCTTGTAAGCTTTAATTAGAAGGGGCCTCCACTTTTCCAGGAGCTTGAACTGAGAGTCACTGAGACATTGGCAATGGCAGCACTAGTTCAGAGTTCAGCTGTTGTCTGACGATGTTTCAGCTTCTTTTAAATTTCACTGCATTTATATGGGCTCAAAAAAAGACCGGAGCTCAGAGTAGGAAGTCTTGTCCCAGAGATCCGTTATCTGGATGTGTGCTGAAACATTGGCGTTTGCCTCACAGGCTCAGTTGTGATCAGACGATAGCAGCTAATGTTAAAAGGCAAGTGCAACATTGCTCTCCCTTTAGCTCCTTCTTAAATCTAAACCAACAAACCAACTCTGTGTGAATAAAGTGAATTGGGACAGAGCCAGATGAGTTGCCTTGGGATGACGTCCGTGGTGACAGAGGTTGGTAAAGGGGAAGAGGGAAGAGGCCCCATTCCCACACAAATCCTGCGTGCATGTGAGTGTCAACAAGTCCAGTGTGTAGCAGCAACACAAAGTATTAACATGACAACAGAGCGGCTGTCATGTTGCCTCGTCCCTTCGCATTACTGACTGTTTCTTCTGTGGAACCAGGCAACCGGGGGAGGCACACAGCCCCTCCACACACACACACAGACATGTAGCCACAAAGAGGAGGTAAAACTTTAATTATCCCCCTTGGGGACGCTGGACTGAAGGGCTTACCTTCGAGTTGAGGTCTCTGTGGTAGATGTTCTTGTAGTGCAGGTAGATCATTCCTCTGCTGATGTCACAGGCCAGGTCCACCTTCTCTCTCCAGCACAGAGGAACATCTTTCCTGGCCAGAAGCTCCTCCAGACAGCCACCATTGACATACTGAAACAGACAGATACACCAGGGTGGACACAGCGCCAAAATAAAAGTAAGGATGATGAAAATATATCATGAGTGATTGAAATCTAGCAGTAATAATGCATTTGTTGAGGTTGATACAGGCAGACAATACAAACATGAATTATGAACGTATGATTTCCTCCTCTATACAGTCTCACTTTAATCTGAAGCAAACAACCCTGGACAGGTTACACAAAAAACACCCGACTCAACTCTTTCACCATTTCATTATCACTATCCGACCTGAGCCAGCCTGGGACTTCGGATCACTCTCAGTAGGACTCACCTCTAGGATCGGATAGAGTTTGTCATCTTTGACACAGATTCCCAGATATCTAGAAAAAGAGGACATGTGTTTATTACTCACGTACTCATTTTTTGTCATTTCAGATATTGCTGATAACAATATGTGTAGCGGTGCTAGCAGCATGGCCCTGGGTTGACATCATCAACGTCATTTTTGTAACGTGCCAAGGACTAGTTGATGGGCAATCCATGAAATCCATCCTATGAAACTCGGTGTTGACTTTCATGTTTTGCTCAAGATTAATTGTAATAATTTTGATCACTTCACTTTTTATCTGGCGCCATCATTTGGTCATTAATGTCATGTCTCCAATCTAATATATGACCAAATACTAATGATGCTGCCATCAGTTTCAGCTTTACTTTATGTTTAGAGGTCATTCTCAAATATCAACATGCTAAACTTGCCTGGGGTCAGCTTGTTGCATGAGCTCTGTCAGAGTGCGTATGTTAGCACTTAACTAAAAGCATCCTCACAGCACGGCCGTCGCCATCTTTGTTAATAAAATCACGTTAAACAGTGAACAAAGATCTAAAGCTATAAGGATGTCACACATCTAAAAACACAGACACAAAAGTATTTCATTTCATTTAGCCAAAGACTCTTCAACTGATTTCTCTTCTTCATTAAAGGATCAGGCTGATGACATTCTATATTTTTCTTCTTGTCAATAAATCCAACGGCGCATTAAACCGTCTCGTGCTTTCTGACTTCCCCTGCACTGTCTGTGACTCCCTTTCATTTCTCCTCAAGGAATCAGTGCAGTTTCAGCTGTGAGTATTAGGGGCGGCAGGATGGTGTAGAATTTTAACTGCAAAGTGACACTCATTGTCGATTTGTAGCACGTTTATTCTTATCATTCAGACAGCTTTACACCTGCTTTATCAACAAAGCTGATGTGCAGAAGAAAAAGAACTGAGCAACAATATTACGTCAGGCGGTGGGAACAATGGCTTCACCAACCATAATGTGCACACACTTTGCGTTTGTTTCAGCGTACACAGTGTGAGCGGGTTGGTGTGTACCAGGTACCGTCAGCGTGGACACACAGTGTGGGCACTCCGATAACCTTACCGCTGCGACCTTGCTAAATGGCTAAAATAAGATTGCTTAGGCAAACATTATGTCTGCCTGGCTTCACACCTTATGTAAGGGCTACAGAGGATAGCGTTAAGCAGCACCGAGGTCTCGTTTGATGTGTGTTGACTTCAGTCAGGTTACATCTACACACAAAAGAATGGTCTGTGCATGTTTTTGACCTTTCATTATAAATATGAAATCCTATAAACCCACTGGTATGTCCCTCACAGAGATTTATAAATGGCTATGAAGCAGATTTTACACATTTAGAGGATGTTTCAATAATCAACATCATGGACATAAAGTATGTAGTGCAGTTATTTAGTTTAGTATAAGAAAGTATAAAGAAGTCTGGAGGGTGTAGCCATTATACTGCTCTACCAAACTGCTACCAAAGCCCCGACTGTGAAGTTGAGATGTTGGGAAAGAAAGAGTGAGAGTGTGATGGGAGGGAGGGTGTAGAGCCTGTAGAGATGGAGAAGGGAGACTGAACGTGCTGTAAGGGAAATCCTCGAGCAGTTTCTTTTGCTTTAGCAAAACTGAACGCACTGCACAAACCCCAAAGGCTCGTGTGGAGTGGGATGTGGGCGGACTGTTACCTAACGATGTTGGGGTGGGAGAGTTTCTGCAGAAGGCTGATCTCCCGTACGATGCTGTCCTGGTCCACGTCGTTTTTGTAGATCTTCACCACCATCACCTTCCGGCTGGTGCTGTGCATCACCTGAGGGACATTGGCGTCTGTTAGTAGCAGAGGGTGGTAGATTTACAGTGGCGACAGTGTCACAGCGGCTTTTACGGGAAAACTCTCAAATCAAGAAGTTGTTTCGATTTGAACATCCGTCTAAAACGTTTTCTAAATCTCACTCAAATCTGGACACACGAAAGCTCGCTAATCACTCCCATCCATCCCGTGGCCTCTTTCCAGTTCATTTCATCAGGGACAAAGCCAAAATGTATGGGCTACACTCCAGCCCTGAGGTCTCAACCAGGGACGAGCATTGCACCCTCATGGTCTCCAAAGCTGGTGGGCCAAGCACGGAATGGCAAGAATGTCCCAATTAGTGCCGGGAACAAAGCAAGCTTTGATGGCAGCTCACACGTAGGCCAGCAAGAAGGCTGAAGATGGGGGAGGACAGAAGGAATACCTTATAGACTTTGGAGAAGAAGCCGCTCCCGATAAGCTCGGCGGTAAAGTTTTCCCAGAACTCCAGTTTGCGGACGGCGGTGCGGAGCTTCTGCCAGCGGTCCACATGGTAGTACTTGTCTGAAGACTCACCGTACAGGGTGGGGCTGGTGGGCTCCGATGACACATCCACCTCACACATCCTGGGGATGTCCGCTAAAAGTAGAGACACATAGACACAGGTTAGGCTGCAGCTGCTAAAATCCATTTTAATAACAAGATGAAAACAAGCTGCCCCCCACCGCCCCAGGAACCCCCCAGTCTGTTGCCCTTATTACGGTCACTCCCCAACAGGGAGCGCTGTGCTGTATATGTAATTTATTCCACATGAACAGATCTAAATAAAATGATTACATGGCACATCATGTCATGTCATCATCACTGTGGAAAGATGGACCCGTGTGAACAGTGTCTTTGGTAGGATGGAGGGGTGCTGTTATAGTGCACCACTCAGCTGACCCACTGCAGGTCCTGATGTCCTCCCCTGGATCAGTGAACCAGCCTATAGTTGTCTGCCATGCTAACACACAAAGGAAAAACAAGCCGCTCTGGATCATGACACTGAACCATCAGAGACTGAACGTGGAAGCGTTCGGCACCACGGATGGAAAATCGTGGCTGCACACTTTGTGATGTTCTAACTTAGTTTATCTTACACGGGCTTCGCACAGAACATCATGTAGCGATCAAACAGACTTATTCTCTCCCGCAGCTCATAATCCTACCAAGAACGACAGGCACTGCACCCTTGTGAAGATGGAAACGCCACTTGAACCAACGACAACTTGCAACACACAATATTCATAGTTCCATCTGTATGTATATCGACATATCAGCCTGACTGCAGATTAAACAAGTTCACTGCAAGCTGCTGCTTCACTGATCCCGCAAACACAAAAGACTGCAGCAACCAAAAGGGAAATTTATGCATTTAACAGTACGAAAGCAAGCCTGGATGAAAAAGATGCTCACAAAAGGTCTAATTTCACGGAGCCACTTCTAAACTGCGTGGATGAGGGAAAGTGCTTCCACTCCTCAGAGTGAAACAAAGACAGTGAATAATGTGATGCTTAAAATAGAGGCAGGACTGATGGCTAACAGGGCCGCTCAGCAGTGGTCCGGTGAGCTGTTTGTCCTCCAGAGAAGGTATAATCTTGTTTCTGACCAGGGCTAACACCAAATACAGACCGTGGGTATATATAAAGTAAACGTACATGGACAGTAAATTACCCTTTTCCAGTATTTGAGCAATAATTCTCATTATTTTCATTATATGTCATTATATTATCATTGTGTCTCCAGCACCCTTTATTGCACACATTTAAATGCACAGTGTGATGTATATGTGGTTCGTAATACTGCAGCTGTTCTTCAGTAGGAACCAGTGGCCACTCATGACATACTGTTATTTAACCCTTTAACGTCCTCACCAACAAAAAAACAATGAAAAAATGTATTCTTTATATATTTTATTTCCTTGGGGCACTAATTACAAAAATCAATGTTTTTTTATGAACAGACCCCACATTTTTTGAAATATTGGCCTCTACCAAACGGTTGAGATGTCGTAAGTAAAACATGTTTTCAATAAGATATAGTGAGTCAAAATGTGCTCCACCATATGGTTGAGCAGAAGGTTAAAGGGTTAAAGAGTGAATTCCTAAATGTTAGAAACATTGCAGAGTCCCTAACGCACTGTAGGACCCCAGGCGAGGGCTGAACCCCCCCAAAGAGCTTCAACCATCTACTAAATAAAATAAAACTAGAAGATGACTGACCTTTTATCACATCCCATCTTTTACATACACACACACACACACATCACATGCTGGGCACATGAGATGGGAGTGAACCAAAGCTCACGTCCCTGAGTGAGACCGTTACGTGTCCGCTGCTCACTAAAGGGGGAGTCCTGACCTAATTTCAGCCACAGAGGACTGCTGTGACACCACTGAAGGTCAGAGTTTGTTTTTTTTTCCTCCACAACAGCCTCTCTCGCCTTTACGATGACGCCGGTGGAAAGCACACGCTGACACGCTAACACAATTGGCAGGGTTCTGTCAATCAAGCCGGTTGAATCAACCCCGGCTATTCATGCTGCTTTTGTTCATTCGGCTTGGGACTAAACAATCATCACACTTTGAGCTCCAACGCTGTCAGACAGAAACGCTTACAGTGCAGCCCCACCATCTAGCTACCTCTCCGTCTCTCTACTGTCTACCGTCTAAATCCTTTCTCTCTCCTTCCTTTCTTCTTCTCAGTAGGCCGAGAGACATATTTCACAGCTGTGTGTCAGAGTCTGCTGATACAAGCGGTGAAACTGCACCAAAACTGTGAGCTGAATGATGCTAAAATGCTTTGTAGAGTTGAGAAGAACTGAAAAGTTCATAATTCTCTCTCGATTGGTCAATATGGTGACATGTTTTCACATGATGCTTAGTCACTTTGATTTCTAACAAAAATATTGATGAATATTCTTCAACATCTGAAACTGAGAGTGACATCATTTCTCGTACCTAATGCAAATTAAATACTGCATATGGCATTAAATTCTGCAGTTTATTTCTCATCTATTTCTGTAGTGCACATTCCATTTCTTGTTTTTGTCTGCTTTTCCCTCTTCTCCTCTCTCTTACGGCCATCCAAACCAGCAGAGGGTCCTGTGATAACCATAAAAGGTGGATATCCCATCTGTTATGTCATTCTGAACATTTTGAAGCCTGCAGTTTTCTCTCATAAGCAGGAGGATCCACATTAGACACAGTGATAAGAATGTGGTGACACACATCAACAGCTCGGCGCTGCTGTCAGGATTTTAACAGTATGTAGCATCAACAACGATTCTTTTATCGCTGTTGTTGTCGGTTCTGACTCAGAGATCTTGCACGTGAGCCAAGGCGTGATTTTCAAGCCCAAGCTTTGTGTTTTTCCCCGACATGAGAGGGGACGGTTACACAAGCAACGTGCAGGAAAATCTGTCTGTGTGTGTGTGCAGTGAAAGGCCTCTATGACAAGCCGCTGTGAGTTTGACCTGTGCCTTACCACACACACCTCAGCAGGAATATCAGGGCTGGCCATCGCTGTTGCTGACGTCCTCCCAGCTGATAAGGAATGCTGCTCATGAAAGTTTCACAGTAAAAGTCAGTTCACACCAAAGTGAGCTTCGCCCCTCAACACAAGGAGAGACACTTTCTCTGAGTGTCCCAAAGATCAGACTGGGATGTGATGTTAGTTCAAAGCAGAGACTATGTGTGAGACTGTGTGTGTGTGTGTGTTTCTACACTTTGACTAGTGACTTTTGAGCGGCTATGAAAGGCCATGTCACCTCCTGAACAGGGAGACTAACGTCAACAGGTGACGTCAATGTGGTGACTCACTGAAGAGTTTAGGTTTGAAGGTAAAATGATGAAAGTCACACCATGGCTCAGTCTGCTCTCTTGTACACCAAATATGTGTTAACAAACTCGATGACAACCTAACATCCTACAGATGTTAAAATATGACCCCTTAAAATATGCCAGCACACTCACAAAGACGGGTGATTTCCAAGTGCACTTGATTGCAAAATGGGAAATTAATGCCAACTCAGTCTCGAATTGAGATTCTATTCTGAGTCTGTGTATGGATAATGGCATCTGCAGTGACTTCGGGCATGAAAGTATGTTGACAATGTAGGCAACTGTACCACAGCAGGGCATTACTCTGCCTTTAACAGCCCTCTAGTCATGACATTTTTGGCTGCAGCCACATGCATTAAAGCCAAGTGCTTAAACTGGCCTGAGCCAACCACAGTAGCTGTTAATTGCTTCATGGATTTTCCAAAGTGATGTGACGCTACAGCTACCCAGAGCTCCGCCTTCATCTGCAGGTTTTTGAAGGCACATGGCCGGCGGGCATCACTGATGTGTTGTATGGTTGGACACCAGATCAATAAAGGACAGCCAAGAGCCAGACAACACATAGCTGTGGCTCCCCACTGGCGTCAACCACACTAGGGGGTGGACACAGCAATGACAAGTGACGCCCCTGTTTCATAACATGAACCACTAATTTACACATTAGAGCGCAAACAATACACTCAATAGTCACAAGCAGTGCACACTCAATACTACAATGAGGGTCGCACATAAATGCAGTATAAACTCTAGGGCTTCATGCAAAGAACAGGCGTTAACACTTCACAGGAGAAGTGCTTAGGTGATGGCAATATTACCCACAATGCAATTGTATTAGCTGCAAAATGTGTTGAAAACTGTAGTTTTTCTTTGTTTTTAGCAATTATTTGCACATTTCCAGCAGACAATGGAGTGACATTCATTCATTCTGCATTTTATTTCTCGTCACCTGACAAATGTAAGTCCAAAATTCAAACTCCTTTTAGCTCTGCTTTGGTCTCCACCATCTCCTATTGGTAGAATATCTGGTTCTTGAGCAGGTAAATGCTGAAAACAATCTTTCACATTGAATATGGCCATTTCATCAACTGTTAATATACAAATATTGACCTGTGCAGCTTTAAGTATGTAATGTAGAAGTATGCATTATGCAGAATGGCTCATATCAGAATGTTGTATTATCATATACAATATGCTCAATCACTCCCAGCTCCTCTTTCAGCTTTCAGTATTTTTCAAGCTAGTCACATTCCTTCTCCCTGATGTTGCTGTCGCTTGGGACTGCTACATCTATCACCACCGCTTCTTCTGTCGCTGGTCAATCAGCACGATGTCAGGTTGGTTAGCCATCACCAGTTTGTCAGTCTGGATCTGGAAGTCCCACAGGATCTTAGCTTGTTCGTTCTCAATCACTTTTGGAGGTGTCTTCCACTCTGACCGTGGGACTTCCAGCCCATACTCATTTCAGCCGCTTGTATCCGCGATCTCGTTCTTTCGATCATTACCCAGAGCTCTTGAGGTGAGGGTTGGAACGTAGGTCGACACAAATGCGCTCTTCACCACAAAAGACCAATACAGCGCCTGCATTGCTGCAGACGCTGCACCAATCCGTCTGTCGATCTCGTGAACAAGACCCTCTGTAGTGGACAGGTAGTCAATCTTTACTCCAGATAATGAACAAAGTGTGAGCCACAGTAATGCAATCGCCGCTCACCATGTCTGACTGTGCATGCAGTTGTAAGGGAACTCTGTCAGAGAGCCTGCTGCTATAATAGGAATAGGGTTCACAGCCTCCACGGGAAAGTCTTGTGAACATCTGCAAAACAGTTTCAAGCATCTGTCTCGTCTGTACTTGATTATTCAGCATTCAGTGCCTTAGGAATTTTTGTGTGTATCAATCAGAACGAAACAGTGCTATTAGCGTCAGAGTTGGCTACAATGGGGTATATTTATATTTGGCCTGTGGCAGATGACGTGGGATATGTGAAGCTAAGTTATGGAGTCTGTTAATCAAAATAGAAGAAAACAGGCTGAAAAGATATTCATTTGGGATATACATATCAAATCTATCTACTCAACTATTGCAGTTTGGAACAGTTCGTCACAGGGAAAGGCACCGTGTTCAGGTCGCTGTCTCCTCTGGACGCATGGATTTTTTTACATGACACATGCACAGAAACTATTTATACATTAATTATTCAAGTTACTTAGAGAAAGTCTGGGAGAAATTTCATAGGTTTGATATGTTAATAATAATAATAATCTTTTCAGTGATATTAGGACAGGAGATTTAGTAGTTTTAGTGATGCTGCTTGTGCCTGCTGCTGTGAATGAGCCTCACTGCTGCAGTTCGAGCTCCACTCATCTAACTAACGGGGATGTCACCGATTGATGGACACAACAGCGCTGTCATGACAGCTTTTGAGCTGTTGTGGCTCTTAGAGGTCTTTCCTTGGAGCAATCCTCTGTCATTCAGGAAATGATACACAATACATTTCCTCTTCTGTGTCTTTCCACTCCACTGACCTCACTCACTGTCTTCACTTACCCTTCTTGAACTCAGGTTACACTGTTTTGTTTTTCTCTTGTTGGGAAACTATTTCCTGTGGTCAACTTTTTTTCATACCACAACATATTACTGTTAAACCAAACTGATAACAAAAAGTACATAATGTTTTGATTGCACAACACCCCAGTTATTGCCATCATGAGGATGGAAACACTGTCAGATACAACAGAAAGCTGAGGAGGGCACTGCCCTGCGGTGCACCGCCTAATACCAGGGTGCAGTGGTAATGTGGTTACTGTTACATCCATAACAGCAAGCTCCAGGGAAGAGGACTTAAGGGCGATATGTGAGACGTGATGTGTTAAAGGACTGTACAAAAAATATTAGATGGTGGAAGGGAGGCAATGGGTTTGGGCTCCGAAAAGAATGAGGGTTATTTATTATTCCTTTTTGCTGAAGATACGGTAGTCTAAGCAATTAGGGAGAGCAGGAGAGGGGTTTCTCATCCCAACTTTGAGATTTATTGTAAAAAAAAGTGAAAGAGTATAAGATTTGGTGAGATCAAAAGTGTTACATCCAAAATATTATAATGTAGACACTTGGGCAAGAAAATTTGTAAACTTCATGGTGGCACTAAAGGAAAAGTTAGGAGTCAAGTCATTCAGATACATCCTCTGGGAACCATGACCAACAGACCAGCACGGCCATCCCTGGATCCAGAGAGGGGCAGGAGATGTTTAGTAGACACCATTTAGTTTCCGGTGGCCACACTCCGACATTTGCCAGTTCCACTTGTCATGTGACATTTAGCAGATATGTGAAACTGGTTGTTCCGCTAAAATATTAAGATTTTAACAGGAGTGTAGCACCCTGAATTTGTTACGCACTTCTAGTGGCAGTATTAAACAAGAAGTATTGCAACTTTTCTCTTAACCATGGGGCAGCTCCAAAGAATGACAGCTCTCCATTTAAGGTGTATCAATATTATCAGAGGCAGATGCATTAATGATGTTTTAATGCTCGGGAGGTGGTTGTCTGCTCTGCAAGTAAAAAATACACTGCCTGCATTTAACTTTGAGCTACAAGAACAGCACTGGATATACCAATGTACAGTATCACATTCTAAGGCCTACTGTATATTAATATGACATCTTAAAATAGGAGGACTCAGCTGAGACCTGCTGGCTCTTCAAGCCACAGTCATTTTGGTCATATGGACATAGGTCTAACATCCACAGCGTTTCCAATTTTAAGGTGCGTTATACAGTAATTAGGAACTGCATCACTAAACATCTACAGCCCTTCATAATGCCTGTTACAGTTAGTTTACACTCATTGCTCCATTCAAAGTAAATAATTAGTAAATAATCAGTAAATAATTGAAAAGGCATTAGTTCAGGTCTGCCTCAAGCTTTCAAACACTTTTATTGCTTGAGTGTAACCTTATATCCACTGGGCCCCTTCACTGTGACACAAGAGACCAAACACTCGCTGCATGGTTAACATGCAGTGCATTCAGGCCATCTGGGGAGATCAGCCAGTATGTCCCTTTGTGGTTACGCATGGCAGCCAAACAAACAGCGAATTTTTAAGGAAATGTTGATGGCTTAGATGCTCCGACATATTTTCTTCTGCAAAGGAAACGTTTGAGAATAACATGCCACTTGTAGAGATGGCGAGTGGGCTGGAAACAGTGTTGGAGGTCATACAAAATGTGGAAAGAGCACAATGTGTCTCTGTCCCTTTCTACTGCCTCCCACCACAGCAAAACACAGCTCCCAGCGTTTAAGCCTCAGTGTTTGTCAAGTTCATGCAATGCGGGAAAAATGCGGACGTGCACCCAAAGATATCAACATCAATAATAACGACAGGATAGAAACCTGGTATAGAGTTATAGAGTTATAGAGTTATAGAGTTATAGAGTTATGTTTCCAGCGGCCTAAATCACACCTTGACACTAAATGACGAGAAATGTTTGTTCTTTAGAAGTTTTTTTGCCTGGTGTAAACACTGAATATCCATATGAGATATATGGCTGGAGAGAGAGAGAAAGAGAGAGAGAGAGAGGGAGAGACAGAGAGAGAGAGAGAGAGAGCAACACAGAGAGAGAGAGAGAGAGAGAGAAGAGAGAAGAGAGAGAGACAGAGAGAAACACACAGAGACAGAGAGAGAGAGAGAGAAGAGAGAAGAGAGAGAGACAGAGAGAGCGAAAGACAGAGAGAAAGAGGGAGAGTGAAAGACAGAGAGAGAGAGACAGAGACAGAGACAGAGAGAGGGGGAGAGAGAGAGACAGAGAGAGAGACAGACAGAGAGAGGGGGAGAGAGAGATAGAGAGAGAGAGAGACAGACACAGAGACAGACAGACAGAGAGAAAGAGAGACAGACAGACAGAGAAAGAGAGAGACAGACAGACAGAGAAAGAGAGAGACAGACAGACAGAGAGAGAGAGAGAGATTGGTGCTACGTGTCACATGCTGTTATTGTGGTGACAAAAAAGAGGAGAAGGGAGACTATGACCAGGTCCTCTCAGGCAGAGTGCTCCTGTTCTTCTCCTGACGTCTCTTCAGATGTGGCTGAAAGTCTGTTTCAAAGAAAGTCCTGCAGAAAAAGTTTCTGATCCAGCGTTGGAACAACCGTGTTCACTGCAGAGCGACCTGAACGAAGGAGAGAGGAGCCTAAAGCCGCTAACTCCATCATCCTGCTCATGTGTTGCAGTGCTTTGTCAGGTTCTGTCCATAGACTGACCATGAAAGCAGGCTGACTGTTGCTAATAGTTTATCTGTTGGTAACCATAGCCAAAGGCTGCTGGCACTTTCACTAATTGCTCCTGATGGCAGCATACTGTCAGCTACAGCACCACCGAGGGTGGGGTGATGCGCTGTGTGTGCTGAGTTTCACCCAGACCCCACGTGGAAACAAGCGGAACACAGGCGGTGCACAGAGAGACATCACAAAGATGCTAAGATGTGAAGTTGACGGGACGCCTCTTTATTTCACAGTGAGGTCATTCTCAGCCTTCGCCATCCGGCTTAGGCCGAGAGGACGCGACACTGGTGATGATCAGAGGGAATCACTCTCTAATCCACGCATCAGCATCAAAAACATGAGAGGAAGAGTGGAGAGGATCCATTAGGACTCCCTCTCTGTCCCTCCACAGATAAACCCTCGTCCCTGGGGAGGGACGGAGGTAGACGACACAGATGGCTCGCTAAGAACTGCTTCAAAGGCCTGCTGCTGCCTACGCTGCCCGTGCAAACATGAACCTTGGATCCAAGCAGCCCAGCTTCCCAGGAACAGAAGTCAGATAAAGATAAATAAGAAGTGGGTAAATAACTTTGAGCCAGAGCTCATTACAATGCAAACAGCCACCAACAGAGAAACATTTATGTAGTCATGTTTTCATTGCCTCAAGCCATTTCTACCAGTTGGACATTACTTCCTGTTACATACACTTTGAATGTACTTGAGTTGACCCAAGCTACATATGTATGTATCCCAACCATTTCACACAAATGAAGAAAAAACAAGTGAGCTTTGTGTTCACAAGCGGCAAAAATTCATTTTACATGTGATACTCGGCACTAAATGGAAATCTCAGATGCAAGTGTTTGTTCTGGCCTGGGATCAGCACAATCTGATACCTTTGTACTCCTGCTGCGGCCGCATCTCTAAATCAAACAGCAAGCGAGAACAATCCCTGGAGCTCGGCAGCATCGGTGCATGAGAAATAAACTACAATCTATCCATTCATCTACGGAGCCCCGAAGCACTGAATATTAAATAAACAAGCAGCCTCTAGCTGGCTGAGCTGACAGGAGCTAACCGGGGAACTCTGGTAGTGAAAGAGAGGAAGGGGAGACGTGATGGGCTGAGGTAGCGGCGACAAGATCATGCCGTAAAAAGGTGAAATGCTATATGTCATTATGAAAAGGGACATTATGAGATATAACTTGACTTGAAATAAAAGTGCCAATATGAAAAAAAAACGACTTTTGAAAAAGAGCATTTTAAATACAAATCATGTCCAAAAAAACTGCTAGATTGAATAATTTCTTCAGTTATTTCAGAAATTGTATGCCTGTTTAAATACTTTTTATTTTTACTTATCTAACGTTGAAGATTTGGGGGTTCCATATTTTTCTACTAATTGAACATATTCTTTTATTTGAGAACAAGCTTAAATGAGATTTTCTGACCAGGAGGCCATTCGCGAGAGGCACAAAGAGAGACGATGTGCACAACCCGCAGAGGATGTGCTCCACATGCAGGGCAGGTAACAGGACTCCTCTCTGACATGCCATCTTTGCACGGGTTTAAGAAGGCAGGAAGCTGAGCAAAGGCCTTTCTGTTTCAGAACAATGCAGAGCTAAACACAACTGCTGCACCGCAGACTCACCTGCTGAAAGCCCCCGTTCATCAAAGACACGTTAACACACAGGAAACACAGTGCTTTAACACGTACTGTCGCTGCTGTGACAAGTGTGACACGCTTGACTCCAGGCAGTGCAGCGCCGCACACGGGTCACGGCTCAACACGCTGTTGTGGTTTCTCAGCTCAGTGGCACATAACTTTACTTTGTCACCTAGTTGGTTCACTTTGACTGAGTCTACACACATGACATACAGACATAAGCCATCAAAATCACCTCCTCCTGGTAAATACACAGGTAAAAACACACAAAATGTATTCATTCACTGTAAGAAATGCAGTACAAACAACAAGAAGAGGTGAAGATAAATTTGAGTCTCTTAATACTTACTCCATTGATTTAATAAGCTATTCATATGCATCTTGTGGATGGCGGAGCAAACCCAGAGGTCTCTGTGCAGAAACTGAGGAGGAACCACATACATGCAACAGCAAATGAGCGAAAGCACAAGACACACGACAAAAACAGCACACATGTCAGCGAGCAGCAGTGAAAACACGGACGGCGAGTGTTACACATCAGACAGTGTTTCTCTAAAAAAGGTCACAGGTGAGTTTAGTCACTGCTGACGGACGACAGTAATGATGCTGTGGACAACACAACATGGGCTGTGCTGTAAGTGGCACGTGTTGCATTTATGGTAAGAAACATCCCACATGTAATATACACAGCACATACACTGTAGTATATAGTATATAGTATATAGTATATAGCACAGCACTGTGAGAGTCACTGTTCCTGCTCCAGTTGCTTGCTAGAGGTCTGAAGACGTTAAGTATCCAGTACAAGAAAAAAAGGAACAATGTGAGAAAAGACAAAGACATTTTGTGAAAATGTCTTTCCCTGTGTTTAAACAGGCATTCATTTATTCTTGGCCACTCAGATGCAGCACAACAAGCCGTAAACACAGAATATCTACACGCCCAGCAGACACACGGCATCATCAGCATCAGCTTTACTCTGGTCCATGTAAGTCCAACCCTCAGAGCTGCTGATAATTCCCTTTTTCATAACACTTTGTCTTTGGGCCCACTACTTTAGGATGTGTATCACTCATGCTGAAATAAAGGCTTTAAGATATAGGGCCGCCCCCCCAACCAGAGGGTCCTTCCAATTTCAAACCGCTCTAATCTCAAGCGAATTACCGCAAAGCAATTGCTGCTGGTGAACATGGTTTTTCACTTGGAAACCTATCAATGTGCAGGTTTGTGCCTTTCATTTAACCCCTGTGAGGTGTTCAGGTCTGTGGGACCCGTTTTTTTAGCAAAAGAAAAATGATACGATTAATTAGTTTTCCAAACTCAGACTCATTGGCCTGAGTTTGGAAAAATTATTAATGGTATCATTTTTCTTTTGATAAAGAACATAAAAAGGGATGAAATCCGGTCCCATAGACCCGAACCCCATACAAGGGTTAAACAGCTGCTGACCCTTCAGGTTTCTTTTGGGACCCCGCCGGGGTCTCGTTCCTGAGGTTGGGAACCCCTGCACCATATAACTAATATGTGCCCAGTCCAGTGTGGTCAGCAGCAGCTTAGTGCCTCCACCTCTCAGTCCTCTGTGCCTGCAGGTGCTCCTCTCGTGTTTCTGAAGACATTCCCCTGAATAGTAAGAGCATCATGGGACTTTAGTTCGCTCTCTCACTCACAGGAAGTCTTCTTCACACTTCTTTACCTCACTCACACACTTTAAACACACAGCAGAGATCGGTCCACTTACACGGGCTCAGTCCCCACAGGAAGAAGGCAGCTCGGCTCTAAGGCTCCGGTGGACTGCCGTGCATCTTCTCCGTCCTCCGTCCTCCGTCCTCCGTGCTCGGTGCAGCAGTCCCGCTCCTCCTCACACCCTCCCGGTGCAGCTCAGCTCTCTGAGACACGAGCCCCGCGGGTGGACTTGCCTGCTCTGTGGGCTGTCTCAGGCAGCAGCCTCAGCAGCGATGGAGGACGGAACTCCACCCACGACGTGAGCAGGGGGTGGGGGGGCAGGGGGGGGCGTGTCCCCATGAGGCTGTAGGGGAGACTCCCAGGGGCCTGTGGGGGGACTGATGGAGATGTTCACATGGTGACAGTTTGTTGATGGAAGTTGTTTTGTGTGAAGACCCCCCCCCCCACACACACACACACACACACACACACAGGCCCCTGGGAGTCTCCACCAGAGCCTCATGGGGACACGAGGACAGTGTCCTCTGAAAGCTGTTTGTGCTGATCAGAAGCATCCAGACCGAGCACAGAGGTGGGAGTGTTTTGAACAATGTGGAGCTGCAGCCCACAGCAGATCCTCCCACTCAGCCAGCGTGGGGAGGGGGGGTGAATAGACTGGAACACAAGGCACACGAACAACAGGCACACAGACAAGTGCACAGTGTGGAGAACGGAGGAGGGCTTCGCATGGTGAAATGATGAGAGGGACACGACAACACAGGCTCATGTAGGCTGAGGGTGGAAACCAGCAGCCACTCACATGTTCAGCAGCACACTGTGTGTGTTGTACTGTTGTTCATTCTCAGACTGTTTCATCTGAAGGATTGTGAAAGGCTGAACCACAAGGATCCAGTATTCTACAAAGATTAGAGTGAATGCGGCTGTGGCTCAGCGGTAGAGTGGGTCGTCCCTCAATCAGAAGGTCGGGGGTTCGATCCCCAGCTCCTATGGGTCAACATGTCGAAGTGTCCTTGGGCAAGACACTGAACCCCAACTTGCTCCTGAAGCAGCTTCAGTGTGTGAATGAGTATGAAAGAATAGTCTCCTCCAAATTACATTCCTCCTGTATGAATGATGTGTGAATGGGTGAATGAGGATGTCATGTAAAGCGCTTTGAGTAGTTGAAATAACTAGAAAGGATCTATACAAATACAGACCATTTACCATCAATGTACATTATTTTAACAAGGGGAGGAGAAGGGGATTAAATGCAACAATCCCTGTACTGAAGTGAACAGATAAGATAAGATAGCACTTTATTAATCCCTTGGGAAAGTTCCCTCAGGAAATTGAGGGTCCAGCAGCAGCACAGCACCGACAGCACAGTAAAGCACACAGGTGAGATATAAAATTGTAAAAGTATAAAAGTATGAAAAATAAAAAATACAATAAACATCCAGTAGTGATAAATATATTCATATATACACAAGAGTAGTATTGCACACAGGGACTTTAGCAGAGCATGGTGCACACGCCTAAATGTGTTCATATTCATGCCATCAGTATTTGAAACAGGATGAAAACCTTCATGGAGCCAGTCAGTGTTCACTGAATGCTGGTGTTATTAGTACTTTATTGATTACTTTGTCTTATGTACGGTGACCTTCCGTGTCCTGAAAGGCGCCTATAAATAAAATGTATTATTATTATTGTTATTATTATCACAGGGGAAGCTCAGCGATTTCACACGTGACCATCAGGTCACCGCTCTTTATCTAGCGTGGCTGGTGGGGCCCCTCTCAGAGGTGTAATACTAAACGACTGCTTCAGGATTACGGAAGATCTCATTACTCTTTTGATGACAAGTTCTCCAGCCCCCCCCTACCCCCCGATCTGATGACACCCAGCTACATGAGACATGATGAGCAGGTGACATGATCACTCCTACTACACAGAACAAAGGTGCTTTCCAGTTTTGTCAGAATGAGCCAAGTTGTACACTCTGGCTGTGGGGGGGGGGGGGCAGGCGGGAGTCCTGGTGTTTCACCCTTTTCTGTGAAGCTGCTACAGAGCCAGGTTTTCCCCCAGAAACAGAGGTAACAGGAGGAGAATATGCTTCTAGCTTGTTCTACAGCTCAAAAGCTCACTTAATGCTGCTTTCAAGTGAAAGAAACAGAAAATGCTTTTTCATTTGTTTAAGCACTTCAGTGTGAACAATCTAGTGTCAAAGACGGTGTTTATTAAAAACATATTCAAGTCACAAACTTCAGCTTGCTTACACTCTTGTTTCTTGGGACATTAGTTTGACCTGATTTTTCATTAGGAGCCGACTGTGGCCCGACACCTGGTGCCAGCGCTCTCCTCCCTGTGATGAAAACATCACGCGCAGTTTGGTTTTACTGCCAAACCCGGCGAAGAAAACCGCTGCAGAGCTCAGCCGCGTTTGTGGAGGCGCTGCGAGTGTTCTACTGCGAGGCCCCTGCCTCTGCTGCAGTCGTAACACTAATAATGACAACGATATTACTGATGACGCTACCTTCTGCTCTCTCTAGTTCATCCATCATCCAGTCTGTTGACTTCATATGCAACAGGCCTTTTCACAGGCGGTCTACTCTGTCAGTTTGGTTTGGAAAGATAGGACTTGTAAGAGCAGCTGTGGCAAGCAACCTTTGACAACTAGCTCCAGCTTGGGGGGGGGGGGGTAAAAGGAGCCACTAGTGTCCCAGCGCTGATCTTTGTTGACACAGTGTCTCAGAAAAAGTGCTGGAGAGACGGTTTAAGAGGTTTAACCTGGAAGAAATGAAAATGATAAAGTGCTCAGCTGAACTGCTGCTCAGTTGTGCTGCTGAGCTCTCACTCATTGACACTCCTTATGTTGCCCCCTGTAGTGGCTGAGTCATGCCTGACACCTGGTGGTAAAATGTCAGCATTACAGGTCCGGTCCGGTTTCAGGCTGAATATCAAACTGGTTAGAACACTTTACATCACAAATCTGCTGCTCTGCGTTCGGCTGTGCCTGTGATAAATACACTCAGCAATGCATTTGCCCATACGTTTTTATTAAAGATATTAAAGGAACAACATAGTAAAGCTCTCCGGCCATACTGAGGTATCAGAGTAGGAGTGATAGCACAGCAATAGCTCTTGTAGTGACAGAAAATGTTGCTCTTCATTGAGGAAAAAAAAAACTGAATTACACTTACACACACACACACACACACACACACACACACACACACACATGATGAGGTATAAATCTCTGAGGCATTTTGGTGTACAGTGAATTCATTATTAATTAATAATAATATCTCTGCCACAATGTAATGCGCATCAGGCACTGAATCAACAGCAATAATCTGCATGTCATCTGCTGGGACACACTGCCACCAGCTGCTTACGTGTAACTTCAACACACAGATATATAAAAATGCACACCGTCATAAGACACACACCGTAAATATATAGGCAGCGTATCCTGATAAATACGTTGTTCTTTCAAGTCTACATTATGTGAATGCTCTTTATATTATATAGAAGCGGTGCAATACAGCAAGCTGCTCTGCATTTCTCTAACAGCATGTTTGCTGGGTAATGTGGCTCCTACTGTAGTCATGGAGCCCAAACCCATCAGGCACTAACTGAGGAACAGGTATAATGCATAGTAGAATGCATCTATTTTCAAATAGTCTTTGGTGTAAACGGCAGAATACTTGGTTACATCACAGGGTGTCACGGAGCCTCTAGGACGACCTAGAGTCGCTCGAATGATGTGATGATTTTTTTTTTTTCCAGCACTCGGATAAACAAGTTGAGGCACCTCGACTGTCTGCGGCGAATGTCTCTTTCTGTCTTTAAAAAGGGACTGAAGGGGCGTCACTTCCTCTCCAGCCGGGCCACGATCCGTCCAGCTTGTGACAGAGGCAGTAACGGATCTGAACAGTTACATTTTTTTATCGATTACAGCAATTATAGACTCAAAGTGTTCAAACACAGCTTCTTGGTGGTGGAGATTTTTTCGTCTTTGACACGAGGGTCAAAGGTCACACGTCGAGCCCGTGTGGTCTTTGGTGTTCACCGTGTGGACAGAAACATGTTGGTTAGACATGAGCATCGAAGGTCAGGTTTCATAGACAAAATGATTAATACATTAGTTCAGAAAATAATGGGCCCTACTTGTCGACTTTTGGTCACTTGTTTAGTCTACAAAATGTCAGCAATTAATGAGAACCAATTTTCAATTCAATTTCTCTCGAGCCAGCATTCCTAAACACAAACACATTCAACTTATGGTGATACCAAAGAGAGAAAAGCAGCAGATCCAGGTGAGAAGCAGGAACAGCATAGTTTCAGCAGATTTTCTTGTTCTGTGTCGTAAACAAGTGGCCCAACTCACATATGATTTCCCTACCGCACCCTAACGTCTGTGTGTCTAATGGCTTTGTTTCCTTTACAGCAGGCTATTGGTTTCACAGCTGACTCGTTTCAGCAGCTAGCGTGGCCTTTGGAGAAGTCCTGCCAGATGTGCAGCAGCTGTGATGGGTCAAACCGGTTGACAATGACCAGTTTGGCAAAGGTGCACCTGTCGTACTCCAGCTGTCCGATTTCAAACAGGTTCCTGAGGGTCAGCAGGCTGCGGGAGTACACCGGCTGGACGCCCAGCACGCGCAGACACAAGCCCACATACACGTCCTCCAGGGGGACCATCCGCACAAACCTGGAGGCCCGGGAGATCCTGGCGGCCAGGTCTGTGGAGAAGACGTACCCGGCTCCAGACACGTACGGGGGGAAGCTGTCCTCAGGGTACAGCTCCTCTGACACGTGCCACTTGCTGCTCCTGTCCCTCCTCGGAGTGCCGTCACGTATGACCGAGCCCGTGATGAAGTCCTGCCTGGGGGCGCTCCTCAGCCGCCTGAGGAGGTGGAACACGTTCACAAAGATGTCAGCGTCCACCTTCATGGCGTACGAGGCGTTCGGGCAGTGGGTCGCCAGCCAGTTCATCATCATCAGGGTCTTGATGGTCAGGTTCTGGTAACTGTCCCGGAAGTTCATCTGGATGATGTCTGCGTGCTCCCTACTCTCCTCCTCCAGCTTGTCCTGGACTCTGGACCCCTGCCCCCCCTCGGGGAGCCCCACATAAAACAGAGTGAGGGTGTCCTGACTCGGAGCACCCCATGTTTTCCTGATGGCCTCCCTCGCTGCAGCCTCCTGGGGGGCAACTGGGACCATAAAAACCAGGAAGGGGCATCTGTGGCTGCAGGCAGCGGGCTGGTTCAGAATGTAGTGGTAAGTCTGGGGGGAAATGAGCCGGAACTCCTCCGAAGAAAGGGGGCTGGGCTTCGGATGATCACTAAGAGTTACTCTGCTCACTAAGATCTGAGCTGACAGGACGAGCACAGCGGAAACGGTGAGTAACTTCACTAACCTCCACAGAGAAGCCCCCCTCATCGCCCCGCAGGCTGCACGCCGCTCTGCTGCCGACGGGCCGGATACCAAGATCCAGGAAGTCACGGCGCACTTGGAGGGCGGCGGCCCCTCCCCGCTGCACGGACCAGGAAATGGATGTCTGCCGAGAGGTATGTGACTACCCAGCGGGCCCAGCCGGTTGGGGGGGGCAACTGCCCGCGGTGATTGGTGGATTTTATAGATATTTATAGAAGAGGCGGGACTTCAGGTTTTTCTTCTCCGTCACTGGATATGATGGTGAACTTAAAAAACACTGCAACAGTTTGTAATGACAGTAATTTATCATTATTATTATTATTATTATTATTATTATTATTATTATTATTATTATTATTATTATCATTAACATGATCATTATTATTACTATTATTATCATTATCATCATTATTATTATCATTAACATTATCATAATCATCATTATTATTATTACTATCATTATCATTATCATTATCGTTATCGTTATCATTATTATTATTATTATTATTATTATTACTACTATTATTATCATTATCACTATCATTATTATTATTGCTATTATATTATCATTATTATTATTATTATTATTATTATTACTACTATTATTATTATCATTATCATTATTCTTACTATCATTATTATTATTATTATTGTTATTGAGTGGGACAGGATGCTCATAGACATACATTGTAATAATGACTCAGTAATGAATAATCACTAAGCGCTAGTCACTAGTTTAAACATTTAACCACTCCTGAAGAAACACAGACAGTTACGAACCGCTCACTGAAGATCCCCTCATACTGCACGTCTCCCTGTCGCCTCTCTCTCGGAGCTCTTCTCTGCCCACTCCACAGTCCTGGACCTTCACACTCAGTGCTTCCTGTGTGTCGGTGGGGGCCACCAGAGGCGGCCCCGTGGGCCATCCAGTCACAGACTGCAGGTGGCCAGGACTCATCATCACCCACCAAAACCATTCAGCACCTAAGCATGTGTGCAAGTGCTGGACTCAGTGTGGCGTGGAGGTTTTTCTTCTTCACTGAGCTCAACAAATGAAAGGCCTGAACATCTTCCTTTTAAACAAACTGTTTTATTGTAATACAGTTTACAGCGAAACACCTGTTGTTCACCCAGTTATAAACAAACCAAACTATAGAAACAAACTTAATTTACACAGGCATTCTGCAGGTGGTGGTCAGTGGTTTAGTATGCTGCTGTAGCAAGGGAGGGGGAGGTGGGGGGGGGGCTTACTATGTCAAACTGAGTCCAATTGGAATTGGTTTTTTTTTTTCATGTGCTTAGCATAAACATCTTCTGTGTCAACAACACGTAACATTCTCTTGTTCCACATATATGTACTCAATTCACATTTTGCAAAAAGAAGGAAAAAATGTAATCACCGCATTTCAATACATACTGAATAATAACAGGTCCTGCCTCAGATTCAAAAGATAAGCAAAACAAATCGAAACACATCAGCTCGTCTTTTCTCTGTTCTTTAGCTTTAAAAACAATACTAATACTGTGGCTGTAGCACAAGGTCTTCAGGGGCTCACATAATGAATGGAAACATTGCCATCCACGTCAACATGGGATGTGAGGGGTAAAGTACTTTTCCATACATTTTTTTTTTCTCTTTTCATTTCCATGTCTTCCACACCAGATGTCGGCTTGTCTTGCGGGAGATGAGGGAACCTGGGGGGGGGGGGGGGGATAAAGTGACACTGAGACGAGTTAAGTTGCACAAAGACAAACGAATGGCAAGTTAGATGGAGATATCTGACATCTGAGCAGTGCCATCGGAGGAATATCCCTTTTCAAATGTTTCAGTCAGATGTATACATGTACTGTACTGTACTGTACAAGGAGCAGAAGTTCTGTGATAAATCCATTATTGGTTTAAGCAACGAGGCCCTGAACCTAAACAAGACCACGTTGTTCTATAAACAGCCCGTCCTTCCTGTGAAACCCCAAACGTGGCTTGGATGTGAAATAGGGAACTGTGTTAATTACTGTACACAACGTGATGCCCAAGCTGCAAACTCGCCTCCCCACAAACTGCAACACAAGACAAAGGATCAGAATCAGGTGAGATGGAATTGTTTTTGCTCTCTTTGGTGTGTGGGTAGAATCTGTGTGGGCTTGATTTAAGTCCAGTTTGTAACATGCACATCGGTTTCCGCACTGGCAGCATTTCCACAACCGAATCACATGGGGAGGGGCCTATGGGGTGGCGGCTGGTCTGTGAGCGAATGGGAGGAGGGGAGGTGTGTTGGTGTTGCATGGAGGCAGCAGGGCTCTTGGCAGTGGCTTTGGTCGCTGCAGGGTGTGTGGCTGTGGGAGTTGAGGTGGTTTATGGAGAGTCCAGACAGAGTAG
Organism: Pempheris klunzingeri; assembly: GCF_042242105.1. Taxonomy (NCBI): domain Eukaryota; kingdom Metazoa; phylum Chordata; class Actinopteri; order Acropomatiformes; family Pempheridae; genus Pempheris; species Pempheris klunzingeri. The sequence goes on from NC_092018.1 coordinate 22,075,249, forward strand.
TAGCAGTGTTGGTGGTGGCTCTGGTGGGTCGTTTATGATCGTTTCCTCCTCCCCTCCAGGTTTCTAAAGTTGGATGGCCTGATCTTCATCTCAGCGAACTCAATCGAGTGCTCGTGGCCTTTCCAGTGGAACCAGTTCACACCCTGGAGGAGGAGGAAATGGACACACGATGTTAGTCAGAACAGAAGTTAAAGTACAGACTCATATGACAGCCAAGGCAAGGACATCAATATCAGACAATCCCGATAAGATAAGATAAGATAACCACAGAACCACATCAGCAATCCTCGAAACTTTTTCAAGAACTAATCCTGATGAAACACTATCACAGACTCTCTAAACCCTCTGAAGGCCTTAGTGATCCTAATCAACCTCCAATGAAACCCCATCAGGAAAACTCTCAAATACAGCTGAACGCTCTTCATGGATCCTGGAATACCTTCATCTCAAAGACGCCATTAAGGACCCAAAGCGACCCCAGGAGCTCCTCAGGGAGCCTAACGTGAGAGTCACTCTCCATTTCAGGGCATGAGTACGCAGTCACACTGTACCTTGCTGTGACTGTTGTCTCCATATCGTCCCATGAGGTTGACACGGTGGCAGTTTTTATACCAGAAGGCTCCCTTGTAGGACAGAGCACAGTTGGTGACGGCAATGTCATTGTCGTGGTCATAAGTGGAGAATGGACGTCCGTGGTGGTAGGTCATAGAGTCACCTACAGAGACACAGCAGGGAGAGAGAGAGAGAGAGAGAGAGAGAGAGAGAGAGAGAGAGTCAATGCAATCAAAGTGAACAACGACCGCATCTCTATAAAAGGAGGAGGGCGCCACTCGTTGGATGTTTTTTGCTTTCTTGGGTCTAGTGCTCCAGTGCACCAGCCTGTCTCACACTGAACACTGAAATAATCTTGAGCTTTTATTTGATGGCTTCATTTCTTGTCTTTTCTTTTGAAACATCTTTTAGAAAGATAGTGTGTTGTGTCTTCTTCATCTTTTGGTGCAGATGATTAATACCCACATAAGACATGCATGTGACTCTTGGTGATGCCTTAAGTCCTTATGGCCCATTAAAAAGTAGGATAAGGCCGGAGATGGTCTATATTTTTCTTATTATTATTTTGTTATTACAGGTATTGTGTGTGTGTGTGTGTGTCACAGCCTGTGCCTCAGAGCTCCTCTTTTGTCCAGAAACTATTAAATCCACATCAGTGAGCTTCACTGTTCACTGGCTGACATATTCCTTCATCACCGTGAACACAGGAACACACTGGAGTTTCCTCTGACTCACTCCCACACACACCGTCCTGCTGCCCCAAACACTCACTGGAGCTGATTAGTCCACTGCTGAAAATAGTCCCCTAAAGTGCACTAATTCCTCGTGTTTGAGTAACATTTGATAAAATCTACAGGGAGCTGCTGTTAACATAAATACATACAGTATGTATGTGATATATACTGCATGTGAGCTGTGTGAAATATGTTTTGCATGCCCTCAGCAGGAGCTGCTGTGTTTGTGGCTGACTGCAAGAGACAGCATAGAGAAGTCAGAAGGTTTTGAGAGACAGGCTGAAGAACTGTGGACACGTTTGGCTGCAGGATGCAGAAGTCAGCGTTACCTGCTGTTCCACTGTATCCTCCTACGTGGACCTTGTAGCGGCTCCGAGGTTCAGAGACAGAGAACTTGTCGTACTGAGCGTAGGCTGTTTCTCCCTTATCTCTCAGGTCGACTCGCAGCTCGTACTGACCTCCAGCTGTGATCTTATGCAGGTTGGAGAGACCTGAGTGAGAGGGGAGATTATATATTTAAACTGGACTGATAGCAATAACTGTCGGTGATGGCTTTCACAAGAATGTATCATCAGATTATACATCACTTTGTATTTAAATAAGAAACAATACATATCATTGTTAAGGCTAAATACCATCTGATGTTGGATTCAAGCTTCAAAGTGTATCTATTTTATTCCATTATCTAGCATGTGTATGTTTTTTATGTGTTAAATTATCCAAAACAACCAGAACTTTATAAAAAAACAATTATTAGTGTTAGTAAAATCAATGTAGAACTTTTGTCTGATGAAAAACAACCTGTGGGGCTGTGCTGATCTATCGTGCCGCTGATGTCAAACCACACTAAATACATCCCATCAGGACGGCATTCAACTTGTGTAAACCACCTTCGTCACAAGACTGAAAGTGTTGATATATGACCCTATCCTTCTGCCGTATGTGAACGTACCCAGCCAGAATTCATCATTCATGTCACCGAAGCCAGCTGTGTAATTCTTCCAGTTGCGGAAAAACTCCAGTCTGCCACTCTGGCGCCTGAGAAAAACCTGCAGAGAGACACGGAACAGGAATGAACAATGATCACCGGGCATTCCCACTGCTTATGAGGAGTGTGTGAAATATCTGACGCTGACCACTTGTGGTGCACAGCCACAGCAGAATAGTCACCATAGACATCTCAATGCTCTCAATAAGTTCTCTATGAACTCATTCTTAAATATTAAAGATATCAAAACTGCATTGAAGCTGTTGTACAGTATTATACAGTCCAGTATTATCACAATATACAGTTATTATGGTGAATATGTTGCTTAACAGTTTCAAGCGACGCCTTTCACATTAGTTTATCCATTCCTAGTATAGAAATATCAGCTGGGCAGCTATGACCACACATAAAGCACATATGTCCCAGTTAGCTTAGAGACTTACGATCCATCCGCCTCCATCGGTCGCCATGTCGCAGTAGACCTGCAGCGGCTGGCTCTCATCTCCACCCAGATAGATGGTGTACAGGTCTGATGAGGTGTCTCCATTCAGCAGAGCCTGGGAGCAGTCCTTGGGGTATCTGTACAGCACACCAGCTACACACACACAGAAAACAGGTGATATTATGGACTAATCAACAAAGTGGACCGACAGACTTTGCAACAATGGATACTGGAAGTTCAGGACCCATGAATTTGAAATAGCAGCATCTGCATTCCTATTACAATGGACCCACAGGAATCTAAACCTGCTCTGTGTGTGCTTGGATCCACTCACTGGTGGTGAAGACAGTGGTGATGACTCTGCTTCTCTTCGGACCAGCAATGGCCTGCAGCTTGACTGAATACTGCGTGGAGGCGCTGAGCTGAGCCATGTTATAGGAGACGGCAGTGGGACTCAGGACCACCTCCTGCAGCAGCAGCATGTTCAGACATTTTATTCCCAGACACATCTCATGGATTTAACGTACCACTGACCATTCAGAGCAGCTTGTGTGGCGCTCTGGCGTCTACTCACCCGGACGGTGCCGTCTGCGGACTCGAAGCTGAGGATGTATCCGGTGATGTCAGCGCGAGGTGGCTTCCAGGTCAGCAGGCTGTTCTCTGTCTGGATGTTACTGGCTGCCAGGTCCTGGGGGGCGTCCACATCTAAAAACACAACAGCTCTTTCAATTATTTCATTTTTTTTTTACTGTTTTGGCATTGCTGTCAGTGGATCTTCCTCTCTGTTGTTCAGGCCCTTCTCTGATCTTTTCTTTTCATCTGTACTGAACGTGATGTTAGAACCAGTAAAGTTAACAGTCCAGGTCTCATTAGACAAACTCATCAGCTTTTAGGCAGGAGTGCTCACCCGTGGTAAACTCAGTCGTAGTGGCTGCACTCTTGGCCAAGTCCCTCACAGCGTACACCTTCACGGTGTAGTGTGTCGCCGGCGTCAGAGAGCTCATCTCAAACTCCACCACGTTTCCGGACACGCGCTCCATCACTGGAGCCACTGGGACGACACACACAGGCAGGCCTTAAGCTACCACATCAAAGGACAGCATGCAGGACACAAGAAGACGAAGCAAAGATTCCTCCCTGCCCTCTGGAAAACTTTCTTTGCACGTCTTGATCGTGATTTAACAATGGATGGTGGGAGAAGAATTAAAACACAAAGCCAACTGTTGTCAACAGAAAACATTTTTCAGTTAAAAGGCTGTCAAAGCACATGCATTTATTTGTGTGTTATCTAAATGTATTGTGTGCGTCAGACTCCCGTAGATACCTGAGTCTGCGCTGTAGGTGATGACGTAGCCGTCGACAGTGGCGATGGCCGGCTGCCAGAGCAGCAGAGCTTCGGTGTCTGTGATGTTGGCTGCAGTCAGACCGCGGGGCTTATCCAGAGCTGTAACACACACACACACACAGTCAGTAAACAGTATCTCCCCGTAAACAGAGCTATTGTGTCGGCTCATCACTACCATTCTTAATGACTGTTGTCATTGTACATTTTATGAATCAGCAGCTAAATTATAACACTTTGTTATCTGTGTTAGATTGTCATAGTTCCTACCTGTAGTGACGCTGTCTGATCCAGGCTCACTCTCCCTTTGACCCTTGATGGCAACCACGGTGACCTCATAGGTGACCCCAGGGGTCAGGTTGGGCAGCACAGTCTGAGACTCAGAGCCGTCCACCGTCAGCGTCTTAGCATTACCTGGGAGGACAAACAACACGCCATAAGAGCCAATAAAATTCTGATATTTGCCATTGATTAGATAATGGCAGTCTCTCAGGTTTCACAGTACGGCCTGATGCCAGGTCCGGTTTTTCCCACTCATAGAAATCTTGGCTCGTGTAGAAAGGAGGCTAAATCTAAACTGTAAAGACTTGTTAGATTACAGTCAAAACATAACAATGGATGTTCCCATTCGACCATTTTTGTGTTACCTGTACGCATAGGATGCCTACAATGTGCTGTTTTCAAAAAGCTTGCTGCAAAATAACTCGTATTATGATGGCTTCTGTATCTTCAGACAACAAGGCCTGCATGGCTTTAAGCTAGTTCAAAGGTGAAAAAAACTGTGAGTTGTGTCATAGCTCTCTCTGTTGCTTGGCAACTTACATGGGTAAACTTGACATTTGTCAGTTAAACAGAAGCTATTTAGTGATGGGGCCAAATTCAGATTTTAAAACAGTGTATTTTCATTACAAAATGTGAGGCTGGGTGTGAGAGTCTATATGCCATCCATATATAATGCTTAGTGCTATCCATTAATGTCAGAGTGTTACATCAGTGATGAACTTTATTTTCTTCACTCTGAATAAAGAATAAAGAATTCTTAGATATAAGAACAAAGATCTAATAATGATTTTTATTAGATTTTTTTCATTTTGTTTGATTTTCTGATATTTCTTTTCATGGGCCCTGAACCTCTCAGCCCGTCATTCACTAGAAATCCCTGTAAGTAGTCACTAGGGGGCAGAATCAGTCCATCATTGGAGAAACGAGTTTGCTCTGCAGTCAATCTAGCCGAAGTCGAAGAAACTTTTACTTGTTTTGAACTCAGCTTATTGGAAGAAGGGAAAATATTAGAGCTCCAAGCCTGTTTGAGGCTAAATCTTCATGTTGTGAATTGAAATTGTTTGGGGGTGAATCAATAACTCAATCAGTAAGTGGCCAGAGTGTCATTCACACATCAGGACTCTGACCTCCATGAGCAGGCACATAAGTGACTTTGTAGCTGTCCACTCGAGCTCTTGGAACCACCCAGTGAACGGTGGCGGATGTGTCGGTGACATCTGAGAAGCGGATGCCCTTGGGTGAGCCCAGGTCTGGCACAAACAGGACAGAAACAGCGGGTGGGGGAAACAACAGACAAAAAAACAGAAGGTTTAATTAATATGTGTCTTGTTCTCTGACTGCTGGAATACAGAACATACAGTATTTGTATCACTGAACATCAATAAATACACAGAACTGACACATACTAGTGGGTATTTCCGCTTTAGAATTAGAGAGCAGACAAGAAAAGACACACATATATTATGTTACTGTAGCCAGAGCCGATCTACCACCAACACTCGCTTAAGAGGAGAGCAAAAGAGAGAGAGCGCGTAAAAGGGAAAGCAAGGTAGACAGACAAAGGGGGCCTGCGGAGGCCTGGGCTCGCAGAGACCCTTCCGAGCTGACAGCGAGCCACAGTATCTTGCGTGACAGACCTCAAGAGATTAACTTGCCCCCATTTCATGGCAACACAAAAGTGAAGCATGCGCAACACAACCCAAGAGTAAAGTCTTACCCCCAGGGAGACACAGGGGACACAACCATAGACACCCACCACACACTTTACAAAGAGCGACTCCAGCACATGGGGCCAGGCAGTCAAAGACAGCATTCGGGAGGATGACCGGATGGAGACGACACAATGAAAGGAGCAGAGTACAGAGCTGAGTAAATGTCCTTTTCAGGCCTTTTCTGGTAGTTTGATGTTGAAGCTGCTGTGCCGACATAACAGTTTTGTGCAGATATTCAGCATCTTTAAATTTGGCCGTTTTTAACCAGAATGATGATTCATTTGGGGAGTGAACGTCCATAAACCATCAAGGGACACATAAATGCTCCATTAAGACCAGGACAATAATAATAATAATGGATCATCAGCATAGCTGCTTCATATCCATTATGTCAGACTGATATCAGTAAACCCATATACCCCTATATAAGTGTGTGTTCTTGAATATTGCGGTAAACCTGGGTTATGATGACAGGCCCTCTGCTGCTATCTGCTGGAGCCACTCAAGAGCAGTGACAGAGAGGTCGAAACACGGATCACCTCAACACAGAGCCGAGGACACAGGGCACACAGCACGGGTGGCTTGGATAGACACCATGGCACTTTGTTACCAGGTTAGTAGACAAAAACATCTGTGATATAAAAGACTAATGTTACTTGACGTGAGTTAATGACCATGTCTGCATGCTGTTACCATAAAAGACGAAACCGACAAGATATGTTATTCCACATTGACTACGACAAGACCAGTGCAGAGTTTGAGTTCAAATCTCTGGGTTGTCGCTTCCGTCCTTTCGCCGTGTACCTGTTCTCACCCACTCCGTTACAGACTTGGTGCGTCTTCCCAAAATGAGCCCAAAGATTTCGATTTTGTACTCAGTGTCCTCGGCGACATCTGTGATGGCTGTGCTTCGCTCCTCGCCACTCAGTACCAGCTCTCTTGGTTGGCCCTGGCCCTCAGTCGGAGTGACCATTATGACAAAGGTGTCCAAGGCATCCTCTTCAGCCACCCAGGCCAGACTAAAGCTGTTAGGAGCGACATCTGAGACTAGGAGAGCCTGCACCTCTGGTTCGGTCTCTGAGTGACAAGGGATAGTCAGTTTTCCTCCTCTGTGGAACTCAAGAGTGTTTTGACATTTGAGGAACAGGGCAGTGAGAGAGAGAGTGTAGCAGTCTATGATGTGATGCCAGGGCTGGTTATATGGAAGCTCAGCAGTCAACAAGTAAAAAGCCAAAGTTTGCAGAGTGAAAGGAGAAGAGGTGCAAATGCAATCTGGTGGAAAACATTGAGGGAAGACGTGACCAGCATGGGGTAGGCTGTTGTATCCAGCTGCATTGTTGTTAGGCTTGGACAACTGACCCGTCAGAGCCGCTGTTAGTCAGATCACAAACTGATTCAAGAGTCAAGATTGTAACTGTGACCAGAACTCGTTTAATTTTTAAGAAATGTTGGTAAAGCAACAGGGCAGTCACTCTTTAACCCCCCCTCCCCATGAGTGTATGAAGGCCAGAGGCCACGGCCTGCATGCAGCAGCAGGTCCTTCTGTCTCTCTAGCTCGCAATGTACCCAGTAAACTGGGCTGCTGCTGTTCTTTTCACTAACTCAAAATGGGGGAAAGGACTGCACTTGAAATTAATCAAATTGACCAAATTACATGATTCTTCAAACTCATTCAAGCTTTATTTTTTTTGAAAAAGTGAGAGCCCTGGTCTGACCAATCGCATTCCCAGGGATTTCAAAGTAAAGGAGCTTTGTAAAACAACAGCTGCTCTTATAATAGTGCTCAAATCCAGTACAGTGCAGACATATAACTGTGCATACAGATGAGAGTGTGTGCATGTGGCGCTGTAAAAGCTGGTAGTTAGGCAGTCATTAGCAGCAGCTAATAATGGCAGTGATAGGAAGAGAGGCTGAGAGACAGCAGGAGTCTACAGCTGCTGGGAAAAAAAAAAGCTCTGTTTCTCCAGAGGATGAGTCTGCTGAAGCTAATTAGCTAGAGAGACTTCCGGTAGCAGCACAGATGGATACATGGACCGGACAGAGCTTTTAAAGCAGCCTGGATATAAGCAGATATAAGTGGGCACAGAAAAGCCTCAGTAAAGCGCCACTGCTCATTAAAACACCACACCAAATGTGAGGGTCTCAGGGGTGCTTGAACAAGCCTGAAACCCCCTTTTTTTTTTTTTTTTTTTTTTTTTTATTACTAGGGGAAAACGCATGAGGCATTTGTTGTGAGAAGAAGCGGTGGAAATGAGAAGCAGAGCAGACAAATCCCAGGGAGCTGTCACTCTTCATTAGCCGCCGGGCAGCTTTAGCTGGTCAGTGGAAGAGAGGGAGGGCCACATCCATCAGCTAACATGTGCTAGCTTGCTACTGATTTCACCCTCCCACCACCACCTCTACCCCTCTACCCCATGTCCCTCTACACCCCCAAAGACCTGAGGGAACACAATTCCCACTCACAAAAGGGAGCCTGTTATTATAGGAGGTGCGCAGCAGCGCCAGCTAACCTGCTGAAAAGGGAGTCTGCAAGCAGAAGCCCTGAGCTGGTTCTCGTCTCGCCTGATAACTTTACGAGAGCAGCTTGTGGTCAGATGAATCACAACCGAATCAAGCTTGTTCTAGGCTCTGTCCACGTCCCTTTGTGTTTCCATCAGTCATTCGTTCCATAAAACTCCCTCCCTTGTCAGCGGAGGACTTTATTTTCCTTTGCGACGTCTTCCTCCACCAGGCCGCCGATGACCACGGTGCATAACATAATCAAATTAGTCAGCTTGTATTTCCACGCTGGAATGTTTTATGGATTAAGTGATGCTAATGAAAAATGTTAAAATAGCTTCCCCGGCCATTAGCATGCAGACAATGGGCTGTGTTGAGCGCATGCCATATTCTGCGTGGCCCCAGAAGCCCCTGGCACCCCAGCACCAGAGCCCAGGGGCAATGGCAGCATGAGAATGAGGAGCGGTCCAGGCTTGGGGAACTGGGGATGCATACAGAAGAGAGGCCTCACACAAAGTGACAAAAGCGCCTCAGGGTTTTTTTTTTGTTTTTTTTGTCCTCTGTCAGTCCACCCATCTTTCTTCCACTTGACTGATCCTCATCAGTGAAATGCTGAATGATAATGCTGGAATAGATGCTGACATGAAAAAAAAAAAAAGTCAACCAATTCCAAACTGCCTATTTTTGCCTTCCAGTCTTGTCAAAATGGTTTTACAAGGTGATGGAGAAGATGTTAGTTCACAAAAAGTAATCTGTTTTGGTTGTGAAGGTGCTCAGAGGGCTTTAAAAGGCGTCATTAGCAGATTTTGGTTTCACTGTTTACAGCCCACTTATTAGACATGTACTGTAATTCTAAGCGCGTTAATCACTGGTAATGACTGGGATTGGAGTAGTGGGTGGGAAACCAGCGCACCTGTTGTGCCCCAGTTAAACAGCACGCTGACCTTTTTTTATGTGTTCTCGCTTGTTCACATAACAGACCAGGTGCTGTTTCAGGCTGGACTCGTACCAACAGGCAGACTGACGGGCTTAAAGGTGGATCAAACGCAGATCTGCGGCTGGGCTAATACGGATTGAATGGGTTTTGTGTAGGTGCTGCAGTGGAGTGTTAGCCCTTTTCACGATCCCTGCGTCAAAGGAAGGGATATGTGCATGATGGATGGGCGCATGAGGAGGTGCTGTTTGGGATTTGGATTGTGCCTACCATCTGAATGGCAAGGAGATTTTATTTACCCGGTGAAGAATAGCGTCCACCACAGTGGCTGATAGGTAGATTGTCTTTCTACACACCCTTTTGGAAATGTTGCTTCTCAGTTTTTTGTTTTTTTTTGCTTTCAATCACTTCACTTCCACTTTTGCCAGATCACCTTTTTTCTACAATATTCTTGAAATCAATTGAACTTCTGCTGAAGGCTTCGACTGTGGCACTTTTTTTTTCTTCCAGACAACCATTTTTAGAAGGGCATGGGAAAAGCAGCAGCGCTAACCACCCCAGCGCTCGGGGAAGAGATAAACCCCATTTGTAACTGTCACACAGAGGGTCTGCACAGAAAGACGCTAGTTAATTCACTGTGTTCAGCAGAAGAAACAGGAAGCAAAGGAAAGAGTGAGGCCCCAGCGTTGACGGTGTTAATACCTGTGATGGTGTCTGCAAAGACAGGGTCTAACAGCAGCCCCCTGTACAACCCATACAGATTGGCTCTGTACCAGGTGGTGGGGGAGAGGCCAGAGATGATAAGGCTGCGAGCATCAGCGGATACTGTGTGGTTTTGCCACTCAGCGCCCGTCTCTGCGTCTGTAACCTCGATCAAAAAGCCCTCGAACGCCCCATCCTCAGCAGACCAGGACAGCAGGAAGCTGTCCCACGATACATCACTGACAGTGACGTTGGTCACCACAGGCTTCTCCTCCTCTGGGTGATGACAAACACATCATGGAGTTACAGGACTGGGACAGACATACAAAATGAAGACCAAAGGTTATTTTTCAAAGCTGATCCTGGACTGTGAGGGAGCAGCAGATTAGAATTTTTAGAAAATCCAGTTTCAGCTTCATAAATCGGTCCCAACCGTACAACACACAAACGTTGAGCACAAATGCTTGGGCTGTACTTGAAGCCAGTGTACAATGTGAAACATATAAAACAAACAAGGCTGAGCTTCTCAACAGTGAATGAATCCTAGTGACAATATCAGCTGGAAAAAAGGGGGTCGACATTGATAATCTCATTTGTATTTCAATCATTTTGCTGTCAAAAGAAAAAAAGAGAAAAGGCCTTCGCTTTGTCTGGAGTGGAAATATTCCCTTATTCCTGTAGTGGAAATATTCCCTTATTTCCACTACAAAAGGCCAGAGGGAAGAAACTGCCTCATTATCAATGGCTGCCTATAGCCATCTTCTCCATATTACCATATAAGTGGGAAGACTTAAAGATAGAAAGCAGCAGGCAGACATGCTGATGCAGCTAGCGAGCATTAATGGCTGTGAATGAGCCATTAACATTTGAAGGTGCAGCGTAGCCCGGCCAGAATGGCAGAAGTACGCCGTCCACTTCAAACCTATGGGGAAGCCGTGCAGAGCCACGTGCAGCTGACTGTAATTGGAGTCCATTGAGTGTGCAAGCATTCAGAGAGCAGATTAGACAGAGACGGAGATGGATGGCGCAGGTAAACATCAGCTCCCATTATCCTCTTTCCTCTGTGTGGCAGAGTGGAGCGCAAATGGGATGTAGACAATAAGAAGAATGCGATGGGGGGGGGGGGGTGGTCGGGGCTGATCACCATTATGAGAGCTCACATGGACAAGGAATATACATTTACTCTATGATGAGCGTGTGGCCCCGTAGTGTGGGCAGGACGCTGTGTGCAATGCTGCAAATATTTCTGAGATAAATAGGAGCAGGAGTTCATTCAATTCTAACTATAACTATAACTTAATCAATATGTGGAGACTGCTGGATTAACAGATGATGAATACATAAAACATTCTAATAAAAAAATATATTATATAATGAAATATAGTAAATATATGTAGATATACACATATAATAAAAGATACTTTCTATAACAGCATATAACTACATTCTAGTGTGTTATGAACCATTTGTTAGATACGTGTACACTGCTTCTAAATACTTAATAGGGGCGTTACCCTTAAGACCAAATGTATCTGAGACCTTTTAAGTAGCTCTAAACGTCAGTTTGGGGAAAGTAAAGGAAAGCGTAGAAACGTCTTGTTAACGAAGCTAACTAACAAAAGCTAAAAGTTGAGAGGTTTTGTCAACGAGCGCTACAAGAAGCAGGCCAAGTTGCATGATGACACTTGATACATGTTGATATATGGGTGATTGTATATCCATTTGAGGAAATACATTTTCACTTAATATCAAAGCCCCTCCCTCAACTTCACAGGGCCATTCAACCCCAACCATTTAATGCGAATGGAATTTCATTTGTGGTGTTTGCAATTTAAAAAAAATCCATTAAAGTTAAAAAAAAAAAATCCAGCAAGTTCTCTGGGGCATCCAGAGTAAAGGGATCCCTGGAAAGAGACGCTGCTGTATAATTATCAAGATGTCATGTTTCAATGCTGAGAGCACCGCAACAACTCATCTCCATTGTATCAAGGTGAAAGCAGAAACCTCAGATACCACCAGGGTTAGTCTGAATATTCATTTCTATTTATTCCATATTCCTTATTTTGAGTGAACCAACCCTTTAAACTCAGCTTCAGCGTCACACGGTCACATGCAGCGGAAGAAGCGTGTCCTGACTCACTCAGATGGTCCACCTGAGATATCACCCGCTCATTCTGATATCTGCCATTTGACTCACACTCATCCACGCGTGGCACAGCAGCCCAGGCCAGGTCTAGTGCAAAGATCACGGCCGTGCATGCAGGACGATGATCTTGCTTTGTTCGTGCTTTATGTTCCGTGTTTTTCTCTGCAGAGAATCAGCTGCTCATGCACCATCACCACATGAAGTAAGACATCCCATCATCGGGCCCAAAATGATGGCACTGGACGTAGAAACCGGCCATTATGTTTGGAGTGGTTGTGCCTTTTTAAGACAACATCAGTGTTCAGTTTTTTTCATTTGGGGTTTAAATGTTGGGACTACTGCTGATGTATTTGTGTGTTTGCATTTCAATGTTGTCACTTTTGAGAGACAACAGTAAATTAGCAATCTTGCTAAATCTGCTATGTTAACATTGTGTATTTTATACTGATGTTCATTAACATCCTCTGTCCCATTACATTACATTACATTTGTGATTGTCCTCGGAGCCTAACTCATCCAGCCTGTGATTCTCTTTCACTCAGCTAATGAGTTTAAATTATGATAATCCCAGTTTTTGTCTCCTAATTTCCCCGATTCAATTATATCAGTTTCTTTCTACATCTTTCTTTCTGCTTCTTCTAAGAGTACGGCCAGTTTCTGAAACACATGGAAGCAAATTCTTGTCAACTCGATGACTGTCACGCACGAGGAGAACTCCCTGCCTCCCTCCAAAACCAGTCTCACCTCGCTCCACCCCTCCCCTTCCCTTCAATCCATCCTGTAGAACGAGTGTGATCTGTGTTTGCGCTATGTGTCTGGACACGATAAAGGCTGCAGATCGGCCGGGCTGTGGATTAGAGGGCTGCTGATTTTCAGAGACAATGTTTTAACAGGAGTCCCAGCATGTGGCCTTTTATCTGACAGAGCCACAGTTCATCGTGGTCAAATCACACAAAACCAGAGGGGAGCGGGGCTCACGCCAACAATTATCACATGAATGAACATTGTGCAGGGTTCACACATGTCCATACAACACTGCCCACCCCACCCCCCACCCTCACACAGACACACACACACACACACACATACAGTTTCAATCTATCTCGGTCATTTTAGCCGCTCAGTCTCTCAGTGATACATGGCACACACAGACAAGCGGACATAAAGAGTAGACACATGTACTGGTACTCTCACCCACACACACACACACACACACACACACACACACACACACACACACACACACACAGAAGCTTGTATTCTGTTTATGTTGGCAGCATGCAATCCAAATGAATCCAACAAGGGACAGTTATTCCGATGCTCACCAACTTTTCCCTCATATCGATTTTTGCCCGTAGCCATGCATTTAATGGGCACTCGTTACATAACTGGAAGATTTAGTTGTGAAATGTTTGCCTTTGAGGCACCCTGACTGCAGCATGAAAAAATATGCCACAGTCACCTCATTTGTCTTTTCTTGTTTTGGTTAAAAAAATTGGCTATAAATGAGCCTGGGGGGAAGGGGTTGGGGTCGTAGAGACAGATTGACTTACACTGAGAGGCTAACAATGAATTTGATTCACTACCTCTGCTTGGCTGCAGTGCCAAAGGACAAACCTACTAACCGTAGGTTCATATTTGGAGAACTTCTCTTTTTCCCTCTTAGACCTCATAGAGACAGAGGGCTACATTCAGAGACTTTACAGAGTACCCTGCGTGCCCAGTCTCAGCATTGCCACTCACTGAGACGAAGGCAAAGCTTCTCCACCACTTCAGAGGCAAAGCAGCACAGTGGTCATGTCTGCTTGAGTCTTGGAGGCAGGAAGCACCACTTCCTTCCACTGTCCTGTGAACTAGCGCTGCTAACCGAGGCAGCCGACTCAGAAATCTCTTTACATTATATCATGCTGATGCAACTTAACCAACGGATCCAACAGAGACAGCATTAACATTCATTTTGAGTTTCTGAAAAACTGATTGATGTTAAGATTTTCCTTCTAGCTCTGTAGTCAACCATCTCACTGTTTAGCTGCTAGATGCTCAACTATGCTGCAGCGGTGCTATGGTCCAGCTTGTTGCCTAGAGAGTTCCACTGTCCAACCCAAACATAAGGTCTTTGGGTTGGAATAACCCAGAGGGTGTTTCTGCAGAGCCAAAACTATCTGCATGACTGCCACTTGAGGTAAGTGAGAAAGTAAAGTTTTTGTAGTTTGCGTGAACTGGCCCTTTCAAATTCAGAATCTACCTAAAATAATCACTGCCAGAGTTCTTATCTGGATAATTCTAAAGAGTAAAGTATGAAATGAGTGTTTTTATGTTAATAAATTGCCAAGATAATAACTAGAAACCTCCAGCTTCTTCTGCCTCCGACTGTTGCCCCCCAGACATTTCCGACACTCTACAACATTAAACAGGGCACCGACTCCGGCTCAGTCAAGAACGTGGCCTGTGAGGGTGGATGGAGGGAGAGATTTTGCAGCGCTGACCTGTGGGTGCTGAGATGGTGGTGGGTGCGCTGGTCCTGCGGCCCCTTTCGGCGGTGATGCTGATGGTGTAAAGCATGCCGGGTGTGAGGCCCCTCAGGGTGTGTGACTCCAAGCTGCCTGGGACCACGTCCTCAGCCCTGTGGCCATCAGCGGATATATAAACTAGTCTGAAGGAGTCCAGTTTGGCCAGGGGGCGTTTCCACTCCAGCATCATGGTGGTCTCTGTCACCTCTGCAACAGTCAGATCCTTGGGAGCGTCCAGGGCTAGTTAGAAGGGTAGAGGATGAGTTGTGAATGGAGGTTTGATAGGTTAGTTGAGTGCCAGTCCACATACAACAACACCAAATAAGTTCAAGCAGTAGCCATCTCATGAAGCAAAAGAAGAGGGCTGTTAGCTGGAACACCAGCACAGTGGCTGTACAGTCAAAGAAAGCATTACCATACTTTTCCTACAGAAGAACTAAAGATAAGATGTAAAGTACAGGAAAAGTAATGTTTGACTCACAGACTATCCTTGTGAAATGAAACACATGAAAACATGAAAAACCCACCAAAGAAATTAAATGGTAAACGGTCTGTATTTGTACAGCAGCTTTCTAGTCATTTCGACTACTCAGAGCACCTTTACATCACGTCCTCTTTCACACATCATTCATTCAGGAGGAATCTAAAGTTGGAGGAGACTATTCTTTCACACACATTCACACACTGAAGCTGCTTCGGGAGCAAGTTGGGGTTCAGTGTCTTGCCCAAGGATGCTTCGACATGCAGACTCATAGCTGAGGGATCGAACCAGCGACCCACTCTTCCTCTGAGCCACAGTGAAAAACTATGAAAACTGAAAGTACATAGTGAAACTATGACAACTAGGAAAATGAGATCACTTCAGTATAAAATGAGTGAAAAGATGAAGATTAGCAGGTTAGCAGATGATGGAGCATCAGATATAATCCAGACTAGCATTGCGATTGGGGGGGGGGGGGGGGGTCTGGAAGACTCAAGGGGAACCATCTCTTTATAAGTGGATTATTCATTTGTCACAACTGGCTTGTTTGAATTGTGTGTTCACATCTTCTTATACAGTTTCTAAAGAACATAGGTGCGACAACTTGTTGTGTTACTGCAACTGTGCTTTCAGACAAATGGGGAAGCTAATGTTAGAGGGGACACAAAGTCAGAGGAAAGACACAAATTCGTCATGGGGTGGAGGAAGATGACGCGAAGACGCACAAAACGTGCAAAAATATTTGTGTGAATCCTGGAAGTTTACGATCTGCCTCATAAACTGACAGTTTATGACACAACTGACGTGTCAGTGACTCTGAGATGAGCGATGAATGGTCTCTGTTTTTTCGATGTAAAGACACTGATTTATTATTGAGTGACGTGATGAAGACCGGGGCTCCAGACAAAGACCTGTGTGCTGTAGAACGGGGGTTATACAGGTTTGGGTACTGTGCAGTACCTACCAGTCACTGCGTTGGTCGTCGTTGGCAGACTCTCACGCTCATCTTTAACCGCAGTCACACCCATCCCGTACTCCGTGCCAGGTCTCAGACCTACAGAACAGGGCCAAACAGACACACTGTGATACGGAAATAAAAGGCACTGTCATGTTTTGTTTGTACAAATCCACTGAGGTGTCAGCAAATGAACGATGGGGAGGCTCTGTAGTCAAGTGGCCAGCTGTTTCAGCTAATGGCTCTAGTGCCAATGGCAAACACAAAAACGCTCTCATGTGGCTTGATTGCACAATAGATTGCAGCCTAATTGCATTTCATGGTCAGCCTGTCCTCACTGTGGAGCATTACTGTTGTATTTGCATTGATGGATGTATAGGGCCCTTATCGCAGAGCAGAAACACTACGTGCTATGATACAGCAAGCTCTGCAGGCCCTTTGGTCTCTACAATTACGCCCTCTCTCGGCCTGATTGTCTTTAATTCCTTTATTAACTCCCACAGAGGTCATCACACACAGACTCCCGCAGCATGAAATTACACCTAATGGCAAGGAAACTCATTATCAATAAAATCACGAGCGTGAAGGCAATTACAGATAATAACTGTGTGAAAGAAGTGCTGAGGTGTGTGTGGAGCGGAGGGGGACGGCGGCTGAATGGACACAGTGCTTTATTTCCATGGGATGGGCCTCCCAAGGACAAAGAACTGGGCCAGACAAAGACACTATTAGCCCTTTTTTAGAAGCTTTTTTGTTGTTTCTCATGGTGTCTAATCCTGCCATGCCACAACACACAGTGTAGAAACAAACAGCAAAAAAAAAAAAAAAACACATCCGCCTCAAAGCATGGCTTTATAATGTCAGCAGTGCAGATAGATGAAAATGCACCCGCTTTTCTTGTTTGGGCAAACTCTCACAGAGAAACAAGCAGCAGTGTTATTCCATTTAAAGTCTGAATGCCAAACCCCCCTGGGTGGTTTTCTAATAAAGTAGGCCTTTTGTAGACAGGCAAAAACATTTCACGACACAAAACAAAGGCAACCCATTGTGGAAATGAACAGGCTGAATATAACACTGACCATTTAACAGGGAGCACCACAAACACTTGCTTGAAGAATTCGGGGAATAAACACCTCACACTGTATAATCATTTTTTTCCCACAGATGCTTTTCAGCTTGTGCCATCTGGATGCAAAGTGGTAATGGACTAATGTGAACTCAAAGCAGACAAAAGAATGAGACAGTAAGTAGCCCGTGCATGTTGCCGAGCAGGACTTGGTTGTTTATTTTACTGTAGGTGCAATCAGTCTCAGCCTAATTACTCTGACATGGTGAGTGGGTGCAGGGTGATAAAATCCCATATCCTTTGAACTCTGAACCATACCAGTATCACACACTCGTGCCCGCTGCTCCTGTTTGCTCTCCTAAAAATGTCTCCCCTCCTAATGAAATGTCTTAGATAACCAGACACACCGTCTGAACAGAGATTCACTTAATGCAACAATGTAAAGCTGTTCGGATTCATTTATTGTTCATAGACTTAGAACCTCCACAATCGTAGCAGTAATATCACGTGGAATGTGTGCGTGCAAGCGTGTGGATTGAGTACCGCTGATCTTGGCCTGGGTGCTGTCCTTGGGTCCTGGGGAGAAGAGCAGCTCTCCGTGCTCACCTCCAGACAGAGGCCCATACTTGATGCGATAGTTGTCCACAGGAGCTTGGCTGTTCTTCCACTCCAGAGTGATGCTCTCGTCAGTCAGCTCCACCGTCTGCAGGTCTCTGGGGGCGTCCAGGTCTGCAACAAAGAAATGGACAATGGAGAAATGCGGACTTACCCCTAACTAAATCTAACTATTTCTAATTGAGGCCCAAACTTTAAATTGTGGATTTTCTTCATTATTCTATACTTTGAGGGACATTTGGCCTTTTGTGGAACACACGTCCACATACACACATCAGCAGGATATCCTAGCTTGTAAAATTATAGGCATACGTTAAGCATGTGTGGTCCCCACCCCTACACCACACCCCTCCCACCAGCTGACACACAGCTCATTAAACTGAGGTACAATAAACAGCTAATGGCTGTGACTGTTTTTCCTCTGGAAAGAAGGTTGTAACATTTTATGTGAAAACTTCTATTTAGTGGCCTGAACACACAACATCAAATTGTTATTTCTGTCTTACCTGTGAGGAAAGACTCATAGACAGGTATGCTGGTCCGTTCTCCCCTCCGAGCTGTCAGAGACACCTCGTACTGTGTGTCAGGGGTGAGACCTCCAAGGTGGTACTGGGTGTCAGTGGAGGACAGCTCCACCACACTGCGATCAGCGGGGTTCATGCTGGGCCCGTAGGACACGCTGACCCCGTCCACCTCGGCCACAGGCTGGAACCAGGTCACCAGCGCTGTGGTGTCAGTGACGTCACGCACATCCACCTGGCTGGGGGCATCAATCACTGAAGAGGTGGGGGGTAAATGGTAAATGGTCTGTATTTGTATAGCGTCTTTCCACTCATTTCGACTACTCAAAGCGCTTTTCCATCACATCCTCATTCACCCATTCGCACATCATTCATACAGGAGGAATGTAAGTCGGAGGAGACTGTTCTGTCACACACTGAAGCTGCTTCAGGAGAAGGGTGGGGTTCTGTGTCTTGCCCAAGGACACTTTGACATGTAGACAAATGGTTTATTCGCGGGTACAGGATGAAGACCATAAGTCTTATTCATGAAATAATGGAGCTCAGTCACAGTCTGAGCTGTCATATGAGCGAACACACACACACGAATAGACAGACTGTACAAAGAGTCGAGCGATCGCTTCATGTTCTCCCTGAACACGCTTCAGTTATTTTAAGCAGCATGAAGACGAGCAGCAGAACCAGCTGAATACAGCAACTGGTTGCATCACGTAGTGTGAAACAAAGGTCATGCTCTAGTTAACACAGTGACATAGCAGCAGATGTTTGTGCTCACAGACAGCTTGTGAAAGCTGATTGGATGCAGTGGATTTAAAAACATACTTGTTTTACTGCCAAACTTTGTCTCAGTTTTATTTCTTTCCAGCTAGAATTTGTCTTTGAGTAGAAGTAGACCTGTCAGAGTCTGGTAGAGTTGGTGCTGTGCTCTACCCACAGATGGATTTACACCCTGACCATTGAGCATGACGGTAGGGAGCACATGTTTGAGTCAGGAGGGATGGTGTGGCGTAGAGGCATAAAATGTCAGGGTGTATATATGCGTGAATACGCTCATTTCAGCAATGCAGGTGCTGAAAAATGTGACAGCCGTCTTGCATTTATGAGGTTATTCAAACTATTTACAGATCAAATCCCCGCACCATGAAGGGCGCCTTTTCGCTGGCACTGAAATTGATTTGTCACACACAAGCAACTTTAGGAAAGTCAGCGCCCTGTGCAGGGCTGATAAAATGAAGAATCTGCATTTGAGCTTAACACAGATTTGCCTTCTGAGTAGGCTGTGAGTGGTTTGTGTGTCACGATGCCATTCTCCTGGGAGGCTGGCGTCCCTCTGAGCCTGACTGCTTGACTGACTGGTGCCTCCCACACATGGTGGGCTTGGCTGGAGGGGGAAGGGGAGAGGGCGGAGGGACTCTCTTCACACAATTAGCCCCTCAGCATGAAAATCCCACAGTACGCACCCGCAAGCCGGTGTAATAGGAGACATTAAGAGAGCCTGAGTGACACGGAGAACTCTGAACCTCGTAATCCAAGTAGTGCTGACACGTGTGCACGAGTGCATGCATAAAAAGTAGATAGAAGAAACGTTCATCCCCCTTTGACTTTTTCCATCATTGTCGAAGATTGATGTGAAAAATGGCCAAATCCCTTTTCACAAACACTCAAAGAGCTATAGATAGGTATATAGATGATCACAGTATAACAAGATTTCTCATGTTAAGGAAACATTTTCCTCATTTCCTCAACTATGCAACCTACATAATTCTATCCCTTTTTCCCAGAGACACTTTTTATCTTGTTACATCACAAAATATTCTTGTCGTGACACAAAATCAATTGTATCTCATTAAAAACAAGAACCATTTCTCGGTATAACATAAGTTGGTATGTAGTTATAACAAAAAACCTCTACATGAAACGATCCAGTCGGTAGAGCCTAAACAGAGAAACTGTAGCCCAGATAATGGACGCGCTGCAGCCGCCATCAGTAATGACGATGCTGACGTGCTTCACGGAACAGTTTGACATTCTGTGAAATGCACATATTTGCTTTCTTGCTGAGTGTAACAGAAAATCAATATCACGCTCATATTCTGTCTGTTAAATATGAAGCTGGAGGCAGGAGATGATTAGCTTAGACAGGGGTTTTGTGGTGGGGTGTTTCTTGATCGTGTACAGTAACTTCCTTGAGTTTCTGCTAGTCGCCTTGCAACCTCATGGTGATAAAGCCCCACCTCCCTTTTGTTTCCAGTCCTTTTGCCACGCTATGACAACAGTCTCCTGGCAGCTCCATATACTGTATTTAGCTTATAGATATGAGAGTGTTATCGATTTTCTCAACTAACTCTTAGGTAGCGAAGATGTTGACGTGCTTCTGTATTCAGTTCAACTCCTTGTGTCTCAGGATTTAGTTAAAATGGGAAAATGTTTTGTTTCAACGAGAAGATTTTTCATCGTGGTAGTAATGTGCTGTCATACAATTTTAAGTGTTTTCTTTTCCAAAAGTTCTCAATTTGATTTTTCTCATTAGAAAGTCATTTTCCAGGTTATTCCATTCACGTAAAAAGGAGTGAGTACGTGAGTGTAGGGTGCATCTTCCCGAGCAGTGTGTGCTAGTTGTAGGCGTGAAGGATCCAACCATCAAAAAATTACAATGAAGCTACAGAGCTGGTATTGTCACCGCACTTCTCGTTTCTTTGGTTCAACTATAGAAGACAGAAAAGGAATGAAAATGCCTTATATGCTCTGCATGTAGTTGTCAGGAAAGCCCTGCTCCTACTGCTGGATGGATAAGAAAAGGTTGTGATTGGCCTCCAGTGGCATTTCAATGCATATGTCTGTTTATCCTGTCAGTGCAGACCATTTTCACACCATAAATAAGCATAGAGTGGCCTGACCCACTGCTAGATGGGAGCTGCTGAATGTGGAGAACATTAGTACTCCTGTTGAATCAGCTTTGTTGAAACAGGAGTCTCCCAGGGGGAACAGCTTGCACAGTTTGAGTCCAGGTTCAAATTTCAGCCCGGGAAGCCAGCCACAGGCTTACTTTCAAAGAAAATACACATTTAACAACTTAAACAAGAGTTGGACCAGTGTCTTAGCCTCACCTCCCCCTCCCATACCGGACACCTAAAATAACCCTAAAAATAGCCTGGTGGTTGGTGTTTATCTGGTAGGTGAAGTCACAAACTCAGTCCTGATTTCTCTCTTTACATTCCCAGCCCTGAGATCCTGAGCGCTACAAGCCATTGGGTTTTATAGCCTGATGGGGCCATGGAGATATCTTATACCTCGCCAATAGGGTTGGAAATCCATATCTCTCTTTACTACCTCTGCTAAATCACAACAATGCAATGAAATACAATGAGCTAATCAGTCAGGATTGAGACGCCAGGTTGTTTTCAATACTCCGTTGGGTGCCACAATATGGATAATCCAGATATAGAAACCAGTGAAGCTACGCATGGAATGAAGGTGACAGCCTTTTCTCGCATTTAACTTTGACACCTCTAAGTGACAATTTATTCCACAGTAACCTCTATTTCTGGGACATCAACCCCCCTCCACCTGCAGCACTGGGCCAGATTGGTGAAAAGGGAATTTAGGCTGTTCTCCTAATGATGGTTTGGTTTAGTACCACGAGGTTCAGATTCAAGTTTGACCTGCTTTTGTAGAATCCATCAGTCAGGCATATCCATCCATTGTGCCAATATGTTTCTGAAAACCCTGTTTTTATAGCAGTTTATAATAGCAGTCAAAGTTTGCATAAAGACTGATAAGATAGGGCAGACCCGCAGCCGAGGACATGTCATTTATTCACAATGTTGTGGATTAAAATCAGTCCCATTATCTCATCCCTATTGCTTTTTCCTCTGGCTACCCTGAGGATTTCCACTACAAACTGCTGACTAAATAAAACTGAGTCTCCTCTGCATATTAAGAATGAATGCCTGAAACAACAGAGTACAATATGGATTCTAACTGTTTTATGTGGATAAATTCATGCAGTGCAGGCTCACAGAAGAGAGGCCATTCCAGTTAGCAGCGTTAATGCGTACACTTACTTGTAACGACATTCTTGGAGGCAGGCGGTCCATGATTCTTGTTCTTCACCACCTCCAGTTTGACCTCGTACTCCTGGCCAGGGCCCAGGCCTGACTGCTCAAAGGTGGTCTCTGGTCGGCCGAGGGAGTTCAGAATCTCACCATCTTCTTCTTTCTGCCAGCACCAAAAAACACACCAGTCATCAACCACTACAAAGACTAGTCCTGGCATTACGCATGGGGTGGGAGGAGAAAAAGTGCCAAATCAGACATAATGGCGCTCTGGGTGGTGTTTGGACTTTAGAGTTGACAGTGGACTTTAATGGTTTAATAGAGTGTGACTTTGAGTAGATCCCAGTAGCACTGTTTGGAAGTGTTCCTATGAGCACTTAAAAAAGAAAATAAAGTGTAACACAAAGTAACATTCGCTCTGTGCTGTGTGGTCATTGGAGCTGTTAGGACATGCACAGTTTTAACTCCTGTGTTTCTTCCTTCTGGCTTGACCAAACCGTTTTCCACAGGATACTCAGCCTGACCCTCACGTAGGCACATTAAGCAATTACTGAATTTGCAGTGGGTTGTGTATGGTCTCTATCGTAGGAGAATGAGGATAATGATAGAGGCTGTGGTAGGCTCTGGAGTTCAACCTCGTCCTGGAATACAAAAGCTCCATTAACATACCGGGGAGCAGCACTCACTGTGTTTCTGAAAATGAGGTTCCAACCGTCAAAGGGAATGTCCAATGGGTCCCACTGCACCTCCACTGACGTCTCTCGGACCGACTTGAATTTGAGTCCCTCTGGCTCAGGCAGATCTGGGGGGCATAGAGCAAAACTCTGACTACAATTCATCTAGACTTGTTCTCTGCATTTTGTGAACTGCCATAGAGGATTAACATACGTGTAGCCACCCGAGCACTGACAGGAACACTCCTCTTGTTGTTGAGCACAGCATATACGCTGATCAAGTACTCCACACCAGGCTCAAGCTCCCGGATAGTGGCCATCTTCTGGTCTCCAGGCACCTGCATGTCCAGCTCCAGACCTCCAGGAGCCGTGGGCACGTAGGTGACCAGATACTCTGTCACACGCATTTCATTCTCCCAGGACAGGTCCACTGTCTCTGGGGTGACCTCCACCACTGTTAAGTCCTTGGGGGGTGAGACTGTGGAGAGACATTGAAAGTCAGTGATCTGCATTAGGGGTTTTAAAATGTTAGAAACATAGAAAAGGGAGATTTCTCCATGTCTTGTATGGAAAGAGATGGTGAATATTTGTCCAAACAACAAGTGACATTTTGAAAGAAGAGATCAGATAACATCAGACTGATGACTCAGACTTTTTCTTGTGGAAATAAGCAACTTTATCTCAACTAATTCAATTCAGAAAATATTAATATAATATGAGTGCAGGATTCAGAGTCATGTTGACATTTTTGTAAATGTCACTGGAGGCTGATGTTTTAGGTTTACATGATTTTGGAGATTTCTTTTCATTAATCAAAGATGGCGAAAATTTATGGAGGGACAAAATTAATGCATAAATGCTACCCATAAACCAAGTGCAGTGATACTAAGTTCAGTGCTATGCAACAGATATCTAATATTTAACACATGGAAAGAGTGTTGTTCTCATAGACATTTTCTTGCATTGCTCAATCTGGACCCTATTGTACACAATTTGTTCCCTATAAGTGGGAGAACAACCTGAGATCTTTGGAGCTTTCTGCCTGTCCCTGTCACCATGGGCACTTTTTCAGTCAGTAGTTTCCAAAACCACAATTCAACTTTTTCCATGTGGTTTTACAGAAAACAGCTAGTTTATGTGAATGGGAAATTAAGACTATTTTACTGTTAAGTGAAAATATAGAATCCAGAATATAGATTTTAATGTAAAGAAATGATATATAAAGGCTCCGTCCGATGCCACGTGGTGGTTACATCTCTAGAGAAGAAAAGAACATCAAGTAACACCCTGTGTGCATTTTTAGATTTTAATCTAAATTAAATTGTAAAGCAGAGCTAATGGGAGAGTGACCATTTAGGTCACCGGGAGCAAAACTCCTCCTGATAATGCTGCTCTGTGTCTGGTGGATGTGTAAACGGGCAACACTTTACTAACACATCAGCCATATCAACTATACAGGGTGATAATATGTGGAAGGCGACACATGTCATGTTAAGCTTGTTGTAAAATTGTGACCCCAAGTGGCCAAAAATATTTCGGACTTTTGCAGCACCTACCGGTAGTATGATAAAAAGACAATGGCAAACAGCGTGGAAAAAATTCTGACTGAGTAGACTGTATGCGTGCATGGTCTGTCTTACCCTCAGAGCAGTCCTCCCCAACGAAGCCTTCGTCACAAACACACACGCCGTTCTCACAGCGTCCCTGGTTCTGGCAGTTTCCTGGGCAGGTCAGTAAGGAGCAGTCCGGCCCAGTGAAACCTTCATAGCACACACAGCTGCCATCAACGCAGTAGCCTCTATCGAGACAGTTCTTAGGACATGTCTTCTCACTGCAGTCCTCGCCGGTGAAACCCTTATGACAAACACATTGTCCATTCACACAGTAACCACGGTCTAGGCAGTCATTGGGGCAAGTCAGCTCACCACAGTCTTTCCCCGCGAAGCCAACAAAGCACAAGCACTTGCCGTCCACACACTCTCCACGTCCCATGCAGTCTTTTGGACAGGTCTTTGTGCTGCAATCCTCTCCAGTGTAGCCTTTGTCGCATACGCACACTCCATCGATGCAGCGGCCACGGTCTTGGCAATTGTTAGGGCAGGAAAGCTCACTGCAGTCTTCGCCTTGGTATCCTACGTCGCAGACACATTGTCCATTGATGCACTGGCCCTTGTTGCTGCAGTTGTCAGGGCACGAAAGGATGGAGCAATCCTCACCCTCAAATCCTGGATCGCAGATGCATTTCCCGTTGAAGCAATGGCCTCTTTCATTGCAGTTCTTGGGACAGGTGAGCTTTGAGCAATCTTCTCCACTGTAACCGGTTTGGCACACACACTGGCCATTCACACACATGCCACGGTTGTTACAGTTGCCAGGACATGTGAGCTCGCCACAGTCTTCTCCAGTGTAGCCCTCTTCACAGTAGCAAGTGCCATTGATGCAACGTCCGCGGTCATAGCAGTCATTTGGACAGATGAGTTCGGAGCAGTCAAAGCCAGTCCAAGGCTCGTCGCAAATACACTCATCGTCAACGCAGCGTCCGCGGCCCAGGCAGTTGTTGAGGCAGTTGGTCTGGCCGCAGTCCTCACCGATGAAGCCCTCCTCACAGAGGCAGGACCCCTCGACACAGTGGCCATAGTCGCCGCAGTCCAGCAAGCAGAGCTCGACACCACAGTCGTCCCCCCCAAAGCCCTCAAAGCACTCACATTTGCCATCCACACAGCGGCCCTGGTCCTGGCAGTCATTGGGACACTCCGGTTCAGTGCAGTTGGGGCCCTTCCATCCAGGCTCACATATGCAGCTGCAGGAGTCAGTGCTCCAGTTCCCACGGCCATTACAGTAGGGCTTTGTGGACACTTCACCTGGTGGGACAGCAAGAAAGGAGAAGGAAGTATTTCTGAACTAGTTCAATGTCATCTCAAATCCCTCACTAAAACAGCTTGTACAAAACAGATGCAAACTCTAGCCTAATTTATGCAAGCTGCATTAGGGGGAACTCGTCCTTGGATCAAAGGAGACCAAAAGGACAACAGTTCATTCAAACAAAAGTGAGAATTAGATTTGAATGAGAGACATTGCTACTGCAAACTGGGTAAATAAATAGCATATATTGGAGATGTGCCACTCTTCTCTGTCCTCCCTAGCTGCACTTTGTAATTTATGTTGACATATCTAGTCCTAAATGTTTTGGTCCAACTTCAAACTTAACTTCAAATTATTTTATTGCCATTTCCAGAAATGTAAACAGTTGCACCTAAAATTATTCAACTCTCATTGCAAATTAGGTGTATTGGCAAGATTTACAAACTTTCAGCTGCGTTCAATGAACAACTCAAACAGGAACAATTGAAATAGACTAACACAACCAATATTACAGGTGGCTTCGCAAATTTCAACACAATACTGCAGTCTCTTTATTCAACCCCTTCTTGACATGCACGCTTTCTGCAGGTCTTTTGCAGTCACTCTGGGGTTTCTGTCCACCTGCCTCCTCAGAAACCTGGTGACAGCCGTTGATAGCTTCCTCTTTCTGCCACGTCCAGGTGGTGTAGCCAGTGTTCCTTTAGCTGTGAACTGGTGAACTATGCTTCCGACAGTATATCCAGGAATATTCAGTGCCTTTGCTATCTTTTTCTATCCTTTACCTTGTTAGTGCAAGGCAACGATCTCCTCTCTTAACTTGTTGGACAATTCTCTCGACTTATCCATATTTATAACATGCAGCCAAACATCACTGTGAGCAAACCCAGTCCAGGTATTTGATGTGTTCTGTCTCAAGCACACCTGATGCAACTAATGAGGACCTTGATTAGTTCAGCATCAGGTATGCTTGAGACCTGATTTGCAAATGCATGCTCCTATTAAGGCTACTATTCTGGTTGGATAATTTTGAGACTGCAGTAGTCATTAAAAGTTGCATTTCGTGTTGAATTTGGAGATACCACCTGCAATATTAGTTTCTAACTGCCTGCAAGGATGCTCTGACAACTCCAAAACTAATGGCTGCCACGAAACGTTGTATTGACAATGTTCAAGTTATGACAAAAAGAAGAAAAACAAAAAGAAGACTCGGGTATTTGGAAAGGGATAGTTTTCAAAGAAGTCAAACCTCACAACTGCATCACAATTTGACACTAATGTTACCGACCATAAATCTCACTGTATTGTATTAGTTATCTTAATTCATTTCATGTCTTTACATGTTGACTTCCACACTGTAGTAAAATGAATGGAAAACAATGGCAAAGAGGAGAAATGCAAAATACATTTGTGGTTAATGGGCTAAAAGATGCAAAGCCATTGCTGCCAAAAAATGATTTTAAACAATAAATAATAAATGTGTATAAAAAATTATACACAATTTGCTGGAAGAACTTTAGAAACAGACTTCATTTGAGCTGACCACATGTTGAATAAACAATAAACACAGCGCCAATCTAACACATTAATTGCAGCAGAGCAGCAGACACACTGAAAGGTAGAGACTCACCTGTAACTGGAGCTCCACAGCAGCCTGTCCCGCTACTGCACTGCTCTCTCAGACTCGACAGCTCTGACTCTAGCATCTCCAGCCTGTTCAGGATATCCTTGATGTCTGGCAGCTGGTTGTCGCAGCCGCATGCCTGCTTGGGGATACTGATGCGGTGTGTGAAAACAATCTGATTGTCACCATCTTCTGTGTGTTCCATGTGCTCGGTGTTCTGCATGTCCATCGGAGCGTTCTTGTGCTTGAGCTCGGTGCCTCCAGGCGACTCGAGATCCACAGAACAGAGGGACGTGGAGGGGACATTGATGTTGTAGATATGGTTGAACACCACCGGCTGGTCAGGGTGGGGTAGGGTGAGATTCTCCTGGGTTTTCTTAGGCATTAGAGCCTCTCTACGGTGGCGAATTACCTTCTGGACCAGGCCAGCGGTGGACAGCTGGAGGAGCAGGGCCACGGTCACGCATCCTAAGAGGAAGCCTTTCACCCCCATGATGGCCACTGAGACTGCAGCGTTGGTGGAAGAATCAACCAAACGTAGGACAGAGTCTATTCAGGTATCAAACAGATGTTCTTGTCCTAGAGTAAAAGACAGAAGGGCAAAATGAGGAAGACTGATCCATTTTGAGAATTTACTTTCCAGGCACATGTAGTCTCACACAACACAGAGCAATTCTCACAGTGTTGGATATTCACTTTTCTGGTATGCCTTTGTCTTTCAGAATAGATTCACTACTATAGCCCCCGATAACTCACCCTCCACCCCCGCCCACACACACACACTCACAATGGGGAACATAGCTGGACTGAAATATTATAGTATGACTCTAAAAAAGCAATTAACCTTCTCCTGTTGCCCCTAACTAAAGACCTCTTCCAATCCTGTTGCTGCCTCGAACCCATTTTAGCCCCTATGCTCTCAGCGGAGGAGACACTCACTTAGCGGATGACATTGGGGCATTCTTCTCACAATTGGTCCAAGGACCAAGAGCAGCAATTACTGCAGGGGTGGCGTGTGACCTTGGGGATCTGAAGCGCTCTTCTTCTGACCACGTTTAGACAGGTTTCCACAAACAGCCCTGCAACACCTGCACAGTGGGGAGCCTGTTCTTTTCTCTGCAGTCCAGACCACAACCCAAGCTGACAGATTAACACCCATGCATGGTCAAACCATTTGTGGGCTTCCTGTGAAGCACAGAGGTCTGCACAAACTTCCCTGCTACACACAAAACGGTAGGTCAGCATTCCCAGACCGCTCTTCTGGTTTTCTTTTATGTCTTATGCTTTCACCAAATGCTTCTGGGATTCTTTTAAAAAATCTGCTGGAAAAATTTACAGAAGTAACCTTAAATCCTGATGCTTTTCTCTTGCTGTACGTCCTTGCTGCATGCAAGTCTGGGTCACTTATATCTAACATTAGGTGTTACTTATGAATAAGAGGACTGATTCATAAAGGATCTTGTTTCTCTTATAATCAGATTTCTAGTTATTCATTTGAGAACTAGTACCAAAAGGGGAAACAAAATGGTGAGTATAGATTCTGCGCACGGCAATAGACTTCCCATTTTTTAAAGTGACTGGCTCAGTCTAAGTTTATATAATTTCACTTTTTACCACACCTTGTCAGAGATGCTGACACATCTCCTTTTTTTCCTCCTTGTAATAAAACCAGTGTTTGCCTTGGCAGCTCTAAAGGTTAATAGCAGCTCTTTACAGCCAACATGAAAATGTCTGGATAAGCAGACATGAAAATGCATGACTGCAGCCATGCATAGTGTGCTCGAGCCCTGTGGTGGGGTATGTATAAAGGGGTTTCATTTCCTCCACTACGCCTAACTTAGGCACACTGATGTGGATGCAGTAAAAACACATGGCATCTTTGCTGGCCATTTTCATTGTCATCATGCGTGCAGGGACAGGGAGGCTGACAGTCAGCAGGTGATATTCCAGGAAGAGGTGCTTGATCTCCTCATCCCGGCCTGATGTGTGATTAGGCAAGCTGACAGATGAGCTCAGCTTGGAGGGATCCCACGGCTTCACCCCTCCCTCCTCAGCCACCCTCTGCCCCTGATTAGACAGGCAGGGATGAACGCTTCCATGAAGGGTAGACTGTAAAAGTGCTAATGTAGCTTGCCCACCCGCCACCCCCCAAACGCTCACCAATACAGTCACACCGCTGTGCCCAAGCATCACAAACTAGGGATTAAATCAACAAAATAGCCAGAAAATTGCTTTGAGTTGCTGTTAAGGTTTTAGTTCTGGGCGGATGGTTAGCTTTCTCACTTTGAAGGCTGGCTGCTCTCCACATGGACCTCTGAGCGAGGCAACTGAGAGAGCAAAGCAGGCTTTGTGTGAGAATCTGTGGCTCTGGTAAAACGTGGCTTTATTCCGAAATAGATGAAGAGAATAGACTACCATAGAGTCGGAGAAAAATTCTGATTTGGCCTTTTCTCCTCCTAGCTGCCATATACTACTCTTTAATATGAAGCAGAACAATCACAATAAGAGAATCTGAGTGTGACCCTGAGAACACAGAGCCGATCCGTTTGTTTGGACTTCCTTCATGAGCACCCTGTGGCCCTGGCACTATGCTAATGCAGCTGGTTTCTGGCACTGTAGACATGGACTTGATACAATCTGACTGCTGCTGCTTTGTTACCCCCTCACTTGGTTTTGCTCTATAGTTAGTTTCTCAAACACCAACAAAGCTTGGTGCCTGCCTTGTGCTTGAATGTGAGGGGAATTTTACCAGGGGAAACTAGCTGGCACACACACATTTAGTGCAACTGATCTAAATTACCCTGTTGTGAATGAGTGCTAGCGAAACACTTAAAGTTTTACACCTCAAACAGTGGAAAGCTGGAAACGCTTTCAAGATCCAGTTGGGGTCCATTTCAAAAGAGTCTTTTGCTGTCAGGAATGTTGAATTCATTTTACAGTATTGTTGTTTGGGGATTAAAGTAAAGGGGTGCCTCAATCAAATAGCAAACCCTAACCCTAACCATGACCCTAGTCCTAACCCTGCCCCCATGACTACAAAAGTGAAGAGTTCTTCATATCATCCAAATCCACTAATCTTCCATTCAAACCAAAAATATTCCTACCAAAATTTTAATGTGTCATTTGTCATTTAAAATTTGCCCACTACAGACGTGGTTCAATTTCTGATCTGACATTTGAACAGTTTGGTTAAAGGTCCCATATTCTGCTCATTTTGAACATCATCTTGGTATTTCAAAGTTGTACCAGAATAACTTCATATGGTTTAATGTTCAAAAAACATGTTACTTTTCTCACACCAGACATGGCTGCAGCAGTTGTTTTCACAGCCAGATCTCACAGAAATACGTGGCAAGACTACAACTTTTTAACAACGTACCGAAACAAAGTCAATGGAGATCAACAACCCATCGAAGTTTGTGAAATAGCCATAAAATGTAATTCTTTTTTTTTTTTTTCGTGTACTTTAGCACGATTTTCTGACTAATGTATCTCTATTGGATTATCTTTCTGTCTGCATCACGTCTTTTTCTGTCAGTAGGACTTCTGTGGGATCTGGGAGCACAGAAGCTCTGCTGTTATTTCTCATTTTATATAAATTTTTTAACTATAATCTATACATTACCCAACATTTAACCACCAGATTTTATCTTTGTTTCCTCTCTTTATTCTATCAGTACACATCAGTCCGCAGCAGTCTGGAGGGTCCGCTGTCAGTCAACATGTGTTTGATAAGTCAACCATACGAGCGGTTCATGCTATGACCATCCATTTTAATTCATTTCTCCTTCCATCCTGGAATTACGGCTCGACTGTTTCTGTGGAGGTGAAGACGCTCTGCTTTTCCTCACTGTCGCCACTTCCTGTTAAACATCTCCCAACATAAAACCATGACAGTGTCTTTGACGGCTCAACAATACGGCGAACTATCGTTAAGGCCACCAGTCTGAATTATTTCCTCCTCCATTCTAAAAGCAATCAAGTTGCTGTTTTTCATAGCGGTGGCATCATTATCCACGAGCCTAATCGACTGCTTTGCATTACGTTACAAAACTTTTATTATTACTTTGGTACTATTATATGGTTTATATTTCTTCATAGATCATCTGCAGTGTTGTTGCTAATTAGGTTGTACTAGATATTTCATATATTCAATAGATATATCTTTTAAATAAGTTCACCATGTTGTGGGCGTGTTCGACTATTGTTTGGGGCTCTCCGCCATCAGTTGGCTTCATCCCATTTAGAATTGTCTAAACACCGCTGTGTTTTTTGAAAAAAGGCTTTGAATGTAAAATGTGAAGTTGCTCATTTAATTTTTCATTTCGTAGAATAAGTGGCTGAGAAATTAACTTTCTGCGTGTGTGTGTGTCACATCCCTCATTTGATCTTTGCACTTGTCACTTTCATAGATTTCATCAAACTGGACTTTAGACTGTGAAATGCATCCAACCTTTGTCACCTTCATATATTTCATAGAGCTACTCCTCATGTGTTTATCCATAGTACTGTCCAGATTTTCTTTGTTCAGTCAATATTTCATTTCATGTTTCTTCATCTTCTAACTACTAGCCTACTATTCCACTCAGGAAATACATTTGAAACTTTCAATTCAGTTTTAATATTGGGCTACTTTATTTACTTCCTTTCATGAAGTGTGTCTTCAAAGTGCTCTCTGAAACTAGACCTTGGTTGCCTTGTGTCCATGAGATGAAAAAAATGAAAACTTTGTCATAGAGTTAAACTAAATACATCATTAGAAAGGTGTCGGCCTGGAGGGTGACAGAGGTCAGTATGAAGATTCTACATGGCTCCTGCTGTGTAATACTGACCTTTGAACTTTGACCTCAGAGCATGTTTGAAGGTTTATAATTCAGCATGATAAGAGGTTACACACATGGGACCAACTGTTATAGAGAGCTCCTGACCTCAGGTATCATGTGAGTGTAGGCAACAACTGGGTGGGATGTCAAATATGGTTCAAATTAATTTTCACCGTTTTTGGAAAATCCTCCAACTCAGATTCCTCCTGAATGAATGATGTGTGAATGGCTGAATGAGGATGTGATGTAAAAAAGCAATTTGATTAGTCGAAATGACTAGAAAGGTGCTATACAAATACAGACCATTTACCATTTACAGCACATTTAGTGAAAGTCAGAGCAGAAGAAAAAGAGAGATGATGGTGTTTTTTCAGAGTTTGAAGGTTTCTAGATACACTGGGGACGCATATTTACATCGCATTAAAACATTAAAAAGTGAGTTTTGCATAATATGGGACCTTGAAACAACTATTTAGTTAAGTTTAGGGAACCATCACTGCAATGGGTAAAAGTGTCACAGAAAATGCTTTGAACACCAAGTCACACCAATCTACAGCGACCTCCTCCTTCTGTCGCCTCATAACAATGCAGGTCATGCTACATCCTTACTTGCAGAACAACAGGGTTGAGGTTCTGCAAAGATAAACCTATACACATCTGTGGGTCCACACGGTGAAAAGTGTTACCATCTCAACAATTCAAACAAGCTGATTGGTTGATCCAACACAGGATGCAGGTTCTGACATTAACACATCTACATACATTACGTGGGCAATATGCAGGTAAAGCTGCATGTCGGTGGTATGCACCGAGCCTCCCAAACAAAAGTTAACAAAAGATGACAGAGTTTACGAGAAGTGCTTCTTTACATCCCATAAGTGTACTGGAAAAAAATGGTACGCATCCAACCAGCTGAAGCAGCAATACCTTCCTCCATCCATGCAAGACCAAGTGTTTTCAAGCATGTCTCTGGATGTTGCTTCTTTTCCTCCTCCATGTTGTGTAAGTCTAGAATCTTAATCCTCAGGCAAATCAAGAGGATACATTTATTTCACACAAAGAAGGACCAAGGGGATCAAGATACAAGTAAAACCAGGACAGTCTAGTCAGCACAAATCCCCATAAGCTACTGAACAGCCCCTGCCTGCCTGACATGGCGTGTAAAGATCGGCCTTGCTATGGTGGTCTGTCACTTAGCATAGATCTTGTTTCCATTTGGACAGGACTGTGTCAGTGGAAATAAATAAATCCCTGGTGGATGATTACTTTACCAGTGTTCGTTTACTACTACTGTCTCCCATCTTTTAGACGCAAGTTATACTTTCAGTTAGTTGAGAAATTGATGAGCAGACGTTCTGTCTGGGGAGGATCGCAGACATCATATCCAGAAGCCGGATTTCTTTCAAACTCAGCCAAGGCCCCATGCCGACAAACTTAATCGTCACTGTAGTTCACCTTTGCTGAGACTCTACCATATGGCAGGTCTGAGATAAGTCATAGAGGAAAACTATTGGTCGGCGAGCATTCAGCAGCAGTTATATATACAGCCATACATGCAATGTGTTTTGGCACAAAAGAGGCAAGTGTTAGACGTGTGGTAGTTTCTTTAAAAGCTGACCAACATGGACGTGCTCTCAGTGCTTTCGATGAAGGGAAAAAGAAAGACTTGCTAACTATCAGTGGATTATGGCAGCAGTGTGAACAGACAACACAGCATCCGTCTGATAACTTGACAACAAACAAACTGAATAATGAAGCAGCGTGCCCCACTTGGTGTGTAAAAGCTGTAAATATTCAATGACTACAACTACAACTCAAGTCCCAGGACTGTATGTTAAACAGGTCTGATAGGATGCACATGCTTTCTTTTCATTTCTGAAGAATTTATCAAGCTTGCCTAGTTTTGTAGGTCACCCACGACAAAAACTCAGCTTGCCTTCTTTGGTACAGAATCCAAATCTGGGTCGCTGGAATAAGGACTGAATGACGGGTTATTGTCTGGGGCTCTTTTCACCTTGAGATACTGTCACACTGGAACAGGAGAAAATGACCAGGAAATGAGCCTCAGTCACGGATACTCACTGTCAAGAATCGTGAAATATACATCTTTTCCTAATTCCACTTTAAAGAGCAATCTCATATCCCAAAGAACCCCAAACCACTAGAAATGAAATCTGCTGATAAATATATTTATCACAATTAACTTGCCTGCAGGGTGAAAGAAGCCTGCCATGTATGTCCTGAGCCAGAGCAGGTGATTATTGATTTGGATCCTGTATCTCCACCAAGGTCACAGCCAGCGAGGCAACGACTTGCTGAGGACAGCACTATGGCTGTGAGTTATAATCTTCAAACACAGAAAGGAATTTCTGGGAAAAGGCATAGCTGGAGTTGACTGCTTGCGTGCGATCGATGGTACGGTTGCTGCTGTTTCTCAGAAAAGCTTTTTCAAATTTCATCATCTCACGCTCTGGAAGGCACACGGCATCTTTCTCAGTCTGCCTTTTACCACCAATGTGGCCATTGCTGTTGCGCTGAACAACTCAAAAACCCCGACAATGGAATTAAAAAGTAAACCGATTGGTTAATGGCTTGAGAGATGCAGCATTAGACAACAAGACTAAGAGGTAATCGGTTGCGACTCATTTCTTGTGAGGGAAATGAGTGAGCAGGTAAGATGAGGATGAATGCAAGGTTTGGGTGAAAAATGGCAGTGATGTGGTCAGGCCAGGACATTAGGACACAGCTAATTGGGCAAAGACAAGCCTCGTCTTAGTCGGCTCCTCTGGAAAACTAACCATGTCTGGCAGATGTATGTTTCAAAGGCAAGTTGGGTTCAGCAGGTCAGTGCACGCCTCATAGATCAACACGAATGACGGCAACAAAAAAGAATCGTCATTTCTACGGGATGGAACCAGTTTCATAGACTGAATAATGTGTCTGAAGTATAAAACTATAGAAGATCTTTTTATCGTATCATTTTATGCCTGTGTTTGTGTCTTTAAAGTTGCACTATTCCATATGTTTGTACTTACAATGAGTCAAATGAGAAATGTGTATGCAGCGTCAAACTACCAGCTGACTTTTAGTGTCTTGTACTTTATTGTTTTTGATTTACTGTTTTGGTTGTGTCTCATTATCCTGCTGTTTTTAGGTTAATATCATGTGCACTTGGCTGCTCGTTTGGTGTGTAATTAGTCAAAAAAACGGATCGATGATCCAAAAATGAATCTGCATTTTTCATTACAAAAATGAGTAATTTTGTAAATGTGAATATATGCTGCTTTTCTTTGCTTTTCATGAAACCGAACATCTTTAGTCTCTGGACTGTTCCTCAGATCAAATAAGAAATTTTGATTGCAGCATAGATAACTGTTTCTGACATGTCATAGACCATACTTTAATAATAGTTGAGGAAATTATCAGCAGATGAATCAATTAAACAAAATGAATGAAAATGTATTAGTCACACCCCGAAACGCCTCATCTGCAATAACTTTTTGTGGTGACAATATGTTATGTTTCCAGGTTGATCTGCCGTCACTTCGTGGAAACTGTTACAGATTTTTCACTGCTTGAAATATGGAGAATTCAGTGAAATCACAATGAAGAAATCATTTGGATCGCTTTTCACACCCAACAAATCTGACTGAATGCAGTGACATGAAATAAATTAAGCAAATCAATATTTTCACTCTAAGTGTGTCTGTCGTTTTTTTCCCCATGTGGTAAGAAATGAAAGATAATTTACCTCGCTAAACAGAAAAGAAATGGACAATCTGCTGTTTTTGATGGATGAAAAGAAGACTGGTTTCATCAAACCAAGGCTGCGCTCATTGGCTTTGCGCTGTGACCCCATTGGATCTGATGACACAGATAGCGGGGGAGTGGTGGGGGTTAGTGTGTTCATGACTGATAAGGCAGACAACGAAGCTGCATCTGAGATACCGGCAGAAACACTTATCTGGATACTTGGAGAGAGCTCTCTGCCAAGGCCGAACCCTATCGCACTCACAGAGCCGCCAGAGTGATTTGGAGCCAGAGTTGACACGTGTGACTGATACTGCCCCAAAAAAGTCTATTTCTTCAACCAAAACCAATTTCCGACTCTGACATTAAGATACGGGGGAAACAAATGTTTAGAGCACTCACTGGGCCAATCGTACATCAGACAGTCAAATCTCAATTTAGTTTTTACTGCATTGTGATTTGACTTGTGGCTCACTGTGAGGCCCATCAATATTCTTTATGGCTCTTTCCCTGCGGTGCCTCCGTCTTGCACTGCTGTTCTTGCTGGGTCCAGATGGAGAGTTTGGATGGTAGTCATTGTTCATGAGCTTTTTAACATGCCGGGTGCTGGTGACCTAGTGTTTATTAGCCTAACCCCTGGTGCTGTGGAGGCTTGGCAGCCTCATGCGCAGCCTTTACAGCACATCCACCTGCTGTTTTCTCCAGACACTTGTAAATGCATAGCCCTCCATTCTACCTACTTCCTCTCCTCAACTTTCGCACTACACTGCAATTACTATAAAAAATCTGGCTTGTACCTGGCTGCTGCCTGTGTCGTAATGCTACACAGAGGTATTGATTTCGACTTCTGGGACTTGTCTAAACTTACCATGTAAGTAACACCTTCCCTCTCAGGTAATCAGCTGCAAGGTAAGAGCAGAATCTCCTTGCAATCTCAAAAGAGCTTTTGGCTGAATAGAGCATCTTGGTTCATTTTGCACAAATTTCTTTCCTTGTGAGGTTTTGAACATGTTACTACCACTGTATTTTCTGTGGCATCCAGACATAACATAAAAAGACTTTGTAAGGCCTATTGCAAACTGCATATTTCAGCACTTAAAACTTGAGGTTTGTTGGTTACTTCCATTCTAACCGGATGGAATGGATTTTTTTCTCTCAACTAGAAATGGGAGCGAGCATTGGCTGTGATACCCGGACATCTGTTTGTCCTTGTCTGTGATGAAAGCCCAAAGCGTGTTGCGTGTCCAAATTGGGAGTGCCTTCCATTCAAACACTTGTATGAGCCTAATGACCCCAGTCCCCGGGGTCGGCTCTTCACCGGCTTCCCGTTTTTTTTTTTTTTTTACCATTTTAACCAATTTAAATTGTTTGCCCCTCTCAAAAGGGCCCCCATCTTGTGCCAAGAACAGTATGGCTCATGTGTTCCAATGTGCAAGGTCAGTGGTGGAGGCAAAGTGTCAGAGCGAAGTGTCTACCACATGTGTTCATCTATTGGATGGTTCCAATGGAGGGCTGGGTAATACAAAGGCATCCCGGATCTCACAGCTCCAGCACTTCCACTCCTTTCCCCGTCGCACATTAGCATCAGAGGAACATTACAAACCATCTGGGATGATTAAAACACTGGATTTCTTTGAGGGGGTCTTTGTTGTGCAGTGATGATTAATCTGACTGGGCCTGAGTGGGACTGTGTGGTGACTTTTCTAGGAATAATATATTCATTGGTATAAATTCTGAACCTTACAAACATTTATTTGAACACAAAGCCAGTGGAGAAAAAGTCATATTACGCTTTGATGCAGTCCTTCAAGTTCGGCCACAAATTTAAGCTTTTTCTAAAATGAGCTAATTCATACAAAGAAGTGACACCTTCATAAAACTCAGTAGGATGTATCCTCTGGGCACCATGAAATCTGTACAAACATGTTCTAATATCTAGGCAATACGTTTGGGTATTACTGTTTGACCAAAAATACAAACATCACATTCTCTTAACATTATCTTCAGTTTCACTGTGCTGAGTGTCTCATTTGGTCGACAGGTGCTCGTATGCACAGAGGAGAACAGTCCAGGTGAAATTATCCTAAGATGCATTCACATTTCATTTAATACTACACTATCTTGAGCCAGCAAGACATTTTAGCAGAAACCAGTGACAATGTTGAAGAAGAGAGACAAGGGGAAGGGCAGGAGGGGAGGCAGCAATGGGAGTCTGGATCAGCCTGAATTAAAGATGACATTCATTTAGTTTAACCAAAACATCTCTGCATCTCTCTTGAGTCTTGCCCAGCGTGGGTCATCTTGAATACCCATGATTATGGTTTGCTTTCAATCACCAGTGGAGGAGCTAAGTGAGGTTAAAGACAGCCACCCTCTCACAGAGCTTTGTAGGGCATGGAGCATTGGGAGCTAACAGCTGTTCAAACAAAGGCCCATTTCCCACTCATCGTTGTGCCGAGTGTCAGTGTCACTGTCAGCGGCTACTCCTATGCGTAGCCACAGCATCATGAAATATTAATGCACCGAGCCTGCACTGCCACCTACAATCGGACAGCACGTCTGTTGTGCAGAAGTAGACAGCATGTGAGCGGGAATGCATGTTTGAATATCATTAGATTGCGAAAATAAATCAAAATCTCCCAAGAGACTTCAGATCAATCGACAAGCCTGCAGTGAACCTGGAGACGCAGCTATGAAACACAGCCAGGCTCCGTC
This sequence comes from Pempheris klunzingeri, assembly GCF_042242105.1. NCBI lineage: Eukaryota > Metazoa > Chordata > Actinopteri > Acropomatiformes > Pempheridae > Pempheris > Pempheris klunzingeri. Next base: position 22,114,230 of record NC_092018.1, read on the forward strand.
ACTGTGTCCACATCTCCTCGTCACACACAATCACCATCCAGCAGACGCTGCCCTGGTATCCTGTGGGTCTCCTCCATCACAGCCCACCTTAAATCTCCATACACACCAACTCTCTTTCCTCATGGACTCACCCGTTCACCCCTCTCCTCCGTCCAATCCTCTCTTGCTAAGATGTGTATAGGGGTTCTGTTATCAGGTACCATGAGGATACAGATTTTCTCAAACGGCTCTGGGGGGGTATGAAGTGTAAATCTTAGAAACCTGCAATGAATCCTGCTGTACACTGCCTTCAGGAAATGCTAACTTACCTTAAAGAGCTTCATGAACTCATTCAGTGGGGAATTCACTGTGGTTTAGAGTTGAGGCTCGAACTTTAAAGTGAGACTACGTCAATTTTGGAAGCGCGTTCATTCTCTTCCAAATAAAAAGTTGAAATCATGAAGAGTAAAGCACACACTTTCTAAAATCAATACACTCGGGGGGGTTAAAGATCATCATCATGTTGCTGCTACGTAATCACTTGATCTGGTATGACCAGTAGCTGATGTTGGCTAATGTTCGCAAACTTTAGATATACAGTGTAACTGATACTCCTGAGTATTAATTATTACTCTTCGAGTGTGCAGTGCAGTGTGTGTGGGTGTGTGTGTATGTGTGTGTGTGTGTGTGTGTGTGTGTGTAAATGTGTAGGTGTGTGTGTGTATCAGTGAGGCTGCCAGTTTACAGCCGGCAGTGTGTATGCTGGAGATCTGGGAGAGGAACCAACCAGCAGCATCTAATGCAGAGCAGCTGTCTGTCTCCTGGGTTACACAAGCCTACTGTCTGCTGGCAACCATAAACTGTACAGCTGGACCTAAACCATCAAGAAGCACACACACACACACACCCATACACACACACACACACACACACATACTGACCCTACCCATCTTTCTTCTGTTATCCCATCACACCACAATGCGGCATCAACTCTAATGCCAGCAGAATAATTCCGGACATCATCACAGACATCCATCCCTGAAGACATCACTCTTTTTACCTGCTCTGGACATGTGTAGAAAAGAACCAGCAAGAGCAAAAACGTTCACGGTAAAGACATAACCGGTACCCAGGCGCACAAGTAAAGAGAAAAATTAAATCTAAGAAAAGTCTCTGAAGTCCTCACTTGAAAAACATGTGTTTCACTGGAGGTGGTAATACAGCATTCAGCTTGGTCACAAACACTGGATGAGCCATGAAACAGTTTGTGGATGAATTAACAGAAAATTAATTGAACATTAGTTTTAATAATCAGTTAATAGTTTGAGCCATTCATCATGTCAAATGTTGGCTGGTTTCTACTTTTCACATTTTTTCATGTTTGCACCACTGTGCATTTTTTCAACACAAGTAATTTGAAGATGTCACTTCTATAAAGTTTTAACATCAACTCATATGAATATAGGTAAAAGAAAAAAAGCTGAAAGAATATCAAGAGTATCAAGGTGTCAAGCTCTGCAATTCAACTTTCTGAATGATCTTAATTAACTGAAGCAATCAGCCCATTCATTCTGCTCCAATCCAAGCACGGCGGCTGCATGCAGGTAAACGAGTTGACTTACCTCACACACAATGCCCTCAGCCTCTCCACTGATTAGAAAATTGAAGCAGAAGCAGTGTTGAAGAAAGCCTTATCAGCCAGCCCTGACAAATGTTCTCACCCGTCTGTATCTCTCAGAGCGCTGACAGCTCTGTAATCTTCCCTCTTCTCTCTGTTCTCTTAGAGTGTTTACTCGAGTCTACCTAGAGAGCTGGCTGATGTTGTGCAGCCAGTGAGGAGAGAGAGAGAGAGAGAGAGAGAGAGAGAGAGAGGGAGGTAGAGAGAGAGAGAGGGAGGTAGAGAGGCGGATAGCTGCAGAGAGGGGGGAGACTAAGTGAAAGAGAGAATTCCCTTTCTCTTAAACAGTAGACCCTCTGCGGTCAGACTCTACTCCCACCTACTGCTCTCTTAAATGCCCCCCACCCATTCACCCTCTTCACAGCATTGTGACTGAAAGCGAAGGAGCTGAAACGGGACGCCTCAAGGCTGGAAAGAGAGAGAGAGAGTGACTGAGAGAAAGAGGGTAGGAGAGGAAAATGGGGGGTGAAAGGGGCTGGGTGGGGAGGTTGATGGAAGGGGGGGGGGGTTGGTTAGACCATTAGCAGCAAATTGCAGCAGGCAAGCCAATGGAAAGCAAGATATAAGTGAATGCAAGGCCTGCATTAACATGGCATTTAAGAACTTAAAAGCAGCGAGTGAACAGGGCGTTCTCAGCTCCGGCTATGAGACTGTTAAGGATGCACATCCCTCCAAACAATGAATATATGTATGAGAACAATGTTGGAATTGCCAGAATGAAAGTTTTAAAAAAAAAGTTGAGTTGTTCAGTTCGCATTTTCACAAAATAACTGTCTCTACAAGCTTGATGATGTAGTGAGCACTCGGTGAACCACTGTAGGTGACAGTTCACAGTGTGTTCAAAAAGATGGATTTGTAGGATTCAATAAATGTGCATGGTGCAGCACAGGTTACAAGGCATGCTAGCTTCCTCCGTTTTGGTATCCTCTCCCGTAGAGGTTGCCACTGTTTGTTCGCTGTCGGTCGACAACTTAATTTTCCGTGTCGGTGGTCACCAAGTTAAATTTGGTGACACCTGTTAGCGCAGATTTATTTTATCCCCACAAGTGAATCTGGTGATTGCACCCTTCCATTGAAATAAGTTGGTTTTGGTGGCAGTGACCAACAACCCCGTTCCTGTCTCGCTTTGTTGACAGTTGTTTGAGGAAGAGCGCCACGTCCTCGAAAGGGTTATGTCCCAGAACTTGTCCCAGAAGTTGGCAGAACGTAGCCCATAGAAGGCAAGAAAAACAGCATGCTTTTCAATACGACATTGTCAATCATCCACTGTGACACAGTGGAAAAATGCAGTTGTAGCATAAGCCGCTTTGTGTTATGTCAGGTGAACAGTGGCTTATTAGCCTCATCCATTCAACTGTTCATGTGATGACCACCAAGTAGAAACCTCGCACACGGGATCACACTGTCATGCCACTGACTATCTCTTGGTTAGAGTTTGCTCAGGGTTCCAAGTGTACGCTGGTTGCAATTAGCAGCTGTTCTGGACTCAAGAATGTGATGTAAACAGAAAAGAACCGCCTTAACTAAACACAGGAGCAAAGAGTTAAGGAGGATCCTCTGCCACACAGCTCACATCAACCACTCAGTCTGAGGGAAATCACACTGACTTCAAAGGGCAGAGAAATGCACATCAAAAGATTTTCCCTGAGAGCCAATATGGAGGATGGCGTGACACTCATCAGAATCTGACCCCCCGGTCTGATCATACGGGGCTTTGCTGGTGGGGATGATGGCGAAGAGCGATAAAGACCTTCACAAATATGTGTCTTCTGTTTTGCTTCATGTATCATTCCTTGAGCAAATTTAAAAAAGGTATTAATAATGTGTGTCAAGGTCCAACTCAAATGAAAGAGATACGATTTTCCAATCTTATATGCTCCACATGTTGATGAAGGTGGTATAAAGAGGTGGCGTGTTAAGATCGGTGGGGTGTGCGTGCTGATGCTTTCGTCCAGCCTGAGTGAGTCTTTTCTCCGCAGGGGAAATGATCGTCATCATGTTGCTGAGAGTCAGTAGCTAGTCAGCCAGAAAAGATCCTCTCTAATCCTATATACGGCACAATGGCACATATGTAGCACAGCTATCAGGCGGTAAAAAGCAAATTCAATGACTTGAGGGGCCTTAAATTCATTTTCATCTCCACTCCCTGGGGAGAGCGAGGAAATCTATACAGTCCGGGGGCATAGATCTTTTTTTAATGACTTCTGGCTGTAATGACATCATTTAGATGAGATGATGGCTTGCATGGCTCGGCTATGTATAGCACCTGTTTTAAATGACTGTAAATGTAGATTCCCTGCGTCTCTCCATCTGTTCCTGTTCTCACCTTCCTGTCACACTCTCTCCCTCTCTTTCTCTCTCCTTCCTTCACAGCCTCACCAGGTTTTGCAGAGAATTGCTGTGGGAGTTCTCCACCTCCCTGTTTGCGAAGGCGTACCTGTTCACCGACTTTCAGAGCGAGTGAACTGAGCGGGTTTGATTTCCCAGATGACACACGGTACGTGCATCCTCGCCTGTCATCCAATTTCTGCCTCTCCGGAACCAGACGTCTGCTTGAGGGAGCCCATGTTATTTCCATTAGAGCACAACAGTGTTCGGTTTTATCGGCTGTCATTTAACATATACACAGATGGACAAATGCTACAATAACACGTCAAGCGAAGAGGGAGGACAACTACCTGCACTGAATGTTACAGTGCTAATGTTGCATAAGGATGGAAACATCACCAGCGACTGGAAAAGGACAGGCTATTTTCAAAAACAGGTTTCCACTACACAACCTATTTGCAATTGAATGTATGAGCTGCAACGTGCAAAGAAGAAGAAGAAGAAGAAGTAGAAAGTAACTTCATTGTGGTGTTGGTATTCACAGCGTATATCTTAGTGCTGGAAAACTTTATCTAGTGGCAGCAAGAGGAAAACTGAGGCAAAGGTTGCCTGGAGCACTTATAATAAGGTCTTCCTGCCGCTGTATAATTGGTGGCATCTAACTTGAAGGAAAGGAAAGGGAGGGAAAGGAAAGGAAAGGGACTCTGTGTGAAGTGAGACACGTTCTGTCAATGACAGTGAGACCTAATTATACTATGGAGCCCCTGCAGCCATAGAGGATGTCAAAGCGGGCAGCAATAAGGCAGCCGATGGGGAAGACACGCCACCCGCCATGGGTGTGTGTGAGCTTGCAGGTGACCTGGAAAGACCTGTTTACCTCATTAAAAATGAATCACAAGGTAATAAGTGCCCCACATCCCTTCCCCCTCCATCCCAATGTCTGTCCTTCATCCATTATGCAGCAGCGAGGTGGGATAGTGTAGGTTAAGTCCTCAGGGAGGGTCACTTGGACACAGACCCAGTCTGCCTCCTCCTCCCTGAGCTACAGAGTCCCAATGCTTCTGTAATGCAAAGATGAGAGCATAACACAATGATGAGGAGCACAATGTAGGTGATGTGCGCTCAAGTATGGAGTCCAAGTAGAGGCAGCCATCAGCGATAAGCCTGTGTCCACAGTAAGTTAAACAAGGGAGAAGCAGCCTATTAGCAGTGATCCATAATTCATACCGCAGGGAATAGGTGGGCCCCATGATAGCTTTCATGAGACACGGAGGCTCAGAGAAATCAAGTGTGTCTGTTTTGCTTTTCTGCAGCTGTTTGCGTTGCTACTTGCACTATAATTGTGAAGGAAATGGACTCATCTAATTGTAGTTTAAAGGTCCTGAGATCTGAGATCTGAAGGTCACAGGGTAGAATCTCTGGCCGGGGAAACTCAAGAGAGGGAGAAGTCAAGAGTCCTACAAGAAAAGGAACAGCTCAATATTTTGTGAACCAAATGTATTACCTTTCTTTTTAGTGAGAGTGAGATGTCTGTACAGAGCTAGAGTCAGCTTTAGCTTAGCTTAGTTAAGCTTAGTCTAGCTTAGCGTGAAGACTGGAGGGATGGTAAACATCCATCCGGCTGTCCACAAAAGCCTCAGAAGCTGCTGAACACAATGATTTGGGATGTGAGAGAGGGCTGGACCCTTTTCTTGGTGAACAACAGCAGAGCGCTGTCACTGTGCACAGCGATGCCGGTTGTGGTGCCCTCTTCAGTCCAAACAAGTGCTGGAAAGTTGAGTTGCTTCAGTAGAAATCTAATGTGGACCTCTAAATATATTCAACTTTTTACACCCGTTGTACAACGTAGGACAGCGCAAAATTAGTTTCCTACCAGAATCTGTGACTTTGTGCTCTCCAAGAGAGCGGGACACACTAACAAGAAGGGCTGAAATCGATCGGAAGTAAAGCAACGTAGGCCTACAGATACAGATTAAAGTATCCACAGGCTAAAGGAGCACCGAGTCTACTGTCTGATTCTGGTACGTCAACAGATCTGACAGGTGTGAAGCCCCCAAGCTCTTTTTCTTCAGCATTTAGTATTCTTCAGTATCCGGGCTGCAGTTCAACATGTACAGGAAGAACCAAGGGCTGTGAGTATGTAGGAGACCTGGTACCAGCAGCAGCCCAGTCAGTCGAGTATACGGAGTATATAGCCTTATACTGGAGAAGAGAAGAAAAGATTTGTTTGTGTATTATTTCCAGAATTAACCAAAACCCATGCAACTGTCTCTCTAAATCTGGCTACCTCATATACATGTTTTGTACACTGCGGCCATAAAATGTTCTTTGTTCTCTGTGTGTGTGTTAAATCCACCACTGAAGGAAACACGGCAGCGCTAAGGAAAAGGAGCTGTCGCGTTAGGCCACACACAGCCTCAACTGCTGCACTCATCTGTATAAACAGCCAATAACTATCCCTAGTGCGGTGTCAGGACCTTGTATCTGTGCTGTGCTCCCTGACCTTTGACTCTACACCCATTCTCCACCCACCTTTTGTGTTGCTACAGTTGGCACCCTGTTTCCTCTGACTCGGCCTGCATGTGACAGCTGCTTCAGTCATCCAAGCTGACGGTGCACATACGATCCTTTTACTCTCTGGATCTGTTCGATAAACAGGACGTTTAATGCTACAAGGTGACATAGAATATAAGCAGCCCTTTCAGACTGCAGACTGATTTACAGGCCACGTGTTATTAAACCTTCAAGTATTCCATGATTATGCTTATTTGTCTTTCTGTACAAAAATGGCCCATTTCAACCATTGAACACCACCGTCCCTCTATAAACAAGCAGATTATATCAAGACAAGTATACCTGATCTTATCCACAAAAAGCTCTGGGTTCTAGGGTGAATGGGAATTTTATTACCAGCGACCTGGCTAAGATGCAGGAAGCCAATGTTAAATAATCTCAATGCAAATCCCGTCTAGTCCTGTCCCATCCCAGACAGCACTGAGTGGAATGTGTTTAGTTAAAGGTGGGGACCTCCTGAGGGAAATGATGCCCCTGAAGAAAGCAATGCCACACAGGGACATCCAAGTGACTCTCATCCTTCAGCTCCTCTGTTCTCCCGCAGGGTGACACAGTGCCGACAGAGCTCAAAACTGAAGGTGAAAGGGGTGGAGAAGATAGTAAAGTGCACTACGTCATGCAATGACAGACGATAAACTAAGTGCTTATCTTTAAGAAAGTGTGTTTTTTATTAAAATGACGTTCTTTATTGTAAGTGATGCAGCGGTGACAAATTTTCATCAAAAACAAACAAAGATATAATTAAAGAATACATTAAATAACATTTACACTGTGCCAAATGTGTTCAAATTTTAGGTTTAGCTCCTCCGAAACTCATAAGGATGCTGTGGTCTAAATAGTCCATGAATAAAACTGTTCAAGGCTGGGAAGAGTCTCCATCTCCCAGCACCAATAGTGATTAACTGTGGGGTCAAACTGCGGGAGCCCACCGATGGATCAGAACTCATAGAAACCTGAGCAGGTGATGCAGTTTGATATTCGTGAGTGAAAATGGTGATGAGCAGGAGGAGTTGTTGGTGGTGTGGGAGGAGAATTGACTTCACTGGTTTATTGTTTCATTCATGGGTTTGTTATTTCCTAGTGGGCAGACGTTCAGTCACTCGTCATGCCTGACTGGCTACGCTGGGAGTTCATTTCGTATACAGCTAATTGGTGAATGTTCTTTCATATTGCTATGATGCAAACAGGGTGCTGTGTATCACGAAAGGCCCGCACCAGGGGGTTATTTACTTCTTCTTGTTGATTTTTACTTCTACACCAACATTATTTGTATGAGCAGGGATTATCTTTTATTTTAAAACCTCTCATGTTCAGTTCTCAATTCGGCACCCTTCATTTCTACATGGAACACATATCATTTTTAATAATATGTAACAGCATTGATGCCTTCTGAGACTTGGTCCTTATCTCTTCTATTTTAAGCCGTGCAGAGCGGTCCCTATAGAACAGTATGGCAGATCCCACCCGTTGTCTGCTAGCAGAACCTGAGCTCGTATTTAACATCACACAGGTGGAGACAGATACACAGCTACTGTATATGTGTCAGACTTTATTGCTTCGGGGATTAGCATGTCGGGGGTTCAGAGGATTCCCACAAGCCTTTAAAGCCTAAACTACATTAATATAGCTTATGGTTTAAATATGATATGATTTGTGCCATAAACCATAACAGAATCGTAAGCTGCAGGATCCAATCTGACAACAAGGATCCAGAGCTGATATTCTACTATCAGAAGCGAGTTGCATCGTCTCAAAAAAGGAATTTAAATTCCTGTGTCTTGCTTCCTCAGCATACCAACTCTGAGCTCCCGCACTCCTCACTGCTCTCTATGGTGGCCCTAAAGGATCAGCACACCGGCAACTAAGAAAACACATCATATCATCATCGATCATAAGGAATTTGAGGAGAAATCATTTAGAAACTCAGTGTACAGTGTTGGCACTCTGTTTCTCTATGTTGGTGTTCTGTCTGCACTGGCAGCGTGTTTCTGTATTTGCTTGTGTATCTTTGCAGCATGTTGTGAACTGTTTTCTCTTTTTGGTTGTGTTTTCTTTAGTTGCAGTGCGTTGAGCTCTCAGGTATACCCTAACTTACGCCATAAGTTAAAGGAAATGGCAACAACCTGACACTCAACATGGACAAGACCTGGACACAAGGAGGAAGAGGAGGCTGCATCAACCACTGATGATCTGGGAAATGAGGTGGAGAGGGTCGGCAGCTTTGAGTTCCTGGGAGTCCTCATCAGTGATGACCTCACCTGGACGCTCTGGATCACCCAGCTGGTCATGAAAGCTCATCAGCAGCTGTACTTCCTGAGGAGACTGAGGAAGTTTGGGATGTCTCAGAGGACTCAGCGGACATTGTACGCCGTCATCATCGAGAGCATCGTACGGGAACAGCACCGCTGCCGACCGCAGAGAGTGGTGGGAGCGGCTGAGAGGATTGTCTGGGAGCCATTACCACAGGAGAGCCTGCAGCATCATCTGGGACCCCCTCCCACCCCCAGCACACACTCTAGTGTGAGGGCCAGGACCTCCAGGTTGGTCCCACAAGCCATCAGACTCATCAACAGACGCAATCCACTACCCCAGGCCCCACCATAACCCCCCCACCCCTCTCACACATACACAAGTTCCCTGTGCAAGACATTCTTTTAGTGCAATAGACAAATCTGTGTGCAATTACTACTTGAGTTGTTCATTTTTCTATTTTTCTATTTATCTTAAAGGCGAAAGGGCAAAGCAAGAATCTCATTGTGCAGTGAAACTTGACTTATCTGTGCATATGGCAATAAAAAACAAATGAATCTTGAATCTTGAATCTATAAGGATGCACAAATTAACTGAAGCTTCCTTCAACACACTCTGCAGATATGGACAGGGACAACACCCTGACAGGAGCAAGCTATAGTTAAAGCTCAAGAACTCCGTCACAGTGCAGCTCCATTCAAGCCCCGCATCTCTTTATGGTCTCTTTACCACAGTCTGTCTGGGCACAGGGTTCAGGCCTGTGTCTTTTCCTCTTTTGTCTGCTCTCCTGGGGGACATGAATGGGAGGTTGGGGCCCGAACAAAAGGCAGATCATGGGTCCATTGGGGGGGACAAATGAGCTTAGTTTGGGTAATAGCAGCCAAAAGGAAAGGGAGGTCTGGGGAAGTATTGAGGCTCACCTAGGACCGGAATAGGAGGGGAGATGAGTCCTCCAGGATGAACAGCTGAGATCCCCCTTCACACAGTGCACATGCTCCATCACTAGCTGACAACAACAGGGCCGTACTGTCTACAGACGGAGGAAGAGAGCGAGACGGAGGGTATGGGTGGTGAAAGGGTGAGAAACACCAGCTCATGGCATGTTCTCTATGGCAACTGTGATTTCTGATCACTGATGTCAGCCTAATAAAAAGGGGGGAACCATGACCTCTCATGACACTGCTCATCATCACAACAAAGTCTACTAGCTTGCACTTATTTCTGCATTTTGCACCCAAATCTTATTTATCACAACACTCACTAACCACTACTGTGTGATTACAGGTACGAGGAGTTTTCCCAGTTTAAAAAGTGATTATAATCTCTATGCCTATTGTTTGCTTCTTTTGCCAATTAAATGATCCAAATGTTCAGATGCCTCATATGCTGCTGTATAGACCTTCATCACTACAACTTGTGAGCAACAGCCAGACCTTTTTTCTGGAATCGAGACAAGACCTTTTCGCTCAAAGGAGATGGAGATGAGATTTCTTTAAATGTCACCTTATCACAAATGCCATTTGATTTCCACTCTTCCGCCTGCCTTTGCTGCTTCACGCTTTCATTTTTTTTTTTTTTGTTGTAAAAAAAACATTTCTTTGTGCACACCGCTACTCCTCCCATACACACACTCCTCACCGTCCCCATGTCACCCCCCCCCCACCACCAACTCCCTTGTGGTTTTCCTTGTCTGCTGCTGCTTGCCTGTATAAGCCCTTCTCCTGTGTCACTAATCCTGCCAACAGCCGCACAGCACGCAAGTTTACTGCAGAGCCCACATCAGCACAATATTAGCTGTTTATAGCGGAACAAGAAGAAAAAGATGAAGGACTGTTTGCCAATCTGTGTTGTTTTCAAATGCATTGATTAGCCCCTACGGTACAGATACGGTCTATCTGTGATACTGTATGATGAGGGTTTGACTGGTTACATATTTGGTTAAGCAACCTCTAATTTCACAGAAAGTAATAATAAAATGGTCCATGGTCTTCCTGAAGAATACGTTTTCCTGGCTTAATGGTAAATGGACTGTACTTGTATAGTATAACATTCACATTCACACGCTCACACACTGATGCGCTGATGAGATTGCCATCAGGGAACTGACCATTCACACGCTCACACACTGAAACTTTGCTTCAAGAGCAATTTGGGGTTCAATGTCTTGCCACAGAGGAGGGGGCACACCTGAAAACATGCTTTTGTAACAGTCATATGGGTTGTTCACTGACTTGTTGGAGTCTCCAACCGTTTCAACTGTGTTTGGGGTCACTGATGGAACGTTTCAGGCTTTTACATAAATCACACATATGTATGTGTTTAATTAAATCGGCTTTTTTAAAGCTGTTTAATCCACTGTTGTCTCTGGAGTTAATTGATTCTCTCTTACTGTCCTGTACTCCTGAGTGACATCTAACAGCATCTTGTTACACAGATGAAAACACAGTCTGGAGCTGTCTGTAATGATGTCACTGATATGACTGATGACCGACAGCGACCTCTGGGTACGAGGCCGGATGACAGGTGATGTGTGAAGCACCAGGAGATGAGCTGCTGAATAATGGGCCCTTGTCAAAGCCTTTTCCTCTGCCTTAGAAGAGCTTGCATGCAGGCAGCACAGCCTGGGCTCCCATGATTGATGCCCACCTCGGGACTAGGCTCTGATAGGCCGTTGGAGGTCCCCTGAATGTGAATGAAATGTAGCTCTCGCGTCAGTCATGTCACAATGCCGCAGCCATCCACAACATCTTTATTCGCTATAGTGATAGCGATAGCATTAAAAAATGCCATGTTTTGCAAATCTATTCAAGCTCTGTGAGGATATCTGTTAGAGAAACTGTGGTGCAATGAATTTTAATGAGTCCCATTCTCTTAGAAATACAATGAAAGAGGTGTTTGTAATGGAAACTGAGGCATGGGGATGTTAACTTTTATAGCTTATCTCCACTGTTTATATTACCCGGCAGTAGAGCTGGAGGCAGACACACAGCGAGGAAGGCTCGTCTTTTCATCCTCCACCACCTTCTCTTCTTTCTCCCAGCCGTACTTTCGCCTTTCTAACCTTTGCACAACCGTCTTGTCTCTCTTTGCTTTTGTCAAACAGTGAAAAAGCCAGCATGAGCCAGACTTCCTAATGCTAATGCAAAGCTCTGTGTTATGTACCGCTATCTGTCATGACTGAACCTACGAGCCGAAGAGGGGAGCCTGTACCTCTGGGGGAACAGCTGTGATGGATAGAGGTGAGAGGTGAGGGCGGGCAGGTCAGCCGAGAGCAGAAGGTCCCCCGGACAATAGAGTGTGGAGCTCGGCCTTAAGAGGCAGCTTCGGACAAATCACATTAAGCAGCTGTGAAGTGGTTCGAGCGCTGTGCTGCTCCCTGCAGCCAATGCGTTTTCTCAGTCAGCTTCAAGGATGAGCTATTAGGATGCTCCTCTATGTCATCATTGTGCTCCTCAGGAAAAATGATGGCTGAGTGATGCTCTCTAAATGGTGGTAATTAACCACTTGTCAGCCTTTAAATTGCGTATTGCATAAACTGCCATCTTTGCACAGAAAAACTTGTCGAACAAGTGAAAATGCTTCATTTAACCAAAACCTCAACCACACAGGTGGCAGATCAGAAAAGTTTCTGTGATGGTTACGTGGGCTGTTTTGGTCTGCAAAAGAATACATTTAGGTTTTTTACGTATTTTTCTGCTATGATTGTGCACCCCCCCCTACATTAGTGCTCTCCAGTGGATGTAACTGTTTGGCTTTGACTGACAGCGTTGGTACTGGTGCTTTGAATCTGTGTGGTCACTGCGAATGGCCACACAAGCCATCAGTCTGTATCTTTCAATCTGTGCATCTCGCTGTATGACAAAGCCACTGTCCAACATTCACAGCCACATCATGACGTGATGGGACAGCCCATCAGCGGCGAGGGAGCATTCAGGGTTTGAGCCATTCTGTGACTTTTCATGTGTCAGACCAGTGAATGAATGTCTTCTCCTGAAAACGTGCTCCGTAATTCTCATATTTAACCAATCTGGGAATAGCAATTTAAAAAAATTACGTCTCCACCCACTGGCATAAACATTTTATTCCCGATGGGGTCAGACAACACTTAGCCCCATCAGTGATTTGAGCGCTCCCTGCATTGTTGTTATTTGAGAGATCACAGTGCGGCCCATGTGCGGAAGCTGCAGGTGGAACACAAAATGTAATGTCGTGTGGGAATCAGTGCTAACGTTAGCAAGTTAGCTAGCTCGCTTCCACTGTCTGGGTGGGAGGATATTCCAAGCCAGCCTGTGGCAATATGCAGCAACAGACTGGCTGCAGACACAGTTGTGCAGCTGAAAGGTCACAGTTTCAATCTTCACAGCAGCCCATCAACTGCCAAAGTGTCCCCACAGATATTAAAGCACACCTGATGGAGAGCGCCGCAGACGGCAAACGTTGTTTTAAAATACTATTTTCTGCAGATGAGCGGAGAGTTGATATGCTGTGTTGGACTGTGTTGTGGGTTGAAATAATAACCTGATTTACAATAAAGTCTTCATCTTGAGATGTGAAAGAGAGAAATACAAAAAGCAGCAGGTGTTGGAAAACATATTTCTCTTTTTTTCAAGGGACGATAGCAAAAGTGCTAGGCCACCAGGATGCTCAATCACTGATGCTTATCAGAGTCAGACAATCAGATCGTTTTTGTTGTTTTCACATACAAGGAATCGGCTTTAGTATTTAGGTAAGTAAGACAGATAAGAAAGGAAAAAAAAACAAGTACTGATAACTCTAACATAAAATAGAAGAAAAGATGTGTAAAATAACGGACATGATCACACTCACTGCATTTACATCTTTACCTAACTATTGTTTATTTCTGTGTTTTTATCGCATTTTTATAGCATTTTGATTTGCCGTGTCGTGTTTTATGCTGTTGTTGTTTTCTAACGTGTTTAAAATACATTACGTAAAGCACTTTGAATTGCATTTGTACATGAAATGCGCCCTACAAATAAACTTAAACTTGCCATGCTCAAATGACTTGTGAGGATGCGATATCTTTGCAGGTGTTCAAAACTGGCATCTGTAATGATTCATCTTCTGCAGGGGTGGAGAAATGGAGGCACAGAAGCAGAGGGCGGAGGATGGAGGGAAATAGGGACTATTAAGTGTTTATTAATGATAAACTAGCTCCAGAGACTCCAGAGGGCCCAGCGATCTCCTGAGGTGTAGAATCTGCTCTATTTATTCTCACAACCTGTCGCCATTTGAAACAAAGAGAAAATGTATCCGGAGCCCTGCTGTGCTCACTTATGGAGCCTCGCAAATGTCTCGCAAAACACGCATTACATCCAAATGTACCCCAGAGATTGTCTTTAATGTTTGTGTAAATGTTGGAATTCAAATGGATATACATTAGGGATGGAAACAGAGTGAAGAAGAAGAATACAGGCTTTGAGTTATAATGGTTATAAAAGTAAACCACATTCTTGGAAATGTAGCCTATTGGTCAGAGCAATAAAATAAGATAAGTTAGTCCTCACCAACTAACTAACTAGACTCTAACTCACTAACTTGCCACTAACTTTGTCTGTATGCCATTTGGTGCTGGGAAAGTAGCATACTGGCTGCTGCTATTGAGAGAGGTGGAGGTGAACTAAAAGAGAAACTGCACGGGCCATAAAACTAAAACAATGATGATGACAGATGCTAAAAAGTTCAGAATGTGTGTATAAAGGAGCTTGACCAATAGAAGTGCTCAGCCCCAGTTTGTTTGTGTTGTGGATGCACGAGTGTGCACATGCACGGCCACAAATATGTGACTGATGTGATACACACTCGTCCGCTCCGGTTTCACAGTATTGCCTTGATAGCAGTTAACATCCAAATAAACAAATCAATGTAGCCACAAAGGCAGCAAAGAAGACTGCAAGGGAGCACAGATGGATGTAAACAACGCAAGACTTAAAATATTCACAAACTGATTGCGCAAATGTTTGATGAGGAACGAAATGTATTCAACATGTTTTTAAACCTCAGGGTGCACACAAGGTCCGCTAGTCTGCATTTTGATCAGATGGACTTATATTCAGGTCTACACAGCCTACATGATGGACTGATAATCCGACAATTGGAATGAAGCTATCATCAGTAAGGTTTAAGTCACTGGTGATATAGGTACAATCACTGCGCTTGCTGTCCCTTCATTAAAGATCCTACCTCCAGTTTGAATCCACTTGATTTTATGTGTCACTGTTGTACTTAAATATCCTTCCTAAATATCCCCTATTGTTATTATATTGTTTTGTTCCTCTCACAGCTCACCCTTGCCTGACCTGGATCTCAGCAGCTATGCTGCACATCTGTATGCCACCAGCACTGCCAGCCTGAAACACAGTGACTGCAGCCTGGAAGGAACAGAGGGAATAAGGTTTCTGTGCTACACACTGCTATAACACACCGCTGAGATGGAACAGTAGCATAGGGATGTAATGGCTTCCATGTGCTTGTGGAACATGTGCCTCTGCTGCGGCTGCTGTCTGAATGCACTGAGCAATCATCAGTCTCAGCCATGTTTTTTTCTCCTTTATGTTCACACACTGCTTTTGTGCATGTAGAGTTTTCATGCGTGTCCATAGTTTTCTTTACATTTGTCAGCTGTGTGCGTGTGTGTGCGCGCGTTGTGTGTACGTTGATGTTGCTTACACAAGCCTGGGCTACTGATAGCCTCAGTTCCAGCAGCCTATAATTACAGAGGCAGCTTTGGTGTGAGAGCAGAGAGCCTGCTGGGTAATTGCCACTAAGAGCACCAGAGGAAGTATGGCTCCTGTACGTCCAGCACTTATTCAAATGGATCAAGTCGAGCCATTCCAGAAATTGAGCAAGCCCAAAAAAACTCACATACTTGTAGCCCTGCGAGTCTGATTGCAGCATGTGAACGGCAGAAAAAGTCACCTTTATGAGAACATTATAATCAACACTTTGCATTTTGATTGTATAGGAGACTACACTGACATGACGATATGAGTGAGAAATGGGCCACATGTAAATGAATAGGAGCTGGGTTGGTATTTTTAGTCAAAGCAAGACATATTGGACAAATTCTCCAGTGAGCTCTAGGCTCACTGGAATGCCAGTAAAGAAAGTGTGTGATCATCTGTAATGGAGAAGCATTTGCTCCTGGCACTTGAGGCAGCTTCCAAAACAGTTGTTCGAGTCCCATGGAACCCAGATCCTTCTTGCTGCGACACCGCACCACCGTGCTGCCCTGATGATGACACAATTTTCTATTTTCTTAGACTTTAGAAAGCTCCTCCAGAGCCTCGGAGGACTTTATACAACTGCTGTCTCAAGCTGAGTGCCTCCCCCCGTGACAAGTAAACTGACCTCCATGTGTAAATTGGTAAACTTACCCATTAATGCCAAATCCCTTCATTCTGAGAGTTTGCAGTAAACAAAGATAAACTAATTGCCTATTAAATTTTCTCCATTCAAATATGGCAGCATATAACTGTGTATTACAAATAATACCTCTACTGGATGTATCTGTGCCAAATATCAACACCGATGGCAAACACACTGTAGGTAAAATACATGTGAGGAAAACAAATGAAGATGGATGAAAAGTGAATTCTTTCTTTTGTGTTAGCGACATCCTGACCGAGCAACACTGAGCAGTCAGCCTTGTCCATCTGGTGTGGCCTCTTCAAAGCATGTTGGACAGTTAATTACAGCACAGGGCGATAAATTCACGCACACACAGACACACATGCATGCCTCGGCAAGCCAGTAAAATCTGAAACATCCCTCAGGACCGCAGCGGCTGGCAGAGGGCTGCAGCCGTTTGTGAGGGGGCTGACAATTTACTGCAAGTGAAATCTGCTTTCTCAAATATACAACCGGCTCCATTGTTACAAATTTGAGGGGCTATCAGCGGACAGCTAGTCAAAGAGCAAAAACACAGCCGTCTGTAGTAAGTTAGCTGGGTTTTTAAGGTTGTAGATGACATCTCTTCAGCTAATATAGTGCATCCAGTTGAAATAGGTCATGTTAGCTCAGCCTCCTCTGATACCCATATTTCCTCTCAAGAATACCTCTTGACACCTAAAAGAGGTCCTGGAAATGTAAATTGTATAGGCTATATTTTTATGTTTCCTGTATAAGCTATGCAATGTTTGGGTACCCCACACAAAGATGTTTTTTTTTTTATTCTTTTGTAGTTATTATGTCTTATTTCAGAAAATGCAGTTGAAATTGCTGGACAATGCATTTGTTTGCAATCGTATTGATATAAATGATGACGAATCGGATGTACGTGAATGCAGTACTGCTCTGGGACTTTGTTGAGCTGTGCTCAAGTACTTGAATACAATGTTCAGGTACTTGTACTTTCTTTGAGTCTTTCCATTTTATTCAGCCTCCTGTGACACAGTCTGACTCTCTTCGAAATACTTGTTTAACCTGAAAACGTAATACCTTAATCTGAATGAATTGAATATGAAACAGAAATTAATTTAATTCAAAATGAATAAAATCCCCCCAATGCTTAGAACATTTGGATCTGACCCCTCTGTTGGGAAACCAGTGGACTAAACTAAACCATAAACACAGTAGTTAAAACTAGATCCTACTTACTTACTACTTACATATGAATGCAGCAATAATAGCAATGCGATAATGTAATCGTATAGCATCGCTGTCACAGTGGCCATTCTTCTGCAGAATGAGTACTTCCACTCTGATCCACTACGTATGCGTCGCTGATAATATTTACTGAAGTAGAAATTCGAATGCAGGACTTTTACTTGTTTTGGCACTGAAGGAACAGATCTGCACACTGCTTTCACCACTGAACCACTGAACATTCCTGTCAAACAACTCCACACCCCCGGTTTGTAACACAGAATTTCTTTGTTAAGACAGTGCAGTCTCCAATGCCAATTGCATCATCTGGGTTATTTCCTGTGACTTGACAAACTCATTAACTGGTGCAGTACCTGTTTTGGGCATGGAAACTGGAGCGTGTTGGAGTGTTGTGGAGATCATCCACAAACTCAGCTTGTGGCCCAGTGGTGTGTTGTAATTTGCACGATCATTTTCCTCAGCATCCGACAATTTTAAGCCTCTGCAACAGTTTCCTACAAAACTGCTGCTGATCCAAACACCTTCACACTTGACACTGCACTCCTTTGGGATCTCCATACAACACACCCACCTAGAGTGAAGCTCATTGGATAAGCAGTTGTTGGAAAAAGTTTATGAACACCCACTAGCTACCATGCAAGTCACTGGCCCGCCATTGGGAGTTCAGCTTCTTGCTAAAGGACACATGGGCATGTAGGCAGGAGGAGATTGAGCCACAGCCAACCCCTCCCTCAGTTAATAATCTTCATATGTAAACCCGGTGGGGTTCCCCTTAAACGATATCTTGTTTCAGATGCATAACAAAAACACATCCAACTATTCAAAGTAAATGTTTGTCTATACGTCTATATCTATACTACAGAACTACATGCCTAACTGTAAAAAAAGCCTGATTCCTGGTCTGGATTCCTGTGTGGGACTGTCTATTAGAGCTGTGTACAGGCTGTGTGTGTTCTTGGGTGCTCATTTGCGCTGACACACAACCACTCAAGTTACAAGCAGAAGTCTTTGAGCTGTGTGAGCAATAAAACAACAGGGAAGTGGCCGCGATCCTTCCCGTTCTGACCCTGGACCATTTCACCAGCCCAGCAAAAAACTGGTTATACATCAGGATCCTCAGCGCGTATCGCAGTAAATCGCATTCGCTTGCTCCGCCCCAAAAAGACAGGGAGGGCACTGAAACAAAGAGCCACGCAGGATAGGCCAAAGCCTTGAGAGCATGAAGGAGATCAGGTTCAGCACTTGTATGAGGGATTTATGAAAGACACTGACATGAATGTAAAAGATGGAGGGCAGCACACAGCTCCTTTCAGGCTTCAGCAGCACTCTTGTTTTTTCAGGGCTAAAGCCCAGCTGTCGACACAGCTCTCTTGACTCGTCTCACTTTTTTTATCCAGAGGGTCCACACACACTGATTATACAGGAGAAGAGCCTGGAAGCTTATGCAGACTCTAATAGTCACTTGTGTTTTATATCCATTTATGCTCTCTGTAACACACTTTGGGATGAGCATGTAAACAAACACATTGCAAATACATTTTGACCTGACTTGCTTCTTTGGAGAAGATCTGTATCAGTGCATCAATCTCTATGACTACTGCTAGCACTGAGACTGCGGACGGGGCTTGAAAACCAGAACACTGCGGCAGAACTGGGTAAAGCGTGAAACCAGCGGGGATTTGTTGAATCCAAATATTTTCAGGAGTTCTGTCTGCAATGGGCTTTGGAGCCTCACAGTGTGATCTCACCCCGTTGGGCCACAGCAACAGTTGAAAGCGTAAACTTAAGTGAACTTCTGCAAAACCCTGCAGAGGCAAAACATAACTTTTCCCTCAACTTCATCACATTAAAGATAGTACAGTGCTACATGTCAATCTTGGCTTCCCAAACCACTGCTCTTATATGACCAAGCTTGTGCTTGAATCAACCTTTAATATTCATGCCTTTCTGCGTGTGTGTGTGTGTGTGTGCATCTTCTAAGGTGTATGCTTCGATAAGACTGCATATTTCATTGGAATCTGGAGAAACATCTTTCTTTTGCCCTTTCATCACTGAGAGCCCAGGAGGGTTGGGTATGGCTGTGGGTCCTGTTGTGTGATTGGCAAGCACTGCTGCGTCTGTAATCTCATTGCATGGCTGACTGGCGCAATCTGTGGAGTCAAACAGAATAAGGCCTTTACATTGATATGCTGGGAGAGTCCCAGGACTGAATGGATGGAGAGTAGCCGTGTCCTTACTTTGATTTCCCCTTCTATGCTATACGACCGTGCTAATGCCTGATGGAGGGTGACACACAAAGAGTTCAGAGTGTGAATATCCAGGTGGAGAAAAGAGGGACCGGAATGATGTAGTTGTATACAGGAAGCTGAGGTCAACACAAGGACATATGACTTAACATTCCACAACGCACACCTTGCTATTAATTTTTTCAAAATGTAGGAAACACACACTTGATGATTAGTTGCATTGAAGGATTATATAACTACCAGAGTTATGACCCCCCCCCCCCCCACAACCTGTGAATCTCACACTCAACTGACCCAAAACAAATCGATTTAATCCTGTGAGCAGCTTACACTACAACAAGAGACACTGTAGCAAGACAATTTATGAAAACCAAACGTCGCGCAGTACAACGTGAATTATAACTTAAAGCTGCTCCAATAAATATGTTTGTATGAACAGTGGGTCAGATGACGATGGTTAATGTGAAAGGGGTCTTGTAGTGACAAACCCACAGAGAATCATCCTCCCACTCTACAACCTTTTAGTGTCCTTGAGCTCATTATTTTGGTTTTTAGGGACCACAACTTCACTGTTGTGGTTCAGCCTCGCCTCTGTCATCTATCCCATTTCAAGCAGCAGCAAACAGCTGTCTTTGCCAAAAAAAATCCACCAAATGGCACCAAATGAAAGACAACTTTACAGACTACCTGGTGAACATAGTGAAGTATTTAGCAGTTAAAGAATCTGACGTTTCTCTCAACATCTGACGGAGATGGCCACAAGCATGTGAATGCTAATGTTGCTCCTATCCATCCAGTGTCTATACCATGTATCCTTAAGGGTCACAGGGGGGGCTGGAGCCAATACCAGTGGCCATTTGGCAAGAGGCGGGGTACACCCTGGACTGGTCAGCAGTCAGTCACAGGGCCAACATACAGACACAGACAACCACTCACATCTACGGACAGTTTAGAGTCACCAATTGACCTGCATGTTTTTGGATGGTGGGAGGAAGCTGGAGAACCAGAGAAAACCCACGTAAGCACGGGGAGACACAAACCCCGCAAACCTGCTGGCCAGCAGATTCCAACCTGGAACCTTCTTGCTGTGAGGCCACCTCACTGCCCAACGTATTTACATGTATATGTTAGTGCTGGGCAACGATGAATATTTTTAATGCAATTTTTCAATGCGTTATGCGCAAAATTCAATAATGAATTCAAAAGTAGTGTATTTATTTTAAAAGTACTGCTATATGAACAAAAGTGCAATAACATTTGGTTTGCAAACATTTTAAAAAATAAGGTGCTTTTTTGCAGCAGCATTCCCTTTACACAGTAGCAGTTAAAATATTTCTTGTAAATCTCAACTTAAAATGAAAACGGAGGCCACAAGCAACCGCGATATATATCAATAAGCGCCTGCACCTCTATACACACATATATATATATACACCAATAAATTGCCAATTGCTACCATAAAAATAACCCTAATCCTAAATAAATGGAAATTGGACACTCTCTTTTACTGTAGTGAGTACCAGGTAGATTCTACTAGTGTGGGTCTGCAGCAGCTAGATCAAATTGCTGGGAGCATCGAGCCGTAGCCTGATTGAGGGGCTCTTCACTGACTAAGCGACGGCCTTTTTGCAGGGACCGATTCTCCGTGATGAGACATCAGCCTGAGCCTCGATGGATCGCCCAACGTCTCCTCAATGTCCACAAGACTGGATCATCTATTCCCTCTTCTTTTCTCAAACACGTACAGTGAAAACGCTTATAAGAGTTCACAATTGCTGTGGCACAGGAGAGAAGAGAAATGATGGAGGAATAGCCCTGCACTCTCTCTCCTTACTCTCAGACACATTTATTCCAGTCCCTCCAGACAGGCAACTGGCTGTAATATAGCGTCTGGCAGGAGCATTTGTGGACACATAAAGCTATCATATCCCTAAAGCTATTATTGTATCAGTCCTGCTCTGACCATTTATCCGACTGAAACCAAATAAACAGCCTGACAGCAGCCCCGCCACTACCTGACCAACCATTTCTGTTTGGGCATGTTTGGTGTTTGTATCCTTTGTGGTGCAATGATTCCTCGCATTTTGCAAAGCCAGTGTACACCTACAAACATGTCAAACTAAGCTATGAATTCCAACCTGTATTAGCAGAAATGGAGCATAGAATAACATATTAATATTTAGATTAGGCTTTATTAGTCCATGGAATGTATATCAGGTATTAAATTCCAACCTACTTAGCTAATATAATCCTCATCTGAGAATAAACGGTAACAGGATATACAGTATGGTCAAAGATTTAGCATGTGTGCTGGAGCAGCCACCCAGGCTTCCTTAAATATTCACATATGGTTGTAATGTATGAAGAGAGCCTTTAGGCACATTGCCAGAGACAAGAAAAAAAGCCTCTGAAAGTGTGTGTTGCTATAGAGCACCATTGTTCGTATCTGTTCTGTGATGTATTCTATGAGCTGACAGGAAACAAATAGTCAGTGTAACAGAGTGAAAAACAACATCCTCTCTCAGTCTTGTTTCAGAAATATATCTGTGATGGCACTGTAGTTCTCCAACCGTTGGAGATATTTCTCTTTGATATTCCCGCCTCCACCTCGATACAGAGGAGGTGAATGGAGTGTTGTTTGAGGAGCTCACAACATTTTGAAATACTGAGTGTAAAGGTTCATGCACACCTTCAGTTTGTTGTTACAGGTGAACAGGAGAACTCCAATACACCTTACTCGAGATACGTTTTGGTCCTTGGACCTTCAGGTAAAGCTGAGGAACAAAAAATGTTCCAGACACCAGCACCTTCTCAGGTGAGGCCAATCAGGGACCATGAGCTGTCAGCTAGTCCTTCCCACAATCTGTTTGCAATTATACAAAAGCACTGATTAATATATCATCATCTCTTCCATAAGGACAGCAATAATGTTAAGACAATGGTAGATCTCAGGGTAACACCACCATACTTAACAATGTTTAGGCTACCCCACGGATGTAACTTTAAATAGGCAGGAGGTTACAAGAATACAATCAAGCAACACTTTTTTCTGCAATATGAAAGAAACTAAAGAGGAAATCCCAAATAAGAGCAGGTCAACACATTTCTTTTCCAAGCAGAACAACCTCTTTATAACGCTTCCCTCCTTACACACCGATGCCTCATCACCCTCAGTGCTCATGACATGACGGAGCAGTTCTATTATTCTCCTAAGTTACGCACAAAGACACATTATAGCTGTCTTTGGAAGTGATACTTCAGCACTGTGTGGATAAGTTCTCCAAGGAAATGATCAGCAAGACCTCCTTAAGGCCAAGTCATTATACAGTGTGACACAGTGGCAGTGTTTCAACACCCTGGGTTTGGATGAACTTTCAAGATGCACAAGTACAACAACCTGATGTCACACTGCAGGTATGTGGCGGCTCAGAGATCTTTTCCTGCCTCCTGCAAAGATTATACGATCCAATTTATCATATGACATGATGACGAGTATATATACATGTGGCAGCTCTGCTTTCTGCTGAAGAGAATCACTTCCAGGTTAGACTTAATGACGACATCAGAAGATTTAATAGCAGTTTAAGATTTGGACTGTTTTCTAAGGAGATGAGTCATGCAGCTGCAGAACAGACACATCTGCATGTTGTTGTCAAATCTGAGCTTAGCCACTAAGTTTGGGCAATAAAATATACAATTTAAAAAAAAAAAAAAGCCTGCAAACAGTGTGGATTCACAGACACTGAAACCATGTCTGAATCCAGTAGCTTATTATATGAGCTGACCTGTCACACCGGTTAAAAGCAGCCCTAGAGGATAATGATCTCATCAATGCAGTTTGCCAGCACAAAAGAGTCGTCTTGGCTGCTTTGTTAGTACAGCAGAAATAAGGCAAAATCCTGTGTAGCCTTCAGAGTGGACCAGACACTCCGATTAAGTCTTGGAGCGCAGCACTTCCCCCAACATTAGTACTGATGGCAATACAACAGTGGGGAGAATGACACTGATCAGCAGGCAGGCAGGCAGGCAGGTTGCACCGACACACTGGGCCACTGGCATGGCGGCCCACCGTCTGACCTTCCGCACATCATCACTTGGCCATTAACCAGGTGGAGGGGAGGAGAAGGGCTGTGTTTTAACAGCCACTTAGTGAGAGTGCACTGTGGAGCCGAGCGTGCTATGTAAACACATTTATCCCGGGATGTGTGGCGTGTGGACATGCTTAAATCTACTTCACTGGCAGTTTGCTGGTGTTGGAGTTGTAGTAAAGTGCATCAACACTTGACAGCAGGACTCAGATATCACTCAGGCTCATTGATGTCTAATAGATCAGCAGAAAACATCCAACACTGCTGGGTTTTAAGCTCTGGGATTGATCCTCTGGTATGCTTTCTGGCACATGCCTCTGGATTTGAACCCTAAAGTAGTATCCCAGACTGTTGAAAAGTTATATCTTCTAACGCGAACAGCAAACATATCTGTTGGTAAGTGTGTACCCAGCAGCCTGGCAGAGCGAGAGCTTGTCCATTCTAGGGAGATGGCAGCCTGAATAATGCAGGCGTTTGTTCCGTTTGAATGAAAAGGAGTTGGCACTGGTGCAGATCTGCTGGCAGATCATCCGGTGGCAGAGTGCCGCCCTCTCTCAGGGACAGAGGAGGGAGTAAAAGAAACTCTCGGACAGAATCCGCCATCACATAGCTACCAGGCCAGAGGGGAAAAGGAGAAATCACACATTCCAGCAGTCTCCAGGTCGCAAAGTTTGCAGCTGATAGGTGAAAAATCCTACAAAGATGTAACTGAGCACAGAGGAGGTCACGCCGTGATGTAGCTACCCGTCCTTATCTGACATCAGCCCCCAGGAGAGCTCGTACCCATGGAAACAAGAGCCTGAGAAAAGCGCTGTGCAAGGTGCTTTTTCCTACCCTTCTTTTCCCCCTTTGCTAACATTAATTGGTTGCCAACAGCACTTGACTGTAGCGAGTTGAGGCCTCCCTCTCTGCAGGTCTTTAGCTCAGTCCAGAGAAAGCCGGGAGCCACATGAGTGGAAGGGTTTGCCAGCACCCAGCGCCAAGCCGCCAGGGAGCCGGATCGTTTGCTTTTGGCGTGATTAGATAGCTGTTATGTGTCTCACAAGCCTGGGATAGGCCTGAGTCTACTCTTTCTTCGCATCGTGTGTAGCAGGAAATTATTTCATCCGTTAGTCTAAGGCTGCTGATAACAAGGTGGGGGGGATCATCAGCTTCCTCTTAACTAGGTCACTGTGTTATTCAAGTCCAGCAGGAGACTGGAGGCAACAGAAGGCTGAATGTTTAAACTCCTCCTCAACAACCACTGGAGATATTGTTAAAATGCCACAGAAAACTAAGAGAGGAAAAATGGAGCAACCCTAATTTCATTTTTAGAACAAAAACACACGCAGGACAAAAAGAGCACAGTTTATCCATTGCATCATGTACTGTGATGGACTCAGTATGGAGAGCACCATTATATAAATCTTTAAACTGATATGCTGTTCGGGCTCTTTCTAACTTTGCAAGGTGAGTATTCTCCTGACATGCTGTCCTCAAGCTGAGGATTGTTTTACAGAAATGCACCCGATGGCTGTCACTGTCAAGAGTCTTATCTGGAGTCTGAAGCCCCCATTTTTTCCATTGAAACATTCTCAACAGAAAATACACCTCCACAGAACCAGCCAACTCACCTTTGGACAAATTCAGTCATTGGCTGTCACTTGAGGTGCCGGTGGCCCTAAAGAGATGACTTCTGCAACCATCACCTTATACCACATTGGCTTGAGGTTAAAATCAGATTCCAGCTGAGATTGTGAGCACCTGCCGATCCATTAAACTTTCAAAATGATTCTGGTTAGAAGGACGAGGATTGTTGACAGGATGTTTGCCACTGTGCTATAAGCCTCATGTTGTTGATCTTTCATTCGCATTTCCTCTGAAATACTGCTCATGTTGCCATCAAATAGGATAGAACCTATATTTTTCCTGGCTTGATCTCAACTAATATGAAATATTTATTTATTTAAGCAGCTCCTTCAGTGAAAGACTGATACACCTCAGGTGTAAGAAGGAGCGCTTCCTCAGGTCCTTCATTCCCACTGCAGTCAGACTGTACAATGCTGCATTAAAGCCTGCTTCACCAATCACAAGCACAACCACTACCAATATGCACTTTATTATTACCCAATCATGGACAACTGTGCAATAATCCACATCACGTTTCCATCCCATCTCACCCTGTTGTTGTTTCTTTATAATTATTGTATTACTTGTGTACATAATGTTTCTTTGTGTATATAAGGTATTTTCTGTATATATTATGTTTATTTAATTTTCTATTTCTTTAACTGTGTGCTTTTGTCTGTCCTTTGAGCTGCTGTAACAGCGAACTTTCCCCACTGAGGGATCAATAAAAAAGTTTTATCTTTTATCTTTATCTTTTTTATTTACATTGATTGTTTTGGTGGAACAGAAAATGGTTCAGCGTGTGTTAAACATCACCTTCTACTACTCCCACTGTGGTGTCCCTCATAGTATTGCTGGTGCAGCTGTATAATAGCACCGTTTACATTCTGCCAACAATTGGCATTTGTTATTTCAGTTTTAATATTGGGCTACTTCATTTCTTTCCTTTCATGAAGTGTGTCTTCAAAGTGCTCTCTGAAACTAGACCTTGGTTGCCTTGTGTCCATGAGATGAAAAAAATGAAAACTTTGTCATAGAGTTAAACTAAATACATCATTAGAAAGGTGTCGGCCTGGAGGGTGACAGAGGTCAGTATGAAGATTCTACATGGCTCCTGCTGTGTAATACTGACCTTTGAACTTTGACCTCAGAGCATGTTTGAAGGCTTATAATTCAGCATGATGAGTGGTTACACACATGGGGAAAAGGTCAGGATATAGCTCCTGCTTTATGCCAGCGCAACTCTTAATTGTTGGAGTGGTAACACTGGTCAAAGCTGAGTTGATGAAAAGCAGAGTTTTAAGAAGTTATATTCTATACTCCAAAAACTCTTTCTAAACACAGTGTTAGCTAATGCTTTGTCGCCTCCCAGGCCAACAATGCCTCCGCCAGAGCAACCCACCCCCAAGCGTGAAGTGCAGCCTGGAGGCATGCAAAGGTTATGTGGGGAAAATTCTCCAATTGAATAGCTGTGAGGGGCTAGCACAGCTGAGCGGCGAGGGCTTCCTCTGCCTGCAGCACTCTCCACAGCTTTGTTCTGCCCGTTATCTTTGGTGGCAGATAATCCTGAATATGCTGCATGGATCACAGCTGCTTCGCCAGGAATCAACCACCGGCTCATCATGCATGTTAAACTCATTACAAATTCAAAAGGGAACTAAATCTCCTGCATATCTGCTTGCTAGAGGGGTGTGTGCATGTGTGTTTGCATACATGCATCTGTGTGTGTGTGTGTGTGTGTGTGTGTGTGTGTGTGTGTGTGTGTGTCAGCCTCCTCCTCAATCCTCAAACAGGCTTTGCTAACAGCATTTTTCACCCCCCATTTAACCTTCCCCTTTCATCCTTCCCCTTGTTCACATCCACTCATGCTCAAAGACTTGGGAAACAGTTTTAGTCTAAACTTCACCCTGTAGATTCTCTGGTGATAAGCGCTAAAACAAAAGTAGCTGTTGACACACACCTAAATATGTGTGGAGGTAGACAGACGTGTGTGTGGTGGAGTGTGTTACATGCGGTCAAGTCTCAAACCACCAAGTGTTCCATGGACATATGGGAGTATCTGAGTACAGACAGAGTGACATGACTGATCCAGCAGAGGTCAAAGGTCAAAATGACCAACTCTGGGGTAACACATTATCTGATTTTAGAAATTTGCTGACATGCATTGTGCAAAGGCAAGATCCAGTGTTCAGAGTGGCACTTGGGCATGATTTAATTAAAGTATCTATGAGTATTTATTAGTATTTCTATTCTCAAAGTGAATCAACTGAGCACATGTAATGTGAAAAGGGTTGCTGGGAATGACAATTATCATTCAACACGACACTTCCTCTCTGTGGAGCGTTTAAGCATCTTTCCACTAATAGGTTTGGTTTTGCCTTTAACTTTGCTGTTTTGGCTCACTCATCCACAATTTTCAGCTACAACGAGCTAAAATGCTCTGATAGACCAGCTGTACACTACCTGCTCAGCACCAAACAACAGAGTGACAAGCTTAGTGACAAGCACTTAGCAGCTAAAGATCTAGATATTTCCCTCAGGAGTTGGCGGACACCAAGCCAGAGCTAAGAGAGCAAGAGAGCTGGACAGGTATTACATTTAATTCTGGAATCATATTTATGCCTACATATTGCAGAGATATTGTAGCATATAGATATTGTAGATGTGTAAGATTCCCTTTGAGTTGTCAGACTACTTGTTATTTTCAAATTCAGGAAATGGGAATAGGAATGGTGTTTAAAAAGTTAAAGTGACTGGGCTAAACATCCATCCAAACTTATCCTTAAGGGTCACAGGGGTGGCTGGAGCCGATCCCAGCTACCATTGGGTGAGAGGCGTTGTACACCCTGGACTGGCCAGCAGTCAGTCACAGGGCCGACACATACAGACAGACAACCGTTCACACTCACACCTATGGGCAAATTAGATTCTCTGGGCTGTGGGAGGTAAGACAACCCACGAACACGCGGGGAGAACATGCAGACTCCACACAGAAAGGCCCCAGGTTCAAACGGCAAACCAGCCAGCTGGCAGATTCGAACTTGCAGCCTTCTTACTGTGCTAACCACTGCATCAGCGTGCAGCCTTGGGCTGAACATTAAAGAAATGATTTCACTGAAAGTCTATAAATGGGACAAAACAGCTCGTCGGCAGCTTTAAAAGTTAAACAGCGAACACATCTGACTGCACATCCTACACTTGCTAATGCTTAGCAGTGCCTGCACATAAAGCTCCAGACAGTTCATTCATTTATTTTAGTTAATTAGTTACCAACAAGCTTTACGGATATTCTGGCTGTTGCCACAGAAACTCAATTAACAGAAATGGCAAAATCCACCCCTAAATGGGATAAGGTTTATGCATGCCCAGCATCCCATCTAATTAGACTATATCCCAGCTTCTTATTTGGATGTCTCATAAGCAGGATGAGGGCTGATCTGGTCTTTTGTAACCACAAAATGATAATGAGATGGACTAACTCTAAATGCAATAAGTAGCCGTTCCGAACAATAACAATCTACTCAAAATCTTTTGGGATAAACGGGGGAGAAGCTGAGTGCATTCTCTCCAGTGTGAACCAAATGTGGTCAAAGAGATCAAGAGGCTCACTATAGAATACAATCTCATCTGTCTATTGTAGCACATGACTCGTATGGTTAACCAACAGCTCATTCATTTCATAATCTTGCAGTAATCACATTGTATTTGAGGATGTGCACTGAGGGGATTAAGCAGCACATCGATCTTCAGTGGACATGTGTTCAGCAATGTTTGGTAAATCAGTCCTGTTGATAATGCGCTTGTTTGCATGTGAGGCTCAGTCAGTGGCTGTTTATCTATCTGCAAGTCCTCACCTCCACACTCTTGCTCTAATCCTGTCCCCAGACAGGCTGATGCCAGATCAGCAGTGACTTCAGGCTGGAGAGACCCCTGTCTCCACAAATAAGCCTGCTGAACCCGAGAATCAGCCTCCATAAGTCACTAGTGGAATGTTTATTTGTCACAGTATGTAGGTGAGATATATCAAAGCAATCAAACTACATTACTTCTTTATACCTGTGCATCATCAAGTTAAATCATGGTCAATTTCTTTGAGTTTGCCAGTTATTTGTAAGTATCTATTTAGTATGTGATTCAGTCAGTTAATCTATGTGATATTGTTTCTTTAAATGACTCTATTTTCACATTAACACTCTTCAAAAGTCCTCCTCTCAAATTTCATAGTGACCATACTTTTTGATTTGATAAAATTTTATTGGCCCATAATTTCACAATGATTTTCAAAATAAATTTCAGGACATTTCCTGGAAACAACTACATAATTTAGTGCTAAATAATAGTACTTATAAGAGCAGTTCTATTGAGTCCCAAATAAACATGTATGCCACAAACGATCAGATGACCATTTGGGCAGAGGCTAAAGGACTCTTCGATCTGTTCCTGCTCAGATATTGTCTTGTCCTGTATTAACTGAACAATATTGTTATATTCATTACAAGGATTGTAACCATACAGCGATGTACGCTGCTATAGCTAGTCCTATGTTATATGTAAGCCGTGCTTACTACGTGCTCACTATGCATATTATTCTATGTTTAAGGATTTTGCGATATTTGGGAAATTACCTGATTTTCTTTGTAAGAAATAAAAAAGGACGACAAGAAGCTGCGTTCTTTTCAAATTAAGTCATCACATATGAATGCATACGTCGATTATTAATTACCCTTTATGAGTGCAACAAAATAACCTATCCTCCAGTGATTCTGCTTAAAGGTGCAGTCACACCAGCATTCAAAAACAAAATGGCTAAATCAGTGCATTTCCACAATCAGCTGATGGGAAGTAAGTCTGTGCAGATCTTTAGCATTAAGTTCTCCTTTGGGAAGCAAATTTGACTGTTCGTCAATAACAAGTCAAATAAACAGAAGATGCTATCAAAGTTTATTTTTGCACCAACTACTATCAACAAGGACTATCACACTTTCTTTCACTATCACACATTTCATCATCAGATATCAAATGCCCTTCTCTGGGATAAACTGATGTCATTAATTATTTTTTATTAAATTTCCCTTCCCGTTTAGCGATTCAAAAAAACGCTTTCACACACCAAACTGCCTCCTAATCTACAGGCTACCATCTGAAGTTACCACGTGCTTCCCAGGTTTTCCCAGGGGACACCTCACTGCCGCTCTGCTCCCCATAACACCCATAACTCAACACCTGACAGACACCCGAATCAGCCAAAACGCACAAAGCTGTCTATAACCCAGGTTCAATTTCACCTCCTGACATCTGGTTTTTGCAGGTGCTTATTGGCTGCTAAGAGATAAGCAATGGCACTTCGCCGGTTAGAAAGACAGAGTGCGTGAGCAGAATAAAATTACAACTTCAACACAAGTGCAAAAGAGCAAACCATTAGAAAGGGAAAGCTCAAACTTCCACCGTCAATACGATTTCTCCTGTGCAGTGGGCTCATTAAAGCCTTCAGGCTCTCAAAGTCTATCTGAGGGGCTGCACACTTGTTCTTTTTAAAATCAAACAGTGGCCTTCTTCATCGTAGACTTCCTCTCTCAGAGCTTGTAAATAGGTCAGATTACAGTGAGAAGATGACGGCTTCTTTCATTTACAGGACACATATGGACTGGGATTCACCGCCGCCCCAGTGCATGCTCAGAATTTCTATCAGGTACTCCTGTCAGCCGCCCCCCTTTCCCTCAACCTCAGTCCAAAATAAATCTATCTCAACACCTCATCCTGCTGCCTCCACCGCCACACTCGTCACCATGGTGTTGTCCTATTATAATCTATTGTTTGAGGAGCACACAGGAAGATCAATCTCTGATTATAGCAAGCACACAAAGTAAGGCGCTGTGATGTGAGAGCCTGTCAGATCTATACGAGCTGCAGGAAAAAGAAATACATAGGCCGTATCTGCTATATCTGCTGAGCACAGGTCAGGGAGAAGCACGGCGCTCCACAGAGCCTTTGATTACACTACAAAGTCTTTAAAAATGCACTCGGGTCAATGGAACGCAAACTTGGATCGATGGCTTGTCTGAATCCACAGCCTTGGGTTTGTCTTGTCAGCTTGATTAGATTCATGAGGAAAGTGGGTTGATGAGTAAACATGACAGCATCAATATTGCATGAGAGTGAACATCCAAGGATTTCTTTCTTTAATGTTTGTAAGAGATCTGGGTCGAATCCTCTTAAAACTGACATGAAAACGTTTTTTTTTTTTTTTTTATGTATTAAGCCGCCGCCACACTGAAAATGAACATTGGACGGTGAAAGTGTCAAAAGCAAGAAATAGTTATAAAGCAGAACCAACGTTAACCACAAAATCTGAGATGTGCAGTTTCCTACTGCAAAGTCATGTGCTGTTACTTTGCTCATCAGTAATCGACAGTGCAATCCCACTAGAACAATCATTAATCTTAAAAGAAAGAGCCAAAATTACAAAAAATAACCTCTTTTTTAAGAAAAAAATAGGAAATAAGGCTTTGACCCCCCCCCCAACAAAAAGTGGAAAAAAGTGTACCTTGTTTATCCGGAGCCGAGGCACTTCAGAGGCATTGTCAGTGCTGTAGCTGCAGGGTGCTTGTGTTTCCCCAGTGAACTGAAGCAGATGTCAGTAGAGACACCTGCTCTGGCTCAGCCTCCTCCTCTGCTGCCTGCCGGCCCGGTTGTCGGGGGTCGCTGCCCTGCCCCAAAATACACCCATCGCTCAGCCCCCTGGCATGCTATTGTCTTAAGCACAGCCACGGATTTATGACTCATTAAGACATTTTCACACATTTCTTATCTTTTGCATGATCATTAGATGAAAGGTAAATGAAGGGGATGATAGCTGTTAACTTGTGAGCAACAATGGTGTCATGAATGTCATTATTGATGCAAAAATATGACTATGATCGCTTTGATGGAAAGAGCTAAATTAGTGATAAGCATGAAAAAAATTCTAAGGAGCTTACAGTCTCTAACCAAGGGACTAGGTCCGGGGTAGGGCTGGGTGGGGGTGCAAGTGTGAGGCAGTGGCTGGCCATCTGTTTGGGATGCTTCATGGTGGGCTTGCATCAGAGCCTGTATGACTGATTGACAGATGGATAATCCAACCTCTGTTGTTCTAAGTGGGAGTCGGGGAGGCATGGGGCAAAGATTCTTGGTGACGGAGGATATCGAATCACGCAGCCTTCACAACTGCAAAAAAAAAAAAAAAAAGTCAAATGATGTGTAACTTGTCAGTGATGGTTGGGCAGATCTTAGGCCATAAGTTGCTGCTTTAATCAGGCTCTGCTCAGAAAACACGAGGAACAGTGACCTACATACATTCCCATCTGAATGACAGATGTCCCCTGTGTCGTTGCTGCAGAGTAGTAGTATGTGCTCGTTCTTAGTGATGATTACTGCTGCACGCCACACGGCTCAGGCATTCACAGCTCCTACAGCGGCGAGGAGCCTGAACTATCTGAGAATCATTCTGTGTAATTACACATGGCGCTGTATGATGTGAAGCTCCACTGTGCCTGGATGATCACACTGCACACAAGCAGAAATGATAGCGTAACAACATCATTACGAAATAAAGATGGCTTTCACATGCATTATGAATTCAGATGAGGAAGAGGATGAAACCGTGTATTTTCCGGAGTATCTGCCGGACATCGTGGGGCACCCACTCCATGGACGAGTCTGAACTGATGTGTTCAACTGCATCTTCTGGTCTTCTGCTAATAAGTGGACCTTGGTTCAAATTATTTGTTCAAATAAATCTGACAAAAATGTACACGTTTTCCCCAAATTTTTAATACTGTCAGGCTCTAAAACTTAAACATCAATTTATAGATCAAAAACCAATTGACAACTACTTTGCTGATTCATTAATCATTTTCAATGCAAACATAAAACTAATGCAAACATTCACTGCTCACAGTTTTCTTTGTCATTTATGACTTTGATTATCTTTGGGGTTGGGACTGTTCACCAATTCAGTTCAATATTTCCTCTTGGGTTTTGAATGGACATTTTGGGCATTTTTTTTTTTTTTTTTACTATTTTCTGATATTTTACAAGCCAAATGATTAATTGATTAATAGAGTTTAACTGACAGATGCATCAACAATGAAAGTAATTCTTTCTGCGCCTTTAATATTTCATTATATAGTGTGCTTCCGTAGCGACAGACAGAAACTAATCACTAGTTACTAAATATTCCAGAGAGCCCAGACTCCAGTTTTCATTATCTAAATAATACTTAGTTCTTCCTAAAACTACAAACTGTCATTTTTAACTGTCTGTTTCTGTACAGGTTAAACAAACAACACACATCATGTTAATTATTCTCCTTCAGCTGTGTTGTAGGTGTACTGTGGGTGTGGGTGCATCCTGATTCTAGCGCTGTAGTCAGTGTACAGACATGAGGTTCTGTCGCTCATGAAGAAAGCAAACAAGCATATTATTTGAACTATTACTGTAATCAAAATACTGTACGTAAAAGGACATTTTCTAAACAATTTACCCACCCACATGTGTCCTTAAAAGGGAGTCTTTATCTTAAAAAATCATTTAAAAAGCCTCTTTTAAAACTACAAAGAGAACTGGTAGAGGGGTAACAAAGTCAGAAATCACATTGTTGTGAGATAGTATTTCTGACTTTGATATGGTTGAGCTTCTGGTGCCTTTTACCCTCCTTTGTGACTCAGCCCATGGATCATAGTAAACCTCATGGTTTTTTTTTCTTTGACGTGACAAATGATTAAACTGGTTCATTCATCTCCACTGTCATTACCAGAGAAATCCAAAGGGCCTGGCTAATCTGCAGGCGCACTGGTAAGGGGATAGCATCTATCACGGCACACACCTGTGCAGCTGCGTTCTTCACCATGAAGGCAAGGTCAGATTTCACGCATACAATCACACACACACACACACACACACACACATATATATATATAAGCTGCAGTTTGCTTTAACCTAATCCTTCTAAATACTTGTGGTGCACAGTTACAGACCATTTTAACCATTAATCAATCAACGACACAGGCACACTGTACAAGTTACACCTTAACACTTTAACATTCAGTCATAAATTATAGCCTGGAAGATTCACTTGAACTGTTGATTGGTTTAGCAAAAACAGATTAGCAGATAACTGTTAATGATAGCGGTAAAAAATTCT
The DNA here is from genome assembly GCF_042242105.1 of Pempheris klunzingeri. Lineage (NCBI taxonomy): Eukaryota > Metazoa > Chordata > Actinopteri > Acropomatiformes > Pempheridae > Pempheris > Pempheris klunzingeri. The sequence goes on from NC_092018.1 coordinate 22,148,790, forward strand.
TGTTTCATGAAACTTTTTTCAAAGATGATGTTGCTTAGTGGCAATAATTTAGGCACAGCAGGATGTATGTGGGCCAAGTTCTCATTCATCAAAGTCACTATCTATTAGTTGTTACAGCCCACTAATCATTCTGAATGGTCATTTTGTTTTCCTTTTGTCTGATGATGATTCAAAGGTGTGCAGACAGGCTCCAATGCTGCCCTTTGTTGAAATGTTGAAATGTAACGATAGGTACAAAGCACGGGAACTTTACAGGTTCGCACTATGCATTCCTCTATGTTGTCGGGCTTAAGACTTTGTTAGTGTTAGCAAATCTATTAGTCTCATGTTGTGCTTCAAGTCAGTGTAATTTAGCGTGTTTGTAATTCTAAAGTGCACAGCTGTGTCACTGCCATGATCAGACAGAAAATGCAAGCATGTCAGAAAACCAACACATTTAGAAGAACTGCACCAATTCTTTCAAGAGGAGCGGTCAAAGACTCGAGGTGCAGATGTGGTCGCATTTTCAGAGGGTTCATAATAAATACATAAAATTACCGAACTTCAAGAATGTTTTTTAGGCACAAAAAGGTGCTCCAATCACCCATGCACAGAAGGGAAGAGTTGTAGAAATTCTTTGAAACCCAAGACTGTGTAAAGTTACGACCACAACAGCAGCCTAGCCCTAACCCTATACTGAATAAGGCAGTATTATACCTACCACGCAAGGACACTGGGAGGGGGGGTTGTCTCTTTTCTGTTTGTGTCTGCTTTTGTGACTTTTCTCTTCCATCTTGAACTGGTCAGATCACTGTGGCACAGCGTGCACCGCTTCTAATGGGAGGGAAAAGACGTGATCTGATCTATGATGTCTGATGCCGGGCCCACAACACCGATAGTGAAAATGTATTCCGCCCATTTCCATCTGCGCCACACATGCACCGCACGGCTCTGGCAATAAACTTAAAAAGTCACACACTATGCCCTTGTGCTGTGTGCTTTTGACTGAAACTGGGCTGTGCACCATTAGTTTACATAAACAAAGTCCTCTAAGCTAAACCCTTCAAAGATGCATGTAACAAGATCAGACTTATAAAACCAAGTGTGGGATTTTCAGTGAAATTCACTGAGATGTCATCCACTGTGTGGCAAATGTTGAAGACCCAACAGACTTTGCTGCTCAACTTTAGGACTGTAGGTCATTGGTGTCCTCGCTCAAACTAGCCAGGCAGATGGTCATTTGTTAGAATAAATTACCCAACACGCATCTCCCATACTGGCGTGAACAGGACAGAGATGTTGTAATGAAAATGCTTGATAGAGAGGACTTGTGGTGCTGCAGGAAAATCTGTTAGAATCAAAGCGAGGTCAAAATGTCACTCATACCTTGGATTATTTATTATTAGTTGTCTTTATATCCCGCACACTGCTCTAAATAATATGAAAAAGCATACAGTTGAGTGTGCGATGGCTTTATTGGGGGTAAAAAAAATGTACCTGGCATAAAAAAAAGAGTACCAGAATAAGACTACAAAGAGTATTGTGTTTGTCTTTATTGGTCCAGTCATAAGAAATGTTATCTAATATTTAGTTTTCTGCAGTTTTAATCTGTAAAGTTGAGCTACAATCTACAGACCTGGACATCTGGTTCATCGGTAATGGATCTCCTCTCATACACATCTGCAGGACCGTCATGGCGCATCAGAGAAGCAAACCAGCAGTTTTTGATTTGTTTTTGTGTGGACCCTCTCAACCCTGAAAATGTCATTCTTCACCAACGAATAATGCTCATCGTCCTGGATTCAGACAGTGCCTGTCAGGAGCCAAGGAGTCAAACTCCCCTTGCACGTTCTTGTTGTCGACTGTGTTCGTGTTGACTCGACTTCATACACAGATTTTTTTTTTTTTTTTTAATTCCATCCGTGCAATTTTGTCTTCTGTAAAATACTTACCTATTTGTTTTTGTAAACTGCTATACTGTATATGGCCAAATGTATGTGTAAGTATTTTGGACATGTACTAACGTGTACTTTTATTTATACTTTTAAATGTATTTTCTTCACACCATCACTACCAGGACTCCTTGTTCTTCTTTACGCTGGAGATAGTTCCTGATGACATTGGCTGTATGTCTGGGGCCGTTGTCCTGCTGCAGAATAAATTTGGGGCCGATGATGTAACTGCTACTGTGTAAAGGGAATACTGCTGAAAAAAAGCACCTTATTGGTTTAAAATATTTGCAAACCAAATGTTGTTGCACTTCTGTTCATATAGCAGTACTTTAAAATAAATACACTACTTTTGAATTCATTATTGAATTTTGCACTTTTTGATTTCTTTATTGTTAAAAGTAGTGCTAATCGCGATTAATCGCATGATTTTCTGCAATTAATTAGCACTACTTTTAACACATTAAAACACATACCTGTTAATGTCCCTGTGTGGTTGGATCCAAATGTGTCCTCGGTGTGTTTAGGGTTCATTCACACCTGTATATACCTACACACACACACACACAGGGGTGCGAAGTGAGAACAGGGCTGTGTGTGAGACCAGTTGTAGCTCAAATATAAAACTTCAAAGAAGCTACACCAAGCAACTATAAAAGCTTTTTACAATCTGTACGGCTCAGGTTTTAAGGGACTTTGAAGCCGAACACAATTGCCAATAAATCTGGATGTACAACATTTGTTCAACCTTAAAAAAAAAAAAAAAAGGAAAACTTTGGTCCATTACAACCCGGGTTATATGTGCATAGCCCTGGTCCTCAGTTCTATTGGTTATAATAACACCAAACTTTGTCAGGTCGTTGAAAGACAGAACTGATGGCCAGAGCTATTAAACGTTAGCTAACGAAATGGTGTTTGCAGTGGAGTTAAGTGTGCAGATGTTTTCATATTTCTTCATTTGCTGTTTTTGCCATACAGCTCCTTCTTCAGAACATTATTCTGGTCAGAGAGGGAACATCTCTGGAACATGCTGGATCTCTCTGACACCGAGGATAATGCTGCCTTCTTGTCACGTAGGAATGAAGGTAGCCGAGAGAAAGATTTATTAATTATGCATTTAATTGATTTAATTGGTGGACTTTGTCTGACATAAGCCATTCATAGCTACAAGTCTGACATTCTTTTAGCTCCTGAGAAAGAAGCGTCTCTGTAGAGGCTATATTCTTCACCATGCTTGCTCATTTAATAGTTGTTTGTGTTCAGTGGGTAGAGCACAGAGGGTTTCGCAGAGAAAACAGCTGGTTGCTGCTGCTGCTGCTGCTAGAAACAAGGTTGATGAGAGTGGTGAGACTGAAACAGAAACTAAAGTACAACCAAAACTATGGGCTGACAGATGCTAAAAGAATCCATAGAAGCCGTGAGGATGCTGCAGAGCCGGATGATTGTTCACCGTGGCTTAGTCATTACGAGCGACTCCCCTCACATTATGTACAGTCATTTGTCAATAAATTCACATTAGAGCAGACACTAGACACTGAGGAAAATAGCAATGTCTGCTCAATGTGTCAGTAAAATTGAGGACCAATTAAAATGTCTTAAACAAAAATTTGCATCCATCTTTAAATAAAGCCGTCCAGTTGAAAGTAAATGCGCTGTATAGTCATCATACCATCACCACCACCGTTAAGGTGAAGGTCAGAGTTTGTGGGGCGTAACGAAACATCAAAACCCCTCACTGTCTCGCCTTTGTAATGGAGCTATTAGACCTGCTAAGAAAAAAGTACTGCAGAACAAACCCACTGTAAATGTGATTTTGTTTTTCCTATTGCCATCCAGACGAGGTGAAATTGCATTGAAGGGAAAGCGATGCCATCGGTGGCTGCGTGGAAAGGAGGAACGAGCGGTGACAGATGCTCACAGAGGAGTATGATTTCAGAAACTCATTAAAATGAATGAGGAACGCTAGATGGGGTCAAATGTTTTTTTTCTCTTTTTGCCAATGGGAGTTTCAAATTGATTGAACATGCTTAGGGAATGGGAGGTTCAAATGAAAATTATTGGCATTTTGTGTCTTTGACAGACACTTCACTGCTGGCTTTGCTGACACCGTTCATTTCATTTTCATTCACAGATACTAAGCCCTTTGTTGTTTATTCTTAAAATGAAACTATAAGGGCAGAATTCAGACATGGTTTGCTGAAAGACAATGGTTTATAGGAGTTGTTGTATTTCTCAGCAGCCCAGCAGATGAAAGGGCTGGCCTGCCAGGTTCTACACTTTGCATCACCGCCGACCTGTGCTACACCACACAGCTTCCCCAACTCATGACTTTGTGAGATTTATTGCTGCTATCAGTCACTCTAATTAAATATGACTGATGCTCAATGATCCTTGATCCTGAATAAAGACGCCAAGGTCATTATTCATCCGTCCATCTCGCCGCCTCTACTTTGAATAGAAAGTGCCTGTTGTCGATCACACTCCATGGTGGGTTGTGTGACCCTGGCATTCAGCTCTCATGTGCACACCCAATACTAACTAATTCTCCTTTTCACCATCACTCTGCACAAGCATGTACTGTACAGTAGCAGGAACTCAACCTGCCATATAATCAGTACTCAAACATAGAAATTATACCTGAAAGGCATTGTTGTGGTGTGGGGTGTTGATCCATTCATTAACATTGCAAATTCATTTAAATATAGTCTAAATATAGTGGCATATTTTTTAAATCCAAATTTAGGTTACTGGGACACAAGAAACAGTCTTGTCTTCAGCTGGAGTCCCTTGGGGTTTGTCTTCTTAACATCAAAGCACTGCCAGTCGGAGCTACAGAGACGTGAGCACAGATCTCTTAAACACACGCAACAAAGCCAGAAGCTTTGTTGTCAAGCTAACTAGCCAGCAGGCACATTTAGCAGCGACAATGTGGATGTTAGCAAGTATCCACTACTAATGCAAGGTTCCAAAGCATTGATGAAAGCAAAGTCAAAACCAATGCAAAAGAAGGAAAAACTGCCCTTGAAGCACACAGATATTAAAGAATGAGTCTATGTTAATATAAAATTCACATGCTATATATACACTGAGAGAATTATTGATCGTTCATCCTCTCCATACTGGCTGTGAAGCAATGACTATTTAATGCTACTATACAGTTGCAGTAGTCTTTGTAGCCAAATTTTGTTGTTTACAGAAATGTACAGAATTTTTTATTACAATAATCCAACCTGGTCTGCCCTGGTGAGCATGGCCGACTTTATTATCTGGCACTAATGAGCGTAACACGATTGATCCGGGCATGCGTGGTCTTTTAATGTTTTACAGCTTGTGGGCTGCTTTCATGTGTCCCATAGCGATTTTCCATCCAATGACACATGAGTTGATGCATCTAGTAATGAAACTACAACTGTTTTTTTACGAAGCTGTGTGATATATCCTTTCCTTGTAATATTTGGTGTTAGAGATTGCAATAGCTTAATGAAGTCTCTCTCTCTCTCTCTCTGTGACAGTGTTTTTGTTGGTATGTTGGTTATGCTTCTTCAACCAAGCTGTTGTGTTTTTCAGTCTGCCTCGAAATTCCAAAAGCCTTTCTATGTAGGCTGTCGAATTGACTGTGGAACTGGAGTGTCCTGAATAAACTCACTTTTTAAACTAATAAAACTAATATGGTCAAGTTCAATCATTCAAATAAAAAAAACAAAGGAGAAGGAATTCCCGAACAAACAATGGGGATCAGTCATTGGTCAATAGGTTTGCGCATTCACAGCTCACTCACGTTTCTGTCTGGCTGTTGATTGGTCGACTGAACATGCTGCTGCTCTGTCCTACAAAGTGAACAAAGTCAGTCCAGAAAGCCACGGGCATATGAGGGCACACTCACTGACAAACATTGGCGACTCTCGCTGAGAGAGAAGAAAGAGGTCCGTCCTGCCTAGATGTGTCTCTAGGCGCCTTTTTGAAAGCTAGTGAGAAAGTTGGTTGCAGAGAGTTGGTAACACCGCCGGCATCTTTTACAGTGCAGTAGCATAAGGAGGAGGGTCACTTCAGGGCCAGTATGGGCAGGAGCAATGATTAAAGCAACCAATATTTCTTTAAACACACATGTAGGATGTGAGTCTATGTATTAAGACAGACTTAAACAATCCAAACTTATCCTTTAACAACTGTATGTAAGAGACAAGGGCTGGCCTTCAAAAATATGATATTTATCGTGATTAGACACCGTGTTCAGCAACACAAAGAGTCCTCATTAGGACGTTAGGACTGTGACTGCCATTACACTTTGGACCTCAAACATGGACACCAAATCCAGTTCAGTTCAGTGTAGTTTGCTGCTGTCCTCAGTAAATGTAAGGGAAAACAGATCAAAAGCTAACATAAAATGCGTATGGTGCCATTCTCTATCAGCCCATGCTTTTATACAGTGCTTTTCTGTATGACTGACATGTGGGTTGGTAGTTGGTTTACCCAGTGAGGTCAGATTATGTGAGACTGTCTGAACAATACAACTTTAAATCAAAGGCCTCACAATGAAACGATGACCCCCAGCAAAGTTAACACAAGGAAAACAAGTATCATTGTCGTGGATATAAGACTCGGGTGTTAGGTCAAACTTTTGAAATGAGAAATCCAGGTGGGCCTCTTTTCCTCTATTCAATTTTCATGTAGTATAACATTCAGTAATATGACGCTCAAGCTTCCCATCTGTTTGGTCAGAGATGCCTGATACACTCGCCTCAGCAGCTCTGCTGTAATTCAGCTCTTAGACGGCATGATTCATGTATGGTGACATAGCCATCATAGTCTGACTCACACACACAGCAGACATGTCCAACCACACAGCCCTTGTTTCCCCCCATGCTCATGTTTCAAAATCATTCATGCTTTTCCAACACAGACCATGCATATTGAAACGTAACTCCATACAGACAAATTGACTGTATGCTTTTGGCTTAAAATACATTTGCGTGTCATGAACTTGCAGGGGGTGCATGACATGTTTTTCCCTGAACCTAAACCAAAAGAATTAGTCTTCCAGCGTTCCCAGCTTTTGTTACCTCCACCAAAGCCACGCCATCTAAATGACTTATTTTACTAATATTACTATATTTACTAATATTTTTTTTTTAATTCCCAACAAACTGATTATCCTGACTGACAACTGGCCATAATTAAGACTTTGTACAATAATTAATTGTGTACATTTTGAAGGGAGTCAGCATTACCACACAGCTGTGCATGTAATGTGATGGCCATCAGTCTTAATTATTTCGTCCTCGATTCTAAAAACAATCAAGCTATCAAATATCTAGTACGGACGAATTAATAAAAAACTGCATCTAGATGATCTATGATTTAATTCAGTGATGTAGACAATATAATAGTATCATAATAATAAAAGTTTTGTAACGTAATGCAAAGTGGATGCATTCGTCTCCACTGATGAGAGTCGAGGGTCATGGGTCATAGGTCATGGAATGACGCCACTTCCACTATGAAAAAGAGACAAAAAAGCTTGATTGTTTTTTGAATTGAGGATGAAATGATTCAGACTGATGGCCTTAGCGATACTGTTGAGCTGTCAAGCACACTGACGTGTTTTTATGTTGAGAAATATTTAACAGGAAGCAGTGACAGTAAGGAAAAGAGGAGCGTCTTCTCCTCCATAGAAACGGTCGAGCCACTTTCACTGACATAAAAACTGACAAAAACATGATTTTCCAGGCTGCAGGCAGAAATAAATTTAAATGGATGGTCATAGTATTAAGTGCTCATAATATTGACCTATCAAACACATGTTTTTGACCAGCAGGGGACCCTCCGGACCGCCGCTGACTAATAAAATAAGATAAAGAGAGGAAAATTAGGATAAAATCTTTAGCTTTAATGTTGACTAATGTAGTGATTATAGTTAAAAAAAATAACAGCACAGCTTCCATGCTCCCATGTCTTACAATAGTTCTACTGACAGGAAAAAGACTTGATATAGACACAAAAAGATAATCCCATAAAAAATACATTGATTTAAAATTCGTGCTCAGGGACACGAAAAAAAAATGACTGCCTGTCAGTCTTTTTGCCGACAGGCAGCTCAATAAAAATAGGTTACAATATCATACTTCCACAGTATTATAAGCCAAGTCCATAAAACTCATGTAGACTGGATGGGTAAATTCCTGGACCCCTCTAACAACCCCACGAGGTCAAAAAGTTGGTCCACTGCTCCACAACCAGGATAGAACCTTAGAGTAAGGGGGAGCCCCCCTGACCTGCAACCCTAATTTGAGCACACTGACCTCAACCTCCACACGATACTGAAAAGGCATGTCAGCCAAGACACTCAATCAATAATGTCCATAGCCTTTATCATTGCAGGGTGAATCCCATCCGTACCTGGTGCCATTCCACCACTAACAGCCCTTGGCTGGCCCCTTGAGTCCAGGCCTTGCTGGCAAACGCTTTCTGGCAAAGTTCACTCAGGTCGCGTTCCACAAGGGAGCCCCGATTTTCCGAGCCTGGGCAAGGTAACACAGCTGTCTGGGTTCCAATTCAAAGGGGTCTTTAAATTTCGCTCTTGGTATGGCCTTTCCTCTGGAATCACTTTGCCTTGGGGGACCCTACTAGGAGCCATTGGCGGCTGTGGCTCAGAGGTACAGTGGGTCGTTGGTTCAATCCCTGGCTCCTATGAGTGTATAAGTGTCCTTGGGCAAGACACTGAACCCCAACTTGCTCCTGAAGGAGCTTCAGTGTGTGAAAGAGTACTCTCCTCCAACTTTAGATTCCTCCTGAATAAACGATGTGTGAATGGGTGGGATGTAAAAGTGCTTTGAGCAGTCGAAATGACTAGAAAGGAAATATACAGTAGAAGTAGACCATTTACCATTTATTGCCCCCAGAGCGACAAGGTGTCCAACCTCAAATTAAACAGGTTGAACCCTACAGCATACACAAGATCTGCTTACATCTGCTTTAGTCATATTAGTTCTGTCAGCCAATGACTGAACTGTCTTTTCGAGAGAAACCCTGAGACCCCCCATTTAAACCCCTATGTCAGCATTTCCCTGCTCAGCTAATGTCTGTCTCTTTGTCACATGGTTTTCTCATTTACTGCGCCCACCTGCCAGAGAGTGCAAAAAGAAGACTTTGCCCATCAAACCAGAGCGGAAAGCCCAAGGAAGGAGTACTGAGGCCCTGGGGAGGCCTTCGTCCTCAGGTTACCAAACTGAACATAACTCTCAGTTTGGATACAGAGAGGCTAATTAAAGCCAGAGGTTGAGGAGGCCAGGGACGGTTGAAGAGCCGGAGACAGAGGCCGGAGAGCTGACAGGAAAGGAAAAAGACTTTGATAAACTGAACATTCAAACACTAACATTAGTAGCGATGAATGAAATGTGTATCAATGTGTTAGTCACTCGCTATTTAAGCCAGCAGACAAATCAAACCAAAATGCTTCCTCGAGTCACAGTCCATAAAATAACAAATTTGACTTTACAGTTACAGAAAATTGGCACCAGGAGTAAACTACATGCACAGACTGGGTGCTGTAAAACATTAGCAGTAACATTTTTATATGAATAATAATGTAATATAAATTTACAAGGTAACATAAACTGATGAGCATATTAATAAAATTGAAAAGAACAATCTGAAGACTGAACACTAGGACATAGCATGAACTGAGCAACAACTATATGATAAGTTATTCTGGAAAACTGGTTCATTTAACAAATCACACGTTTGGTGTCCACACGTAGATCCAGTAATGTTCAAATGTGGGTATAACGGCGCATCAACATGCAACGGTCTCTTGGAATACATTCATAGTGTTGCACGCTGTTGTTCACATTAAAAGTAAGAAAGAACACACAAGAAAGAAATAGTTGAGTCAAGAATGAAAAGAGAGAGCTGAGAGAGAGAGAGAAGTTAAACCCTTTGTACTTTGTCTCCACTGTACAGCTGGCCAATGACTTTGTGAAGAGGTTATAAATGTTTCAGAAAGTTACAGCCCTTTAGAATTACCTGAAAGACTGACAGAGAGAAGGAGTCAAATAAAATTCACTCGAGTTATTGCATTAGCGAGACTGTGTACTGTGAATGAACTGCTGATCCATTATTTGTCTCTCTCTCACTCACCGCACTCCTCATGAGTAGGTGACTGTGTGTTTCAACTGTCTAGGGAAAATATAAAGGAGCTGGTAATCCTCAGCCTCCATCCCCGAAAGACCAGACATTGAACAACTCATGTCTCACCAGCCCTCACTATTCATCTAACACGTGTGACTGTAACCAATTTGTGACCTCAGCCATTCCAAAGTGGGAGAGGATGTAGAGGAGTTACTTGTACCTTAGAGAACTTAGTGTTTCTCCGTTGTGTGATAAATGACAGGGGCTGTGTAACATCTGGCAGGAGGAATAAGGAACCAGAGACCTGGAGGAACTGGGTCAAATAGTAGCTGCAAATCATCCTGTTTGTTTTAATCTGTGTTCACTGCCAGATGTTTGAGCTTTACTTCAGCTAACACAGTGGTATGTAAGTTTTCAATCAAAGAAAATTGCACTAAAATTACTTTCTTCTTATTAGATACATTTCCGGCATGTGCACCATGTCACACATGGTGTTACATCCCTTTGCATTACTTCACTGAATAAAACATTTTCTCCTCTTCTGACTCTGGGATCTGATCAATATTTCGACTTCTTACTATTTCTAGTCTCTCCTCAGCTAGAGGTAGAGAGAGGTAGACGGAAGAGTGCTAGTTGGAAGGATATTTGCAACTGGCTTCATAGCACCACATGTATGTAAATGAGCAATATTTACCTATCCTCCTTGTCGCGTGCAACCACTGGGCTTCCCACTCATCTGACATTTACTGCCCCTAGGGCTGTTGTTTGATTGAGTAAAAGACTTATCAATAAAATTATTGCTTATTATTACTGTTATCCTACTGTTAGAGCAGCAGTTTTCATAAAAATATCTTTTTGTCATATTGGATGAAACTGTCACTGTATCTTGACAGTCGTGCACAAGACAGGTCATCGATGAAAAATCTTTTTTTGGTTCCTCCCAGTGCTTCTCGTGTTATTTGCAGGAATCCTCTGTGCCTGAATGAAAACAACCAAGCAGAGCAGGAGCAGCCTGTAAAACGGCAATTAGAGAACATGTTATTTGGATCCACGTGGAGTATAGTTCATGGTTTGTTCTTTCTCTGCAGACACATGGTGATATGTCAATTCATTTTCTTTAAATAAAGACTGAGTATCCATTTAGCCCTGACATTGCTTGTGAATTCCTCCACCTCTACATCATTTTGTTTTTTGGAGATAATTTTCCTCAAATCCACATTTTTATAATGAATATTATATTTCAGATGGCTATTTACCTCTAGTAGAAAAATTCCTATTAAATATTTTACTAGCAACCCAATTGGTTTGTAAACCCAGCAGCCTATTACATCTGCTCATTATGCTGGCCTTGCATCTGCTCTTACAGGGTCCCACCCCGTGTCTCCATTAACTGCCAATCCAGGTTGATATTTCTAAACTCCCCAAAAACAATCTAATTGCTCCATTATGGACATGTTCAGATTCATGCAACCTTTAAAAGCCCAATGTTCCTGACGTATAATCTAAAACAGGACACACACATGTTGGATACACTTTGGGATATATAGAATAGCCCATATTTTCCAGCATTTTCTTCAAAGCAAACTTTGAATGTTATTTCATATAAAAGCACCACTGTTGCCTTTACTCCCCACAACTTTTCCAGCTCCTCTTTCAGCCCTCGGTATTTTTTGAGCTTCTCGCGTTGCTTCTTCCTGATGCTGCTCTCACGTGGGACTGTTACATCTATCACCACTGCCTTCTTCTGTTGCTGGTCAAACAGATCTTAGCTCTTAGCTCGTTCATTCTCAACCACTTTGGGAGGTGTCTTCCATTCTGACTTCCAGCTCATACTCAGAGCAGATGTTCCTGTACACTATGCCAGCCACTTTCTACCAATTCCTTTCTGGACCTTGCTCATGTATTGGGCCATGTTCCTACTCATTTCATCTGCTATGATGCCTGACAGGTGCTTCCATGTTGTTCAGAGGCAGGTAACTGGCTGGTAGTTGGATGGAATTGTAACCTTCCAGGGGTCCTTCATGATCAGCACCGTCCACTCTGGGTGAGTCCCATCCATCAGCAGCTGGTTCATCTGTGCTGCCAGGCATTCATGGAGTGCGGTTAGTTTCTTTAACCAGTAGATGTGGATCATGTCCAGGCCTGGTGTTGTCCAGCTCTTCATACCAGACACTCTTGTTCAGGGAGATTGCTGTAGTCTTCTCTTAGATCCACTAGCCACTGAGCATCGCTGTTATGTGATGCCTCCTTCTCCCATATGCTCTTCCAGTACAGTTCAGTTTCAGCCCTTAGTGGATCTGTTCTTGTGGTATTACCTTGTCAATAAGAGTACACTTTGGATGATTCAGTGGAGAACATCCTATTTATTCTGGCTTCTGCTTCTCCTGTGTATCTCTTCACTCAGGTAGCCAAGGCTGTGAGTCTTTGCTTGGCAGTCTCCAGCGCCTCAGGTATGGAAACTTGTTGTACTTCCTAGCCACCTTTTTCTGTAGCTCTGAGAGTTTCCTAACTTCTCTCCGTGTGGCCTTGATTTTTGCCTCCAGGCAAAAATCATGTGGGGTAATGCTCTTCGTGGCTTATGCTGTTCATCTTGTAGCCAAGCGTCGCTAGGATCACTGTTGCTGTGGTGAGTATCAACTGATTGGTTTCAGTTATGGTCTTAGAAGAGATAGTCTGCAGTGCTCACATCTTCTAGCAGACTTTCAGAGGGTATTTTGTTACTTAGTCTTAGTAATCGGCAGCGGGGTTACGGGGTATCCAGCTAACGGATTATCTTCAATCTCAGGTCAGTTGTCGTTGTGTTAATGGAATCTCTCTCGTGAGAGCTTGTTGTTGGGGCTTGGTACCCAATCACCCAGTGTGTGGGGATGATTACGATATCCCCCCTCTGACCTGTCGTCCTGGCTCCCCCTTGCCATAGCATGTTTGTTGTACCTCACCAATCTCTAGTTGTGATAGCAATCCTCGTTTGCTGATGTTGGAAGACTGAGCTGATAGTTGTTTCTCAGTTAGTTTAGATGTTGTGTTTCGAAGCATCCATAGATCCCACATCCTCTGCATGTAGCCCCTCTCACTGGGGTTTTATAAATATATGTGAGATGGAGAAAGGCCACTTCATTATAGGCACACACAGGCACATAGGAGAGCAATCTGAGTTTCCATTATCTAGATAAAGATGTCAGACTTTAAAAAAAAAATTTCTCTCCTTAGATTCCATCTGCCTTAAAGACTATTTCAGACCACCTCAGAGTGCTGCTAGTCATCAGCAGTGCGTTTATGTAACAACAAGGCCAGTAAAGACACGTCTTCTTTGTCTTTGCTGCCATTTTTCTTTCCATTTTCCCCTGGGGTCAACATCTTTATATGATATTCTTTATGAAATCCACATTTGCAGATACTGTATCCATGCGCTCAAAATGTCTGATTCTTGAAAGTCATTTAATCCTTCAGATTTTTGAATTTCAAAGCTTTGCCATTCAGCTAAGCCTTCATTTAGCATTCTGATACACTGGTGAAGGGATGGATTAGCGTAACCCGATTACCGATTTGTCCTGTATCTGTGAGAGAGGTTTTTCATAATATGAGCAAGACAAAGTTTCTAATTAGTATGCCTTGCATTCCCGAGAGGTTGTTATGCTGCTATTAACATCAAAGCAAAGGTTAAAGCTCTCTTCTGTGATTATACTCTCACCAAAACATGGCTAAACTAAACTAATGGTCACATTATAAGTTGAGTCAAGCAACCCTTAATTTAAACTGTAAAAGTGTTGGTTAGACTTTTTTAACAAAAGCTGTGACAAAAAATATTGTTGACTCCATTTTTCCAGCATCAGTGGATGAAAAACTAAATAGTAATGTAAAAGAAACAAATGAATGAACTAACTACAGCTATAATGCAAAGTCATATCACTGAATCCCACGCATCCTCCAGACTGGTGAAACTGCATCCTTCCCTGTCTCTTCAGAGGCTGATTTAGCTGCTTGACCTCGTGTGCTAATACGCAGCATCTTGCATTTCAGGGTTGTTGCGAATCGTTAATTTTGATGGACGTTACCAATCCTTGAAAGGGAAACGTAACTGATTTATGTTTATTAGTTATTTATCTTGTTCTCAATTCCAGTGGAAATTAAACAAAATAAGACCAAATAAATCAGCCAACACTGGTAAGTGCCTTTGCAGTGTAATGTGGTAAGAAAGAAACAACAATGCAACGCAGTCCATAATCCTGGAGTACAAACTATACGTTCCAACAAAATATCACTATGCAGTGGAAATTTTGGTACCTGCACTGTATCCTTATTATGCTGAAATTCTTTATGGGGTTTCCATGAAAAATCTAGTAGGGCATGAGGCCAAGCACAGAATCGTTATCAGACAGCATGGAGCAAAGGAGGGAAAGGATTTGTACTGTATGCTCCTAACATCTGCTGATCAATTGGTGTGTCTCTCTATGTGTTCAATTAAAGAAGCTATGACAATGAGTGGATGGAGTATCATTTATCACGAAGGCATGACTGAAGGTATCTAAAAGTTGTTCTGATTTCTCATTAAGTTGCACTTGGCGTCTTGTGGGAGGAAGAAAATGGTCGATACTCTCATTTTAGGAAGCCCACAGAGTCAACTTCCTGGAATGACTGAAAGAAAGGGACTGTTGCTATGGGAACAAGTGTGTAGATGGTTTCCAAAAGGAGTTGAAGAAGTTCAAACTGAAAATAAAAAGTAGATATAATAAATACAGGACAAAGGATTTGTAATTTCCTTCAGACTCTGACCTGTGAGACAGTTGAAAAATCTCTCAAAGAAAACTGCTGAGTAAATCATGAGCCAATAAAGTATTTCTGATGTGCACTCAGCAGGGACCCTCAAGAACATTTTCATCAGAGGCGTGAATCTTGTGTGGGTTCGCAGCAGTGGCATTGGAAAAATGGGGGGGCGGCCCATTTTTTGGCATTTCTTTCTAATCCTCTATCGAACTTGCTGTGGGTAATGACCTAATTCTCATTGAGCTTCTCAGTGCACCACTGTGCCTCCGTCTCCAGCCGCTGCCTCCTGCTTCCCTTCACTCATCACTGCATTCATTGACTTCCAAAAGATGCAAAGTGGAAGGACATGTAGGCAAGCAGAGGACCCATCAGCTTGATAATGGCAGCATGAGAAGACTCACGTGAAAGATGGGTCAATGTGGTCTGTCACGCCTGGCTTCATCATCATAGGTCCGCCCAGCTGTAAGGGATGCGTTGTGAAAATCGAGTCCCGCGCGGGGCAGGAGGAACGACCTTCTCCTACAGGACACTGTGTGTACCACTTACATACACACTCACACATTGTCATCATATCAAACACCAGCCTGTCATAAGATGTGATATCAAGTGATTTAGTGAAGAATAAATAAGACTCCTTCCAATTGAAGTGTGTGAGCTCTTTTCTTTGTTTGAAAGCCTCATCATTCCTCAGTCGCAATGCGATGTTAGTGATGAAGCACCAAGATATTCCTGCGCTGACGACTGGAAGGGTAATCAAGAAATAAATTGTCCAGACTGCAGGCGACCCCCTGCCTGTCCCACTGCCTGTCATTTGGACTAATCCCCTGTCATCGTTGGGGAAGTGTAATGGACGGCAATCCTCTGAAGCATTCCACAAAGTAATATTCTCAGTGATGAGACTGTCTTCAAAGAGAAGAAAAACTCTGACACTTCAAATCCCCTTATTCTTCTCTCCATTAATCATATTATGTGCCTCATGCTGTAGTTTAGATTTTTCTGTTGGGGTGTTGGGGAGACACATCATCAACTGCTGCTGACAAAGTGTGTGTCAAATTGACAAAAAAAAAAAAAATCTACGTAAAATGGCAACGCTGGTGTACAAAGGGAAGCTAGATGATCATAATCCTCTGATAGCAGGAATCCCATTAGCTACAGGTCCATGACTTACAATAAGACAGGTCAGATTATTGCTGCGATCCAGCATCATGAGCTGTTGACACCACTCTCTCACTATGTACACCAGTTTGGAAGCCTCCAGCGGATTACAACACATTTACTGTTAGATTCATCTAAGATGTTTGGGAGAAAAGACATGAGAGCATGATACCTGTCAGCATTTGGTGTAGTGCAGGTCAGGGCCTCACAGCTGGCTGGTGAAAACACCAACGCTGAATGCAAATCATGGGATGCACATCCTTCATGCATGACAGCACCACGGTATATCAGCTCATTAGAACAGTCCTATCTATCTATCTATCTACTGTAATGGAAAAATGCTGAAATGACAGTTAGTTATTGATGACCTTTGAAAGCAGAAGTTATGCATATCTGCCCTGCTAGAAAACAGGAAGTTTCTCGCTTCATGTCTATGATATAAATATATATGTGCTATGTTTGACTGAGTTTCTTTTACCTTGTAAGGATAAAGGTCATGATTATGCCTATGCACCCAGTTTCTTGGAATTGGGGGTAGAACCAGTTCCTTGAGCTAAATGAGGAAGGGGAACTGTTTGTGCTAATGATACGGCCAACTGCTTTAAGAATCTCTCTGTTACCTCTTTGTGTCAGTCAACTCCTCCACTCTAGTAGTGTGTGTGACTTGACTCTCTTGCGCAAGATGATAAAGAATTCAGTTTGCTTCACATACACCGAGCTTGGTTTTATTCCATATAGCGATTTTCCACAACACTATCTATCTATCTATCTTCCTTTGGGGACCATGAATGTCTGAACAACATTTTATGGCAAACCATCTGCTAGTTGGTGGGATATGTGAGTCTGGACTAAAGTGGTGGACAGACTGACAGATTACCATCCCCAAAGCCATGCCACTATTGTGGTTAAAAATAAAACAGTGACAGAGCTCACATTCAAAGATGGGAACATCTCCACAGCACAGAGCATTTCTGTACTGTGCTGTGGCCATGAAGTGATGCAAAATACCAGGGGATAGCAGCTACAGTCATTTATACATCTATGCTGTAAATAAAATTCTGAAATATCTAATAGCCAGACATTCAGAAACTTACATTATAACATCTTATTTCATTTCCTCACAACAGCAGAATCCATTTATTACAATGGCAGACTGCACAGCTGGACAATCGCATCTCTGAAATGACATTTCTAATTGTTTCGTTGCACACACTTTGCCATCTGTGCAGTGCAGCGTGTTGCCAGTTCTATATCCGCAAGTACAAAGTGTAAAAACGTCTGTTCCATGTGGATTTACAATTGCACTACAGTAGGAACGCTGAAAAGAGGTCTTACATAACAGTGGCAACTCCCCTGACGGCTGCCTAACACTTTTGCCTCTTCCGCAGCCCAGACATGCATGGAGGACTGCATGTATGGTAGCAGGAACTGGCATCAGGGGAAATGATTTACAGTGCTCTGTTCTCTCTGCTGGGATAATAACTGGACCAGACCTCTGGCAGGACACAGGCCAACAACTTCCCAGGACCAAAGCCAGTACACGGGAAGCTCAGCTGCACATAAAGCTCAAGTAATGTTCTAGATACTGTACCAACAAACAAGGACATCAGTGTGGTAGAAAACCAAAAATATAGGCCCCAAGGTCTCGTGAGCTAATACAGCCTAATAATAGTACTGTGTGCCCGGCTGACCTTCCATTCTCAGTGGCTAAGACTGTGGATATACCGTGTCACCTCCAAGGGCCTCTCAGGTACAGTGCACATGGCAGACTACACACAGCAGCACGATTATGTTTTTCCTTGAGCCTCAGATCCCAAAGAGTGCTCCTATTCTAGAAAGGGGGGTGGGAGGGGTGTCTAGAATTTCATTTAATCCCTGAAATGTGTGCTATTGTGCAAATCCCTACACAATATACCTTTAATCTCGTGATGACTGGTTTCAAAGATGTAAGAGTGGGCACCAGGCAGGACTAGTGACCAGTAAGCTTCCTTCACTGCCACAGTCAGGGTGTCAGAGGTTCAACAGGAAGCTGAGTTTCTGGCCGGAAACACCGAGACAGACCAAACTCAGTAATCCTGTTCATGCTAGCCGAGGGGCTGAGAGCAGGTCTGGGTACAGTGGCAGGGAGACAATAGTGGCACTGTGAGCCAGACAGCTGGGTTTCCACCCCCTGTCTCCTCCCCACCAGCCCCCACCGACATGGCTTTGTTCCACCAGCTTAAACTGCTGCAGACCCAGGGCTTCCCCAAACCCTCTGACATCACTGCCCAGCTGATAGGAGGCACAAAGGATCCTGCAAAAAGGATGCCTGCTATTTATAAACCATGAATGAGTGCCATGATTCCACTGCCTCAGTCATTTGTGCTGAACCTTCAGGCCAAACACTGTGTTACAAACCATAAGAGGAGGAGAAATAATTGCCCCAAAAAAGCTTTGCTGATATCTTAAAAGAAACACCTGCAGCCTGAAGGGGCATTCTTTACAAAAGACACGCAGTCATATGTTAAAGAGCATTTTACATGTTTTCCAGAGCATTTATCTGTAACATACCTCAAGCAGGACTCTAGTTGAGAGTAACTGCACATAAGCACCATTTACCCACGTCTTTGTAATAACTCTGAGATAGTGTCAACACAGTCAGAAGCCACATGGAAGTCATAAATCAGATTTATAGTTTTATGAAAAACTGTAAATACTGTTCTTATTTATAGTTTAAACTAGTTATTTACAGTTTAAAACACAATTACTGTGTATAGTTTTTAAGGGCATAATCCAACTACACTCAAGCTCCAACTGGACAGTATATCCAGTGGATGGATGTTGGTTTATGACCAAATCTGCCAAAGGAATGACATTTCCATCCACATGTGCCGTGCTTTGTGTTTAGTGCCACTAAGCAAATAAATAGAATGTTAACATGCTACCGGGATGAACTTAAATTTGAGTGCATCACCAGGATGCTCCCTGCAGGGCAGCAGACTCTTTGAGGCTTGTTACCACTCCAGCCCTGACGAGTGCACCGGAAAGTAGGCCTCAAATAAGTCGTCACGGTTTTGTGCAAGAAATATCCCTGTGTAAAATAATGAATGGATTAATGAATGATGATTTATTGAAAATGCTAGAGCTCCAGATTTTTACTAATTACCATCTAAAAAAAATATGATTAATTATGTCACCAAAGAAAGGGGGCATACTGCTTTAACATGCTGGTGAAAATCTCATATTCTGTCACTTCTATACTGTTTCCTGGTATTATTCAGCTGAGTGACTGATCCTTATTCCGCACGTCTGTGTTTTCACTCACTTCATACATACCAAAAAATCTGTCTCTCAGCATAGGCAAACACACATTTGCAGACCGGTTATTCCTCTGCTGGAATACTGGACGTTGTTGGACAGTTTGAATGAGATTTCTTGAGTTAAGACTCACACCCAAGCCAGATGATGCATGAGCCAGCTGCAGGGCTGAGTATGCTCCAGACTCAAGAGCTTATAAAAAAAAAAGAGTGTTCCTGGAGGTATTTATCCCTCTTCAAAATACAGAATCAGAAGGTTACGGTACTGGCTAGTAGAAGAGGAATCCTGCTTAAATCCTATCTTAAACTACCTCACAACGAGGGAAATGAGGTGATATTTAATCAGTACATCTCACATCCTACTTCTTCAGTGCTGGGAACAGTTAGAGGCACAATGAGCACACAGTCTAATGATCTATCCTGGGAGTCCCTCCAACTTCATTCTCAGTCAGAAGTCCTCCACATCCATTTTGATACTTCAATATCCTGTTGAGCCCGACACATGTATTTGATGAAGCCTGGAGGTCAGAACATGACCGTTTATAGTTTAGGGCTGGCTCAGGCCTTGGACCAGCCCCTAGTTATGCTGCTATAGGCTTAGACTGCCGGGGGACTCCCATGATTCACTGGGCTCCTCTCTCCTCCTCTTCCTCTCCATCCTGATGCTTCATGTCTCTTTAATGTCTGTTACTAACTTGGTATCTTCCCCGGAGCCTTTCTGTGCTTTTCTCATCTCTCTGGTTCCTGTGGATCCTGGTCCTGGTTCTCCTGCTGTGGTTCTCTGGTTCCTGTGGATCCTGGTCCTGGTTCTCCTGCTGTGGTTCTCTGGTTCCTGTGGATCCTGGTCCTGGTTCTCCTAATGTGGTTCTCTGGCTTCATGAATCACCAACAGAGAATGTCTTCGTACAATCTGTAGTTTGAACAACAGTCTGCTGGCAAGTGAGCAGAGAGCTCTGGGTGCAGGCAACATGGAGGAAAGTTAAACATTGTTCATTAGCATATATGACCCACATTGCTATGATACAAAGACTCTTGAAGTTCCCCTTTAAGTCAAGCAATGAGAAATGAGATAAGGAATAGCATGATTTCCAGGTGAACATCCAAATCATCCAATAGTCAGACGTATGACTAACTGCTGTGTGCATGTATGAAATGATCCTACTTTTCAAAGACAAAGATCTAACGTCTTTGGGACCTTTAAGTCTGGAGTTGTGACTATCTTTTGACATTTTATAGAAAAAACATCAGTTTTAGTTAGCATTAGTTGCAGCCCTATACTGGATTTAAAAATGCTGAACCAGTTTATCCAGGATATCATGTATCATAGTTGTTCTTGTGTGGTTGTGCGATGGGGTTGGCAGTACAAATTGTCTGAATTTGACTCCAAGACCACAGTTTGCCTTAACTTACACAAATAGTTTTAGTTGCCTAAACTTACCCAAACCTTAAGTGTAGAGGAGACCGATCAGAAAAACATTTGTATTGACCATTTTGGAAGACAATGATAAATGATCATCGTCATCTTGATGGAAAACTTTGGTTTGTCAGACATCATCGGTCAAAAAGCCCTACAAAGGAGCATGGCCCTGCAGCTGACATGCAGCATTATTCGAAGACAATCAACTACACACTTACAACTTATTCCAGCCTTCTGTGCCATGATTTCTTTTCAAGACTTTCTCTTTTCCCAGTAGACTTAAAAGAAAATCCACTCACAAGCAGCCGGCTGTAAATGCATCTCAATTTCACAATACTTTAAAACTCAGTCGCAGACATGAGGAGACAGAGGGGCTGGAGGATTGGATTGCAGACCCCAGACACTACGTACATCCACGACCCCCAATCCCTACCCTACCCCCCACCACCACCACCACACTCTCTCACCCCATTGACTTGACCTTAGGAGCACAAAGAAAACACATGACTTCACCCTCGAGAGCCACGTTCAAACACTTATCTGATCATTAGCGACTTCTGCTAAACCTAGTGGGAACAATTATGAGCAAAGCAAAGCACGGGCAAAGCCCTGGCCACTGTAGGTGAGCTGAGACTGGAGACTGTTACTGAGGGTGTAAAACAGTCAAGAGTGACCCCATCACCTTCTGGTTCTGCTCAGTAGTAAGAGGAGAGGGATTAATTTTGATTAATGGTGGCAATTAAAGAGATGAAAAGAAGTGGACGCCTAATGAATCTATCAGCGGTTAGTCAGGAGCGTACAGGGAGGCTCTGGAACTGGTCCCAGTGCCTGACGCTCCTGATTTGATAGCATAAATCACAAGTTAGGCTGTAGCTCTGTTAAACCCTATTCAACACTAATGGCCAACGCAGAATGCCATCAGACCACTCCAATTAGCCTGACTGATGGGAGGTGCTAATCTGTAATAACTGCCACATGTTTACTTAATTGAGGCTCATGAAAACCCAATTTGTGTCCAAAGTAAAGTCTGACAAGTGATATCATAGGAAAAGTCCACAATATGTTCAGTGTTTAACTGAATGTCACTGGTTGTAACTCAGTGGCTCTTTGAAGGGAAAAGCAGAGGAAACAGAGAAAAGCAGAGCCGTATCAATCTTCAGAGAGGATTAACCCTTTCCCCAGTGCCTCTCAATGCAATGGGAAAATATCCCTTCGTTAAGAGGACTGTGCCACAGAATCAGTCATCATGTTGCTCTGTATGTCTGCTTTTACTGCATGCGATCTCCTCCCCAGACAGGCTCTGGGGAGGAGATCACAGATCACAGGTCACCACACAGGACCTCTGCCAGAGGAAGCAAGCTGCCAGAAGTTACCTCAGCTCCACCTGAATGAGCCCACCAGGAGCTCCTCGTCAGTGTCACTGGCACACTTCCACAGTGATGTCAGCCAAACAGCTACCAGAGTTGCATCCATCAATACTGTGTGGAACTCAATGCGATTTAGCAAATGTATGGAACACAGATAAGATGATAGCGTCCTCCATGGTGGACTGTCTGGATCTCTCTCTCTCTCTCAAAGTGCAGCACTGTCACAATGGTCACAGTTATAAATGCAGCTGCACACGTTTTTTTTTTGTGAAAGTTTGCTAAAGTTGAGTTCAATTTACTTTCTGGGCCTGATCTCACAGAAATTTGTAATATATCCACATGCTCTAAACACTGTATTGTAAACAATGTGAATAGAAATCAACAACCCAAAGACGTTTGTGAAATAGTCACAAAATGTAATCTATTGATCTGCTCATTGATCTATCTATTTTCGTGTCCCTCAACATGATTTTCTGACTAATGTATCTCTATTGGATTATCTTTCTGTCCGCATCACGTCTTTTTCTGTCAGTAGGACTTCTGTAGGATCTGGGATATTCAATAGATGTATCTTTTTACAACCTTACTTTGTAAACTGTAAGAACTGCCAATCTAAAATGTAATTTTAATAATAATAATAATAATAATAATGCATTTTATTTGTAGTGCACTTTACATTTGCAAATCTCAAAGTGTTACATCAGGGGTGTCCAAACTTTTTTCACTGAGGGCCACATACAGAAAAACATCCAAAGGGCTGGGCCGCTCACTAGAAGTGAGCTATGCTGCTAACTTTAATCCACTAGAGGTGATGTATATCACCTCACCTCTAGTGGATTAGAGTTGGCAAAATCAATCAAATAAGTTCTGCACTCGGTCTGGTTTACTCTGCACATCACATTTGCTTTGAACATACTGTTTATAGTGTATATTACACTTTGTATTTAATTTTTTACCTGCAACATTTTGTACATTTTTATTTTGCTTATTTATTTGTTTGTATTCATGGTGGTGGTCACTTTTACTTTTTTACTATTGTAACACCAGAATTTCTATCTATCTATCTATCTATCTCTTCAAAACCGGTCGATTTCTGATCTCAGGGAATAAAACCGCTGCAGCACAGAGCCACGATTTAGCCAGCGCACATGAGAATGGTAGAGCAGGCCTCCCCTTACCTCCACTTTCTTGCCCCTCGGCGGACACCGTAGAGGCCGTTCCTTTGCGCTGGCCTGTCCCAGCTGGAGCCCCATACGTCGTACCTCCACACAGCTCGACTTTGTACACTCACTTGCTCTCGTTTCCTTAATTCTGCCATCTTGGGTCACCTGTAGCACATTTCTTCTTCTATTACTCATTTTATAGAGAAGCTGCCTCGTTCAAGACAGTTACTCCACCTAGCGGTGAGACTAAGAAGTACAATACAGTCCAGCGCAGGTTCCATGTGTGGGCCGTGTTCCAATACATTTTTAGAATTTCCTGCGGGCCAATGAAAATTGGACCACGGGCCGCAGTTTGGACACCCCTGCTGTAAACACTAGAAAAGCTGCGCCGATTGAAATAGTAACATCTCATCAAATTTAAAATCCCCTTACAATTTACTGATAATGGGTCCGGGTCCGTATAGCATGGCGTCTAGGTCCGGAACCAGTTAGTGACCTATGATTTATGTTAATAAAAATTAAACATGATGGTTTATGTCAGATATTTTAGCTAGTATTTTAGAAAAAGACATTTTCGATTGGCAGTTCTTACCGTTTGCAAAGTAGGGTTGTAAAATGATATATGTAAGGAATATACCAAATATGTAATACAGCTGAATTGGTATTAACGCTGCATCTAGATGATCTATGAATATATTTATTATTGCAAAGTGGATGTGTTCATCTCCATAGCAACAGTTGATGAGGCGCTGGATTATGACTCCACTTCCGCTATGAAAAACGAACGACGTATTTCTACGAGATCAGGCTCTACTTTCTTCTGAAACATCAGCATTTCATTGCGGCTGTGACCAGGCCCTTCAAGTACATACTGTATAGGGGAGAACGGGGCTGGTTGTCTCACAGGTTGGTTGTGACGGTGCAAGTTAGAGGCAGACATTTGGCTGACATGAGACATAATGATGGAGAGGAAGAGGAGGACAGAGAATAGAGGAGCTCAGTGCACCATAGGAGTCCCCCGGCAGTCTAAGCCTATAGCAGCATAACTAGGGGCTGGTCTAAGGCCTGAGCCAGCCCTGAACTATATGCCTTATCAAAAAGGAAGGTTTTTAGTCTACTCTTAAATGTAGAGAGGGTGTCTGCCCCCCGAACCCAAACTGGAATGAGGTTCCACAGGAGAGGAGCCTGATAGCTGAAGGCTCTGCCTCCTGCACTACTTATGAAATTATAGCTTTAATAAAAGATAGTCTTTTCAACACTGTAAACTCCACTTTACTTCTCACTACAGACAATAATTCAAACAAATACTGTATGTCAAATAAATAATGGTTCACATCATGTTGGAAACAAATACAAAACACAGACTCTATTATAGAAATGGTGATTCTATTCATTTTAAAACTGATTTTGTCTCTCTAGCTTACAAAACAAAAAAATTGCAAATGTTTCTAAAAATAAATTTTTTTTACTGAAACCCCATTGATAACTACAGGGACAGGCAAGCATGTGTGGGTTGTTTGTCACAATAAGTAACAGTGTCTTTGTTGCTGTGAGTTATAAGAATGAAAGGGAAACCCACTTCAACCCAAGACCTGAAGCTTCTCTCAAATAAAGGAACGTCACACCTGTCCTGTCTGTGTAAGATGTGTTGATGACCACTTCACAGGAGAGTAAAAAGTGTGACAGCTTGCCCTAGTCTCCCCTATAATATGCAGCTGCACACAGATTTGGATTCTGGTCTCCACTTTGTGGGGACTAAATAGATCTGGATAATGAGAACGGGTAAAACTGACCAGACACAGGAAACTTAAACATCATCAAGAGAAAAATCAAAGAAAATGATGTCATGAGAACAGAAACTATGGCAATAAGCTGCTGAAGATGTTGCCAAAATTAAACTAAATTTATTTTGCAGGATTTTGCAGATTTCATGTTTCATATTCACAGAGACACGTTTACACAGCTTTCCACCAGAACCAGACTTTCAGCTCACAGCCTCTGAGTCCCACCAGAGCAGCACCTCGACATTAGATGTTGAGGGACGGGAGATTGTTAGTCTCTTCCCACACAAGGATTTCCTAGTAGGGTTGGGGAGTCTGATGACTCACCTACACAAAACCTGCAGTCTGCATATTCATCATTTATTATTAACTACAACATAGTATCCTGGTACAATTCACTCACGACCAAAAATAAAATAAAAACTCTCCCGCATCATAAAATGAACTTCTGTCACTTGTGTCAGACAATAAAGGTTTATCTATCTATCATTGTGATTATCTCCCACAGTTCATGTGCAGTTGTAACATTTGAATTTTGCCCCCTAGATCGCAAAAGGAGGGATTTGTGTCAGGACTGTCCCTGTGCTGTTTTTACTCTGTGTTATAGTTCACAATTCAAGCAGCGAATGTCTAGAAAAGCGTCTTTCTGTGAGCGAATGATACAGAGACCCCCAGCACGGCTGAGCCGGAGGAGCTTTGAGCAGTCAGCAGTGCGAGTCTCAGCCTGTAGAGATTCGGCAGAACAGACAGCCTTTGTGCTCAAGCAACTCCACTGACCTCTCGGTTCTGTGGCGCGCCGCAAAAATGCAGGAAATCATGTAGCATTAACATGAGGTCAGTTCATCCCCGCCGCCACTCACCGTATGTTTATGGAGAGCAATGTGCCATGTCACCGCTTTTTAGTTCCCCTGTTACCATGAATCATCCATAGATAAAGGATGTCTCCTTCCTGAAGTTGTGCAAATCAAAGATGTTGATGTTAACCATCAGACTAATGCAGCAAAGATCCAACGGCATCTTTTTTTCTCTATTCACATGCGACGACACATTATGTATCCAGTGTTTTTACTTAGCTACATTCTAAGTCGGATGGGAAAGCCTCATCCAGCCACATCATCTCAAGACACTTTTCATAAAGAGTAAGTCAAGACCAGACTCTTTCATTAAGAGAGACCCAATGATTCAAGAATGCAAGAAAACCTCCCCTTTAACAGGAAGAAACCTTTGACAGAACTCTCAGAGGTGTGTCTTGGGTGGTGTTGGGTGAGAGACAGAGATGCACAGCAACAATACTGACATCTTTATGAATATTATCATCATGATAACTCGTGTATAAAATGGCTGATAATAATATGTAATGTGTACTGTGAAAGCTGGTGATGATGAGCCACACAGAGGATCACTCTGCTCTACCTTAAGGCTCATATTTTTTCAGTTCACAATGTATTACTGAGCAACTTTTAAAATCATCAAATCACCACAACCAAACTACTACAACTTAACTCTGTGATTTTGAGCCTGGAGGCTGTTATGTCTGTCTGCCGTTGTTCCTTTCCACCACCAGTGTCAGGGCCCTGTCTATGGCTCCCCTGGGGGTCTCTGGAATGACTGCAATTTACAGGGTCTAACCCCTATAAATTGATTTCACCGATGGGGTCACTGTCAAAGATCTTATAATTACTGACATAAATGTCTGTAGAGGTGTGGCGTCTTCCCCGACTGAAATATGATTCTCTGCGCTGGTTACAGGGGTAAATGCCATCAGCCAAAGCTGCAGTGACTTTACAGCAGCAATAAAAAGCATCCGGAGGGGCGGCTCTTACAAAACTGCCATACAGTAAAGTTTGACAGAGAAAAGGAGAAAAGGAACTCAGTGGACTCCCTGAATCTGTGCCAGTAATTTGTTCAACACAACTTCACATTCATCAGTCTGTGATACATGAGCACTGGGAGAGCTCAGCCAAGTCACAGGGTTACAAGCCATCCTAAATACAGAAAAAAAAGACAGGAAGCCAAAATACTATTAGTGCTGCTAAGGCTTTGACTACCTGGGCTGCCGTCATTTGTTTAGTCAAGTGAGTTGCTATGACCACTGAGCTCCTAAACTAATTCTCAGACAGAATTCAAAAATACACAACAAAGGAAAATAGTCAGTTTGTGTAAATAGCAGTGGTTTAGAAGTCGGCGCTGTCACCAATAGTCACATGCGCATCATCAGCCACGTGTGCTGCTCAAAGGCCTTTAATCTGATACCTAACACGTCACGTAATATCAGTTTATATGTTGTTTCACATCACCTTCTTCTTAACCTTTTCTGAATCCTCTCCACCATTTGTGTTTTGCAAAATAATGGTCATGTTGAGATGCCCCCATTCCATCACCCACCCAACACCCACCTTTCAAACAGCAGTAGATGGAAATAATAACTATCATTATCATTTCTGCCACATAGTTGCACCTTGTAAATCGCGAGGAAGTTCCAGCTGCTCCTACTGCACAGGTCTTTGAACAGGAACGATCAAAGTCAGAGAGGAGGGCCTGAAATGCACTAACACTGTCTTTTATATTGTTGCAGCAGCAGAAGACTGGCGTTTTAGTCCTAAAACAGAACCTGTGACACTGAGAGGGAAAAGTTAGGTGGCTAAGTAGTGGTGGCTCGTCTAATGAATGGCTAGTTAAAGCAAGCTGGAAGGCCACAGCTCTTCCAGGCATCTTTAGTGAAGGTGTTAGCGCCGAGGCTGTCATTTGGAGGCCAGGCGTTGAAAGTGAATTTTTTAGTTCTGAACTCTATCATTCACTATCTTCCACTACATACCACAGCGGGCCACCTGATTCCAGCCACCTCTCTCATGAATCCCAACAGGGGAGCACCTTGGTAGCCCAGGGGTTAGGACCATATACTCACAACTGTCACTGGTTGAAGTCCAGCCACTGACCTTTGTTGCATGTCACGCCCCTCGTCACATCTCTCCATTGTCCTGCCTGCATTGTCTCAGTCCAATGGAGGGAAGAAACAGATCCGTCCAGGAAGGTCAGTGGCCTTCTGCTCCAGAAATGCAAAGGACAGCATGAAAACTATCTCAAAAGAAGGGGAAGTTTGTGCTTTTGTATTTTTCCTGGAGGGAGAGTCAAGCTTTATTTTTTCTCCCTCCAGATCTATATATATTACTTCAGCCTTTCCTTTATATATTCATTTAAAAAAAATTAAAAAAGTGACATTATCAAACAGAAGGTTCTCATTCACACCACCAGGTATAAAGCTTGTGTTTTTTGCAGACATGGCAGTGGTCCTGTCTCTGTAGTTGGGCTAATTTTCCATTTACACTCAGCTAGTAGCTAGTGGGACCAGTTCCATGTCCATTTGGAACATTATCTATCCAGAGTGAGAAACTGCGCAATGGTACATGCAAATTCCTGAGACAGATACACCCTCCACGTCCAGTTGCATTTCCGTCTGCTAAGTCCAACTCGCAAGCCATTTTCACGGCTTGTTCGACGACTCTTCAAAAAGACCTCTCCAAAATAATGCTGTTCTTTTCTACTGTTTATTTCGCTTCTTAAATCATTTTCAATACGTTGCACTGATATTGTCATACTTTTATTTTGAAATGTTGGGAGGACTGTGTTTTTTCTTGTGACTCATTTTCCTGCTTCAGTGAAAACATATCTTAATGGAATAGGTTACACACGTGTGCGCGGCATGAAGCAGACAGCCGTGCCACTGGAGGGCCACGGTTAGAAGGCCACGTCTAAATTAGATGGCTTAAAACACTTAATATGATTTACATCTGTCTGCATCACATGCAACAGGCATTCATTCCACAAAACAGCAACATGTGTGTAGCAGTCCGTTCAGGGCTGAGCTGGGCTCATAAAGTGACGCTTCAGTACAGAGTGTTTGGTAATGAGAACCATGCAGGGGTTTTCTTCTCAGCGAGGGCTCTCTTTGTTTTGCTCCAA
This sequence comes from Pempheris klunzingeri, assembly GCF_042242105.1. Lineage (NCBI taxonomy): Eukaryota > Metazoa > Chordata > Actinopteri > Acropomatiformes > Pempheridae > Pempheris > Pempheris klunzingeri. The sequence continues at coordinate 22,177,748 of NC_092018.1, forward strand.
CAAATGTCACTCAGTGGGGAAAACTCCTCACCTCATTCTACTGCAGCACTATCAGTGTGAGTGTGAGGCCTCTAAAGAAAACAGTAGCTGCTGACAAGGAAAACAGGGCCCCGGCGAGAGGCCCCGGTGCTTCAGAGGATACTGCTTCCAGCAATGAAAATAAAGCCTCCTGTAAGGCAGGACCATTTACAGACACACAGACCCAAACCCCTTGGACGCCAGGCGCAGGGGGATGAATGTTCTGACAGTTATAGAAGCAGCCAAAGAATAGAGGCTTTATGAGAACATCGCTGCCGGCTAACCACAGCACGCAGACAATATGCATCACGTTTTAATAACATATCTGTGGAGCGGTTCAGAAAGAAGAGCCTTTGTCTTTAAACCGTGAGGAGGACCCGGGTTGAATTAGTACATTATTGATTGTCAAGTCTCTTATTTCATGTGTAATGCACAGTCTGTATGTTCACAGGAAATCTCTATCGCAGCATGGACCCGTTGTTCCTACTGACCCACAGAGTTACATCAGACAGAATACATTAAGGCTGCACTAATCAGTAGTTTGTATTAACGACAAATGAAACAACTGTGTGTAATGTGAAAGGTGGCGCGTGTAGAGTAGTGCCAAACCCACAGAATTAGCTCTATGGAACCTTGTAGTTTCTTACAGTTCAGTGTTTTGGTTCAGTGTCACCGATGAACAACAGAGCCAGGGGGAGTGTGAATATCAGACTACACTAGTGCTAATGTTGCTCTTGTGTCTGCTGGATGTTTAAATAAGTGACAGTGTGCTAACACGTGAGCTGTAAGCTTTACAAGGCCATAACACCTGGGCCACCCTGCCTACTTTGCAGATTGTTTAGCAGCCAGAAAGCGCTGTTGCTTCCTGTCTCTGTGTGAAGTTTGTCACATTTGCAGCAACAGAAAATACGGGATGACGCACTCACTCTTTGTGCCACCCCCATTCAGAACCCCCATTCCTTGAAGCAGTCACTTGTCGTCATTTTAAGTCTTGTGCCACAACTCTGATCTGATTTCACATCACATAACTATTTATTGTGTATTGTTGGACTTTTTTTTCACTGATAATTTTAAATCTCATGAATGGTTGACATTGACCAAAATGTTCCATCGAGATAAACCTGGTGAAAATATGAGGAGCATTCAGCAATTGGGTCAATATCACTATAAAGTGCCTTTGGTGTCCCCATCAGAATCACTCAGTCATCATGAAAATGTAGCAGAATAATTCTGAGGTCTTATTTTAAGTGACCAAAGATTTGCACACATATCAGTACAATAATATGTCTCTTAAAATGTGTTTCCTTCATTTTATACCATTTTCTTTCTTTGGATGTACGTGATTTTGGCATGTCCCACACACTGTTCTGCTAACTTCAGTGTGTGTAATAAGTGGTTAAATGATACTAAATCAAAATTTTTTTACATGGTTTTATTGTCACAACAAGTTATTTGATAAAAACAAGTCATTTTGATCATGTATATTCTATTTTCATAATAGTATTGAACATTTTGCATGTGTCCCTGAGATTGCTGTCCACCCTGTCATTTTGGGCTAAATGCCCCTTTAAGAAACCCGCTGATGTTTTCAGTGACATCACAACCAGCATTTTGTCTTTCTTCAGTGGAGACTGAAACAGTGGCTAGTTGCAGAGTAGTTATTTACACTTATGTTTCGTAATTTTCATCATATTAGGTGTGTAGTTAGATGTTGTCAAGCTTAACATGTCCACTCTGTCATAGTGAAATATCAATTAATATAAAAACCTTTCAGAAATTCAAAATATATGTGTTAAACAGTACACAGTCCGCTTGCTAACTGAATCATGTTGCTAAGTGAAGGTCCACCATGTGCTCATTAAATGCTAACATTATTCAAAAATGTCATTGTCCACCCTGTCAGCAAGCCTTCCATGACAGGGTGGACATGGTTGCCCTAATTTCATTACTATCCAAATACTTTTCCCATTAACTAAAACATAGTGTTGAGAAAGGGACTAAATAGCTTTCTGAAAATATACATTTTATAATCACTATGTAATTACAATGTATTTATTCTACTTTGAAATTGTCCCTGACAGGGTTGACATATTTTGCTGTTTGTACATTGTCTGCTTGCAGTTAATTTATAAAAAGTGTGGGAGCTTGACCAACATGCATTTCTAACAGCATAACATCTACTTAATATAATAAATGTGAAGTTAAATGGAAAATCTCAGATTTTTGGGGGGAAATTGGGAAGTCTCAAAGGCACCTTATGGTGATATTGACTCTTTTAGGTCACTGTGAGTGAGAAGCTTACAGCCGGTGTTCATTTTGACTGGACAGTTGTTCTCAACCCAGACTGTAGAACCACTTCCTCTGAAGTAAGGAGCTGAATAGCTCTTTTGCACAACTATACATCCTCTGTTACTTTTCGCAGAAAAGTGCCTTTACAAGTGCCCTATTCATTTTTTTTGTGTTGCAAAGCATACCTGAAACTTTGCTTTTTTCCAGGAGGGCTTGGCTGGCCTCCATTTGTCAAATTCAATCAAGCCCTCAGAGTAAGGACGTGGCCATAACCGCATCTGAGCACAGTAGAGTGTGGAGTGGGTTGTGTTATTAAAGGAAATTCTTATCCTGAAGATCCATTACAGTTAATCAAATAAAGGTGCATGAAATTATGACTGTACACGTCATATTTTGTTTTTGATGTGAAGTCCAAAATGCACAATTACATTTTCCAGTAAACATTGTGTAGTTTGTGCCTCAAAAATGTAATAATGACATAATTCTGCTGTTATTTTTGCATTAGTGCCATGCATCACCCTCCTACAGTGAGAGATTATTTCAGAAATCCTACATGTCCTCAGTCAAGTCAACACATCGGAGAAAATATCTAAATGACTTATTAAGTTGAGGTGGTTCTGGGATGTGATCAGGACGCCTCGTGGGTGCCCTCCCAGGCATGACCCCAGCTTGTCAACATGGCTGTCTTGCATACTGAAGCATATATAATATTGGAACAATGAATGATGGGTATGCAAGGACATTTGGAGTAGACATGACTGTATTTTCCTTCACTTTGGAGCACTAAAGTGCCCAGCTAACAATGTGGGCTTCATAGATAATTGGCAGTCTTTCTGGGGAAAACCTGGTCTTATTAGAAGAGACGGCATCCATCCCACTTTGGAAGGAGCTGCTCTCTTATCTAGAAATATGGCGAAGTTTATAAGTCCTAAAACTTGACAATCCAGAGTCGAGACCAGGAAGCAGAGCTGCAGTCTTACACGCTTCTCTGCTCCTCCAAATTGGAAGACTCTCGCTTAATCTGGCAAGACAGTCTTAAAACCTATAGAAAGGCGCTCTGTAATGCCAGAGCCGCCTATTACTCCTCACTGATAGAAGAAAATGAAAACAACCCTAGATTTCTGTTCAGCACAATAGCCAGGCTGACAAAGAGCCAGAACTCCACTGATCCTTTAGAGCTCAGTAGCTTTAATGATAAAACTCTAACGATTAGAGACTAAATTCATCACCTCCTGCCCTCAACAGGCTCTGATTCAACCCTTAATGTGCATTTGGACTGTTTTTCTCCAATTGATCTTCCTGAACTGGCTTCAATAATCTCCTCAACCAAACCATCAGCTGGTCTCCTAGACCCCATTTCTACTGGGCTGCTTAAGGAAGTCCTGCCCCTAATTAGCACGTCCTTACTGGATATGATCAATCAGTCTTTCCTAACAGGCTACGTACCTCAGTCCTTCAAAGTAGCAGTAATTAAACCTCTCCTGAAAAAGCCTACTCTTGATTCAGGTGTGTTAGCTAACTATAGACCTATATCCAACCTTCACTTTCTCTCCAAGATCCTGGAGAGTAGTAGTCAATCAGCTGTGTAATTTTCTAAATTCCAATAGTCTATTTGAGGATCTTCAGTCAGGTTTTAGAGCGAACCATAGCACAGAGACACACTGGTGAAGGTTACAAACGACCTCCTTATGGCATCAGACAGAGGACTTCTCTCTGTCCTGGTCTTGTTAGACCTGAGTGCTGCTTTTGACACCATTGACCATCACATCCTATTACAGAGACTGGAACAGTTCACTGGCATAAAAGGAACCACATTAAGATGGTTTAAGTCCTATTTATCAGATCGATTTCAGTTTGGACATGTTAACAATGAATCCTCTGTCCACACTAAAGTTAGACATGGAGTTCCACAAGGCTCAGTGCTTGGACCAATACTATTTACCTTATATATATATTCCTCTGGGTAATATTATCAGGAAGCACTCCTGTTATACAGATGATACACAATTATACTTATCAATGAAGCCAGATGAACCCAGTCAGTTGGCTAAACTTCAAGTCTGCCTTAAGGACATAGAGTCCTGGATGAGCATCAACTTTCTGCTGCTAAACTCAGATAAAACTGAAGTTATTCTGCTCGGCCCCAAACACCTTAGAGACACCTTTTCTAACAACATAACTACCCTGGATGGCATTACTCTGGCCTCCAGCTCCACTGTGAGGAATCTGGGAGTCTTATTTGATCAAGATCTGTCCGTTAACTCCCACATGAAACAGATTTCTAGAACTGCCTTTTTCCATCTACGTAATATTGCTAAAATCAGGCCCATCCTGTCTATAGATGATGCAGAAAAATTAGTCCATGCATTTGTCATGTCTAGGTTGGATTATTGCAACTCCTTATTATCAGGCTGCCCCAATAAGTCGTTACAGACTCTCCAGCTGGTCCAGAATGCTGCTGCTCATGTTCTGACGAGAACTAAGAGAAGAGACCACATTTCTCCTGTACTGGCTTATCTTCACTGGCTTCCAGTAAAATCTAGAATAGAGTTTAAAATCCTTCTCCTCACCTACAAGGTTCTTAATGGTCAGGCTCCATCATATCTTAAAGATCTCATAGTACCGTACTACCCCACTAGAGCACTGCGCTCCCAGTATGCAGGCCTACTGGTGGTTCCTAAAGTCCTAGTGATGGAGCCAGAGCTTTCAGCTATCAGGTTCCTCTCCTGTGGAATCTCCTTCCAGTCTGGGTTCGGGGGGCAGACACCCTCTCTACATTTAAGAGTAGACTAAAAACCTTCCTTTTTGATAAGGCATATAGTTTAGGGCTGGTTCAGGCCTTAGACCAGCCCCTAGTTATGCTGCTATAGGCTCAGACTGCCGGGGGACTCCCATGATGCACTGGGCTCCTCTCTATTCTCTATCCTCCTCTTCCTCTCCATCATTATGTCGCTTAATATCTGCCACTAACTTAGTATCTTCCCCGGAGCCTTTCTGTGCTTTTCACATCTCTCAGGTTCCTGTGGATCCTGGTCATGGTCCTGCTGCTGTGGTTCTCTGGCTTCATGATCATTTATTAGTCACACTCGTATTGTTAGTGCTATAGTCGCTGTTAGTATGTTGGTTGCTGTTTGTGTTGTCTGCCCCCCTCTGAGTCTGGTTCTGTTCCAGGTTTCTTCCCGTTAAAGGGGAGTTCTTCCTGCCACTGTTTCCTAATCTAACATCTGATGCTGCTCATGTGGGGATTCTTGAATCCTTAATGTTGAATTCCTGAGTCGTTGGGTCTCTCTCTAATTAAAGAGTTTGGTCTAGACCTGCTCTTTATGGAAAGACTCTTGAGATAACGCCGTTGTGAATTGGCGCTATATAAATAATGATTGATTGATTGATTGATTGATTGATTGATTGATTGATTGATCACACGTTGCTAAAAATTACTTTCAGCTTCTTGATGCAAACATTTCAAGTCCAACATTTTCAACGAATATTTTGACTCATAGGTCAAAGTTTAGGACCATTTCTAAGAGGTTCCATACATACAAGCCCAGATTCTGCAGGTCACATCTCCGGCTATTACATGGAGGCTATTAATATGCAGAAAAGAAAGCATTTCCATTTGACTGAGGAGAATCTGCATGCTCATCCAAGACCAATTCGCAGTTTAAAGAACTATCTAACCTCAAATCAAAAACATCCAACTCTCTATGTCTTTAAATTCACTCGATCCCAGATGCAAAAAAAAAAAAACAGTTCGCTACTTAAAAGTCAATGTCCTCACTCATACTGTGCTCATGATTACCAAGCCCTTCAACATGTAGCATTTGAGGAACACTGTAAGTTGCGACCTCTCAGTACAAACACTCCGGAGAACATCCCTTGTTATAAATGAAAAATTGCTTCTATCGAGTTTCTCCGGACAGCTGCTTTATCATCCAAATTCCCAGGAGATAGGATGCCTATATCCAACTGTAACCAACTTCCATCGATAAAATTCATCTTCTCCCTTTCATGATGTCCCAGCCTACAGAAACAATGACTTGTAGAGAAGCTAAATATCACCTGTGGTTTCATACTCATGCATCTGTGCAGTAATATGGGCAGGATGTCACTTGATAGCTGTGTCACCAGGCCCTGTCAGGGATATTTCAGTTTCTCCACAACTCTGCTGCCCATGGAGGTGAACCCTTAGATGACCCTGGCCTAACACTCCACCATCTGGTTCAACAGGCCAGCGGTACACTTCCATTTTGAGGTTATCACATTTCAGTAAAGGTGGGAAAGTTCTGGTGAGTGATAGAGCCATAGATAGAGCCATAGATAGAGTACCACACCAAGCCACACATGACCACAATCACGCCCACAGCCAGGAGGGGAAGAGGATCTGATGGTTCTCACAATGTTTCAGTGTCATGGAAATATGAGGAAAGCCTAAATAAATACAGCACATTTGTATCTGACAGCTTGCGTCCAGATGTTTGAGCAAAGTCTGTCTGTACAGTGTTTATGGAAAAAGTCACTCACAAGGGAACCTCAGAGGCTTTCTCGACATTGCTGATGGTGTTACCATGGCACCAAGAACAGACGGTTTAGCGAAGCAGATTTTCGAGGTGTGGAAGGAGTCTGACCTCCCATCAGCTCTAGTTTGTTCCATTCCCACCAGCCGCTGACTGCCTTACATCTGCTTCAAAGTGTGTGTCTGTGTGTATTCCTAAGGACTAATGAAGGGCATTATGAGAATGTGTGTATTCACCACATCGGCAGCGGGAGGCACAACCATGTGACAAAGTCTGGAAGTGAGCTCAGGCCATCAGAATGTGGGTTACACTGTTAAAGCACCACATGAAAGGGGCTCCTCTGAGTTTTGTGGGAATCCATGATTTTTTCCCCACTACAGGAGTTTTCCAGCCATGGGCCCCATGTTAATCATGGGGTTAAAGAGTGTTGCTGAGTGATGCGTGAACATGGCAAATGAGCTACTGTTCATATAACTGTATGCTGACGCACCACTGTAGACCTTCAGTGACCACATTGAAAAAAATCACAGACAAGGATGAGGAGAGGAGAGGATGACTCGCTCATTGTTGGGGCATAATGCGTGCCTGCTTGATCCGTCAGTCGGGATGAACTTGGCACGCTGACCCAGAGCTAAGCTGTAAATTACCTGATGTGCCTCTGGTGAGTTGGAGCAAAAAGGAAGCGAACACACACAGCTTTTCCATCTTAACTGGAAAAAACTGCGCTTTTGGTTTAATAGACATATCAAAGTTTAGTTCAAAGTAAGGACCAATGGGGGAGCGTTCAAAAGCAGCCATGCAGCTCAGCAGGTAACTCTTTACCGTAACGATGAACAACACAGCAGGCAGAAACGTGGAGAGCCCAGCGGCATCTCCTGAATGCCATTCACTATTTCCATTGAGTAGTAAAACAGCTGCTAGCCCAAAGACAAGCAGACCAGAGAACACATAGTGCAGTGTGTCTTGTCGAAGGCCCCTAGAAGCAATAACAATAAGTGATTGTGTGGCGCAGAGTGATCTAAGACGAACATGAGAATCGAGTATATTCCTGTATATCTCTGCCAAGACAGACACCAGGGGGAATGAGATGGTAAAGCCCCACATATATAGTCTCTAAAAAGGGACTTTGTGTCTAAAAATTCAAAACACAACTTTTCAAAGAGGTACCAGCAGAACTCTCAACGCATATAAAATGCATTGATACAAGTAGGTCCATTTATCATGGTTGTTGCTCCCAGGCTGTTCTCTAATGAGAGTGCTACTATGTTTTCCCTTGGGGGGGTCAGCGTCTTGATTTTCTTCCTGAGAAGGAAGATTTCAGGTGTCGAAAGGAAGAAGTAACAAAATATCACACTTCAGTAGTAGTTCCTTAGAAACACAGGATATGTGGCACGACAGATGTTGGAGTTTGACTCGCACTCTTTTATTCAGTCCTCTTGCTGTCTCCTCTTCTTCTGCACTGGTTTAATGGCACTTGACTTATTGCACTACTATTGATCACTTATCTCATGTTCACATAAAATGAGTGGAGGGAAATACATACATTTTCTTTTGTGCACTAAATTTGGATAGCAATGGCTCCTAGTGATGGCATGAAAATGTTTTTATGCTAAGGTAACATGTAGCTCATTTGATTTTAGAGTATGGATGACAATAAAATTCAAATTCAAATTAGCATGTTATTTTTCAGCACATCAAGACTAAAACTTAGCTTCAAATGATTCCTTACTGAAATATTGTGCATTATAATTCAGTGTAAGAGCTAAAAGAGCGTTCAGCAGGGATGGGGAAATAGAGAACAACACACTAACAAGGCTAGGAGACCGTGCTAATGAGGCTCTGGTAATAATGGTACTAATGTTACTTTGCTCATGACAGTTATCATGTTTACGTCTAAGCGTGTAACAGGTAGTTAGCCTGACTCTTTTCATGCTTGTTGAAAACCAAGTGAAAGGAACATTAATACTCAACAAAGCACAAGCACGAAGTAGCAAGGGTCATTGTCTTGAGCTAAACCAGTCTCACAAGTTCTTGTAAAAGAAAAAAAAAAAAGGAACTCCTAAAACATGGTGCACAAATAAATGCAGAGTGATTTGTATCTGCAAATCTGGTTTTGCATCTGTGTTTCTAATCATCTGTGCATCAACTTAGCTCAAAGGAAACATATTTGTGAATGTCAGCGGATTCCTCTGGATCCTTTGAGACTGTTTTACTGCGCCATGTCACACAAATTCACAAGTGCAGTCGTTTCCAGTAGATGGCGTGATGCAACATTTATGAACGCCAACCCCAATGACGCTAACCACTGTCACTGCGTCTCGCATGTATGAGCAGGTCCAACATTTTGGACAGATGTATACAGCAACACCATTCACAGCCGCTACATTGACAACTGCCTGATTTGCTTCAACCTGGCCACGCTTCTGTCTGTCACAGTCATTTCAATTCGGTCAGAAGCGCCGGAGGCCACTGGCAGAGTCCTGCAGCTGACTGGGTGTAGTACCTGCTGCTGGTAGGTACCTGTGGAGGGACGGAGGGTGCTCGGTCCAAGTGGTGTTGGTGTACGCAGATGTCAGAACGATGGCGGACCCGCTCGAGCACGTGCAACCAAACCATAGTGGTGGATCGATACTGAAATATCGATGCCTCCGATACCAGATATTTATCTTCTAGAATCAATTATCATATTAAAATATTGATATTTTAGTCATTAGGAGTAAATCAGTGTAGTAACAGGAACACAGTGGAAAGTAACTATATTATCGGGATCTCGTCTAAACGATACCCAGTTGGTAGGAACTACTTTCTCATATGCGAAATATGGCTGCGTAAATGCGTTCGCGCCACGACGCTAGCGAATCTTTTCAAAGGCAGGAGAGGTGGTGAGCAAAAAACGGAGCAGATTTAAAGGGAAAACTGTAAATATGCTGATGTTCCTAAACAAAAGCCCTTGAATGAGGGAACATTTGAGGAAAGGTTGAAAAAGTGTGATGATGTTGTCTATTAGCATGCAACTTTTCAGTATTCAGTTTTTCTTGTATCATAAGTCTTCAGAATGAAACAATCAGAACGAGTAGTGTGATGTCTTGCATTCATTATGAAGCTATAATTTGAAATACATCACTTTTAACTTTGATTTTCCAAACACATTAAGTTTTTGTACGAAGTATCGGTATTCAGTCAGTATCGTCGATACCAGCCTGAATCTGAAATCTATGGTATCCCACATCACTACCAAAGCACCCAGAGGGGCACCAATTTGACATAGTGGCCAATCCATGTAATTACAACAATAGCAACAATAGACTTACATTGTGAAAGAGACATCTAAGCATCTAAGCCACTCAGACAAGTCAGATAACATTTGGAAAGTGTACAGTTAAATCACTTTATCTCCATTCAAGTTAGCGGAGAGCTAACCATAAGTTAGCCGACTTTGTAGGCCTGAGACACTGGCCTACATGGTCAACGGGTCCAACTATGTGGATGATCGTGAACGTCTTTGGCTTCATTCACCACTGAGCATCTTTCATAGGAACATCCATGGCCCCGCCTCCGACGCTGTATTCAGTATTTATATATGCATGTATGTGACGCAAATTGGACACTGCCACAAAGTCACGGTGACAGCGTGTTGGCATCATGGGGTTGGCAACCGCATCTACTGGAAAGCGCTTGGTTTTTCCTGCACCTGTGAATATTTCTGAGTCACACTCAGCACAGTGAAACAGTCCACTAATGATCCGCAGGAATCTGTTGACATTCACAAATATATTCCCATTTAAAAATCCAAAGTTGACATACACATGATTATATACCCGTTGCAAATTGGAAGTACAGACACAAAACCAAATTTACAGACACAAGACACACTGCATTTATTTGTGCATCATGTTTTAGGAGTTAAATAAGTTGACATGTGTGAATGGGTGAATGAGGATGTGATGTAAAAGCGCTCTGAGTAGTCGAAATGACTAGAAAGGTGCTGTACAAATACAGACCATTTACCATTTACTGTTTACATCTGTTTACATCTGTTTGTGAATACTTAAGAGTCTTTAACTCCATATATTGTGTCTTGCTGAAACTTGTGTCTGTGTTTCTCCTCATGCGTGGATGATGGAGTCACATCCCCGTCCTGCAGTGTAAATGAACTCAGCAGGGAGATTCCTCAGTGGCCACCCACTGTTTACCTTTGAGTTGAAGCACGGCTGCTTGTGTATCTAACAGAGGAAACACAAGAGTCCTCCTCATGGACCTCTCCACCACTGCTGGGCTTAGAGAGAAATCAAACCACGGTTTGGAAACTATAGACCCAGAGGACAAGGATATGTATGTTTGTATGGATGGATGGATGGATGGATGGATGGAAGGATGGATGGATGAAATTGTCAACATTAATCATTCTCCTCACTCTATCTTTCCCCTTTGCAGCTCTAATAACACACCCAGGTAAGAGAATCTTACCTGTGATTGTATCAGCAGATAAAAATACACCAGAAGAACAGCAGCTCTGGTGATCGTGCACGAAAAAGGATGAGATTGATGGTATGAAAAAAACACATGAAAATATTTATATATAGAAACATATTTGAGTAGATGCTTCAGTGAAAGCTGAAACAAGCCTGCCCTCTACTGGGCAGGCTTGTTTCTAAGAGTTTTCCATCACTTATGTAAATCAGCAAAGAAAATGAGAATAAACTCAGTCACTAAATCAATGATGGAGCTTTATGTAAAGTCAGGATGTTTGAACATGTTTAAGAAATGTAAAACAAGACATATAATGGATAATAATGTGTGATAATGACCAACAAGCTGGATAAAGGGAAAGTCTGACTTCAATAATGCAGATCATAAATGGAATTGTCGCTCTTGTTTTCCATCAGCGGTGATCAGGTGAAAAAGCGTTTAAGCAGCCAGAAACCAAAATGCTTTTCTCGTGTTCCATGTAAACGCCATATATGACCAAACCTGGTAAAAGACTCTGAGGTGCACACAAATGCACTCAGTGAACTTTACATCATGATCAATATAATGCTAATCGTTGTATGGGCTGGAGTTCCCAGTGACATCACACACCACACTGAAGTCAGTGGGCCATGAAACAGGAGCAGTCAGACAGTCAAACACAATGCAAACGGGAGAACGGCTTAACTGATTTGTTTGGAGGTCGAATTAAAACTGAGTGTCCCAAAATAATCATTTTACCTTTTAATTTTACTGTTTAATTTTACAAAGACCTGAAGTGAAGTTAGATATCATTTTTCCACTGACTCTGTCCGCAGTATATTTCCAGGCATTTCTTGCCCTTGAGCGACCCTTTCACAGTGTGACACTGATGAGCTGATACCAAGTGCTTACTCTGCCCTCTGACTGGTTTAGGGATTTACAGCTGAGCGTGTCCCACAATGCCTCTGGGTATATGGAGGACATCCCTCGTGCTAATCCACATATTAGACCACATGTGCCGGCTCAGCTCACTGACTGCACAAGCCATTATTAAGATTCTAATCGCATGCACTGAGCGATTACGCTGGTGATGATGCTGGGTAATAACACGTCTGACTCTTGCCTCAGTGTTATCTCTCCATGTCCACGTCAAAGTCAGCACAAATGGCGGTGTTGATCTGTGGTCTGCTGCGTGGTTGGACCCCTCCAACTACTGGATATATTAGCTTGAAATATAGTGCCGACATTCACGTTCCCTTCATGATTAACTCAGATCTCTTCGGTGATACACTGACCAATCATCTAGCACATCACATCAAATATCAAATATCTGCTAAACTAATGACATTCCCACCTGGCTTAGCAAGGAAGTCTCCGTTGAGGAATCAGTTCTGTTAATGTTAACCCTGAGCAGGCCCTTCTCAGGTTGTATGGTTTAAGGCTGAACATTAACCTGGATCAGAGGAGGACCAGAGGGTACGTTGCACAGAGATCAGCCTGTATGGACAACCATAGCTTCATTCATAGAAAGGGCAGCTAAAGTTTCCTCCTTCTTAAGTCGTCCTCCCCTTATTCCTGAGTGCCTGTCGCTGCTCATTTCCTCCGTCCCACTGGTGCTGCTGGCTTCTCCACGTGATCTCCGTCTTTGAAGCTGTGTATGAAAGACAGTTTCCAAGCTGCGCTAGAAGAAACCAAAAGGTGGCTCTTTGTAAAGGCCACTTCTTGTTTGATTAAAGCAATGTTTATTTCTATTTATAGAAAATGAGCACAGCAACGACGACACTTTGTCTACCGTCTTCACCTCAGTTATTTCCATGGTCTATTATGTGTGGAGCGAGTTTCATGACCCTAAACCTGCTGTTGTTGGTTGTTTCTTAAGAATCTAAGATATATATCTTAAATCAATTCAAGAGAAGCATATTCATTTGCCAGCAATAATAAGTTACCTTTTAGTTTGAACAGAGAGAAAACATTTAAATATGTAAAGCATCCAACGTATTACTAGTTAATGAATGTCATTCCCATTCACGCTCAGTGCCACAGAATATGATTTACTACCTGATATTCAGTCACACAGGCAGGAGGAGGTCTGTAAGTGGGACACGCGGGGAGGGGGGGCTTTACCAGATGTGTGATGCATATCAATTACAAACTGATGTTGGTCCTCTAACATCTTGGATGAGATCAAGACAAGCTTCTTTACTTGTGAATAAAACCCGACCTTCCCATTGAGTGATCAGAAGTAAATTAGAAGATGGAGTAGTGAGCGGGTGAGTGCTGTATGTGTACAAAAATACATTTACAGAACAATATTTAACCCTGTCGTCACGCAGTCACTTTTCATATCGCAAAATGTTCTACATATACATCGCAGAAACATTGTACTCAAGTGTTAAGTTGGAGCAGAGTTTTGTTTTTTCTTCTTTTTTACCCTATTAGTTATGTCACAACTCCTCAGATTTAACCTTAGTAAGACCTGACACCCAGGTTGGAAACCGCTGGACCAAACTTTGTATAATTTAGTAAAAACTAGCTTCACCTCCAGCGCCAACAGTGAAATGCTGTAAATGCTCTGAGGCATCATTATTAATGACCTAATGTCACATAGAATATTAACTGCAGGAGGAGTGCTTTTACTTTATAAGCTCATAATACTTTTGTACTTTTGCAAGAGGATTTTGAATGCAGGGCTTTCACTTGTAATGAGGTCTTTTTACATTGTTGTATTGGTACCTTTACTTAAGTCAAAGATGTGATTACTTCTTGTGCTTTTATTTTATCGAACCTGTCCTTGGCAACTGCATTGTGGTGAATAAAAACAGGCCGGTGACCTGGGGTGTGGTTTTTGATCACATAGCCACCACAACAAAGGCTCTTCACTTTTGTACTTCAACGAAGCAGTGAACTTTGATTTTTTTTTTATCCCACGAGAGAGATTCCATGGCAAACATAGGAGTTAATTCAATTAACGCTTGTCAACAAACGTTCTACAAAGGTATGCAAGGAGCCTGAGACTCAACCACCTTCAGCTATCACTCATTTTATAATTGTGTTACTGGCAAGTCGCCGTTTTGTGTGTATGCATTTGCATTGTGCACCCCCGTGTGGTAAAACCGTGACAGTTAAAGCTCCAGACTGCTCTAGCTGAGTTTTCCACTTGCAGCAAATGTGTAAATGTTCATGCTAGAAAATGTAGAAACATTGCACTTCTTTGCATAGAGGACATCTTAGAACTTTTAATAAAACAAAACTAAATACAAATATGGAACAAATTTCCTGTAGTACAAAGAGTTTACTAACACACGAGTCACTAGCAGAGGGAACAACAAGTAGACCACAGTTGGATGTCGTTGCTACAGATGAAATCTCTTCGTTTTAATCTCAACATGGGCTTTAGAGATCCATAACAGGGAAACAGATATGTAAATATACACCTCCTGACCTGACATACATCACATTGACATATTGTTTATTCTGTTGCAGTAACAGTGAGGCAGTGTGGCATTTTCCTACAAGTCAATATCGCTGATACAGCATAACATCAACCGGCTCAAATGAGATATCATCCCCCAGCTGAGAGTGTGGAGGAGGTTTTGTTAGATCCAGTAAACATATCAAACTACAGACAAATGCATATGTATGTCTTTATGTGACATTTAGCAGATGGAAATGAAATGTGAAGCCCTTTTGTTATGTTCACCAGCCAACATCAGGCAGCACATGTTACAGGAAAGAGCAAAGATACACATCCACACCGTGCTGCTGGGCGCATCTACAAGCACGAATCAGCACGTACGGCCGAACGAATGTAGCAGCTAATTTATTTGAGGCCACAGTCATACATGCAAAATGTAATCTACATAATGTGCAACAATAACAATATATTCTAAAGAGGAAAAAAAAGAGGACAAATGTTTCTGTAACACAACAAAGCAAAAGTTGTGTATTTCTGCAGGGAGTCAGGAACAGGAGCTGAAAGCTACTGAGGTCAGACTGCACATGTAGCTTTTCACAATCAGCCAAACGAACCAAACGTGCTTTTAAACAGTCGCAACATACAGTATAACCTTTTTTCTTTCCATAAATGCTATATAAAAAAAAAAACTCCCCACTCGCCCATCCTCCTGGGCGGTCTGTTCCTCCTTCAAGCTCGGGTCCTCTACTAGAGGCCTGGGAGCTTGAGGGGGTATATATATATATATATATATATATATATATATATATATATATATATATAGCATTTATTGAAATATATACACCGATCAGGCATAACATTATGACCACCTGCCTAATATTGTTATTTTTGCTGCCAAAACAGCCCTGACCCATCGAGGCATGGACTCCACTAGACCCCTGAAGGCGTGCTGTGGTATCTGGCACCAAGATGTTAGCAGCAGATCCTTTAAGTCCTGTAAGTTGTGAGGTGGGGCCCCCATGGATCGGACTTGTTTGTCCAGCACATCGCACAGATGCTCGATTGGATTGAGATCTGGGAAATTTTGAGGGCAAGTCAACACCTCAAACTCGTTGTTGTGCTCCTCAAACCATTCCTGAACCACTTTTTACTTTGTGGCAGGGAACATTATCCTGCTGAAAGAGGCCACAGGCATCAGGGATTACCGTTTCCATGAAAGGGTGTACATGGTCTGCAACAATGCTTAGGTAGGTGATACGTGTCAAAGTAACATCCACATGGATGGCAGCACCCAAGGTTTCCCAGCAGGACATTGCCCAAAGCCTCACACTGCCTCCGCTGGCTTGCCTTCTTCCCATAGTGCATCCTGGTGCCATGTGGTCCCCAGGTAAGCGACGCACACGCGCCCGGCCATCCATGTGATGTAAAAGAAAACGTGATTCATCAGACTGGGCCACCTTCTTCCATTGCTCCGTGGTCCAGTTTTGATGCTCACGTGCCCATTGTTGGCGCTTTCAGCAGTGGACAGGGGTCAGCATGGGCACCCTGACTGGTCTGGGCTATGCAGCCCCATACGCAACAAACTGCAATGTGTATTCAAACACCTTTCTATCAGAACCAGAATTAACTTCTTCAGCAATCTGAGCTACAGTAGCTCGTCTGTTGGATCGGACCACACGGGCCAGCCTTCGCTCCCCACGTGCATCAATGAGCCTCGGCCGCCCATGACCCTGTCGTCGGTTCACCACTGTTCCTTCCTTGGACCACTTTTGATAGATACTGACCACTGCAGACCGGGAACACCCCACAAGAGCCAGTCATCTAGCCATCACTATTTGGCCCTTGTCAAACTCGCTCAAATCCTTACGCTCGCCCATTTTTCCTGCTTCTAACACATCAATTTTGAGGAGAAAATGTTCACTTGTTGCCTAATACATCCCACCCACTAACAGGTGCCATGATGAAGAGATAATCAGTGTTATTCACTTCACCTGTCAGTGGTCATAATGTTATGCTTGATCAGTGTATAATATATCATTTAGATATGTTTAACTTTCTCACAGCAGCACACACCTCATCAAACTCCAGCACACGCTCAAAGTTTGCACACGTTCTTACACTGTATATATTGTTCATAAAATCAAAAATAAAAAAAAATACAATGCTGGTCTACAATATGAACCAGTGTTGGATATATGTATTCTTTCCTACTGAAACATCTCATGCACAGAGAGGCTTCAGTATTTGTTGACAGGTTTAAAAACATGCTGGATGTGCTTCTTTGACATTGCCAGAAGCTGAGTCTTAGTTTGACCTCATTTAATCTATGATCACAAAAAGAAACGGAACATTCACTAGTTTTATGGGTGCAAAGGGAAACATTCTTATTCATCACATCGAAGAGTTCAGTAAAGGGGCTTCATAAAGGACAGCAATAAAAAATGAAAAATACACTGCACAAAATCAGAGGTTTCACATTTTGGTAGTCACAGGAAAGCACATCCATAACTCAGTGGGCTCATGAAACATTAAAAAAAAAGGTACAGGCACTTCTTTTTCTGTAAAAAGTAGGTCAGTTCAAAGTTGCAAGGAAAGCCAAAAATAGGAAAATATTACAATATCATCAACCATTTCCTCTTCTAAAGCCTCAGCTCTGCTTCCATCCTGAGACCTCCACACGTCTGTGTCTCTGAGCACGTCCGAAGGCTAAACCCATATGGAAATATCACTCTTGTGTCTTCACAAAGTGCTCAATAACCCCGATGTTCTCTGCATTTAGTCATATGTAAAAGCTCAAACACAGTGTACTGATGAAGTCAACTGTTGAACGGTGAATCCATCACCCAGAATGTTTTTGATGTGCCTCCAAACAAAAGGAGTGGTTGTGATCATAGAGAGAAACTCGTGCAGTGATCATCTTCATTGTTGATTAATATTGAAGACATCAAACTATGAAGGGACACCTGCAATTATGAAGTAAACAAAAAAGTACTAAACTAATATGTTTTATATTTGCTTTATTATTAATATATTCTTCATAGTAGCCACCTTTTGCTTTGATGACAGCTTTGCACACTTTGCGTTCTCTCCTTTGGCTTCATGAGGTCGGCACCTGGAATGGTTTTCAATTTACACGTGCGCCTTATCAAGAGTTAATTTGTGGAAATTCTAATCCGTATTGTGGCAAGAACCACTCAACTAAGTAAAGAGAAACGACAGTCCATCATCACTTTAAGACAGGAAGGTCAGTCAGTCTTAAAAATGTAAAGATCTTTGAAATGTTTCCTAAAGTACAGTCGTGAAAAAATCATCAAATGGATAAATTCATTAGAGTTCCCAGCCTCAGAAACCACAAGTTAACAGCACCTTGGATTAGAGCCACATAAATGAGTTCAAGCACAGACGCTCGACCTAAACCCATGAGATGGTTTGGGATGACTTGGACCACAGAGTGAAAGAAAAGCAGCCAACAAGTGCTGTAGCACCTCTGGGGACTCCTTCAAGACTCCTGGAAAACCATCCAGGTGACGACCTCATGAAGCTGATGAAGAGTGGACGAAGCAGAAGGTGTCTGCTCTGAAGAATCTAATATAGATTCTTATATTCTGGTTTGTTTAGCACTGTTTTGTTTACTACACGATTCCATTTGTGTTCCGCCATAGTTTTGATGTCTTCAATATCAACCTACAATGTAGAAAATAATAATTCTAGAGACTTAGTGAAGACACTGAAGTGGACATATTGATATACCTCTCATGTGGGTAAATGTATAGAAAATCCTTACACAGATATATTCAACATTCGGTTTTGGCCATTTCAATATTTGTACATGTTATTCAATAATATAAATTTATAAAATGAGACTGAAGATGTCCTTGGTAAAATGGTCAAAGAAATTGAAAATATACAGAAGGCAAATATTGAAAAAAGCCAAAGTTTAACATTAAAAGATATTTATTGGATTTATGAGAACTTGTATGCAAATATGTAATAAAATATGTCATATTTCCATTTGGGAAAATCAGCTTGAACACCATCGGTCTCCTGGACAAACAGTCCAGACACTGTTGTGAGCTGCTGTGCATCTTCCACAGATCCAACATGCAAGCTGACAGCAAAGAAATGGAACAGTACGTACACACGTACACACACACACACACACACACACACACACACACACACGATATACTGCACTAAGAATTCATGGAATTCAAGCAACGTCCGTCACCACAAATGATCACCATTGAACACACGACGTGAGTGTTGGAGGCATAGATGTTAAGAAACAGTAAACGAGTTTTAAGTCCAACCGCACTACAAACTGTGTGCAAAGCTGAGCGATGCTCTGAAGGCTACACGGGCGTCACACTGTTATCAGAACCTCATGTTTGAAAATGCAAAAAGTCCAAAAAATATTAGTTAACCAAATGTCAAGCAATACACGCAAACAGTGAGCGTCAAGACCTTCTAGATCTGTCACTGCGTTTGTAGGCCGTTTCATCTACATCGCTACGGTGTCACTGGTCTAAGGCTCATTATTTTCAGTTTTTAAATTTGAAACATCTGGAAATGTATTAGTGTTTGATATTTCAAGCTTTAAAAATACAAAAATACAATATAATAACCCAGGTGAAAATTAGATAACAAAAATACTTTGTAGTTTTTTGTTTTTTTTTAAAGCTGCACTATCAGGATTGTTATATTAACAGTGGGCCAAATGACTCCAAGCCATAAGAAGGGGTTAACTCACAGTGGCACACCAAGAGAGGATTCTAACCCAATTCTGTGGTTTCTCTCAGCTCTGTGCAGCGTTTCAGACTCACGGTTTTGATTTTACCACCTGCAGTTTTAACGTTTCGCTTCACCAGCCCGGTCACAGCAGCAGCAGCAGCAGCAGCGCGAGAAACGCCCTGATAAAGCCACCGTGCGCCACCTGCAGACAGACAGGTAGCTACTAACTAGGTGAATAGAGCAAAGCGTCTAGCGAGCCAAAGAGCCAGACATTTTTCACAGGAGTCGGTGGAAACCAAATTGGAGCAAAAAGGAGAGAACGTTGGATTTGCATGTATCGGTTTACCAGGGACACAACTCTCAATGAATGCGAATGTTTTTTGCAGGCCCAACTGGCCAAAACAGATGAATGTAGCTTGAATCATTTTGAGGGAGTCAAGTTATGGTAGCTATGCTAGCTACTAGTTGAAGCCCAATTCTTTTGGTCGGGTCATGTGTCTATATAAAACTGAACATGATGAGCCTCATCTATGATACAAGAAGCCATTTGATGGGAGATTAGAGACAATGCCACCTTCGTTGTCTACTTAGCTCACAAGCATACTATATTCTGCCTAGATCTTGGAATGCTTCTGTCAGTTCAAATGCTCTTTGAGGGTCTTCTGCAGGGTGGGGAATTAACATCCTGTCACCAGCCAAATACTGTGTTCACTCCTCTGGTCACTTTGGTAAGTAATCATTGTTTTCGTCAAATAAAAACTCAGTTTGACTGGTAAAATATTTACAGTTGCTATGGAAATCTTGGAAACCACCGGCCAGCGACTAAAAAGATGTTTATCTCCTGCTCTGGTCTTGCACATTGCCAGCAACAATCCACCCCAAGAACCAAAAGAACTAGACGGACCCCAAAGAGAAATGTCAGTTACTGGTGATACAAAAGCCTGGTGAATCAAACAGCTTAGTCGCAACAAAAGGCAGGGGTGGAGTTACACCCTCATTGTTTGCCTACAGCCCAGTGAGGTCTACAATGGCCTTGATGAAGATGGTGTCGTCACGTATGTAAGAGTTTTTAGAGTCCAGCTTGGAGAGCGGACAGAAGAGTGGGCAGCCGCTGGCAATGTTCATATCGCTGACCGGCCTCTGGAAGGACGAGGAGGAGATGTCGGGCCGGAAGGCGTCGATTATGTGCTCCCTGTTGTTCTGGTCGAGCAGCATTAAGGTGACCTGGGTACACATGTTAGGAGGCTACCTTACATCTGTGCAGAGAGAAAAACTGGAACTGACCCACTAACACAGCTTCCAGTCTACAGCATGATGGCACTGTAAGGTGCTACTTTTACTGTTATTAACAATTCATTCAAATTAATGATGGATCACATAAAAAGGTAAATCAAGAAAAGAATTGTAATTGATTTTGGTGCAACAACCCACTAAAAAGTTAAACCTGAAACAAAATATAAAAAATAGCATCAAAATGAAACAACATTCATTAAAAACAAAACAAAGACAGTAAATATCTATAGTGTCCTTAAAATACTATTTTATGCACATATTTGCTTTCTTCTTGAGAGTTAGATGGAAGTTTTAAGTTGGAATCAGAACGTGGTTAGTGGAGTTAAACATCTAGCCAGGCTGTGTCCAAAGTTCAAAAATACTCCTCTCAACATTTCTAAAGCTTCCTAAATAACATTCTGTTTTAACCTTTTTTAATCCATTCATGAACAGAACAATACTGTACAAGTATTCTACTTGTGCGCAGGTTACACAAACAGGATATCTGTTTATTAGTGAGCTTTAGAGGTGGTGGTAGGGCAGAATTCTGAACTGTGGACTGAGCTTTATGCTAAGCGAGGCTAACCACGCCATGACCACAGCCCTGTACTCCACAGTGAAACAGCAGTTAGAGCATCTTTAACTTGTGGCTGGGGTTTAGTTGTGGATTTGGATCCATCTGACATGACCGCACAGACGTTGGCATGGGTTTGCAACCACAACACGACTCAGAACTATGAGAGGGATGAGGAGCTGTAGAGGTCTCTTGGTCTCCATCCACACCTCCCTCACCTGCCCTGTGGCTACCGCGGGGGAGGAGGAGGAGGGTAAAAGTGATGAACTGGGCATCGATTCAATTCTTTGGAGATGTAAACAAAGTTTTGGTTCTTTACAATTGAAATAGCAGAGTGGGTATCTGACTTATGATACCACTCTGCAAGCCACTACCGCTCACAAGCAAATGGTCGTGATGTTTTATGTGATTAGCCGGTGGCCCCAGACGGTGCTAGTAGTACCTCAAAAGTAATTGGAATCAAACAATAACTATTGACCATGCCAAAAGAGTTGAAAAGAAAAGTTTTGAGTGAGGAAAAGAAGGGTTCAATTCTGGCTTTACTGGCAGAGGGAAACAGTGAGCGTCAGTTTGCTTACATCCTTAAAATTTCTAAGATGTCGGTTCATAAGAACAAGGTCAAGCAGCAGACATTGGGGACAACAAAGCTACAGACCGGCAGAGGGCGAAAACGACTCTCCACTGACCGAGATGACCGTCAACTCATTCGAATGTCACTCAGCAACCGTAGGATGACATCGAGTGACCTACAAAAAGAATGGCAAATGGCAGCTGGGGTGAAGTGCACGGCGGGAACGGTTCGAAACAGGCTCCTAGGGGCAGGGCTCAAGTCGTGTAAAGCTAGAGGACTGGAGTAAGCCTGGTCGTCTAATGGTTAGACGGAGACCTGGAGAGGCCTACAAGCCACAGTGTCTCGCACCCACTGTGAAGTATGGTGGTGGGTCGGTGATGATCTGGGGGTGCTTCAGCAAGGCTGGAATCGGGCAGATTCGTCTTTGCGAACGACGCATGAATCAAGCCACGTACAAGGTTATCCTGCTTCCTTCTGCTCTGACAATGTTCCCCAACTCTGAGGATTGGTTTTTCCCAGCAGGAACAATGCTCCATGCCACACAGCTAGGTCAATCAAGGTGTGGATGAAGGACCGCCAGATCAAGACCCTGTCATGGCCAGCCCAATCTCCAGACCTGAATCCCATTGAGAACCTCTGGAATGTGATCAAGAGGAAGACGGATGGTCACAAGCCATCAAACAAAGCTGAGCTGCTTGAATTTTTGCACCAGGAGTTGGCATAAAGTCACCCAACAGCAATGTGAAAGACTGGTGGAGAGCAGGCCAAGACGCATGAAGGCTGTGATTGAAAATGAGGGTTATTCCACTGATATTAATATGATATCTGATTTCTGAAACATTAGTACTGTGCTGTTTAAAACTGAATATGAACTTGTTTTCTTTGCGTTATTTGAGGTCTGAAAACACTGCATCTTTTTTGTTATTTTGACCATTTGTCATTTTCTGTTATAAATAAATGCTCTAAATGCTCTAAATGACGATGTTCTTTTTTGGAATTTGGGAGAAATGTTGTCAGTAGTTTATAGACTAAAACAAAAATGTTGTGTTTACCCAAACAGTTACCTATAAATAGTAAAGTCAAAGATATATATAGTTTATAATAAGAGATAAGCGAACAATTAGCCCAGAAACACAGAATCAGAACTTTAAATGTATATTTAATTTCACTGCGTCCGTAACTGACAGATATGAGATTGGTATTGATCCTCTTATCTCTCTCTCAGAAAGAAAGCAAATAAGCATATTTCCCCAAATATTGAACTATTCCTATGACTTATGCAATGATATGGGCTGTACATTAAACGAAATTGAACAATAGACTGTATGTTTAGAGTTAAGTATGCTCTGTTCAGAATAATTACCATTGTACAGTAACATTGTTTTTGGTTAGAATGCGTGTTACCTTCTGATTAAAAGGCCACTTGAGGAGTGCGTCGCTGTGTCCTCTCATCACCACAAAGAACAAAGATAAGTGCGTGCCGCGGCCCGTCCCGTCACCGTTCAGGTAGATCCGCAGGCACATCTTGTAGCCATATTTACTGGTATAAAAGGCTGAAAAACATCAGTAACCACCAACCAGTAAAGAATAATGAGGTCTTTTATTCAATGCAAGAAGTGAAACGTCTTAAATCAAGCAGATGCTCATTATTGTCAGGATTATAACTCAGATGTTACCAGGAGAGAACATAGCAGGGGCGCGGCCAGCCACGGCGTCCTGCCTCTTCTTGGTGAAATCCGAGATCTTCCAGACAAAGATGCCGTCATATGTGGCTGCAGACATCTCCCTCATTTTCCCATCCATCTCCACGATGGACAGGTCCCTCAGGCTCACCGTCCTCTCCAGCTGACGAACCTGCAGCACAGCCACACATGAACAAGGTGCTTCACAAGCTCTTTTTGAGTCTTAAGTGAGACCTAAGCTGACGCGCCCTGATGAGTCGAGCGCTGCAATGTAATGTGACGAGCCAAAAACTCATTGAGCTTTCAGCAAGGACTCTACTGGACAATATATATTATACAGTGTTAATATAAGACTTTAAAGACTTGTAGAGCAATCATTTGCATTCATTTACATACACAAACATTTGCATTAGATTGCACTAAAAATGTCATCTTATGCCCTTTTAAAGAAAACCCAAGATGAAACTACGGGGCAGATGCCGCTGAACCTTTGACTGACACAGAGAATAGTCGTTTTCATCTGTGGAGGAAGTGATCCTTTCCCATTCTTGTGCCTTAACATCTCCAATAATGTTGCTTCATAATCTAGTGGAAATCACAGCTGAACTGCACAAGTTGCGCCATTTTGCACCTTGTTGTTGAGGATCTCAATCTTGTCCTGGTCCAGTCGGTGTTGTCGGTTGTAGGCCTCCATAGTGGTGCAGGAGCGCTCCATCTCTCGGTTGAGGACGCAGACGATGTTCTCGAACGTGCTCACTTTTAGCTCCAGCTCCTGGCAGCGCCGGCTCAGCTCAGCCACCTTGGTCTTTTCACTCTGGAGCTGCAGCTCCAGGGCGGCGCCCGTGGCGCTGGGCAGCGGGGTGAAGGAGGTGGCCAGGGTCGGGGCACATGCACCCTGCACGGGAGCTGCACCAGCCCCACCCAGCTGGTTCATCTTCAGCTCCAGGTCCCTGAGGGACTGGTGGAGCTCCTGCAACTTGTGGCTGGCCACCTCCAAGCTCTGGGGCTGCAGGCTCTCCAGGCTCACCTTGATGCCCATGATGAAATGCAGGAGCAGGTTGAGGTGTTCATATGAACACTGTCGCTCATGGTCATGGATCTTCTCTTTCTCCACCTTGGTAGCAAAGAAAGACACAAGCAGGGGCACATTAAGAGCACAAACAATAGGCCCCGTCTTTACATATTAACAAAGTGACAGTGTAATGATGTGTGCAATTGTGCCACAGAAGAAGAAAAAGAGAAAAAGCATACAGCAAAGAAATAATGGAGCTTATCATGGATATATACACTATACAAAGTATTCTTCCCCACTATTTTTCATGTGTAGTTGTTTAACCACGTTGACACAGAACAACAGAAAAAATGCTTTGCCATCAAAGTGATGTCATAAATTGAGTATGAACATAAAACATAAGCATTGACACTTTGACTAGGACACATTTTGGGAAGTCGGATATTATGTCGAATGCAGACAGCATCCTCACGTTAGTCTTTTGCATTTCGTCATAGCTCTCCTTTTAGTCTTTAGTCTCATTTATCATTGTTAAAAAAAGAAAACCAGCAGGATATTTTCATCATAGAATTCACTGCCAGCTTCTGTCACATAATGCAAGAGACAGCACCCCCAGCATGAAGGGGGAACTATGAAAGAAAGGTCAAGGGATCCTGGAGGGTATCCTGCTCTGAGAAAAGACTTATATTATAATTTAGCTGTGTGCTTGGCATTGGTCTAATGCTATAAGCTAAATGAGAAGGACATCAGAAATATTGTGAGTCTAGATCTCAAACCAATCAAGAATCTATGGCAGACTTGACTTCAAACTGCTCTCGCACATGGTCTTCATACAATCTGACAGAGCAGGAAAGCTCATTCTGGACCTTGGACACTGTAGTTTTACCTCAAAAAAAAGAAAAGCAAAAATGAACTCAATGTCCACCTAAAAGCAAACATTGAGCATTTGTTAACTGATTTGATCTGAATTTGACAAAGTTTGAGCAACTTCGTAAAGAAGAATTGTAGGAAAGGCTTCAGTATGAAGCTGCAGATGTTTAAAGTTGATACAGGCCTGCGTGTGGCTACACACATAAAAATAGTTGTGTTAAACCTTTAATTTCTCCACAGGGTGGAGCTGTGTCAAGTCTGGTAAACGCCCTCCAGTGATGTCACGCTGAAGACTACAAGTCTGACAATGGAAAGCAGCAACGTTAGCATAACAAGCCTGAATCTCTGACCTGTGGTTGAGTTGCATTGTGGGTAGTGTAGGCACCAGGTTTTGACAAGGAAGAAGAGAAACGTGGAATAAAAAAAGATAAAAAAAGATCGATTTTGATGCTTCTACTAAATACTGGCATGATGTGGCCGATACTACAATCACATTTATGTTTCACATTTGTGCTGAAGTCTCACCTTCGCTGTTCTCAAATTTAACTCAGTTGTTTTCACTCTGTTGATGTGTCAAAAAGCCTTCAGCACACCGATTTCATGTGTCATTAGTAAACACTAACAGTTAGGTGAATACTTTATATAGGCATTGTGTACACACACACGCTCACACACACAAGCTTCATGCTCAACAACAGTGAATTCATTTACAGACATGTGGCAGCAAATCCTGTAATAACTGCTGAATAATTTAATACCTTTGCAAGCTAAGGAATTGTTTCAAATGTAATAAAGGCTGTCATTCTATCAACAAGGTATAAATCTATTTTCTCACAATATATTCGTTAAAGTGCTGGGAAAATCACGTAATTTGAACCTTTACTGACAAATTGTAGTTTAGTCCATTTATAAACGCTGAATTTTTAATGAAAAGTTATTACATGATCCATTCGTCATCAAATCAGCCACAGTTACACATGTTGCAAATTATGACAAAAATGTCTACTTACAGACGTATCGCAGCCAACAACATGAAATCTGCATGGTGCTTTAAATTTACTGCAGAACTTAATATGGTCCACATACTGCAAAACAAAAAAAAAAAAAAATGAAAGAAGCTAATGATCTGTAGAATACGCTGTAGAATTTGATCCCTCGCTAAATGGTAAATGAGATCAATCTAACAGAATTATGACAAATTACTCAAAAAGAAATATCTGTGATACCTTTTCTCTGGGGATCTTTTTCTTTGCACAACCTTCACAAATCATCGGGTACTTCGGACAGATTTCATCATGAGCCTAAAAAAAGTAAGTCAAGTTAGTAAGAAACATCTCGTTCTACGGCTAGTCGGCTTCCTTCAGCCTCCTTCGCTTTTCCTGCACTTAGTCTTGTGCTGCAGTTAAGCTGTAAACATAAAAGGGTATTTTAATGCAGAGACAGCTTTTTTCAAAATGTTTTCATGTTGTTGCCATGCAGGGTTGGACAATATGACGGTCTTTACCATGCAACCTTAAGACGCGTGTCCACCGCTAGAGATTTGGCAATACCATTTCCACCACAGTAGTTATTACAGCGTGACCACGCAATTCAGCTGGCTCACAAGGTCACATGACACGGGCAGACATGGATGAGGGGAGTGAAACTGTAAAGGGGGGAGGGGGGCATGAAGTCAGGCTTGTTTTTATCTCCACCTAAGCACATTAAAACCTGCGACACTGTGGGATTATTGTTCTCACGTTCTCTTTTTTTGAAAGAATGTGTGTTTTGAATGTTTAGTCTCATGTGAGGTGTTTGTTTGTGTGGAAGTTCCAAATAAAACTGGAAAATTATAAAATGTAATAAAGGACAGTATGGTTTTTTTTTTAAAACCATGTATTAATCAGATTTACTGAACAATTACTGTAAAGTGCTCTTCTTCTTCTGGCCAGAAGAGCTGTGGCTTCAGCAGCCACTGAAGTTCTGGGAGGCTATGGAGAAGGTCTGCTGCTGAACCTCAAGAAAGTTCTGGCAAACCATGAGGCGGCTCAGGAGGGGACAGCCGGGCTTGGGCTTCGAATATTCAATCACTGGCATTAAATAACTTACAGTGATTATAACATGTTGTAATACTACAATGCAACACCTCCCTAAATGAAGTCCAACACCGGCACAATACTTGGCCCGTGTGCGAGTAGAACGATACAAGAAGTCTGACCTTGATGTTCTTTAACAGGAAGGGTTCTTTGCAGTATCTGCAGTTGAGCGTCCTCTCTGGACACTCCCTCTCGTTGTGGCGCTCCTGTTCGTTGGCTCTCATCAGCTCTTTACAAGAAGGACACAGGATGATCATGAAGTCACAGTTTCCCTCATGGCTGGCCTGTGGGTGATCGACAATAAGCTTCAATACTTTCTGTAATGCTCACTTATTGTCTGATGAACTTGGGTGTACAAGAAACAGGCTTCATTTATGTGTCATTATACAACACAGGGTCACACAACAAAATGCAAGTTGCAGTTTCATGAGGCTTTTTGTTGTTCAGTAATTTACTGCATTTACTGCAAAAAAAACAAACAAACATTAATTTCTAAGAGGAGCAGAAACTGGGAGCTGTGGCATCACATTTGCAGTTATCTGTGCAGAAGCTCCAAGATACGGTGAAATGATTCGTGCTGCAAATTCCCCTTGCTTGTAGAGAGATAATTACTGGATACATAAACACATTGAATGGCTATTGCAGAGAAATGCTAACCATGAATTGTATCAAAAGGTGGGGCCTGATTTAATGACAAGCTTAAGGATTATAACTTTGACACGCTCTAACCTCGTGAACCTGATGATCTGAACTTCTATCAAAATGCGATCGGTGGCTGAGACGTTATCCATGATAGCATCAGAAACAACTGCAAGGGTTTTGAACATGCAGCTAGTAGACAAAACTAAGACACCAGTGACTGGGTGTGAAGTGTTCATTCCCCTGCCAGCTTTGCATGAGTGTGCACCTCAAATTCTTTGATAGTTCCTGTCCACGTGCACCCTTCGTTAGGACAGACAGCTGCCAAGGCCTCCACTTCCCTCCGAGCGGCATTGTCAGGGAAAGCCTGTGTGGAGAAGCAGAGGTTGTGTCCATTGGGGGCAGAGTTACAAATGCTCTGCATCAGTTTACTGAGCATCAGGGTACTTGGAGCTCACTTTTCTCTCCTGGCTCTAATTTCTCCAGCACATATGGTCATTGTAGGGACACGGGACTATTGTTGCTCCATCTATTGTCTACGCTGCCAAGAGTTATAGAGCAGTCACAAAGTTTTTGTTGTGTTGGCTCTACACGCTGGCACATAGGATCTGCAAACAATGACTGTGACGTTACAGTGCTGACTCTCTGATTATTTTGAGAGTTTTAACTGCCACAAAAAATGTTGGCTGTCATCACCCGCAACCCAAAAATAACAAACCAGGCCAAAGTCTACCCCAAATGACTGACTCTTCATAATGTTAGTGAAGAAGGGACCTCGATTGCATACTAATGCTGGGTGTAACATGACTGTGAGAAACATTGAAAAAGATGCAGTGTAGGGTAAAAGCATGTACTTACACCACCTTGCTTGAGAATGGATGTGGGTTCCTCAAACAAGTCTTCTTTGATGCAAGCACTGCACTTCTGTGGTCCAGAGCTTGAAGTGAGGAAAAACAATGTTTGACATTAACATACAGTTGTTACTGTGCCATCTACCATGTGGCACACAGTGTGGATACTTGAAAGCTGCGATAAAACAGGTAAGTGGACGTTGAGTTGAAAGCACTTTGTCACACATATTAGACCCAAGACGCTTCGTTGAATAAGCGATTAATCGATCGAAGAAAAAAAATCAACTACTGTTGTCTATCCATCCATTGTCTATACCACTTATCCTTAGAGGGGGGTCACGGGGGGCTGGAGCCAATCCCAGCCGACTTTGGTGAGAGGTGGGGCACACCCTGGACTGCTCACCAGTCAATATATGAATTAATAATTTTTTATCAAGTTAAATTGATGAATATTCACTGGCTCCAGCACAAAGTCAAGCATGTTCTCAGAGAGTGTTGGCCCCCAGCCAAGGCTGCCCCTTGTCACCGATCCTGATGTTCATGGTGAGGAACCTCAGAGCTGCATCTCGGCTTTTTGCAGACGACGTGGTTCTGTTGGCTTCCTCAGACCGTGACCTCCAGCATGCGCTGAGTCTAAAGCGGTTGGGATGAGAGTCAGCACCTCTAAGTCTGAGGCCATGGTTCTCTGCCCTTAAACGATGGACTGCCCCCTCCGGGTTGGGAGCAAGTTGCCGCCCCAAGCGGGGGAGTTTAAGAACCTCAGGGTCTTGTTCATGAGTGAGGGTAAAACGGAGCGTGAGCTGGACAGATGGATTGGTGCAGTGTTTCCGCATTCCAACGTTCACCTATGGTCATGAGGTTTGGTTAATGCCCGAAAGAACAAGATCGTGGATACAAGCGGGCAAAATGAGTTTCCTCCGTAGGGATAGGGTGAGGAGTTCAGACACCCAGGGGGGGCTCAGAGTAGAGCCCCTGCTCCTTCGCAGTGAAAGGAGACCGTTGAGGTTGAGGTGGTTCGGGCATCTGGTCAGGATGTCTCCTGTACAAAGGCCTGTGGAGGTTTACCAGGTACGTCCCACCAGGAGGAGGCCCAGACCCAGAACCCGCTGGAGGGATTATATATCTCATCTGGCCTGGGAGCACCACAGGGTCCCCCAGGAGGAGCTGCAAGGCGTTGTTCCAAAGAGGGACATCTAGAGTGTCCTGCTTGACCTGTTGCCACTGTGAACATACACCGGATTAGCAGAAGAAAATGGATGGATGGATGGATGGATGGTTCCGGGTTCTTGAATATAAAGATCTGCTGCTTTCTCTCTTTTGTATCACTCTTAGTTCAAAATCTTTGAGTTTTGGACTATTGGTAGAATAAAAATAGACATCTGAACATTTCAATTTCAGATCTGGAAAAATGTGAAGAGCATTTTTCACTGATGTCTGCCATTACATAGACAAATCAATTAACACATGCCACAGTCTACTCGTTTGTCATTTAGGGAGGGTCATTTAAGAGGAAAAGAATATCAAGAAACAATATCAAGGTCCACATTTCAACAGAAGGGTCCTCTAAAATTAGACCTACTTTGTTGCTGACATTCTTAGAACAAAAGCAGTTTCTTGTAACTGTGGTTGTAATTAGAGTCAACACAAGTGGGTGTGCAGTGAAGTGACCTGGTTTCTTGGACATACGCACAAACTACTTCACTTTATTTAATCATCTCATGTACTTATTTGTTGTGGCCACACAGTGCACAGCACTGACCGTCATCACCAAGGACTGTGACTCCATTGTAATCAATGAGAGTCACACTCTCTCTCACACACACACACACACACACACACACACACACACAGCTTTTCTGAACAAACATTTCAGACAGGTTCAGTCTTGTCCTGGCAGCAATTATTACTGAACCAGAGAATATTAAGCTAAATACAGGTACAACTGAGAAGGACCCTGTCTCCATCTCACACACACACACACACACACACACACACACACACACTGTCACTTAAAGAAACAAAGTAAGTGATCTCAGCACCAAGCTTGTCTCCTCACTGTGCCCTACAATACAAAAAAAAAAACACATTCTTGTTCTTATTTCTGTGTCATGATAATAAAAAAGAATGAATGAAACAGTCCTGTCCTCGTCCCCACTACTGTCATTCCAATCTATGGACAAACTATAGGAAAGCACACACAGGTCACCTTATCCACTATACGGATAAAGGTCATCCTAAACTCCCATCCAAAAACGCCCAGTTTAATGTCGGCTCGCTTGTCGCCAAAGCTGCTAACCGTGTGGAATATATTGTAAAGACTTGAACAATTCCCGCCGGACCTTCTGGTAATTTCGG
This sequence comes from Pempheris klunzingeri, assembly GCF_042242105.1. Classification (NCBI taxonomy): domain Eukaryota; kingdom Metazoa; phylum Chordata; class Actinopteri; order Acropomatiformes; family Pempheridae; genus Pempheris; species Pempheris klunzingeri. The sequence goes on from NC_092018.1 coordinate 22,209,065, forward strand.
CACACATACCGAGCTGATATGCGCGGATACAACACGCCGCCGAGCTCAAGTCCTCGACATTTAGCTCCCCTGCTCTGCTCGCTCCTTTGCAGCCTCACCGGAGAGGACACCTGGCCAGCCCGCCACACAAGTTGAGCTTTTATTGGGATCGAGCGGCGCTCGGTGAATCAGCCGTGCCCCGAATTTCCCGTGGCTCTTTGTGATCTATAAATCCCAACCTGTCTGTGCGGCCGTCTAAGGCGCTACCTGTGACAACAAGCGGGGCAGTCTTAAATGGAGAGATTTTTGAAGGAGGGCTGGTGACAAGCTCCGGTTGCTCTTATGAGGCTACACGTCCAGCTAGCTCGCGAGCGACCATGACACCACTCACCTCACAATTTTGTTGAAACAGAACGAACAAAAGCGGTGGCCACACTGAGCCTGCAGAGGCCTTCTCAACACCTTCAGGCACGAATTGCACAAATGTTTGTCCTCCAGGCTGTTGGCCAGAATTTTCTTGGGGAAGCCCGGCTTGTTTCCTTCCAGGGAAGATGGTGGAGAGGGGTCCTGTGCAGCCATTATTCCCCTTGAACAATATCGGGGTACTCAGCGGGGTGTGTTCAAGACAGCAAACACAGCTGAGTGGGATTCTAGAAATAACCGCCAGCCGCGAGTCATCGCTCTTAAACACTTTATTAAAATATGTCTTCCTGCTTATGCGAAGAAGGCATAACGATGCTCGATCGTCATGTGCACAGAGAAATAAAGCCCAGGCGCTCCTGTGACAACAGTGACAGCTGAGGATGCTGCGTTCAAATGCAGGTTCCTACGTCCACCGCTAGGCGCCGCCAGCCCGGCAGAGGAGCCTGTGGGCGCGCGTCGTCAGGAAGCAGGAAGCAGGCTGCGCTGCGCTGCGCTACGCTGGTTGGCGATATGGACTGGACCTCCGATATGGATTGGACCTCCACGGCTGCGGCAAGCCAGCCACACTTGGGCAGTGTCTCCCGGAAGTGTTATTTTGATTTCAAAATAAAAGCAAGATATTTGCATTCAGTTTTATGGTGAGCAGCATAATGTTGAGGATCAGATCTTTTCTTTATCTTGATATCTGAAATTGTATGCTATAAATCGTTAGTACACACATCCATATGACCAGTATCGAAATCAATGAGAAGATCAGTTTCATCTGGTACTAAATGTTACCAAATGAGAAATGTGTCCACACTTATGCCTGGGGGTCATCCTGAAGAACAGGGACATTACTGTGTGCAAATACACAGATGCTGATGCTGACTTTTGAAAATGTACAGGAAATAATATCACTTCAGTGTTCATTTAGTTGCTGTTCATATCACATGATCGTCATCAGCAGGTGTGGTTTCTCCGGTCATGTGATAATAACTTCATTTGCATTGCACTTTTCATTACAGGTGAACTGGGTGCTTTCAAACTTGTACTTAGAGCTGTCCACTTGGGATCGGATCACAAAGGACGTGTGTTCACGCAGCAGGTCTGAATGGAGCCAAAGTTCTTCACAACAGTTAATACAAAACACACAATAGGAATATCAATAGGAAAATCATTACCCAATAAAAGCATTTTACAAGGATGTGTCTTAAGAAGTGAAATGAAACAGGTGACTGACTCTTCAGGCCTGATCTCCTCTGGCAGACTGTTCCAAAGTCTAGAGGCTCTGGTATCAAAGGACCTGTCACCTCTGTTTCTCAGCCTGGACCTTGGAATGGCTCCAACACCCAACCAGAGGGTCAAAGTGTCTGTGTCAGGGCTCGTAGACAATCAACAGACAATGTAGGGAGGGGCTGGCTCATGCCTGGCCCTAGAATAATCAATTTAAAAATGAACACTAAAGTAAACTTGCAGGCTGCCAAAACAGGGGTGACATGACCACATTTTTGGAGTTGAGAGCAGAGCTGTAGGCAGTGGGGTGGTTTCTGACAGAGACAAGAGAGTATCAACAGCCGAAGTGAGAGGAAATAAAAGCATGGATGAGTTTCTCCAGATCTAAAATACCTAATACCTAATACCTACAATACCTAGCATATAGATGCAGAGTAGAATGGGGCTCAGAATTTGACCCTGTGGGACACCACACAGTATGTCTGTGGGGCAGAACCTGAGGCAGCCATGGCCATAGAGAAACATCTGTTAGTTAGGTAGGACCTTAACCAGTTTGGGGCCACACCAATGACACCTGCACCTTCCCAGTCTGTCAATGGGCACATTACGATCAGCTGTGTTGAAGGTAGTGCTGAGGTCCAAAAGAACGAAGATGGAGCATTCACTTGCATCTTCAGCCCATAGAAGATCATTGAAAACTTTGAGAAGAGCAGTCTCAGCGTTGTGGGGGAATTGGAAGCCAGATAGGAATATCCATCCATCCATTGTCTATACCCCTTGTCCTTCAGGGTCGCAGGGGGGCTGCAGCCGATCCCAGCTGACTTTGGGCGGCGGGTGGGGTACACCCCGGACTGGTCGCCAGACACACAGAGACAGACAACCACTCACACTCACACCTGCGGGCAATTTAGAGTCACCAGTTAACCTGCATGTCTTTGGACTGTGGGAGGAAACCGGAGAACCTGGAGAAAACCCACACAAGCACACAAACTCCCCAGAGGCAACAGTGCCAACCACCTCTCCACCGTGCTGCCCCAGATATAGGAATATTTCAGATGAATTATTATCAGTCGAATATGCTTCCACTTGCTTAGAAATGGCTTCTTCTCAGATCTCGGATAAAAATGTTGAGACACGTCTGTATTTGTTCAGAATGGAGGGGTCTAAACTAGGTTTTTGAGAGACATCTGTTTCATTGTGTCCATGTTGTCACAACGGCTGAGATTCAGCCTTCATCCTTGACCTTGGAAACTTCATCTGTGAATGAAGGACTGTAATAAAAATGGAAAGTGCCAGAATGAAGGAGCATGTGGTGAGATTGCTGAACTTCTCGGTCCTCCAATGTCATTTTTCAATGGTCTCATGAGCACTAACCAAATTCCATTTATGTCTTTTGTATTTTGGTGGCCACTCACGTGTCAGAGGTGGACATCTGAGACCCAAAACCTAAACTATGTGCATGGGGGGGGGTCGGTACTGGGGTCGTTTAAAATCTAAGCTTTAATTTGAAAGTTTGACGGAAGTTGTACGTGTTTGTGGCGAACTTGACGCTAGGTCGCTGTGGCTGCTGTCTTTGCAAGGGAATGTCGCTGCTACATCTCTGTCGGGATGGAGGTCTGACAGATATTTTGAGATAAAGATGTCGGGACTACAGTTTCTTATCCAAACAAATAACTGTGAGTATTTGTAGCTGATAGCACCGGAAAGAAAAAAAATCCCGTCCAGCTGCCGTTTAACGTCCCTGTGCGTACGGGGGGGGAAAGCTATGCTAATATCGCCTGGATAGCTAGCTAAACCAGAGCCAGAGGATAACGTTACCGTGAAGCCAGGGCAGGTAACAAACCGGGCTGCCTCATCATAGACTGGAGCCCGTGATGACCTTGACATATCCTTAGAGTATTTTGTTTTATCAGCTTTAAGTAAAATAGCTTCAGTAGCTTCGTTACAGCCCCATCTCAGCTGAGCTAACAGCCTGGACAGCTAGCTAATGCTAGCTGGACAATTGATGCTTCCAAAGAACTCATTCACAGTGTTGCTATGACAGTATTTCGCAAATGGGACTGTGCACAATGAAACGCCTCCTGGGACAGTTTGGGGGTGGACACACGCTTCACCTTTCTCTCACACACACACACACACACACACACACACACACACACACACATACACACACACACACACACACCTCCAGTATTTCACTTCTATGAGCCAGTACACTAATACGTTTTCCGTGCTCCTGCTGCCAAGTGTCACCTGGCCACATCATCAGATCTACCCCCCCTCCCCCTCAGTAGGTGCTTCTATGTGCTGTAGTCAATACCTTTTGGGTTGCAGAGCCATAAACCCATTGCTTTGTATGAAAATGTAGAATAAGAATGTGAGAAAACGCTGCAGCTAACGATTACTTTGATTATCGCCCACTGTGCTGATTATGTGTGTGTGGTCTATAAAACTACTGCACAGTGCCATGGCTGATGTCTCCAGATGCCTCGTTCAGACACACCAATGGTCCAAAGAATCCAAAGATTTTCACTTTACCGTCAAAGAAGACAAAGAGCAAGCACAAGATATTCACATTAATTTCTTGGATCGATTCATCGATGATCTAATGGGGTGTTAGTGGTGTCAGTCTTTTTCCATCTTGGGGAAACAGTTGTCTGTGTTTCCTGTAATGTTGATTGGCTGAAACAACTACATGGTTTAATGTGAGGGACGTCCCTTTAAGTCACCAGATCTGGCTGCTCATTTCTCTCCCACTTCATAGCGAACACATGATTGTGTTTGACAGGCTTTGCCTTCTGGTGATGAATACACCTTGAAAGGGATTGACAGTTGCCTCTCAGTCCTAACTTTTGTATTCTTCTGTTTTGTTTTTTTTTTGTCCACAGATGATGCTCAAAACAACATGGTAGTTACCTCCACCACTAACTGGCGAGCAAGAGCATCTAGTAAGATTTGAGAGAGCTGCTGCTAAATGGTCAATATTCAGTGATTTGGCATCATATTTGCTTCCAAGCATGGATCCTTAAACTCCCTCTACATCGGGATACGCTGTTATACTTTTTCCTCCAGTTTTTGTGTGACAGTTTGTCAGGCGAGCTCGGCTGTTCCACCACTGCACATTACTGTACAAGTTCGTGAAGCCGCGTCAAGATGTTTTCAGCGCTCAAGAAGCTGGTGGGGTCCGAGCCAGGGCAGCTCAGGGACAAGAACATCCCGGCCGGCATGCAGTCCATGAACCAAAGTTTGCAGAGACGCTTCGCCAAAGGGGTCCAGTATAACAGTGAGTAATGCAGCCAGTCAGGTCAACATCTATACCATTTCTGATTATAAAACAATGCTTCTTCATTAAGTTGATAAACTTCAATGTACAATCTCTTTCCTACTCAAGTGAAAATAGTCATCCGCGGAGATAGAAACACTGGAAAGAGTACTTTATGGCATCGACTGCAGGGCAAGAAGTTTGTGGAGGAGTACCTTCCCACTCAGGAGATCCAAGCCACAAGCATCCATTGGAATTACAAAAGTAAGTCACTGTCATTCCCAAACATCCCAGCTTATTTTATCTCATCAGCACTGCTTTGGTTACGTTTCTATTTTGGTGACCATTTGACATCTGCTGTTTGTGCCTTGGTGATTTGTTTCAGTGGCTCCATATCAAGGTAAAAAAAAAAAGAGAGAGATTGTGCGTCTAGATTTAGATTTAGCTTTAGATAACCGATTTTTAGAGTAGGTATCCTGTATTTGTGTTAGTCGCCTCATACTAAGCAAGTGTTTTCCACCCTTAGGTGTATCTTCTTGTGTTTTTAGTCACTGGATCCATATTAGAGTCTCTTAACAGCCTGTACGTTTGAATTATTTCCCTCTGTGGCCCAAGAACATGAATAATGAAAACACCATTTCTGTTTCTGTCAGCTACTGATGATGTGGTCAAGGTGGAGGTGTGGGACGTGGTAGACAAAGGTGAGTGTTGACACGCCTGCCAGTTAAAGAAGCAGACTTTCTATTGAGGCTTACCGCACTATAAGGAGTTCCACCTTTTTCTCTCTACTCAACCTGCTACAGTATGTCATGACATCAGGTGCACGGTTGCTTGTCTGTTTCTGTCCTCAGTGTTGATGTTGTCTTTTTTGCACTCATCTCAGGCCACAAATATCCTCTTCCTGAAGGTGTAGGTGAGCGACCCTGTAGTGTTTAGAAGCTGAACTGGCTTGTGTGTTGTGGGTTTGCCCCGCCTTGTTCCACTCTTATCTGAATGTCAATATTCTCAAGGTTTGGCTATTCCCAGGTTTGCTGTGTGGCTACCTGTCAGAGTTTGGCTGAGTTTTCTGCTTTGTCTAGCTACAGCCTGAGCGCCTGTACCATGTGAGCCAGCAGCGTGGATTTAACGGATCAGGCGTGTTAAAACTAGGCTGCAAGATGCTTTTCCACAGGAAAAGCGGCTGTGCTGCTCTGCTTGCTTTACTCATCATAAACTAATGTCAAGCAGCAAACTAAGCTGGACATTGTGATGTGTTTTGTTTCTTTTTCAGCTCGTCTAAACTTGACAGCTCTTCACTTGTTCTTTCAGGCAAAGGCAAAAGACGCGGAGACAATTTGAAACTGGAGAACGAGCCCCAAGAGGTGATTATCACATGACTGTCATGTGTTCAGGAGGAAAGGCTTGCTTACAGTTTGTGGGTTATGGAATTTGGCAAAGAGTTCTCATGGGATCTCTTAGTTGTCAACGTGTCAGAATATTGTGTTTCTCTCATGTGTCATTTGATCAATGCTTTTATTTAATATGAATGTATGTGTGTTGCAGTCGGACGAGGTGGCTCTGGATGCAGAGTTCCTGGACGTGTACAAGAACTGTAATGGAGTCATCATGATGTTTGACATTACCAAGCAGTGGTAAGAGTGTGTCTCAGTTGTTGGTCCAGTCTCAACAGTGAACTCTAATGCTACAATATGCATGGACAGATTAGGTTTCAGTGCGTCTGCATGTGTCTGTGGAGCTGAGAGTTTCCACTGGTGGATTCTGTTCAGCTTGAAAGGCAAAAACCTTCAAAGACATTTCAGCATTGCTAATTAAGGCGTCATGTCTGAGGGAATAGATGGAAATCTTTCTAAAACACTAACATGTCTCATTTAAGCACTGCTCATATGTTGTTGTGCCATGCTGGTGTACTTCCCTCGTGGTGGCAGTATTGGTATCACTTTCAGCATGTATTCGTGTGAACCTCTCAGGTGCACATTGTTTCTAGTTCCACAGAAGCCCTCAGAGTTGAAAACTACCCTGCTGTGATGTTGCATATTTGATCCGCGTTTGTACCTGTTAAAACCTTGGAAAAGTAATGTGTCTCTGTAAAACTGGTGTCTTAATGTATATGTATGAACCTTGACCGTATAAATAACAATAAACTTGATTTGTATAGCACCTTTCATACAAGAAATGCACTGTGCGCTTCACGTGGAGTGAACACAAAAACATTGAAAACATGAATGTAACAGAAAAATGAGACCAAGAAAAAAGATCTAAGTCAAGGTGAAAACAAATATATAGAATGCATAATGTGAGATAAAAGATAAAACCCATTGAATAATAATAATTAGAATCATAATAACGAAGTTATTAAATAGAATTCATAGGATGCATTTAATAAAGTAAAGTACAACATTTTAAAAGAAGTGCAGAGCAGAGTGCAAAAAAGAACTTCAGGATGAAGAAGAGATGCAATTTTAGCTTTCTTTTAAAAACACTGAGCGATTCCTAACCCCGGATGATGGAGCTAATGTGTTCCATAGTGTGGCGACGTGATGGACAAAGGCTGCAGGGCTTCTTCTTGAATCACTGTTGTGTTGCGTTTGTGTCAATTGCAGGACTTTCAACTACATCCTGAGGGAACTGCCCAAAGTACCCACCCATGTGCCGGTGTGCGTGTTGGGAAACCACAGGGACATGGGCGAACATCGCGTCATCCTCCCTGATGATATAAGAGACCTGATTGCTGGACTCAACAGGTAGAGATCACTGTGGTTGGGAAAAGGAACAAACACATTTATCAGGCCAAAAAACAAACTTGGCTGCTTGTGCCAAAAAAAAAAAACATTCTGTGTGACCCTCGATGAATTACCTTGATTAAACATTACCTTAATTAATCCATCTCATCTGGATGTTATCCAACATATAAATGTTAGAATATTAAAGCTGCATCACTCAATATTTTCAAGTTAGAGTTTGAGATGTTAAAAGGGGCCACTGGAAGTATGTAGTAGTATAGTAGTAGTAGTAGTAGTACATGGAGTATGCAGTGGTTCCTCTTTACTCTACGGATTTACCCACAAAATTGTCTCACCAACTTTGTTCTCAGAAGCAGCAGCAGGTAGCTTTTAGTGAAAAGGCTCTAAAAACTGCACTGCACACAACCCGCTCAGCACCAAGCAGCAGACAGACCCACTTAGAGAGCAGCTGGTGAACAGTGCAGCGCTCAAGGGCCAGACGTTTTCCCCCTGGAGTTTTGTGGACACCAAAACAGAGCTTCGTTCATCATCATTAATCAGGAGGACACCACCGTGGCTCCAAATGAATGATACTGTTGCCCTGTATCTCCCGGAGGAGTAAACAGTCACATTCACCAGCTTAATAAAGTGATGACATGTCAGGTTGTGAAGCTCGTTCTGCTGCCCCCATGAGGCCAAATGGATGTGTCTTTAACATGTTTACAGTCTTCACTACGATGTGACGAAGGGGATTGCAAGGACATTTATGCAGCACATGCATGTACTGCATAAGTCAGGTGTTGTCGTGAAGGATAACTAGCATTACTTGTGTTTTACAGACCAATGGGATCATCTTACATCCACTATGCTGAGTCCTCGATGAAGAACGGCTTTGGCTTGAAATATCTGCACAGGTTCTTCAACATCCCCTTCCTGCAACTACAGGTAATTTTTCCTAATTAGTCATAATTAGTATCGAAATATTTTATTTTGTTTAGTTGTTTCATCCTCTTCTGGTTTCTAAGGATTTGAATCTTGTTTTACTGCGTGAATATGAAGTCCTGACCTGAGCTCCTGTCCTATCCTGAGCTCCAGTCACTCATGTCGGATTTATGTATGTATGCATGTGCAGAGGGAGACGCTCCTGAGGCAGCTGGAGACCAACCAGTTGGACATGGATGCCACCCTGGAGGAGCTCTGTGTCCAGCAGGAGACTGAAGATCAGAACTATGAGATGTATATTCTGCTTTTCTCTCTGCCAGTGTACTGTTGTACAGAGCCCCTAGAGGGACATGAGCAAAAAGCAGAACTTTCTGCTGTACACCGCTCAGTATTCTGTGTGAGGAACACAACAGTTCAGCGTGTCGAGGCGGTGGTGGATAGTTGGATTTTAAAATGCTGAGCCTGCAGAATAATTTGACAGAAAATGTTTATTGTAATGATGCTGAGTTCCTCTTGTGAAACACATTTGTGGGGTTCCTCTCCACTGTATTTCTTTGTATCCTAGAATATAGCTGGTGTGCATGTTTTTGAGACATGAACTGTTTTACAGCACAGTACCATGTTGAGACGGTTGAAATATTCATGAGGACTTTTCCTGAACTGTCCACACAGTGTGCTCCTAAACCCAGATATTACTGCAGTTTATTAACCATCCCTGTTGTGATGTCTGCAGTTTCCTGGAGAACTTGGAGTCTCGCAGTAAGGGCTATGGCTCTCCTGGTCCAGCTAACGGACAGAGTCCCTCCTCTGGCTCCCAGTCCCCCATTGTCCCACCCAGTGGGGCCTCCACAGGCAGTTCCAGCCCCAGCACCCCTCAGCCTCCCATTCCCTCCCAGGCGCTCCCACAGTCCCCGTCTGTGTCCACCTCCTCCGCTCTACCTCCCTCGGCAGCGGTTAGTGGGGCAGCTTCACCAACTGTTGAGTCAAAGCCATCAGCCCAGTCACCCGAACACCTTCAGTCCTCCGCTGCGTCTGGAACAGCGGCCCCCCAGAAACGTAGCTTCATCTCCCGCTGGTTTGGTTCATCTCCTGCTGAGGCTTCTGCCTCTGCACCAGGTGAGTCTCTTCTACAGATTACACAGCATACATCTTGATAGTTGATAGTTTGTATATTTGCTGTTGTCCACCTCCACATTGTCACCCAAGGAGAATAAGATGAAGCCACATCGAGGATCGCTCAGTGGATGAAACTATATTGTTCTGTGACCATCAGTCACTACAGCTTTTGGTCACACAGACCAGGAGCCAATGGTCAGCAAGAGGCCACACATACACACTGCGTTGTCAGCACTGATGTAATTGCAGTGTCTTGTGAGCGTGTGTGATGAGCGGCCCAAGAACCATACAGAGGTCTTCCTTCACCGCTTGTCTTTTGGTCTTTTAGGTCATTTCTATAACACTTCCAAACTGAATTGGATGCACCAGATTAATGTAAAGGCTGCAGCATTGCAAACTCTCACACACACACACATTGAATGTATGTCCTCTCCTGATTGAGATCACTTTTATCATCATCTTTAATGAATCAGCATCTCACGACAAGCCGTCGTATATTTACGCTGGTCCTAACAGTGCCTTTATTATTAGTGTAATGCCGTAGTGAAGCTGGGTTCCATCTGGTTAACAGTAACTCCGTGAGTATGGGGGGGGGGGGTTTGTTATGAAGGAGAGGGATGGAAGGCGTGGTACTAATTGTGCTTATTTCATTTTTTTAAAAGTTGAAATGTCTTCCTGATTCAGTCTACAGAGCTTCCATATTGTTTTTTTATTAGTCCTAAGAAGTGTAGGTGCAAAACAAAACCCTAGGATCTAGTACAAACATGGTAACAGTAAGTATTACACATACACATCAGTGGAGTCTGGCAAATATCATTCTATACGTGGGTGAAAGCAGCCCTTTAATATGACTGGTGATAAATAGAAATTCTTCAGTTCTTTAGCAGTTTATTAACCTAAAATAAGAATACTGCGTCGCTTTTAGCTATTATGGGTCCAAATCCTACAGCCAGTCAGGGAAACAATAATGTTCGCTGAATGACAACCGGCATATTATAGAAATAGAGGCTGATGCGTGTCCTTTCAGCCTGCCTCCATCTCTGCTGATGTCCTGAAGCCACAGATCTCTTCTTTCACTGTCTCTTGCTGTTTGGGGAAGAAAATCAGAAACTGCAGCAGCTTTTGGACTTGGTGCTTCTACTTTACCCAATTCATTTTCAGCGCTTGTGTCACCCTAAAGGGGGCGCGTTTGTTCTGGTGACAATGATATCACCAATGTCTGCTCTTGTGTATACTGAATTGTGTGAAATTTTTTTTTAGATGTTACATTTACCATATGTCACAACCATGAACAAGTTGTAACCCTAATCCGTTTTATAATCTCCTTCATTTCCTATGCTCAAAGAAACTAAAATCACCCTGTTAAACTATGAAACTCTGTGTATGAGCAAAACTTATGTTGATTCCTCTGCATTAAACTCGTACAACCGCATTACAACAGCTGGCATGACAGAATTGATTGTTTTAAATAAGGCATCCAAACAAATAGGATTTGAATGAGAACTAGAACGGGACACCTATCTCTGAATGGAAAAAAGCCACCATAACCCTGCCAGATAGATGAAGGTCTCAGGTCTGAAATAATGATGATGAGTACTGTTGGGTTGGACTGTCACAATATCAGATTTTGACCACATGATTATCATGGCCAGAAGTATTCCCTATAACAATACTTGATATTTTCATGATATTATCATGAGTGCATTTTTAACATGATATGAATTTAATTTTTTGAATATCAGTACTGGTATACTGTGACACCTCTACTGTTCTTCTGAAACACTGAAAACCTCTCTGACTGCCTATCGTGTTATCCAGATTACTGACTCTACATGAATCAGCCTATGAAATGTTATGTTATACTGTCATCATCTGAAAACAACTGGATGCAGCCTTTTTCACTGTCCTTTCTTCTGAAGCAGTTGGGGAGTTGGCCAGTAGCTAACTGGCTTATTTTCAGATGAGCTTTTGCACAGATTTTCACAGAAACTTACAGCCCATAGTAAGCAGTCACAAGATGAAAGAATTTGAGAAATGCAGAGCTTTTGAAATGATCACAGGACTGGCTGGTATTGAAATGTCATGTGATTTCACTGTGTCATTGGAGGTACAATGACACAAGTGTGATTAACAAGGCAACACATGGCAGTGCCGAGAGGGGGGCTTTTTAACCTGAGAGTGTAGGTTTGAATAAAGTGAATTTATTTGATAGTTACTCACATTAACTGGGCTCCATGTTTTCCTCAGAGGACTCGTCTGCACCAGTGTGTGCCACCAATGTTCAGAGCGTGGATGACTTCGTGCCAGATGAGAGACTGGATAAAAGCTTCCTGGAAGACAGCCTGCCCTCAAAGAACAAGGTGCCTCCGCCTGCACCAGCGCCGGCTGTGGACAGCGACAGGTGAGAAGCTTACAGATACCTTTGAATTGGCTTGATAACTGTTTGGGACAAAGATGGAATTTCTTGATGTCCTACATTTCCTGTTTTTTTACATATAATTTGATATTAGCCTTTATCATATCTGTTAGAATGTATTGGGTTTAAGAATGCGTACACATTTGTACATTGGATGTAACTGAGGGTCCTGGGTTTAACAGGCACCTGCAGTAGGAGACCCTCTAAAGCAGTAAAGCAGAGTGACCGTTCTCTTGTTCTATCTCTGTCCCAGTGATGGGGAAGACAGAGGAAACCCCATGGTGTCTGGTTTTCAGGATGAGCTCGATCCTGATGACAGCGAGCCCAGCCTTCCCCAACCCAAGACCCTGCCCCTCAGTAAAGATATCACTCTGACCAGTGACGAGGAGGAGGGGGTGCCAGCGGCTCCCACTGTCACACAGGACCAAGACGTGGACAGCGAACCTGAGCTGAAAGCGTAAGTCCTTTCCCAGAATTCAGCAGTTCATAGAATTGAATGTAAATATGTGTTGTGGTCCATGTTGGAATCACCAGGGATTTTAGAGGAAATGAGGTCATGGGGAGCCAAAATAAGCTTTTACCAACCAGTTGGTTACTATTAACAAGCAGCATCTTAAATGAACCACTGCAGAGCAACAGATGTTATTGCTTTTCTGTACTTTCATAAATGCAGATACAAATACAAACACAATGCAGAAAAGAGAAAATGACCTGCAGTAAAAGGAATGGCCCCGATTCATGTTGCTGCTGCAGTCAGGGCCTTTCCTAAAAAGAAAAAGAGCCAATTTAATTGATTCAGTCTCATAAATTAACTCAGCTATCAATTTGGTATTATGATTAATAATTAACTTGATAACTAAAACCAAAATTACCATATTGAAAGCTAAGTGCTGCAGCTGTTAGCTTATTTTATTTTAACAATCTGACTTCTTAACAAATTTGAAAATGATTTAATTTGGCACACAGTGTATACAGTTATGCTCTGCTATATATGCCCAGTTAGAGTTTGTTAGCAGTGGGAAGAAGAAGGTCCTTCAGTGTGCTGCTTCTCAGCCTGTTGCTGAACCAGGCAGGAAGAAGGTTGTGCTTCTTTGTCCTTGCTGTCCTGGTTGCAGGATGGAGGAATCCGGTCGCTCCTCTGTTCCTTGCTAGTCAGCAGCTCGGTGCCGCTGTGCTCCTGTTGCTCTGAAGATCAGCTGGCAGGCTTCGCTGATAAACTTGGTTCAGGCAGGGCTTCGTGTCGCTGCCATGAAAAAGGTGGTGTGCTCTCGAGAAGTCTGAGAGAGAGAGCAGTGGGGGAGCTCTGGTTTTGTGGCCTGAGGTTGTAGGTTCATGTGTCATGCATTGACCAATGGTGGCTGTAAAGCTGGGTCCAGGGGTGCATTTAGCACACGTGTGAAATTAAAGGAGTCTGGGAAACTGAGTTCAGAGAGGGAGCCCTTTTTGCTCAAAAGACAAAGAAATATGTAGTCCTCACCATTTCTGATGGAGCTCAACCACATTCTCTTGTTGGTATACACCAAACAGAAAATCAAGGCAGAGACTTGCTACATCCTGTTGTGGTATCAGTAGTTTTTCCTATGACTTCTCATGTCAAAACACAACTTCCCTTATTCCATTTGACGACATCTGTGCAGTTATTCCTTTTCATTTCTTTCCACTGTGACCAGATGGCGCTCAGATTACAAAGACTCCCAACCGTGGTTTACTGTAAACTTGAGTATTAACAGGCCTGAGATGTGAGTCATTGAAGTGCTGTGGTGTGTCTAGATGATTCTAATGCGGTCAGTCTGCACACTGGTATCGGCCATGATGGACACTGAGTTCCTGTGTTTTCTATGATAAGATAGATGACTGAGAATTTTCGCTGCTGCTGCAGCAGAAGATCAAAGTGACACAAACAGATAAGAAAAAGAAAATCGGAGCAAAAATGTAAAAAAAATAAGTGAAAGAAATGTATACAATGCATAGAGTATAAACTAGTATCATATTGTAAACAAATACTCCCTGTCGCACTGATTCAGGCCTGTGATCCACATAACGAAACCAAAAGCTGCAGAGCCCAGAGGCCAGACTGCAGCACCCATCTCCCTCATGTTAACTCCAGCAGCAGCGCAGCCAGCCCGACACCAAGGCAAGAAGAGGGGAAGCACGCCCAAAGCTGAGGACTCTGATACAGACCCCGAGGCCCCAGTTGCTCAGCAGATGCTCTCATTTGTCATGGATGACCCCGACTTTGAGTCTGAAGCATCAGACACACCAAAAATAGCAAAGGTAAAGTAGAACAGATTCACCATTGCAGCTGATACACTCAGGTAGTCATTCAGTGAACTCTCCACAGCATGATACAAATCAGACAGAACGCTGACACTCCAAAGAGGTTTTTAACAGCACACTGCCACATCACACGCCTTTACTTCTGCTCCGTCTCTTTTGGATAAATGAAATATTTACATGTGTGATTGTACGTTTTTGGCTGCCCTGGTTCTTTGCAGGACACATTTCCTGTCAGAGATGAGCTTCTGTCTGACCTCTCCGACGATGACATGCAGTTAGTCAAGGTGTCAGAACCCCTGAAGCCCACTGTGATCTCCTTCAAACACAAGGACGACACTGACCTGTTTGGCCTCGGCATCCAAGAAGAGGCTCCCGGAGCCAAAGACAGCAGCGAGGAGCAGGAAGGCAAGTCATGACATATCTGTCCATGTGTTTGTCTAACTCTCGACTCGTTGCGGTTAGTAAATTATATGTATGTCTGTGTGAAGCTCATGATTTGAATGTGATTCTGGTTGGTGGAGGTGTGTCTTTTTGTCATGATTTTGAAATGTATTTTCAGCTAACTGGTTTTGATGAAGGTTACTGACTGAAGGAACAGGGCAGAGAAAAGTGTGTGAGTTAAAAGAAAGGGTACATTTGAAAGCACGTTCCAGTCTTCTGTCTGTATTAGAATAGAGAAGTGAGAGTGCCTTTCCCTGGTCACCAGTGGCTCAAGCAGATGTTGGCCTATGTCTTCTGGACAAAAGGCAACAGACCCTTATCTAGCGTGCCGTACAGCTTTTGTACCCAGTTATTTTCCTCACATCAGTTGGCAGGAAGTTAGTGGTTTAACTAGTGTGGCCTTGACGTCAGTCAGTGCTCAACCACCAAATCGCAAGTACCAGACAGCATGCTCACTCCAAGAACTGGTGGTTATCCAGGTATTACACATGGTCTCTGGTCATCCAGAATAACAGAACCATAGTTCCCTATACAGGTACATGGGGAGGGTGATGTCTCACCTTGAATATTTTATGTTTTGAATTATTGGATGTTCAAGCAGCAAAGCATAAAGTTTCTCCTTCATTATGTTTCAGTTAAATGGCTGAAAAACCTGCGTTATCTCTTCTTTGACAGACTCAGTAGACTCATGAAAAGACTTAATTTTAGCATATTTAAAATACGATTAATCTGTCCATCTAAGACTGCTATATGGATCTGCTCCTCTTTCAGAGAAGGAAAGTAAACACTCCTCCAAGGAGAAGAAGAAAAAGAAGAAGAAAAGCAAAGAGGTAAAGTTGTTTTCGTTCATACTACGTGCTGTAAATGTGCTGCTCAAAAGTTTGTGACATTTTGGAGTTTTTTTCTGATTTCCTTATTTAATCAGAACGATTATTTTCTATATGAAATAACAGGTGTAGGTTTATCAATTCAATATACTTTTAAAAAAAAATCAATTGGGTAGTCAAGACTAAATTAAAAAGAGTTTTTGGTCAACTTATGTAGGTGCAAAAGTTAGTGAACCCTGGGCTGCATTGCTTAAAACAAGCAGTTAAGTAGAATCAGGTGGGACTAATTGGTGGCTAAATTAACCACTGAAATGGACCGATGAAATGAGAGATGTTTAAGGAAGAAAGTGCGCATCACTGATTGAAACAGAGATAAAACCAGGTCACTTTAGTCTTACCCAGGTGAACCCATACAGGTCAATCATGCCGAGAGGAAGAGAGATCTCGGCGGACCTCAGGAAGAGGGTAGTGAAAGCACATTTGTCTGGGGAAAGCTATAAAAATCATCGTTCCACCGTGAGACAGATCATCTACAAATGGAGAGCACTGAAAAAGACTTCTAAAATATCAGCAAAAGCCACAAGAAAAATGATAATTCAGGTAAAGGCCAACCCAAACACAACATCTAGGGACTTGCAGACCTCTTGCTGCATCTGGGACACGTGCTAACCCTTCCACAATAAGAAGAAAACTCAATCAACATGGCTTACATGGAATGGTTACTAGGAAGAAGCCTCTGCTCACAAAAAAGAACAAAGCTGCCTGTCTCAACTTTGCCAGAGAGACCTGGAGAAACCTGAAGTCCATTCTGTGGACACGAGTTCAAAATTGAACTGTTTGGTCACAACCAAAACCGCCATGTTTGGCGAAAAGTCAGCACTGCATACCACCAAAAGAACCTTCTGCCAACAGTGAAGCATGGGGGTGGGAATGTTAAGATCTGGGCTTGCTTTTCATCCTCAGGACCTGGACAACTCCACAAAGTCCAGAGAATCATGAATTCTGAGGAATATTGTAAAATCCTGGAACATAACCTGAAGCCATCCGTTGTGAAGTTAAAGCTTGGCAGAAGATGGATCGCGCAACATGATGATGATCCAAGATTCGTGCTCTGGATTGGCCCAGTCAAAGTCCTGACCTAAATCCAATTGAAATGCTGGCGGGACCTGAAGCGGGCAGTTCATGCCAGACGCCAAGGAAGAGTGGGCAAAAATCCCCCAAAGTAGATGTGAGGGACTGATGATATGGATTCTACACCCATGAAATGAGTGTAGATGAGTTTTTCTTAAATCAACCACTTTTGTTAAAGACTGACAATATAACCATTTCCTTTGTTTGAGTCCATTATTTGGATTGTATCGTGGATTGGGGTATAACTTAACATTTGATAAGGTTATTTTAGTATTTTTTACAAAAAATCGGAGCATCGCTGTAGGGTTCACAAATGTTTGAGCAGCACTGTGTGTGTCTGTATGTCTAAAAAGAAAACTAATATCAATTCAATAAATTATATTCTTCTGTTTTTAAGGAGGATGAGAAGAGCAAGAAGAAACACAAACACAAGAAAAAAGAAAAAGACGAGGCTGCAGCAGCAGCAGCAGCAGACGAGAAAAAGAAAAAGAAATCCCGGACCAAGAAAACAGAAGTGGACGAGTTGGAGGACTTTCTGGGTGGAGGAGCAGGATCGATCAAAAGAGAGGACGGTGATTATGAAGAGCTATAAAAGCTCCTGTTTTAGGAGGCAACGGAGCCGCAGAACAGCAGCGAGGCGCGTGGTCGCTCAGAAACCTCCTGGTTCCTTGACTTGTATGCGCATAAAGCAGCATCTCCAAGCCATACGCAATACACAAGGGTACCGACGACACCCAGGTAAAATAACCCAGGACTCTGCTTTACCTGTATGTTCTTTCTCACTGATTTACCCTAAATGCACTACTGCTATCACTTCCATTCCAACCAGTAGGAAACAGCGAGGAGGCCTGCGTGTACTGTTCTGAGTCATTAGAAGATTTCTTTGTACTTTGACATGACTGGATATGTTTGCTTAATATTTCCTTTGATTTGATTTGATCCACTCTGAAAGCGATCCACTCCCACTGAGCTGCTGTAAATAGGGTTACCATTCTGTCTGAATGTTTGTGTGGTGGCTGTAATCATGGAGAGCATGCTAAACGTGACCGCCGACTCTTAGAGACTCCGTAGTGTTTTGTCTGTTCTTTCTTTCCTACTTGTTGGCTTAAATGGTAAATCATGCTCATTTAGTCTTGTGGCTCTAATAATGCACCCCGAAGAGAAATTCACAGTGAGTTGATTTTAAGAGTTTTGCCCGTTACTACAAAGGAAATGCGTACGTCCACACTAAGCCGGCTGAATTTGAGAACATTTGGGATTTTTCTTGCCTCATCTGCGCTGAGCCAGCATTTGTCTGACCTGGAGTCAGAGAGTGGATCTGTCTTCAGATCCTGGTTGCACATTTCTCCGTGGACCAGGAGCTTAAAGTTAAGAGGAAAGTCTCCTCCTCCAACCGTCTGTGATCACTCACCTAGTTTTCCTTGTCACCGGCGTGCACGCACTGCTCCTCACACACTAATGTAAATGAGGTTTGATGCCATCTCTGTGAACAGTGACTTTGGAGCCAGGCGTGCTACAGACAGAATCATAGCCGTGGCTGCGACGCCCCCCCCCCCCCCCCCCCCCCTGTGCACCCTAGTCTTTTGCTCACCCACACACTCCCCTTCTGTCTGGCAACTAGGAAGGAAAAGACAGAGCCCACTTTCACCAGCCAGTGGCCTCCAGGTTCACTTTCCCTCCTAAAACTGTGTTTACATCCATAGATATTTGTGGTAGGTTCTATGAGGAGGAACAGCAAGTCAGCAAGTCAGCAAGCACTCTAAGACCCTTTCACCCACTGGTCAGAATAGCCGGCACGAGTTACTTTCCAGCCCTGTTAGCGCAACTTAGCGATTAACCACATTGGTCTGCGTCAGCCTGCTGGCTACGTACCAATTTTCTTCTTCTGTTCTGCAAATGCCTTAATGGAGGTTACTACAAGGGAACGACGCGCCGCTATCCTCATGAACCATTCTTAAGTGTTCTTACTGTAAAGTGTTCGGTAGCTCGGTTGGGTTTCAGTTGTTGTCCTAGCTTTTTCTTGGTGAAACTATCTCCACCATCCTTAAGGCCTGTTTGTTTAAGGTTGCAGTGAAACAGTGCTTTTTGTTTGTCCACTGTTTGTTCGCCTCATTGGACAGCAAACACCTTCCTTATACAGGAGTATTATGAAGTTCTGTTAATATTTCTCTGTAAGTAACATTTCCAGGATTTTCTCATTGTGTTTATCCTTGTGTTATTTATTGCTTCTCTCCTGTTTTGTTGCTGAATGTCTGACTTTGTTTGTGTGATTTGTGCTGAAACTGCCCTCGACGATGCAGCTTTTTCTGGGTTACAGTTGTTTGCATTTCCTAATTTTTTTTTTGCTGCAATTCATCCACTGCTGGTTTACCTCCACTGCTTTTAACCACATGTATGTGGTGACATGAACTGCTAAACATTTCACCTGTCCTTTCGTCCAACGCCTCACACTGCGTTGCTCATCACACACGGCGAAGACTGCAGTATCTTTCGCGTACTGCATCGCTAAGAGGTTTCAAATAAGAGACACGGTCTCGCATCTGAGACAAACTATGTGTATTTTTAGACAAACTGACAGATTTCATACAGTTTCCATCTCCCTTACACACACACACAGTTGCCCTGTTGGTTCAAAGAAGTTGTTTGATATTCCAAAGTTGAAACTATGCAGCATTGATCCTAAATACTGTATTTTTTTTTTTTTTGTCTTCTGTTATGTGATTGAGGATAAATGCTGACAGCACAGTTTCAAGCAAAGCATGAGACTTAAATGTACAGCAAGAAAAGAATGTATAAAGTATATAAATAAATCTATATATTTGAAGGGCCTTGTTCCAAAAATGATGTCTACACCATGTGGAAACAATGTCACTGAAGTCCTATGAAATGATGTTGACAGGAAATCACTGTAAAAGTCTGCCGTCTAAAATACGAACCCTTCTGAGAGTGGATATGCACTTTGGAAATACTGTGTTTCAGCTCGTGTTCTCCAAATGGATGGATGACATTTTGGAATGAAACCCTTCATTTATTTTTCACCCCATGACGTGTTCCATCTTTACACTATGTGTGAGTTTGCCTGTGTTTGGTTTGTCCAATAAATGCAAACTTATTTCTTCATAAAGAATATTGTCTCTCTTTTTTTTTAAGAATTTCACTCTTGAAACAATTTGAAAACTGAGCGGCAAAGGAAGTTGCCCCTGTCTCAGTATTTTTCTCAGTGTCTTGATGGGGCTGAAGTGAAGCCATCTGATCATTTCCCTCATTGCTGCAGCTCGAAGGCAGCTGCTGCGTTCTCATACTGTGGACTGGCCAGAGCCCCGCTCTCAGTAACATCATCGTACAGCTCCTCGGCCTCCTGAAGACGGGAAAGAAAACAGCGTTACACCAACTGCTCTCAAGCTGTCCATGATGATGGAAATCTATTAAGAATCTTAGGAACTTAAATGTTTAGCTGTATGAAAAATGTTTCACCTCAGAAATGTGTTTCGTTGTTGCTGTGAAGGAAAGATCAGAGAGTTTAGTCCCAGTCCTCCTGTACTGACAGCTGACAATGGACTGACTTGTTTTTGTGGTATCTGCGTTGGCCTTAGATGACTGTACTCCTGGCCGTTGGCTCTCTCTAATGCGTGTCTGACATTCAGAAAATGACTTACCTCTGGAGTAAATGGTGATGAATATGGTCACAATGGGCAGCAGGGGCAGCAGAACCCAGCGGGTGAAGCTCCAGATGTAAGCACCACTGGCTGCGGAGGGAGAAACAAAAATGGGCTTTGAAAAGAGATGATTGTGTGAGATATATATGATTAAACAGGATTATTACAACATGTACATATGCAACTTTTGCAGGTTAGAAAAACCTGCTTGAATTCAAGCTGCACTAATCAATATTTTACGTTAACACAGAAAACCACTAAATATAATGTAAAGAGTGTTCAAAAGTGACATAAGCCCACAGAGAGTTATCACCAACTTTGCTGCTCAGCTTTGTCCTCTTCAACAGACAAACCCAAGCATACAGTTAGTGGGTTTATCAGAGCACATTTCTGTTTTGTGCTGCATCCGAAAACTCCACCAGGAAAACCCCTGGTGCTGCCGATAACCACTCATCAGTCATTGAGGGTCACAAAACCAAACCAATGATCCATTACAGGCCAAATCAAACGACTCCATAGATCAGACGGGAGCTGCAGAGTGGGTGATCTTTCCTGTGGGTTCATCACTGCGAGCAACACCTTTCACATTAGTCATGTGATAGAATATCAGTATCATATGATTAGTGCAGCTGTAAAGATGGGTTTGATGTCTTATTATGTTTTCTTTGTCTCTGTATTATGTATTAAGGTTAAAATTGAATCTCTTGTACTCACAGCTGTGAAAGTAGCCTTCAGCCAGCTTGATAACTGTGTTATTTTTGCTCAGCACGCCACACCAGTGCACCCCCCCTTCACGTGGCTCCAGCGCTGCCACAGTGAAGGAGTCCGAGCCCTGGGTCACCTCTAGTTTGCCTCCATCCACCGAGCGGGCTCTGTGGCTGAAGGTGAGGCCGGAGCAACACTCATCGGAGTTCTGCCTGCACCAAACCCTCGGCTGGCCCTCGAGCCTCCGGTCATACGGGCACGTCAGCTTCTGCCAGTGCACCGCCTCACAGAACGCTGCTCACAGTCAGGAAGAGGACAGCACAGAAAGCAGCTGGTAAACTGGATGACCTCCTGCCACTAAAATACAAAAGAAGCCTGACCCTTGTAAGAAACGTTAACGTCCTCACAATAGTCAGCGTCCAATTCTTTATTCTGTTTGAAAAAGCCAGACTGCGGTGTGAATTTAACTGACTGTGTAGCTGCTGCTTCATGCATTTAATTTCTGAATAAATGTAGTGGAAAGCAATTCCAAATGAATGAAGACGTAAACCTGTGCCTTTACTGGGTACTCGGCACCAAGATGCAATTTTATTTCTCACAATCTGCCAAATGGCTTTGTTCTCACATCAATATCATTTTTTGCTCTGGATGTCAGCCAGTCGCACAATGTTCGTGGTCATCTTCATCTAGCTAAATAAAGCAGCACGGTAATCTAGGACTCCAGATTTTAAATTCACATTTCTGAATTTGGACTCTTGAAAATCGTCACTTACCTGCAGCCAAAATCAATTTCAGGAGATTTAGAAGATGCATAACCCAAGCACTGAGTGAGGTTATGCCTCACAGACTAAGGGTTCTGCTCAGATCTAGCGAGGAGGAAGAGAGACTGTTTATTTATGTGACAGAGCTCCAGGAAATGTCTGCCCACACAGATGCTGTTATCTTCATGCTCTTCATGTTCCACAGGGTGGTGGAATCATGTTATCTTATCGGGTAAAGAACTGGTTTAGTCTTGTCCTACCTCATATTAGTAATAACCTGTTGGAACGATAGATTTTTTTTCTACAAAGGCCCTTATTGCTGTGCACAGTCAGCAAAGATGCATTTTCTGAGCCAAAGACACTTTCTCTGGCTCCCATCCCACCTGCAGGACACCGAGGAGACAGCTCCTCAACTCATAACTCATACCCCCCCCACACACACACACACACACACCGACCACCCCACACAACATACATTTACATAAACTTACAGTTTTGAGTTTGCCTTATTTCTATTTTATTTATTTACTTTACCTTTAGGTCCACTGCTACGCGGATGACACACAGCTCTACATCTCCACTAAACCCGACTCCATCATCCCACCTTCCTCCCTCACCAACTGCCTCCTTGAAATAAAGCTCTGGTTCACACTAAACTTCCTCAAATTAAACAGTGATAAAACAGAAATGTTACTAATTGGCTCTAGATCCACTCTCAACAAATCCCATAGTATCTCCACTCCATCTGACCACTCCTCCATCTCCCCCTCCCCTCAGGTGAGGCGTCTGGGTGTCATCCTCGACAGTTCTGGTTCACTGCCTAGTCACTTCCCGTCTTGATTACCTTAACTCCCTTCTGTTCAGTCTCCCCCAAAAAACCAAAAGCATCCATAAGCTTCAACTGGTCCAGAACTCAGCAGCTCGTATCATCTCTAGGACACCTTCCACTCATCACATCACCACGTCCTGCAGCAGCTTCACTGGATCCCCATCACCTATCGCATTCAATACAAAGTCCTGCTTCACACATTCAAAGCCCTCCACAGCCTCGCCCCTCCGTACCTCTCTGACCTCATCCACGTTTCTGCGCCTACCCGCACCCTCCGATCTTCTTCCTCTGTCCATCTCTCTGTTCCCTCTGCTCGCCTTGTCACCGTGGGGGTAATCCAGACTCAAAACCCATCTTTTCACACTTTCCTACTCCCTCTGATTCATTTTGCACTGCTACTGTATTTTATTGCTTGTTTTTATACCTGTTTTATCTATTATATTGTATGTTTTATTTGTATTCTGTACGGCGACTTTGTGAGCTTTGAAAGGCGCCCTAAAAATAAAATGTATTATAATTATTTTATTCATTACCTTTATTTTTCATTTATATTCTTTTGTGCTACAGCTGTACTGCCTGTTGTCTTGTCTGCTGCTATAGTTTTTTTTTTTTTTTAATCATTGCTGCACTGCCTGCTCTACGTGCCTTTTAATTGCCCCCTGGGGACAAAATAAAGTTTTTTGAATTTGAATTTGAGTTTTGAGTCTCGGGCTTTTATTCTGAAAAGCTTGCTGGCCAGTATCGAGCGCTCTCATTGGCTCTTCTGTCAGCCAATGGAGGCAACTCTTGTATACACGTCCTCCTATGTCCATGTGAGCTGCGAGAGATAGCTGCTAGCTAAAGAAAAATCATGGTAAGTGTAGAAATGGTAACTTTTAGATGAGCAGCAGGTCTTTTAACGGCTGACGGCACATAATTAATTTGCCTTTAGTGTTCTCATTGAATGTTAACATCACAGTCTGCTCCGCAACTTGTTTAAATGTTGTCGACGTTTCAGAAAGAAGCGAATATGTATTATTAACTGGTACGTTACGGTAGCTAACAGCCGGCTAGCTACATTCCTCTCATGTAATATAGTCAACTTTTTTGGGGCGGCGTGAAGACACCCAGAACTGCATTTAAAAATCCAGTTAGTCACACTTGATCATTCTTACAAACCCGCATGCCTCGTAAAATCCGACTAATCGAGGTCTGTCATTGGTCGTGTAACGTTACACTTGCATACGGCGTAAACTTAAGTTCAAATCGCCCAGCAGCACTCGGTTTAAATCAGTGTCAACTTCAGGAGCGTCATAAGAAGTGTGTGGAGTGTTACAATACTTACCCATGATGCCTTGAGAATCATTTCAGATTGATTTCAGCTTTATGACATCAAACGTGACTACTTCTTAGAAATGGACAAAAATGTCGTAATATATTTTTGGATGTTCCTGGCATGCCTCTGAACCAGGCCCCCAGGAGAGCCTTGCACGTCTCTGCTGGAGATCACTTGGCCTAATTTTCTTGATGTCCTGTTCTTACAGCTACGCCGCGAGGTGAGACTGAGACGAGAGTACCTGTACAGGAAGGCTCAGGAGGACAGGCTCCGAACAATAGAGGACAAGAAACAGAAGCTGAAGGGCGCGCTTGATGGTAGGGTGGTGGCGTCGTCATCATCAGCTTGTATTTTGCGTGACAAGTGTGAGCGGTGTAAAGGACCCTACAAGTCCTGGAATAACGCAAGCTGTATTTTTTTTTTCTCTCTCTGCAGAAAATCGTCTTCTTCCAACTGAGGTACGCAAAGAAGCTCTGCAGCTACAGACTCTATTGGAGTACGACGATGAGGGGGCAGAAGGCTAGTGTTGTTTTTCCTCGCTGTCGTCGACAGCATCCCATCTGATGGCACCAGTGTATCACCATTTGGCCCATGTGTTGATTTCTTGGGTCGTGTCTGTGCAGGTGTCAGCTCACACATGGACGATGAGTATAAATGGGCCGGTGTTGAAGATCCCAAAGTCATGGTCACCACATCGAGAGACCCCAGCTCCAGGCTTAAAATGTTTGCCAAGGTCAGGCCACTTCTTCTACAGTGACTCGCTCACTCAGCAGAGGGACGTCGAGATTGCCAGGCTGACCAATAACTCTGAGCTGGGCGCTGAAACTTTACAGTGACACAGTTTCTGAAAACGATTATCAATTGTTTCTACTATTTATAAAGAAAAGGGAGATGGTGTGTCATTAGGACACACACCAAATAATTAGTACCGCTGCCTAAAGAGTCTTTGTCAGAGCACAACAGGCCATCTGCACGTGCTAAATGTGACATTTACACACAATTCAACAGATATGAAAGTTTCCAATGTTGCATGTCAAAGGAGGATCACCCACTGTCATGCATATTCTTTTTCGGGCCTTAAATGGACTAAAACCTTTGCAGCATGCAATAGGTAAAAGACAGGGAAACACCTTTGACAGGTTATCACTCCATGACAGCACAGGCAGACAGGGCCAATCCTGGATTCACATTTAGGGCCAGCTTAACATCGAGGTTTGCCACCAACAGTTACTGCATCTTGATAAATGCTGGTTTAAAAATCTAATGTTGAACAACAGAGACATCCGAGTTCCACGTCTTTCTCCTTTTTTGTATAATCCCATTCCTGTCTTTGATGGATTCCGTCTTCCTATACTTGGCAACATGCCGTACGACCCAGTTCTTTTGAAATGTGCCAAATAGTTTAAATGCGCCTGAGCTGCATGCAAGAGAGAAGAGCAGGGCCAAGGCTCAAACAACTTCCTCTTTAACTGGCTTTAAAGAAATACTGAAAAGAGAGCAGAGGGTAAACAGGGTGACTTATGGACACTTGTTACAGGAGGTAAAGCTGATGTTCCCCGGAGCCCAGCGCATGAACAGAGGAAACCATGAGATTGCCGCACTTGTGCGAGCCTGCAAAGCCAACAACGTCACAGACCTCGCCATCGTGCACGAAACAAGAGGACAGCCGGGTATGCCCGTTTTCTTCAGTCCTTTCTTCATTTGTCATGTTTCTACATGTGATGTGCATCTGAGGCTTTGAGCAGGTAGCCCCTCCAGCTGTGATTGGACATACTACAGTAACCGCATGAAGCAACCACTAACGAAGCACAAGGTGTCTCCCAGTTTTATACTATACACTCATTCTAAGCAGGTTATGAGTATGTAGTGTGTTCAAATCAGAAAAATGAAGTTAAGTATGCTGGGAAAAGCCAGTAGGAAAAATTCACATAGGAAAAGGAACAGGTGCAAATCATTTAAAAGTAGGTGTGAATGGTGGTGTAACATCAAACTAGTAGTATTGGGTCTTTGGAAAAACATTTAGCTTTATTTTGTTTAATCAGCACTTGTATTGCATAATCTCTAAATAGGGGAACTTTCATTTCTTGTACATGAACTGCAACAGACTACTCTGTGAATTAGTATGTAGTTCACTGTGTATACAGTTACTGTAGTGTAGAGTCAGGGCACTTTAGAAAACAACATTTTTGGGTGAATTAAAAAGGGAGATCTATTTTCAGGGCAAACACACACACACACACACACACACACTTTCTGTACATTTTTAGCTCCACCAGCGGTGTGACTCCTGGGCTGTCGGCACCATCAGTTTGGTCGAGACTGAAATATCTCAACATCTATTGGATGGATTGCCATGAAATTAAGTGAATTAACGTTAATGCTCCCTACAGGATGAATCACAGGAACTCAGTTGCCATCAGCCTCAGTTGTGGTGTGCTAAGACACTTCTTTTTGTCCCTGTATCTTTACAGATGGCCTGGTGGTGTGCCACTTGCCATTTGGACCCACAGCTTATTTCACGCTTTACAACGTGGTAATGAGGCACGATGTCCCCGACATAGGCACCATGTCTGAAGCGTACCCCCACCTCATTTTTCACAACTTCTCCTCGCGACTAGGCAAGAGGGTGAGCGAGCGCTGGACCACGCACTGTAGACATGCCTCTGATAGTCTCTTTCGCTTCTTGTTTTTGTGTACGACTAATTGATTCTTCTTGCGCAGGTATCGAATATTCTCAAGTATCTTTTCCCAGTGCCAAAGGAGGACAGTAGGCGTGTAATCACATTTTCCAACCAAGAGGACTTCATCAGTTTTAGGTCAGTCTGAGCAGACTCCTCAGCGTTAACACCATACAAACTCGAAATTTAAACAGTACTGTGAGTACAAATGCTTTTTGTTTTATTGCAGACATCACACCTACAAGAAAACAGACCACAAGAACATCGAACTGACAGAAGTAGGCCCCAGGTTTGAAATGAAATGTAAGTACAGATGGATAAAGAGAGCTTTCACAGGCTAAGTTCATCAAGTCCAGATTTAGGTCCAGGACCTCTGGATCTAGTTTAGCACTACGGCTGGATGTGTGGTAACTTATCATGAACAAAACTCTTGGACGTATTGGTGACCAACTTACTAACTAATGAGATACAACATGTGAATATCAGAGCTTTGCGCGGTGAAGGAACATCTTTCCCGTTGGAACTCCAAAGTCTTCTTGTTGCGTCAGGAGCCAGTCTAGCCATGTTACAGGAACCAGGAAGAGGGAGACTGAGTAACAGACCCATTCGTTTGAAGGCTTAACCCAAAGAATCGTCATCGGGGCTCATTTTGACCAGAGCCACAATCCACGTTACAAAATAATCTGTAATGTGGAATATGTGTTTGCACATAATTGATTGGCCAGATCACTGTGTTGCTGGATGATATTGCATTGCAAGAACTGTTGAACCGGGTTAACTTGGTTGGTTGAGGTCCTTTTTAGAAACATTGTTTTTTTTCTGTTCTGTAGCACTGTTCAGTTAGGATGTCTAAAATGTTTACGTCTCTCCTTCTGTCTAGTGTACATGATCAAACTTGGCACCCTGGAGAACGAGAGCACCGCCGATGTGGAGTGGCGTCACCATGCATATACACACACAGCTAAGAAAAGGAGGTTCCTCAGCGTGCAGTAGGAACCAAATAAAGCACGATCAAACTTTAGCTGTCAAAACTGTGGACGTAGACTTTGGACCATGTTTCATAAAATTCTCAAAATGCGGAGGTTATGAAATGACAAGTGAGGCTTTGTTAGCCTACAAAACATGACTAGAAATGTAATCAGTGAGTGAATTTATTTTTTTTAAGTAAGTAAGCTAGGGTTTTGACCTAATACTTACTGTACTGAGTGTATTATAACTGTTGTGCTCTTTTGTAATAAAAAATAGTTTCCAATAACCTACTCTGTTGGCTCAGTGCTATTTTGTTTTGCCCACAGTGAAAAGTTCACACTAATCCATATATTGCCAACTTGTGTATGTATATACATATGTCCATGTGCAACTGTATCCTGTAAGTGGATGCCTAACAAGCCTGTCTTTATAAAGCTGACTATGTATGAACATACATGAGAAATAACAGTGGTGCATCCCTGCTGCTAATTGTGCAGTATAATGTGGACCATGTACATGACCAAACACTGAACTCCCCCCTCCCCCCCCTACGTAGCACAGCTTGTGCTGTCCAATGAAAGGACGCAGCCACCAGGATCAGCCAATGAAGACGGAGCATTTCCGAGGTTTTCCGCTTTCCCCGAAGTTCTTGACAGATCCGACTTCAGATTGAGAGAATTCAAGATGGCTGCCACAGGTAAGAGTTTAATTTGTATTCAAATTGTGTTAAAACATTTTGACGGAAGGGCGCTTTCACTGTAAAGCGACAACTGTATCTTGCTGTTTTACGCATGTCGATGAAATTATTCACTGTGGTGTATTTGGGGAAGGGCACTTGATGTAGCCAACAGGCTGACGCGGTGGTAACCCCCCCCTAAGTTGGCTAACGTTAGCTGGCTAGGAGTAGCATAAAAGGTCTACTCAGTAAAGTAAGCTAGCCTCTGAGCTAGCCAGATAATCTCTTCCCCCACTGCAGACAGCATTCAGCCAGTAAGCTAGCACAGTTTCAAGTTGAGCTCAAGCTTTGATAACTTTGCATTGGAAGCATTACGTTGCCATCGTATAATTTCTTAGCTACACACCACTATCTTACAAAGTAGTTGGCTAGTTAGTCGTTTAAGTGGCGCCCCGAGAGAAACATGGCCTCCTAAAACTCGAAATGTCATGTTGCATCGCAAGGTAAATCCCATGCTAAGCTAACTGGCTAACCTTAGCTAGCATTAGCATGATGCGAGGAGTTGGCAAGTTTGCTGGTTGTGCCACTCTGACTGTCAGCACTTCATAAGCATTAAGTTTAAGCTCGGCCTGGCACATGCTTGGTTAACATTACACCATGGAGGGTAAATTCACATTTGTTTTGTTGGGAAACCCTTGCTGCTAGCATCGTTGTCGTTTCTCGGTGCAGATAAGTTACACACGTAAAACGTTGAGACCTGGTACGTGTCAGTCTATCCAGACATTATTCAAAACTCAATCAATTAATTGTTTTACCTCTTAAGCGACAAAAGCCTTTTCTCTATTTGAGAAAGAACTTTTCACAACTCGTTAGCATTTAGCTGGATTTGGTGAATCCGGCATAATGAGCCCACCAAACAAATGGTGTTTTCAGGCGCTAATGTTTGAAAGAGTAGTCCGTCATCAGACTAGTGTGTCTTGATATGTGAGACATGTACGTACTTCTCTCTGCTCAGCTGTCAGCATTTTTAGTTGCTTTTGGCATTACCTTCTTTCCATACAAATAAGGGCAGTGTTGTGAGAGAGCAGAGATGCATTATCCCCTCCCTCCACCCCACACCATCGTTTAATGTTTGTTCTTGCACAATACAACCGTCATGAACAGCTCAAACCTGCCAGCGGTCCTGCACCTTTTCACCATTACTTGTGTTCACGTATAATTTGGCATTTGCACATAGTTGATATACTGTGCATTGATACCAAGTGTGGTTTTTGGCTGTATATCTTTTAAAATTGATGTTTTATTTTCCCACAGTTTTTATGTACATTGGCCCATGATATCCAAGACATGAAAATGCCCCTTTTCCCAACAGTCCACTTTATTTAGACAAGAGGTACGTTGTGTCCAAACTGAGCTCTGTCCATGTCTTTGCAGGTTCTGAGTAAAAGGGCTAACTCTTCTGGATCCCACTGTGCATGCAGATCTCCAGAAGTTCTGCCGTCTTAAGTGCTGCATACCCCATCTCCTCCTGCCTCTCATCATGTCCTCCACCTCCTCCTCCTACTCCTCCTCAGGAGAGACTAGTCCGGAGGAGGTACCCCGAGGTGGGGGCACCATCCGAGTCTACCTCCCCAACAAACAGAGGACAGTGGTGAGATGATTGGCTCTTTATCAGTGACACAGCAGCTCTTCTTAGAAGAGCACATTTTACGTACTGCAAATGGAAATTTGAGTATGCTGCAACTACATAGACTATTACTACCTCTGCCAACGAATTTAACAGAAGTGTAATCACTCGCACAAAATTTGCCATCTTTCACAGAAGGTTGATGAGTAAGCTTGTGAACAGTTGGTGTCAGGTGTCACAGATGGTGCCTGCGACCATCTTCTGTTTGTTTGATGTATTATTCCTACCAGACATACTGTAGATGTCTTGTTTTTCATACTCTAGAAAGTGATAACAGTAGACAGTAGTGATAGTAATGACTGTGTATGGAAGTTAAAATTGCATGGAGAACAATGTGCTGTATCTTGTTACTGTAAAATATCAAAATATGTCCAAGTTTCGCAATGCAGAACAAATGTAAACTTCAGCAAGGCCAGCATACATGTCCACTTTACGTGCGTAAAACTCAGCTTGATTATCTAGCAGCATTTGCTGTAATATTGCTGACAACCTGTTGCTAAAAATTAATATGTTGTAGCATGCATCGGCTCATGTAGTCTCCTCATCCAGCACAGAGAGAAACATACTAATGAATTTGGAAGCCAAACTTCACGGGCTGAATCTTGAAATCTTGCCAAACCAAACTTTGGCTGAGCTCATCTGGTTTTCCTGTTTGTCTTTTTGTATAAGATGAAGAGACACAAAACAAAATGTGGTAGAAAATGCAAGTATGATTGTGAAACATCTTGTATGATAATATCATGACCATGGAACCAGCAGCTGTGGTTGACTGACATCCCACAATGCTCTATAAGAGCTTTGTTGTGGTCACAACAGGAATGTAGCGTTACTATTACTCTGGACTAAATTTTTAGTCTGTTTAAAGTTCTGTCCCAGCGTGGATAATCTGTCATGTCAACATTAGCTCAATGTGCAGCTGTCATTTTTGCTTATCAGTACTTTCCGTATGCCTCCTTGTTACCTGTGTGTACCTGGCCATTGAATGTCAATTCAAAGTCACACTTGCTCAAGTACAGTTTCCTGTTCTCAGGTGAATGTTCGCCAAGGACAGACTGTGCATGAGAGTCTAGATAAAGCGCTCAAAGTGAGAGGCCTAAGCCAAGAGTGCTGTGCTGTATTTCGCCTTCTGGAAGGGTAAGATTGCATTATTGCCTGCTGAATGTCCTTGCACACTGTATATAGAACTAATGGTTTGCATTCCTCAATACCTACATTAAAGATGAAAGGACAAACAATTGCTATAAGTCTCAGATCTGCATGTTGCAGAATAGTAAAATTATTACCTCAGCTGTCTATTGTAAACATCCAACACGGTTTACATGCCGTCTTCCTAAGTCATCTTTGACCCTACCAAGCTTAGTGTAGTTATGTGCGTGCTGTTTTCCTGGGCAGTGAGGAATTATAGGTGACATTTCAGGTATGCACATTTTCATGAAGAAAGCCTTTCTTATTGTCTGATCTCTCATATTAAACTGTATTTCACCATAGAATAAAAAAATAAACATGTTCTTGATCTCATTTGCCAAGGGAGATGAGTTTATCATACAGCTTTAGCTGATTCAGACCAATGAAGAAGCCCCTTTTCCTCACATTATCACAAGAAATCTGAAAGTAATGTAACACAACTGTTAACACTTGACACCATTTTATTGTGAGAAACTCACACACACACTGTAAATAGCCACCTCAGGTTTGGAAAGATATGGGTTTTAAAACTGGTGATATATACAAACATTGTCTTCCACCACAGTTTTTCACTTTTTTACGTCTTTGTTGCTCCAGTCGTAAGAGGCTGACAGATTGGGAGACAGACATCACTCCTCTGGTTGGAGAGGAGCTTTTGGTTGAGGTCCTGGATGATATTCCCCTCACCATGCACAACTTTGTAAGTAGCTATCGAACACACATACCTGTTTTACATGTTTACATGTTTTTTTTTATATTTACAGAGTAATCTATCAGGAGCTACCTTATATTTGGGTGCTTTGATTATGTTTTTGCCTTAAATATTAAATTGCTGATGTAGAAGTAATATTTTGTGACCTCTTTATCTGTGCAGGTACGGAAAACCTTCTTCAAGCTGGCTTACTGTGATTTTTGCCACAAGTTTCTTTTTAATGGCTTCAGATGTCAGACATGCGGCTATAAATTTCACCAGCACTGCAGTAGCAAGGTCCCTACTGTGTGCGTGGACATGGATACAGTGAGCAAACGGTAAGTCGGAGAAGATTCATTCAGTATGGTGCAGTGATACTGTGCACTTTATCAGTGGATGTACTTGTATGGGGGCACCAATCCCCCTCTGTTCATATGATGCCAACAAAAGTAAGTTATTATTTAAGTTCTTACTTATATAGCACCTTTTTTTTTTTTTTTTACCACAAAGTCACAGAGTGCCTCACAGGGTACAGAAATAGAAAAATCAAGCAACATACATAGACAGCAATATACAAAGATAAATTACAGCCCATTTATAGGGTCAGTAAAAATTGGTTTTGAGAAGTTTTTTTGAAACCATTTACAGATTGAGCTGATTTAACAGAGGGAGGGAAGGCAGTCCCTAACAGCAAAAGCTCAATCACCCATGGACCTGCAGAGGGAGTGGGGAATAAATAAGAGACATTTATTGATCACCTGAGTGTTGTGGACTTCCAGTATAGACTAACCCTAAGCCTTTGAATCTCTGCATCCATATTTTGGGTGGCTGTGGTTCACAGGTAGAGTGGGTCGTCAATCAATCCCGGGCTCCTCTAAGTCAGCATGTCGAAGTGTCTTTGGTGGCACGACACTAAACCCCAATTTAGTGTGAAGGAATAGTCTCCTACTTAGATTAATCCTGTATGAATGATGTGTGAATGGGTGAATGAGGATGTAAAAGCGCTCTAAATGACTAGAAAGGCGCTATATGAATACAAGCCATTTACCATTTATTCCAACTTTAAATGTCTGAAGGGACGAGACCATGTGGGGCCATGTAAGTGATAAGTAGTATCTGAACTCTAAGCAGTACTTGCAGGGATGCCAATTGCAGGCAGGACAGGGTTGCTTGGCTGAGACAGGAGAAAAGAGCATCGCAGTAGTCTAGGCGTGAGAATATTACGGTGTGGATGACTAACTCTAGATCTCTGGTTGATAGCATTGATTCGAGAAAAGTACAAAGTACACTTCCTAGCTTCTTCAGCAGCTTCAAACAATTTTTCACTTTCTTCCCAGTTTGCTCAGTTGTCAATATAGTTTGTATTTTTTGTTTGTTTTACCATCCATCCATTATCTATAACGCTTATCCTTAAGGGTTGTGTGGGACTGGAGCCAGTCCCAGTTGCGAAAGGCAGGGTTCACCCAGTACTGGTCACCAGTCGATCACAGGCCTGACATGGAGACAGACAACCATTCACACTCACACCTACATACAATTTAGAGTCAACAATTATCCTTCATGTCTTTGGACTGTGGGAGGAAGCTGAAGTACCCGGAGAAACACGCAAACTCCACACTGAAAGCTATGAAGTAAACAAAAAAGTACAAAACTAACCAGAATATGTTTTATATTTGCTTTATTATTAATATATTCTTCATAGTAGACACCTTTTGCTTTGATGACAGCTTTGCACACTCTTGGCGTTCTCTCCTTCCTCCTCTCCTGGCTTCATGAGGTCGGTACCTGGAAATGGTTTTCAATTTACACGTGCGCATTATCAAGAGTTAATTTGTGGAAATTCTAATCTGTATTATGGCAAGAATCCGGCAGAAGGTGTCTGCTCTGAAGAATCTAAAAGGGCATATTCTTTTTTGTTTACTACACGATTCCATTTGTGTTCCTTCATAGTTTTGATGTTTTCAATATTAACCTACAATGTAGAAAATAATAAAAGCACAGAGAAACCATTGAATGGGAAGGCGTGTCCAAACGTTTGACTGGTACTGTATTTAATAGAGGCACTCGATAAAGAAAGGAAAAAAACTGAAGAGTTTGGGTGCAAATCGTCAAGAGAAATATGCAGCCATTATCCACTGTCAGCGATCCTCAGACGAACATGATGGTATCAACAATGTATTACTATCACATCAGCACATCAGTTATCTCACCACTGATTTTCATGTCCTTGTTTTTCCGTCTATGAAACTATGAGGAGATGCAATCAGTATTTTCATTTGCCAATGTCTTTAGTCACTGATTGAAATAGATTCATTGATTAACTTATTTTTTCAGTTTCTGAAAGTGAAAGAAATCTACACCAACCACTGCCAGACACATTGTTTCATCACGTTTCTTTTCCTCTGTTTTGTCCAGGTGTGATTCCAATACATGCGCAGATGGGTACCCACAGATACTATTGCCAGAAAATTCCCCTTCGCAGAGCAACCTAGCCTTAACCCCAGAGCCTCCAGGGTAAGCTCCCATACACATGTATTCAACTTAAAAGGTCAGTTTAGTCTTAGTCTATGAAACATACATTCAAATACAAATTGTGACTATTTTACTTGATCACTCAGGATGAACCTCCTGTCCCCGTCGGCCTTTCATTTCCCCATGCCGGGTGGAGATGGCCAGTCTTTACAGAGGCATCGCTCCACCTCCACTCCCAATGTTCATATGGTCAGCACAGTGGGCCCTGCTGGTGCCAGCATTATAGAGGTCAGAGTTTTGACTAGATTTTCTCTGCTGATTAGCTTTGTGATACAATTGTCAATACAATACTTTAAGTCCAAACTTGTGTTGCTGTATTGACTAGTTTATCTCCAGTGTAAATACATAAGGCTGTGTTCACACCTGTGCTTGAACATTTTGGTCTCTATAAAGTATGAACATCATTGATCCCAACACAGTTACTAACCTGTGTGGTATTGAATGTGAATTTACATTGTGTTCCTCCTCCTTGATTTTAGGAAGCATTAAAATTCAACAACACAATAGGTATGTTGTTGTTTTTTTCGTCTTTCTTTTGTATCAGATTTTGTATTCATATATTGTAATACTGTGATACACTCCTCTTTTTTTAACTACTCTATTGTCCTGCCTTCTTATTGCTGCAGGTCCTGAGCCCTCACCGAAGCCCTCCACCAGCCCACCATCTTCTCTCGGGTCTCCAGGGAGGAGACCGCCTAAGTCTCCCTCAGAGCACAAGGAGCGCAAGCCCTCCTCGTCCGATGACAAGAAAAAAGTGGTATTTGGCCTTTGACACTTCACAAATTGGTTGTGCAAAAATCCCAAGTAAAGGGATTTACATATGGAGTTAATAGTTCAAAACGCTCAATCCGTGTGTCGTTTTAGCACCGAGGGGGCTACAGAGACTCGAGTTACTACTGGGAGGTCCACTCTCGAGAAGTCACCATTCAAAAGAGAATTGGTGCTGGCTCCTTTGGAACAGTCTTCAAGGGCAAATGGCATGGAGATGTGGCAATCAAGATCCTCAAAGTCACAGAGCCAACGCCTGAGCAGTTACAGGCCTTCAAGAATGAAATGCAGGTCTTGCGGTGAGAAGTGCTGTCTGTGTTTTACATAACTCGAAGTCTGTCTTGCTTGAAAAAAGGGCACTGACAACTGCAGGAAAAAATTGGTTCAGACACCTCACCCTTCAATACCACCGTCCCACCCCCACCCACCCCTTTTTTTTTTTTAATGAAACTATGGCAATCAGTAAAAATATGTAAAGAAAATCTCTTGACTAAGTTAGTGGGGCCTTACAATAACTCAACACTTTGGCCTTGTTCAACACCAGTGCATTTTGGAGATTGGCCATGATTTTTGAACATTCAAATAGTTGTTCAGTAATGAAAAATGTAATATTCTATACGACCGTTTTCTTGTTGTTTTTTTTAAAGCCTATCTTCCCTCATTTTTGCTGGCGCCTGTTAGTACACTTGTCATGAGCAGTTGATTTATGCGGGACATTGGGATTAAGCCAAGTCTCTATAAAGATGTGGGAACAGTCTCTGATTTTTGTTTCATTGCCATGGTAGCCTGAGCCTGCGAGGCGGGCTGAACTATTCGAATAATCTTTGAATAGTTCACAGTGACTATCAAATAGTATTTTTTGCTTCAAATCCACATCACTGGTGCATATTGTTATCACATTTATTTTACGATTTAGTGACTGTACCTTCATCTTGATCTGTGAAAGAGACAATGGAATTTGTAACACCCTTTCTGTTCTCTGCAGGAAGACCCGCCACGTCAACATCCTGCTGTTCATGGGCTACATGACTAAGCCCAACTTTGCCATTATCACACAGTGGTGTGAAGGCAGCAGCCTGTACCGCCATCTGCATGTCACAGAAACCAAGTTTGACACTATGCGTCGCATTGACGTGGCCAGACAAACGGCACAGGGCATGGAGTAAGAGCTGCTGCTTGATTCCATTTCACCATCACCACCTACTCACCACTGACACCCCTTTTTTAAGTGTTAGACATCAACGGTCAGATGCTTCAGGGTATTTTTCCAGTGCAGAACTTTGTGCACTTTGTAAGAAAGTCTTGGGACAAGTCATGGAAAATTAGGGTATTTAGTTCTTATTTTAAATACACAAATATATAAATATACATTTGTTTACTGACCAAACCAATATGTTTTTTTTAGCATTAGTAGCTTTCTTCCTCAGGTTGTTTGCAGTTTCATGCATGTTTGAATTGGTTATGGTATACACAATATTTCAGCACCCATCTCACCTCCTCAGTTCCTGATTTAAAATGAGCTATTTTGTGGCTGTCAATTTTCTTTGCAGGTCACTTTACTTTTACAAATCATAGAAACTTTTTAGTCATGGAAAGTAAAGGAAAAGTCAGGGAATTTTACATTTGACCCAGAGTAGGAACCCCGGACCTAACTTGAACTTGTTTCTGCTGTGTCAGACATGGTGCAGGGGGAATTGTAATGGTAAAACTGTTAATACTGCAAGAAAGCTGATGCCTTAACACTGAGGCTTTCCAATATTTAGCAGGATGCATTAAGTGTATTTGATATTTGTCAAAATCTCCTTACACTTTTTTTTTTTCTTTCAGTTACCTCCATGCGAAGAACATAATTCATCGAGATCTGAAATCAAACAGTATCCTTGTATGGCCCAGTGGTAGCTTTTTGACAAGTTTGTGCTTAGAATGCTGTATACTAGGCTGATAACCACAATGGAAAGTTAGAACACCATGTTCTGTAGCTAGCAAAGTTTAACCACAAACAATCTTTTAATAGGTGAGTGGTGTCTATATGTGTTCAGGTATATTTGTGTACGGAGTAGCCACAGTACTTTTAGCAGGACAGTGACTCTAAACAAAAAGAAAAAATTGAATGTGAACCTTTAGTTGAGTTTTTGTTGATAAAGCAAATGCTGACTGGTTCTTTTTCATAAAAATCTTTCCCAATTTGTGGGTAGTTTCCTCTATACCTCTCACTTATCATGATTTCTTGTTTGTTAAAGGTTTTGATGGTAACAGATACCTTGAATAGGTGCACCAGTTTTCTGTTTATAATATTTCCTGAATTGCACTGCCAGATATTTTTCTCCACGAGGGCTGGACTGTTAAGATTGGTGACTTTGGCTTGGCCACGGTGAAGTCTCGATGGAGCGGCTCTCAACAGGTAGAACAACCCAGTGGATCCATTCTCTGGATGGTAAGCCTCTTACTGTATATGATTACTTTGCTTCACTAAAACTGTGACATTAAGGAATCCCTTTTGAGTTTATTAGACAACCAGGCATTTAGAGTGCAAAAGGTCTGAGGCAATATTTTGGTTGAGTTCACCATCTTTTGATATGACGATATCAAAAGATGATGATAACCTGACTCACTGCATTCATATTCTGAGGAAACTGTTCCCTGTTTTGCTTCTCTCAGCATTCAGCTGTTGTCATCAGCCAGCCATACTTGGCCACTAACATTTTGATAAATATTCAACTTCTCGTTCATTTGGACCAAACAGCTTCAGCATTAGTAAGGCTGCGTTTTCTATTATTCTATGATGTTTCATATTTTCTTTTTCGGCCTTTTGGTCCACACTCAGTTTGACCTGTTTTTTTAACCCTTTTTTGGAAATGGCAACAGTGGAGTTGCTAATGGAAACAACTAGACCTCACAAAATTGTGAGCAGTTGTCCAGATTTAGTTGGTCGTTCCTCTCAGTCTTATTAAACACGCCTTGTTTTTGTTCAGCCAGATTTTGTCTGACAAATATTAGATCCAAATTTTAATGCAACACTAACTTTGCTTTGGTATCTTTATTAACTGCGTGCGTGCACGCATCGTGGCAGAGGAGAATTGTAAACACACGACCATGTCGGGACAGAAATGATGTGCCATCGTGTAAATAAGATAAATTACATAAAGCTATTTAGTTTGTTTAACAAGGTATAGACCTGTTCTATAGGAAAAGTAACCTTTAATGAATTATGTTGTGATCTGGTGCTATATAGAAAATAAAATAAAATTAACTTGACCTTCAAGGGGGGGTGCACCCTTAATATAATGGTAGGGGAAACACTGGTGCATTGTTATTCAACTAAAATTCAAAAATGTCCATTCAGAGAAAATATATTAAAGCAAAGGTCCGGAACATCATAATGTCTAACTTGAGTTAGTGTGATATATGTTGATGTAGCCTAGTAGTCGTATCAACGTCTGCATGTCATCAATAACTGACTGTCAAATCAAATGAATTCAGTATGATTCAAAAACATTTTGACAACATTTATTGTCACTTAACATTTAAGTAAACAGATACCTAATATTGTAGATAGGTATAACGTTCTTGTCTCATTAAGTAAAAGAAGGGCTGCATTTAGAAATAAGAGAAAATCAATCAAATAGTTTTTTAGTAACTGTGCATCTTAACCCTTATAGGTCCGCGATCAGGCCGGCGTGATCAGATCACGTGATGTTTTCAACGCGCTGAAACAAAAAAAATTGTTTTAATTTGATCGTACAAAAATATTTATCCATGCGTAAAAGTGGGATGGGCATAAATATCTTTATTATATTTTATTTATTATCATATCTCCGGTTTTACACGGTCTATCAACGTCAAACAAAAACCTGGAGAGTTTCAAATCTGCACTTTCGAATGAAGTTGACAGCAGCTCTCCAGGTGACCTAGGTTTTTTGTTACGGCACTTTGAAAATGTCACGTGATCTGATCACGCAGGTGTGATCGTGGACCTCTGAGGGTTAAAATAAAGTTCATAACTTGAGAGAAATAAAGTTTAGTAGCAGCATTTCCCTTTTTCTTTAACTATTACATCTTGACTGAACAGTCAACCAACTTTACAATATATAAATCTCTAAGTTTCTCTGTATATTTGATCACCCAATTTGATTTTGGTGCAACTTGCAGCATAAATGCACCTGTATATGTAAAAACACATTTTTGTGACATTATATACCATTTCAGTGGATCTAGGATACATAATATATAATCATGCAGGTCTTATGTGAAGATGAGAACTGTATGTAGCCATTTACTTTCTTTTAAAGCCCCCTTTTTCCAGCAAGGTACTGAATCAATATGACTCTACTCACTAGGACTGGTTTTCCATCAGCAAAAATGGTGGTAAGCCCCCAGTACGTTTTATCCCTGTTTTCATTTTTTTATCAAGAGAAAAATGATATGATTAATTATTTTTTCAAACTCAGACTCATTGGCCTTGGCTCATATTGATGAGTCTGAGTTTGAAAAAATTATTAATCGTATCATTTTTCTTTTTTGCAAAGAACATGAAAACGGATTAAATCAAGTCCCACAAACCCGAACACCATACAAGGGTTAAATAGCTGAGTTACTACCTTACTTCTGTCCGTCCATTGTCGAAGTACAGATATATCAAGAACACCGTCCCTGCTATAAGAGTAGCGTAGCTCCTTTAAGGAAGAGGGCAGTGCTTAAGGTGTGTGTGGTTGAGCGAGAGAGAGGGTGAGCAGCAGAGAGTAACATGTCAGTTTGTCAGCATGTATAGGCAGGAAGGTGAACACCTTTATCGTTCCTGTGTGTTTGGGACGCGTTTAAGATGCGCGTCGCCATGATATTTATCTAAGACTGCCGCCTACATTACTATCTACAGCCTAATTACCAGCTAAATCAACATGATCACTAATGTTTAATTTATCATGAGATTTTGGAAGCTTATTACACGAGTTATGAGTGCCTATTTTGTCTTTTTGCTCTTTTTTCCCCTAAGGCCCCAGAGGTGATCCGAATGCAAGACACCAACCCATATACATTCCAGTCTGATGTGTACGGCTATGGAGTAGTGCTGTTTGAGCTCATGTCAGGGACTCTGCCTTACTCCAATATCAACAACAGAGACCAGGTTACTTGACACTACTCTTTGTGTTTACACAACACTGATGAATCATGGGCATGTTAGCAGTACTGTGCTCACATGCTCGCTTCTAACAAACTACACCACATGCTAAATGTGTAAGATAAGATGAGATCAACTTCATTCATCCCAAAGGAAATTATTTTGCCAGAATACAAATACAAAAATTAGAGCAATAAACACAATTACAGAAAGGTTAGTAATGAAATAAAAATCAAAGTAAGAGTCAAAATAACAATACAAAGTAGTATCCCCACAAGTTGGTACAGTTGTTTAGTGGGTGGTGCAGTTATGCCACAAGGCTGTCATTTTTATTACACACCAGAAAATACTTACTTTGAAGGATGAAAAAAGGAGAGATGGGCACACAGGTAGCACCAGATGGAAAGTCTGGGCAACAACAAGTCATGATTCATCCACTGAACACCATGAATGTCTGTACCATTGTTACAAAAGTGCCTCACTCCTGGAATAGTGTTTCACTAACTAACTTTTGCTTGTTGCATTAAATGAATACTTTAAAACCTAGTGGCAAACATTTCAATGCTTTTTTTTTTTTTAATTTTATTTACTAAGTTAGTGACAGTGGCATTGTTTCCCCTACATGGGTAGTTCTGATTTGAGCAACACTCTCCTTCTTTCTCAGATAATCTTTATGGTTGGACGTGGTTACTTGTCTCCAGACCTCAGTAAGCTGTATAGTACCTCACCCAAGTCAATGAAAAGGCTTATTGTTGACTGCCTGAAGTTCAAACGTGATGAGAGGCCCCTGTTTCCGCAGGTGAGCAGGATGAGGGGGGTGGGGGGGGGCACTTGTTGTGTGAGATGCTGTACAAATATTTTCATTACTTTGTGCTGTAGACTGAGCTAGTGTTTCGTCTGAGTCCAGCAAGTTTTTATTTCTAAATGCTGATCATGTCCATATAGTGTAAAGGCTTTTCCATTGTGTACATCCACAACTGTTTGCAAACTGGCAACACATTTGAAAAGAATCGTCTGGCTTGGGGTTGACTGC
Organism: Pempheris klunzingeri; assembly: GCF_042242105.1. NCBI lineage: Eukaryota > Metazoa > Chordata > Actinopteri > Acropomatiformes > Pempheridae > Pempheris > Pempheris klunzingeri. The sequence continues at coordinate 22,250,415 of NC_092018.1, forward strand.
TACGTGTAAATGAGCCCTGTACTTTAATCCCATATTGACATTTGCCTTCACATTTGGTTTTCCTTCACCAGATCCTGGTAGCCATTGAGCAGGTTCAAGACCTGCTGCCAAAAATTGAGCGGAGTCGGTCTGAGCCGTCTCTCCATCGGGCCGTCCATGCTGAGGACCTGAACCCCCTCCTGTTCCACACCACTAGGCTGATGCCCCTCTAAGCTCCCTAAAGCCCCGGGCAAAATGGCCGTCACACTTTCCAAAGCCACAGCATTCCCGTGCCTCAGAGAGGCCACCGGCTGACTGTCGTGACAGACTGCTACCCCCCAACTCACTCCTCGCTCCTGCAGAACCCTGGAGGTGCAGCTCAAAACTTCGCAACTGCAGAAATGACCATAGCACATTGTCTAGTTTGATAGTGAATCTTCTCTTACGTTAAACAAGTGATAAAGATGTGCACATTAGGTGAAATGATAGTGTACTGTATCTGTTAAAATGCCTCTGGTCAGTCCACCTGAGAAAAGTCATCAAACTGGTTCATTTGTGTTGGATACTCTGACCTACTGGGAGGTATTTTCAGTTGTTTTGAGGAAAAGTTAAAAACAGACATGTTTTGCTTATACACTGCAAAATCCCTCAGACCTTTGAGGAGCACTGTGATCATAGCCAAAAACTGAAATCACTTTACCAGCCACAACGCTGGAGCTGCTGCTTCAGCTACATCAGATGCCCTGCTGTCACTTGCCCCTTTCAGTTCACAATGTAAATGGGATCAGAGCTCTGAGATGTGAAGTTAGTGATTTGAAATCAAACCGAGTGCCTGTTTGAGAGGACTTTTTAAAAGGTGGGTAATTTTCCGTCTCTGGGAACGTCCTGCATTAAATGCTTTTGCAAATATTCCACTAGGCAGAATTTCTGTTAGTGATGAAATGAGTGCACATGTGATGTATTTACCCACAATAACAAGCCTAAATGAGGAGGCAGAGGAGGAGAGAGTTCATACTCTCGGAGGCCAAGAATAAATTGGCAACATCAGACACTGAACTGTGTGAACAAGTTTAGTGAAAACAAGAATGAATAACAGTTACCTTGGTGAAAGTGTCTGGAACTGTCAAAATGACCTCCTCTTCCAAAAAACGGTCACCTCAGAATAACTGATCTAATTTGGAAAGATGTCCTCAAGGAGGCGCTTAGTTGTTTTTCAAATCACCAGGTTCATCCTAGAGTTTCGAGTTTCCATTGATGTTGCAAATAAACAGGCTAAACTCCAAAAGAGTGTTGGACACATGGAAGGGGAACTCCTAACCCAGCCTGGCAAATTTAGCTGTTTGTCTAAATCAAAAAATGTTCTTCTGCTACACTTCTGCCTGAGGGTAGTAAAACAGTTCTTTAAATAGCATATTCCTCTCTTGAGCCTCAGTTTAACAACAGGCCATGTTCAACTAGTTCTACCCATTTTCTTCAAAGCAACTAAAAGCTAAAAAAAAGACAATGCTGGCAGTTCCTGAAACAAATTATTTTCAAGTTTTAATGTCCACTGCTATTTCTCTCAGCTTGTTATAATGGCTTGGCTTCAGACTGCAGGATTACATTGCTGGGACCAATATTGATGCAGATAAAAAATACTGTAGAGTTAAAGCATAGAATTGGATAATTTCTACAACAACTAACTGCAGCATTTCCACATAGTGTGAAATTAGCTCGTTTTATTGGCCAACCCTAATGCACCTGCGACACATGCATTTACATGTGCTCATGTACAGCTGTCAGCAGAGCACACCCTCAAATTTAAAGAACTCTGAGGAACTTTTATTAATCAGCAGATTCCTTTCACAAGTTCTACCTGAATGTCCTCACGCTCCGTACTACAGGACTGCAGATGAAATGGCTTTTCCTTCTGTTGCTTTCTTCCCCCATCGTACTTTTTAGCCTAATGAGGACTTGGCAGACCTTAGTGAGTTGCAGTCTTAATGTAATGGTTAGCTATATTGCTGCTACATGTAGTGTAGTGACTTTTCTGTTGATTTGGTTTTGTACACCTCGGAGATGAGACATATTGGAAATGGAGTGCAGCGACATGGCGCGCAGCTTTTGCAGTCTAGTCTTAAAACTTAATTCCCAGTGCTTCCAAATGCCTCACCAGGGATCAGCCATTGGTTGATATGTCACAGATACACGCCCACACACATTCACCTAAACTAGCTGTTGATGATGCATCAACACTGTGAGTAATTGATTAAATAGTCTCTCCAACTTGGATATACTGAACCAAGCTGTAAGACGTGTCATCAGACCACAGCTAAAGACAGAAAGAAAAGCCTTAAAGCCACCAATCTCTCTCCAAGAGTCCTCGTCGTCCCAACGCGGCGTCTCAATGCCACCTATAGGTGTGTGGTGTGTCATGAGGACAGTGGTTCCTCTAAGGCCTGTGCAGTGTTCCTCTCCGTTAGACACACAGTGATGGTAATTGAGTGAAGACTGGAGGAGAGTTTGAAAGAGATCCTGCTTATTTTCCCCACAGCTGACAACTGTGTAAATTGGGCATGAGACCTCCCCCGCTCCCAATCCTACTGTCTAAGAGACCGTTTCAGATGCTGTGTATGACTTCATCTGAAGCATATCGAGGCCTTACAGTTTGACCGTTTTGCAAGTCATCCCGTTGTTCATTGTTGATGGAGACAGCTGGCCAATTCAGCAGCATTAATGATTCTGCTCAGCACCATCTCCAAAGAGTAATGTCCTCATAATGGACATCAGGACAGAAAGTGGTCGAAGAAACTGGTGCAACAGCAAAAGCTGGCGGGTGTTTCTTGGCCAAACTGTCCGTCAGTATACTGCACGCATGCCCCTGCTGTCTCCTCTGGAGAAGGAAGAAAGACCCAAACAGTGACTAGTTAATCATGTTGCTCACAGTGTGACCTCTAGGCTTGGCCCTAACTAGTTGCTTTTCATTTCGTTCCATTCATTTCCAGAGGATCATTTGGTTCAGGCTGCTGTTTGACCCCTGGAAGCAGGCCCATAGCTCAGGTGTATATTGCTCTATGATGCAGCAAGTTTCTGGTGGATGTGGATAGACAGTACTTTAGATGCAATGCTCAAAACAAGCTGCCTCACGTAACTCACACATGGTCAACTTAAAGGCTACAGCTGCAAAAACTCTTTCCTTAGTCCTGATGGTGGGTCGGTAGTGGTGTGCGCTGCTTCCTGGCATGGTTGCACTTTACAGGGCAGTGCCCCTGCTGCAGTCTGAGCAACAGTTCAGCATCACTTTGCTCCTCAAACTGTTGGATGACCGCCTCTGCCTTGTTGACGGGGTAGTCTTTGATGAAACACTGCTCCGGTTAAGAACTAAATGCATCATGGGATTTAAGTCATGACAGAGAGTCATTGTTTTTGTTTCTTTTTTGGGGGGGCAGGCTTATGAACCTAATCCCATGTAAAAGCACTTTACACCAACGGACCCATCAGAAGTGTACCCAGCAGAGGGTCTTTGTGCTGGTTTGTCCTTTACCTGAGCCATGCCCCCACTGAGCTGCTGCTCCTCTCTGCGTCCTGTGTGATCTGTGACACTAGTGCAAAGCAATGCAATGCAATGCCAAGGATTTTGGTTGGGCTCAAGCTCATTGTTTATCACGCAAGCACATGCCTGCTCCATGTTCTGAGATTTGTTTTTTTTTCTTTGGAAACTGCCATGCCAGAGGATGTTCGATCTTTACAACCTTTTAAGCCATAACAATCCAGATATGTAGTCTGAGTGCAGACAGTTAACGGTGCACGACGTGCAATGTATCGGCACAGGGCGCTCTCTCTCACTGAGTAGAGGTTCCTGTCAGTCACACCTGGCAGCCACTCTGTACGTTCAGTCTCTTGGATGGAAATGGTTCATTCTGAGGAAACCAGTAATGTAAAGCCATTTGTTAACTAGACAGTGATTTAATTTCTGCAGTCAGTGATTTGAAGCAAAATGTTCCAGAAGAGAATCTCAGCCTTTAGTAACTGAAGGATAGGTTGTGTCCTGATGTAAGGCTGTCATGTCATGTCCTATTCTGTACACCAGAGAAACTAGTGTGAGGCTTTATCTATACTTTTTAAAGTGATTTTTTGGCATCACATTCCCTCCTCGTATTGTTTCATCACTGAAGTGTCCAGGAAGAACAAACCAGCTGTCAGGAGGAGGTTACCCGTGGCTTTGATAGCCGGGTGGAAACCACTACCGAGTGAAGGAAGAGCTCCACCTCCCCTACGGTGGTCTCATCTCTGTCAGGGTCTTTCACCAGAGCCCTTCCGCAGACATTTCCTTCTTGGTTTTGAACATTTCCACAGCACTCTGCTGTTTTTGTCAGTGTAAAGGTAACAACTGAGGCGACTTCTGTTTTGTTCTTCGGAATGGTTCGATACAGGGCTCATTGCTCTCTGATAGTCTTGGAGGAAGTAGCTTTAGCGTTTGTGGCATCACACCTGAGTGTAAATGGACTGGCAGCAGCTGTGAGGGTGGTGTTTCAGGGGTGTTTGAGGTGTCGTGTGGAGCAGCTGTGCTTCTCTGTATGTTGTTTGTGATGTGAGTGAGCGTGGAGTGGAACAGATCCTAACGGCTGTGTCTGTCATGACTGACGGGCAGCAGAGCAGACGTTAAAACTTTGATATTTTAATGTTGTCAATACAGGGGCTGGGTACCCTAACTGTTCCTACTCACCCAGATATGGTGGACGGTGGTTTGACCAGCAGGGTTTAGGGTGGGGGTTTGTAAACCAGGGTCGGGAAAGACTTTGTTTCCGTCTTTCTCTTATTTATTGATGTCTTTGCAGACATTCTCGTCTGTGACCGCGGCTCTTCGGGGGGGGATTAAATGTTTACCCATCATGGCCAGGCGCTCTCTCTGACTAGAATGTTCTTTAGGCACGGTACTGTCTGCTCCTCCAAATGACTTTTATTCTGATAGTGTCTCCTGTAGGGGTGTTTAGTGATACCTTTTTTTTCTTTTAAACATCCTGAGCACAAACTAGGGTATCAAACTTTTCTTTTACATGGGGTTTCACTACGACAGCATTTGTAAACATTTACACTTCAAAATAGTGTTCAAGTAAAATCTTATCCTGGTCGTTGGCTTGTTAAGCTTGAGTGTGCCCTGTGAAATGCAAGCGAGAAGTATTTGAATGGCCTGAATGAAACAAATCCATCTTTTCTCCCTCCTGAAGGGTTAACTTCAGCAATAGCAAGGACAAGGATTTCTAAAAAATCAGGAGTGCTTTACAATAATGTTGCAGCAGGTACCCTGTGAATGAACGTCAGGAGTGCATCCACTCAGAGGGACTGGCTGCAGTGGATGGAAAGGATACTGAATCATTTTAGCTGAGTTCTGTGTTAGCGGGATGTCTCCCAAAGAGGACTGTGTTCATCTGGTGTACAGGCGCCACCGTTACTGGAAATCCCCGTTAAAATGGACCTTAATGGCTTCATGACACGACATACTGTGCTGCCTGCACCAGAGAGGGAAACCAGATTCAACACAGCTATCAGTTTCAGAGGAGAAGAAGAGGGTGAGAGAGCTGTATTCAGAGTAGTTCTTGTCTTTTCATATCTCTAGGTGAATTGCAAAACTTGTGTTCATAGTTTCTGAGGTGTCGGGGGTGTTCAGTTTGCAATAAATGGTATATACTGCTGTGTACAGTTACATTTTTTTAATTACAAAAATTTTACTTGTTTCTATTTTTTGTGTGATGGTTTCAAAAAGAACAATTATTTTAAAGTGTAAAGGAAATCTTAGTATTTTTTTTAGGTTTTTTTTTTTGTCTTAAAATATTGATGCAGGATTTATTCTTTAAATAAATAAAATCATCTGTGTAACTTGCTCTCATTTTCAACTTTATGCAAAATCTCCCCTGGATTGTATGAGACTATTGATGCTTGCAAGTGCGTCGGTGTCTAGAATATCGAGTGTCTTTTTTTTTTTTAAAAACGAGGAGGGTAATTGCATGTAAAAGTGTACCTCCCGACACAAGAGTCACTTCCTCTAAAGAGTGACGGACCGGATCTAAAGAGGAAGTGGTTACACCGATGGCTCCACCACAGATGAGTGAACTGCAAGCTAGAGACAGGAAACCCTGATCATCTGACAGGAAGAAGACTGTCAAAATGGAGGAGAGAGAGAGAGAGGAGCCTGAAAACTGTAAACAACCATTTATTGAAGCAGAAATTAGAGGAGTTTGTGAAATTTTACAAAAAACACTTGCTTTTCATAATGATTCCCTTCAAAACATGTACAATGTAAGTGTACAAGCAAGTCCTATAAAACTGCTTTCATTTCACAATGCTTGGCCTGAAATGCTCGCTCACGTTTACAGAGGGCCAATAACTCACAAAAGACTTTGTGATAAAAACAAACCATATCAAAATCACTAATCTTCAAATGTCTCATGCGTGCTCAGGCCTTCATCTGACCTTTAAACGACAGAACTGTACAACAGACACTAATTCTAAAATGGGTAGATAAAGATCCGTGTTGCGCGAGAGGACGTCGTCGTCTATAACTTGTAGCCCAGTCCAGACCTGCTGATGTGGCAGAAGAGCGTCATGGCGAAGCACATTCCCAAGACCTGTCGACAAACGGGACACGTGTAAATGTGGTCGCCAGACGGCTTTAATCAGAAACCTTTTTCTCAAGAAACAGAGTTTTTTGTTGGACGTTCTTTTGAAACTGAGCAGGTGATGGAGAGACTATTTAAGTAGCACTGAATCATTTTATTTTGGCCACTTGGGAGCACTACAAGCTGAAAGCATGGACCCTTGAGCTGTGTCTCTCCCATTTGCTCTAAAGGCCGTCATTCACATGTTTAACGTGAGTGTGGGGAGTTGTGACAGCAGAGGTGGTGGCAGAACAGACAAAAGGAAAAGTGAGTTGTATTCACAGGTAAGCAGGAGCAACCACAGCACACGAGAGAGAAATCAGCAGGCCGCCTTCTTTCTCAGCTTCACTCTGCTCCTACAGTTCGATGGTGACCTGTAATAAGTATTTTAACATGGTGAATGCAGCTGCCATCGGTTTACCTCAACAATGCAGAGGACAATGACGAAAATCCCAGTGGTTAGGAAATTGTCCTCGAACCAGGTCTTCAACTTTGCCAAGCAGCCCTGCAGACGGAGAACATGAAGGTGAGACGAGCTGCGATAACAAGGCAGCTACCTATCTGACCTCTGACCTCTGCAGTAGGTCACAACAAGCTCTAGTCCAAGCTGCCCACAGAGGTCCCCCCCCCCCCCCCCCTGTGTCTACCTCTTTCCTGTACTCGGGCCTCCAGCCGCCGCAGTCTTTCACGCAGCATGATGGAGGCACAATGGGCCCCCAGTCTGCCGTACCGTTGACTCCGCAGCAGTTCATCTGAGACAGGAAGACGGCTCTCGTGACAACACATCCACAGTCCTCCGTGTCACCACATGATGTGTGTGTGTGCGCTCCGACACACTCACCTGCTCCTGAACCAGATCCCACTCACTCGTCACATGCGTTGAATTGGTCCTCTTTTCTTTTACCTTCTCCAAACCCTGGGTGAGGTCCGTTTCTATCAGCGTGGTGATCTGAATAGTGAGGTGACAGTTGCGGATGATGCAGAGTATTTAAATGTTTTCCCTTTATTAGCACGGCTCATGGTGTGAGCGCCGTGGATGTAAGCCCACCTCTTTCTCGTAGACAAGCAGCAGGCAGGCCACAGTCAGCTCCATCAGCATCAGGAAGAAGAGCAGCAGGAAAAACTGCCAACAGAGAGGGTTTGCACAGGGTTTTTGACAAGCTGAGCTTTTTCTTTAGAAAGTCAGATTTTGAAAATTGCTTGTTTCAGATCCAAAGTGATTATCCCCAGGAGCATCACTGAAATCTATGTGTGTACTTTAGTTGGAGACATTACTGGCTTCACTTTAAAGAGGCCTCAGGTCAAAAGTGGTTCAACTGCTCCTCACTGGTGGGAAGGAAATGACCCAAACAGGCAAATAAGAGGAATCAGTGTGAATAACTGAGATGTGAGGCTGACTTGAACTCTTACGACCAAGTTTGGAACAGCTGGACATGTGAAAAGGGGCCAGACCAACATAACCAGGTGGAGCGCCCGTGGGTGCTGAGTGTGCGGTACCGTCAGGAGGAGACAGCGGTTCTCCTTCAGGGCGCCCAGGAAGCCCAGGAAGGACAGGCAGGTGATGACGATGCCGCTGACCAGCAGGATGTTGGCTAAGTTGAAGCGGGCCAGGGTCGGGGTGAGCGCGGCCATCCTGAGGTTCGCCGTCATGAACGCGCCGAAGCCGAGCACGGCCACGCCACATATCTGCCGGACAGGACGCACACTGCACTCACACATCCACTCAGCAGCGTCACCGTGGCAACCAGCGGCTCAGCGCATCACTGCTTTACTCAAACTACAAAGACCTGCTGCACGATGCTTCTCACACATGGATGCAGTAGAATAACCCGGTGGTGTCGTATGCAGATGAGAAGCTACAGCTACACTTAGACTTTTTTCCCCAGCTTGCTCACTAGTTTTCACAACCCTCAACTAAAGCAGGTGGTGTTCAGGTGCTTGCTCATACTTACAAAACAGAGGAAGTTGGCAGCACACATGGTGTACTTCAAACACTTGAGGCAGCCTTGAGCCATCCTGTGACACCAGTGATCAGACCTGCAACCACAAAGGCACAACATCATCATCATCAACGTCATACTTCAGCTGATAAAAAAAAAACTGAGGAGCCAAAGTCAGTCTGACCTCAAAGCAGCGTGTTATTCAGGCCTCTTGTTCTTCTGTGTGTGTGTGTGTGTGTGTGTGTGTGTGTGGGTGTGTGTTACTGTCATGGTCACATTGAGAGGAAGAGATGCTGCTGACACATCTCACTTCCTGTTTTCTCTCGGTTGACAGGCAGAAAATGCTTTTCAAATACATTTTACGTTTCTGTGAGTGCATTATAGGCCGGTGTTGGTGATGACATCACCGGGCTGTAGCCTGTGTTGGTGATGACGTCGTCGAGATGTACGCGGTAGATCCACAGTAGACTTCCATTAGAATAAACTGACCAAAATCTAAAACTCATACTTGTGGGTGAAAATCGTCGTGCAGCCAGCACCACAGCGGCAGAGCTCTTGTGTTTAACACCCGACGTTAATGAAAAGCACCGAATTGTTGATCGACTAACTTTTCTGTAGGTCGACTGATGAACACGAGCTCGGGGAAATCTTGCTAATATCTGAACTATCTTTAGGTGTGTGATGTGACTGACCTACAGTGAAGTGTGTAATTTTACAGATCTATTTTACAGGTACCCTCGGGCGATGTAACAACACCACACTTCTATCTGATAAAAAGGACAGAAAAGCAGCAGTCAAACCGGATGTCTACAGCAGTCTAACAGTCAGTAGTCTAACAGACACTCAGAGAGACAGATGAAGATGAGGAATAAAGTTTAAGTCTTACCTGTTGGGAGAATAATGTGCCTGTCTGTGTGTCTCACTTGTGTTTGGTGAACTTGCTTCCACTTCCCCTTTGTGACAGGGCTAGGGGACCGAGCAGCGCCTCGTGGGGCTTTCAGCACCTCTTTCTCACTTCCTCTTTCTCAACGCGAGCAACATGGAAAATCTGTGGCTGCGAGATCTGCTAGAAACAAACCAAAATAAAAAGACAGAAGATGCGTGACAGATGTATATTTAGACACAGACAGAAATAAGGCCACACTGTGCTGCTGTGAGCCGGAACACAAGCTGAATCGTGACAGAAGACTGTGAGCTGACAATCAGTAACCTCTTCAGCATCACGTTTATGGAAAGTAAAATGTTCCATGATCTCATTACATGTCTGCCTTTTACAGATGTGACGACCTCTGATACTTTCTTCATCTTTTCGTGTCATTTCCTATGTTTCTATTCCTCTAATACATCGGCTACGGCCAGTCTGTGGAAGTGCACATCTTTCTGACTGGGACAGGATTCCAGCTCAAGTATCAGAGGTTCTGTCTGACCGAGAGTTGGGCAGATGAGGAAGGAACACTGTCATAGATGTGCGAGTTTCACCTCCACCCACCCCACCCAACCCTCCACTGACTGAACACTGTGTTTCGGCTTGAAACGAGAACCACACCCTGTTGGTGGACAAGAGGGCAGCTGAGGTGCCTCCTTCCCAGAGGCCAATCAGACTGTGCCTGCAGAGCGGCTGTGCTCCACAGATGTGGTTGTTCAAAGGCTGCATCCAAACTCTGGGAATCAGGTTTAGAATGTTTGTGTCTTGTATTAAGTAGATCTACGTGATTGTGGAGGATGTGTTCCAGCTCCAGGAGCATGTGAAACACTGTGACCATGTTAATAAAACACGTTGAACAGAACATTTAGCTCCTGATCGCAGCGAGTCTGCGGATGAACAGCTGGATGAGCAGCTGGCCCGCTCACTCAGGACACACAGAGGCGGATACAACACTGACGCTGGATGTTACAGTAGCTGAACGCAGGGTGGTGCTGCTCTCCAGACTGTCCGTGCTATTGGTTGGGGGGGGGGTACCAATGTTATCACAGCTTATCCCCAGGGGGCGTGAATGTGTGGGCCACATTTCATGACAAACCATCCACAAATGTTGAGATATTTCACAAGATAAGTGAGGAGTTTGTTCTTCAGCTGAGACCGTCTGAGGCTGCTTATATAGCTGAGACGCATACAGGCACTGATCAGTTAGATGTTAAGAGCCAATTTAAGTTGTTCCACGAAGAGATGAAATAAAAAAAAAAACTGAAATAAATCATTTCTTTGATAAATCATAACTTCCAACCATCAGTGATGAAGAACGAGAACATCTTGATCACCCTGCAGAATATCAGCTAAAGAAACTCAGCAAAGCAGTAAATGTAAAGTGGTGAGGTCTCTTTTACACAAGCTGGCTCTGGATATTCACCCAAATCATTGAACACTCTTTATAGGTCTGATGAATCATGGTCTCCGGAGGCTATGATACATAAATATACATACATTTGGCTTTGGCTGACTCTTTGCTCTTGGATTGAGATCCTACATGCTTCACCAAGAGCTTGTAATAGAACAAACAAACAAAACAAAGTGACTCTGCCCTCTACCGACGCACCAGACGGGGGTGTCTTTGGTCCCCACTTCTTTTGGCCCTGGCTGGAGTATTGAGGAGGGATGCAGGTGTGAAAGGGGTAAGCAGAAGATGTCAAACCCGCAAACTGCATCCCTGTATGCAGATAATTTGATTCAGGGTCTTTCCCAAGCTCACACCTCTACCCCCACAAGCCTTAGATTTAATATCGAGCTTTGGAACATTTTCCGGTTATGAAATCAACCCGTTTAAGAGCATATTATTCCCAGTGAAGCATCAGGCACGCTGCACGGACTTTGACCAGTTTCCATTTAAAATGGCTCATGACACCTTCACCTACCTGGGAGTCTAAGTAACACGCACATTTAACAAATGTATTTAAATACAATCTGAAACCAGTGTTGACCAGTGAAGACCAAACATCTCTGCTCTGTGCGCCACTACCTCGACAACCCCATTGTGATTAACACATTGAAAATATGGTCTCAGTTTGGGTTTCACTTCGAATATAAGGCCCCTGCCTGCGTGTCGGGGGCGGCAACAGTGGTCCGTCTCTTCCTCTCTCATGTGGGTCACAGTGTAATGATGTATTTGCGATGCTGATTGTGGTGTCCTGTCCTGTGTGGTGAATGGTAATGTTGAAAAGTTCAATAAAAAGATTAAGAAACAAGTGAGTTTGAGCTGCTGGCAGGCGCCAGATCAAAGTCAGAGGCTCACCGAGGTCAGAGGGATTCAGCCTCTGGGGACGTGTGTGGAGATATTCCAGTATAAAGCGTGTGGTAAGTCATCTGATGGTTGTTGGGATTAGAGTCTGTGGCTAAAGACACAGATACTCACACAGTCTACGCTCAAGTAGTGTGAGAAATACTTTTATTTTAACACACACAGCTTCATCTCAGATTTCAGATTTCACAGACAAAAAGAATCTTCTGGACGTTTCCATTCAGTCATTACACAGCACAGCTTAAAGAAAGAAAAAAAAACATTTCTATCAAATAGTGCATATGTTACTATTAACCACTATTCTGAATCATTCTACCTTTTTCTGTTCAGCTATTTCACAGATAAGTCACTAAACTGAAAATAAGGATTTCAGTTTTCAACCGCAATAGAAACTATTCAAGTACCTATTAACCCAAAATCAGTAAGATCAGCATCTTCCAACACTAGAACACTAAGACATGGCACTTAACATATAACATTTGATCTTTTTTTCCCTTGCAGTCATGCAGGTTTAAAACACAGGAGCTCTTTAAGCACCAGGATTAAAAAGGCAGTTGTAAAAAGCATAACATTGCATTAATTGGCAGGTATAATACCAGTGTTAGGTAGTTCTGTGTCTACACCAAAATCACACATAGAATAGTGATCACGTTCTGTGAATCTCACTCTGTTACACAGTTAGACATGAAAAAGTCCAGGCACAAGGCAAAGCATGTGTTAATAACCTAGCCGGTAGTTCCCCTGTTATAGTGTCCTGATAAAGATGCACATAGAGTTGATTGGCAGGTTCAGTAATATCAGCTGCACCCCAGTAATCTGTCCTCAGGTAGAAAAAAAACAAACAAAAGGTGCAAACTAACTAGCTACTTTTATCCACGTCCAATAACCAGGCGTGGTGTACAAAGAAGAGATGTGAAAGATTAGGGCAGATTCACGTGTACGCTCCGTTTCAACGGCACAGTAACAAAGAGCAGCGCTGTGGTCGGCTGTGTGTGTGTGTGAAGTCAGTGAGTGCAAACAGGCCGCGGAGGTAAAGCATGAAACTGAAACGTGTGCCGATGATGCTGTGGCCACAGAAACATCACTACAACAACAAAACGGAGCCCTGCAACACAATCGTAGTGCATGTTTGATGTGGCTCGGTTCGTGAAGGAGATCCAGTCGTAAAAAAAAAAAGAAACCATTATGTGCAGACTGCTGAAGGCCACGAGAAAATTAGTATGCGAGTGTACAAAGACGTATTACATTTTCCTGGTCGCCTTATCTGCCTCTGGTGCTGAGCTGGTGGTTACAGATCGCCTCGTTGGCAGCAGAAATGCTGACGTGTGTGTGATGAGTTCCTTTAATAATGGCTGTGGTAGTTATCCTAGTCCCTCTGTTAACAGTATTCTATACTGCATCCTAACTGTAGTCACCATGCGTTGCACACTAACTGCCTAACTCTTTTTGGCAATTAACCACCGCAATTTTTTTTATTTCTTAAATCTACGAGCAGCTCCTCCTCTGTGAATTGCATTGTGAGACAATAGTGTACATCCAAACACTAAATAAATCATGTTACCATGCGCACTAATGGTCCTTGATTATACAGACCTCAAAACTAAGTGAGTATGGAACCTGGTGCGAAAGCGTGACACAACTAAACTGTCATGAAGAAATGTGTGTCCAGTGCCAAATGAAGTTTTACTGAAGTGAAAAAAACAAACCTCCACCCTCAGCACCACCACTTTGTAGTGGCTCTGAGCACAGGCACAGCCTCAGCTGTCAGCAAAATGTCAGAATAGTCTTCGCGCTGCCGTCAAAATAGACGCTCGTGTGTTTTAGAAACAGTCAGGCTCCGTGTGAGAAACACATTCACGATCATATACATCAACGGCGAATGCTTTTGCATGTATAAATAACCACTGTTCACTTTCCACAAATAGCTCGTGAGGTCCCTTCATCATTGGACAGACGTGAGGGTAACACTGTATGTATGAAGTGCACTGCAGGACAGAAAACTACGATTTACTGTTGTAATGTCTAAGTAAACATTATGACATGCTTGATGTGTGTGAGCTTATTATGGTAACCTGTCCCACAAAGAGACACTGCATACTGTGAAATATTAGACGGCTGTATTGCATTTATAAGCGTGTGTGACGTGCTTGTATTAAGATGCTACAAGGCTCTCGTGGTGTTACAAGTCCAGAGATTTTCCCTGTTTTTCTATATTTTCATTACAACAAAACAAACGAGCTGTGCTCCCATAGGTTAGCAAAATTCCTTGCTGTTCCCTGACCTCCTCAAGAGAACAGACACATTTCCTAGATATTCCCTGTTTGGAGTACACATCCCTGGTTGTTACTGTAGAGAACAATGAGACACACTGGGGCTCATGACTCCTGCCTCCCTTTGCTGGAAGATTTGAGCCTGACAGGAATCCATGAGGAGTTCTGTTGTGCTGCTAAATTGTCTTTGAGCAAGACACGCTACACGTTTGAATTCAGACTCAGTCAATTTCTTCAAAGGTAACCAGAAACACTGCATTGAAAGACGTGCGGTGTGGACCGGGGTCTGCAGCCCCATGGCCTCACGGCTTCGGGGGGCGTCTTGACCTTGGACACTGCGAGTCTCTCTCCGGCCGGCGTCGGACTTGAATTTCCTCGTCCTGTGACAAAGATCACACAGTCGTCACTGGCTTCCACTTCCTTTACGATGACTGCATGCGTGGTGATCATAAAAAGGTAAGCAGTGATGATTACAGCGTTTAAGACGAGTAAATGATGGGGGTTTGTACGTACTGTTTCAGCAGTGTCGGCCGTCTCCTCTCCCTCGGTGTACTCGCTGGCGGGGGTGAGCCCCTCAAAGTCAGACAGGGCGCTTTCCACTGCCTCCTCCTCATACTCTGTCTGGTATTCATCAGACAGTTCCTCTGGAGGTAGACAAAGGAGGAGACAACCACTGAGCACCAGTTTTTATCATTTATTAAAATCAATATCTGAGAAAGGCCATCAGGTGGGCTTTACTATAAAGATTGGGTATACATCACATTTTTGATGGCTACGTTTGTGATCTTAAAAATTGCACTAATAACTAACCACTGATTACGGCATTCTTGACAGGTTCGATTCTTGACACTATCTCTGCCAGGTCAGTGAAGGAAGCATTCGGACAGGTGACCACCTGAAAGACACAAACCGTATCATTCCAATGAAGACATGAAAGGATGATAGAAACAAAAACTTTAGGAATTGCTCCAGTAGATGGCCTTGGTGAATTTGTTTGTGTTGCTGTAAAACTTTGGCGTTTTAAAGGGTTAGTTTGGATCCAACACAATGACACAAACTAGCTTCCAGACAGAGGCAGTGGTAAACCAGCAACTCTTGTTTTCTGCAAGGTGAAATGACTGAAATGAAATGAAATGAATGAATTTTTGTCAGAGGAGTTTGGTTTGGATTGGTTTTAATAGTGCGATACAACCACTGGTTAAACCAAAAGGATCTTCCAGGTCTCTCTCTGTAGGGATCCTTTCCATGATGCTGTCACACACTTAGAATAAAACTCTGAGCCTGTCAGTGGATCAAACAAGCTCTTTTAGTGGACCTACTGTGATCAGGTGCAGTTGTCCCAAAGGATTACTCTAAAGCCACTGGAACCCATTTGCAGTCCAGTTCTTGGCTGGTGGCTGAGGTGTCTGCTGGACCTATTCCCAAGGTTTTTTTGGTCTACCAGTCATTTTGTGCCCAAAATATGTAAAAAGTAAGTAAAGTAAAAAAGGGTACAGGTTTAAAACTACTGGAGTTATCCTTTAAATCAGTGCTAAGAGCACAGGTGATGATGACGATGATGATATTCAAGAGGTGATGATGATACTTAGAAGCTTGCAGTGCGCCAATAAAAGAGAAGAGGATAGTGGGCATGTAAATAATTCAGCTTTCAAACAATATCATGGCTTGAGCCCCTGCCCCCCCCAGGTAGATGTAGGTTTTACTCACATGGCCACTTTTGGTTTTGTGGAACTCCTCCTGATGTCGGTCCTTCAGCATGCTGTCCACCACGCCGCTGCGCTGCCACACATCGAACAACGTCTTCCCGTGTTGGTATCCCACCTCCTACAGCCACAGTGGAGGAGGAGGGGGGGGGTCAGAGTGACATTCAAAGGCAGCTGAAGGAGGAGACATGGGGAATAGCAGTGGGTAACAGAGGGGAAAGCTCACAGCGATCTCGTCGAACTTGCCGAACTCCAGCGTGCCGTAGTGGTCGATGGGCGGTCTAATGTACTCGCAGTATTCGCAGTCTTTGACCAGCTCCAGCTGCCGCACACAGCAGACATAAGCAAGCCGGGTTTGGATCTCTGCCATGTTCAGGACCTGGAAGTTGTGATTAGTTGAGTTTACTGGTGCCGCGAAGGCCACTACTGATTTTATATTTTCCTATTCTCATATAGATTCTCTCCACCTTGGTATCATATTTTCGGTAAATGGTCACAAGGGTAAGTACCAGGACATCTGACGTAACAGCGTACCTTGACTTTCTCAGCCAGGGGGTTGAAGCGTTTCCACAGCAGCCACCAGCCGTTCAGGGAGTCACCGTAGTTGGTCAGGTTGGTTTCATCCCGACTTCCAACATCAATTGCAATCACTACCTTGGCCCCCATGGAGCGAGCCACGTCGGCTGGATAACAACGTGAAAGAGAGACACATTCATTGTTACAAATATTACAAAATATATTGGTTTGGTGAATTAACTATTTTTTACTTCAAATTTCAAATAAGATGCACAAAATTCCATCATTTTCCAGGACTTGCCCTAATATTTATTAAATTCCCTGACTTTCCCTGTCTGGAAGAGAGATTTCTGGAGACCTTCCAGAAACTCCATGACCTGTGGACACCCTGCTATATTGTGAATCAGCTTCGTATTATGAGTGCCGAGGTCCGACATGATCAAATGATCACAAAATGTTCTGCAGATGTGAGAACCCTGTTGGTTACTTTCCAGGAGAGATTTATACACTTGGGTTTGCTTATGTTGTCAGTCAACATGCTCACAGTCATAATGATGCAGATCAAATCAGTGTTTGACTATTAAACTCTTGATAAACATTAAATAATAACTCTTATTGTTCCAAACTGTCATTGTGATTATGCTTCTTTAGACATAAATATTGAATGTTCAAAACGTTCACACACTGAAAAGCTGCTTCAGGAGCAAGTCGGGGTTCAGGAATTGAACCGCCGATCTTCACCGGCGATCTCTGAGCCACAGCTGCAGAATACAAAACTAATTATTTCTGAGTGTGTGTGTGTGTGTGTGTGATGATCTAACATCACAATCAAGTTTCCCTCTGAAGTGAAACTCTTCAGCCTCATGTTGACCCCGCCCCCTGTTTTGGATTGTACTGAAGCAGAGAAATGTGTTGAAGGTAGAGACGCATGCGTGTTTGAAATACTGTACGACATCCTTGTTGTCTTTGTGTGTTGTAATCTAAGTCAGCTGCAACAACAGCGTCCTCTTCTGGTTGATTGTTGTAACACATTTCAGAAGAGGCCTCTAAAGTTCAGTGTAGACATTCATCTCATGCTTGTGTTTGTTTCCTGTAAGCATTAGTCAATTAGTAAGTGGCGATGACTTCATGTAAATGCCACAGTAACCACCTTTAGACTTGAATTACTTTGTAATAAGCAGGTCTTCTATACCTTGTTATGAAATCTATAATTCCCACTCATATGAAGCACGAGCAGTAAACTACTCCCGTCTCCAATGTATCTCACCAGGCAGGTTGTTGATATACCCTCCATCCATGAGTAAGTGTCCATCTTTGGGATCACAGAGGGGGGGCAGGTAACCAGACAGTGACATACTGGCTCGGACGTACCGCCACAACGAACCTAAGGGGGAGCGACAAGAGTAAGGTGGCAAACGGAGAGAAAGGGCACACTAATGAAGAGAGATAGCCGACTTTAAACATAACCAAGTCCAAATGAAGGGACCGTGGCAGTGTTGTTCAAAGATTTGGTTAATTATCATCAGAAACCACATTTACATTTGCTTAACTGTCCATGTTTCTCCACCCCCGAGACACACATTCATTTCTGTAAAAAGGTAGAAAGCCTCTTTTTGTTTCAGAAGGACTTCCAAAAATCTTTTCATATTTTGCAGTCTTCAAAAAAGGTTGTTTTCAAAAGGACAAGAAGAAGTTGTTGCACAGACCGTCAGTGTGAACTCTCATGGAGGAAGCTGTGATGTCTGTTGTGATGTTGAAGTATGGCAGCCACAGGTCCTAACACAGGAAAGGTGGGAAAATCAGAAAAAAACGAGCATTTGCAATTAAGTATCGGAGCATTTTAACTGTCAGTCTCACAAGTTCTTTTGCTTTCTAGCAAATGTATTATCTGTATTTGATGCGTGTTATTCCTGTTACCCATGAAAATGTTGCAACACTGAAATGTGAGGTTAAATAGCTCTTATTCTTTGTTTCACTGGAGAATTTGTTTAGAGAAAACCCTCACTTTACCTCTATCTGCTGGTCCTTGAAAATGGAGCTTATGCTGGAGTTAAAGGAAGCTCCAGAAAACATGGAGGTGACAGGGTAGGTCAGATCCAAGATCTTCTTAAAGTAAGAGGTCATACCCTGAGAAAGGAAGCAAAGCGGAGAGAAGTGTGTATTGATAGACGGGAACAAATGTAGCTTCCCCCAAAAGTCCTCTCTTGGAATTAGAAATCACAAAAGGAAAACTGGTGTCAAGAGAAAACTAATTTTGAGCACACGTCATAAAAACAAGATCAAAATGAAAGCCATTTTCTGATAATAAAGACAAAGATCTAACTATTGGCATTCACTATTTTCAAACTGAGCGAAAAAAGGATTTTGCACACAACAGCATTCCTATCTTCCGTTCAATGTCAACGCACCATGGCCCACTCGCGAGCCCGGACCCTCATGCGGCTGTTGCTCTTCTCCTCAGCGTACAACGCTCCCATGAAGGAGCCGATGGAGGTTCCGCCCACCATGTCAACGGGGATCCCCGCCTCTTTCAGTGCCCGCAGGATGCCGACCTGAGAGCAACCCCTGAGAAGAGACAGTCCTCATCGCACATGATACGTGACATCACATTCTGTTCACAGACTATCAAAATGTTAATTTCAACAAGTCCTTGAAGTCTTTTAAAGGTACTGAAAATTCTGCCTGCAGTGAGATTATTGCTTGAGTTTGACTTCAAGTCGGCTGTCTTCAATGACTTGTTAAGATTGATATGTTGGAAGTTAAGCAGTTTACAGAGTCACAGAAGCACAGTTACAGCAGGGGGCCCTAACCACATAAGGTCACTCAAATAATGGAGGCTAAGAGTGCAGTTCATAAGAAAACAGGCACACGTAAAAGCATTGTAACAGCTGCAGTCACATGTCCCCCCAGGTGTCTCAGGTCATAGCTGAGAGGAATACAGCCCCTACCTCATTAGAGCTCCAGGACAAGTCAGAGCAGTGAGGAAAGGAAACAGAGACAATCAGGATACACCAGCTTCTTCGAACATGCATATTTTATAAACTGATTATCAGTTGTTTGCTTTTTCACCTCAACAAAGCTAATTGGTCAAATTACACTGCTCAATTAAGGGAACACTTAATCATCACAAGTCAATTAAACTATCAGTCTGTCCAGTTAGGAAACAGAAGCGATTGTGAATGAATTTCACCTGTTTTGGTGCAAATGAAAGTGACAACAGGTGCACTGGAGAGGCAACAGCAAGACAACCCCCAAAGGGAATGGTTTTACAGGTGGGGGCCACAGACAAGTGCTCTCTTCTTATCTTTCCTGACTGATTCTTCTCTAGTTTTGTGTTTTGCTAGTGTCCTTGTCACTACTGGTAGCATGAGGCGGTACCTGCAGCCCATTCAGGCTGCACAGGTGGTCCAGCTCCTGAATATTTAGTTTTCATCTGATGTGAGATTTAAGTGTTCCCTTAAGGTTTTTGAGCAGTTTACAACTATGTACATGTGGAGGCCCCAAATTCCCTAAAGTCAAAGCGTCACATTGTGATTGCACGATCAGTCTTGCAATGCTGGTGTATAGAATGTGTTGTGTATATAAGACCGCAGTACCTGGCCCCCCCTCCACCCAGTACAAGTGCGATGCTGTTTCCTGTCAGGATCCTGGCCAGGCGAGAGAAGTCGGAATGACGATCTGGACACTTTTCAAACACACGCTGGTACAACTCTCTCTGAAAGACACACACACACACACACACAAATGGAAGTGAAGCATTTCCTAACTGGACCAGAACAGCTCATAAAAGACTCAGTGGGTTGGTAGTTGGTACCAGCTTTGGTAAACTCCTTCTGGAGAACACTCTGCGGGGGCAGGACAGGTGATGGTGTCTGGAGATCCAGCTCCGCATGTTCAGCCACTCGGCTGTCCCTTTGGGCGACGGTCCATCCTCCTTGTGCAGCAATACCAGCTGCTTCTGAGCACGAACTGCACTGCCCTCCAACATACGCTCCAGCTGCAGGTGGAGAAAAGGAAGACGAAGCAGCTATACTGTAGCTTCCACTCAGCTCCCGGTGTAAATCCATTCAAAAAAACTGTGATGATAATAACGTTTTTCTTTTTCAATCCATACATTGACTGACATTTCATATATAGATATAACGGCTGTTTGTGGTTAAACCAAAAGGATCTTCCAGGTCTCTCTCTGTAGGGATCCTTTCCAGAAATCACTCTGAGCCTGTCAGTGGCTGAAACAACCTACTGTGATCAGGTGCAGTTGGCTCAAAGGATCACATTGCAGCCATAGCAACCTTCCATATTAGTCATCACAGCTTGACAGAATGGTCTGAATCTATGTCACTGTAATTTGTCGGTGTGTGTCCCTGCTCCAGTACCACCATGTGCACAGCTTTAAGTCACATACTTCATTGACATGAATTAGCTGAAATTCACAGAAAACAGAACTGCTATCATTTAACCATTAAAAAAAAGCTACAGCAGCTGAATAGGTGCGAGTGTATTTACACTGACCTCACCCACAGTGGGCTCCTGCTCACCCAGTCCCACAATGATGATACAGTCAGCCTGGCGAATGCAGCGCTGGGTCCAGGGCGTGAGGCCAGAGTCAGACTGGTAGAGGACGATTCGATGGATGTCTTCTTGCTGTCCGAGCCAACTGGACAGACGGTACTCATGGACACTTGAAAAGATGAGGTGCAAAACCAGCCAGTTTGAAACATATCGCCTGTTGCTGTATGCACACATCTGTTAACAAATCAGGTCTGCTTCTCTTTAAGTGTCTATCTTTGGAGATTAACGAACAGTTGTATTACTATGACTAACTATGTTTTCAGGCAGAACAAAACATCATGACCAGCACTGGCTCATAGGAAAAAATCTGAACGCATTACTGATATATTTACAGTTTAATCACTTGATCAAATGTCTACCTGTCCAGAGCTGCAGAGCCTAGTCGCTGTTTGATGGTGTCACTGGTCAGGAGTAGAGTGGGACCTTCAGAAAACAGAAACACATCAAACAAGTTTTCAAAGCAAGACCTCAGACATGTAGTGAAACAAAGTCCACCATGGTACAGGATCTAGAGCAGATCCTCCTTACCACTAAAAACGGAAAGGTATGTTTTTGCGAAGGAAAGTCCCCTTTGGTGTGCAGTTAGAAGTGTAGCTCTTTGCTTTTATACATAATCTTTATCTGTGCTTAATTTGCAGTGAAGGCCAAATGGAGCAAAGCCATTGGTAACAGTGCCAAGTAAGTCCTGCTGTAACTGGAACAACAACAGATGGGAGCTGTCAGTCCAGCACAGCCTGCACACGCCCACACAATCCTGATAGGAGTAGTGACACATGTGGGAGAATTATGGAAGTAGTACTCAATCGGATCCATTCTGCTCACTGAGGTTAGTAGAAAGAAAAGTTTTGTTCTATGCTGATGCCTTATATTGTCCTCAATATGCTCTGCCAGACACAAACCACTACATTATGTACATTACATGTGCATTATGTAGCTCCATGGTTACACATGAGCCTGGTTTTTCCTGTGAAAGTGAGTATGAAAATGAAAGGTGTTCATGTTGAACACATCCTGAACCAAGAACCAAGCGGAACACTCTCTGTGTGAATCATGACTCTCTGAGTAACCTGTAAAAGTAGAGCAAGAACTGTGTGTGTGTGTGTGTGTGTGTGTACCGATGCCACTGAGTGCATGCTGCAGCTCCAGAGTGAAGGCAGTGAGGGGAACCTCCTCAGACACAGGCAAGATGGTCACAGTGGACAGGTTGGAGGCTGGATTCCCGGCATCCCACTTACTAGTGGGGGTGTGGAGAGCCAAACTATGAGCTGCAGGGCAGAGGAATGTTTTTCTCATTCAATGTTTCAGACAGAAAAGATACTCTTTTATTTAAATTATTATTATTATTATTATTTAAATGTCCTATCTTGCATTTATTTTGATTTGTATCTAATTTCATATTGAAATACAACACAGTTTAGGGGTGGTTTTGGCCACAGTGTCTCATACGTCATTATTCAGCCAGGTAATATTAGAAAAGCTAGCTTGATCTCCACATGATAAATGGTGATCCTCCTATTTTTGGTAGACTATATAGATTAAATCTCATTCCAACACTAATAAAAAGGGTCTGCGATTACCAGCCAGAGGTCCATTGACCTGCTGCATGTTGCCCAGAATCTTTTGTCCCAGCAGGTGAATCAGCCTGGTGACGACCTGCGGATATCTCCTTTTGATGGAGTTCAGCGCTCCTTCAGGCAGCTTGGCCAGCTCAGAGTCCCTGACAGCGTGGACCGTGGTGGCTCGGTTCATGTGGGTCAGGGCCTCGACCTGGACGATCAACAGACAGATGTTCTGCAATTTATAATGCCTAAAGATGCGTCAGTGAGCAGTCGTCTTCCGATTCTCTTTTGATTTTAAACCGTTTCTGACCACTCACCACACCAATTAGATCTCCGCGCCCATACTCTCCAGACAGCTCCTTCTTCCCATCATCCTTTGCAATGACAGAGCGAAGACGGCCACTGAGGACGATGAAGGTGCTATCTGACTTGTCTCCCTGTCTAAAAATGACAAAATCAAATATCATCCCCCACACACTAGTGCGATTCAACTTATTTAGTTCTAATTTCTTTTAGCTCAGATCAGAGACAAAACTAGAGATAACAGAAGAGGGAAAACGGGAGCAGCCAACAGAAGAAGAGAAGCAGTAACTTCTTTCACAAAGATTCATATTGATGTCACTTTGCCTGCATGACTGTAACAGACTGACATGATGATTCTTCTTTGTGTTCCTTGTGTCGCAAAACAGAACAACACTGGACATTAATTATAAAACGTAGCTAAACAAATGCCTGTTACCATGGAGATTTAAGAAATAAAATGTCATCATCATTATGTAATTGTGACGCATTAAGTGTTAGAGTAAGAAGCCCATCACTGGCTCTGTAGAGTAGACACCTGTAGACGGCACGTCCAGCCTCCACAGCCATCCAGTCCAGGGCAAAGTCAATCTGTCTGACAAACGGCGACACCCTCTTCACCACTGTGTGAGCTACGTTCAGCACCACCCTGGGCTCCTCGCGCATTATCCTGCAAAGTTGAAAATGGAGATTTGCTTGCATCCTGCAGGTGTGACTGGAGGAACCCATGCTGGAACCCTAAAGGTCGTGACTGAATGTTTAGTGTGCGAGCGCGATCTCACTCATAGAAGTGGGCCTTGGATATGGAGAGGAAGGTGCAGTCTCTGACAGCTCGCACAGAGAAGATGAGGGGCTCCCCCGTGAGAACAGCCAGGTGACCCACCATCTCCCCTGGGTGGGTGACAAACAGCAGAGTATCCTCCTCACGGTCTATCATACGCTGGTAAACATGGAGCGACCCAGAGATGACAAATGCCACGCTCACATCCTGTAAGTGACGTAGAGAAGAAAAAGAGAGCTAAAATAGTTTCATGGAGTGGCTCTGCCTGCTGTCACTTCAATGTCACATGAACAGTTGACCTGTATGCTTCTATTAAACAGTATTTGTCCTTGGCAAAAAATGAAAAGCATTATTCCTCAAAGAAATGGGAAAAATGAAAATTGTTTCCATATAAGAACTCAAATATAACACAGCAGTAAAAGATTAAATACTTGTTATCTATTGAAATTGAAATTGAGAATTCAGCATAGCCGTGTCACTGTGTGGAAAACCTGGCCATTGTTTGTTCAAATATACACACTCATTTAGTGCTTTGATAACCCGTCTGTCCCACAAAGAGCACCACACTGAGAGGTGAGTTTCTGTCAGTGATGGCCCAGCAGACTGACCTGGTCTCCCTGGTGGGCCACAACAGAGCCGGCTTTGACCTGGCGAAGATTCACCCTCCCCTCCAGCAGACTGGGGTCCTCATAACATGAATTTAAGAGACAGAGGGAAAAGTCCTTTTACTGGTCTGTCTGAAGTATTCAGTCATAACCGCCCAAACCAAACAGGACTTCATGTTCATTATGTCATTAATTATAAAACAAATAAGACTTTAACCGTATTTGGCTGTTGCTGTAACATGCAGATTTCCCTCTGTAGGGTCTGTACAGTTTAGCTTTAATTTGCAGAAATGCCCTGAAATAAGATTTCCCCACTTTGTCCTAACTCTTGAACCATAACGTATTCTCCACATGTAAAACAGGAATTAGGATGAAATATTCATATCTGGTGAATTTTGTGTGCTGAGTAGATGTATTCTCTGCTCTACCTGTATTTGGATAACCTGCAGCAGATCCTTTTTGGCAGCTTGGAAAATGGCATTAACTTTATTATGGTGGACATTTCCTCCTCCAGCATCACTATAGTGGTAAACAGCAGATGGAGTGTGCAGCATTGTCACATTTTTCTTTAGAATAGACTGAGGACACAGAGAAAGACAGGAACGTGAAATGGACACTTGCTACCCTTAACAAAAACACTAAACCACAAAGTAAAGGCTCATTCTAAGTAATGATGTCTATATCTAACGTTATCCAGGGGCCGGCTTCAAAAAGATACATTTTGACTGTGGCTTACATCAAACTACGAGTCAGACTTCAGATAGATGTCTAAATTCATCCGTTGTCACCATCTGAAAAAGGACTTCTTAACTAAAGTAAGACTCACTTTCAAACTCACTTCAGCAGAAAAGGTTTGCCTTTAAGAAGAATTCAACAGTAACAAGGACATTAAACTGGGAAATTTACAGCAGCATCAAATCTCAGTGCAGTGCAGACCTAGAACAGAGCTGAGATGCTGTGGCTTCTTAGCATGGCAGGAATCAGTACTTCTGCTGACAGATCAGTCGGGATCAGGATAGTTTCCTTGGACAAATGAAAACGACTGACGATGTCCTCACTGCTGCATATTTCCAACTTGCTACTGTGCTTTTTAAAACTCTTTACCCTCCTTGTCCTTACTTACTCCACAACAATGTTAGGCCAAGAGTAAGTTGGTCCTTATTTCTGTTAAACTGTATAACTTTCTAATCTATGAGCAAGAAGAAAACTGGTCTGACACTACAGACCAGTCTACAATATCTGTGTGAAACCAGCCCCACATGTTCAAAACCCTGGATTCACACCAGCAGCAAGCAAGTGCAGAGACCTTCATGGGACTGTGAGGCACCGCCTCCTCTTTGGCAACTCTAGCTCGTTCATATACTCTGTTGAGGTCGAATGACATTTCACCTGCATGACACAAACATTCAGTCATCATATTGGTCATGGACAAGCATCTCCCTATGTGTGCTAGAGAGCGCACCACTTCTTATAGCTTCTGATTGTTGGATTCAGGTTTGGTGACAGATTTTAACACTTTAACAATCTTTTGATAGTAGATGTTGCCTATGAACATTATTGGTGACCTTAAAAAACTAAAAGTTGGATTTCACTTTTTAAACTAGCTAGCTATATTTTAGCTAAACAAGAAGCATGCACAGTTACTTAAGATACTTTACTAAATTGCATATGTCCTATTAAGGAAAGAAAGGCACTGAAAAAAATGTATCGAAAAAAATGTCTAAAAATGACGTGTGTGTGTGTGTGTGTGTGTTTACCTGTAACAGCCAATGGCGTGGAGAGAGAGCGAGATTTCTTGTACGTAGATGTGGACATGTCAGAGAGGCTGGACTTTTCTGTTATAGCAGATAACAGATATAACAGATAACTCAGACACAGATTACTACAAACACATTACTGTAGCTCAAATGTTGGAAGAATACTGTTGTTTCTGACCTGCATCCACTTTGTCTGAGCCCAGATCATCAGAGTGAGAAGGCTGCCTGCGGAGGCCTCTTTGTGGATGAGCCTCACCCAGAACATGGGCCACCGACACCAAGGAGATAGCTTGGCTCTCCTGTAACACGAACCCAAATCAGTTTTTGACAAAACATCCGTTCATTCGTAAACCTTCTACAACTTCACATGGACTGGGGTTAAGCTGATAAAGTAGAATTATTAGGCTGCTACATTGCAATGTATTTTCTCCTACTCCTCTTAACTTGCTGCTTCTGGCTATCGGTGAGTTTGTCTATCCACTGGGTGTTGGTTGTTGTACATCAGTAAGGAATTTGGTCATGAATTTGGTCTTGATTTCCTGTATGTAGACGACCTGCTGTTAAACGCTTCTCGTGCTCTTAGGAATGCCTTTACTTTGAATGAAGCGGAATGAAGCAGAGCAGCACAACAACAAAACTAAAAGAGACGTTTTTGCACAATCCATTTCAGTCAAACCACAGTCTGGAGCAGACACGGGCAAAAAAAAAAAAAACACCACAGTACCGGATTGAAGAGCTCAGTGGTCAGACCGAGGTAGTTGTGTAAGGCAAGGAAGGTCACTCTCTGGAGGCGCACCATGATTATCTACAGGGAACAGGAGGGAAACAAGACAACACACACACACACACACAGAAAATACATATGGATACAGATTCTGAGGCTGCCTGTGCTTTTGTTGCATGTTATGCAATGAAATGCCTGCGACTCGCTTGATAAATCAAATACTCGTTGTTGGTGGACACTTTACCTGGGTGACACGGACCAGAGTTTCAGGATATTTGTCAAAGACAGACTGGAAGGCTGCAGCTGGGAGACGCAGGACGGTGGAGGGAACCGCAGCTCTTGCAGACACCGTTTTGTACGGTGCTGGATAGCCCTGAAATACAGGAAATACAGCATGTAGTGTGATGAGTTACAGACATACAAATTATGGACATGGAAAACCAAAACAATAAAAAAAGTGAATAAAAGAGGGGCTGGTGTACTGAACGATGAAAACACATCTACAACACGAGAGCATTTCAATGCGTTCATGTCATATGTTTGGTGGAGATGAAGACATACAGTGATGATGTCCAGGATACTGAGCAAACTGTGAACACTGTCTCCCGGTAAAACTTCCTTCACCACAGCGTCTGTGCCATCCTGCAGTAAGAAGTCAGGAGAGCAGAACACAGATCACAGCACAGCTAAGATTTCCAGCACACTGGTCACCAATAGCACAAAACAGTAAGCACTAATCCATCGCTGAGTATGAAATATTCCTGTGATTTCTGTGAAACAGCAGGCACTGAGGCCAGCCCTGTGGTCTTACACTCTCGTGGATGCACAGTTCCAGGCGGCCATCTTGAACCACGTAAATACTGTCGTCAGTGTCACCCGGTCGGAAGAGTCCCTCGCCCTGGTGCAGCGGGATTAGCACCATGTGACGACACAGCTCCAGGAAAAGAGGCTTCTCGAAGTGGCCAAGCACCCTGTTTACAACACACGTGTACATATGGCCTCCTTATATCATTACTATTGATAATAATAATAATAAATAATAATGCATTTTATTTGTAGGGCACTTTACATTTGCAAATCTCAAAGTGCTACATAAAACACCAATGGGCAAATCAACAATTGAAAAATCAGTCAGTATCATAAAAAGAGCAAAAGAGAAGAGTTTTATGTCCTCTTTTAAAGGACTCTACAGTCTGTGGTGCCCTCAGATGGTCTGGGAGCCCGGTCTCTCATGGTGGCGAGTTTGGTCCTGGGGATGTGGAGATGAGATGAGTTACCGTGGATGCACTGGTGGGTGAGGAGGCAGATCTTGTGTTGTATTCTGGCAGGGACAGGGAGCCAATGGAGGGAACGCAGGACTGGTGTGATGTGGACGTGTTTTTTGGTCTTTCTAAGTAGTCTGGCAGCACTGTTCTGGATGGACTGGAGCTTCTGAAGGTTTTTGTTTGAAATGCCAAAGAGGAGTGAACTGCAGTAGTCCAGCCTGGAGGAGATAAAGGCATGGCCAAGTTTTTCTGCGTCGGGCTGGGTGAGTGATGGACGGAGGCTTGCAATGTTTTTGAGATGAAGAAATGAGGTTTTGCACAGGCGTTTAATGTGGGAGTCAAAGGAGAGGTGGGGGTCAAACCGGACACCAAGGTTGGTGACAGCAGAGGAGAGTGGGATGTCCTGACCAGAAAGTTATGGCTGCTATGGGAGATGACTGGAGATGATGGGGAGTGCCAACTAATATGGCCTCAGTTTTGGAGCTGTTGAGTTGAAGAAAATTCTGGTTCATCCATGCCTTTATCTCCTGCTACCCTGCAGGAGGGTGAGCGTGGAAAGTGATGATGGGGGCGAGGTGGATGGTGAAGCAGAAGAGGGGTGAGGGTCCATTTTTATGTAAAGTTGGGTGTCGTCAGCGTAGCAGTGGAAGGATATTCCGTAGCGGCTGATGACCTGGCCAAGGGGAAGCATGTACAGTGTGAAGAGGGAGGGGCCAAGGACCGACCCTTGTGGAACCCCGCAGATGACTGTCTGAGTCCTTGATTTGGCTTCACCGATGGAGATGTATTCAGTCCTGTTAGTGAGGTAGGACCTCAATAGTCACGTTTCCACTGATACAGACAAAATGCTTGACTGTGACATTTCTTTTTCAGTACTGGAAATCAGTCACATTTTAATACAGACCAACTATTCTCTATTCATTTTTACTTGTTACTATGGGAGTGCATAGGAACTGTGCTCCTGTTCATGTGGAGGAAGGAAATGAAGTTTTACTTGCCTGACATTTTTCAGCATGTACAGCACCTCAGAGGGCAGATGGGAGCTCTGCACATCAAACTCAGTCAAATCAGCCTCCAGCAGGCAGGGAGGAGGTTCTTTAGGCTGCAGGGTGGGGGGCTCCCTCCGAATGTGCAGGATCCTAACATCAGCACACGCATGTAAAACACAGAGCAAGGTTGAAACATTGTACTTGATTGAAAAATGATTTTCTCTGAGTTTAAGCTGTTCTTAGAATTTGAGACATACTATCTACTGTATATCCTACGGTCTACAGTAGAGCTAATATTTAGTGGTTGCTGGATACCTTTTCTCCTGTTCTCTGGTATCTTAAAATACCAGCTTATCTTGACAAAATAAGATTATTTTGTCAAACAGCTGTTCTGTGGAAACCATGTCCATAATTCAAAGCACTTTGCAAGTTTGTTATGAAAGATATTATTATTCTTTTGTAATTATTATTATCATTATTATTATTATTGCTATTATTCCATTCTAAAGAAAGCTCAAAGTGTATCTTCTGTCTACACCAAATGCATGAAAAGGGACTCACTTGCGAGCTATAGACAGGACTTTGGTTCTCTTTCTCACTCTTTGCCGAGACACTGAGTTGGAATTAGAAGCAGGGACTGAGGACAACGTCTGAACCTGCAACAATCACAGTAAAAGGTTGGTTGATATTCAGGGTGCAGGGGTATGCTTTGGTGATGTCTTGACCCTTTATCTAGCACAAATGTCAGGCCAAAATTTCCACTTCTACACGAGAAATACCAACATGTAATTGGAGGAGATACCAAATAACGTGAAAAGACGATAAAAACAACGACATGTAATAGCCCAAAGTAGAAAGGAAAAGACCCTTCAGCAAAGGGAGCACTGTGTGATGGGTGCAGCACTTGTGTACAGTGTGTGTCTGGAAGAGACACTGTAGAGGAAGCAGCTGAACATTCGCTGTGTGATATTTGTATATAGACTTAAACTTGTGGCCGTCAGCTCTCTGTAAACAGCCTTGCTGTTGTCTATCAGTGCTGTGATCTGAGACCAGCGTCTGTAACCTGAGCTCAGCTCCAGCGTGTGCCCCTCATGTCTCATCATTACATTTGAGTCACGCACCTACGCATCCATTTTTCTGAAAGATAAATACCTGGTGACATTTGACAAATCCAGGCTATTTAACAATATTTATAGCCGTTTGAAAAGTATTTCCTGAAGACTCTTCTAACCATCTGAATGAAACTATATTGTGTCTGCCTCACAATGAAAGGAGATTTTTAACCCAGTTTCTTAGTTGTGAATCTATTTTCTCTTTCCCAGAGATGGTGGCAGTGAAGCTAGAAGTCACGATATGACAAGAAAAATAGAAACATGTAATTGTGCTTTGAAATAAAAAATAATGGAAAGTAAGGATGAAAGAATAGAAAATAAAAACCTCAGTTGGGTTCATGTAACATAAACTAAGCAAGGACATACAAATGTATCATTTCCAGCAACCATCTTTGCCTTGGTTGGAAACACAGTTGAAACTTGGGAAAGGTTAAAACTCGTCTTTATGATGCAGTGAACAGAACAGTTCAACAGTTAAAAGAGTCTTTAAAGGAGTCTTTCAGGACAGTGGAAAGTCTTGTTAAAGGACCTTGTGGGTTTATCACATCTTAGTAAACCTGATGCTTGTTTCTGTGACACAAAAGTGAGGCAGGGGATGTTAACAACCCAGTTAGCCAAGCCCCTGATGGACCGTCAGCCTCCTTAAAGCACTGAATACAACATGGATACAAACTGTGGACTGACCGTTAAAAGAAACCTTGAGTGGGATGTCTCAGAAGGCACTGACCTTTCTCATGATCTTTCGGCCGTAGAACATCACCTTGTCTCTCTTCCTGAAGCGATAGTGAGGAACGCCGGCCTCCACCTCTGAAACACACCAGGCATCCTCTGTAAGATGCTATGCAATCTGTCGTATGAACTGTACCGTCTGTGCTCCTCATATGAGCGGTGCACTGATGTCGCTGACTAATGTTGTAAATCCTGTCTGATTAAATCACCGTGCTGCTTCAGGGGCTTTTGAAACCTGAGATTAACAACACTCATGCACAGACTACTTGATTTGTTTTTCTTTTGCATGAACATGGTCTCATTACATACATTTGATATTTAAAAATATTAGCAACCACTAAAACCACAAAATTATTGATACTGGAAATTTTTCAATAACCAGTTTGAGCTGATACAATGCATGCTAATGTTGCCTCTAAAGCACTGACTTATGGTAAAACCATCTAATACTGTAACAATCATCACTCTGACCCAACACCTAGCCATGCTTTCACAGTGTATTTGGGTGTGTTTTGCACATCTTTGCACACTGAACATGTCTGGATACAAATACACTCTGGAACACAGGAGGGTGTACAGTGTG